>NC_139003.1:28635119-29882203 GCF_964374135.1 Grampus griseus | reverse complement strand
AAACCTCTATGAAACAACAGGTTTCTCTGTGTGTAAGTGGAGGAGGGAGTTGTGTGTATAGAACTTTTTCACATGTTGACTTCTACACCTTCTGCTTTTTTCCTCTCTTCTTCCACCCAAATATTTTATATTTCCAATAACTTAAAAAAATATGGTGAGGCATGAAAAATCATCAGGGATAGCTAGAGACAGGGGAAAGAAGAGAAGAAATACCTCTAGGAGTAGGATAAAGCAGAAAAATAGAGAGTATTTATACCACTTTTTAGACTGGTAGCTTAACACTTTACCTTCCAGGACATTGTATTATCACAGCGTAATCTTCAGCTGAATAAAAGTGACTAGAAAGTGAAAATGTCACAGATTGATAAAAATAGTAAGTCACAAATCATATATGATTAGCAGCTATTACAATCAGGGATATATATATATATATATATATATATACACATACATTTTAAATAATCCTATTTCATGAACTTGTTTTTTTTTGTCAAATTGGTCATAACGCCAGTAAATGGGGAAGACCAAACTGTCATAATAAAAAAGCACAAATCTTCCTCCCAGATAAGTGCACGCTGGACTATCTGGGGGCTTGGAATACCTCTCAGGTTATTCTACCTTAAACTAAGACCTTATGGCTCTTGATATTTCGAGATATCTGAGATGGAGTACACAGAAGAGAATTTTTTAAAACAACAATTTCAAAAATACTTTTAAAATGAATTAAGGGAATTTAATCATGGTTAACTGTCAATTATTTAAATTTAAATTGGGGACTCTGAAGAACATAACATAATATGCTGTAATACATAAAACCATTCTCTATTAAGTTGTTAGGCGATCTAGCTGATTTTTGAAATGAGTTAGGTAAAATGTTACTAACATTTCTATGGTAGAAGCTATACAGAAATATTAATTACCACCCTGATGAAAGTCTTAATCAAAACAACCTTTATGTTAATGGCTATTATTATATCCGATGATAAGAAATACATATTTTTTACAATTGCCTAAATGTATGTTTACAACTATTAAAATAAAATAAAGGTGATAAATATGCATTTCTTATATAACTGACTTAAAAAAATTTTAGGGGTTTGAACATTACCTAACTACTTGTTAATACAATTAAATATTTAAGAAAAATCCAAGGGAATATTATTAGTTCATAAATATTACTCAGCGTCAAAATTACTGAAACGTGTATGTACTAAACATCCCTCAGAGTTCTGCACTGTAGTCTTTCATACAAATTGTGAATCTGAGCCAATACCCTACCCCAACCCTGGCAAAAAATAAGATATTTATTCTTAGAGGAAATTAAACTGCACTTTAAATAGTGAACAATATGCAGACGTAAGCATCATCCAGTCACTCTATGGTTTTGATTAAAGTCAAAGTTTATTCATAGGTTCACTTTTGAAATCCACGCTGTGTTTAAGATTAGGAGCAAGTTTTCATGTCTTATATGATATGTTTCTTTACTAGATTTTTTTTTCAAAATCTCATGTCATCAGATAAGAGGCATATATCCTTTTGGGGAGCTTCACTTGTACAGGAAAAATAAAACTTTCATAGCAATTAAGGGGAGCATATATTATTATGACTAGTCTTTTCCTTGTACTGATTTCTTTCAACAGTGCGAATTGTCAGCAAAAGGTGAATGTTTTTAGAAATAGCATGTGAGAATTTTTGTGATTGTTCTTTTACAAGGTGGCAAAAGTATACAAATATGGGGATAGTGATGTACCTACCTACTCAGTGCCTCTCTTACAGGTTTCCTATAACTTGTACCAATACAGTCTTATCTCTTGAACATAGTGCATTCATAATGTCATGATATTTGGGTAAAAACTATGACAAGCATGATTTCTTTCTCTTCTTCTTCTTGAAAATGGTTTCAAGAACTGGAAATTTGACATTTACCTCATTTCTGAAGTGAGACAATCTTCCCAGTAGTATAAGGAGGTTGAACAAGTAGAGAGAAGTGTTTAAACATGCCTGTGTGGTCAGATATCGGTTGTATCACGGCATGCATTACTCATGTTGCATAAACCCTGGAAGCATGCCTCAGCCACCTGAGTGCGGCATATCAGTGTGTAAAAATTGGAGTCACTCTGTAGAACGGAAGCAGGCTTTAATAGATGCTGCGCAAGCTTCTGAGACCAGACACCATGAAGATTCTCTGGGCTATTTCATTAACAAATTGTATCTCTGCAGCCTGCATTTCTCTACTTATTTATTGAACAGATAATAGGAAACAACTACTTTCTTTGTGAAGTCGTAAATAATATGACAGAAGGATATTAAATGCACTGAGATGTGACAGAAGAGCTTAAACTTGTGGGTTTTAGAATTTTATGATGCAGGCTTTTTTTTTCCTTCATGAGTACATGTAAAGTAAACAGATATATTTGAGCTGTTTATGTGGGCAATTACCAATTTAACATTACAGCAGCTGAAATGCAACTATCTTAAACTCAGAACTTCTTATACTTCTTCCTGGAATACCACTTACTGAAGCGCTTTACTAAAGAGAAAAAAAAAAGTTATCTCTTAGCCTTATCCATAGTCCAACTTCAAATGATGTAAAACCTTTTATGATTATAAAGGTGGTTTTATGTCCATGCTTCTCATAATCACTGTGTGGCTCCTATAAAGGTGATAGGAGGGCACCAGCTCCTCTGGTCTAACATAGCTTTATCCTGTTTACTGAAATAGTTCCAAGCAGTACCATGCCGAGATGATACATTACCATTCTTACTGCTATCATGAGAGCTCTTTTGGTTTGTCTTTTGAGGGCTTAGTAGGATTTTACAATTATTTTTTAACAGTAAGTGAACAAAAACTCAAGTAGAGATAAAATTGGAGAATTAAGATTTCAAGGGGCCTAGGCATTGTATTTCTTATTATCAAAATTATCTCAAATTCTATTGGTCAATATACTTTGTTGATTCAAACATTGTTTTCAGTTATTACTGATAACTGAAACATGTCTTAGATATGATCATTTTGGTTTC
This sequence comes from Grampus griseus, assembly GCF_964374135.1. NCBI lineage: Eukaryota > Metazoa > Chordata > Mammalia > Artiodactyla > Delphinidae > Grampus > Grampus griseus. The sequence continues at coordinate 29,879,183 of NC_139003.1, read as the reverse complement.
CTTATCAAGAAGTCATATTTGTTTTGTCTAAAGAAGTAGAGGGGGCAGGAGAAAAATGGCCTTGGAGGCAGATATATCTAGAATTAATTTTGTCTTTGACCAGTTATCAGCTGTGTAAATGACAAGTTATTTCTCTGAGACTCAGTTTCCCTACCTGAATACAAAAAAATAAATGTTTCTAGTTTACAAATTAACTTGAACATACTTATCTCTACTTCTTTCTGAGACCTCATTAAACTGAGAGCAAAGACTAGGAGAGGAGGTGACGACAAATGAATGTTTACCATAAGTTTTTAAGGAATGGGAAATGTGTGGACAGTGGTAAATGACTCAGTAGATCAGATATGCTAAGACCTAAATGTTTTCTACAGGGAACACCAACATAAAACAATGCAATGTGGTGTGCTGCAGGAAACCATGCAGCTCAAGAAGTGGAAAGACTTGGTATTTTGAAGGAAATGAGTGGGGAATGAGTTAAAGGTCTTTTTTGGGAATAGTTGTGAAGTACTTAGAACAGAGCTGGAGACATAGCTGTCTAAAAAACAAACAAACAAATACTTAATATTATATTTTATTTATTCCCTAGAGAAACTCTCTTATTCATATGCATGTTACTTTCTTTTTTCTCTAGGGATCTATCCAGTTACATATAAAATAGTATGTTGACCTTCTGTAAATGTCAACCTTCTCTTATTAATATGGTGTCTCACCTCTATTCTCTGTTGCACGAAGCTTCTCTTTCTATAAAAGTTTTCTGGTTGAATTTCCATGAAGAATAATTCTCTTACCATTTGCCAGGGTCAGGGAAGAGTAGTTGCTTGGATGCAACAGGTGAAACACTGGGAAGGAGGTCTAACTATCCACGTAATGCCCAATTCATCCATGTGAGGTGGTGTTACTGATTCATCTCCTGCCTTTAGATTAACCTAGCCCCTCTATCAAATCTCTGATCTTGTCATTCTCTAACTTAAAACTGTTCAGTAACAACTCTCTGTATACAAAAATCCAAACTTTTTATTTTGGCCTTCAAGAAAGTCTCTTTATTGTCTACACACCAATCATGGGGGATTCTTTGACACAAGCAAATTTCTCTCATACGTTTTTGCCTTTATGCATTCTATCCCTTCTGCTTTACACTCTTTAAACTCTTGTGTACTTGAAGGATTTTCTACAATTTCTTCAAATCTTATTTCAATTGTTACTTTCCTGTGACTCCTTTTGACTTACCCAAAGGAACTGTTTTTTTTTTTTTTCATGTTTGCAGAGCACATGGAACATTTCAGAGAAAGGGAGAGAGAGAAAATGAGAAAGAGAATAACATTAACAACACACAATGTTAATTATAGGATTAAGAAGAGCTTTAAACTGTGTAAATAAAGAATAATGATTTATCAGAAGCTAAGTCACTTGTATTAACCTAAATTAAAAAAAATTGCATATCTTTCATAATAACAAATAAATAAGTTCATAGAACTTGTAATTATCTTTCAGTTAGTAGCACACCATATATTACAGTTTCTAAGGACATTGAAGAACAATTGAACTTGATTTATCCTCCCTTATATTTTCTTTAAAAGAAAAATTTTCCAATACATAGATAATTGACACCTGTCAGCTATTATTTGCGGAAATCTCACATTGATCTCTGGCTTAAAACATGCGGATTGACACAGAGTATTGAGTCTGTTTTTATTCCTTTATTTCCCCCTATAGAATTACTATTAGTGTATATAATTGTGTTTAAGTAATGTGATTAAAGAAAAGCTAATATATATTATAGAAAGTTAAAGTATATATTGCAGTTTATATTTTGCTGGGTTGGTGGGTACCTTAGACTCATTGTATTCTTCCTTTCATAACATATACAGTTTTTTCTTTTTCCTTTTCTTTATTTAGGTTCTTGATAAAGAGCATAGAGGTGTGCCCCATCCTCTTGTTAGCAGAACTGTGCTCTTTGGGAATTTTTGCCAACATATCCATAATTCTTAGTGGAAGTTTCAAGAAGCTGAGATAACAATGCACATTTTAAAGATCTTTTAAGGGTTTTGTAGATAATTATTAAAGTGGCCTTTGTTATAAAGAAAAAAATTAGAACAATGTAAATATTTTATGTCAGAATTTCCCATTACAATGATAGTAGGGATTTTAATTAATTACAGAATAATTGGGATAGAGTGGGACCTTTTCATTTGAAGAAGACTTGGGAATGAGCCCAAAGTTTCTAAACTGCCTCCTTTTAGTAATAGCAATGACTGCTATTAGTACACACAGTATTACACCTACGATATTAGAGGAACTATCCTGAATGGATTATCTCCTTATATCCTTAGAACTCTTAAGTGACAGGGACTTCTTTTACCCACAGTTTTTAGATGGGTAAACTGATACAGAATTGTAAAGTAATTGCTAAGTTCATGCAGGTAGAAGATGATTGTGTAGAAGATATTTAGAAGGGATATTTGATTCAGTTGTGGGTATTTAAACATTGACATTCATGGGTATGGCAATGAACATCTTTAAGTACAGCCTCAGAGTATTACGTAAAGGCTTAACTAATTTTCCCAGGTTTTATTCATTTCCTAGATCAGTAAATGATAGTTCTAGCTTAGTCTTGAATGGATGAGCAAGAAGAAGCATTATCATCATTGGAATTACAGAAAATAAACACAAATGAATGGATATTGATAGTAAGGATAATAACCACAAAATAAAGTTGAATAAATGGATATATGAATGATAAATGGGTAGGTGGATGGGTCTCCATCAACTATTTCAAAAAGATCCAAAAGGAGCTGTTTTTTTTTTTTTTTTTTGGTCTGATGGGATCCTTCCCAACATTTTCACAAATCTTGGGCTTCTAGCTCTGATGGCATTACCTGATCTAGAAGGATCTAACATGGCACAGGGCATGGCACAGTTAAAGACATTCTAAGGACTTTTCCATTGCAGAAATTTGAAAAAGTGAATTTACTTACGGTAGTTCTTTTGATCATTTGGAACTTTATTAACCAACTCTGCACCCTGGAAGCCAAGAATTGTCTGTTTACTCACACATTTCCATTTTTCTTTGTGTGCACATGAAAACTTCTCTGGAAGTATTCTATCTGGTTCAGCAAAAGGTCAGTTTGAAGTAAACATACATAGAGATGCTTGTGGAATAGAAATTTACCCTCTGTTACTGCTGATTAGGAAATTATCTTAAATGAATTGATAAAGATAGTTTTTCATCTTATTATTCTAAGAGATATGGTATTTCTATTGTATATGTGTATACATGTATGCATGAAAATTAGATAGCGGATGGCTTGTTTCATTGTTAAGGTAAGGACTTTTCGGGGGACTGAGAACATTTGTTGTTAAATGTTTTCTTGTGAAAAGAAACATTACTAAAATTTAAAAAATACATTATAACAATATTAAGTATAGAAAGCATAACTGTAGTTAATTGAACTCCAACCACATTTTCTGTCCCTTCTGTTTTTCCTTTCAGTAGTAATTACAAGAATTGGATGACAGAGATAGGAAGACTACTTGAAGTTGTAGCAGCTGAGTCTTTGTTGAATGCCTGTTGGTTTCTAAATTTCTTCTAGGTCTGTCCCTGCTGGTGGAGTACCTAAGCTTTGTCGTTTTTTAGAAAACTCTGCTCAAGATGTCTACAGGGAATTTTTTGTAAATTTAAAGAACAATGTCCTTCTTTGGAAACATGCAATATTTTTAGAATCCTGTGATATTATACTGTAAGACATAAGCCAACAGTTTACACATCCCTGTCCAGGAAGCTGAATAATAAGTCATCCTGGGAATTTAAACCTCTATTTTAAGCCTCCTTAAGGATACTCTCATTTCTTTTGTATAAATTCAAAAAAAGCAGAGTCTGATCTTTGACTCACTTCAAAAATAGCCTTATACTAGGGTAGAAAAATGAACAAGTGCAGGTGGAAAGAGCACTATTCAGATTGAGTGAACATATTTCCTATTTTTTGAAATTACTTTTGTGAAAGGTTATGTATAACGTGGGAGATATATTTATTATTTTCCAAATGCATTTTTTTGTGTGTGTTACTTGATTGTTTAAGGTCAAACAAACAAGATCAAAGACCATATGGACCTCTTCTTTTTCTCTAACTCTTGGCTTAAAAGGCTAATTAGTAAGATGAATAATTTATAGACAGTATGAAAGAATAAATGCATAATCAAATTAGTACTTAGTAATTCTTTGGCATTTCATATATTTTATTCTGATTATCCCACAGTACCATAAAAAAGAAATTATAAATCCCCTTTTATGCATAGGGAACCAGATTTTAGAAGCTTGACTGGTCATTCATTCAGTAAATGTGTGTCAGAGCTGGGATAAGCAATGGATCTATAAACAACATAAAGAATGCCAGAGTAATTACAGATTTGTTGCCTGTATACATTGCAATGCAAACCAGTACATAATTATAGCCAATCACCAAGATATATGTATGTAGCTTGCAATTCATAATAATCTCTACATACAACATGAGCAGAGAAATCTACACGAAACATGAAAAAATAATCAAATGTTATTATAAAAAGTTAAGTGTGTTAAAATTGCCTCTTCCCATTAGCTACATTGGAAGCTTATGTCATAGAGCTGTTTCTTTGCTGAAATACCTACATTATCATCACTGATAATCATCACTTTAAGGGAAACACACACACACACACACACACACACACACACACACACGATCTACAGAGAATATGAAAAGTACAATGATTGAAAGATATATTGAAGTAAATTATCAATTTATTAATTGATCAAAGCTTAGTCCACTGTGAATTGCTTTGTAAAGGGGGAAAAAACATTAATAAGATTTATTTCAGACCCATGCAACCTTGAAGGAATTGAACCTCGCTCAGCATTTCATTAGAGCTTCTGCTACTTTCTCCTCTCCCCTCCACCACCACATATACATGTGACTCACACTCACAAAAGCAGAGTTTGAGCAGACCCAGAATTTTCTGTGGAAATTGATGCATTCATAGGAAACAGTGTTCGAGTTAATAATTATCATACTTTAATCTGAAAAATCCTGGTTACTCATAGTATGGGATGCTTCTCAGGGTCTCTAGGAGTATAAGCCTTTACAGGTTATTTTACAGTGACACAGCAAAACTAGAAAGAGTGGAACCCTGTGGTACTTGAGTTTTTCAAAGCAAAGTGGAAGACTCAGAAGCAGAATGGTACCTAAAACTGTCTACTCCTGCAATGAAACTCAGTATCTCTTACTTAGCTAGGCATAGAAAATAGCACGTTTATTGACTACGAAATATTTGACACATTTTGGTGCCACTCTTCTGCCACATTCTATTCTGGAGTGGTCCCTGAAGCCCCAGATGTGGGGGTCACTCTGACTCTGATAATGTCCCCTAGATCAGCATGTTGTAAATTTCCTGGTTCTCAACCACTATTACAAATGTAGGGAAAGTCAAGCAGTGAGGTATTGAGTGCCTTGTGGTTTTTCCTTGACCTGTTTTTTGTCCTTTTTTAATACTTAGTATTTTTAGAATTAGTGACTAGCTTCAACTTGGGAGTAAGCGGATTACTAAATCCAATGATGGTATACATTTTAGAGTGCACAGATCTTTAGATCAAAGGAAAGTATGTGCAATAAACTGTGCGTCTTTGGCATCTCTTAGCTGTTTGGTTTATATTGAACAAATGGCTTTTGCATATTTGATATGTAAGTGTTTACACACATTGTGTTTAACTCTTGAAGGAGTGTTTCTAGACATGAAGATCCAGTTATAAGATACAATTTTGATATTTTAAAAAACAATGACTATATTTAGCATAATATTTATAATTCCCCTTTCCCCTTACATATTCATATAAATTACCCTGTTAGGTAAATTTTCAAATTATATTATATTCACCTTAAAAATTAGATAGTTATTATCTTACTAGGTTTTTTAGGTGAATAAACAAATTTAAACTAAAATCTTTGGGGTGAATTTCCAAGACTAAATGATCTTATTTAGATTGCTTAAAAATTATGTTCAGTAGTGATGAAAATAATGAACGAATAGAACCTCAGTTTTCTTCCAAAATAATACCTGTTAAGTTTTATTATCAGAAGTAACATGTGGGTTATGACACTCCACAATTTGGGAAGTATAACAATAAGTTCACAATACTGAATTATGTGATGTAGTACTCAAATGGAAAACAGACGGATTCATCAATTGAAACTAATTTTTAAAAATTTTCCAGACTTTTAGCATTCATATATCTATCTTTGAGTTTTTTACCACTATCAAGTGGCATTTATGACCAATAATAGACTATTCTAATTTGTAGCTGACTGAGAAACAGCAAATATTGGTGAAGAGCTACAAAGTAACTCTTACTGGGATCCCTATGACCAATTGAGTTTCATGATGCTCTCTCCCTAATAATTGGGTGAAAAAGATTCTTAGAATTGTTTTTTGTTATCTGGGCTTTCATATCCAAGAAGAATGAATATGGAGATAACTAATGCTGACACATATTCTTAGATAAGACTTCTTTCCCTAAAAGTACAAATCAAACCACTAGGAGAAAGAGAAGTTATCAGGACAAATATAGTTTTAAAAATAAAACACAGATAAGTTACTTTCTCTTGATGTTACGTCATTGTACTTCTTTATAATGGTAACAATTTTGATCTATTTTTGTCTTTTGATGTTATAAGAAGTGGTTTCAAGGGACTGCAAAAAGTGTGTCAGCAGTCAAGACATTTTTACTTCACTATTTGGACTGAACTAGCTAGGCTGAAGACTAGCTATTCATTACTGAGAAGTGACCATAGCATAGATGAACTTTCATCTCTCATACTTGGAGGAAATGAATTATTTGAATTAGTGTCATGCTTAAAATATTTATGTAGCTATTTTTTTTTCCCTTAGGGGAACTTCAGCAGTAGTGTTTGCTCAGCTCTACCTGTTAATGTCGAGTCTAGAAGGCTGATAGATGTGAAAATGTTGGGATTTTATTATATTTGGCATGGGTTTCTGAAGCATTCCTCAACATATTGGAAATTAGATGGTTCAACAAGACCTGGAAAATTAGTAAGATTTAGGACTGCCAAATTAATAGTAGGTGAGATGAAGAAAACCAACTAGAGAAGTCAACAGACTGCTTGATAAACAAGGAGTAAGAAAGTGCATTAGGGTGTGAACAGATTTCATCAGCAATAGGACTTCCTGGCAAACTATTAATCAGAAGAGAATGTGTGCACTCACCCAATCCTGGGCAGGTTCATCGTAGGAAGTGCAGCAGACTAAGTACAGAGCACAGAATCTGCTAAAATCATCTCCTAGAATAGTTTGGAAGAAATAACAGCAACATAGTTTTTTTCCTAGAACTGTGCAGAATTCTGTCTCCTACTTGAACCCTCTAAGACTTAGTCTTTCAGTTCGTCATGCATGATGCATGTGTACTTAATGGCACAAACATATCCAATTTTTTTAATCCACTACTCTCTGTGTCTATTTTTCTTAAGCACTTTTCACCTAAGCGCCTATGACAATACTTGATGCTTATATTAGCTTTCTCAAACCCAAGGAAACCTAGCAGCTATCACACAGCCTTGCTGGTATTTTTGTGTCCGTTTTGCCATTGCTGTCACAGTTATTATAGTTAGTGAACCTGGGTATTCAGCATCAGACTAAGAAATCTATCCATTGCAAACTGATGAAAATTGAAGATGATTAAATCATTGGTAACATTGCCAAAGCAGAGTTTTTATAGATGCATCAAAATTCCAGGCATCTGGAAGGAGTAGGCATAGCTTGAAACAAAAAAAGAAAAGTATAAAGAAATAAATGCATAAATACATCAATAATCAGTTTATGTCATTCTGAGGGAGGAACGTTGGAAATATTATTTGTTTATTCCAAAAATTTAAATATATCCACGGCTGATAAAGTCATAGTACATTATAAAAGAAGAATAAAAGTACCTCCAGTTTTAGAAATTTAAAAGCTAAAACCATATTCTTTTTCATCTGCTTTAATGTGTTTCATAAGATATGAAAATCCAGGTGCTTCTGGTTTCCATACCACTTTTCCTTGCACCTATTAAAATTCCAATTTTGCTTTGAGAGAAAGAAAAATGATTCCATTTCTAGGATTATTTAGCTAGCTAAGTGATGCAAAGACTGTTTTCAGATTTACATTCTTATCACTGCTCTGTAAGCTCAATTATTTTAACAAGATCTTTCCAATTTCCCCTAATGTTTTTCATAACTACCTCAAGCTTATGTTTAAATCAAAACTCCTTTTTGAAATAACTTATTTCTCCTAGACTTTTGAAGCTTTCAGCATCGTACTTGTATGAAGTTCCTGCTTCTACATGTGAAGTTTGGTATAAAGATTTTCTTTTTCTTCCAGTTGGTTTATTTGAGCTACAGCCAAAGTCATTAACGTGAATTTTAGGTTTACATTTTACGGGATATTTTCAAATCATGTTGATGTATTGACTACTTATTCTGGTTACTATGAAGAAGGACTAACCAAACTTCAAAACAGTAAAATTTCCATTATATATGATAAACAGGTTCTCGAGATCTGTTTTACAATATCGTACTTATAGTTAACGATACTGTATTGCACAGTTAAAAACTTGTTAAGAGAGTAAATATTTAGTTAATTGTTCCTAGCAGGAAAAAAAGTAAGTGTAAAGCCTTATATTTGGCAAAGAAATGGTATAGCTTTTTATTGTACTAAAGTATTGTGTTTTATGTTCAAGATTAAAAAAAAATCAAATCGTGACATACTACTTGCAGATCATTTTTGTAAATCATTTATATATTCAGTGCTTTATTGAGCAGAAATATTATATATCTCAAACTTCTGAAAGAAACTGTTAGGACTACTTTTATATCAATTTATTTTATGATGAATGGTAAATGTTCTGAGAAAAATAAAGCCATTAAAACATGGCATCACATCCTCTAAAAAATGCATTAATTGTAAATTAGAATATTTTTACATTAATATTTCATTAACCTTTAAGATATTTCAACCACATTGTATATTTGTCATACCTACGTTGACACATAGCAAGTTTGTGTCCTTACTTGTAATTACATCCTTCTCTAAAAAAAGGAATGCGTTATGCTTTCTGCATTCAGATGTGCACAGCCTGAATTACATATCTTTCAATGAGAACATCTCACTAATTAAAAATGCTCATTTACAATATTTGGTCCTAATATGACTTGCAAGTTACAAGTTACCAAAGATTTAAAGATAGGTTTAGAGTCCTGCAAAGGGAGACAGATTGGTTTTCATCCTCCAACTTCATCCCACTTTGATTTGTGCGAATCTATGATTTGGCTGAGATTACAGTACATAGCTTAGAAATTAAATTGCCTTTGGAGATTATTGCTACCGTGCATGTGTAATTAAGTGTTCTCGTTATTGTCTATAAAGCTGTACAAACCTGCAGTTTTATGGGAAGAGTGTAAAACCAATGATTTCAAATCAAATCAGTTGGAGAGAGTTTTGAGATGTTCCAACCATTACTTTTGTGAAAAACTTTAAGAAACACAATCTTCCTGCAGTCAGCCTAGATGGATAAAGTAGTAAAAGCTATGCCATGTTAATTAAATAAGCATTTACTTAGCACCTGCTAGGTATTTGCCACTGTGTACGCTAGGGTGTGAAGGCTGTTATGAAAGATGTAAGAGTTAGGGAATGTTAGGTTTGGGAAGAACTTTAGAGAAAATCTTGGTCCAATTTTTTTACTTTATTGTTGAGACCTAGAAAATGTTAGTGACTTAAGCTCTCATATCTAAAATTAGTGTCGGTACTAAAATTAGAATGCACAAGAGAAAACACAGTTAAGCAAGTGAACCTAAGAACGCAGAGTAGGTGTTGGGTTGACTAAAGATAGTAAAGTGTAACTGTTCAAATAAAAGAGTGATGCTGGGCTTCCCTGGTGGCGCAGTGCTTGAGAGTCTGCCTGCCGATGCAGCGGACACGGGTTCGTGCCCCGGTCCAGGAAGATCCCACATGCGGCGCAGCGGCTAGGCCCAAGAGTGATGCCATAGGAGGGAAGGTCAAGGAATGATTAAATATAAAATTCTATTTTATTGTTATATCTATTTTATTGTTATATCTAGATCATAGACCTTATATTTTTCAAATGCAATCAACTATCACTGATTCCATGTGAAAGATGAATTCTCTGTTGATTAATTCATAATGGCCAAAACATGTGGTGAATTAATTAACACTTTCATAATACTTTAAATTTAATTGTAACATTAACAGAACTCTTACATGTTTATGCAGCATATCTGTTTGCTCTAACGGCAATGCTTGCTGCTCATGTGGCTTCAAAATACCGATACCTTGAAAAAACTCCCTAGTGGTCTAAATCCAGAGGTTGGGAATCAAATAAAAACTGATGAGAAAGTTTTTCCTTCAGTGGTGTATGTAACATTTTTAGGGCTTCAAGGCTCTCTTCCAGGCCTCACATCATGAAGAACAAGGAAATACTTTTTTGGTTTTTTTTGGTTTTTTTTTTGCAGTACGTGGGCCTCTCACTGCTGTGGCCTCTCCCGCTCCGGAGCACAGGCTCCGGATGCGCAGGCTCAGCGGCCATGGCTCACGGGCCCAGCTGCTCCGCAGCATGTGGGATCTTCCCGGACCGGGGCACGAACCTGCGCCCCTGCATCGGCAGGCGGACTCTCAACCACTGCGCCACCAGGGAAGCCCAAGGAAATATTTTTTATCAATCTAAACAAATAAAATTCATAGTGAATACTAGCATGCCAGATTCAAAAGATGGCTTTCAAAAATTTGTATTGTATTGATCATCATTACTATATTTCATAGCAATCTGGAAATTAAACAAAATAACCTATGTCGACATATGGTAGACTTCTCATTGTGTAAAGATTATTTGTATTTTAAATTATTCACCTATAATTTAGGGACAGTTTGATGCTATTGTTATCATCCCTGTTAGGTAGTTTTCCTTTCACTCAGTATTTTTTACCCTTCTTGTTCCCTATAACATTACTACATGGAAGCATCAGAGCATTTAGTTTTATATTTTCTGAGCTATGGTTCCCTTCCATTAACCTAGTTAATAGAGATGATTCTAATACCTTTCTTCCTGAATGAACCCTAAATTTGCTGTTTGGTCTTTTTCTTATTTCTTATAGGGCTCTAAATATAATCTCTGGCATTCCTCCAAAATCACCATGGAACAACGAGGGACTAGCTATAGAGCTATTTTTAGTTTTAAAAGAAAAACTGTAGAATAGTAATACACTGTACCAAATTATGCTTTTCTTAAACAAAAATCTAACCCAAAAATAGGACACAGACCTTACATTCTATATTCTGTTCCATAAGCTTCATACGTTATAGTAGACTTTATTATTAACGAAAGGCACAGGTTCTGGGCATTTAAACTTCTTTGTAAGGTAGAAAAGCTTTTCAGAATGTTGGTTATGAAATTGAAGGCAAGTGGAATATAGAAGCAAATTCTTTTCTGCTTCTAAAGGTAGGTCACAATAAATAACACTATAGTTAATTCACCTAAATGTGCCATGTTTTTAAACCTTCTTGCTTTAAGCCATTGAAGAAACAAAATCATGTCAAAATCACTTTGGAATTATTTAAAAATATCCTTTAGATAACTGTATTGCTAAATCAATACTTTAAATATTTCAAGAAACTAGAGATAAGATTTAATATAATTATATTCTTTATTCCGTGAAGTCTTACTATATAAACATTTTTGCCCTCCATTTAATGTAGAAGTCATATAATCAATATTATACTTTATGTTTCTTGCTATATATTCTAATTAGCATCATGTTATCTTTTAAGCAATGAAGTATTTTCCTAACATTCAGATTTTAGCTGGTCAGCATTTAAAAGGTCCTGACACGAATTCCAATGTGTGAAGAGAGGGGTTTTCCCCACACATACATCAAACAATGCTACCGACACCAGCCACAGGTTAAGGGAGAAACAGTACAAGACCAGCCCCTTCCCCTACTTTTTTGATGCCAGGTGCATGCTTGGCATCACCTGTATTTATGACCAACTGGTTGTAAATCAGAGGTTCCCACGCCCCCCTCTTTAGGTTTGATTAATTTGATGAAGTGGCTCACAGAACTTAGAGAACATTTTTCTTACTAGATCATCGGTTTATTATGAAAGAATGTAATTCAGGAACAGCCAGAGGGAAGAGATGCATAGGGCAAGATATGGGGAAAGGGTACTGAGCTTCCATGCCCTCTGCATGTGCACTACTCTCCCTACATCTCCACGTGTTCACCAACCCAGAAACTCTCCAAACCTAGTCCTTTTGGGAATTTTATGGAGGTTTCATTACAAAGATGATTGATTAAATCACTGGCCCTTAGCGACTGAACTCTCTCAGTCTCCAGCCACTCTCCCCTCCTCGGAATTCAGAGGGTGGGACTGAAAGTTCCAACCCTTTAATCACATGACTGACTCCACTGGCAACTAGCCCCCATCCTTGGGCACTTTCCAAAGTCACCTCATTAACATAACAAACAAAAGATACCTTTATTTCTCTCAACACTTAGGAGATTCCAAGGGTTTTGGGAGTTGTGAGCAAGAACCCATGGAGGAAGACCAAATATATACAAGGAATATACTTTGGTCATCTGAATGAACAAATATGTATTTTTCTTATGAGTCACAATATCACAGTATTAAATATTAAAGTACATATATTACTTTAGGCTATAAAAATACAAAAGTAAGAAAATCATTTTTTAAATTTTAACAGGAAATATACTGAAATTAAAGTCTGTCTAGTCAGTTAGCCTGCCTGAGTGATTCTGTCCCACCTAGAGCTCTTTTGTCAGTTGGTACTACCCGCATAATAACAAACACTGAATAGTTTTAGAACTGTATGTGCCGGGCACTAGAAGTACACAGAAGTTGAGTAGCTCACAGACCCATAACATAGAGAAGTGTACAATGGATTATATAGAGATACAGGGGTATTAAAAAGGAAAGAGTAGTCATATCTGTAGAGGGGACTTAAGGAAAACTTCACAAAGGAAGTGTCACTTCAGTCTGGCCAGGTAGAGTGACTATGACCCTGCCAGGTGTTCAAGATTGGAAAGAACATCCAAGGACTATCAGATACAAAACCTAGAAGTATGAGAATTTGGTATGTCTGTATGGTTCAGTGTGTCTATGTGAAGCATATAATGCAGTCGGGGTGAAGTCATGTAGGCTGCAAATAAGGGAGATGCCTCTGTGCTCAACAAAAGGACTTCAAAGACAGGAGCTTACTAAGGAATTTCAAGTCAAGAAGTACGATGTGGCTGCACTTTGGAAAATTGAGTAAAGTGGGTTGAAATTTAAAGCAGAAAAGCCAATTAAGAGTTTATCATAATGGCTGAAAAGGAAGAAAATGAGAGGGAAGATTGTTATAAAGGAGAGAGACACGGTTAGAAAGTAGAAACAAAGGAATGAATATAGTGACAACCTGAAAATGGGAGTTGGAGGGAGGAAGGTGATTACTGTGCCTCTGACCTGGTGGGGTAGAACAAGACAAAGAATGCAAGAACAGCAGGCCTGTTGAAGAAGAGAAGTTCAGTTTTGGATATATTAAAACTAAAGGGTTTGTGGAGATGCTTGGTACCCATAACAAAATACTTTATAAATGAATTAAGGATTGTTCAGTAAGCCTGTGTTGCTGTGCTTAGAATCTATATCCAAAGTGTAGTGTTTGAGAGTGTCCAATTCACAATATCTTCTAGTGTTAAGTGCTATCATTTCCATTCACTATTCATGCATTCATTAGTTAGTTCATTCAAGAGATAGTCGAAGATTTTGCTGTGTAGGCATGTTGCTGCATCATTAAAGACCACAGTCCAGCCTTCTACTATTTTAATTTAGCAGGAAATACTAACAGATAAACTAACAATTACAGTACTGTGTGACTTACTCCATTGGAAATGGTAGTTTGTTGTTTAATTTGCATGTATGTGATTATTAGGACAAACATTTAAATCAATAGTTGTGTTTCTGTCTATGGTTTTTCTGTGTATATCTTTGGACCATCTCTTTGTTAAAAAGTAATGAGTTTAAAACATCATTTGTCTAAGGCAAATCATTATTTTTTGTAATAATAATAAGCTTTGTTTATTGAAAATTGTATTGTCCACCTTTATATTTGATAATTTGTTGATTTTATTCTACTATTAAAACTACAAGCATGTGTTTACACTTTAAATTTAAAGATATCTCAGGTAGAGATGAAGACTACATGTGTGAAATGCATTGCATTGTGCCTCACAGAGAATATACACATCAACACTTTATTCTTCCATTCTTTGACTTTTCTTTCTAGTCCCTTTCTTCCCATATACTGGCTAATGTTCTAGTTATGTCCAACACACTCTCTCTTCCATGCTTCAGAAATATATCTTGGAAAGAGGAAACCAAAATTTGGATATCTTTCTGTGCTCACCAATCCCTATCACAATTAATCACTCACACAATAAGCATTTATTGAGTATAGCATTCTGGAGATGTTAACATACATAAAATATGCCTAAAGTGCATTATAGAAGCTCAGAAGAGGTGACATTTACAGTAATGAGAAAAGATGAGTAGGAAATTGCCCCCAAAATACCCAGAGAAAGAGTAAGGATGTTACAAGTAGAAAGAATAGGTTCAAAGATTACTAGGCATTAAATGATAAGTATATTTGGAGGCAAAAGATGGTTCAGTTTGGCTGGAGAACTGCACACATAGGAGAAAGTCATGCAGGGTGGGAAAGGTAGCCTAGGTCAGATTGTGAAGGGTTTGTTGTGCCTTACTAAGAAACTTTAAGGTTCTTTTGGATTTTTGTTTGTTTGTTAGACATTGAGAGATGCCAAGCATTTAAATCAGGAGAATGATATAGACACACATTAAATGTTAAAAGGTGCCTCTTTTCATATTCGAGGGGATGACGGAAGAGGAGAGATGCTGAACATATTAATACATACTGATTTACTGCTAGA
This sequence comes from Grampus griseus, assembly GCF_964374135.1. Classification (NCBI taxonomy): domain Eukaryota; kingdom Metazoa; phylum Chordata; class Mammalia; order Artiodactyla; family Delphinidae; genus Grampus; species Grampus griseus. Next base: position 29,864,151 of record NC_139003.1, on the reverse strand, counting down.
TGGAGTTTTTAACTATTTTGTTTGTGCCTGTGTTATGTGTGTGTGTATGTGCTTGTGTCTGATTTCTGAAAAATGCATGTTGAGTATGCATGTTTGGTAGGGAGGGATAGAGGGTATATGGTAAAGATGCAGAACTTTTATAGAAAGTATATCGAATTTAGACAGTTTAATGCCTGTGCTGATGAAAAATGATTGTTGAGTATTGAGACCGGGACATCTACTGGAGAGGAATGGGAAGATTAGAGTCATTTTTCAGCTCTAAAATTCTATCCTTGATTCTAACAACCATGTTTTGTTTTATTTTTTTCATTATTATCAGTACTGTCAAAAGATAATTACTAGTAACAGGGAGAAGTTTGTGTTAAAGGAGTTAACATAGACATAGTCACTGAAATGTATGTTTTAAAAATTGAAAACATACTGGAATTAATAAAGTGCACACTAGCTATTGATCTGAGAATTAACAATAAAATTAAAATAAAACAAAAGCAAGTATTTGTCAAGCAACACAGTGGTAGGGTTTTATGTTTTCATTGTGGGCATGCCAAATATACTTTTTGTGAGATTTTATATTTTCAGATCTATAAATGACCAATTGAGTTTGAGCAAGTGAGTATAAGGACCATTTAAAGAGTATCTTTTGAGCTGCAGAAGCTACAAATATGGAGTAAGAGATTAAGAAATAGAAAAAGGCAATTTGGACAATGAAACAGGAAAATAATAAGGCTGATGGATTAGTTTAATCACACACTATAAAGATTTGGGGATCTAATTTATTACATGGCATTTCTAAAAGGTCCTAAAGAGAAGCTATCATAAAACATCTTGAATATCTGTGAAGTAATCATTTACTGGAAAAGGAACTAGACGTAGGAGGAGGTAGTTCATGGTTAAGGCTGATGGCTCAGATTAATTGCACCTATTTTATTTATTTGGTCATTCCTAAATTCTTCAACATAGTAACTTGGCAAAGAGTCTTTACTTCTCTAGGAACCAACTCCAACTTTTATCGTAAACCTGGGTGAGAAGCAATCTATAATCTCCATTTTACCATTAATTAGTTTTTGTTACAGAGTAAAGAAAACTTAATTTCAGGTGAAATGAATCAGTATTGCAGTGAAAGAATTCTTTTAAAAAAGCATACTTGAGGACTTCCCTGGTGGCGCAGTGGTTGAGAGTCCACCTGCCGATGCAGGGGACGCGGGTTCGTGCCCCGGTCCGGGAAGATCCCACATGCCGCGGAGCGGCTGGGCCCGTGATCCATGGCTGCTGAGCCTGCACATCCGGAGCCGGTGCTCCGCAACGGGAGAGGCTGCAGGAAAAAAAAAAAAAAATGCATACTTGAAATCAATGGGGTATATAAATTAGTCTAGTTCATAACACTTTTTACGTCAAATATAAGCTACCTTTATAGGCTTTTAAGTTTTAGAAGTATAAGAAAATTCAACACTGAATTGTTCTAGATTCCATACTTTGCAAGTGGGGAAAACTGAATTGTTCTAGATTCCATACTTTGCAAGTGGGGAAACTAAGACCAAGGGGTACTAAATACCTCACGTGAGGTAGCATTTCCAGTCAGTGACAGGATTTGGAGAAAATCCAACTCCCTTCCCTTGTCCTTGGCTCTTTCTGCCACGCAGCAAGGACATGTTATGTCATATATTAAAGTTCAGGGTATTTTAAAGGAAACGGGTCATAAAGTAAACAAAATTATTTCTAATTATTATAATGTAACTTATGTGTCTTGAGATTGTTGTTCTAGTCTTGCATAGCTTAAATAAGATGTTATGCGTACTTCAAACAACTTATCCATTTAAGGAAGAAAATATTTATTTTTAATTTTGCCACTGACATCATCTAACATTTAGAAAATGTCTGTATACTGTTCCCTGGGTGTTACATCACTGTAAGAATGAAAGATGGCACTCCTCTCTTTGTTAGCTAGTTAGCTGTTAATATTGTCTATGATTTGAGTAAAACTCAGTAAGTAGTATTATTGGCAAGATAGGTAATGGCTGTCTTTTGATAACAATTTGTTCCGATAAATGACTTTTAGGTGTTGGATCAATGAATACTTGGCTTTTTATCTTGTGCCATTAAGCTGAAAGTTTTAAACTAAATCCTAGATATTACTAAAAATAGTTTTTTAGTATAAATGTAATTTTCTGATTAATTTTGGCCGCACCATGTGGCGTATGGGATCCTAGTTCCCCAACCAGGGATTGAACACTCACCTCCTGCAGTGGAAATGTGGAGTCTTAACCACTGGACAGCCAGAGAAGTCCCAATTTTCTGATTTATTTAAAAAAAACAAAAACAAAACACAGTTCTGAAACAAAGTCATTGATCAACACAATGGCTTTAATTACTGGATTCAAATAATGACCTGGAAAAAAAACTGTTAGTATTTAAAAATAGAATCAGCCATTTGAGAATAACAGTGTCAGCTGGGTGTGAGATGACTGGTGATTCGTATCAACGAGGTGACATTGACCTGTAATGCCACGTGGGGTCGACCTTTGGTCATAAAGGAGCCCAGTACCCACAGCAGGAAAAGACAACTGACATCAAAGGGAAAGCAGTAGAATAATAGTTCAATAACCAGTGAAATTACGAACCCTGGTTTTCAAAGTTTTTCTTAATTGCATAAATGGATTTCTTTAAAGACGCGAGTTTGATGAGTTTGATAAATGACATGGGGTTGGGCCCACATAAAAACTTATAAATGTAAAAAAAAAAAAAATAATTAAAAAAAAACCAAAACTTATAAATGAAAGCCTCCCTGGGCACATTCTATTTTCTTAATAGATTTTTTTTTTTTTTTTTTTTGTGGTACGCGGACCTCTCACTGTTGTGGCCTCTCCCGTTGCGGAGCACAGGCTCCGGACGCGCAGGCTCAGCAGCCATGGCTCACGGGCCCAGCCGCTCCGTGGCATGTGGGATCTTCCCAGACCGGGGCACGAACCCGCGTCCCCTGCATCGGCAGGCGGACTCTCAACCACTGCGCCACCAGGGAAGCCCCTTAATAGATTATGAAAATATTATTTGTATATACATTTAAATATTTATATTTAGTAAATATATGACTCTTTATTCATATGTTAAATATGCATTTCCTTGATTGGGAAAGACTGATATAGAATATATCCACGCACAGATGCTGCCTACTCTTCTTTTGAGCTACCTGAGAGGAGCACTCTGATAAATTGAATGTAGCCATTTTAGTACAGTTCATTAATAAATGTTTCATTACTTTATGACAGAGTGGAATAGAAAAATGACACTTGTTTTATACTTTGATCATGGACATCTGGTCAAAAAAAAGAGTGGAAACTTCTGACTTAAAGCAAAAGGTTCAAAAGGAAAGTGATTACATTGAATATTCTCATTAATCTATTTCTTTAAGTGACTTGTTCAGTCACAGCAATATGCATAAATGTGCATAAACATCCATGCATATTTATAGATACGGAAGTAAAATCAAGAATAATTGGTAACCTACTATTGTAGGAAAAATTTATTTCAATTTGTCTTTAAAATGGAGAATTGGGGGCTTCCCTGGTGGCACAGTGGTTGAGAGTCCGCCTGCCGATGCAGGGGACATGGGTTCGTGCCCCGGTCCGGGAAGATACCACAGGCCGCAGAGCGGCTGGGCCCGTGAGCCATGGACGCTGAGCCTGCACATCCGGAGCCTGTGCTCCGCAACGGGAGAGCCACGACAGTGAGAGGCCCACGTACCGAAAAAAAAAAAAATGGAGAATTAGAAGAACTCTTCTAGAATGTTTTACAGATAATTACAATCAGATTCCCTCAGAATAGGCATATAAAGTAATAAATCAAAATAAATATTTACTCATTTTGTTCTTTCACATGTTCTACAAATATGTATTCAGAGTCTATTTGTTTATCTTCTATCTTGCCCACAAGAATATAAACCACAGGAAAGCAGTGATATGGTCTGCCTTGATTACTGCATTATACCCTGCACCCCTAACTGTGCCTAGACAGTAATAGACATTCAATAAACATAGATGAATGAATGAATGCCTGTTAATGAATGATAGGTGTATGCTGGTGACCAAAATAGGCCTAGCCAGCTGCCTTAATGTCTAGCTGAGGAAGTGAGATAGGATGAAAAAATCAAATACTTACATCAATAAATATTTAGTGACAATTGTGTTAAACACTATGGAAAAAATGACATTTTTTTCAGATTTGAAAATGTTAGTTTGTTGATAATAAATTTATCTTCTATGTTGTCATAAAATATGCAATCTACAAGGTTTGCTAAGTTACTTAAGTTTAGACTCACAAGGAGAAAAGAAAAAGAATAAAATCTATGACTTTTCTGGCAGTTTGCATTCTAGAACTAAGGGCATGAATTTGAATATTGTTACCCATGGTGACCTATTAGCATAAAAGGTCTTTAGAGAGTGCAGGTGGTATTATGCAGGAACTATGTCAAAACTTGAAGATACAGATGTCCCAACATGAATTTTCACACACTCTAGGAGGAAAGGTTAATGATCACTAAATTCAGAATGTGTTTGTAAATGTTTTTATCTCTACATTTATCTAAAATATTTCTTATATAGACTAGTTAACGTTTAGAATTCCATCTCCCTCTCTTCCTGTATCAAGAATTACTCTCCCAAAAGTGTAAATAGGAGGATTTACTATTTCAAGACTATAGACAAAGATTTGTTTGCTAGAATCGGTCCCAAATTACAGAACCTAAATAAATTTATGAATTAATTAGATTACAGGAAATAATTAATTTTTTTTTTTTTTTTTTTTTTTTGTGGTACACGGGCCTCTCACTCTTGTGGCCTCTCCCGTTGCGGAGCACAGGCTCCGGATGCGCAGGCTCAGCGGCCATGGCTCACGGGCCCAGCCGCTCCGCGGCATGTGGGATCTTCCCGGACCGGGGCACAAACCCGCGTCCCCTGCATCGGCAGGCGGACTCCCAACCACCGCGCCACCAGGGAAGCCCAGGAAATAATTAATTTTAATATGAGGCACATAATACACTGTTCGACACCTTTATAGCCTTCCTTGAAATTGACTGAAAAAAAAAAAGCACAACCTAAAGGCTGAGAATTCTGTTTCATTTGGTGGACTTGCTGAGAACTTAAGCCAAGGAGACAGTCTCTCAGATAGCTCTGAGGGACTATTCTGAAGAGGTAAGGGAGGAGCCAGGATATATAGGAGTTTCACAACAAACAACCCCAGATAGTCAGAACATCAAAAGATGACTGGTAATTAAAGAAAAATCAGATCTCTCTAGTTAATGTATTTAGCACTTTTCTATGTATGGGAAGGTGCAAAGGTCTGGGCTTATTGAAATCATTCCTTTGATATGCACCTTAACTACCTAGAGCCTGTATCCCATTTTTCTCCATCCTGAATCCCCTCAGGTTATACAGGTGGGTGTGGCTGCAGTGACAGACTGCTTGATGGTCACAACATGCTTTGTTTACTGATATGGCAGGCGACAGACATTCTTTGTCCTCGTTGCACTTATTCAACTCTGTTTCATCATAAAGGAATGGAAAATATATAAACTCAGGTTTTTGGAAAGTACGTTACAGAGATGGTCGCTCTTGGTGTAGAATACGTCCTCTTTTAGAAAGTTTTAAACAAAACTTTTTAGGTTTTTTTTTTTTTAATTGAATCTTCGTATCCACAAATGTGGTATAACGCTTCACTTATTCAAGTCTTTATTATTCTGAATAAAGTTTATAGATTTCATGTAAAAAAAATAAGAGCTAGGCGTATGTTGCTATTTCCTAATAGCAACATGTGTTCCTATTTCCTAATTATTTATACTTGTTATTATTATAATGTAAGATTTTTAATTATCTTGTAACTGGCAACATAACCTTTTAAAAAGCAAACTGTCCCAGGTCATCAAGAATTTTTGGCATTTATTTTTAAATTAAGTTATATAACATTTGTGAAAATATCTATTATATAACATGATCAAATTCCCACTGAGTCCTTTCTTCCTTGGGTGAGTTTCAGAGCATGCCACAGCAATTAGGTTCCTAAGTCTTCAGGTTCAATGTTGTCCCAGATCTCATTGAGCACCTGCTAAGATCTATAACACATAATCACCCACTAAGACACATATCTTAATTTTGCTCAATTACTTCCTGTATTTTTTCTGCCTGCTACAGTTCTTGTATTTTATTTGTATTTCATGATGTACTGTCATGGCATTCCCAACTGGACCTTCTGGTAGCATCTTGCAATAGCTCAGTCTTTATTGATAGAGGTTTCATTGTTTATTTCCATAGAACACTACACAGCTCTTATGAGGTGTTACAGAAAGATTTCCTAAGTGCTTCAGTAGTCAAAGTCATTATTAATTTTTTACTCAATATTTGATAATATTTTTTGAATATTAACTTTGTGCTAGGCTCTGTACATTATCTCCTTTAAATTTTAGAACCACCCTATTGAGTAGATGCTATTATTATTCTCACTTTATACATGAGGAAGCTGATGCTTAGAGAAAGTAATTTGCCAACAGCCATAACTAGTAAATAACAAGGCTGGGAATCTAGGATTATCTGTTTCCTAAGTAAGCATACTTAAGGACTGTGCTGTGAATAGATGGATCTGTTCAATTATAACATCAAGAGGAGACATTTTATCTTAAATAATGAATGAATGAACAAATGAATCAGTGAGTGAGTAAATTAGTACATAAAACGTGTCTCAACACTAAAGAAAGGCAGGAAAATATTATTAAGAAATGTAGCAAAATTTTAATCTATAGGTTGCTTATCTATCATTTTCAGGTTTTGATTCTGAACTTCAAAATAGGAAAATAATTTTCTGAGCTTATATATAAGATGCATAGGCATACTACAGCCTTAATTTTCCTCAAGTATTGAGTCTACATATACATTCAAATTTGTTTTAGTTACATATTCTTTATATATAAATTATGTGAGTTAACAGATGATATTTCAATAAGTATGCATCTAATGTTTGTGAAACTCAGCTTTCAGTACTTTTAACCATCATGTTTTTATCTCACTGAAGTCATCTGAGAAATACCATAAAAATATCTCACTATAAATTGTTCAATTGGTTACTTATTTGCCCTGTCTTAATTCAGTTATGAATCCCCTTAATCTAGTTAATGGGCAGCTACTGCAATCTATTGTCATGGAAATAAAATAATACCATGTGGTAAGATGAAACTACAAGATAATGAAAATATAACTAGCTTAGTATGTATTTATACTCACGCATACTTTCTGATTCAGAACCTTAATATGAATTTTCCTTGCTATTTCAAAATTAAGTTACATCTCCCAAGAGTTCATTCTGATGCTGTTTTCATGAAAATTTCAAAATTTAATGAATTTTAAAGGAAAGAATTCTTGCTTTTCCCAGCAGAAAATGATGGATTTTTGTTCAATAAAGTGAGGACATATATCTTTTAATTGTCATGTTGTCTTTTCTGAACTGACCTCCTGCTTGCTCAAGTCCTTTTTGACAATGAACTATTCTGAGCTTCAGAATTTGCAATGATTTGATAAGAATTTTTCAGTTTATTCTTAAACTGGGCACTCTGGGTGCCAAATAACTGATTCTGTATAGGGAGTGAAGGAGGTTCTCTCTGCTATTATCCACACAATTAAAGAGTTTTTTTTTTTTTTTTTTTTGCGGTACGCGGGCCTCTCACTGTTGTGGCCTCTCCCGTTGCGGAGCACAGGCTCCGGACGCGCAGGCTCAGCGGCCATGGCTCACGGGCCCAGCCGCTCCGCGGCATGTGGGATCTTCCCGGACCGGGGCACGAACCCGTGTCCCCTGCATTGGCAGGCGGACTCTCAACCACTGCGCCACCAGGGAAGCCCTGTTTTTGTTTTAATTTAAGAGTCCAGTAAATTTCAGAATTTCAGAAAATGTAGAAAATGCTTGTTGATCGTGCTACAGATTTGTCCAGGTTATTCATGACTTTAAAATTCACGTATATTACATTTTATTTTACATCCCAAATGATTAAAGAAAATGCTCTGTTAATATTCACAACTGAGAAGTGTTTTCCATTTGTTAGTTTCTTTTGTTTTACTGTAAATAAAACAAGATCTATAGAGGGAGTATATTGATCCAGTCTCTAGAACTATATAGCCTGGGTTGAAACCCTAGCTCCCATTCACTAGATAGGTAAACCTTGGGCAAGTTGCTTAAACTTTTTATGTGTTAGTTTCTTCTTCTTTAAAATGAGAATCACAAAATACCTCCTCTAGATGGATGTTGAAAGGACAAAATGAGTCCATCTATTTTAAATATGCAAAAGAGTGCCTGGCATATTAAAAAAAAAATCAGTTGGCATTTGCTAACATTACTATTCTCAATATAGACTTTTTCATCAAACTCAAACACAAAAGCTGCTGAAATAAGAAAAAGGCACGAGAAACTGGTCGTACACTGATATCAAAAATGATGGATGAGTTCCACTTCAGAATGTGAAAAATGATAGAACAATCATGCATGTGCAGAGAAATTAATATATGTAAATATTTGGCTATTTCATTATTTTTATGCTACTGTTTCTAAATAAAGCATGATGCTTTCAATACCTCAGAAAGGATTTTAAAAGTAGATTATTAAGCATCAACGTTGTTAACTATGTAAAATTCACATACGAACCTAAGTGAAATTGAAATGAGGAATGAAACAGGTTCCGAACTGATTTGAGGATTAAAAAAACAAGAATATTAAGTGGAAAATAACCTTTTAATGAAAACTGCATAGTGTGACTTTGTAATCAATTTCTTTCTTAATCAATTTTTTAAGATTTCAAAACAATATTGTTTTCCTGTGTTTTAGCTTTTCACACTACTGGAGTTAACAGCCATATAGCATGAAACATTTAAGGAAATAACATTTTTCCAGATTTAAATTTTAAACATATGTCTTATTGAATGTACTCATTTTAGTATTAGATAGTAATATTCAAGTAAATTAATATGCTTTAATTATAATTTAGTCACTATGATTCAAATTTGTAATGAAAAAGGATCAAGGTAAAGAACCTTTGCTTTTCCTTTTTTTACCTTATCCTTTTTTAAAAAAAAATTCTATTTTTAATAGTTGAATATTTTGATCTTGATAGTTTTCAAAATTGTTTTGTCCTTGGCCTGGGCTCTCAGGAGTGGTTTTTCATTATGAAAAAAGAAAGAAATAGAGACAGAAGGAGAAAAATACGTGTGTAGTCGAGGAGGGATTAGAAAGGTAGATTTTGCTGGTTTTAACCCTATTAACAGAAGTAACAGAAAAGTGTTTTTGCTTTGCTTTCGCTTTTATAATACCACAAGTAATTGAATAAATTAACAATGGTTATAAAGTAGTCACTACGCTTATAATTTATTTTCTGGAAAAACATGTAAGAATATGTCATATTAAAAGAAAAATGCCACCATAATAAATTGTCTTGTGGTTCTTCTGAGGTAAGTGAAAGAATCCAAAGGACTCAAAAATCACCCTGATGCTTTGGCCGCACGTCTAAGTACCATATTCTAAGACTTTAGACTACCTTGATTTTATCCCATTCTCTCTAGCCAAAGGTCTCTCTTTTGCTTTTTGATTCTCCTTTTAAAATTTCATTTGTGTCCCATTCTCCAGCTCTACTTTCAGTGTCTTTACCCCATTATAGCCAATACCTACTGCAGTGGTATTAGTGAAATGTAAAGTAGTAAGCGAGTTAGTATCAGAAGCAGCTCTGTACCTTCCACCCAATCAAAACAATAATGAAATAATTACCCTTAAAAATATCAGAGAAAGGCAAATATCCACTTGTTGAATCATTTTAAGTGTTCATAACTTTAAGCCAATTATCAATTCCTATTGCAGCATATCAAAACTGACTTTTCAGCACTGCCTAACGTGAGACATAAGGCAATTTGCCACATATACATTTTTTTGAATTTTATTTTTTTTATACAGCAGGTTCTTATTAGTTATCTATTTTATACATATTAATGTATACATGTCAATCCCAATCTCCCAATTCATCCCCGCCCCCCCGCTTTCCCACCTTGGTGTCCATACATTTGTTCTCAACATCTATGTCTGTATTTCTGCCTTGCAAATGGGTTTATCTTTACCACTCCTCTAGATTCCAATATTTGTGTTAATATGCGATATTTGTTTTTCTCTTTCTGACTTACTTCAATCTGTATGACAGTCTCTAGGTCCATCCGTGCCTCTACAAATGACCCGATTTTGTTCCTTTTTATGGCTGAGTAATATTCCATTGTATATATGTGCCACATCTTCTTTAACCATTCATCTGTCAGTGGGCATTTAGGTTGCTTCCATGACCTGGCTATTGTAAATAGTGCTGCTGTCAACATTGGGGTGCATGTATCTTTTTGAATTATTATCTTTTTAAATTATTTTTCTCTGGGTATATGCCCAGGAGTGGGATTGCTGGGTCATATGGTAATTCTATTTTTCGTTTTTTAAGGAACCTCCATACTGTTCTCCATAGTGGCTGTATCAATTTACATTCCCACCAATGCTGCAAGAGGGTTCCCTTTTCTCCACACCCTCTCCAGCATTTGTTGTTTGCAGATTTTCTGATGATGCCTATTCTAACTGGTGCAAGGTGATACCCCATTGTAGTTTTGATTTACATTTCTCTAATAATTAGTGAAGTTGAGCAACTTTTCATGTGCCTCTTGGCCATCTGTATGTCTTCTTTGGAGCAATGTCTATTTAGATCTTCTGCCCATTTTTTGATTGGGTTGTTTGTTTTTTCAGTGTTGAGCTGCATGGGCTGTTTATATATTTTGGAGATTAATCCTTTATCCGTTGATTTGATTGCAAATATTTTCTCCCATTCTGAGGGTTCTCTTTTGGTCTTGTTTATAGTTTCCTTTGCTGTGCAAAAGCTTTTAAGCCTCATTAGGTCCCATTTGTTTATTTTTGTTTTTATTTCCATTACTCTAGGAGGTGGGTCAAAAAAGAGCTTGCTGTGATTTATATCAAACAGTGTACTTTCTATGTTTTCCTCTAAGAGTTTTATAGTGTCTGGTCTTACATTTAGTCTTTACTCCATTTTTAGTTTATTTTTGTGTATGGTGTTAGGGAGTGTTCTAATTTCATTTTTTTACATGTAGCTGTCCAGTTTTCCCAGCACCACTTATTGAAGAGAATATCTTTTCTTCATTTTATATCCTTGCCTCCTTTGTCATAGATTAGTTGACCATAGGTGCATGGGTTTATCTCTGGGCTTTCTATCCTGTTCCATTGATCTATATTTCTTTTTTTCTGCCAGTACCATATTGTCTTGATTACTGTAGGTTTTTAGTATAGTCTGAAGTCAGGGAGTCTGATTTCTCCAGCTCTGTTTTTCTTTCTTAAGATTGCTTTGGCTATTTGGGGTCTTTTGTGTTTCCATACAAATTTTAAGATTTTTTGTTCTAGTTCTGTAAAAAATGCCATTGATAATTTGTTAGGGATTGCACTGAATCTGTAGATTGCTTTGGGTAGTAGAGTCATTTTCACAATATTGATTCTTCCAATCCAAGAACATAGAATATCTCTCCATCTGTTTGTGTCATCTTTGATTTCTTTCATCAGTGTCTTATAATTTTCTGAGTACAGGTCTTTTACCTCCTTAGGTAGGTTTATTCCTAGGTATTTTATTCTTTTTGTTGCAGTTGTGAATGGGATTTTTTTCTTATTTTCTCTTTCTGATCTTTCATTGTTAGTGTATAGGAATGCAAGAGATTTCTGTGCATTAGGTTTGTATCCTGCAACTTTACCAAATTCATTGATAAGCTCTAATACTTTTCTGGTGGCATCTTTAGTATTCTCTATGTATAGTATCATGTCATCTGCAAACAGTGACAGTTTTACTCCTTCTTTTGAGGTTTGTATTCCTTTTATTTCTTTTTCTTCTCTGATTGCCATGGCTAGGAGTTCCAAAACTGTGTTGAATAATACTGGTGAGAGTGGACATCCTTGTCTTGTTCCCGATCTTTGTATATGGCCTTTATTATGTTGAGGTAGGTTCCCTCTATGCCCACTTTCTGGAAAGTTTTTATCATAAATAGATGTTGAATTTTGTCAAAAGCCTTTTCTGCATCTGTTGAGATGATCATATGGTTTTTATTCCTCAATTTGTTAATATGGTGTGTCAGATTGATTGATTTGTGTATATTGAAGAATCCTTGCATCCCTGGGATAAATCCCACTTGATCATGGTGTATGATCCTTTTAATATGTTGTTGGATTCAGTTTGCTAGTATTTTGTTGAGGAGTTTTGCATCTATGTTCATCAGTGATATTGGTCTGTAATTTTCGCTTTTTGTGGTATCTTTGTCTGGTTTTGGTATCAGGATGATGGTGGCCTTGTAGAATGAGTTTGGGAGTGTTTCTTCCTATGAAGTTTCTTGGAAGAGTTTGAGAAGAATGGGTGTTAGCTCTTTGCTAAATGTTTGATAGAATTCACCTGTGAAGCCATCTGGTCCTGGACTTTTGTTTGTTGGAAGATTTTTAATCACAGTTTCAATTTCATTACTTGTGATTCATCTGTTCATATTTTCTATTTCTTCCTGGTTCAGTCTTGGAAGTTATACCTTTCTAAGAATGTGTCCATTTCTTTCAGGTTGTCCATTTTATCGGCATAGAGTTGTTTGTAGTAGTCTCTTATGATGCTTTGTATTTCTGCAGTGTCCATTGTAACTTCTCCTTTTTCATTTTTAATTTTATTGATTTGAGCTCTCTTCCTCTTTTTCTTGATGAGTCTGGCTAAAGCTTTATCATTTTTGTTTATCTTCTCAAAGAACCAGCTTTTAGTTTAATTGATCTTTGCTACTGTTTTCTTGGTTTCTATTTCATTTATTTCTTCTCTGATGTTTATGGTTTCTTTCCTTTTACTATTTGTTCTTCTTTCTCTAGTTTCTTTAGGTGTAAGGTTAGATTGTTTATTTGAGATGTTTCATGTTTCTTGAGGTAGGATTGTATTGCTATAAACTTCCCTGTTAGAACTGCTTTTGCTGCATCCCATAGGTTTTGGATCATGATGTTTTCATTGTCATTTTTCTCTAGGTATTCTTTGCTTTCCTCTTTGATTTCTTCAGTGAGCTCTTGGTTATTTAGTAACGTATTGTTTAGCCTCTGTGTGTTTGTGTTTTTTACATATTTCTTACCTGTAATTGATTTCTAACCTCACAGTGTTGTGGTCGGAAAAGATGCTTGGTATGATTTCAATTTTCTTAAATTTACCAAAGCTTGATTTGTGATCCAGGATATGATCTGTCCTGAAGAATGCTCTGTGTGCACTTGAGAAGAAAGTGTAGTGTGCTGTTTTTGGATGGAATGTCCTATAAATATCAATTAAATCTATCTGGTCTATTATGTCATTTAAAGCTTGTATTTCCCTATTCATTTTCTGTCTGGATGATCTGTCCATAGGTGTAAGTGAGGTGTTAAAGTCCCCCACTATTATTGTATTACTGTCGATTTTCTCTTCTATAGTTGTTAGCATTTGCTTTATGTATCGAGGTGCTCCTAAGTTGGGTGCATATACATTTATAATTGTTATATCTTCTTCTTGGATTGATCCCTTGATCATTATGTAGTGTCCTTCCTTGTCTCTTGTAATATTCTTTATTTTAAAGTCTATTTTATCTGATATGAGTACTGCTACTCCAGCTTTCTTTTGATTTCCATTTGTATGGAATATCTTTTTCCTTCCCCTCACTTTAAGTCTGTATGTGTCCCTAGGTCTGAAGTGGGTGTCTTGTAGACAGCATATATATGGGTCTTGTTTTTGTATCCATTCAGTGAGCTTGTGTCTTTTGGTTGGAGCATTTAATCTGTTCACATTTAAGGTATCCATCAATATGTATGTTCCTATGACCACTTTCTAATTGTTTTGGGTTTGTTTCTGTAGGTCCTTTTCTTCTCTTGTGTTTCCCACTTAGAGAACTTCCTTCAGCATTTGTTTTAGAGCTGGTTTGGTGGTGCTGAATTCTCTTAGCTTTAGCTTGTCTGTAAAGCTTTTGATTTCTCCATCGAATCTGAATGAGATCCTTGCTGGGTAGAGTAATCTTGGTTTTAGGTTCTTCATTTGCATCACTTTAAATATATTGTGCCACTTCCTTCTGGCTTGTAGAGTTTCTGCTGAGAAATCAGCTGTTAATCTTATGGGGGTTCTCTTGTATGTTATTTGTTGTTTTTCCCTTGTTGCTTTTAATAATTTTTCTTTGTCATTAATTTTTGTCAATTTTATTACTCTGGGTCTTGGCATGTTTTTCCTTGGGTTTATCCTGCCTGGGACTCTGCAATTCCTGAACTTGGATACCTATTTCTTTTCCCATGTTAGGGAAGTTTTCGACTATAATCTCTTCAAGTATTTTCTTGGGTCCTTTCTCTCTCTCTTCTCCTTCTGGGACCCCTATAATGCGAATGTTGGTGCGTTTAATGTTGTCCCAGAGGTCTCTTAGGCTGTCTTCATTTCTTCTCATTCTTTTTCCTTATTCTGTTCTGCAGCAGTGAATTCCACCTTTCTGTTTTCCGGGTCACTTATCAGTTCTTCTGCCTCAGTTATTCTGCTATTGATTCCTTCTAGTGTATTTTTCATTTCAGTTATTGTATTGTTCATCTCTATTTGTTTGTTCTTTAATTCTTCCAGGTCTTTGTTAAACATTTCTTGCATCTTCTCTACCTTTGCCTCCATTTTTTTCTGAGGTCCAGGATCATCTTCACTATCATTATTCTGAATTCTTTTTCTGGAAGGTTGCCTATCTCCACTTCATTTAGTTTTTTTTCTGGGGTTTTATCTTGTTCCTTCATCTGGTATATAGTCCTCTCCCTTTTCATTTTGTCTGTCTTTCTGTGAATGTGGTTTTCATTCCACAGGGTGCAGCATTGTAGTTCTTCTTGCTTCTGCTGTCTTCCCTCTGGTGGATGGGGCTCCACATATATTTTATTCATGCTTAAAAATTAGTGATACATTTACAAAACAAGTTTGAGGGGAGTAATTATGTCGAGTAAGGAAAAGTAGGTAGATGTGGGTGACATTTTTTGGAAGGTTCTTTACAAAATGTAAGAAACCCAATGCAGTTAGATTTTCATTTAATCAAGTAGTGTTTCCAGTACAAATGAATGGCTGTTGATGCCTTTATATCCCATACTTCTTCTTAAATGCTTCACTGAAATTTTAATATCCCGGCATCCCAGTTTGGAGCTTCTTTTAAAGGAGTCTTTCAGAAAACTTGGGACAGAAACCTGCTCTAGATGACCACATGGAGAGTTTTACAAAAGAGCAACAAATTATAAAAGCTCAGTGTTACTTGGTTGTTTAAAATGTGTCTTTCCTCTTCCCCCTTTCTCCCTCTTTCGTTTTACAGAATATATTGATATTAATCACTGACCTACTTTAGCTTATGGAGCCTAAATTTGACAATTTTATATAAAGGTTCACATAAAATCATTTTATAATAAGTGAAAAAAGAACTAGACAAGCCTTTTGAAATTAAGCAATCAGAAATTTGGCCAACACAATAAAGACAACTTATTTAGCAGATTCAAAATCATTTCACTTCACATGCTATTATAAATTATGTAAATCAATAAATGCATCCAGATTTGCTGTGGACAGTCTTTGGTGTTTTGGGTATCTTCTAGACTTTATCTTCATAACAGGTATTCCTTACAGAATTGTCTGACAATTGGAAGAGCATGGGGCTGGAGAACAAATACCTGAGTCTGATTCTGTTTCAGTCACTTACTTATCTTGTTATTCTGATGTGTTAAGAAAATTGAGGTTCAGCAAGATTATCTGTAAAAGAGGGTTAATAATTCATTTCTTGAATTCTTCATAGGTTTATTGCCAGAATTAATGGAAATGATGTTTGTTTTCAAATTATAAAGAGCTTATAGTGATCAGAGATTATTATAACTACAGATTAGTTGATGTCATTATGTTCCAATGTATTTTTACTAGTTGAGTGGGTTTTACGAAGGCTGAGTTTCTTTTTCCAGTCAGATCAGCCACCCTGCAGATGGTTGCTGTCAATCACCAGAAGAAAAAGATGGACAGATTCTTAGCAATTCAACCCCATTTGTTGAAAAGTAACCTAAACTGTACTCAAACTAGCAAACTCAGTTTCTAATGAAGCACTTCAGGACCTTTGCCACAATGGCACAGTTGGCAGGGTAAGAAAAATAAAATTTGAAAGTTGTGCAAAGAATTTAAATATATATATTTTCTAGAATGCAATCCACTTGTTGCATTAATTTTGACTCTCTGATATTTAACTGATTATATTATAAGTATTCTTTCATTTTGATCAATACAGATATTTTAACTAGCCAGTTCCATCCATGATAACACTTTGGTACTGGATTCAGTAGAATAGCTATTAACGTTAATAAAAATAAATTATTGTTGCCAGAATTCTACTCCATTTCATGTATTTGTAGGCAGTCTTTGAGGACCATCTTCCAAAATACTTTGCAAAACATCTCTCGGTGCCTTAGATCTTTACAACTTGTTAGTAAGTTTAAAATTTTTTACTTTTAAATGTCATGTAAATGTAATTTTTATTTCATATAAATTAGTCATAATCAGAATTTTGTCAGTGTCAGGGTGGAGAGATACTAGGTTCTTGAGATAATATATCTGTTTGACATTTTAAGCTACTTTTATCTTGGTTTTCTGTTGCAGTGGCCAGTTCTTTAAGAGGAGCAGAGGAAACTCTAGGTTTAGAAGAAGATAAAGTCTTAAATCCCTGTCATGGGAGCATCAAAATTGGTAAAATAGCCGTGGCAGATTAGCCTACAGAATAGAATATTTAAGCAACAAAATAGAAATTTCAAAATAGTTGAATGGATGACATTCTGAAGACTGATGATAAGTATTCTACCTATTTACAAAGGCTAGAACTAATGGCAGTCAGTGGTGATTCCAGGGTCACTCATTTCATCTTGTCTCTTTGGAAAAATGTTCGATTTTCTAATCATTTTCATCACATATCTATAGAATTAGTTGCTTTCTTCTTTTGATCATTCTCATTTGTTTGGGCTAGGTTCACTATGTTTCTGCAGTAACTTATGTGTCCTTACTAGAGAGATGATAATTATTTCTGACTTGAAGAACATACATTTCAATCCAGGTCTGGAGTAAAAGTTAACCGTCTGAGAGCCTACAAACAAACCAATCAATGACATTCAGCAAAACCTTACTTTCCGTATTTTAGTGTTTGTCCTAAGAGTCTAGGCAACTTGGCTCATGGGCAAAAGGTATGCAGAGGCTCCACTTCGAAAACTTGCCCTCTGATAGGGAGAAGGGAATATGCGTGTCACTTCATCTTTAAATTCTAACAGGTCCTGGGGTCAGCAGTAGAAACTGTTTATTTGTGTCACTCCCAGGACCCACCATGCTAAAGTATCATGAGTCTTCCTAGTATGTAAGTTTTTTAGACATAAGATTTTAATCTGTGATGCAGTAAATAAAGAAAAACTAGCTTTTCCTTTTTTTTACCCAATTCTTTTCCACACAGTAGGATACTGTCACAGTTTAAGAACCTATTCTCCAAGATGGATGTGACAAGTCATCTGGAGATGACTCCTTGAAGACTACAGCCTGACTGTGCTAAGTCCCCATCAAGTCACACCCCTCCTCCCACTGATGAGGTGAGGGTAGGGAGAGTAGGATTGGGTTTCAAGAAGTAGTACAGACAGGAGACATAAAAATGACCCTGCTAGCAAGTCAAGGTGTGTCCATGTCTTTTATTTTTCTTTAATTTACTTCTTCCTTGCCTTGCCTGGCAGCAATAGAATGGGGATTGCCATTTATAGTAAAACTTCCCCAAAGTTACTGCATTAGTAGCACAGTTTAATTGCTACATTCATTTTAATCATGGGTTTTTCCTATGTGGCTCAAATACTTAAACTTAGGGAAGCACAAAGAAGCAATATCACAATCAATATTGCTAAGAAGTAAAAACTTATCCTAGTGTAAAAACTCAAAGCCATATATTCTAATTATTTTTTGCTAACCCTGTTGTTTAAAATGGGATAAACATAGTTACATTTAAAAAAAATTTCCTGTCTCATTCCTGTCACAGGAAGTATTTAATCAGAAACTATCAAGGCCTTGTCAAGAATATTATATCATTAGGATAGGGTGGGTAACTATATTGGATAATGTCTTTAGCTATCTCCAAATCTGAGAGTCTTTGATTCTGTTAATAGTCACCCTGCTTTTTCACTTCAGTCTCTTAACCTTGAAACTGCCCCTAAATTGGCTATATTGTCATCCAAGATGAAAGTTCCACCTACTTTTTTTTGTGTGGTTAATATATTAGCTTGAGTTATTTCCAGATCCCTTGACAAATTCTGTCATGTGCTTGCCTATGTAACTTCTTCCCTAGGAAGACCTTTGAAATCAGGTTCCATGAATGGTAAAAATGTTTATATCTATTTCCTGCAGGTTAGTAGCATAGGGATATACTTAGTGGCAATAATATTCCTCTTAAAAATGGCTAAATAATTACACAAATCTTTCAGATTCTGAGTTGTGCTCAAGCCAAAATAATTCTCTATATGTCGAGGCAGTTAGAGTTATTCCAGTTCTCGAATTAAGTACTTTTGTGAAACAATCAGTATACTAAAGGTCGAGGGCAGACAGGATGAGAAAAATGTTTCCCTTAACCTGACAGATACACCCAGTGCCTTAGTATCAAGTAGGATGCTTATTAAAATCTCCAAGTAGGTGGAGGTTGGGGTTGCATTGACAGGAGAGCCTAGATCTGTATTTTGAAAAGGATTACTAGGCAATTCTCATAAACACTAAAATAGAAAAAACAAAACAAACACTGGTCTAAGAAATTATCTTTTCTCCAGCAAGGATTTGTTTACAATCCCAAACTCTGTTCCCACATGAACAGTCACAACTGACTATGCACCGCAAGTAATTTTGTCAGCACTGGTTTGGTCTGCTTTTTTGTTGTAGTTTTTGTTTTCTTTGTAGAACTATATAATAAGGAAAAGAAAGAAAAATAATAGATGTCCTCACGAATGTACATACTTACCATACTTCAGGGTGTGACCCATATCTTTAAAATAGTATCTTTTTTAGCTTTGAAATAAGAGCAAGCATATAATATTATTTCTCTTTACCTGGCAGATCAACTGTGGTTCTTACATTTATTTAACCTTTGCAGGTAAGTAATTTAAAACGTGAAGGATATTGTGAATGACTTTCCATGCAGGTAGTAATCTTTGCAGTTGAAGTCATTTTTTAATCTATTCAAACAAAGATCTTCAAACCTAATATGTATATGACATAAAATATAAGGGTCCATCAGAGATTCTATTTAACCTGGATTCTGTTGATGTGTTTGTTTTTAAATTTTGTTCACTTCTGTTCCTCTGTTGGTAAAATCTGGAGGTTGGAGTAGATTCCCAGTAAATTTCCTTACAATTCTAAAGTCCTATTCCTGTAACTTTAACTTTCTAGACCCAAGAAACTAATATATACATTTGTATAATGTATATATAAGCAAATGCATATATATATTATATATGTATATAATATGTATATAATGACAAAACAAGAGCACAAGTAGATATAGAGAGTCTTTGGAGGAAAAATACTCAAGAGAATCAGTTTACAAATATTTTAATGTGGTGTGGTTTTTGTTTTAAAAACAAAGTTTTTCCGTTTTCTAACATGGTAACAAGAATTTGCTCCTTCTGAGAAATGATTCTAAGACACTGTGTTCTTTTGAAGTTTTAAAAGTTTTTTTTTAAACATCTTTATTGGAGTATAATTGCTTTACAATGGTGTGTTAGTTTCTGCTGTCTAACAAAGTGAATCAGCTATACATATACATATATCCCCATATCTCCTCCCTCTTGTGTCTCCCTCCCACTCTCCCTATCCCACCCCTCTAGGAGGTCACAAAGCACCGAGCTGATCTCCCTGTGCTATGCGGCTGCTTCCCACTACCTATCTATTTTACATTTGGTAGTATATATAATTGAGCTGCACAGAATAAAGTCTGTTTGAGCATGATATGCTGTGACATGGTGCATCAAAAATGTCAAGCTGTTTTACATTTCAGAGTCTCACAGTAATAAAAATTGTCCTTTTATCCGTTAAATATAACACCTTTACAGAAGAACTCTGACAGGAAGATCTTTAGAAATTTAAGCAGTTTAATGACACCACTGAGCACTTTGTTATTCGTGATGGCTGTGTTGTCTTTAGACACCCTAATTATGACCATTTCATTGACTCTTGTAATTTGTTAGTTTTTTCTTCCTTTGTATCACAGCATGCTATGGTGAGCAGAGTTCCAAAACATAATTAAAATATGAAAAACTCACAATTCAGACATACTCTGTGGGTTTTGTTTCTTTTTAGTACCTCTTTCTAGTCACCTAGTAGTAGAACGTACAGTGACTTTTCTAAGTGATAGAGTCAGTCTTTGCTTGAGTTATTTTGGGAGGGAAACTTTAAAGGGCTTTGTTTTATCTACATTATTTCTGTTCTTGCTTTCATTTTTGTCTTCTTTCTAACGTGAAGGCAGATTTCTTAGAGCGTAGTATAGTGGTGTTTTGAAGTTACCAGTGGAATTCTCTACCTCAGATATTTTGTGAATTCTCTTTCCCTAGGCGTAGTATCAGTTGATGCTACTATTTTATCAACCTCATTGCCCGATAATGAGAAAACTTACAAAAGAGTTTCAATTTTAAAATGAGTGAGTGTTTTTCAAGGTTTTTTTTTGAGGGTTATCTACATCTGTAGACTCTTGATAATGTTTTTAAATTGACTGCAATTATATAAAAATTTTGTAACTGCCAGTTTTAAAGAAGTCATTTGGTTGATTCAGTAAACATATGTTTAAATGCACTAAAGGTTTTCTATACAGAGTTGAGTGTAATGAAGGGTACTAGCAGGCAAGAGACCTGGTTTCAGATTCTATCATTCCTACTGTCTTTAACTGCTGTAAAATATCAAGCAACATTAACCAACCTTGAATTTCAGTTGTCTCATTGCCAATTATGCAAAAGGTCCTCCATTACTGCAGTATTCAGGAATAGACTAGAAAATTATTGTGGGAAAACATGTAGAAGAAACATAAACATCGCATACATGACTGGATTATATGAGCTTTAAGGTTCTTCACAATTTTGAGACTCTATTATTCTGTATATAGAATTATTAATTATCATTTAGATGTATATTATCATCATATTTCAATTATAAAGGATACATTTCCAATTCTCTTTAGAGCTGTGTGTGTGTGTGTGTGTGTAGGGTGTAGGTTTGATAAGCTTATACTTCATTATTTGATCCATTTATTATTTTATATATTAATTGAGCACATACCATGTGTCTACTATTCTAGGCACTAGGGTTACATTAGGGGAACACACATACACACAGACACACAAAATATTTAGATAAGAGAAAGTAATAAATGCTATAGAAAACAAAGCAGAGCTAAGGAGAAGGGGGTTGGGTTGCATTTTTCACTTAAATGGTGAAAATTGATGTCATTGAGAAGATGTTATCTGAACAAAGACTTGATGTAGTTCAGGGCCATAGGCAAGCACATATCTGGAGGACAACATCCCAAGAAAGAGTTATGCTAGTGAAAGCCTTTAGAGCATAAGTATGTCTGGTGTGTTCAGTAAGGAGTTCAGGTGGCTGGAGGTGAATGAGTGAGGGAACAATTAGATCAGAAAGGAAGTGGAGCCTGATCTTGCAGTTACTATAGTACCTTGTTGGTGCTTGTAATGACTTGAGTTTCACTCTAAGAAGAGGAACTGGTAGAGGGTTTGGAGCAGAGGAGAGATTTGATATGATTTAGATTTGACAAGGATCACTGGCTGTTGTGTTGAAATCATTTGCACATAGGTGGAAGCAGGAAAATCAGTTAAGAGATGATTTCAGTAATCACTGGGATAATAATAATCATGGCTTGGTATCAAGTTGGTAGCAATGAGAATTGTGAGAAATGATTAGGTACTGGATATATTTTAAGATATTACAACAGGATTTCCCAAAAATTGGATATGGATGTGAGAAGGGAAAAATCTGGAATGAAGCCGAGATTTTTGTCTGAAAGCAACTGAAAGGATGGGTCATCCATTTAAATGAAAAAACAAAACAGACTGAGTGGAATAGGTTTGCAGGAGGAAGGGAATGAGACGTTCAGTTTTGGCCAAGTCAGTGGGAGATATCTATTTGGCAACTCAATGCATCTGGCAGGTAGGCAGTTGTGTATAGGAGTTTGAAGTTCAGAAAACATGTCTGGGAAAGAAGTTTAAATTCGGGTGACATGGCTGCTGTTATTAAAATGTATATGCTGATTGAGGCCACGGTGTAGTGGATGCAGACAGAGGAGAGGGAGAGAATACAGGACTGAGATCTAGGGAACTCCAGCATTAAGAGGTCTGGAAGAGGAGGAGAAACCAACAAAGAAGGTTGAGATGTAAAAATAATATTGTTAGAAGAGAATCAAGAGTGTGGTATCATGGAAGCAAAGTGAAGAAAATATGTCAAGGACAATATACTTGATGTTGATAAGAACTGAAAAGTGACCATTGGATTTAGCAATTTGGAGGTAATTGGTGATCTTGACATGAATAGCTTTGGTGTAATGATCAGGGGGCAAATCTGACTGGCGAGGATTAAGGAGCATTAGGAGAAATGGAATTGATATTACTGGGTATAGTCAAATATCTGAAGATATTTTGCTGCAGAAGGGAGAAGATAATCAGTTATAGCTGGTAGGTGAAACGGGGTTTAAAAGATGATTCTTTTAAAATGGGAGAAAAATAACATTTTTGCTGGTGGTGATTTTCTCTACTACATAATAAAAAATTAATAATGCAGAGAAAAGGGAATCAATTCCATTGTGCAGTTCTTGGATAGGTGATGGAAATTGTATTTAGTGCACAAGGGAAGGTTTTAGAGAGGAGTAAATAATCATTATCCAGAAACTTGAGAGAAAGCAAAGTATACGGGTTCAATTGTGGGTGAATACATGTCGCTGTGAGAGTTTCTGGAGATTCCTTCTAGTTGCTTCAGTTTTCTCAGTGGAGACAAAGCAAAGCCATCAACTGGGAGTATTAGGATGGAAGTGTTAGAAATTTAAGAAGAAAGGAGAAGGTATGAAATCGTCCTCAAGGAGAGTGGAAAGTACATGTACTAGTGAAATATAGTATGATTGTGGGCAGCCTTCAGAGTCCTCCAACACTTTTTCAAATTGAATTTTTGAAGTGAGATCATTCAGAGTTGCTGTGTGTTTCTACATGCATATTTAGCTGTACAAGTGTAGGTGTTGAAGAGATTTAAATCTAAGCAGAATTGTAATTTTGCCTAGTGAAGGGAGTTGATGGACTGAGATGTGTGTCCTTCAATAGATTGAAGGTCCCAGTGGGCATATGACTGTTAAGGTTGAGATACTGCAGCAAATGAGCTGGAAAAAGAGGAGATGATGGTCGGAGAACTGAGGCTGCATGAAACAGAATTGTGAAAGTATGGGCATTACTAACAATGAATAGGTCTAGAAATGGCCAGGCAGTTAATTGGCTGAGATAATAGGGAAGACAAGATATTTAGAGGGAGGAAGATTAAGCAATCAATAGGCCACATGTCAGGAAGGATCATATATGTATATATTGAAGTTGTCAATTAAATCAAGAGTCATGTTGGAGCGTATCCGGCAGCCGCCACGAGAGGAGCTGCCGCCGTGTCAGCACATCTGCAATGGATGATCATGCTGAACTGCTCCAGCTTCTTGATCAAGAGGAACAAGCAGACGTATAGCACCGAGCCCAATAACCTGAAGGCCTGCAGCTCCTTCCGGTACAACAGGTTCATTCACCGCCGAACTGTGGGCATGGAGCTGGCGGCAGACGGCAAAGGGGTCGTGGTGGTCATGAAGCGGAGATCCAGTCAGCGAAAGGCAGCCACTTCCAACATGCGGACCACCATCAACAAGAATGCCCGGGCCGCCCTCGGCAGCATCCGGCACGTGATCCGAAAGAACAAGTACCGCCCGGGTTTGCGCGTGGCCGCCATCCGGCAGGCCTGCGCGCCAGAAGCCTGTGATGGCGAAGAGAAAGCGGACTCGCCCCACCAAGAGCTCCTGAGCGATCTATCCACTTCCCCAATGCAGTAAAGCTGTCAGCTGACTTGCCTAAAAAAAAAAAAAAAAGGAAAAGAAAAAAAAGAAAAAAAGAGTCATGTTGGAAAGAGTGACCGTTAGGCCAGAGCTAAAATATTTGGGAAACTTGGAGGAGTTAATTGCAAGGTTATTAAGTGACTTCAACAATGAAGAAAATGAGCAATATAATCTGGTGACAGGAGATTAAAAAACAGGATTTACAGGGAGGAGAGGAGAAAAATGGTATAGAAAGGATCATCTATAATGGAAGTGGACATCTTTCAATGTGACCTTTCATAAACGGCAAACTCTTACATGAGTTTTAAAACTTTATTCTGTCTAGCATAGTGTTGACGCTCACTAAATAATTATAACTGGTTGAACTTTTATGTTGATATTTAGAATAGAGAAGTAAAGTACTTTAAACACAAAGTGTCATGAAAAAGTACATAGATGAGAGATGCTAGAGAGAATTCTGTGTTAGAGAGAAAAAGTATGAAAGAATAAGGCAGGTGTGGGTTCCAGTCAGGGCTCTGCCATTTGTGAGCTGCGTTCTTTCTTCATTAAGGTATTTCATCTCTGCAATGGGGATAAAAATAACTACCTCAAGGAGTTGTTGTGAGGGGTAAGTACAATGATTTATGTAAAGCACCTGGCACAGAATAAGCCTTCAATTAATGTTAGTTCCCTCCCTAAAAGTAGAGATTCAAATATTGAACATATTTACAGGGTACTGTAATAAAGATAGACTTCTGAGGGAAATAATTTCTATTTCTGTCACCACTGATAAATGATTCATGAACTCATTCATACACCAACTGTGTGTTATTTCAGTGACTTGAGAATGTGTTCATGGACTCTTACAGATTTTCTTTTTTCAATTTCTAGCTTTATATTACTTATTATAGCACCTACAGAGAACACCAATCAGAAGAAAATCTGGCCATTATTCTCTTTCATAGTGAATACTAAAGCGTTAATTTTTTGTTTTACTTTTTAAAATTATACAGATATATGATTAGCATGATCATTGAATAGTATGCAATTTTTAAAAATAATTAAATATTTAGAATATTTTATGAATATGGAATGCATATTATTGAGTGATGAGAGTATAAATCTAAAGACAATATGCATTTTCTATTAAAATATGCTCATGTTGGGCTTCCCTGGTGGTGCAGTGGTTGAGAGTCCGCCTGCTGATGCAGGGGACACGGGTTTGTGCCCCGGTCTGGGAAGATCCCACATGCCGTGGAGCGGCCCGTGAGCCATGGCCACTGAGCCTGCGCGTCCGGAGCCTGTGCTCCACAACGCGAGAGGCCACAACAGTGAGAGGCCCGCATACCGCAAAAAAAAAAAAAAAAAAAAATGCTTATGTTGAATGAATGTTATTAAATAATTGTATTTGCTTATATACAGAATTCCAAAAAGCATTGAGGTATATTCTCAGTCATTTATGGTCAATGAGGGAAGTAAAAAACGACCCAAGAAAAACAAGGGTACCATATAAAGTTGTATATTGGGGCAGAGGGAGGAGCTTCATTCCATCCCTTCATTCGTGGAGGTACTTAGGACCTTTGTGATCACCTAGAAGCTTATAGTCCTTATTGAATCCTCTGTGTACAGCCAGAAGAAAAGTACAAAGGAGGAAAGTGCATGAAAGATTTTCAAAGTTTCATAGGCCAGGCATCAGAGTAGTTGAATGTTGTATTTGCCCACATGGCATTGGCCGGAACTAGTCATAAGGTTCACCCAGATGCAAAGAGGTTGGGCAGTGCAGTCTAAACGTGTGGCAAGAAGGAGAATGTGTGCTTATGGATGAACTAGCTGCTCTATTCTGGAGTTGATGTATTACTAGGTGTTAAATTAGAAGTTAGGGATGAATTCTGTGGTACTACAAAAATGTAGAAAATGGATAGGTCATTTTAAGCTGTCTGAGTACTAGATAGCCCGATAATGCTTCACAGAAGAGATGAACGATCCAGGTAGGCCTTGCAAAACTCAGGGTATTTGGTTTGTCAGGAAAGGGTCTGATATGTTTTTCAAGGAGCAAATAACAATGAGAGTAGGAATAAACTTGCAGTATATTTCAGCGATGAAATTAGTCTGAGGGGGAAATTGGCTTTAATTACTAAGGCATAAGATATCCTCATATATTGATTGGATATGTAAGTTGGACCAGACTAATGTCCGTACTGGATACCAAGATGAGAAATTATATGATTATTGAGAAGCCATATTTGCAACTATGTTGTATTGAAAGTAGTATAATGTTGACAATATACTTACTTAAGAAGTTCATAGCAAATGCAAGCATAATCTGGCATTCTACAGTTCGAATTTTTTATTTTATGTTAATCTGAATAAAGAAGTATTTTAACATGATATTCAGGGTAGCTTCTTTTTGTAGAAAGCGTTGTATAAACTGATGAGTACTTATGCTTATTTCCAGGCAAGGGCTTAGAACCTCAGCTATCATTCTAGACATTACTGATCCATAATTTTAGACTTGGAAAGAACTTTTGAGGTAATCGAGTCCTAAGGCGTCAAAAGACTTTTCTAAAGCATCACAGTTTATCCTAAATCTAAATCTAGATACAGATCTCCTAAATTCTACAGTTTAAGATTGTTATGAAGGAAATCATATTTTCTGTTGTCTTAATTATACCAACTAAAGTGTGCATATCTTACATAGAAAGGGTCTTCATTAGGTTGTCATATTACTTTGAAAAATAGCTTAATTTAGCTGCAGTTTAAGGAAAACTAGAATAACTAATGTGACACACAAGTGGATATACATTAGAAAACAAATATGGAGAACAGACTATACCGCCTACTCAGAACTGAACCAGACAAGATAAAGCATATAAGAACAGATATTGCAGTAATGAGAGTGCAGCTGTTTAGGATTCTACGGAAATGTGGGAGACATTATTCATGGAACAAAGAAAAGAAACTAAAGACAACTTTGAAGCAGCACCTTCATATTTAGCTTTATATTGCATATTTTACATATTTTAATCATATCTCACTTCCTTCCGAAATAGACTTGAGATAGTTTATAACAAGATAATGTTACAGTAGCATGGATGCAAGGATAAGAGAGGATGGGGTATTGGTGTAATAATACCAGATTACTCATACTAGGTTACTAATGCTAGGGGTAAACTTTTATTTAGGACAAACTTTTGGCATTTAGTTTCTTGATATTCAAATCAAAAAAGAAAAACAAAATTATATCTTATTTTTTGGTAAAATAATATTCAGTAAGATGAAGGAGCAAGTGGGCTTTTATCCCCCCATAGTTCTGATCTCTAAGAGGAACTAATTTCTCAATTATTTAATAAGATGGTTTTACAAGAGTTAGCTTCACCATTATCCCATAAATAAATACTAAACTTTTATTTCTTGCCTGGCTCTCTGCTGAGTTCTTGGGACACATAGATGAAGAGGAAGCATGCTTACCCTTAAGGAGCTCACAGATAGGAAAAAGGTAATTGGGCAGTAAATTCAATAAATGAGTTACTTGTAAGCCATAATGGTAGCCCACAGGAAAGAGTGTTCAGCACAGTCATAGAGAGAAGACCCCCCACAGGGTAAGAAATGTTGAATTGATCTTAAAGTATGAATAGATCAAAGATTAAAAGAGAAATGAGCAGAACTTTCTCTTTAAAAATGCATAATTTTATGCAGATATTTCTGAGAGAATCTTTGGAGAACCAAAACAGTATAGTTCAGATGCTTAAAACTTAGGATAACTGGCTGGATAAAAAGTACTAAAATTTGAGGAATGAGCATTTGATTGATCCCTTCGACCCTATTTGAACATAATTGGTCATATATTTTTCACCTGGCAGTATGCTTTTCTGCCACATAAGTTGTAAGATTGAGACATTACAAATTTTTTTTTTACTAAAGTCTGGATTATTTTTAATTGTGGTAGAATACATATTACATTACATTTATCATCTTAACCATTTTTAAGTGTGTAATTCAGTATTGTTAAATATATTTAAATTATTGTGCAGCCAATCTCCAGAACCTTTTCATCTTGCAAAACAAACTCTATATCTATTAAATAACTCCCCCTAAATGCCCATCGATAGACGAATGGGTAAAGAAGATGTGGTACATATATACAATGGAATATTACTCAGCCATAAAAAAGGAATGAAATTGGGTCATTTGTAGAGATGTGGATGGATCTAGAGACTGTCATACAGAGTGATGTAAGTCAGAAAGAGAAAAACAAATGTATATTAACACGTATATGTGGAATCTAGAAAAATTGTACAGATGAACCAGTTTGCAGGGCAGAAATAGAGACACACATAGAGAACAAACTTATGGACACCAGTGGGGGAAAGTGGCAGGGGGGTGGTGGTGGTGGGATGAATTGGGAGATTGGGATTGATGTATATACACTAATATGTATAAAACAGATAACTAATAAGAACCTGCTGTATAAAAAAATAAATTAAATTAAAAAAATTTAAACAACAACAACTCCCAGTTTTCCTCTCCTCCGTTCCGTAGTAACCACCATTCTACTTTCTATGAATTTGACTATTCTAGGTCTCTTGTGTTAGTGGAATCATACAATTTTTTTTTTTTTTTTTTTTTTTTGCAGTACACGGGCCTCTCACTGTTGTGGCCTCTCCCGTTGCGGAGCACAGGCTCTGGACGCGCAGGCTCAGTGGCCATGGCTCACGGGCCCAGCCGCTCCGCGGCATGTGGGATCTTCCCGGACCGGGGCACGAACCTGTGTCCCCTGCTTCGGCAGGCGGACTCTCAACCGCTGTGCCACCAGGGAAGCCCCATAAAATGTTTTTTAATTGGCTTATTTCTCTTAGCATGATGTCCTCAAAGTTCAGCCATGTGGTCAGAATCTCCTTCCTTTAAAGGCTGAATAATATTCTATTGTATGTATATACCACATTTTATATAACCATTCATACATCCATGGACATTTCTACCTTTTAACTGTTATGAATATTGCTGCTATGAACATAAGTGTACAGATATCTCTTAGAGACCCTACTTTCAGTTCATTTGGATATACACCCAGAAATGGAATTGCTGAATATATGGTAATTCTATTTTTAATTTTTTGAAGAATCACTATACTGTTTTCCATAGTGGCTGCACCATTTTACATTTCCACCAGCAGTGCAGAAGAGTTCCAATTTCTCCACATTCTCCCTAACATTGATTATTTTATGTTTTTCTGATCGTAGCCATCCTGATGGGTATAAGTGGTATCTCATTGTGGTTTTGATTTGCATTTTTCCAACAATTAGTGATGTTGAGCATGTTTTCATACGCTCCATGTTTTCATATTTATAATATTCGGTGAAAAAAATGCCTATTCAAGTTCTTTGCCCATTTTTTAATTGAGTTATTTAGGGTTTTTGTTGTTGGTTTTAGTTCTCTATATATTCTAAATATTAACAGCTTTTAGATATATGATTTGCAAATATTTTCCACCATTCTTTAGGTTGCCTTTTCACTCTGTTGATTGTGTCACTCAAAACGTTTTTTGAAAAAAATCAGAGGAAATCCAGTAGCTGAGATGTTAGTGGAATAGGGAAGAAGAGTCTTTGTCCTGGAAGGAAAATGAGAGTGTGAGTCACTAATTAATTCTATTTTAAAATATTAGTTGTTAATGCTTATCTTGACAAGACTGAGATTATGGCTTTCAAGTCCATAAACCCAGAACAGACTATGTTGTCCCACGCCATATCTAATAAAAATGAAAAGACAATTTCAACTGTAAAATTTTAACTTTTCCAAATATGAGAAAAATGTATATTTATTATGAAAATAAGTAGTTTCTTCAGAATTTTCTGCCTTTATCTCTCTTTTTCTCATCTCTCTTCCTCAGTCTCTCTTCTTCTCTGTTTCTGTCTTTCTCTTTCTAAATTTCTTTATACTTCTCCTGCCTGACTGGTGCCTTGGTCTCTCTATTATGTAATCTAGCACACTGTCTTGATGAAAATGTGAGAGAAACTTCTTTTAGATATTTCAGTGACTGATATGAGCATTATTAATAAGAGCTGTCATTTCTGTTGTACATGCTAAGTGCTATTTTTGCTCTGCTCTGGAAAAGAGGAGGATATGAGAGGTTATTTCCCACATAGTTCTTTCCCTCAAAGACATAGTTCAATGGGGAAATGTGAGGAAATAAAACTGGATGAAATATGTTTGTGGCCTTCAGTGTCCCATAACTATTTTTCATTGAAACTGTAGTATGAGCGACATTTACCCAAGTAGTTAAGTCCAGATCTTTATGTTGTTCTGAATAAGTTGTTTCTAACAGGGTTTAAACTAAAAAATGTTAACTAGCATCTATATGATCTGTTGCTTTGAAGATTTTCCAAGCCTTTTTTTGGTCTTCCAGTAAATAGGTCTTAAACTCATTATCAGGGTCTTCCAGCCCTTAAAATACTCAAGTAGTCCTAACAGGTTTTGGGCTGTGTATATACAGTTATGAAGACAAACAGGCCTCATTCTTACCCAGCTTTTTAACTTCTGCATCTGGGCCCTTCACTTATGTGGATTTGCAAACTCAGCAGCAACTGCATTAAGGAGCTGAGTAAGCTCAAGAAGGAAGCTCTCATGTTTGACACTAAAAAGTACATTTTCTAGATGAAGATAAATAGGAAATTATTGAACACTATAATGCGGCCTCTTTGATTTCAAATATGGTGAAGATTTCTCTTAGGTGTCCTACAAACCACCATTCTACAGAATGAACTGATTGTTACAGATGAGTCTGGCCACAGTTTTCCTCCTGTTATGGACTGAATGTTTGTGTCCCCTCACAGAATTCCTTTGTTGGAATCCTAACTCTCAAGGGGATTGATATTAGGAGGTGGGGCATTTGGAAGGTGATTAGGTCTTGATGGTAGAGCCCTTATAAAAAGATACCCCAAAAAACTAGTTTGCCCCTTCCACCACGTGAGGTTACATCTAGAAGGTGCCCTCTCTGAACCAGAAGGCAGGCTCTCACCAGATAACGAGTGAACTGTGAGAAATAAATTTTTGTTGTAATAAGCCACCCAGTCTGTGGTATTTTGTTATAGCAGCCTGAACAGACTAAGACACCTCCCTAAAAGGGCTAACAGAGGCATGGCTTCTGGGGATGCTGGCAGCTCTTGGAGGTCTTTCTGAATCGAACTTTAAGAAGCCATTGCTGATTGTGTTACTAAAGCCTCTAATGATTATTTTGTTGTTCAAATGATATTAAAAGATTGAAAAGGCTATCAATTTAGAACCAAACAAAGTGGGCTCATGTGCCTTGACAAAGATAATATATATCTTGCGAGACAAAGGTCAGGTCTTATCTGAGTCGGGAGTTTAGCACTAACCATTTTTGTACATGCAAGGTAGCTGAGACATAGTTCCTCTGAAATAAACAGAGATCAGAGCAGCCAGCCTGCTCTATCCTCCATAAAACCTGATCAAAACATACCTCACAAGCTCATGGTGAGTAAATGCAGTCTCCTAGATCCAGCATTCTTTCTAACAAAGAATATGAAAGACCAAAGTGAAAGGGTCCTATCTTGCTGCACCTTAATAGATGTGCTTTAGCCATTATTAAAGGTATGTTTAGGGATTAATCGTATCTGTACTTGTTAGAAATATAAGATTGTATATTTCTAACTTTATGTGTTTTAACTGTTGCTTCTTAATTCCTGTAGTTTATTATAATATCCTTAGAAGGCAGATGCTATGCCTTACTCATCGGCATATCACTGGCCTATCGGCATATCACAGGACTTGAACATGTGTCGCCTTCCTAGAGGGCCCATAATAATATACCAGATACTCAATAAATATTTGTTGAATATGTGAATAAACAAGTTGACATATATATTTGTGCTATAGGTTCCAAAGAATAATTTTAATTGACCCACTCTAGAATGGGTATCATTCCACTCTGTTAACATCTCACCATGTCTCCCATTTATGGGAGGCTTATACTACTTGCCATTACCTCTTTCTCAATCCTCTTAAGATATTTAATTTTGTCCTTTTGCATCCACCTAAGGAAGACTCACCACGCTTTCCTGTTGCTTCTCAGGGATTAATTAGATGAACGTCTCAAGTGATGTGAGAAATATGAGACCATCATCATCACCACCATCATCACCAACACCACCATCACCATATCATGTATGAGCTACTCCCCCACCCCACACACATGATGCTTTCCAAGGGAATGTGATCATTTTAATAGTGTCTTTCTGAATTTAATGCACCTACCTTCGATGTTTATCCCCATGAGGTAACTATGAGTAAAATAGCCTGAAGTGCAGCCGCTAGTCTCAGATAATATCCTTGGATGGATTTTCATTGTGGAAATACTTGACTTTGCTGGTCTTTTTTTTTTTTTTGGAGTGCATAGTTGCTATGCTGGTTACTCAAATTTGCCCTGCTGTTAAACCTTTCTCAAGGACTCTTACTACCTATAAAGAGGAGCTTTTGAACTTCTGTATTATTGAAGATACCATCCAAGTTAATTTATTCAACAAATGTTTCTGTGCAGCTATTATAGCCCAGATACTGTTCTATACACTTTATGTATCACTGAACAAACCCTGCAAAGACTCTGGCCCTCTTGGGGGGTTTAATTTTATTTTATTATTTTTTTTATTTTAAAGTTTACTTATCATTTATGTTTGTTTTTCTATCTTTCATTCCTTTTAGTCTGTAGTTCTTTACAAACTTCATAAGAACAATGGGATCTTAATGTTATTTATTATTCCTTCTATCAAGTGCTTTTTTAGTTCCTTTACAAATGCAATAACAGTAATTGAATTAATTATATATTTGACAGGTAGATAACACTATACTGTATATGAATTTGTCTCCATTATTTAATGGATAAGAATTTTGATAACTTCATATAACATTATTTTACAGATTTTGTAGGTATATACAATAATATCATTTTATGAGGTAACTTTATCAGTGTTTATAAAAACTACTAAGTTATTAAAGTTTTCATCTGTTACCATTAAGTGAGGTGCTCTAAGTGTTCCATTCAAGAAAACAGACAGCATTTTCATTGAGTGAGCATAGTTCATTTTCTCAACCAGTTTATTTCATTAAATTGCAGAATCTTATGCTAATACAATGTTAAGATTGCAGATTTCAACCTTCATAACTCAAGGGAGTGAAAAGTCAGAGTTTTAATAACAGCATTAATTTCTTTACATTTCTTATGCCTTATAATAAAGTGTACACTTAGAACACTAACCAGCAATAGTGGAATTATATATAATCAATGTCGGACAAGTTAATGTTACTAAGAGGATCTTAACTTTCATATTCTCTGATTTGTTTTTATCTTTTTTTTTAACATCTTTATTGGAGTATAATTGTTTTACAATGGTGTGTTAGTTTCTGCTTTATAATAAAGTGAATCAGTTATACATATACATATGTCCCCATATATCTTCGCTCTTGCATCTCCCTCCCTCCCACCCTCTCTATCCCACCCCTCTAGGTGGTCACAAAGCACCGAGCTGATCTCCCTCCCTGTGCTATGTGGCTGCTTCCCACTAGTTATCTATTTTACGTTTGATAGTGTATATATGTCCATGCCACTCTCTCACTTTGTCACAGCCTACCCTTCCCCCTGCCCCTATCCTCAAGTCCATTCTCTAGTAGGTCTGTGTCTTTATTCCCGTCTTGCCCCTAGGTTCTTCATGGCCACTTTTTTTTTTTAGATTCCATGTATATGTGTTAGCATACAGTATTTGTTTTTCTCTTTCTGACTTACTTAACTCTGAATGACAGTCTCTAGGTCCATCCACCTCACTACAAATAACTCAGTTTCGTTCCCTTTTATGGCTGAGTGATATTCCATTGTATATATGTGCCACATCTTTATCCATTCATCTGTTGATGGACACTTCGGTTGCTTCCATGTCCTGGCTATTGTAAATAGAGCTGCAGTGAACATTTTGGTACTTGACTGTTTTTGAATTATGGTTTTCTCAGGGTATATGCCCAGTAGTGGGATTGCTGTGTCTATGGCAGTTCTATTTTTAATTTTTTTAAGGAACCTCCATACTGTTCTCTATAGTGGCTGTATCAGTTTCCATTCCCACCAACAGTGCAAGAGAGTTCTCTTTTCTCCACACCCTCTCCAGCATTTATTGTTTCTAGATTTATTTTATTTTATTTTTTTGCGGTACGCGGGCCTCTCACTGTTGTGGCCTCTCCCACTGCGGAGCACAGGCTCCAGACGCGCAGGCTCAGCGGCTATGGTTCACGGGCCCAGCCGCTCCGCATGTGGGATCTTCCCGGACCGGGGCACGAACCCATGTCCCCTGCATTGCCAGGCGGACTCTCAACCACTGCACCACCAGGGAAGCCCTTGTTTGTAGATTTTCTGATGATGGCCATTCTGACCGGTGTGAGATGATACCTCATTGTAGTTTTGATTTGCATTTCTCTAATGATTAGTGATGTTGAGCATCCTTTCATGTGTTTGTTGGCAATCTGTATATCTTCTTTGGAGAAATGTCTATTTAGGTCTTCTGCCCATTTTTGGACTGGGTTTTTTGTTTTTTTGATATTGAGCTGTATGAACTGCTTATAAATTTTGGAGATTAATCCTTTGTCAGTTGCTTCATTTGCAAATATTTTCTCCCATTCTGAGGGTTGTCTTTTCATCTTGTTTATGGTTTCCTTTGCTGTGCGAAAGCTTTTAAGTTTCATTAGGTCCCATTTGTTTATTTTTGTTTTTATTTCCATTTCTCCAGGAGGTGGGTCAAAAAGGATCATGCTGTGATTTATGTCACAGAGTGTTCTGCCTATGTTTTCCTCTAAGAGTTTTATGCTGTCTGGCCTTACATTTAGGTCTTTAATCCATTTTGAGTTTATTTTTGTGTGTGGTGTTAGGGAGTGTTCTAATTTCATTCTTTTACATGTAGCTGTCCAGTTTTCCCAGCACCACTTATTGAAGAGACTGTCTTTTCTCCATTGTATATTCTTGCCTCCTTTATCAAAGATAAGGTGACCATATGTGCGTGGGTTTATCTCTGGGCTTTCTATCCTGTTCCATTGATCTATATTTCTGTTTCTGTGCCAGTACCATACTGTCTTGATTACTGTAGATTTGTAGTATAGTCTGAAGTGAGGGACCCTGATTCCTCCAACTCCGTTTTTCTTTCTCAAGATTGCTTTGGCTATTCGGGGTCTTTTGTGTTTCCATACAAATTGTGAAATTTTTTGTTCTAGTTCTGTGAAAAATGCCAGTGATAGTTTGATAGGGATTGCACTGAATCTGTAGATTGCTTTGAGTAGTAGAGTCCTTTTCACAATGTTGATTCTTCCAATCCAAGAACATGGTATATCTCTCCATCTATTTGTATCATCTTTAATTTCTTTCATCAGTGTCTTATAATTTTCTGCATACAGGTCTTTTGTCTCCTTAGGTAGGTTTATTCCTAGATATTTTATTTTTTGTTGCAGTGGTAAACGGGAGTGTTTCCTTAATTTCACTTTCAGATTTTTCATCATTGGTGTTTAGGAATGCAAGAGATTTCTGTGCATTAATTTTGTATCCTGCTACTTTACCAAATTCATTGATTAGCTCTACTAGTTTTCTGGTAGCATCTTTAAGATTCTCTATGCATGGTATCATGTCATCTGCAAACATGACAGCTTTACTTCTTCTTTTCTGATTTGGATTCCTTTTATTTCTTTTTCTTCTCTGATTGCTGTGGCTAAAACTTCCAAACTATTTTGAATAATAGTGGTGAGAGTGGGCAACCTTGTCTTGTTCCTGATCTTAGTGGAAATGGTTTCACTTTTTCACCATTCGGAAGGATGTTGGCTGTGGGTTTGTTGTATATGGCCTTTATTATGTTGAGGAAAGTTCCCTCTATGCCCACTTTCTGAAGGTTTTTTTTTATCATAATTGGGTGTTGAATTTTGTCAAAAGCTTTCTCTGCATCTATTGAGATGATCATATGGTTTTTCTCCTTCAATTTGTTAATATGGTGTATCATGTTGATTGATTTGCGTATATTGAAGAATCCTTGCATTCCTGGGATAAAAACCCCACTTGATCATAGTGTATGATCCTTTTAATATGCTGTTGGATTCTGTTTGCTAGTATTTTGTTGAGGATTTTCACATCTATGTTTATCAGTGATACTGGCCTATAGTTTTCTTTCTTTGTGACATCTTTGTCTGGTTTTGGTATCAGGGTGATGGTGGCCTCATAGAATGAGTTTGGGAGTGTTCCTCCATCTGCTATATTTTGGAAGAGTTTGAGAAGAATAGTTGTTTGTTTGGTAGAATTCGCCTGTGAAGCCATCTGGTCCTGGGCTTTTGTTTGTTGGAAGATTTTTAATCACAGTTTCCATTTCAGTGCTTGTGATTGGTCTGTTCATATTTTCTGTTTCTTCCTGGTTCAGTCTCAGAAGGTTGTGCATTTCTAAGAATTTGTCCATTTCTTCCAGTTTGTCCATTTTATTGGCATAGAGTTGCTTGTAGTAATCTCTCATAATCCTTTGTATTTCTGCAGTGTCAGTTGTTACTTCTCCTTTTTCATTTCTAATTCTATTGATTTGAGTC
Organism: Grampus griseus; assembly: GCF_964374135.1. Classification (NCBI taxonomy): domain Eukaryota; kingdom Metazoa; phylum Chordata; class Mammalia; order Artiodactyla; family Delphinidae; genus Grampus; species Grampus griseus. The sequence goes on along the minus strand of NC_139003.1, from coordinate 29,827,384 downwards.
TTCTCCCTTTTTTCCTTGATAAGTCTGGCTAATGGTTTATCAATTTTGTTTATCTTCTCAAAGAACCAGCTTTTAGTTTTATTGATCTTTGCTATCGTTTCCTTCATTTCTTTTTCATGTATTTCTGATCTGGTCTTTATGATTTCTTTCCTTCTGCTAACTTTGGGGTTCTTTTGTTCTTCTTTCTCTAATTGCTTTAGGTATAAGGTTAGGTTGTTTATTTGAGACGTTTCTTGTTTCTTAAGGTAGGATTGTATTGCTGTATACTTCCCTCTTAGAACTGCTTTTGCTACATCCCATAGGTTTTGGGTCGTCATGTTTTCATTGTCATTTGTTTCTAGGTATTTTTTGATTTCCTCAGTGATCTCTTGGTTATTAAGTAATGTGTTGTTTAGCCTCCACGTGTTAAATTTCTTACAGATTTTTTCCTGTAATTGATATCTAGTCTCAGAGCGTTGTGGTCGGAAAAGATACTTGATACGATTTCAATTTTCTTAAATTTACCAAGGCTTGATTTGTGACCCAACATATGATCTATCCTGGAGAATGTTCCATGAGCACTTGAGAAGAATGTGTATTCTGTTGTTTTTGGATGGAATGTCCTATAAATATCAACTAAGTCCATCTTGTTTAATGTATCATTTAAAGCTTGTGTTTCCTTATTTATTTTCAGTTTGGATGATCTGTTCATTGGTGAAAGTCTGATTTGTTTTTAAATTTACAGCTTTAACAGTGCAGTAATGGAAAGATTTTGCATTTAATTTTCTAATTTTTCTGAAGCAGACAAGAACAGATAATAAAGGTAGAAAAGTTGATAATGATTATTTCAGCATGATGAGTATTTTATTAGATAATTTAGAGACAATCCTGTGAATTTTTAATCAGTGTGTTTGACTTCAGAATGTTTATGCTTATAATATGTCCATGTTATTTCTTACCTCAACTCCTTCGGAAATTTCAACTTAGGGACAGATTTCTATTCACATGATAGCCTGTAGCTGAACACCTTTTTAACATATACTGCAAGTAAAATTAATTGTCAAGTCCTAAATTGTGGTCCCAGTCATACTTATATTTTGACAAATACTGGTTTAAGCAAATACACCCAGGTCCACTCTGTGTATTTAACTGTTAAATCACATAAATTTGTAACACTGCCAAAATGAATCAAAGAAAAATCTATCTTAAACTGGTATATCCCTAGTAAATGTTGTTGTAAAGATATTTAAATGTAGTTATTTTAAAAAATGGCTTTTCATTATTTTAGAGAGTAATGGCTTCAAATTATATTTTATATAAAAATCTTGTGAATTAGCTACAAATATGCAAATTATTCTATTATGATGGAAAAGCCATAATTTTGTAGAAAACATTTTTCTGTATTATACATTACATATCATATAAACTTTATTTTATATTGCATATTACAGTTTACATTTTGTGTTACATATGTTTTTAATGTATATTCATAGTACATATCATATTATATAATGTATCATATGTGTACTTTTAAAAATTTACTCATTAGTTTAAATTGGATTACCTAAAAAATTGGGAGGATGCATATACACATACACACACACACAAACAAACAAAATCCAAGATTATGATTATCACAGACTCTCTCTAAGCCCCCTGCAGTGTTGGCAACAAACACAAGGTAGACCGTGAAGCATGTAGCAAGATTGACACTGTGATTTAATGATCTTATTTATTGGTTAGAGGTCAGGTACTTGCATTCAGGGTTGTGGATTTCATGACTTTTATTTTCAAAGTTTAGATAAATATACACTTGGTAGGTAGTTGTCTTCATTATATGATCTGACATATTCCAAAAAGTTTCATGCTGGAAAATATATCTCCACCTGTCTTCCATGAACCCAGCCAACTCCTGGTACCATATTCTCTGTCATCTTTTATATCAGTGGTTATTCACCTTGTCTGGATAACAGGCCTCATTTGAGAATGTGAAGAAAGCAAAATGCATTCTTCCCTCCAACATGCATACATGATATTCTCTAAAAATTACATATAATTTAATGAATTTTATAGACCCACCCTACCCTTCCTCAAGCCCATCAATGGACATGTTAAGACTTGCTTTTACACGTTTTTAGAAGACGTGTTTTAAAAATGGCTTAGGATTTTGCCAATTGAGGACAGTATGTCAGCAGGTCAATCCTAGTATATAACTTAGCTTGTATGTGTTTATATATTACAGTATATTTTCATCTGGTAATTAGGTAGAATCTTCAAGAATTGAGACATAAGACAAAAAATTCAAAGTCTACACTTGTGGATAATTCAGAGAACACTTTGCAGTCATTAACTGATAGTTATTAAGCATCAACTATGTTTCAAACTCTGTGCTATGCCCTGGGATAAAGTGAAGATAAGGTAAAGTTTCTAACTTCAAGGAGATCATAGTCTAGAAGTGAGAAAGACATGTCGGATAATGTTTACAATAAAATTGGGAGAATTTTAAGGAGGGAATTGACAAAATAATAATCCTTAACATTTATTGCTAACTCGCTAGATGTCAGGCTATGTGATAACACTCTCTATGAATTCATCTAGATAACACTCTGTGTGAATTATCTCATTCTGTCTTTGCAACCATATGTGATAAATACTTTTACTAATTTTGTCTTTTACAAAGGCAAAAGTATAACAGAGACAGCTTGAGTAATTTGCCAAGGTCACTCAGCTGAGAAGTGGCAGAGGAGGAATTAAGGTCAGTATGTGTGACGCAGAGCCTCTGTTTCTCCATATTGCATCATCAGAATTTGCTTTTTCAAAGGCTAACTTTAGTAGGAGAGGAGAGGATGCATAGGAGGAGAAGGAGATTAGGGGAAGAAAACTGGTTATAGGGCAGTTTTTTGAGATGCTAAAGGCTTGAACTAACTCAATCTTAATAGTGTTGGACAGAAATGAATAAATGTAAGAGATCAGACTTGGTGACTAATTAGATATAAAGGGTTACAGAGAAAAACAATCAAGAGTGACTCCCAGGTCTTTAGCTTGAGTGATTTGTGTAATGATGGTGTCAGAGACAGGAAATGAAAGAGGAACAGCTTGAGGGGAAAGGAAGAAATACGACCAATAATCAGTTAAGATCCTTGAAAGAGCAGTGCCTATAAGACATCTACTGGACCCTTGAACATATGGGTCTAGAGCTCAAGAAAGGGTTTTGAGCTTGTGCAGGGTGCTCAAAGTGTGCTCCATACCCCGCTGAGGGTCTCTTAGATACTCTTAGGAAATCCATGGGGTCAAACCTTCTAAACACCATTCAAAGACTTTATTTGCCTTTTTCACAGTATTGATATTTGCACTGTTGCTGCAAAAGCAATACTGAATAGAGATGCCTTAGCACAAATGAAGGCAGGGATACCAAATTTTCATATTCTTCATCACCACATTTTCACTGTTTAAAAATAAACAGCCGGGCTTCCCTGGTGGCGCAGTGGTTGAGAGTCCGCCTGCTGATGTAGGGGACACGGGTTCATGCCCCGGTCCGGGAAGATCCCACATGCCGCGGAGCGGCTGGGCCCGTGAGCCATGGCCGCTGAGCCTGCGCGTCCAGAGCCTGTGCTCCGCAACGGGAGAGGCCACAACAGTGAGAGGCCCACGTACCGCAAAAAAAAATAAAAATAAAGAACCAGTTTCAGTTAAGAATGTGGAAGTGGTAAAAGTTATTAATCTTATTAAATTTCAACCTTTGAGGGTTTTAATATTTAAATATTTTGTGTGATGAAATGGTAAGTATTCACAGAGCACTTCTGCTTCAAACAAAATACTCTTGGTTGTCTCAAGAAGAAACACTTGTGCACTTGCTCAGGTGGCAAACTGAAGTAGCCACTTTTCTCAATGTAATACCATTGTTTTTGAAAGAACAATTGACATGCCTCCTATGATTATTGAGATGTGGGTGTTTGGTAGACATTTGCTCAAAAATGAATGAGGTGAGCCTGTCATAGCCACTACTATGAGTTTTCCAGCTTCCTAATACTTAGAGACTTCTATGATAAGGTGGGGTCTATGTTGAATATGTGTTTTTTTATATATTTGGTATATAATGTGGCAACATTTGAAAAGTGAGTATAACTCAGTTCACAAATGTTCAGTTCAGGGTGTTACAAAATTATGCATGGGCAAAAGATCCATTCACAGCGCAAAACAGAGGGATGGATTTTAATGTAAGAGAATATGGAAACTTCATCGATGGGCTTTCAGATTCCACCTTGCAACTACTTTTAGAAACTGCCGCTAGTCAAGATTTGGTATAGTCAAAGAAGAATATCCACAGTTATCTGAGAATGCTATTAAAATGCACCACCCTTTCCCAAATATATATCTTTGTTAGGCGGAATTGTCTTCATATGCTTCAACCAAAAGAACATATCTTAACAGATTGAATACAAAAGCAGGTAGGAGAATCCAGCTCTTTTCTGTTAAACTGGCCATTAAAGAGATTCGCAAAACTGCAGTGCACTCTGAAAAGGCACTCTTTCAATTCATTTTAGAAAGTATAGTTATTTTTAATGATAAAGATGTTATTTATGTGAACAAATAATGCGTTTATTATTGCTTTTTTAAAGTAATAAAACCAAGAAGTGACCCTCTCTGCCTTGCTTTCTTGTTTATTGAAGCTCACTGGCATACATGTATCTTCTAGTAGGAAATTCATGCAACAGAAACCACATTTTATCAATTTTTATCATTATTTGTAATTTCTGAGGAACTTGTACTTAATAGTATTTCTAAATCCTCCATGAAAATTTCTTACAATAAATGAAAATGTCTCTATCACTTCAGCAAATTTGCACAATTAATTTGTACTTAGCTACTTGGAGAACATTGTGTTTTTGTTTTTCCTAAATTCTTACAGTAAGGAGCTTTTAAAATGTTATATTTTAGAGGTAAGAGCTCCTAGGATATCAAATAACTCATTTAGATGAGGAAACGTTATGAGAAGGGGCAAACCAGTCTCAATGGGAGTATGAATTCTGTGATTCCTATGTGTTAACCTTGAACTGAGGGAGGGCACCTAATTCTTTATGCCAACTCCATATCAGTGATGCTCTAATGGAAAACCGCTGAGATGTTATATGCTCCCTGAGCAGACGGAATGCCATCCCTGGTGATTAGATAATTATAACATTTTTTACAAAGCCATGAAATAATGTGTGCTTCCAGAGGTATGCCATTAACATCATACAAACTATAATTACACTGCTGAGAGTACCTACTTTAAGGATAACAGCAAGTAGTAGGCTCTATCTTTATAAACATAACATCTTAAGACATTGTAATGGCAATCCTACATCCTAGATGAATATTTTGAATGACTACAGGTCCTACAGTAGTGAATCATGACAGTAGGTAAGAAATGAGATGGTCATAAAATTGCAATTCTGTTGCCATGACTTAATTGAAAACAGGTGATCAGAGTAGAGGCCCACCCCCCCACACACACACACCCACACCCCCACCCCCCGCCCCTCCAGTGTGGCTCACTGTCTGGGTATAACCAGGTGTGGAATATTGAAAAGCCATAGTTTTGTTAAAGTCAAGAAATAACTGAAATGGAAGCAGGAAAAAAAATCATGATTTTCATTCCCACATCCTCCCTTGCTGTCAGGTCCTTTCTGGCTTGCCATATTTTCTTATCCAGCATAGACTAAGAATCTAATATTTCTCATTCTCTCTGTATATTCTTTTATTTTGGCCACACTCTCCAGACTGGTCTCAAGCTCCCTGTGAATCCAGTCACTCTCTTTTATTTCCAGGCTAGTTAGCAGTGCTGGAAAGAACTATGTGCCCCTGTGGATAGCTATAAAAAGTTGGGGTAACAGACCGCGCTGTGCTTTTCAGTACTGCCTTGTCCCTAGTAAGCTCTTTATTTTTTTTGTCTTCTGTACTTCACCTGCATCTATCAGACCTCTCATAATACATTTACCGCCTTTTGTCAGGTTTTTCCCTACCTTATTCTTTTTCTAATTGTACTATGTAAAATTGTCAAAATAGCCAATGTTTATTAAGCAAGTGTCACCAGAAATTAGTCAGTGCTTAACAATTTCTTTTAATTCTAATAATACTGAAAGTTAAGTGTTATTATTATCCAGTTTTTAAATGATTAAACTGAAGGCCAACCTACACAGTTATTAATTGGAGGAGCCAGGATTCAAAGTCAGGGTTTTATGATTCCTAAGTCAAAATCATTTCCATTACAATGCGCTCTTCCTGTTTTATACTGGGATTCTTAAGTGATTTTAACTCTCCTATACTAGCAGTAGTTTAAATCTTCCTTAAAGAGTACTTTCCTCTATAAGAATCTGAAATTCACTCATTCGTGTATACAAACATTTAATCAACTAACATTATTGCAACAAATCAAATATCCTGAGCAGTATAAGAGATTTTGTAAAAATTGGATAATTTTATTTCCTGCCCTGCAGAGTATCGAAGTCAAATAAGGGAGATATGAAAAGTATTCAGTAAATGCAGGTAGTGTATTAGTTTTCCAGGGCTGCCATAACAAAATACCACAAACTGGGTGCCTTAAACAAAAGAAATGTATCTCTCACAGTTCCGTAGGCTGTCCGTACAAGATCAAGGTGTGTGCAGGTTTGGTTTCTCCTGAGGCCTGTCTCCTCAGCTTGCAGACAGCTGCCTCTTTGCCAGTGTTCTCACATGGGCTTTCCCCCATGTGTGTGCTCCTGGTATCTCCCACTCTTATAAGGATGCCAGTTCTAGGATTAGGGCCCCACCTGTTGACCTCATTTAACTTTAATTACCTTTTTTAAAGGCTTTATCTCTAAATACGGTCGCATTGTTGGGGAGAGAGAAGTTGGGCTTCAGCAGATGAATTTTGGGAAGACATAATTCAGTGTATAACAGGCAGCAAATATAATAATTGTCACCAGTGAGATTTTAAAAAAATACCATGGACGTTTAGAAAATTGAGAGTTAAGTATAGTACGGATGGAGGTGATCGTGACACATATGCTGGAGAAAAGGAGATACAAACTAGAACTTAAGTGGCTAATTATAATCTGAAGAAAATTTGACACAGGAGAAACAGTACTTCTTATGATGGAAACTGACTGTAAGAGCAAAGTTACTTCTCTAGGAATTAGTGAGGTATGTATAACTGGTGTATACAACAGGCTTTAGAAGATATGCCAATACAGATGGTGATGGCTTTGAAAAATCCTCTCAGAGTTGGCATTAGGGTAGTCCTTCTTCATCCATAGCATAATCTAGCAGACTTCGGGTGTTTTGTTTCAAATATCAATACATAGGGGCTTCCCTGGTGGCGCAGTGGTTGGGAGTCCGCCTGCTGATGCAGGGGACGCGGGTTCGTGCCCCGGTCCTGGAGGATCCCACGTGCCGCGGAGCAGCTGGGCCCGTGAGCCATGGCCGCTGAGCCTGTGCGTCCGGAGCCTGTGCTCCGCAACAGGAGAGGCCACAACAGTGAGAGGCCCGCGTGCCACAAGGAAAAAAAGAAAAAAAAAAAAAAAGAAAAAAAAAAAAAAGAAAATATCAATACATAATCCAAATTGGATTGATTCAAAGCTAAAATGATCTGTTGGTGGTAGATGAGGTAAATAATTACCATCGTTGCACTGAGTTCAAACTTTTCATTTTAGTGCTGTAATGCTTGCAATTTAAGGTTTCATTTTCTCTTTCCTGCATTGTCTCATTCTTTCCCCCTCAAGAACCCTGAGTTTCTACTAGCTCAATATCAGCAGTAGCCTTCATTTATAGACCCTGTATCTAAGTCTGTCCTTATGCCTTTGCTCATCAGTTTATCTTACTTGAAGCGTTCCACCTAACTACTCTTCATTATTTTAATTGTTTTGTAAAGGCTGTCTTTAAGTTCAGCTTGCATAGGTGTAAGCCTTGCTTGAGGTTTGTAATCAGTGAATTCCTAAACTATGTTTAGGGAAGCATTTGATAATATGCTAGCTATCTTGCATGTAACTTTGGATATTCCGTGCAGGTAAATTTCGTCTCACTGTTAGAAGCAAGGATCTCATTTGGGGCCTCTGCATTGCATTGTGCATACAGCATATACATTGTAAACTTTTTTGACTACAACAGCAGGGTCTACTCTTGTGGCATAGGTCAGATACTTAAAGAGAGAAAGAGACCCTCACTAGCCACAGGTGGCATTCATTCATTGCTCCTTAGTGTTTCATCTTTCCCATTATGCTTCATGAGGGGTTAGTAGTAGTGGTATTTTACAAACTGGAATAAATAATCAGGTTATGATATTCAGTGCTTCCGATAATGGAACATATTGAGCTCTGTCTGAAGCCTACCTTATGAATGGCAACTTTGGAAAAGATTCTATACCCTTTGCTTAAGAAATTTCTTGAATTTTCTGCCAATAAAGGCGCCCTTCCTCTCTTCTAACAGCACACATTCTGCGCATTAAAAGTAAAGTTGTTTAGACAATATGTGGGAGGAGGGGAAATTGTTTTATATTTGCCTCTCTCGTGACCTTCTGAACATACTGTGGCTTGTACCACCACCAGCGTAGGCCACAAAGTGTTTGACGTCTCCGAGCGTTTCAGATATTATGAGACCTCATGATATTTTAAGATCTTATGTATCTTCACAATGTTAAGTACCCGTACAAATTAAAAAATATAACAAGTTACATCTATTTTGTATAAATAGCAAGGTAAATTTTAATTCTCATTGTTCCCTTATCTTTTCTGTAAAAATAAGTGCCAGTATAAATAAGGGAGGGAGACTTTAATGGTAGTTGTATTTTTTTTTTTTTTTTTGCGGTACGCAGGCCTCTTACTGTTGTGGCCTCTCATGTTGCGGAGCACAGGGTCCAGACGCTCAGGCTCAGCGGCCATGGCTCACGGGCCCAGCCGCTCCGCAGCATGTGGGATCCTCCCGGACTGGGGCACGAACCCACGTCCCCTGCATCGGCAGGCAGGCTCTCAAGCACTGCGCCACCAGGGAAGCCCGGGAGGGAGAGTTTAAGAACATCTTCTTTGATAATGAAAAGTGCTTAGTTTGGGAACAAGTCCTGCATCATAAAAGCTTTTAACCAGAGAATCTACGTGTGAAAATTATGTAAATATGGCCTTTTGCTTTGGGGGCAGTATAACTCTCCATGCAGAATTCCAGGTAGGCTACTGAGAAAGATGGTAATGATTACTCCCACCAGCTCATTTTCACTATGTCAATTCAATACATTTTACTGACCTTTATTATGTATCAAATCTCCGATAGGTTTTGCAGGGAGAGGGCAAAGAGGTACCTGTCTTGATCTCAAAGAGCTATATAAGGTTATCTTTTGGTCTAATAATTTTTCTGACCAAAGATTTCCAAGGACCTTCTAATAGAGATAAAGTTTATCAAAGTCATCTCCACCTACCCTTCATTTTACTGTGTGTGCTATCCTCTTGTCACATTATCTCATACTTTAATCTCTGATCTGGAAGCTTTTGAAAATCATCATATTTAAAAGTTACAAGAATTTAACAGAATATACCCAAGCCCTGTATAAAGATGATGCCTTTGTGCTTTAAATGTAAAACCATTATTTGGCTTTATATGGCATTCACTTTGAAAGTAGACTGAGTGGCTCTAAATAAATTTTTAATTAAGCATCTGATTTAGATGATTTGGGACAGAGTGAAGCTTAATTTCTTTTCCCTGTCTCATTAACCCTTTTTTCCATATCCTTTCTTCATTAAAGGAAATGTGATTTGGTGCTTACCTCTCAATATTGATGCTATTATTGCATATATTTCACTTAAAACTTAAATTTTAGGTACAAGAAAACAATAAATGGGACACAAATAAAATTCACAATTTTCAAAAAATGGAAATGGCTTTTAGTCCATTTTACTTCATCAAAGCCTTAAAATGATGTGTTCATTTTGTTTTTCTTTTTTTTCCCCCACTTTGTGTTATTTATGAGCCTACTGTCTGTAAGCAACAGGTAAAATTCTTTTAAAACATTTGTGCAGACAATGTCATATGTCTTTGTTTAAATAAAATTAAGTTCACCTCAAATACTCACTCTTTTTCTATAGACACACGTATTGGTAGGACTTTCAATATTGGACATTTATTGTGGCAGGAGAATCCACGCTTGTCTGTGTGACTACGTACGGGTTTGGTGGTGCTTACATGAATCTCCAAAGTGGTCCCTCTGTTTTGACTTGCACAGTAGCCTTTATTCCTACAGGCTGAAAGTTACTGTAACCCAAGTGTACAGTGAATGCCTGAATTAAACCTTGAAACCAAGGGCTGCTTAATGAGTTGCCTTTAGCCCATCCTATCCTAAACATTTTCCTGTCTCGCTCTGGAAAACAAAATAAAAATCTCTTTCTCACTCCTTCATGTAAGCAGAGCTCAGTCCCTAGAAATAATTTCTTATTGCATTCTGGAAGATGAGACAGATTCCCTTTTGTTCCCTAATGAATATAGCTTAGAAATAATACATAAGTTAATCTCTCAGTAGATTATCTGCCTGCATTAAATTTCCAATAAATCACCTTCCTGTGCTTATTAAAAAGGACAATTTGTAAAAGCCATTGATTCGGGGTGGAGACTTGGGATTTGAGGTGTTCAGGACAGATGAGAAGAATGAGAAACACTACCACACGGTGAGTGAGTTGCATGTTAAGTATGTGTGTGAAAAGGAGAGAGCCATGATCGAAGACTGAAAAGCAGAAAGGCAAAATCAGAAGTGGTTGAAAACACAGCTTTGACATTTGCACATACTGATTTGCTATAATCGCATTAATCCCTATTTGGCTCATTAATGTAATGAGAGAACCTGGTTGAAAGGAAGTTTCAAAGTAAGTTCTAATTCCCTTTTAAAGATTTTTGTGTGGCTGTCTATTTAATTACCTTAAGGGAGTCTAGTCTATTTCTACACTGTCGGAGCAAAATAGGATGGACAGTTCCCGAAGAATCTAGTAGCTTCTTTGCAAATCCAGTAAACATTATGGCTGTGTGAGGATTTCCTGAAAAAGATATAGAAAGTACAGCTGAAAAAATAACCAAACCAATAACCTTCCATTTTATATAACTATAGGAGGTTATAATTAAAGCTACACAGTATTACCTAACTGCATGGTATTTAATGTCATTTATTTTCATTTGATCCCAGATTCTTCCGGATGAAATTATAACTAAACCTGTAGTAGAAGAAAGTGCTGCTGTAAAATCTTAAGAAATTTTTTTTTCTGAATTATGATAGTCCGGCACTCTCTCCATAAATAATTTTTTTGGAACTATTGTAATGTCATGGTTTTTATATAGCCCAACTCTACTCATTTAAATGTCTTTCAAAGTTAAAAGTTACATTTTTTTCTGGTTTCAATCCCAGACCATCTTATTGGTGCAAATCATTTATTTGCTTGACGTTTTACAATCCATAGTCCTATTCATCTTGAGGTTAACTGAAGGTCTGAACAGGCATAGAAAAAGAAGGAAAAGAAAAAGTTTTGTTTTCAAGGCCAGGAAAGTGGTGACCCTATGCTAATGGTCTGGTATTTAATTATATTTCCAAGTAAAAGTATGTAAATAGACTGTGAATGCTGCAGCATATGAATAATGGCAAAAGCAGGAAATCAATTGAGAGCCCATGTGCTCTAATAGCTTACAGGATCTCTGGGTTCTAGCTCTAGCTCTGTAATAACTAGACGACTGACCTTTTGAAAGTCATTTATCCTCCCTGGGCTTCAGCTTCCTCAAGTATAAAATAAGAGGTTGCCTAATAACTTATTCTGCATAAGTTTCCTAAAAGTCATTAATTCTCTGACATAGGCTATATATTATATGGCTTCCTATCAGAATCCGTTCAACAACGAAATATATTTTATCTTTGGAAATTACACAATCTATTTTCTGCTTTTCTACTGAACACTACTGTAGGTTGGACCAATGGTGAACAGAAGCAGGAAAGATTCCAGCAGAATCTTTTCCCAATAAATTATGAATTGGGAGATAGGGAGGGGGGGGAGTGAAAGGGGAGAAGAGAGATTTTTTTGTTTTGTTTTGTTTTGTTTTGCGGTACGCGGGCCTCTCACTGTTGTGGCCTCTCCCTCTGCGGAGCACAGGCTCCGGACGCGCAGGCTCAGCGGCCATGGCTCACGGGCCCAGCCGCTCCGCAGCATGTGGGATCTTCCCAGACTGGGGCACGAACCCGTGTCCCCTGCATCGGCAGGCGGACTCTCAACCACTGCGCCACCAGGGAAGCCCCCGAGAGTTATTTTTTAGGGTGACTCTGATATAAATCCTTGAGTGCCTAGTAAATCTCTCAGACTACATATGCGCAAACTTAAACTAATGATCTTTTGCACAAAATCTCCTCTAGCTACATCTTCGCTATCTCAGTTAATGGAAAACCATGTCCTTCCAATTCCCAGGTGAAACATCTTGGAGCGTCCTTGATTCCAAGCTCTTTCTCACATCCCACATGTTATCTAAGACTTTATGTTCTAAATTTATCCAGAAAGCAGCCGCTTCACATCGCTACTGCACTGGCCAGAGCCATTGTCGTCACTTACCTCAATCATCCCACCCTCCACTTAACCGGAATCTCTGCTCAACCCTTCCCGCATTCAGTGGCCAGAGTTTTCTTGTCAAAACCTGAGTTTGATCATGTTACTTCTCTACTCAGAGATGTGTCATAGCTTCCCATTTGAAACAGAGTAAAATCCAAAGTCTTTATAATAGTCACTGTGGCCTTACATGGTCTTCTCCCATCCTGGCAGTCTTCCCTGACATCTCCCTACTTTTCTGCCCTTCTGATATGTCTCCTCCAACTGTTCCTCTTTTTCACTTTGCCTCAGCCTCATTGGCCTTTTTACTGCTTTTCTTATTCCTGGAGCACGTGAGGGGCCTTTGTACTCACTGTTCCTTTGCCTGGAACACTTTTTCCCAGATATCCACTTGGCTAACTGCATCACCTCCTTCAAGATTCTGCATTATCATGTTATCATGTTACTGAATTATCATGTTATCATGATTATCATGTTACTGAATCCTGCAGCTTGGTCTGGTTCACTGATGCATCCCAAGCATCTAGAACAGTTCCTGGCACAGAGTAGATACTCAGGGAATATGTGTTGAATGTATTAATCTTAGGTGCTGTATTTCTACCACTGGAACTTGTCTTACTTTCTTAGTTGCTAATCTCATCCACGGTGTGTCTAGTTTATAAATTCAACCCTGATATCAGCTTCGTACTTTGTTTTGCCAGGTTCTTTAAGGGGGACTTCACCATTGCCCAGTGTGCTATCTACCACGATGTACTAAATGTTCTCCAGAAGGAAGCTTGGTTTAGTAAATGGGGGCATTTTTGATATTCAGGTTTCTCTGGAGTAAAGCAATGAGAAAAGAGATCAGCTTTCAAAGTAAAACCATCCACAGACTAGGAGACGCACCTTACGGCTTGGATAAGTTGAGGCGATGACAGGAGGAGAACAGAGATTGTAAGAAGCAAAAGAGAAAAGTTACAAACTATCACAAAGAACATATTGGCATGCACAATTGATATTGTTGACAAAGGTGTAAAACTAGGCACTTAAAGATATAACAAGATAGTGATGCTATGACAAAGCTAAGGTGAAATTCACAGCTGTTGCTTATCTCCTCATATTCAGCTTTGAGATAGGAAGAAAGGAATGAAGGAAGGAAGGAAAGTAGGTGCTAGTTCAAGAGTACTAACTGACAAAGCCTGCTTTTGAGATGTATCCCGAGCCACGGAATCACTTAGACGTGGGCAGCAAGAGTTCAAGGCTAGGTAGACAAGTCAAGACCAGGTATCATTTCAGACTGTAGCGATCCAGCAGGTTTCACGATGGGTCAAGACCCTAGAGACTAAGAAGACTGAAAGGCCTGGTCCAACATAGGCCGAAGGTCAGTGTATCAGCTGGAGATCCTGTTCCTCTTTTCAGTCTGTACTCAGAGAGCTCAGAAGAGTGTGTTTGCCTTTATTGAGGCCGTGGATTTAGTCAGTGCCCCTAACAATCCTACCTTCACCTGAGGAAGGTAAGGACGGAGGTGCTAGGCCTGTAGGGGATGAATGCAGAGATGAGAAAAATACTGGCATGTCAATTGTGCAATTACTTAATACTTTTTGATAGGCGTGGTTTAGGCTACAGAAAAAGAAGGAAATGGAAAATGTACCTGCAAGAAAAGAAAAATGAGGTTTTTTTCAAACTGAATGCTCTTGTTCTAAATAGAAGCTCTATGCACAGTATTAATGTAAATTTCTTTAAGTATGACAAACAGGTGTTTAGGTGAAGAATCATATATGTGTTAAAAACAACTTGTAAATAAGACAGTTACGGTGATCATCACTGTGATAGTTAACATCTCCTTCTAAAGTGCCTCTGGGACAGCCCAGCCCAGGAGACTTTGCAGGCTGCACACGGAGCATGGCACGGCTGCAAGGTGAGTGACAAGTCAGGAACCTGGGCAGGGATTGGTAGAGAGGATTGAACTAACCACCATTACCAAGCCTCAGACGTGGTAAACTGCAAAAGGCTGCCTTTGGCCCCATAACCAGGGCTGAAAAGAAATCAGGCAGCAGAACTGAGACAATTCAGTAGTGGGCCTATTGTTAAGAGTTATCACCTGGGCTTCCCTTGGTCTGTTTTGGTTGGCTTTACTGGCAGATAACTTTGTGTGAAGAGGATGAGTCGCTGAGGGTGACCCCACCTGCTTCCACTCTACAGCCACACCGACCCTTCTACAGGGTTCTGAACACCTTCTCCAGCCTAATGGAACATAGGCCACACACCCACATCCATGCAGATTCTAGAAACCTCCCAGAATACACCATATGTGTGTCCAGGCAGGACCACTGTGCTTGATGCTATATGACATTGTGTCTACATGAAAGAGGAAATATCAGAGAATCCAGAATCACATCCTGCCTCCTCACATCTTTTAGATGGTAAACTGAGTGAAGGCCGGCAGGACGAGGGGGTAACCCTTAGAAATATTGGTAGGTTTAAGGCACATGAAGTTCTGGGCAGAACTTCATTGGTTTAATTTCCAGGCAGACTGGTTCTCAGACACTTTCTAATGAGATGGACCGAAGGACCCTCATGGAATGTTCCTCCTAGGACTCCCTGCCATCACCTGTCTGCTGAATTCTACCCTCCGTGAAGGCCCCACTCAGTTCTCACCTACCTAGTGAAGGCTTCTCCAAATATTTGCTTCTAGAGGAGATTCTGCCTGTCCCACGCCCTTGGCAATAGTCACATATGCTTTCAAAAGAAGTATTATGGCCTTTGTTTTTTCTCCCAGTACAATGCACTGCACATAGTAGGTGCTCAATTAGTATCCGTTGATCTGTTTTGTTTTTGTTTTCATGGGTATTTTCGGCTTTTGCATTAACAGTCAATAATACCACATTGATTTAGCCCCTAAAGTGTCAGAAAATTTAGATGTGGTTTGTGGTATAAAGTGATTGCTATTCAGCACAAATTAGAGCTTTTTATTCTAACTCCAGTAAATAGGGCTTGTGAGTTTAAAAATATATGTTTTTAGTTTGCAATGTGTGATTACATAATGGAGGCCTAGTAATTTTTTTTTCATTAATATTCATTTCACTTAGCAGTTCCTTTCTGTGTCTTTGTTTCTGATTCAAGCTGTCGTTCAATTTATTAAAATGGCATTCCTTTAAAAGAAGTTCTGTAGCAGACTTTTAAACTGGCATTCCCCACCCCTGTATTTCAGACTGGCCTGTGCCTGGGGCAGGTAGTTTGGAGTCAGTGGATTCATCTCCCATTTTACAGGTGGGTTAATAAAGCTCTGTTATCAAACAGACCACCCCCCTCCCCGCCGCCCCGCCGCAAGGGGTCAGCCCTCTGTAGGGAGACAGTCTGGTGCAGAGGGATCAACAGCATGGGTGAGGTGTCTGTGATGTAGGTGTCTATACCAGAACTAGAGGTGTGAACTCAGATAATTCAACCTCTCTAAGCCACAGTTTCCTCATCTTTAAAATGGGGATGCTAAGTCCTAGATTAGAAACTGCACCTGGCACGTGGCAGGCACTCAATTAATTATCTTATTGTGCATGGAGACCATGTGGACATCATTGGGTGCCTTGCTGCTTCTTCAGCTGACTTCATTCCAAGAGTTAAGCCATATCTACCAAAGCCAGAACCCCCGAGCTCTGAGCAAAGACAAAGTCCCCAAATCTGAGTACAGGGCAACACAGCAGGAGCTAGTGCAGACCACAGAGAGGGTTAATGAAGAGCAACAAGAAATATACCAGAGAGACGCATTGCAAAAGATAAGAATGCCTGCTGGAGAAGTGGTAAATACACTTGACCATATTTGAGGTCAGGACAACCACACCCTAGGAATAAACTATTTTGTCCTGAGTAAATGTAGAGTCAGCCTACAGCAAGACACCAAGAGAGCACAGAAAAGCATAATCGATTATGATCAAGAGCAAGAAATGACACGGCGACCAATCCCCTGCTGTCCGGGGAAGATTCTCTCCCTGGGGAGGGACCCATGGTCAAAGTTAAACTCACACTTTTAGAATATGTGTGTAATTAGTGGAAAAGCTTAATTTAGCAGTTTGGTAAATTCCATTAGCAGTTTATCTAGGGTATGAAATGAAGCCATTTTCAAGCAAATTCTTTTGGGCTAAAGGCTCCAGTTGAGAATCCTGATGGAAGATGGTTCGTAGAATACATACCCAAATCCATGCAGATTCTAGAAACCTCCTAGAGCAGACACTCACGTAAGAGTCAGGGCTGGCTGTACTTGATTCTATATGACATTCCCAACGAGATGAAGGAGGCTAGATCAGAGAGTCCAGAATCAAACCCTGGCTCTGAAATAACTATGACCTGGAGTATGGTACATCTCTGATGTTGCTCCCTCATCTGGAAAGGGTGGTTGATAAGAACTGCCTTATAGGACCTTTGGGAGAAATATATGAGGTGCTGCATAAACGGCTTAGCTCAGAGCCCAGTCCAGAGGAGGGGAGTCTCACAGAAGCTCATTGGCTGAACCAAGAGAATTAAACCAAAAAATAACAAGAAACAGCAGCAAAAGGATTGCCTGAGTGGAGAGGGCATCTGATGGCAAAACCAGTGTGCAAAGGAGGGAAACTGAGGCACAGCAAGATTGTGAGGGTCTCTGGAGCCAGGGTTAATACCAAACCCTGTCAGCTGAGAAGGTGAAAAAAGTCCTGGTGGTGGTGATGGTGGTGACAGTGGCACAACACTGTGAATGTTCCTAGTACCACTAAACTGTATACTTAAACATGGTTAACATTGTCAATTTTATGTATATTTTAGTCCAATAAAAAAAAGACCAAGTTAAAAAAAAAGCTTGTAAATATAATTGAAAAATAAAATATAGCACTTTGTACTAATTTAAATAGGAGTAAAATAACAATGTTTAATAGAAGTTTAAAATTATTATTCCAGAGTTTATTTAAAATATTCAAATGGAGAAAGTCAAATCTAAAAGGGCTTGTAGGGGTTGACAACTGTGCCCTTACTCGTAAGTGATTTTAGACAACTGTTAATTAAAGTAGAGATGATTCCAATTAGCAAACAGCATCACAGTGAATCACATAGGCCCATGAAAAGTAAACTGATTTACTGAGAAATAAACTGAGAAAACCTTGAGTTGTGATGATTAAACACAAGCAGGGCAATGTGTAGAAGGAACAGTAGGGTAGGAGTCAAGGAGATTTTCATGTAGAGTTCACTACAATTTTTGAGGGAGGAAGGCCAAGGGATGGTGATCTAGGAAATGTATCTCCGGCTAGCTGACTTTTATATTCCTTTCCCATGGAATTTTCTGAATCCAAACTTCCAAAACCAAGAAGTCACTTGATGTCCTGAAGTTAAACTTTGCTACTGAGGATTTACAATGTAATAACTACAACTGGACACAGTATTTTGATGCACTATAGATAGTCTTCACGCCTTCATGCCTTCACGATTTTATCTTTTGAAATCCTGTTTCTATGAGGCAGCAAGTCCATCAATCTGGATATGTCCTGGGATTGGAAAGGTTGGGAGTCTTAATGGAATCAGAGGCAGAAAGTGTGAATGGAACAAATAGTGGGACCAAAGAAAGAAACGGCATAAGAGAAGGGACTCAGCCCTAGTCCCGACTGTGTAGTCAGTGTTCAGGCCCTGCAGACAAATATGTGGGCAGTTCTGGGCTGTCCACTTGGCCAACTGGGTGTGTGATAAGGGTACCAATAAAGCTGAGATTATTTTAAAAATTAAATTAACTTTGTGTTTAAAATTTCTAAACAAGTGTTAAAATGGTCGCGCTGGGTAGAGTTCTATGTTGGTCTTCTCGGCCTTAGTTTAGGGTTTAGTACTCTTTTGTTAATGTTAAATTGTGCAACATAATTATGTGTGGGGGGCATTATTCATATAATCACTTTTTCAATTCTTAGGGCTGGTAATACAGCCCTGGGTATGGACATGGAAAGTAAACAGGGCTTGGGATTTGGGGAGAATCTCCTGACTGCTCCAGAATAACGTACAGACCTTTTTCTCCTAAGCTCCGGGCGCAGTACATTCACTATATGCTTGCTCTATCCCTGCTCTTTGCCTGGAACCCAACATGTGAGGAAACTAGGTGTAGTTAGAAGACAGCTGTCCTAGAAAACAGCACACCAGTCTGGTTCTAACTTTCTCACTTGAAGTTCTCTGAACTTTTATCTATTCAGTTGTCAAAAGCACAGATTGAGCCAAATTATTTCCAGAATCTGAATCGTTATCATTACTGTGTGACCTTGGGTAGTTTACCAACTTTTTGGTCTGTTGTTTCCTCATCTGTTCAATTAAGTGGGATAATAGTTGTCAGCCTCACACATCTCTCCCTCCTTTCCTTCCTTCTTTCTTTATTCTAAGAAGTCAATGAGACAATACATGGGAGAGCATTTTAAGAATTCAAAATGTGTTATATAACCTCAAGGCGTTATTTCAGTTTCTATAGGTTAACAGCTGTTGAATGCATGTTATGTGTCAGGCACATGACATGTGTTTATAATGCATGGGTTTATAATATTGCATATTATAGTGTATAATTTATAATGTCTTATCTCATACAGGCTTAGTAAATTGACAAGGTGCTTATTATACCTTTGCTGGCTGGCATTCATGGATGTGAAGGGATATGTTTAAGGTCAAAAGATAAATAGCAGAATTTAGGATTCAGACCCTGGTGTGCCTGATGCCATTCTCCCAAGCTTGTTTCCTGTGGTTTTTAGAGAGGCAGATTCATGAGGTGAACCAGAGGGATCAAGCCGTCTGGGGTTTTCTTGTTCTGTACTGTTCTGACAGAATATAATGACTACTCTTCTGTTTTCTTTGAAAAAAGATAAAGAGGGTCTGAATAGCTTCTTCTATGGGGTAGAGCTGGGAGATAATTTTGGAAATAGTGTTTCTTTCCCTTGTGATATTAGCATCACTGCTGTATCTCATCACTAGCATCTTGAAGTTTTAATAATTGTTCTAAAGTCACTGTTGAAGAGGAAGTGCCTCTATGGGGAATTTCAGGACATGAATAACTTTAAAAATCCCCATAGGTGATTTAAACAGACCTTCCTTCCAATGAGAACATCTATTCTATGGTTTAAAGCATTTAAAAAAAAAGTGGAGGGTGGGGAGAGGTCCTTGGCAAATTTTAGAAGTGTCATTCTGATTACTAAATAGCTGTGGGTTTGCTTTTCAGAAGAAAGCCCAGAGACTCAGCTTGTAGGGTCAATTCGTTTCAGAAAATAGTGATCAATTAATTTCATAATCATTTTCAAAAGGAACACATACCAATGAGGACACAGCTGTTAATAGCAAATCTTTGTCCTATCAAGGTGACCAGGCAAGGGCTGCATCAATCCTGACAAATATCTGCTTTAAAGGTTTAAGTTCCTTTGGGATCTTTCTTGCCGGAGTGTAAAAAGGCCTGGGATAGTTGTTTTATTTGATATTAATTCAGCCGGGCAAGCCATAACCAGGAGTGTCACATCTAAATGTCTGAACACACAGCTCATCTTCCACCGTGATTGGTCTCAGATTATAGTACTGTGTCAAGGTTCATTTGATCCAAAGCATTTCAGCTTTATCATTTACCTCTCGCTGGCTCCAATGAAAGAAATTTCCAGAATGTAAAGGTCGAAGATTTCTTAACCTTTGATAATTTTATTATATTACGGTTCAGAATCTTCTTGCAGATCTTGAGATAATTTTCTCCTTAGTGGTGAAACTGCTAATTGTTGAGAATAGAATAGAGAGTTTTTATTTTTAGTGTAACTTCCTTGGGTTTCAACGTATTTCTTAACAATTAAGTATTTTTTTGTGTGGAAGCCAAGCTACTACACTGAAAGAAACCCATTGATGTATCCTTGATGTAAATTTTTAAAGTCTACTTAAAGTGCTTCTTAGTAAACACGGTAATGACCAAATTATCTTTGTTATTCTAAAAGCTAATTTTGCCTGCTAGAGGAAATCTGATTGTAACTTAAGAGCATTTGACAGCATTTTTATTTCTAATAAAATGTACGGATTTATCCCAAAGTGTATAAGCTCTCTATACATTCTATTTAAATTTTCAAGAGCAATCATTTTTACTAATTCTCCTTTATCATTTTTAGTTTGGTTAGTAATATGACGGTGTTTACAGGAAATTTGACTGTAAGTCAGATCTCTTGGATGTAATTATTAGTTTCCATTGAAAACTGAAAAGGGAAGAAGGCTATAATGGAGACAGAATGCTTTCCTGGAAAATGAAGGACAGAACTAAATTCAACAGGGCATTGCGGAGAAATTGAACCACTAAGTTTCTCCTCAGATATTTTTACTTCCTCAGATTTCAGTTATTCATTGTCCTTAATTCTGAGGATAATCTACAGCTGCTCATTTCCCAAATAAAACTGGAGTTACTGTTTGGACACACCTGAGTATGTTGATGGGCACTGCAGTAGAGGTGGTCTTTGGTATTGGTTTTATTATTTTTGCTCCTTCTTCTTTGATCAATGTACATGAGCTAGAGTTTGAGAGTTGACAGTGTTTTGGGGGTTGAGGTGAATTGGTTAAAGTAGAAAGGAATTTTGAAAAGTATAATAGCTTCAATTAATATTTCACTAGGATCCACTCAAACTATCCAAATGTGCACCAACCTGCTTTGTTGTTGTCTCAAAAAAAAAAACAAACAAAAAAACCCCACAGACCCCACAAACAACCTGCAAGGCATGTGGCTAATTAGTTATCTCGTATTTTGCTTCAGTTTATTTTCAGCTCTGTGAAGTTAGAAAGATGTCACATCAGTGACTTGTAAAGATGCAAAAAGAAAAAGAAAAAAGGCACTATTTTAACCTTCAAAACACAACAGCTTGCGGGGGGTCAATCTTTTAAAGTATATGCTTCACTGGTTGCAGTTATTAATCCGTTTCCTTCAGGAAATGTATGAAATTAAATATTAAAGTGGAGATCTAAACAGTGCTACAGTCTCAGGGCTTCTGAGAGCATGATTTTCTTATTAGCCTGAAATAACTGACCTTCCTCATTCTAAATGTAGAATCTGCATGAATATGAAATCTCTCATTCTGTCTCTATACCTCATCATTTGGGCTTTATTTACCTGTTAGCACTTCCTCTCTTAATGGGCACAGTTTCTTAGCAGTTAACTTTCCATGATGGCATAGTTCACTGCTAAATAAAGATTTTGTTTATAAAAAGGAGGCTTTCACATCATGCTCACTTTGTTGTTGGTTCACTCAGCTGACAATATTTATTTTCCCCCTATCCTGTGCCAGACGCTACGCGAATTGCTTGGAATCAGTGAACACAGCAAAGAACCCTAGCCTCCTGAAGCTTTCATTGTTATGGAAGCTAAAATATATGAATATTAAGCATATATCATAAGCAAATTACATGGTGATAAGTGCTGTGACAAAACTAGAAAAGAAAACGTAGACAAGTAAAGGGAGTCACGAGGGCCGATTGCACGTGTGGTGGGGAGGACAGTTACAGTTTTAAAAAGGATGACCTGTTTGCCTTGTTAGGAAGGTGGCATTTGGACAGAGACTTGAAGGAAGTGAGGGACTTAGCAGTGGGAATACCTCGAGGAAGAATATTCCAAGCAGAGGGAGAAGCTAGAGCAAAGACTCAAGATCAAAAGCATTTCCTGGACTGTTTAAGGGCCAGCACAAGACAGGTTGCCTGGAGGAGACTGAGCAAGGGGGTGGCAGGAGACGAGATTAGCGAGGGACCAGAGGGTGTGGCCCTGTGCAGGCCTCAGCGGGCATGAGTGACTATGCGAGGACCCAGTGATTCCTCTGAAAAAACTGGGAAGCTACTACAAAGGTTTGAGCGCAGAGTGCTATCATCTGATTTATTTGAATTCTGGATACTTTCTGAAAATTGAGTCAACAGGAATTTCTGCTGGATTAGAACTGAGTTCAGGAAGATGCACAATTACATGTATTACCTGTGGAAAGCAGAGATATCTTGGTAACTAATCTTCATAGCAAATAATAATAGTAATAGTCACAGTAAATATTAATAGCCAAAGCATTGTCGTATGTCAGATACTTCCTCTGTTTTACATGTGCAAACTTCATCAATCCTCACAACATGCTCATGGAGGTAAACCATTGTTATTCCTATTTTACAGAAGAAGTTATGTGAGGCACAGAAAATTAAGGTCCTAGCCCAAGATCACACAGTGGAAAAGGGACAGAGTTGAATTTAAATCCAGCATTACAGGGTGCCCTGATCATAACCTGAACTTTTTATATGTTGAAGCAAAGATTATTTATAGGAAAAGCCCCAAATAGGAAAAGGTAATGAATTCCTCTTAATTTAGAATGGATCTTATTTTGCTTCTTTACAAGGAAAAGATTACAAAGCTGGGAAGTATTGACGACGCTGGGGGGAGTGACTATATTACATCAGATGGTGATATCTTATGTTTATGTTGAGGGGACAACCACAGTTTCTGAATGAAGGTTTATTTCTCCCTGGTGTGACACGTCTCTCAAGAGCCAGCTGCAGCTTCACTTCTTACTGTCTTCATTCTTGGACTCAGGTGGAACGAACAGCCCTTATCTGGGACAGGTCCGTATCATAAATGATGGTAGAGAATGTGCCAGGCCACAGGCTCCCTCTTAAATCTGTCAGGAGACACACGTGGCCTCTGCCCACCTTTCGTTGGCCAAAGCAAGTCACGTGACCACTCCTAAGCTCAACAGAGCAGTGCTATACACACATCCCACAGGGACAGGCCCCATAGAGAGGGACATGAAATTATGAGTAGGTTGTAATCTACCACAGTGGCACTGGCTTCAGTTTAAGCCTACTTTGCAGCTCCCAATGTCCTGGCATTTTCCAAGGCTGGACCAAACCTATAAATAAAGCAACACACAGCACAGCTAATGGATTCCTTAGGTTGGAAGATCTCTTAGACTATTTAAATCAGTGCCTAGGCAGAGAACGCTTGTGAAGAACTGTGGCAGGTTTGCTGATTGGGGCTCAGTGGGGGAACGGAGAGGAGGAGTGTTCTTCTGTATTTTTCTCAGCAAATGGATTTTAAGATTCCGTGAAAACCGTTTCTCCTGAAGGAAAATAAAAATACCATACCCTAAAATGCTCGGTGGTAATCTGAACTTCAGCCAGCCATACATATCTCATGAAGGGAGAGAATTAATAGGAGCTAAGTAAACTATTATTTCACTATCACATCTTCTTCCTTTTATTAGAAGACATATGTAATCTCATAATGTATCTGTTTGCACATTTCTCCCATGCAATGTGAGCTCCTTGAAAACAAAGCCTGTATATTGTCAGCTTTCTCTCTAAAGAGAAAAAGCTTTGTGTACTATCTGGCCTAGTACTTAGCAAATAGAGAATAGTCAGAATTCATGGAATGAATAAGTGAATGATGAATGAAATGGCTAACTCAAAACCAGGTGACTTTATTTGATCAGAGTTATCCTGAAAGCAAGTGGTATGCCAGCGGTTCTAATAATTTAATATTTGCTCTTTGTGCTTCACTTCATGAAATCTTTTTAAATTTTTTTTTATTGAATGCAAGATTCTTTAAATTCTATAGTACATTACAATTTTCAAAAGCTTCACACACATGATTTCGTATAATCCCATAATAACCCTTTTTGCCCCTACCCCTGTATTGCCCTTCCCTCCTTCCCCCTCTCCACTTATAACCACTAGTTTGTTCTCTATATCTGTTGAGTCTGCTTCTTTTTCGTTTTATTCACTAGTTTGTTGTATTTTTTTAGATTCCACATATAACTGATATGATATCATACAGTATTTGTCTTTCTCTGTCTGAATTATTTCACTTAGTGCAATGCCCTCCAAGTCCATTCATGTTGCTGCAAATGACAAAATTTCATTATTGTTTATGGCTGAGTAGTATTCCACTGTGTGTGTGTGTGTGTGTGTGTGTGTGTGTGTGTGTGTATACATATATATATGTATATATACACACAAATGAACTTATTTACAAAACAGAAACAGACTCACAGACATAAAAAAGCAATCTTATAGTTACCAAAGGCAAAAGGTGGGGCAGGGAGAAGTAAATTAGGAGTTTGGGATTAATAGATACACACTAGTATATATAAAATAGATAAACAAGGACCTACTATATAGCATAGGGAACGATACTCAATATCTTGTAATAATGTATAATAGAAAAGAATTTGAAAAAATATATATGTGTGTAAAAACTGATTCACTTTGCTGTACACCTGAAACTAACAGAACATTGTAAATAAGCTACCCTTCAATTATCTCACACCTTCTTTATCCATTCCTCTGCTGATGAACATTTAGGCTGCCTTCCATGTCTTGGCTATTGTAAATAATGCTGCTATGAACATTGAGCTGCATGTATCTTTTAGAATTAGTGTTTTTGGATTTCGAGGGATATATACCAAGGAGTGGAATTGCTGGGTCATATGGTAGTTCTATTTTTAGTTTTTTGAGAAACCTCCATAATGTTTTCCACAGGGGCTGCACCAATTTACAATCTCACCAACAGTGTAGGAGGGTTTCTTTTTCTGAAGTTCCTCATCAACATTTGTCATTTGTGTTCTTTTTGATGATAGCTATTCTGACAGGTGTGAGGTGATACTTCATTGTGGTTTTAATTTGCATTTCCCTGATGATTAGTGATGTTGAGCATACAACTCAACATCAAAAAATAAACAACCCAATTAAGAAACGGGCAGAAGAACTGAATAGCCATTTTTTCCAAAGAGGACATGCAGATGGCCACTCCATGAAATTATGAATGGATCTGCAGGATTGATTTTTCTCCACAGAGTTGGACTGTGTGCTAGAAAGCCTTCCTTAGGAATGGGCTGCTCAAGGGGAAGTAGACACTCTTGAATGTCATAAAAATGGTCTTTTATATGTCAGAGAACATGTTTTTTGTTTGTTAGTTTTGCTCTGTCCTCTCAGAGTCTCTGGTATTGTTTTAGATACGAGTTACAAACTGTGGTAGAAATTTTCTACCACACAGATTTAGGATAAGAGATTTAGGATAATTTTATGATACTTTTATGAGAGTAATTTACCCTGGTTATTTCTTGAAGTACTTGTTTTGCTGAAGATTCTCCAGTGTCCACATATTCAGTCTAATTTCTCCATAAACCTCATGCTCCCCCGCCCCCCGCCATTTCGTATACATCTAGAATTGCTCTAAATCAAACTGATCTGAAAAGGGAAAAATGTGGAATTCTCTCATGAAGAAATACTTTCAAAATTTAATATCACTATTATTATTCTACTATGCAATGACTAAAGGTTAGTATTTTAAAATCTGAATTTATTTTATTTTTGTAAAATAATTTACTTCTATATATATGTATATATATGAACTAAATAGGTTTGCTTTGTTTTATTTTGCTGTGTTTTTGAAGATGAAAATGTCCTTTTACTTTGTAGATCTAGGGAAAAAATATCACAAAATTTGGAATGATGTTCAATTTTTTACAAAGAAAAAACTGTCTTATTGAATTGTAGACCCATTTCATAACACCTCTCGTTTCTTTCCTTTTTTGAAATTATAATTATAGAGCTTTTGCCCAAATGGTCAAAACTATGGGTAGAAAGTTATCTTTTTGGTTTTCTGGTAAACTTCTTTCGAGATAGGTGCGTTTTCCCATAGAGAAACAGGACTGCTAAGTTTGGCACTGTCAAATACTCCAGGATCAAAGCCTCTGCTCAGTCTCCAAAATGGAATAGCTGCCACCAGTCTTTCGACTATAAGTCTTTATGAACTTGGACATTTTGGACGCAAGTTAGAAGTCTGTCAGCTGAATTCCATTTATAAAGTTTTACTCCAGTTAGGTGCCCTTAGCTTCATTTCCCCTCAGGGATCCTGTAACTTCACTAGAATTTTCTCTGAAAAAAATGATACCTTTCAGTGACTTGTGCCTGAGTCCTGTTGGAATTTTCATGTTAGTTGCCAATGCCCTAGTACTTTTTTCCTTCCATATCTAATTAATTTTTAAATTCAGGATGTAATTTACTTGATTTTTATAGAGATTATTTCTACCCTGGGAGTTTTTCATCTTATTTTTGCCTTCCTCTGATCTAGTACTATATTTTTTTAAAAATATAACATTGATTTACTTCTTTTTTCCTCCTATAAAGAAGGTAGAAAAATACAGTAACCTGATCCTTTTGCTAGGTGGAGAGCAGAACTTGTACCTAGGTCCTGATCTCACTTCTGACTAGTATTAACTGGCATATTTCAATCCAGAATAACTAGTGTACATTTATCATCTCGAATTAGAAAGCAGGAAACTCTTTTATAAGAAATGATTCGTACGCAGGTCTAAGAAGCTCTTTACCTCCTCCTTACAATTGACTCAGCTTTCACTTGCTTCTTCAGTTTTGAAAGTGGTAATAAACTTAATTGTTCTTCAGGCCTGTCTGTGCTACTGTAAGGAGGGACATTCCATAGTTTTGGGGTTTGGTCAAGAGCTGTCTCCACACAGGAAAGAAGTGGTCATGAGTATAAACACTTAAAGCTTTAAATATCTAATACCTTCAGAATATGAACATTTAGATCTATGGATAGTAGACAAAATTTAAAAATCTATATGTTAACAAGACTTGTTAGACTGGCTTTTCCTTTAAACATTTCTTTATTTGTGTGGGTATTGTAAGGGAGAAAAAAATATTTTCCCTCTATACTTCTAGGTTCTTGACTGAGGCACCCCCCCACCCCTCTACCCCTGTAATAAAAGACAGATTAACAGGAGAAAAACCCACAGAAATTTAATAACATGCATACTCGGGTATACATGGGAGATACCCAGGAAAACTGAGTAACTCCCGAAATGGCCTAAACCAACTGCTTAAATACCTTCTCCAACTAAAGACAGAAGAGGATGTTGTGAGCCAGGGATCCAGTTATGGGAGGTTTTCAGGCAACAGCACAGTAAACACAGGTATGGTTGTTATGTAGGTTTAAGTCTGTGTCTTCTCCATTGATAAGAGTTTCTAGAGATTGTCATCTTCCTCTTATGGTACAGAAAGGAAGACACCCTTACACATGGAAGTTTCCCTTATAAATGTAAATGTCTTTTACAAAAAGGTAGCTTTTGCTTGAGTCCTGTGTCTTCTGTTTCTTAAAAAAATAACCAGCTCAAGATAATCCCTACGCAAAAGAGACGTATTTTGGGGTGGCAAATTCTGCTCGCCTTCAGTATCAAATTTGCACTCAGAAAAATACCACAGGAAATTTGCTGACAAGTTTTCCTCTCCACTGTTAAAGAATGAAGGCAATGTCATTCAAATTAAACAAACCCGAAGTTTCTCGATCTCTATTATGAAAATGTCAGAAAGATTTGAAATATCATGAAAATTAGACAGTAATTTTATATTCTATAGTTCTATATCTTCTGGCTGGTTAATAAGCCCAGAAATATAAACAGTTAAAATAGTTGATCCTACTACTAGCTTATTTATGGTTAAAAAAGTGGGATTCATAATTAGCATAATTTTGTTGAAAGTGCAGATTGAAACTATTGTTTTAAATTGCTGAAAATTGCCTTTTTGAGTAAGTTTTTACCTTATTTCATCTGTCCTAAGGAGAAGCTTGTCTATTCTAGCCTGAGATTAGGTTAGTTATATTTTGATTAAATGTAATTTTTGGCAGTTATGTTCATGATTATCATATAATTGTTTGACCTTTACATTTGTTTATTCTTATTACAGTGGTTACTCGTTAGTAGATATTCAAGTAACAAATCTTTAAACAAAATTTTAAAGGGAACCAAAAGGTATTTGTGCTCAAAGATATTGCATTATTAATGAGCATTTTATAATTCTTCTTAGCTGGTTTACTTCCTTATACAATACAGTTTGGGGGAGGGGATGAAAAAGAAGGTAGATTTAGACTAAAGGCTAGCACAGTTATATTTTCTATTACTATTTTAAGATGTTCCTTAGCTGAATTACTGCAAGTTCTCTCTCTGCCTTGCCCTGTTTAAAGATCACACATTGCTTTTCAGATAAAATTTAGAATGTGTAATGGGCAACCTCAGTCCTTTGTCATATGGCCCTACTTTTTCTTTCATCCGCAAACCCTTGTAGGGCATGTTCTAAATTGCTAAAGCACTTCTCCCAAAAGCACTTTGCCCTTTGGTATTTCCGTACCTTTAAAATTGTATTTCTTTTGCCTGAGTGAACATCTCCCCCTTCACCTGCCCTACTATATTTTAATAGTCCTTTAAGATATGTCTGATATCTGCCCTCCACAGCCCCAGAGGCGGAAACCACAGATAAGGAGGGCCGACTGTGCTGTGCCTTTTTATACAAGGGACTGGAGCAGCCGCAGATTTTGGTATCCATGGGGGTCCTGGAATACAACATGGGGGTCCAGGAACCAATCCGCTCCTCAACTGTATATGTTCTGATGAGCTTCACCAATCCTCATCTATTCAGACCGAAATACTAGCTCTTTTCAGTGTTTACAGACCTTGCACCTTTCTGGAAAAGAAACGTATATCCCTGCCTTTTAATCATTTCTCACATTGGAACCTAAGCTTCTTTAGAAGAGTAGTCACTTGCCTCGTGCTCAACGTTGGCAAAGTGCTGGGAACGTATTAGGTGCACAATGCATGGTTTTGTTTTGTTTTTCAGATTTTATTTTGTTGTTGTTTAATGAGTATTCCACAAACTCTGACTTAAAATCTTGAAAGTCTCTTAGACTGTAGTATTTATGATTTGTGTAGATATTGTTTGTTTTCAGTGGAACATACATTTTTGAAGGAATAAGTAAAACAGCTATCTTTCTCTTCACAAAACACTATTAAAAATAACAGCTTATTACGAATTATTAACTGAGGACTTCTGTCCATGCCACTTCTAATCAGAGTATACTTGGAAATTCAGATTCCTTCAAGCTCCTGTATGTAAATGCTGTGTGGCATAATGCTTATCACATAGGATAGAACGTCTTTTTAGAAGGAAGAATCACTGTTCACTTCTATTCCTTGTCAGTTTAAATGTACCATAACAATGGAAATATGCCTTTTCAATATGCTACATGAATTTCTATCAAGGCTTGATAACTGAACTGTCAGAAATCCTAAATTCATCAGAGACTGCATTATTTTTATGTAGATAAAAAGATATGGTTCTAGGGCTTCCCTGGTGGCGCAGTGGTTGGGAGTCCGCCTGCCGATGCAGGGGACATGGGCTCGTGCCCTGGTCCGGGAGGATCCCACATGCCGCGGAGCGGCTGGGCCCGTGAGCCATGGCCGCTGAGCCTGCGCGTCCGGAGCCTGTGCTCCGCAAAGGGAGAGGCCACAACAGTGAGAGCCCCGCGTACCGCAAAAAAAAAAAAAAAAAAGATATGGTTCTCCATTCTGTTACATGAATTGTCTTCACAATATTACGGTTAAAGCTAATGAACCATTCTCCGGCATTTGAAAAGCCAGTTAACGTAGAGTTTTCTTGCCGAAGCTCAAGTTTATAAATGAATTAAGTCTGTTTGTGTGGTCGTTGTAATGATCGTGGAATTATTTCTCAACATTATGAAATAACCCCTTTTTGCTCCCAGCTCAGGCTGGCATGATATACAAAAAGTAACAAGTCATTTATTTAATCAAAACAAGTTATGTAGGGCTTTAAGGGGGGCAGATAATCCTATAAGGAAAATTAATTGTCATAGCAAATATATCTTATTGAAATCTGAGTATTTGGTTTAAAGCAAAGTTTTTGTTTTCATTTTCTTTCCCTAATCGGTCAGATCCCAATGAAGCACACACACTGCAATGCGCTTGATATACTTCTACTGTAAGTAGACTTTCTTGTCTGTCAAACAAGCAACTATTGAGACTTTCTTGTCTCTTAAACAAGCAAGTATTTTTTTTAAAAGTATCACATAAAATTCCCAGTGAGTTTTTATCTGTATTCTGCTCCCTCGTCTTGAAATTCCATTGAATTTTAGTTGAATTTCAGATATCAAAAGAAGGCAGTTGAATGGGGGGAAGTCACACTTACATTGTGAACCAAGAACCCAGTTACAAATAGACAATCCTTGCAAAAACCTCTTAGC
This sequence comes from Grampus griseus, assembly GCF_964374135.1. Lineage (NCBI taxonomy): Eukaryota > Metazoa > Chordata > Mammalia > Artiodactyla > Delphinidae > Grampus > Grampus griseus. The sequence goes on along the minus strand of NC_139003.1, from coordinate 29,796,793 downwards.
AACTTTTGAGGAAATAATTTCAGATTTTCTTTTCCTTATTAAGAGAGTAAGTTATTGAAAAACATCATTTATGTTCACTTAATGGTAATTGACATTTCCCTATTGTTATTTTTTAAAAACTTTCTCTTATTTTCTTTTTATATAAAAATAAATACATTTAAATACAAAATATTTTATAACATGAATGTAAATATAAAATAAGACATTATATGTATTTATATATATTCATTCTATTAGAATCCCTCGACCTGAACTCACCCTCTTTGAAATATTTTTAGCCTATTGACACCATTTATTTCAATTCATTAGCTAATACTGCCTTTCAAGAATCATGAAAAACTTGAGGCTCTATCAGTTTTAGCTCAACTGGATGCTATAATGACAACATAAAAAATTCTTCCATACTGAGATTTTAAAAAATTTCTACATGTCTCTTTTAAAACATTTAGATGACTCTAAATTTTTTATTTTTGTTCAGCTCTTCTGGTAGTATTGGCAGAATCTATAGGTCAGGTTTTTTCTCTCACATAGGAGATGGGCTTTTTTGTGTATGTCTTCTATTAACAGTGTCTCTTAATGTTTTGACTTAAGGGAAAATGTTTTCAAATTAGAATTAGGGTTTTTGGTTAACAGTAGATGTGGTATTGAAGAAAGTGCTGAGATTGAACTCTGAAGAACTGGGTCCAAATTCTGTCTCAGCCATATATCAGCTGTGAGATTTTAGACACTTAACTTCTATAAAAGTTAACTTTGTCCTTCTAAACCTGAAAGTAATCATCTTGACTTAATTCCCTCTGGGAATTTTTAGAAGGATCAGAGATATGGGGTATAGATTTAATATATGGGGTATAGATTTAATTTTAAAAGCAAATTATGTTATGTAGGTGAAGCATTTATCACAGAACATTATAATTCATTCCTTAATTTGTTGCAGGAAAATACATCCGTAGAAGGCAAACAACTAGAAATGTGGTGGACTCAAGGTTCCAAAGCCAGGAAGAGTTTATGTTAGGATTATTAAAGTTTGATTTTTTCACCCCTTGACTGGCTTTCTAAAATATATCCTATTTAATTTCCAAAATCAGTGAGTAGTATGTTAGTAGTTTTCCTAGATATGACAGAATTTTTAAAGATACCAATTTTGTATACCTGTCATTCCCTACGCCCTGACCTTAATAAAGAAAAGAGGGGCTTCACCGTAGCACAGTGGTTTAGACTCCACATTCCCAATTCAGGGGGCCCAAATTCTATCCCTGGTCAGGAAACTAGATTCCCACGTGCCGCCACTAAGAGTTCGCATGCCACAACTAAGGAGTCCACCTGCTGCAACTAAAACCCGGTGCAACCAAATAAATCAACAAACAAATATCTTAAGAAAAGAATATATAGGGTCAAGGCAGTATATTAAGGAGTCAAACATAAGTGTATATTCAGGCGTCTCACTAAAAGTCTTAAACTCTCTGTCTTTATTTGTGAGAATGGGAGCCAATATACTTATTTTGTACTATATTTTTAAATGACACATATTCTAGGAACTTACAATATTCTATCATATTTCCATGGTTTTGCACATGCTGTCCTACCTGGAATGCTCTTACCCAATCTGTCCACGTAGAAAGCCTCTGTATATCCTTTACATTTTATCTCAAAAGGTGTGATGTCCTCAGCAATGCTTCCTGGAGTGCAGTCAGACAGCTTAGGTGTGCCTCTTCATGTGCTCACCCTACATATGAAATGTGACCCCCAGTAGAGCTGTTAAATTATTGGTTCATTGCTTTTTTTTTGGCCTACCCTTTCCCAGCTAGACTGTATACTTTTAGAGGAAAGAGAATGATGTGTAAGAAGTACTAGATAATTACCTAATAAGTGAATGAACATAGGAAACACCTAAGCCTAACATTTAAGGCAAATAAAAAGTGTTAGCTTAACATTTCCCTCCCCTTTATTTAAAAAAAAAATGGTTTATATATATACCTTATATCTGTGGTCAAAATTATATACACATATGTATATATATGTGTGTATATAATTTTAACTTTAAAATAAGACTTTAAAATAATTTATATATGCAATAGTTAAAAATTTACCTTATGATTACCACACGCCATGATTAGCATTTTGAGGAATAAAAAGATGACTTGTTAAAGGTGCAGAAATACATCAAAAAACATGTATTATGTGGCTTTCTTTCAGTAAGTACAAATTTTGACAAAGACATTTGGAATATAAACTTAGACCAGCAATCACAAAGTTTGTAGATCTCCTTTGATTAAACTCACACCAGCTGAAATGGAAGTTTTTTCCCATGCAGTATTTTGTGGGAATTAAGGAATAAACTACTTAATTAAGGTATCTCAATAAATTATATATCTAAATTAGAAATTTCTTTAGTGACCCTCTATTTTCTCTAGTGACTCAAACACAGGATTTTAAGTAAGTACAATAACTTAACTGAATACAATACAATAATAATTGTATAAAAGTCTTGTGTTAACTCTAAAATATGTTTGAAATAATAGGTATTGTTATAAAAAAAACCTACATGCAAAGCAGGTCCACAAAAATGTGATTTTTTTTTTTTTTTTTTTACTGCATTACCTAGCCATATAAATCTTTTGGGATAATTTCTGCTTTCAACATAACTTTAAGAGCTCATTGTTAAGTACCAGCTCAAAAATGCCAACATCTCAAAAATGTGGCAAGAAATATAGAAAGTTTCCTTGAATAATTTGCTTTTTTTTGTTTGACTCTTACTTTTTAAAGAATATGGAATATCATATACTAGAACTATTGTAAGGATTAAAAGGGTGATAAAATCTTAGTTGTAATATTCCTTTTCTCAGTAGCAAATGGCAAATGTCTTCTGTAATCTATGTGGGAAATTTATATGCATGTTTAAGAGGAGAACTCATTTGTTACTGAAAATACAATAAAATGGAAATAAGTGGCCAGGAAATTTTAATAGTTGTTTAAAAGCAGGCAGATCTCTGCCCATGCATATATTTGATACAAGAAATGTTTAATGTGCTTTTTCTTCAAGGTTAGCTCTTTCTTAAGAATGGAATAAGAAAGATGATTCTGACATATAGCATAGTCCAGGAAAGCAAGACAGTGTATTTTCTATGAACCATGGAATTTCCAATCTTGGTAATGCCGTTAAATTTGAAAATATCACTGATAATATTTTGGTTACTGGCATGCAGCCATGGAAGAAGTCCTTCATCCATATGTAATAACATATGTCAGGGAAATAGAAATGATTACTGAATTATTATTATTACTCTTATTTGGTTGATGGAATGATGGCACAGAAAAATTAGGTAAGGTGTTAGATTTTAGGGTCACAATTGATCAATTTCAACTTAAATTTCATGACCCTAACTTCCTTGCCAGTTGACTATACTGCTTTGAAAAATGATATGTTAAATATTGTTTATTTCAATGAAATAAAATACACTCAAAAGTTTTTGGGTGACTTCCAAAGGAATTTCAAATTGGCCTTTCTTGAAGTCATCCTTAAAATCCCCGCACACACAATCCATTTCTGTCTGTGGCCTAGAAACCTTTCTAAAAGATTTGTTTCTTATTCCTTCTTGTTGAGTACACATGAAAGTAGACTTTCCAAATGTCTTGAGTTAGTCAGACTATATAATGTTCTGCCCAATAAAACGTAATTTTGGGGAAATATGTGTGACATCTGGGCAGGGGCAGGGAAACACCACTACCCAAGCCTCTTGTCCAGAAGGGGGATGCACAAAGTCCAGCTGTCCTGGATCACTAGGTGTATCACATGTACAATAGCCCTGGAGTACTGTAGATACCAACTTTATATCAATGAGATATCAATTTTTCATTGACGCTAGTTATGATATTATGATAAGATACTGAGCTTTGGAGTTTGTTTGTTCCCACAACATAACCTATACTATCCTGATATATATCTTTTTTTTCTGAAGGAAATATGACATATGATATCTGCAATAAGTGTATTTATCTACTATGTGAAAATATGAATTTATGAGAAAAGTATGGCAAGCATCATAATGCCAGTTCAAATTGTAGATAGCTTTTAGAAATACTTACTGCACAAAGAAAAGGACATCAGTGGTTTTGAGTATTTTATACGGGAATATTATAAAACCTTACCAGAATTGCTTTACCAACATCATCATTAATAATACTAGAAACAGTACCAATAGGGACTGCAGTTATGTGGCTAATTGGTGTATTGCAGGATAGCATTGTCTTTGCCCATTCATCTATGTCTTTTCTCTTCCTGTTTATAAAGGACTGTATTTGTTCTGAAGTGAGTAGGATCTCTAGGTCGGGGGAGTGTGTGGATGGAGAATTGGTGCCTGACAGCTAAAGATCTGTGGTGGCTTCTGGTGCAGCACAAATTCCTAAGTAGTATGACTTTGGGAAATGACCAAGAAAACAAAAAAAGAATCAATTAATATGTTTTCAAACCTAACTCATCATCAGATGGAAAATATTTAATAAATTTTACTCCTTTTGTGGTTTTGCTATGAGCAAATTTTAGAGCTACAGACTTACTAATGATATCACATTAAATATTTTTGTAAGGAACCTATTCAGTTTTATATAGGTATTGACTACTTTAGGGACAAATCATGGCCACAATATATAGAAAATGCTGACACAGAAAAATAGGGTAAGTCCTTTCCCTAAATCCAAACTGAGACAGCATTCTGCCCTACAGTATATAACCAGGTTTGGGGAATTTAAGTATGCATATGTATATATTATTAAAATTTTTTAGATGTAATTATCTCAAGAGCACTGACAATTTACCAACAATAGTGGGTTAATTAGATTATTTTAAATTCACAAAATGGTTTCTTAAGGAGTTGTCAAAAACACCAAAAATTTAAAGGTGTTACTCACAGAAAGTTTGAAGATATGAAAAATTTTCGGAATATATTGCTAAAGAAATCAGGTAAAAAAATATTACACATAATGCAATTTTTATTTCATGAAGGTAATTATATACTGTAATTCGTTTTTGCTCAAGGGAAGTGATTTCAAGTTTTATTGTTAATAATATGATACACAATGAAAATAAGATATGGCAGATTTATTTGTGGCTACATTCTACCAAATTCTTTATTGTCTTGTTAATTTGATATAATGAGAGGGATGAAAGAAAGCCTTTTTTTAGTGCTAGATGGAAAAATAAGTAGTAAATTAATGGGGATAGAATAATACATAGAAGTGTTTATAATTTCAAATATAACTGAGGAAGATTCAATTACCCTCAGAGATAAGATACTCCCAAATATTATGAAGAAACAAGGAATGTCAAAATTATGAGTAGATGGTTTCTATGAATGTGTAATTGTAAGGTTTGATTAGATTTAAATTTTATTTCTGCTAGAAAGTATTTTTAGGTAGGTAAAAACAATTTATATTTAAATGTGACTATGCCGTTAACTTTTAAGAATGAGAAAGGAGGGAACTAGTACTTTCTTATTAGATTTAATGGAAAACTAAACAATGATAAAACTCAAAAGTCAAATGCATAATTTTTGTATTTATAGAGATAAGAGTATAGTCAGTGGTTTTATATGATTTATTTACTTGACCTTATAGTTCGTCTAGAATCCAATCAACTTTGTCATGCTGAACACATTTTTATTTTTCCTTAAGGAGTTCAAAGAATATGTAGCTGATTATGAAGCATATTCCAACTAGGAGAAAGCATTTTTTCTTTCTATTTTAATTCAAGAAAATAGGGAAATGTTTTAGAGTCTAAAAATATCCAACCTTCTTTTCCTCTCCCCAGATAATCTTCTCATTGTGTAAAGAATGAATATGAGACCAATCCTAATCGGTTAGATATTGATTGGGTCATTTAAGAACACAAATGAAAATTTTATATAGCATAAATTTCCATGCTGGGAACAAGAACATGGTAAATTTGTTAAGCTACTGGGAGAGTACAAGCATAGAAAGCATTCTATTCATTTTAGAATATTTATAGTACATTTTCTGTCCCAAATGAAATAATAATGTTTACCATTAATAAAACTGAAATACAAACATAATGACTTAGTGATTTTTTTTTTTAAGTCCTACATGTTGCTAAAATTTCACTTTGAAACAGAAGTATCTGCTCCGATAATTCCTGTTAACTTCTTACCTTTTGCTACTCTGAGTTAATGATTAACATTAACAGGCAAACTTAAGTTTCTTTCCTTGAGTGTATTTTTCTCTTTTCTTCTTCCACTTTTATTGAGATATAGTTGACATACAGCACTGTATAAGTTTAAGGTGTATGTGATTTGACTTACAGACATCATGAAGTGATTACCACAGTAGTTTAGTGAACATTCATCATCTCATATAGATATAAAATTAAAGAAATAAAAACATATTTCCTCGCGATGAGGACTTTTAGGATTTACTCTCTTAACTTTCATATATAACTTACAGCAGTGTTCATTGTATTTATCATGTTGTACATTATATCCCTAGTACTTATTTATCTTGTAAGTGGAAGTTTGTACCTTTCAACTACCTTCATTCACTCTTCCCCCTCCTCCTTCCCGCACAGTTGTCTCTGGTAACCACAAATCTGATCTCTTTTTCTATGAGATTGTGTGTTTGTTTGTTTTTGAAGTATAATTGACCCACAACACTATGTTAGTTCTTCGTACACAAAGGAGTGATTTGATATTTGTATACATTTCAAAATGATCACCATATGTCTAGTTATCATTCATCCTAACTTTCATATAACTAAAAAGTAGCAGCTAAGCAATAGTCAAATTGAATTATATTGTAGTATTGTGAAGACTTTGGGGATATTTACTAAAAAGATTCTATGGAGGCTTTCCAAGGATTACTCTTTAATTACATTTTAGATCATCTTTCTTTTTAAGTTGAAAATATAAGTTGAAAATGCATTTAGTACACCTAACCTCCTGAACATCATAGCCTAGTCTACTTTAAAAGTGCTCGAACGCGGGCTTCCCTGGTGGTGCAGTGGTTGAGAGTCCGCCTGCCGATGCAGCGGACACGGGTTCGTGCCCCGGTCCGGGAAGATCCCACATGCCGCGGAGCAGCTGGGCCCGTGAACCTTCGCCGCGAGCCTGTGCTCGACAACAGGAGAGGCCACAACAGTGAGAGACCCGCGTACCGCAAAAGAAAAAAAAAAAAAGTGCTCGAACGCTTACGTTAGACTACAGTTGGACCAAATCATCTAACACAAAGCTTATTTCAGAATAAAGTGTTGAATAGCTCATGTAATTTATTGAATACTGTACTGAAAGTGAAAAACAGAAGGGTTGTCTGGGTACGGAATGGTTGTAAGTGTATCAGTTGTTTATCCTCATGATTGACTAGGAGCTGCGGCTCACTGCTGCTGCCCAGCATCACAAGAGTATCATACCACATATTGCTAGCCTGGGAAAAGATCAAAATTCAAAATTCGAAGTATGGTTTCTACCTAATTGCTTTCACACTGTCATAAAGTTGAAAACTCATAAGTTAAACCATCAGAAGTCGGGAACCATCTGTATTGCATTCTGTCTTCTCAGTTATATGTCTATTGATAACTTTTATGAATATATTAACAGGAAGCAAAAGACTGTCAACAACGTAAATATTTAAAAAGTGCTACAGTATTAGTCACTACTAGCTCCATCAGCACAAATGGCTCCCCTTCCCTCCATCCATGACGCATAATTTCAGCGTGCATCTGATACTCCTATGCCTGAATAACATGCTCTATAGTTTTACAGTGAATTTTTGTGGGACTATTTTTTTTGAAATTGGACATGTGTGTCAGTTATCTATTGCTGCATAATGAACCATCCCCAAAACTTCATAGCTCAGAACAACAACAGTCATTCTTTTTGTTCATGAATCTTCTATTTGGGCAGGATTCAACAGTTACAACTGGTTTATGCCGTGCTGCATCACCTGGGGCATCTCCACTAGGGGCTGAAGGAGCCATGTCCAAGATGGTGCACTTATGTGGTGGGTGGGCTGGTTGAGGTATGCAGAATACTGCATACCAGTTGAAACCGTCCACTAGATGACTTGATCTAAATCTCTTTTACACGGGCATACAAAATCTTTTTAGGACTTTTGATTTTCCTGCCTAGAAGATGTTAGGCACGATATAGGTAGCAGGCTAAGTGAATCTTTGCTTAAAAATAACACTCCCAGATATTTTGAGAGCAAAATTCAGAACTGGTTCATATCACTGCCACTCACATTCAAGTGGTCAGAACTTAATCACATGGCCATCCTAGCTGCAGAGAAGGCTGGTAGTGTAGTCTTGAGCAAGGGGACCTTATGCCTAACCAAAACTCTATTCTTATAGAAGAAAGAATGAGTATTTAGTGAAAACTAGCAGTCTTTCATAACTTCGCAGACTGTTTAGTTATTCTTCCCTTTGTGTAAACAAAGATATTTGTACATAACTTCACGTAAAGCATGGATCCTGCCATTTTGTAAGGATGAGTTTTTTGAATGCAGGAATTCCCTGTGTATCTCTGAATATCCCATGCCTAGATCCATGCCTGGCCAAAAAAAGTAGTGCTTAGTAAATATTAGTTGAATGGATGAATTTTGCAAAAACGTCCACGTTGTCACCAGTCATATTTACCTACCCCAATGTAAGGAGAATTAGCAAATAGATGAATACTGAAAAGGGGCAAATTTAACTTCTAATTTGGCATAGAAAAAGACTACTCAATTCTTCCAAATTCTTAGTCAGTAAAAAACCGCTATCAAAGCCAATAATTCAGACAGGAAAAAAATGCACAGTTCCAAGGGATATGATGTTTTCATTTGTAGACTCTTTACTGTTCTAGAAATAGCTGAACTGTGAGCCATGCCTAGCCAAAGACAACATTAAAGGTTTTGAGGAAAGAAAAATGTTCTTGATATACACAGTTTCATCAGTCCTATACCAGTATTTTCATATGTTTCTCCTTTTCTTTACAATTATAGCTCAGTTGGCCTATGCACTGGTTTCCAGTCGTTCTGCATTGAGCTATTTTCATTCTAGCACATAGTTATTTTCGGTCTCACCTGGAAATAAGTGCAGTGACCACCTGATGATACTGATTCCATCTAACCTTCTTTGTATTCCAAGACGGAGCACACATTATTTTTGGTTTGACACTGCTTTGTATTGATCCTGAGAATTCAGTGCAAGCTTTTCCTTTTTTTTTTTTTTTTTTTTGTCTAGCCCCAGGAGTCTGTCAGAATGACACAGCCATTAAAATGTAGGTTTGACGGTAGGACAGGCAAAGTCAGAAGCATTTGTACATTGTTTACGTCAGGAGTCGTTGCACTCAGATTTCAACTTGGAAGAGGACACTAGAATAGTTCAGGATATAGAAATATTTCTCAAGAGTTAAACGTATTTATTTTTATGTTTGTTCCACATCCACCTGTGAGATCTGTTTTATATGATCGTGTGTAATTGATGCATCACAGGTGATTAGTTTCTCTTGCCAACACCTTTCTCCTCTGGCGTTTGCTACCTTCTTGCCTCTCCCTTCCCAGTAGCTCTTTAGAGCACAGGGTTACCGAGGATGTCTCCAGGTATTTCAGGGCTAGCTGGAAACCACAGGAGGTGGCCCTGAACAGTTCCGTGCAAAGGGCCCAAATAGAAAGAGTAAATATAGTTCCAAATATGCCTTGGTAATCAGTTACCAATACTTATTAAAAAGGCAAAAGAGTTAGAATTAAGGCATCCCTTTCTTTTATATTTAGGAATTCAGAAATCTTTATGGGATCTGTCTTCTTCTTTTAGTTTTTTTTAACCTAAGAAGTACAAACCATTTACATTTATATTCTACTGACAAATGCTGACATTTCCAGAAATTTCACTGTTGAATGAAACATCTGGTCATTCTTACCTCCTCATAAAGAAGTGTCTTAGCATTCTTAACACTGTCTTAACATTGCTCGTTATTGAAGCTACTTTTCAGAAATTTCCTTGAAGGAAATTGAGGGGAAAATATTGAGGAATTATATTCTACTTAACATTTTCATAAGTATCTACAATCAAAGTATGACAGTAATTAAAGGATGTTTCTGTCTTTACCAACTTCAGTTCTTTATTCAATGTAATTTTTCCAGCGAGGTCATTCTAACTAAACTAAATCACCATGTCCATCACCACTTGCTTTATTTTTCTTCTGGGCACTTGTCACTGTCTAATTTACTATATACTTTGTTTGTTGTCTTGTTTGTCATCTCCCTTCCGCCACTAGAATGTAACCTCCTTGAAAGTACAGACTTTTATTCTATTTTGATTACTGCTAGATTCCCAGCTGCTAAAACAGTGTCTGCCACATAGCAGACTCTCAGTAAATATTTGTTATATGAATAATTGAGTGACACATTGAATGAATATACATGTGATATTTCCTTAAAATTCCATGTTATTTGTGAGATTCTCCAAGTTATTGTCAAAGAATTTTGGTATTAATTGATGTTTATGTAACTTTATTTTGCCTCTTAAAGGAAGTAAAGATGGTGACTTGGGAAAATTGCCACAAATGCTAAAAATTATGATTGTTTTCTTTTCTAATGGACAATTTAATGAAGAGTTTTTATTTTTTAATCATTTTTACATTTGAGTGGCTTATTTTTACGTATATGTCACTGCATAAGCCAAATGGGGACTTTTGCTCTAAATTTCTAAGTACATGGTACCTGTACCCCTCTCCCCTGGGTCTTATCATTATTCAAGCTATTAAGAAAGCAGCATGAAATCCCAATTGTATTTTATAAATTGATTAGGAATATAATTCTTCAAAATGTCCTTTTGTGAATGACAAAGATAGGGAAACCTTGATCACCAGAAGGTTGGACTAAATGAATATTCTCTTTTAACTTTTATCCTTTAACAGTTGAGGATTTATTTTTTCAGTAAGCAGTGCAACTTCTATTTGTTTTAATTTTATGGTACAAAAATAAACCTCCTCCAATAGTGCCTATCCTTTCTTAATAGGATACTGGTGATAGTACATTATTATTTTTACAAATATTATTATTACTATCACTAGTGAGGATTTTGCAATGTCTTTTGGCCATCATGACAGCTGAATAACAGTCATCAGCATACATTTATATAATCAAAGAAAGTATATGAGATTCTTAGGCTAAAATTCTGATATATTTGTGTTAACTGGCCATTGCCTGTTTTCCATAGCACTAGATTATTGTAAATGTGTTTATATTTTTAAAGTTTTGATATATTTAATTGTTTTAATTGAATGGGTTATTGTTTAAGTGTTTACTAATTATTTCTGGGAAAAATAGAAGTTTAAAGCATCTGGAATCGATCAAATTATTGGTAAAGTAGAAAACTTTATGGTGATGTAGAAATTAACCCCTGCCCCCAGGAAAAGTATTTTTATAGAATTGAATAAAAGCCAACTTTTAAATTCAGCTGTGTAGAGTTCTCTATGATCAGTGAAATATAACTGCTGATACAGATGAGAGTTTAGCAAGAAATATTCTGGCCTATTGTCATCAGCATAATCCATCGCCCTCTCCCCAGTGCCGACATAGGGTATTAGTGTGCAGAGTAGGTGCCCAATAAGTATGTGCTGAATGAATGAATGAGTGCTTGGTTAAATCCTCTTTTCTCAGCAAGGCAGAGGCCTGGGTTTCTGACTCAGATTGGGGTAAGAGAGGGATGTGATGGGGTGGGGAGTAAAACCTGTTTGTAGTTTCAGAGAGGGGGAACAACGGAACCAGAATTAAATTACCAAGCCAGGAAGTTTGGAAATAAAAGGATAGTTGGCAAACTTTAAATCCTTGGGAGCTGACTGAAAGCAAAAACCACCCCAGTGAAGGTTCTGCCATAGAAATCAATCCAGATGGACTAAAGCAAAGCTGCTTCCATGGGCTTCCATGGGCATATTCTCAGACATGTGAGTGTTCTCTACAATAATTCTGCTTTAGAATGAGTGATACCTCTTTGCTGATAATCTAAAATAAATTAATATAAGCCTCTTTCTTGTTGAATATATATATTCTGCTGCTAGATTTTACTCTTCACTTTAAAATTTTTATGTACAAACATTTTGCTTCTATGTTGTTCTATTTAATTGTCTAGGGCTACTGAGAAAAGATAGAAGTAGACAATACATAAATAATACATTTTCATTAAAGGGAGGTCAAATGACCTTAATCCACACAGTAGAAAGATGAATTTACATTGTCCAGTAGGGAAAGTGAGGGGAGAATGATTTTCACATAGCATGTTCAATAGGATGGGCTTAGTGAATTCAAAAGGTCCATAAAGTAGCAGTTACTTAACTTGCTATGTGCTAAAAATTATAAAATTTAAAAATCATCCTTCACATTAACTTGTTAATGTAATTTAGAATTAACCTGATTTGTATTGGTTTTACGTTCTGTTGTGTTTAAATTGTAGCATTTTAGTTATTTTAGGCTTATGACAATTATAAGCATAAGAAATGTTTAACATAGATTTATATTTATATGGTTGTGCAGTATAGAAACAAACCTCTCCTGGGTTGTTGAAACCTTTATATGGAGCCCTTGGCATTTCTCAAGTTTCAGTTCAAGAAGTGGAGTCAAGAGAAATTCCTTTGGTCAGCTATTAAGGAGAGAGAGCTGGTTTGGACTTTTAAATCTCATTATAAATTCATGTTCATGGTCCTTATTGATTAAATGGATGGAAATTATTATTTCCTATTACAGTCTTTAAGATTACATTAACTAATGAGGGAAAAGTGAGCACATTAGCAATATCTCAAACCAAATACTTTCTTTTTTTTTTGATTGGAGTATAATTGATTCACAATGTTGTGTTAGTTTCAGGTGTACAGCAAAGTGAATCAGTGATACGTATACATATATCCACTCTTTTTTAGATTCGTTTCCCATAGAAGCCATTGCAGAGTATTGAGTAGAGTTCCTTGTGCTATACAGTAGGTCCTTATTAGTTATCTATTTTATATATAGTAGTGTGTATATGTCAATCTCAGCCTCACAATTTATCCCTCCCCCCCAATCAAATACTTTTTGTATTACTTTTCTTTGATTTGATTTCATAAATATAAGATGTCTCACTACCTACTAATGAAAATATAAAAATGCATGACACAGAGTTTAAAAAGTGACATATTCCTTGTTTATAGGGATACATTTTGTGATGATGACTCTGATCACAATGATAATAATTTCTATCACTTAAGGGGAACTTACCACTTGCTAGTGGTATGGTTTATGTTATATGGTCGGCACTTGTATATTTTATCTAATTTAATCCTCACGGTAACCTCATGAGAAAGATACAGTTATTATTCCTGTTTTACAGGTAACAAAAACTGAGTCTTTGAGAGCTTAGATAATTGAGCTAAGGTCACACAGTTCTTGCAAAGTAGAACTGGATGGGGTTCAATTTAATCTCTAAGCTACATAGTTCCCCTCAAAAGTGATATTAAAGTATTTTTATGTTTAAGATACAGTATTAAATAATGTAGTAATCAAAAGATAATTTAAGTAAGATAATTTGAGTAATCAAAAGACAGTTATGAGTTTTAGTCTTCTTCACTTTGTGTATCAATAAATACGTCTTTGTTCCTAATTTTTTTACTTGTTCAATAATAGATACATATGAAACTTATATGTCATTCATCATTCCCTGGATAATTCACATTTAAAATTTGTATAGATTAGAAGTGGATGATGTTGCCCTTTCTTCTCCATTCATTCAAATATCAAATATCCAAAATATCAAATATCAAAAAACTTGGTTTTTAAAATGTTTAGAATGTTTTGAAAGAGAATATCTCTTCAAAGTTAGACCTATTAATAGTTTCCAGATTTATTGTATGAATATTATGACTAATTTTGTCCTTATATCTAATTTGTTCTCCAGGCTATTTTATGTAGAAAGATATTTAGCACAACAAAGCCGATGTTAATGACCTTGAAAATGATCTCCTTACTGGGGTGATTTTTTTGCTATTCTAGAATTGCTCCATCAGAACTGTCATAAGCACCATTCTTCCTCTTGTAATGTTTATGTTACAATTAGTTAGTTCACAGGCACAGAGCTGATGTTGTCATTTAACATAACTACTGTATATAGGATATTAAAATTGACGAATACAAATATCATAGAATTCAGAGATATTTTATTAATCCTAAACTATTTACCAATCTGGCTTCCCTCTCCTATATCAATTTCAGTGGTAAGAATACATATTTAAAGCAAATATTATTTATCACATAAAATTCATATTTATTAACATACTACGTTGCTTTCACTTTTTTCCTCCAAACACTGTAATGGAGATGTTTGATACTCAATATGAAAAATGAAAGTTAATAGAATGAAGTTTGATAGCCTCAATTTATTTTCTTTTGTTTTCTGAATTGTCCAAAATACCCAGACCTTTTGAATTAATGGACTTTGAGTTCATTTCCAATCTAATGGAATTTACTATGTGACCTTGAAAAATATTTAATTTCTTTGAGCCTTAAGATAAATGTATATAAAAAATAGGAATAGGAGTACACAACTATCAGACTTGGGAGAAATAAATCAGATACCAGTATGTTAATTACCTAGCATAGTACCAGGCTCAGAGAGAGACTGTGAATATTAGTTACTTTTACCTAATAAGCACTGAAAAATCATTCAAAATTCTTTAACTCTTAATCTTAGATACCTTCACAGAGAGAAATTTCTTAGTATCAAAGAAATACATTGACTTCTCACATCTCTTTAAGCAGGTGAAATGCACACGTGTACTGCTCAGAAGTTTTATGTGATGTTTGCAATGTTTGATGTACTTTCTTTCCTCTTTATCATATATCAATATAACCTTGCTAACGTATAGTTTGTTTAAACACCATATATCCTATGACGTTTGATTATGGAAATTTGTGAAGATTTAAGATTCAGAAATTTCAGACGATTACTTTGTTTTGGTGCTTAGGTTACTTAAAAAATTTTTCATGTGATGATTTCCTCAGCACCTCACTGAAATGTCTCCAGATAAAGCCATCAGGCAACATGGTGAACAGGCGCATTCCTTTCTGTTTTTAATGCTTGAAATGTATTCTTAGAAATTTCTTGCAATTCTGTTGTGTTTAGTAATCCAAAGATATAAAATTCTCTAATCACCATAAATCTCAAATGGTGAAATTTTTGGAAGGAGAGCAACTTTTCACACTACTTTAAAAAACATATGACTTCATAAGGGAGAGATGTGTGATAAATTAATATAGGCAGATAATATATTCTATTTTAGGGCATAAATAATTGTTCTAACTATGTGCTATAATGAACTTGTAGGAGGAAAACTAACCAGGAATGGAAGGGACTTCTAGTGACTATCTGTTAGCTCTTCCTGCTGTCAAGTCACCACTTAAACCATCTAAATCAAATGAAATGTTCATATACGTCTTAAGATAAAAGTTGCTTTTACCTGCCTTTGGCTGAATGAGAAGAGAAGTAGTTTCTTTTAGCTTTATCTGCAAAGAAGCAGATTGTTCTTTGGCTACTTGATTGTCAGAAACATGCTGTTCTATGCCATTCAAATTAATGATGCTAAGTTTAGATTCCTTATTATTGAAACTCTCTTACTTTAAAAACTCCTCTAACCTTTATATACTTGATGCTTAGCTATGCGGGAGTTTATTTCTGAAGATTTTCTAGTTTCACATATCAATGGAGGTGACATTATTTCTGCAAAGAATTTGGCTTTCTTTGTATTTTTTTTTTTAATCTTCAATGTATGGTGAACTCTAAAAGATTATTCCACATTCTTTAGGTACAATTTTACATTGTACGTAGTAAACGTATTTGAGACAGTTTCCAGTAACTATTCTAATATTTAATTTCAAACTCAATATAGCTCAATATAAGTGAATGTTAACTAGTAAAACGGCTCCAGTTCTTTGACTTCTTATTTAATTTTCAAGGTAGGAACGTTAACATTGGCTTGGAGTATTGAATAAGTAATTTTTCCAGTGACATAGAAATCACATTTTTTTCCTCCCTAACCACAGTTACACAAAATTTTCTACTTTCCGCATATGTAAATTGCCTATTTTACTTGGGGCTACCCTTTATGTTCACCTACAACTTCCAACAGAGCAAATCCCAGAAGTTCAGCCATACACTGAGGTAAATAGATTACCCAAATTAATAGCTGAACTTGCAAATACAGTCAGATTAATAGGTACAAGTCCATAGTCTGACCTGGCCACATGCCAGCAATTACTTGTTTAATTTGATCCATGTAGATAGCTAAGTTGGTCAATGTCAAACCCAATATTCACTCTTTGACCTAAATGTACATTCTGTGTTGGTCAAATTAATTATAAGATCAATTAGTTTTCCTCCTTATTGTTGAGGACATTATGTGAGGCTGTGTGTAGAGCTTCGCAGAATCAACTAGTGTGCCTCAGCTAATAGTTTTCTGATTTATATCCTCAGGGTCAAGAAGTGTTTTTTATGTTAAATGTCCATGACACTCTGCTGACTTAGCCTGGAACAACTCCAAATGATTTATTCTTTGGGATGGCTATAATAGTTATATTTTAACATTAATAATAAGACTTTATTATATTATCTATATTATTATATATTCAATAGAACATTAGTCACCTAACTTGAAATTATATTTTTCACTGGGTTTGGTTTTTTTTGGTTGTTTTTTTTTTTGCGGTATGCAGGCCTCTCACTGTTGTGGCCTCTTCTGTTGCGGAGCACAGGCTCCGGAGGCGCAGGCTCAGCGGCCATGGCTCACGGGCCCAGCCGCTCTGCGGCATGTGGGATCTTCCTGGACCGGGGCACGAACCCGTGTCCCCTGCATTGGCAGGCGGGCTCTCAACCACTGTGCCACCAGGGAAGCCCTGAGTTTGTATTTTTAACTGGCTGCATTGATTATTATTTGTGAGTTCTTATTAACATCAGGAAACAGTGTACTTCCAGGCAACTCAGTTAATTAGAAGGTAAGTGTTCAGTATTCCTGAGTTTAATTTAGCTTTTGTGTGTGCATATGTGTATGTGTGTCTAAGTATAACTCTAATAATTTCTGTATGTTTAACGAATGTGAGCCATTAGTCATAGGGAGAGTAAATGGCAAGGGCAAGAACCTTTCAGATTCATCTCTGACACGCCACAGAATACCATGACCATATTATAAAACAGACCAGACATTAATGGGTTTTTGTTATTGTTGTTATTTTACCAAATGACCTGTCTTGCTAAATGACTTTACTGTTGTATTTTGTCAGTATTTAGCATGTCCCTCTAGGCTTTGGAAAGCCAAGCTATCCACATTTAATTATTTTCCATTTTCCTTAAGTTAATCTTTCTGAGTTGTTCCTGCGTTGCTTATCTGATTTTCTTTCTTAGTCTATCTGCGTGTTCCTAGGAATGAAGGCCCTGTATCTATGCACACATTTCATTCTCCATAGAATAAATAATGAGGTATTACCTTAACTCTTCACTTGGTTGAGAGAGATTACGTAGCAGCCAATATAAAAGTGCCTATTTTAACAGCTAAAATTAGCAAAATTCAAGTTAAATTTGGAGTCTTTTCATTAAGCTAGTTCACCAAAGTAGAAAATATCATTTTAATAAGATTCAAAACATATCCATGAATATTAGTAAAGTACCTGGCATGTATGACTACATATTTTGAACAGATTCTCCACTTATCCAATCAGTAGTTGGTATTTCTTTCCCTTATTCCACTGTTATATATAAGGTCCCTCGACTACAACTACAATACAGAATAAAAAGTTAGAAATTCTAAAGGATGTGTTTCTTTTTCTTGTATCATTGTCCTGCCAAGTCATGGACTTTAAAGCTGTCAGTTGTAGTACTATAAATAGTTTCTACATTTGCGCAGTGCTCCTCATTTTCTTTAAATTTTGCTATTTAACAACTAAATCATAACTTCGGTTAATCTATTTACTTGGTGACTGAGACCAAAATCTAATGACAAGCAATGGAATGAACATATTCAGGTTATAGTTTTAGCCTTTCTGTTAGATGGATTTACTTAAATAATCATAATGTCCTGGTAATTTGTATGTGTAAGGGTTTCAAATAAGTATAAAGTGCTCTGTAGCTATTGCTTCTTTTTTTGTTTGTTGTTGTTTAACTCGATATGAACAAACTAAGGTGGTTTATAGAAAAATAGAAACGGAAAAAAGACATATAGATTCAGTCATTTAAAAACCGCTTTGAAGTTGGAGAAATGTCATTAAGGATAAAATAATAACCAATTTCAATATTAGAGGCAGCTGTATCATTATAAACTGAGTTTGAAAACTTTTGTTTACAAAGGGAAAATTTATTGGCAGTGAAAGACACATGCAGAGAATATCTTAATAGCGTGTTCAAGTAATCATGACAATTGATATGACACCCAAAGTCCTCAGTATATTCCAAACAGGCAAAGAAGAATAAACATTATTACCTAAGTATTTAATTGATGTTCATAGTGATTATCATGGTGATTTTGGTCAGTTCATCTTTATTGCTGTTGGTCCTTTCTTAAATTTCTGATTGTTTTATTTCTCTACTAAAATCACCAACCAAGCAGCCAGGCAACGAGCCTACCTGCCTTCTTTCTACCTACCTACCTACTGCATAAGCAAACAACAAATAAAGACATCCTGCGGTAAACAAACTAACAAATGAAAACATTCTCTAGCTCTTTATTATATAGGATGAAATGAAAATCCATTAGTGTGTGTTTTGTTCACTTTTGCCCATTTTTCTTTTCCAGAGTTATCTCCTGTCGTTCTTAGGGTCAATACAAAACCAGACACAGAGGACACTTCACTTTTCTCACCCAAAACTTCCTTTGAACCTCCATTGCCTCTGCTCTTGCCGCTTCTTTTGAGGCACTGGTTTTCTTCTCCATCAACTCAGCCTAATTCAAACTTTAAACTCCAATTCATCTCAATTTTCTAACCCTTTCCCCTCCTACCTCCGTAAATTTCCATAATACCTTGTAAATACATAGGTTATTTTCTTAGGCACTGCTTAGTAGCTAGAACTTGGGATTCATGAGGGTAGTAAAACATTTTGGTCATTACGAATTTAGCACAGTATTGACACCTATTAGACTCTCATCCATAGGTTACTGAAGGAATAAATGAAAAAAATGAAGGGAGGAATAAAGAGGTATCATTGTATTTTTACTAATAATTTAAAGTTCCCTGGGGGCTCTCATAAAAATTAGCATTTATCATACATCTGTAATCATTTTATGGCACGTGGGGCATGTTTTTATTAAAGTTTTATACACACACACGCACAAACACATGATTCTACAGCTAGTGCTTGGGAAAATAATAAATTTGTTTTCCAGTGTTGTTTTCTCTTAAATGTCTTCCTAGACTCCACAATGTATATTTTACTCAAGTGTCTTTCATCTTAGTATCTATCCTGTTTTGTAACTCATTGTTCACTTAACAGTATGTAATTAACATTTCCCCATATGATTAAATATTCTTCTATATTATCATGTTAGAAATTTCAGATATCTCAAGGTTTTATCTGTTTAAAAATATTGCTGTACTAAACAAGATTAGAGTTAAATGATTAAATACAATTATTTATGGTGAACAACTTTCTAAAAACTGAATCACTGCTTCCAATAGCTTGAACAATTTATTTATATATATATATATATATATATACACACACACACACACACACATATATATATATATTGCTCTTTTGCCTGCCAGATATATTATAAGCAATTATATGTCAACCAGCTGGTTGTAAAATTGGCCATTTTCTGAATGCATAGCAGCAGTACTGGGATAAATGTATGTGTGTGTGTGTGTGTGTGTGTGTGTGTGTGTGCGCGCGCGCGCATGCGCAACTTCCTTTAACAACAAAATAATGACATTGTCCTAGTAGAAGTGATAATTGAAAGTAACACTAATAAATTTTGTAAAAGCAAACTAGGAAAAAATGTACATTGAGAACTATCCTGGATATAATATGAAACTTCTGTTCAATGATTATTCATTCATTCATCTTTCATTCACTTTTGTATATAAAAAATTATTTACTGAACACACACTATATTCCAGGCACTGTGCTGGATGACTGGGATACAAAGATCAGTGGGCCACGGCCCTTAGCCTTACACCTCTGCAGAGTATACTTACATAAAATAGATCCATTACTGTAAAACATGGCTGCAAGAGATACCTGAACAAAGTGTCCTGTGAGTGAGTGAGTGAGTGGGTGGGTGGGGAAGTTGGTAGAGGCTTCACAGAGAAGCTACTTGAGCTAGCTCTAATAGTATAAGTAGGAGTTTATCAAAAAGTAAAGGAAAAAGTAAGAAAAGTAAGCACAAACAAATGTATATAGTTCAAATAATGAATAAGTATTTGCTTGGTTGATTTTTATTTTTTATTTTTTTTTAAGTTTAAAAAAAAACTTTATTTCAGATAAAATTATTTCCATTATTAAGGATAAAGCAAACACACTTCCTTGAGTCCATCATTTCAGGTGACTGTGATTTCCATGAACATTGGCGTTCCTGAGTATCATTTGAATAGTTGCCTACATGCTTGTGGGAAGCTTCCTCAGCCTTTTCCTGGTAGGAATTCCAGTTTTTCTGAATTCTTCCCTTTGCTTCAGGTATTCCATTTTGCATTCTTCATGAAAGTCTGGATCATTATAGTAAGCAGTTAGACATTCTTTCAATGCAGAATTTTCTTTCTGGCATTTTACTACCCCAAGGATTCCAGAGTCCTTGCAACATTTAGTGAAATCTTGAACTTGTTCAGAACATCTCTCTCGGGCCTTTTCTCTCATTATTTTAGGGATCAAAACATCTTTTTCGACTCGTCTGAGATGCGGCTCTGCGGGGTCGAGCGCCATGTCTGCGCCTGGGAGGTGGCAGCGGCCCACACAGGTCTGGTTGGTTTTTAAATGAAAGAGAAATATGATTTGGGCCCACATTGTGGAATACTGAGTGGCCCATACCTTGATAAGAAGTTCCATAATTAGTGTAAAAAGCAAGCGAAATAGGTTTTTTTACTTTGATACATTTGTATATTGTAGTATGATTGCCACTGAGGCAATATTTATCACATTACATTATTATAGTACAGTATTATTGACTATGTTTCTTATACTGTGCATTAGATCCCTATGGCTTATTATTTACTGCTAGTTACAAGTTTGTACCCTTAAACACCATCAATCTAATTTCCCCCACCCCCATCCCCTGGTAACCATCATTTTACTCTCTTTTGTACAGATTAGACTTTTTTAGATTCTACATATAAGTGATATTGTACAGTATTTGTCTTTCTCTGTCTGACTTACCTTGTTTAGCACAATGTGCTCAAGGTCCATCCTTGTCGTAAATGACAGGATATCTTCCTTTCTCATGGCTGAATAGTATTCAGTTGTGTATATATGTACCACATCTTTTTTAGCCATTTATCCATTGGTGGGCATTTGGGCTGTTTCCATATCTTGCCTGTTGTGAATAATGCTGCAATAAATATGGGTGTGCATATATCTCATCAAAACCCTGTTTTCATTTCCTTTGGATTTTTACCCAGAAATGGAATTGCTGGATCATATGGTAGATATAATTTTAATATTTGAGGAACCTCCATATAGTTTTTCCTAGTGGTTGGACTAATTTACATTCCTACCAACAGTGTATAAGGGTTCCCTTTTCACCACATCCTCACCAGCATCTGTTTGTCTTTTTGACAATAGCCGTCCTAATAGGTGTGAGGTGATATCTCACTCTAGTTTTGATTTGCGTTTCCGTGATGATTAGTGATGTTGAACATTTTTTTCATGTACCTGTTGGCCATTTCGATGTTCTCTCTGGAAAAATGTCTAATTAGTTCGTCTGCCCATGTTAATATCAGATTTTGTTTGGGTTTTTTGTTATTCATATATGTTAATTCTTTATATATTTTGGATATTAACCCCTTATTCAAAATATGGTTTGCAAAATTTTTTATTCTATAGGCTGCCGTTTCATTTTGTTGACTTTTTTTTTTCTGGCCGTGTAGAAGCTTTTGAATTTGCTGTTGTCCCATTTGTTGATTTTTTACTTTTGTCATTTGTGCTAGCAAAAGAGGTTTTTAAATAAGAGAGTGACAAACTGTTCATATAAGAAAAATACCATAAAGCAATGTAGAGAATAGACCAGAGTGGAGGAGAAACTTGCAGTAAGAAAATAATGAGGAAACTGTTAGAATAGGCCCCCAGATAGAGGCCATGGCTTAGCGGTGGTGGCAATGGAGAGAAGCTAGATTATCGTACCTACTGGGTGTGTTGGTTGAACAGAGGGGAAGAAGTAAAGATCTGAGGTTGCAAAGAAACCTTATTACAGAATAAGCTCCTTTACCATTCTACTGCCTGTGTTCTAGGGTACCATCCTCTCCTGGGATCCCAATCCTGAGGTACAGGGATCCCAGAGACATGAGAGGGCCAGTGAATGCACTGAATTTATGGGCAACAATTTGGAGACATGAAGATCCATAGTCTTCATCAGATTCTCATCTCAGATTCAAGGGGAAAACTTTTAAAAATTGTAAGTCCATGTGTTTAATAGGTACTTTGCTAGGGAGAGACTCCATGTTTTTCATCAGTTCCTTTTAGTAGATTATAACACCAAATAGCTGAAGACCACTGATCTATCTGAATACCCTTTTATTTTTTCACAGATTTTTCTTTGTATTTAGGTCCAGTTGTTAGGACAGGGATGCAGGGCAGTGTGGCGTAAAATACATGGGTTTAAGTCAGAGATACCTGGGATGGCATCCCGGCTCTTCAATAATGCTGCGTGACCTAGGCAGAATTGCTTAAACTCTAATAACTGCAGTTTCTTCATTTATAAAATGAAGAGAGTAACATCTAGTTCAAATATGGGGCTATTCATAAGAACTTATTAGCCCAGCATTTAGTTGAGTGGCTGGTCAATAGAAGGCATTCAATAAGAGGTGGCAATAATGAACACTGTTTTTACATTTATTAGATAGCCATGCTGAGGCTCATCTCAGTTCTCTCCTCTCTATGAAGCCTTCATTTATCACCCCATCTAAAGTCAATCTCACCCTTTTCTGAGCTCTTTGCTTGTACTTCCTCTTGAGATCTACCTTACTTTTACTGAGATTATAGTGTATATGTCTTCGTCTCGTCCAGTTTACTAGATATTAGGGCTTTATTCATCTTGTATTCCCTTTAGTGGTGGCGATCGTACATTCTACACAGGTGAGGCACAAAAGTTAAATATTTTGTATACAACACAATATTTAATATTTTCACAGTATATTTGGTTCAGTGGCACCTATCAGAGCACTTGTCACACCAGATTGTCTCCCTGACAACACAGTGGATTCTGTGGGCAGAGTCTGTTGTGTATTCATGGTGCTTACATTGCATTAGAGAAAGAAAAGTTTGATCATGGGCTTCTGGCACTTGAAAAAACTTGGCTTTTACTTTTACTCTTTAAAAAATAAATATTAGATGTCCTGTCACTTATGTGATATGATATAAAACCTTAAATCTTTATATAGTGTTGGAAGTATTGTATTAAAATGTCCCATATTCTCTAAAACCTCATGTAACTCAAACATCTGGAAAAACCTAGTAACAAATAATGTATCGATAGTTCAGATTTGGTTTTGATACTGTCATCCTTCACATAATAATTTCTGTATGTATTTTTCCGGTAAGTAATTTATCCCAAACTAATTATGTAAATTAAAATTTCAGGAAGGCTATGAAACACTAACAACTCAGTTATATTATCTCAAAACATTATAATCACCTCACTGAGTAGCAAAAATAGAGGTCAAAGCATTTTGGTTGTCTCAGTGTGGCTCTTCTGTTTTGATTTTTTTAAAGTTACATCTGAACACAATTTTTTATATCAACAATGATGCCATTTTAAAATATCTAAATGCAAAAGGGCTGTACAATAAGGAAAAACACTGCGGTCTCATTGGAAAAATTTTAAAGAAACATTTTGTGATTTTTTTAAGTGTATAAAGTAGACAGAAAACAACTGGCACCCCATTAAAGCAAACTCATGTAATCATAGTGCACAGCTGTCAGACAACCACGTTCCAAAACATCTAAACCTTCCACATGCTTAGACGGCCCTGTGCTTATTTATCATAGCACCAATCGCTCTATTTCCATCATCTATTGACTTGTCTGTCTTCCACACTGGAAGGCATTACTTTCTTTTCAAACCATCTTTACATTCCCAGAGCCTATCTAGTACCTGGCACGTGGAAGGCAATAAATTGTTGTTTATGGAATCAATTAACACAGTAAATAATTATCTAATTAATTAAATGACCACTGTGTTTTCTAACAATTTTCAAACTTCCATGTGCAGAAAAATTACCTGCAAATTTAGTTTTAAAATGTAAAGCGATAACTTCTGCACACATGGATTCTAATTCCATAGGTTATGCAGCCTGAGAACATGCATCTTAACAAGGCCACCAGTGTTTCTGCTTCAGGAGCAAAGATCACTCTTTAAAAACATTGATAGAATATCATTCATGTGATTAAGAACTCTTCTTGATTTAGGTAAACTTCTGCAAAATCATTGGGCTGTTGTTCACTGATTCTGAATTGAGAGGGTCAGAGTGAGTGAGGACTGAACAGTGTAAGAAAAGTCCTGAGGGGCTCATGGGGCACGCTGGTGAAAGGCTTTGCTCAAACTTTCCCTGATTCTGTGTCTGTTAGATTTGTGAGGTTTGCATGAATAGCAGGTAAAGCTAAAGACAAACTTGACAATGCGGGCAGACTGCAGGACAGCCTAAGGATCCAAATAAAGTCTGGTCTTCCAGTTGGGCTGCACTGGGGTCACTGTCCAAGAAATAAGCAGGGAGAAAAAATCTAGGCCAGGTAACAGAAGAGCATCTCAAGATACAGATCATGCAAGCATACTGACACCAGAAAACTCTGAGTGTGGCTTTGGATACCTGGACAAACCCATCCTTCCTCAGTTCCTATTTTAAGTTTCTCAGTGTTAGCTGATGGGAGCTAGCAAAGTATCTGCTGCTCCCAGAGTTGGATAGGCTTCTTAGGTATTGGTCATAGTGGAAGGTTAGATCATCTAAAGTGTTTATACTTTCAGATTCCCCAGAACCTTTGAAAAATATTGGTCAAATTCTTGGACTCTAAGCCAGATCTAATAAATCAGTATCTCCGGGGAGCACACGATGGGAATTGATCTATGAGCATTCTTTAGGTGGTTCAGATGATTGGCCTGGTGTGGGAGCCATAACTTGAAAAAGCCTTCATAGATATTTCATTAATGAAAAATTTGTATTGTATTTATTAGGAGTCATATCTTTCTGCCCCCCATCTTTAGCCCCACACATTTCTGCCTCTTGCACACAACTCCTGTCCTCATATGTCTCTTAGTAGCCTCCTGTCCAAAATTACTTTGTCGTAGACTTGCTTTTTTAGGTATTCTAACCCTCTACACTTAATATTAATTTCCTCCATTCCTTTTCCATCAATTTTCAGTCTAAAGACTTATTTTTCTCTCGTTTTATTTCCTCTGCACAATTTATATCCTAAAGCACATTCAGATTTCATGTCATAATGTCATACACCCTCTCCCCACCCACTTTTTCATGCATACGCACATAGGTAGCACGTTAGCTGGCTTACATTTCTAAAAACAATCAGGGGCCGATGACTCTGTGTGAACAAGTGAGCAAGGTCATTATTAATCTTAAAATGTCAGAATAAAGTTCTAAAATGGAGAAAGTTGCTTAGAAAAATGGAAGATGAGTTCACAATTGAGCAGGACGCCTAAGACATTTTACATTCCGACTTGTTTTAACAAGATTCTACTGCTTTGTAATTCATTTACAGAATGGTTATAGCCTCGCATTGGCTCAGTGCTCCCATTTATTCAGCGACTGTAAATAATAGCCATCAGCAAAGCTTTTGAAATCTTCAGATGAAAGGAACTAAATTAAGGAAGCTTCCCCTGTTCATCCCTTTCCCACAAGATGGATGCTGACTAAAACACAGAAAGCAAAGAACAGTGTAGTAATCTTACAACCCAGTATAGTCCACCTTTTGAGAACCATGAATGCTTCTTTTCTATGTACTGAAAGTTTTTTTTTAATAAATATTTTTTTTTTTTTTTGTGTGTGTGTGTTACGCGGGCCTCTCACTGTTGTGGCCTCTCACTGTTGTGGCCTCTCCCGTTGCGGAGCACAGGCTCCGGACGCGCAGGCTCAGCGGCCATGGCTCACGGGCCCAGCCGCTCTGCGGCATGTGGGATCTTCCCGGACTGGGGCACGAACCCGTGTCCCCTGCATCGGCAGGCGGACTGTCAACCACTGCGCCACGAGGGAAGGCCTAAATATTTTTTTCTCAATTGGAACATGGTATTTTGTCTTAAGCTGTGAGAGAGATTGGAAAAGGCAATATCAAATCAGTTACATTATGTGGATTAATGGCGCAGTAGTTTCTTTCTTCAGTTATTGCAAGCTGGTTGCTATTTTAAGGTTATTATTATCACATACTACTGTACCTGAGAGTGAAATTTTTCATTACCATCCAAAGATGCTTCATTTTGTTGCTTAGCAGGGGAAACTCTGATAAATAAATTCCAGCATTTTTTTATGTTCCCATGGACTTAAAATGTACCTGCAATTTTTAAAATTTTATACAGATTATCTTTTTATATTGTTTACTTACACAGTCTACATTTTTTAAATTATTAGATGATTGAGCTAGCAGTGGATGAGGTTATAATTTTAATGAAGTGCTAAACCTTCCCATCATATTACAGTTGAGTTAGGGAACCAGTCAGTACTCACTACTCTGGGCCAATGGTGTTTAATTAGATCAGTGTGATAAATAAAATTGGGAAGCATTACTTGAAATATAGAATATACTTAACTTAGATAACAATGAATTGGCAATTTAAAAATTTATATTAAAGCCCTTTGTCATTTAATCACTGTACTATATCTGATAATGTCAGTATTCAGTACTGCAGAATGCAGTAAGCAAAAACAATGTTGCCTACTAAGATCAAGTTACTGCTGGGCACTGTATGGGATGTAAGAAATACAGACATGTTCTCAGCCTTCCAGGACCTCAAAATGCATTTGAGGGACAGATAGATAGATAGGTAAGTAGATAGATGGAGAGATAGAGAGATAGAATAGATAGATAGATAGATAGATAGATAGATAGATAGATAGATAAAAGGATAGGTAAGATATATGGCATTTGTTTTCAGTAACACACATCTCACACTCCTTATTTTTCATGCAACTCAGCTGACAATTATCTATACCATATAGCCTCTCCTATTCTGTAGCTTTAGATAGTTATTTAAATTCATGAACTTTTTGTACCTTAGAGAAGATACATTTGCTTGGTTTTTTGTATTTGTTTTCTAGAATAACTTAGGTATTGTGGATAAAGGAAAGCCCTGTTAAGTGCTAAAGTGTTCATTGTCGTCCTCATTATCATTTTGTTATTATAGGATGTAAGCATTTTTAAATGCACTGTTTATTTCCTTGATGTCTTAAAAAGAAAAAATCGAGTATGTTTTTTTTTTTTCTATTTAGAGGCATCATTATGTTCATCAGGGTTTGTGATCATTGAAAGGGAAATTGTCACTATAGAATGGAAATGATGGAAATCTCTTGGTTTCCCGGAAAAATGCATTATTGATCTACCTTTATGTCATTTTTATTTTTTCTCCTAAAAATGTGTGAGGCAGTTAGGTGATTTCCTGCACCCCTTCTACTAAATTACTACTAAATTTAATAAGTGAATCAAAGGCTAAAGCATACTTCTTCCAAGGGGTAGTTTCATTCTGTAGAAAACTATCAACTCTATTATTGATATCAATGATCCTGAGTTTGTCAGTATCTTTAAAATGTCATCTCAGAGTTCCTCATCACCAATGTGAAGGATCATCTACAAGACTGCAGTATTCACCCTGTCCTCTATAGCACTTGCTTTGATTTTACTCCCAATGTAGGAAGGAGGAGTATTTTTAACTTCTGTAGTTTTTTAAAGAGAATTACATTTTTAGGGATGGAGAGCTGGAGTGTGGGCAGGATTTTTGTGACATATCAAAAGGTTAATAAAATTAGAAATCCCATGCTTAATGTTATGGCAATAATAAAGTTAATAACTATTTGATAATGTCATGTTATCCTGAGAATCCTTCATTCCTAAATTACATTTGTTTTGTGAACATTCCAGAAGTTAGACTGTATTAAGAAATGAGTTTTCTACAAGATCATGAAATTCTTTTAAAGCCTCAAGGTTTTGCTTGCTATCTTTTTTTAAATGTCTGATGTAATTATCCCATTTCAAATGCCAAAGCTTGATTCTGTGACTAATACAGCTTAGTAAGCTGTATCTACTTATTTGTAAAATGCTTTTTTTAGCGAATGTGGTAGCAATAGTAATGGTCTCCCACAAAGATGCCTACATTCTAATCCTCAGAATCTATCAAAATGTTATGTTACATGGCAAAGGGCTGACCTTAAGATAAGTAGATTATCTGTATTGTCCTGTTGGACCAAGGCTCCCTACAGAGGGAAGAGTGAGGCGGAAGAGTAAGAACCGGAGGGACGTCATCCTGAGAAGGGCTCAGATCATCGCTGGTTTTGATGCTAGAAGCGGGACGTGGCCCAAGGAATAGGGGAAGCCTGTAGAACCCGGAAAGTGAAAGAAAATGGTTTCTCTTGTAGAGCCCCAGGAAGGAAAGTAGCCCAGTGAGACCCATTTCAGATTTCTGACCTCCAAAAGTGTAAGATGATAAACTTGTGTTGTTTTAAGCCACTAGGGCTTGGTAATTTGTTACAGCGGCAATAGGAAACTAAAACAGTGGGTATTCGAGTCAAAGGTAGGAGCATTCTTATGCTGTTTCCTGGAGAGTCAGTCAAACAAAATTGCTGAATTCGCATGTTTTGGTGATTGTGTGTAAGGATGCTTCTCTGAAATTTGCATCGTTCAGAATCTTTGTACAGCACAAATAGATACACATTCCTAGGCCTAATGCAGAGCCAGGGTAGATGAAATACCTCTGCACTGACACATCAACATTTTCCTGTATTTCTTTTTAAAAGTAAAATTATAGAATCATCTTCTTATTTCAGTTTACATTGACTTTTCAAGTTATGAGACATCAAATTAGAAGTCTTATAAATGTTTTCTCTTTCTGTAATATTCTTGTTATAGTATGGTGCTCCCAGCTTAGCATTCCTGCTATGGCATACAATGAAATAGGCCACTGTGCCAGTTCTGTGTTTCGGCTTAGTGTGTCAGGATGCAATTGCTTTAAACCTTCGAGAACCCAGTACTGACAAGCCTCTGAGGCGACTGAGGTACAGTTAGGTTGGGTCCTATATCTGCAGGCTAGCCATAGGCTGAGAAATATAATATATAAAAATAACTGCAACTGTATAGCACAGGGAACTCTACTCACTGCTCTGTGGTGACCTAAATGAGAAGGAAATCCAAAAAAGAAGGGATATATGTATCCGTAGAGCTGATTCACTTTGCTGTACAGTATAAACTAACACAATATTGTAAAGCAACTATACTCCAATAAAAAATTTTTTTTAATGACTGGAAAAAAAAATTTTTTTAATAAAAATAAAAACAACACGCACACACACAAAATAACGGCAGTGACTAAATGTGCCAGTTGGGAATGGACCTGGACTCAATCAAGGATAAGCTCCTCTCCCCACAACCCTTATTCAATATCTGAAACTGATTTAACTCCACAGATGAGAATCAGCAGGACTCTGGAATTTGGAGATTCACTCTGAAGTATCGAAAGATTCCACTTGTTTTTATTTATTGGTTAAGTAGGGTTTCTCAGCCTCGGCGCTATTGGTGTCTGGATCAGATAATCCTTTATTGTGCAGGGCCATCCTGGGAAGTGCAGGATGTTGAGAAGTATCCGGGGCCTCTGCCCACTGGATGTCACTAACAATCTCCTACTCTGGTTGTAACAGCCAACAAGGTCTCCAGATGTTGCCAAATATCCCCAAAGGGGCAAAATCGCCTCTGGTCGAGAACTACGGGGTTTCTGTACTCAAGCACTTAACCTTTTTTTCTGCAACCAGACTCCATTTTATAACCCACTTTTAGTAGATGAGCTCTGTTGTAACAGCATCTTTCAAGGTATCTGTATTTATAGCCACAAATGGAACAGCCCCAAATTTAAATACTGTATTCTCCCTAGATCTCAGTCACCACGATCAGTCATATTCTCAGCTATGAGATTGCACAATATCCTTCCTCCCTGCTCTTTTACCATGAACTATCTGTCTGTAAAACCTCTCTGATAAAATATTCTACCCTGCCAGATTTTGTACATTGACTTCTGGAGGCATCTTCCCTGATGGACCCAGCCTGATGGATACCTATAATTTTTTCATCCCATTAATCTGTAGTTTGTCCCATTCTACCAGAGCCTTATTTCTGGCAGTCTAATTTATTTTAAAAAAACAAATCTATCCTCGTGTCATTTTCACACATACATCACCACCACCACCAACAGTTGAGGCCTGGGTACCAAATAAGACTCTATTTACAAGTAACAGAAACCAAACCGAGAAAGCTTAAGTAGAAAAGCAATGCAAAGCAAACAAGAAATAAATGGTTAACTGATTAAATATAAGTTGTCTCAGAAAAATCAAAGCATGCAGAATGACCTCAGGATTGCATGCAAGAACTGGGAAGTGGTCAGGACCTCAGGGAATGTATGCATCCTTCTTCTGTCTCTGTCTCCTCCCTATTTCCATGATTCTCTTTTTTTCGGCAGGCTGGCTTTCTCGCATGCACTGTCCACATGACAAGATGGCTGAACCAAAGCTCCCAAGAGTTTATAAGCTCTGCTTTTCAGAGATTAACCCAAACTGAACTATATATTTGTGACCATAGGTGTGTGACAAAAATGTCTTTTCTGTTTAGGGAAATAGACATTTAATTTTTCTTCTGCATATAAATAAATAAATAAAAATATCAGGATATTTGAAAAAAAATTTCTAAGGGTTTTTGCACATTGTTGAAACT
Organism: Grampus griseus; assembly: GCF_964374135.1. Lineage (NCBI taxonomy): Eukaryota > Metazoa > Chordata > Mammalia > Artiodactyla > Delphinidae > Grampus > Grampus griseus. The sequence goes on along the minus strand of NC_139003.1, from coordinate 29,765,688 downwards.
AATGTAAAAATAGAAATCTATTTCCAAGACAAAAAAGGATAATACAGCCTTTGTGTGAAGGCACAATGATGAGTTTTTTCTGTAAAGCATGTTTGTTCAGACCATGCTTGAAAATTAATATTTCAGTAGAGAGCATACAGGAAATTTCAGTATGTTAAGACAAAAAACTGGGAAGTTTGGACGTTTATGTTTTCCTAGTAAGGAGGCTCTGCTTTATTTTCTGACAAGTTCACTGACAGAGCTTTAGAGGTAACATAACGGTATCTGCACTTAGCTGTCAGCCAGGAATGAGTCACTCTTGAATTTACTAAAAATGACATGATCAACATGGCATAGTAATGAACCCTGGGGAGGATTTTAAGATACTATGTGGCACCAGATCCTCTCATTAGTGCCATGGGTCTTATTAGTACATGTCACTTTTCTAACCTTTACAGCATGGCTGGTAGAATACAGCAAACACTGAATCTCTCTACATTTGTGACACCTCTTAATGTCACATCTCTTAATAAAAAAATACTGTTTATAGCTTGTTGAATTTTCTAAACATGTTTTAAAGATGCGGAAATGGCATAAAGCAAGGAAAATGAGAAAAACCCTTAGATTTTGTGAAAAAAAAAAAAAGGTATGCTAATACACTGAGTGGGAAGAGGTGCTTATTTCCTGTCAGTCCTTATATCCCAGGGAGGCAGCATCCCATAGGGGCTAGAGCCTGTGCTTCAGGCTAGGGTTCTAGACCCAGCTCTGCCAGCAATAACTTGAGTTTCTCTTAACCTCTCTTAGATTCATTTTTGAAATGCGTGATATAGGAAAAGAGCTATAGGATTGTTTTTTATTACACTTGTTTTTTTTTCAGCGCTCTTTGTGAATGTTTCCTCTTGTATCCCCCTCTCTCCATGGATGGATCAAATAACAAATGCCAGGCATAGTGATAGGCACCGCAGATAAAATCAGGGACTTCATTCTATATAGGTAAAGTTGAAATAAGATTGTAATACGTAAATGGATTCATTCACCCCCCCCCCCCAAATTCATATTTGACTGTATGAAAACCCTTTTGGGAACAAATTTAACAAAGTTTGAATGCTGTTTATTTGCAGTTAACAAGATGATGGAGAGAAGCTGCTGGATTTGGGATTTAAATGCCTCCATCTAAATTTCACAACTTATCTTGAGAAAGCAGAGGATCCACATTTTTTCAAAAGGACCAGAAATAAAAATATCCAGTTTAGCTTTAGCATTTTAAAGGCCAAAACATGTAATAAAGATTGTGTTAAAGTAAGTCCAGTACATCATTTGTTATTTTCAGTTTTTAAGTTAACATTTACCATGTGCTACTTCAAGCCGACTTTACAAAGTCTATCACGGCTAGTACCTTGTGTGGCAAATCCCAGGGGTGTCCCGACCTTCCTCAAGGGTGACTGATAGTTGGGCAGGTCCAGGTGTACTGAGTGGTGAGGACTGATATGGCTACAACTGGGGTTTAGAAACAAGGAAGAGTAATGGAAAATACATCTTACTCAAAGATGGCATCTTATTCTGATGACTTGCCAAAAATACAGAATAATTTTTCATGTGAGATTTATAAAGAACACATTTCCATGTATATTTACATAAATATTTCAAGTAAAATGAGTAAATAAGCACTAAAATATATCAGCTACATGCACACCATTACAAGGTTATATCTGACAAGTTCATAACAATAAATGTCATCTCCAAATCAAAATTAAGAGAACAACAGAGTTTTTAAAAGTCTGATTTGTCAGGTAGTTACCGAACTACCTATCATCATATGACTAAATTGTCTTTCTAAAGGCAGAATCGTGACAGATATTAAATGTAGAATGAAGGTAGGAGGATTCAGTACTTTTCAAGGTAGTGGTTTAGACATCAGGAAAGCTATTGGGGAAATACCATATGCTAGTGCAACTGTAAATTGCATTGAGTGTTTATTGGTTTCTGTCATGCTATGGTAGGTATTGGTTAGTGATAAAAATGAAGGAAAATTCATTTGTTTGTAGCTTTCATTTTTCAGTTGTGTGCTTTCTGGTAGGTGTATTTGTCTTGTGTAGGAGGCAGAAAGGTGCTACTTTAGAATTCAATTCTAATCACAGGAAAAATATTTTAATGTAATTGATTTGTTCTCCAGTGGAATAGGAGAGGTATAAAATATCTGATGAAGTAACTATGATGCATCAATAGTTAATCATAATGGATGAAATTTGTCTTTACTTCTTGAATACGGTTATTTTTCCCTGTCAAAGAATAATTATTTCAAATAAAATTCAAAGCACTGTCTTTAAGATATGCATTATTTCTTCTAGGAATCTCAAAGTCAGCCTCGTTTGCACAACATAAAATATGTAAATTCCCCATCATTTGAAATTCTCTTTCACTGCATTAATATAAAAGCTTATGATTTTAGTGAATCCCTTCTGCTGGTTTAGAAGCAGCAACAAAAGATCAGCCATTTATGGTGTGCCTGCTATATATAGTTGCCCTGGGTGAACAGTAAGAGAATCCAGGTATAGGTCAAAGAGTTTAAAGACATTTTTTGAAAAGCAAAACAGATGCATGCTAAAAATTTAAATAACTTTCTAGTCAATAGCAGAAATATGTGACAAAGTAGTACATGATTAATTGCAAAGTAATGGCTTAGGCAATAATTGCTAAAGGGGTTCATAGAAAAAGATCACTTCATTGAAGAGGTGAGCCACACATTAAACCAAGGGGAGGAATTGAGCTGAATAATGAAGGATGGGTCAGGGCCAGAGAGGCATTCTAGGCTGATAAATGCCCAGAGCTCAGACAGAGAGATGAGAAAGTAAAATGATTTTTTTAGATAAGAGTGAGTATGGATATATGAAGAGCTTCTGTATGGAGTGGAAAGGCTGGAAAATTAGCTGAGAGTTGGGGAATAATGTCTTTTGAATGTCTGGCTAAGTGATTTTTTTTTTTTACAGTTTTATTGGAGTATAATTGCTTTACAATGATGTGTTAGTTTCTGCTTTATAACAAAGTGAATCAGTTATATATATACATATGTTCCTATATCTCCTCCCTCTTGCATCTCCCTCCCTCCCACCCTCCCTATCCCACCCATCCAGGTGGTCACAAAGCACCGAGCTGATCTTCCTGTGCTATGCGGCTGCTTCCCACTAGCTATCTGTTTTACATTCGGTAGTGTATATATGTCCATGCCACTCTCTCACTTTGTTACAGCTTACCTTTCCCCCTCCCCATATCCTCTGGCTAAGTGATTTTGATTTCATCCATTAAATAAGTATTTTCTAGATCATAGTCATCAAAACTTCAGAAAGTCCTATGAGATGTGATTGCTACTCCTGGGGAAGGAGTAAAGGTAGGAGTGAAATTTAGAAGTTCAATATATTTGGGAACTTCTCAATTAAAAAAAAAAGTAAGCAAGTTCCCATATAACAGGTCTTCACAGAGCCCTTAATATATTAATGTCCATTGTGAAACTATAAGAGATACACCTTCATATATGCTAGAAATTTAAAATAATTTGATATTACTGAACAGTACTATATGAATAGGTAAGAGGTGAAAGGTGAGGTTGGAGAGTCATACTGAAGAGTTTTCACTTGATTGTGCAGGTTCTTGATTAAGTAGGTGATGGGAGTCAAGGAAAGGTTATAGGAAGATTGTCATATTCAGGTTTACAGTTTTGAAAGGTCATCCTGGTGACAAACCAAGAGGCTCCTATAATCACTCATTTAAGAAATGGGGGGGGGCTTCCCTGGTGGCGCAGTGGTTAAGAGTCTGCATGCCGATGCAGGGGACACGGGTTTGTGCCCGGTCTGGGAAGGTCCCACATGCCGCGGAGTGGCTAGGTTCATGAGCCATGGCCGCTGAGCCTGTGCGTCCGGAGCCTGTGCTCCGCAACGGGAGAGGCCAAAACAGTGAGAGGCCCGCATACCGCAAAAAAAAAAAAAAAAAGAAATGGGGACCTGAACCAAGGCAGTGGCAGCAGAAATGGACAAGAAAGGTCTAGTTCAAAAATATCTAAGGATTGTCTTTTTGTCTTGTTTATGGTTTCCTTTGCTGTGCAAAAGCTTTGAAGTTTCATTAGGTCCCATTTGTTTATTTTTGTTTTTATTTCCATTTCTCTAGGAGGTGGGGTAAAAAGGATCTTGCTGTGATTTATGTCATAGAGTGTTCTGCCTATGTTTTCCTCTAAGAGTTTGATAGTGTCTGGCCTTACATTTAGGTCTTTAATCCATTTTGAATTTACTTTTGTGTATGGTGTTAGGGAGTATTCTAAGTTCATACTTTTACATATACCTGTCCAGTTTTCCCAGCACCACTTATTGAAGAGGCTGTCTTTTCTCCACTGTATATTCTTGCCTCCTTTATCAAAGAAAAGGTGACCATATGTGCGTGGGTTTATCTCTGGGCTTTCTATCCTGTTGTGTTTTTGTGCCAGTACCATTGATCTATATTTCTGTTTTTGTGCCAGTACCATACTGTCTTGATTACTGTAGCTTTGTAGTATAGTCTGAAGTCCGGGAGCCTGATTCCTCCAGCTCCGTTTTTCTTTCTCAAGATTGCTTTGGCTATTCAGCGTCTTTTGCGAGAAAATATTTGCAAATGAAGCAACTGATAAAGGATTAATCTCCAAAATTTACAAGCAGCTCATGCAGCTCAATGTCAAAAAAACAAACAACCCAATCCAAAAACGGGCAGAAGACCTAAATAGACATTTCTCCAAAGAAGATATACAGATTGCCGACAAACACATGAAAGGATGCTCAACATCATTAATCACTAAAGAAATGCAAATCAAAACTACAATGAGATGTCATCTCACACAGGTTAGAATGGCCATCATCAAAAAATCTACCAACAGTAAATGCTGGAGAGGGTGTGGAGAAAAGGGAACCCTCTTGCACTGTTGGTGGGAATGTAAACTGATACAGCCACTATGGAGAACAGTATGGAGGTTCCTTAAAAAACTAAAAATAGAACTACCATACGACACAGCAATCCCACTACTGGGCATATACCCTGAGAAAACCATAATTCAAATACAGTCATGTACCAAAATGTTCACTGCAGCTGTATTTACAGTAGCCAGGACATGGAAGCAACTGAAGTGTCCATCAACAGATGAATGGATAAAGAAGATGTGGCACATATATACAATGGAATATTACTTGTCCATAAAAAGAAACGAAATTGAGTTATTTGTAGTGAGGTGGATGGACCTAGAGTCTGTCATACAGAGTGAAGTAAGTCAGAAAGAGAAAAACAAATACTGTATGCTATCACATATGTGTGGAATCTAAGAAAAGAAAAAAATGGTCATGAAGAACCTAGGAGCAAGACGGGAATAAAGACACAGACCTACTAGAGAATGGACTTGAGGATAGGGGGAGGGGGAAGGGTAAGCTGTGATAAAGTGAGAGAGTGGCATGGACATATATACACTACCAAACATAAAATAGATAGCTAGTTGGAAGCAGCCGCATAGCACATGGAGATCAGCTCGGTGCTTTGTGACCACCTAGAGGGGTGGGATAGGGAGGGTAGGAGGGAAGGAGATGCAAGAGGGAGGAGATATGGGGATATATGTATATGTATAGCTTATTCACTTCGTTATAAAGCAGAAACTAACACACCATTGTAAAGCAATTATACTCCAATAAAGATGTTAAAAAAAAAATCTTAGGAATATAATCCTAAACTCCTGATGACTGAAGGGATGTGAAAGTCAGGAAGGAATTAACAATGAGTGTTGAGCTTGTAACTCTGGAAACTGAGTGAAAAGCAGTATCAGTCATCAATTCAGGGAACAAAAGAAGAGCAGAATGGGGTGAAGGGCAGGCATAATGAAGGAAGACAAACAGTGAGATGAATCTGTGGTGGGTGTTGGGCTTGAGGTCCCAGTAGTGTATCCAGAGGAATCTATCAAAGAGATATTCAAATTTACATATCTGGAACCCAGGAGAGAGATCTGATCTAGAGTAAAGGTTTGCAAGTGACTGCATGCCATGATACAACATGTGAAGACATGGGAGATGATACACAGACCATATAGTGAAGATAGTAAGATCACCAAAGACATCGTCTGAGATAAATGAAGAATATACAACAAAAGAGATTAAGATTAGCATTATCCAAACACAGTATTAGAAATTGTTTTATACTCCATTAGTATTCAGCTCAAAATGGGACTCCCTATTACTTCATGAGTTAGTTGTGACCAATGACCTCTCTCCACACACACACACACACACACACACCCCACAGGGAGTTTGGGGCTCTTATTCACTGAGGAGCAGAATCAGATATAGATTATTCTCTTTTTTCCCTCTTATTTATTTATTTAAATGTGGATATCTAGTTGTGACAGTGCTGTTGGTTGAGAATACTACCCTTTCTCATTGCTTACCTTTGCTCATTGAAAATCATCTGACCACGTGTGTAGGAGTCAGTTTTTGGACTCCATATTCTATTCCATTAATGAATATGCCTGTCTTTATGCTAATATGACACTTATTTCTATACCACTACACTTATAGGATTATACTGAGTCTTTAAATGAAATAGTGCAATTCCTCCAATTATGTTCATTAGAATTCTTTTGGCTATGATAGGCCCTTTGTAATTCTGTGTAAATTTAGATTAAGTTTGTCACTTTCTACAAAAATCCCTTCTGAAATTTTAATTGACATTGCATTAAATGTGTAGATTAATTTGGTAAATATTGGCAACTTAATAGTATTGTGTCATCTATTCCATGACCATGGTATGTCCAATACTTACGTCTTTTTTCCTTTCTCTTAGCAATGTTCTGTAGTTTTCAAGGTAAATATCCTGAGCATATTTTTATAAGTTTATTCCTATGCATTTCATGTTTTTAGATACTACCATAAATGGTATTTTTTTTAATTTAAATTTTTACTTGTCCATTATCCTTGAAGATTGTTGAGACAGTACCTATGGGGAAAAGCACACATGTTTTTACTCTTACTTTATACCTGGTTGTATGTTGACCAGCTTAACTTATTTTCTTGCAATCACTATTTTCAAGAACTTAGCCTCAGATACAGATATTGGTGACCTCAATAAATTCTTTACGGTTCAAATTTAACAATGCTAAAAGAAGTTAAAAAATAAGAAATATTTCTGTTCTAACTACAGTTATCTATCAAGTTAGCCCGGTCGGATCCACTCTTTAGGTGTGACTATATGTATGTGTGAATAAAAGAAAGAGAGGGAGGTATACATAGAAAGAAAAGACCCTGGATACATAGGTATACATAAAAGAAAAGAGGAAGAAAGAGCACCAGACACCGAAGAAGTATTTGAAAATATACTAGCAAGAAAAGAACATGTAATACCTGTTTTTTACTTCTATATTTTCATAGTGAATGCTCAAACATCATATAATGTATAGGTTATATTACTAATTATTTACAGAAGAAGAGATTGAGGATTGGAAATATAGTGTCTCGCAGTATTATGGAAATGGTAAGTAGCAAATGATGTAGCAGTACTTGGGCCTTGTGAATCTCTTTTGATTGTACTATTTTCTTCAGTTACCTAGTTTAGGGCTTTTGCAACTCATATAACAATTGCATCTTTCAAGAACTATACATAGGCATAATTATCCCTGCCTGAGTACCATCTAGCAGCCAGATGGTCAGTAGGTAAAGCTGGGTTCATGTATTTTACTTCTAACAATATCATACTACATTTTATTTTTTTAATTTATGTTCTTCCTGGTCCAAAAGAATCTTAAAGAGAAGGCTTCGCTGGGGTTGCTCAATCAGGAGACAAGCAAAAAGAGGTTGATTTACAATAGTTAATCCAATTATGGATAAACTGGATAACTGAGTCACTGAGAAGTTACATGTTTAATAAAACAGATAACTAAAAATTAAATTCAGAATTACTGAATTGTCATGAGCATAGTTTTAATATCATCTCTCTCTCTAGGAAATCAGCAATGGTTGTCTTGTGATTGGGTTATCATAAGTTCTGCTCAGTTCTGTTCTTCTGTTTTCAAAGTCTTGATGTGCCATTTCCTTATCATGTAGGTTGCAGGGAGAGCTTAAGAATCTCACTATACTTTACTAGGCTTGCAGGTACTCTGTTACCAAGACTTTACTTTTTTATTTGGATTCACCTTGGTTCTTCATCTTTTCTTACTCCTTTTGAAAAATTTACGAATAGTACATGCACTACACCACTCCTTGTGGTCTCCTATATAGTTTATTTTTCTGTAGTTTCTGTTTTTCACCTCTAAGCCTGAAAATAACTATGTGGCTGATGTCACTCTATCCTGAGCTCCCCACTCTGTTTGATCACCAAGGATCTTTGTATTGCTAGCTTTTTCTAAGACAGTGCATTCACTGAAGCTATAGTAGTTTGAAATATATTCTAAATGCCTTCTGAGCTATTAATTTCTTCAGGAAACTCTGGCAGGTTTGCTTTCTAGTAGAGTATCATCCTGGATTGTCACCCAACATCCTGATGCTTTCATTTTAAGATTCTTCAGGCAACATTAAAACAGCAGCCCTTTGAAATCTACAACTTCTGTAGAAGCTCTGGCAGTACTTCTTTATACCAGATCAAGTATTCTGCATTCGCATGTTAAATATAAATTCCCTGCTTTTGGTTACTTCTATTGAAATCCTAACCCATGAAAAAGCTTGAAAATTTCCTGCAGTAGAAGTTTGATATGATATGGATAGAGTAGGAATTGTGACTAGTAGCACCATCCTCCCAATACTGTAATTAAGAAGACTTTATTTAAGAAGTAGGATATTTAAAGGAAGATTCAACATTCACATCAATGTTGACCATGTTGATAGTGGCTAGTTAATGGAAATCTGCTGAACAATCCAGTGACATGGTAAAGTACCATTTGAGTAAAATAAAAATTTCAAGAATTATTGAAGACTGTTATCTATAGCATCAAACATTAATATTTCATTTAGATAAATTAATTTTTCAACTAGGAAATAACTAACAGTAGAAGAATTTTCAGGTACTAAATAAACCATAACTTCTCCTGGGTTTATTTGTCCCGATGTCTCTACATTTGCATTGTATTAGAGAAAAATGTGTGTTTAATTTTTGACATTTCTTTGATATATAATAGCAGTAACTGTTCAATTCTCCCAAATATGTATATACACATGTATACATATACACTCATATATCTAGAGAAAGAATCATCTCAAACTATTAAATACAACATACTGGGGCTTCCCTGGTGGCGCAGTGGTTGAGAATCTGCCTGCCAATGCAGGAGACAAGGGTTCGAGCCCTGGTCTGGGAAGATCCCACATGCCGCGGAGCAACTAAGCCCGTGAGCCACAACTACTGAGCCTGCGCGTCTGGAGCTTGTGCTCTGCAACAAGAGAGGCCGCGACAGTGAGAGGCCCGCGCACCTCGATGAAGAGTGGCCTCCGCTCGCCGCAACTGGAGAAAGCCCTCGCGCAGAAACGAAGACCCAACACAGCCAAAAATAAATAAATACAAATTTAAAAAAAATACAACATACTGAAATTATATTTTAGTAGCAATTTGATCCTTTTCGTGTAAGTTATCCTTGAAATTCTGAAGAAGCATTATACTACAGTTTACAATAAAACACCAAGGAAAATTTCTTCAACTTGATAGGAAAAGAGAAATTCATGTTACTACCTGTTAGTTGACATTCCCTATCTGAATATTTTAAATAAATGCTTCATGTCAGGTGACTAACATTGGCTAGCTAGGGGTTTTTCTCTGTGGAAGACTTAGATAAATCAGTGCTTCCAGGATGATTTTTTGGCATTACAATATATAGTACTGTTTTATTCCTTAAACTGATTTATTATGTTTCAGATAATTCCTAAGGCAATTTCCTTTTTTCAGAACATGTACAGTAAGTTAGTCTATTAGACTGAAGTTCAATTTTTTCCTCTTGTACTAAATCTGATGATGAGGTTATAATTCTCTCCTGCTAGGAAAAAAAAATAGAAAATACAGAATTAAATCATCTATTTGGAAAACTTCTTCATCCTTTCTCATTCTTCATATTTTTTTATTTCATATTGAGAAGAGTCTAATTGTGTCATGCTTTAAAAATAACAATAACAAAGACTCACTCTAATACTTAATTTATATAGAAAATATGGTTCCAGAGGCAGAAACTTAAGACACTGCATTTTAAAATAGTTGAAACAGATTATTCTACTTTCACTTAGATCAAAAGCCATTTGGGATTATTCCAGAAAGTTTCCCACAAACAGTCACAAAATAATCACCAATTTTCTGGTTACCATTATCTCCATTTGACTATTTTGCTACTGTGGATCATTTAATTGATATTTATTGAGCACACTTATTTCAGTTTTCTTCTGCAACCCAATTCTTTTTTTTCTTTAACATCTTTATTGGAGTATAATTGCTTTACAATGTTGTGTTAGTTTCTGCTGTATAACAAAGTGAATCAGCTATACATATACATATATCCCCAGATCTCCTCCCTCTTGCGTTTCCCTCCCAACCTCCCTATCCCACCCTTCTAGGTGGTCACAAAGCACCGAACTGATCTCCCTGTGCTATGCAGCTGCTTCCCACTAACTATTTTAAGTTTGGTAGTGTATATATATCAATGCCACTCTCTCACTTCGTCCCAGCTTACCTTTCCCACTCCCCGTGTCCTCAAGTCCATTCTCTAGTAGGTCTGTGTCTTTATTCCTGTCCTGCCCCTAGGTTCTTCAGAACCATTTTTTTTTTTTTTTAGATTCCACATATGTGTGTTAGCATACAGTATTTGTTTTTCTCTTTCTGATTTACTTCACTCTGTATGACAGACTCTAGGTCCATCCACCTCACTACATAACTCAATTTCGTTTCTTTTTATGTCTGAGTAATATTCCATTGCATATATGTGCTACATCTTGTTTATCCATTTGTCTGTTGATGTGCATTTAGGTTGCTTCCATGTCCTGGCTATTGTAAATAGTGCTGCAATGAGCATTGGGGTGCATGTGTCTTTTTGAATTATGGTTTTCTCAGGGTATATACCCAGTAGTGGGATTGCTGGGTTGTATGCTAGTTCTGTTTTTAAGGAACCTCCATCCTGTTCTCCGCAGTGGCTGTATCAATTTCCATTCCCACCAACAGTGCAAGAGGGTTCCCTTTTCTCCACACCCTCTCCAGCATTTATTGTTTGTTGATATTTTGATGATGGCCATTCTGACCGGTGTGAGGTGATACCTCACTGTAGTTTTTTGTTTTTGTTTTTTTTTTTTGCGTTACTGGGGCCTCTCACTGTTGTGGCCTCTCCCGTTGCGGAGCACAGGCTCCGGACACGCAGGCTCAGCGGCCATGGCTCATGGGCCTAGCCGCTCCGCGGCATGTGGGATCCTCCCGGACCGGGGCATGAACCCGTGTCCCCTGCATTGGCAGGCGGACTCTCAACCACTGCACCACCAGGGAAGCCAGTAGTTTTGATTTGCATTTCTCTAATGATTAGTGATGTTGAGCATCCTTTCAGGTGTTTTGCAACCCAATGCTTGCAGTGATGGGTTGGTGCATGTTGGTGTGATACCCTAGTTGCTAGAGTCTAGTGCCTCATTTTGACCTCCTCATCTCCCACAAACGTTTCTGCTATGATTCAGGCAGTCAGTCTCACAACCGAGCTGTATATTTACCCCTCAAAACCATATCACCTCCACTAATTTAAGCTTCTTACTTTGTGAGTACACCTTTAATATTGAAGTATACCCCATAGGACGATTTTCCACTTCATCGTCACCTCAGTTTCCTTGATGTTACTGTAATTGTCCTCTCTTCATTCATCAGCTTGATTGTTGAAGTACCCCCGTATGATCATTCTTTCACCCCATCTGAAGGAGAGGCCTCTGACACCTTGTCATTATCAGAGGCCTCTCTTTCTTCCTTAGCTGCTCCCACTCTTTCCCACTAGTTTCATTTTTCTTCTTAACTAGGTTGAATTGCATGGATCATCATGTCACTATGTTCATGTCAATACCCCAGGTTCCGTTGCTCCACTGGCTTTCGCCTTTTGATCATGAAAATCCTCAAACCCTGATGAAGGCAACTACTTGTTTTATCTGGCCTGTATCTGTATAGCTGGGCTCAGCCAGATACAATAACAGTGCACGTCAAATTAATGCCACTATAATTAGTGTGTGTTGATTAACCTCAACGGGACTATCATTGCCATGTAATCCTACTACATTTTGTCATTCCCACCTTCTGAAAAGATTATTTCAAGCCTGCTCTATGCTCTACAAAACTCCAACATCCCTATTACTCCGTTCATTCCCTGTACATAACCTAGCCAAAACAAGAAAAAACAAAATGAAACAAAACCCTCTTGATAGCAACTTTCTCAAACCTTGCTATGACACCCCACCTGCATTTACACTGTCCACTTTTTATCCCGGCATGTTTTTAAATCCAGTCAAAATTTTTGGGTCTTCGGCTTATGGGATCACACCTTCCTTCTTGTTTTTTTTTTTTCCTATACCAACATAATTTTTTGTGTTGTTTTCCTCCTACCTCTCTGTTCCCACCTTCTCAATGACCTTTGCTTGCCCACTTTCCTCTACTTTCTTTTAAATCCTGGGATATTATAGGCTCAGTCTGAGGCCTGCCCTTCCCCCTCCATTCTATATTTCATCCTAGGCTAGTTAACCCAGTGAATGGCTTCAGCTCAAAACCAGTCATTCATACCAATGACTCTGATTATATTTCCATCGCATTTCTCTCCTGACCTCCAGAGGAGTATATCAGCTGTCTTCTAGATATTACCAGTTAGATGTTCAAAAAAGCACATCAAATTCAACATGTTCCAAGTTATACATACTCAGTTATACAAGTTATACAGCCTTCCTCCTATGTTCCATCCCTTAATGGAACGGGCAGCCATCTTCCTGTTTACAGAACCAGAAACTTGAGAGTCATTCTGAACATCTTTTTTTCTTTCACCTCTTATTCAATTCATTAGCAAGCCTTGTTGATTTAGGCTCCAAATATGTTTGAGTCACTCTTCTCAACATCACCATCATTATCACACCCAAGTACATCTTCTCTTGCCTGAACTGCTTCAATAGTATCCTGTCTGGCCTGCTCATATCTTTTCTCAGATCTCTCTCTTTTTTCTATAACAGCCAGAAATAGTTTGAATTATTAATCTTTCTTGGCTTAAAACTATTCTACCCCACTTTGTGCTCCAGCAACATTGGCTTTTATTTAATGTGTCAACCCCCTATCTATCTCAGGGCCTTTCACATACTCTTGCCTCTATTTCAAAGGTACCCCCCACTCCCTGCCTTGCCTTTCTCCCTCCATCCCACCACCACCCTTACCTACTTGTTTTTATGGTCTTGGCTCAGATATCACTTCTTCAAAGAAGTCTCCTTTGACACTCTAGATAATATTAGTTTCCTGCAGTTGGCTTTCACAGTATCTTATAACTGTTTGCCATAAAATCTGGTTTAACAACTCTAAGTATGTATTGAAATAATGATCAATTTCATGAGAAACAATCAGTCCAATTCAGCAAACGTTTACTGAGTGTCTAACACCAGACCCAGTCTATGCTCTTGAAAATCTCATAATCAGAGAAGTCACCCACATTTTTAAAAAAATAAGTGAAATGATACTTTCAAAGAATAATGCAGCCGTTATTTCAATTGAATGAATGTTTTCCAAGTAACTACCTTATGCCAGGCACAAAGGAAAAACATAAACCTGGCACTAAAGGGACTTAGACTATCAGGGAAAATATTTTTAAAAATAATAATATAATGAGCTATAGATAATGCAGATATTAAGGAAGTTTTCTGATGAGGAAAAGGTTGGGCAAGCCTGATAAGTATTTTAAAGTAAATACCCTGCTAGTTGGGGCTTCCCTGGTGGCGCAGTGGTTGAGAGTCCGCCTGCCGATGCAGGGGACGCGGGTTCGTGCCCCGGTCCGGGAAGATCCCACGTGCCGCGGAGCGGCTGGGCCCGTGAGCCATGGCCGCTGAGCCTGCGCGTCCGGAGCCTGTGCTCCGCAACGGGAGAGTCCACAGCAGTGAGAGGCCAGCGTACCGCAAAAAAATAATAATAATAAAATAAAAATTAAAAAAACTCTGCTAGTAGGACATCTAGTCCTTAAATCCATGTTAATCACAGGAAATGACTGTGCCCCCCCCCCCCCCGGGCAAGAAACATTTTAGTCTGTGGAAATGAAATTTCAAAGGGACTTATACAAAATCATACATTTGGTTTCCTTGGTTGTTAGAATAAATCTGAGCTAATCATGTCCCATCCCCCTCACCCCTCCAAGCTTTTCATTTTTTCAGATGACTGAAGAGATTTATTGAGACCTTACGGCTGTTCACTCCCTAATAAAGTTCTCCCTCAGTCATCCTGCTAATTTGGTTGACTGGTCTATTTCTAAAAATTAGCAGTTTTCAGAAACAGCCTCCAGTATTGTGGCTGTGAAAAATCTGTTGAGAAGAAATAAAAGGCTAAAACAAAATCGAATACTGTAAGCAAGTATAAATTTTTTGGAATGATATACAATCCTGTGTTGTGCCACTTTAGTCCCTCAGGCAGGAAAAAAAGCAATCTGATTTTCTGAAACATTCAAATTTCTCACCTAAGCTCAGCTAAGAATACATCATTATGGGAAGCAGAGTGGAAAGTCACCATTTTATCCTTTAATTTACAGTGTCAGTGGGAACAGCACAGCACAGAATCCAAAGTTCAAAGAAAGAAAAATATCTGGCTTATGGTGAATATAAACTTAATTCCTTTGAACCAGGTATCCAGGCCCTGCTGTGTAGCTTTAACACTGGGCATTCTAAGACTTCTTTTAATGGCCTTTTATAAATTTCAGAAATATAATAAAATATTCACTTAAAAGAAATCACTAAATAGCCACTTGGTAAAAACTGATCCAAGAAAAGATTTCATTTGGATTATGAAGTATTTTACTTGTTTTAAGATAGAACAACTGTTTTTAGATTGTCCTTCATTTAATACAAAAGGTCAATTTTACTTTCTTCCTCAGTTGTGATATTCATCTCTGGTTTTTGCTCTAAATCCTATTAAGAGAGAGTAGAAGCTTAACTTTATCATCTTAATGCCAAGATCTCAACAGCATTTATCTAGCTATAAACAAGGATGCCTTTCAGAAGGTTATATTCTCACTGTGATAATGAAGAAAGGGGCTCATACATTAATTACCATGATTTCACAAAATGTAGTGTTTAGTTAAGATTCATAAGCACCTTTTATTATTTTCCCAACCTGATAAGCAAGAAAAGTGAAGGAAAATTTATCTTGTGATAAAAAGATACACCTCAGGAACCAACTACTTTCAGCAACAAAGGTCTGCCTTGAACTGGACTTAATATAGATCCAAGACACCAACTGATCTCGACCCAAGCAGCTTATTAGAAGCACCCTGTACAGGAAGTGGATGGCTTTCAGAAATACCCATTCCCCAGATGCCTGACACACAGAGATTCTAATGAAATTGGTCTCAGATGGGGCTCTGTCATGGGTAATCTTTGATTAGTTTACCATGTGATGCCTATATTCATCCAGGCTTGAGAATCACTGGCTAGATGCTTGACCCCAGCTTACCTCTCTCAATTAATTGAGCAGCAGCGATCAGGTTAAAGAAACAACTTTGAGTAACTGAAACTCAACTCTGAGAATGCCATCTGGCCTCCCACCCATACCACCCACAAGGAGTTGGACTATTTTTTTCACTTAATTTTTCCACCAAACAGATCCATTGCTTTAATATCCTAACCATTGCTAAAACGAGGCATTACTTTATTCAGGAAGGCAGGTCGTTCAGTGAAAAACAAAATCATGAGTTAAATCACTTGCTTAGCTAAATTGACACTTGCTCTCTGCTGAATATTTAGTCAGATAGCCCTTCCCCAAGTCCTCTGTTGGTGAAATAATTTATCACTGTACTACTGAATCCTTCTGCCTTTTTAAAAATATATAATTGAATATGAGTGACTCCCTGCATTATATTTTCCTCTAAAAAAGTACTGTTCCTATTGTCAAATCGGAACATATTTTACTTCCTATATATATCACCCACAAGTCATTTTTAAACCTGGATCACTGTCTATCCTGAAATAAAAGGTCTACTACAAGGGAGGGGCAACTTTTTCCTCCTGCATCTCTTAAGCTTCGAATTCCCATCTGCTATGCATTTGCCGAAGGGGCTGCTAATGCCTTTTCCATAGCTTCTGCATTTTTAGGAAGCAGAATTAAAATGATTGGTCAAAGAAAAGAAAACCCTTTAGTTATAAGTGATTTCTGTTAAATTTAAGTATATTTAGAACACAGATGAATCCCATTTGTCCTGGCAACGTGTTACCGGCATTTGTATATACAAAGGAATCTCCTTTTAATGCAGTTGACTAAACAGTGGGATCCGATATGAAGCCTCTCTTGGAGCTGATCCAAAGTGTGTTCTTGGCTACTGGTAACACCTCAATTGACAAGGCAGGAAGTGGCAGTGGTGGGAGGTTGTGTACATACAGTTGACCCTTGAACAACATGGGTTTCAACTGCATGGGTCCATTTATATGTGGATTTTTTAAAATAGTAAATACAACAGTACTACACATCTGCCATTGTTTGAATCTCGAAGCTGAACGTCGGTTACAGAGGAACCACAGTACGTGGATTTTTCTCTGTGTGAGGGAAGGCTCCCCTCACCCCTTCACTGTTCAAGTGTCAGCTATATGTGTGTGTGTGTGTATGTGTGTATATTTACACACACGCATATATGTACACACATGCATATAAACACATACATATGTGTGTGTGTATATATATATACACACGTATGTAAGGACATAGAAAAAGTTAAAATCAAAAACACTATCAAAAGCTGATGGCCACAACCTATAGTCATGATCTAAGAATTAATTCCACTATCGTCAGGTTTTTAAAACTGGATTAGGAAAAATAAACATGGCTGGCCTAAATAAACTTCACTCCCAGTGACCCTCACTGCCTGAACAACAACAAAAAAAATCGTAGAAAGGTACTTTTTTTTTTCCTTCCTGACCCCTACTAACTGATCTCTGGGCAGATAATCAAGAACTGAAGGTCATCAGTTTTGCATAATGGTAAAAGTACAGTTCTCTGAATTTGAGTGCTGGCTTTGCCAGGTTGTTGCAGTTTGGCCTTAAGAAATTTTCTAATCTAGCTATGTATCTGTTTCTTTTTAAAAATTTATAACGAAAGAGATCTACCTTAGTGTTGCTATGAGTACTATATACAATTAATCCATGTAAAGTCGTTAGTGCCAGCATCGAATAAGTTCTCTATAATTAGTAATGATTAATATTGCATTCCAAGAAAGATATTTTTACACGTGGACATCATACCCATTTTACTTTTACAAATATTCAGAGATTTAAAATTACAGAAAACAGAGACACAAAGAATTTATATACAGGAACCCACTACCTCATGCAGTTAGTGGGTCAATAGAAGAGACTCAGGGTAAGATTGCCTGTTTGGTTGAAGGCGCTCAACAATTATTTGCAGAATTAATGAAAATAGGTCTTGATGGGGGAGAAGGGGAAAGGAAGAGTTTGGTGATGGTGCCTCTTAAAAGAGCAGTTTCCCAGGTACTTAATGAGATGAGCTTCAGGTAAGTAGTTGGGAGACGATCGTACCTACAACTGCATGTTCAATAGTCAAGGACAGCTTCAGTAGAAGAGGTTTATATCCATCTGGAGTGGAGAGAGAAGTGTCTAAAAAAGGCATCTGATCAGCCTGCAAGTAGACAGGTGAAACAAAATCCATAATCTTGTCATCTTGTCTCTTGATGACTAAGGAGGTGGGATACATCTTCATTATCTGAGTACTGTATAGGTAAGAAGGAAAAAAAAACCCCAAATTCAAACTAAAAAAATAAAAACTATAAAGACCAAAGGAAGAGAACAACATCTTCAGAATGATGGCTGGCAAATATATCCTCTGAAAACTATTAACATAGGAATCAAGCATTTATATAATTTGGCATACATAAAATCATGAGCTATGTGAGACAGAAATTTATGAGAATAAATTGGAGTGCTGAGTGATATTGTTATAACAGTAACAATATACTATACTTTTTACAATAACAATCATAATTATGGCTGTTAATATTGTGGCAAGTATTCAATCCTATAAAAAATAAAATATATCAATAATAATACATAACAATAAGATATGACCAAAATATATTTTAAGTTATGATATTATACTTGACACTGTTAGATTTCCTAATCATAGTACTTGCAGTTCAAGTATCGCCACTTTAGTTAGTGACAGGTGTGGGTAACAGGGGTGATGCTCAGTCATCAACAACAATAATGTCAATGTCCTTTATGTGTGAATTGAGCACTGTTATCATATTGTCATAGTAATTGTAAATGTAGATAATTACCTCTATTCTAGAGATGATGAAACTTTGGCTCAGAGAGCTTAGACAATTTACTCTGAGATAGAAGTACAGGGTAGAGCCCTTGTCTGTGGCCAGGACACTTCAGCCTTTCCTATGAAGTGACCTGCACACATGACATCCGTGCTGAAACTCAGGTTTCTATTTTGAATATTGGAGAACTGGACGTGTTCATCACAAAAAAGCAATGTGAAAGTGTTTTAAACATTTTACCATATTGTTGGGTCTGACCATGACGAGACTAGGAGTCTTTTTCCAGAGCTCCATGAGTGATTGTTAATTTTCAGCCAGGTTTAGAGCTTACCATTTGGAAACACCCTGATGAGAATCTGGCATGAACCATTCAATCTCACCTACTCCTTGATCTCAATTTATAGAGCATTCCCGTTTTTAGTTAGGACCATATGAATACCAGTCATCATTTCAAGCTGCTCCCTCTTTATTGAGGTACCACACTCTGAATTGCTAGGCTAGTCTACTTACAACCTAGATAGCAAGGTAGAACCCCTCCATCCACAATCTCAGTACCAGCCAGCCCAACACAACTACTCCTCACAAGGAAAGTGGTGGGAACCACGGACTTGCAGTCGCTTTTTAAGGAGTTGTGCACTGTGGAGGCATCACATGTCAGAAGCATGGCTTCTGGGAAATTCCTTGTGGAGATGCAGCAGGACGGCAGCATGGCAGAAGGCTGTTCAGTACATTCTCCTTGCACAGTCTTTAGGAAAATTACTAAGTTCATGAAATGCTAAATGTAGAAAAAGAGTGAAGGGGTGGATCCTCTCATCTGGGCCTGACATATGTACCATGGTTGAAATTTTGCACACTCTGATGCAGATATGCCAAAATCTGTACCTTCTTTATGTTCTGTGAGGATCTAAATATCCTCAGGGGCCTTACCATTCTGGCTGGTAGAAAATAAATATAAGGTTCTCAAGCTTTCCTTATTTAAAACCTTTTGTTGTTCTTCAAAACATTTTGAAGCATCTCAAGAAAATATGCGATCAATTCAAATCCCAAATCCCACTCAGTGCTGTTTTGCCCTCTTCTCCCTCCTTCCTCAGTGCAGTTATCCTTATGAAATTGGAAAAGGATCCATTTTCCTTGGGCTAGCTTCTGGGTTGGTTCTGGTCCTACCTTCATGTGGTATGGTGGGTCTGTGGCATGGGGTACCCATTTCTGTGGGTCTCTGGCCTTTGGCGACTACTGAGGCATCTCGAGCCCTCTTTGGTTCTCATGTGTTCCCTGTTAGTAGCCTCTGTTGCTGAGACTATCCACTGGAGATAACCATGATGTTCTGATTCTTCCCACCTGGTTCTCTGGACTCTACTTCTTTCACAGATGCCGTAAAACCTGAGGCTCAGACCCTTCCTCCATCCAATCCCCTGCTTTGGGTTCCCTAGTCTGTAGGCTTAGCTACTTGGTTACTCCACTCGCTGTGAATCTAGCTTCATGGCAGCCCTCTGGCCCTCAACTCAGCAGTTTTCCCCCTGTACACATTGTGACCCTGTGCGATTTGGGGAATTTCTTATACTCCAGGAGTCAGAGTAGCAGAGTCAGTTCACCTCATGCCGTTTTGTGTCTGCTCAGGGTACTCCATGTTTGCAGGGGAGCATGCTACAAGGCAGTCTGTCCCAGCCCTCAGTCTGCATTGATCCTTCCCACAGACACTTCTGAACTGCTGCCACGTATGTAGCTGCAGTGTCCTGCTGAACACAGGCCTTCTCTCAGAAGCTTGTGATCATTATGGGCTACACCCTGAGAAGAAAGATGCAAATCTCCTGCCATGGGACTTTCCCAAACTATCTGCTCTATTGTTTTGACCTTAAATGGAGACCTTGGTGTCAAAGCTCTGACTTGACCTCTTCTCTGCCCGCAACTACCTCCCTTAGACCAGAGGACATTCATTTACTTACCCTCCTGTTTCACAAAATTCTCCCTTTTAGTCACGTTGCCTCCTCTAAAAGTAGCACGTGCCTTTCTTTCTAACCTGGGGTCATATGGTTGGAAGGGTTGCTGGTGAATATGATTTATTCATCATTCAGCTCAATGCTATTTGAAAGGTTTTCCTTTTACATTAGATTTGACACTAGAATCTGACGGAGGCAGTTCTTTGGATATATCAGAAGTAAATTGTCAGGCTAAACCTTCAGCTTAACCCCAAAAGTAAGAGCATCCTGTGTTCTTAAATGTGCCTTACAGATCACACCTAAATTGATGCTTGGGTTGGTTGGTTGGTTTGTTTTTCTCTCATAAAGCTGCTTACAGAGTCTCCGTATGGTCTGAGCACAAGAATCTACCCCATTGAAGACGGGACACAGTTGAAACTGGGCTGACTTGTCTTCCTTTACTCTCTATGACAGACAGGAAATATTTCTCTCTCTGGAAGAACCCATTACACTCATGCTGCATTGCTGGCTTTTATAACAAAATGTTACATTTTATTGCCTTGTTTACTAACCCTTCCTGTTCTGGTACACACTGCTGGCATTTTAAAATTTGGCTATCAAAACCAAACTGCTTCTTTTAGTATTTTACTCTTTATTTTCTGTCAGATTGTTTTAACTCAACTTGAGCAAAATAAGATATACTAATTTTGGATATATTAATTCCCACAGCCCTTTAAGATAGATTTGCTTGTTTCATACTAGGTTTAACAATAAGGCACTTTTCTTAATTCTTCTCATTTGATAAAAATATTAAAATGGTAGGTTATCCTATAGGCTTCTGAGGAAATGATTAATTATTCTGTATTTCCTTTAAGTTCTGGCGATAGCTGTGCCATTGACAAACTGTTACAGCTTATGTTAATATTGATGACAAAGTTAACGTTATTTCAACAGGACTTGACTCTCAAGTTGGTGGAGCTTAGTAGCTACGAAACTTTGGGATCAGAACCTTGGGAGTTCAAGTCCTAGCACAGCCACCATTGGATTTGTGACCCTGTGCATGTTAATAATGTCTCTAAGGTTGTCATCTCCAAATTGCAGGTGATGTTAAATACTTGACAGAACTGAATGATGCCTACATGAGATAAAGTATGTAAAGAGTCTGGCTCAGCGTAAGACCTGTATGAAAGGAGTAAATATGTTATCTAGTGGTTTGTCACATACAATTTAGGGCAACTAATTAAGATGGTGATATCGGCATTGCCATGCAAAACAGTCACAAGGAATAAAAGCGGTGGGATATTTTGGTCACAATCACTTCTATTAATGGTCATGAGCCTAGCTCTGGACGCCAACAACAGATGCCACAGGAAGAAAGATGTAGTTGCTCGGGAGGCTTTTGCAATGTTTTCGGAAATAGTTCCCCTGTTTAATAAACAGTGCATTCCTACAGCTGGATTTGACCTCATCCTCCACTTCATAAGTAGAGACCAGAAATCAGACCCGTGTAAGAAATCTGAACCTAGCTACTAAAGAAAATAATAAGAGGTTTAAAAGTAAATGAAGTTACAAATAAATTGCCGGCTTATGGGATGATATCTGTGAAGTCAGGTTTAATCTACCCCTTAATCTAAAGGCAAATTAGGGAAGGACTTTCTTTGTTTTCCACAGCTTTAAGACAGAGCTAAGTATATTTGTGCTTTAGTGTGACATGCATTTTGCTAGTTTATTTCCACAGTTAATATCTGCTGTTATCATAGATTTGTCTTGAAAAAAAAAAAATTTCAAGGCAGAGTTTACTAAAAGGGGGAACAGATTGATTCAATTTTTCTAGTGAAACTTCAGAATCGTTACTCTCTCCCTGTTCTGTTTCAAAGGTGTATATAATTAGTTTTCTTTGTATTGCATATTTGTATATTCTTTTTCCTTTCCTTATGCTCTGCTATGTTTATATTTATATAACAGGTGCAAACTGAGCGTCAAATGGAGTGAGAAAAGCAGTAATAAACAGTGACATCTTGGCACATCCCCTCGATCTAGGTTGTTAGAAATGCATCTTGCTCTATCCACTCTCATTATATAGAACATTTTGCCACTTTGCAAAGGATATTGGAATGAACACACGGGATATAACACACACTCACACACACACACACACACACACACCATTGCCAAGGCCACAGATATGTAATGCTTGCATGAGACAGTGCTTCTCAACATTTATTCAGTCAACAGCTATTTTTTGGGGGGGATTAATATGCTAAGGGACATGACATACAGTGATGAAATAGCTGAAGTAGACACATGAATTCTGCCTTCATGATGACCCCAGTGCCAGCATCACCTATTTAATCTGCACCTACCACTGCTGTACATTCTAGCTACTTTTATACTGTAGACATTTTCCATTCTCTGTCACAGGGTTTTCTCTGTAACTCAACTCTACTCAGATTCTCCCTTTGTTATTTAGCATAGCAGCATCTTGCTGTGAGCGTGCTGCAAAGCCCCTTCCTCTGATTCTAGACTGCACCATCCACCGAAGTCACATCATTCTTTTCAGAGATGTACTGGAAGCACATTAATCCTGGCCCTGTTGCCGTGCTGAATCATGCTTCCCCCTGGCTTGTGGGGAGAAGCAAATCAACCTTCTCAATCACCTCATCTGCTACACCATTCTTTTGTGTTTTTTTTAAATTCCCTCCTAAATTTCAGCAGGTTTTCTTTTGTCCCTCTCTCTCTCCCTTACAGTCTTCCCCCATTCCTGTCTCATTTTTATTTTTTATAACTTACCAATTTTATTTTGGAAGGGAATTACCTGAAAATAGTACTAACTTCTCTATTTATATGTAAATTATCTTAGGTGTATCACTAATTGATCGTATTTTTAAAAATGAATGAGAAAATATCTCCCAGGTCTAAAATGAAGAGAGCACATAATTAGGTTTGTATGCAATTATAATGCTTCACTAAATGAAGGGAAGAAATAAAAAATTCTATTTCTTATACATATAATATTCCCTTAAACTGGAATTATTTTCTATATGTTAACCTCCCCAAAATATAAAATCCTATCCAAATTTAATTTTCATGACACTCTTTTATGTCATAAAGACAAGGATATTCATTTAGTAGAAATCAAATGGAAGAAAGAATTCAGGATTTCTCCGTGTTCTAAGAGACTTCTATAACATTGAAAAGTGATTTACATTTTTGTATTTTCAAGATGCTGATGACCAATTTAATTTTGGGCTTCACTCTTAAAAGTTAAATAACCAAACTAAATTCAAATGTTGTAATCATATTTCCTGCAGCCTTAGAATACACTGCTCTCTTTGGAGAATAACATAGGAGCAATGTACTCTTTATATGCAGGTCTCCCTTGCATTTATAATATTACTTCTGATAAGTGGAAGAATCTCCACGGGAAATGTCTTCATTGTCAAGTGTATGTCGTGAATACAGAAAAATCCCAGACTGGCATTTTAAGCTAGTCATGTTCTCTCAAGTTTGCTTTGATGTAGAGAGTGGTCTCAGAGCAAACCCCCCAGTGTTTCCCAGTGCCTTTGTCACTGTTTGTTTCATGTTTACTTTCCCTAAGTTAGTGTCATTTTACTGTTTTGATCATAAACCAGCATCTGCCAGTATTTCACACAAATTTAAATTACATAAAGATCCCAAATTCCTAGGGCATAGCACATAGTTCCTTCTCGCAGCCCTTTTCCCATATCCCCTGCCACTGCTCAGGAACACCCTGTTGTAAGCAGTCTTGTCACTCTGCCCCTGTGGTCTGCACCACACACTCAAACATCATTCAGCGGACCAGACAATCTTGATGAATTTTAGCCGGAACCTTGGACTGACCATTTTTGGTCTCCACGTGAGAAATCTCTTCAGACCGTTAACATACACAAATGGAAAGGACTGAGCTGGGCATATCAACATTTCACCCACTACTCTAGCAATGCCAAGGCTCTGGTATCGAGTACAATGAGTTGTGAATGGATTATTAAAAGCTGGCAACAAATGTGTATTTTTTTTACATGTGAAACAAACATAAAAATATAAGAATATAAAAATATGTGAGAAAATGTTTATCCATTTTTATTTTTATAAGAACCTTTGTATCAAGGAATTCTTTAACTCTAGTAAAAAGATAATGCTGATATATTTTATTTAAAAAATTGAGATTCTTGTTTTGTTCGCTACTTTTTTTTTAACTCCATTGCTGCTGTGACTCTTCTCAATAGAGGTAACACAGTTATCTAATCATTGAAAAAGACGCCTATATCAGTCTCTCCCTCCTTTAAGTCTTTGACATGTCTGAAAATCTTTCAAGATTATACATTTTTGTACCAATAGTATCCTTCTGTATTATCATAAAATTCTCAGAGCTATATTTTTCAATTTGACTATTATAAACACTTGAACCTAGGGCATTAAAACAAAGCACATTTATCATGTTGAACTTGATGTTTTATATTATGGATATCAACCCATTTTTTAAACGTCTGCTCTACAATTAAAATTCTATAAAACCAAGTCAACAGGTAACTGCCTTAGTTGATTGTGTGATGACTACTAAGAGTACTTGTTCTCGTATTGCTTAATATCTAACAGGGGCTGCATGCAGTGAAGCAATCAGTTCCAATATACTGTAGGAAATGCTGTGATAAAAGAGGTACAGATGCTGTGGAAGCAGAATTGAACAATGATGAAGTGTTGAAACCATAGCATTAAAGGGGCAAGAATAGGAAGTGAATATCAGGAGAAAAGAAAGAATGTTCCACTCAAAGAGGATAACATATGTGATGACTAGGAATCTGGGAAGAAAGAATATCATACTGAAGAAACTGAAGATGTGTTTAACTTTATCATGAAGCTTGATGTAGATGTGGTAAATGACAAAAGAGGAAACAGTTAAGCAGGGTCAAATTAGAAAGTATTAAACTATGAGAAAGCATTTGGGACTTTTTATTGAGGGAAATGGAGAACCATTAAAGAGTTATAAGTGAATCGATGAACTCTGACTCTACAAGGAGGAGTAAATTGGTGCAGTGCATAACACTGAAATAATATTGAAATAATTTGATTGAGAGATGTTTTCTGAACTAAGTAAGAGCATTGGTGATGGATTTTTCAATCAAAAGAAAAAATCAAAATTAATTTATAACTTACTCAGTTT
This sequence comes from Grampus griseus, assembly GCF_964374135.1. Taxonomy (NCBI): domain Eukaryota; kingdom Metazoa; phylum Chordata; class Mammalia; order Artiodactyla; family Delphinidae; genus Grampus; species Grampus griseus. Next base: position 29,740,133 of record NC_139003.1, on the reverse strand, counting down.
CTTGCCTTTAATTCTGGACTACAAAAAGAACACAGGGCTTCCCTAGTGGCACGGTGGTTGAGAGTCTGCCTGCCGATGCAGGGGACGTGCATTCGTGTCCCGGTCCGCGAAGATCCCACATGCTGCGGAGCGGCTGGACCCGTGAGCCATGGCCGCTGAGCCTGCGCGTCCGGAGCCTGTGCTCTGCAACGGGAGAGGCCACAACAGTGAGAGGCCCGCGTACCGCAAAACAAACAAACAAACAAAAAACCCCACATAAGCCTCTGTAACATTTCTTAAAAGTCCTCTATTTTGCCTCTAAATTTGTTAACCTCTATTCTTCTGATTCTCCATCACAAAACCAAGAACAGGGAATTGAAATGATTCTAGATGGCAGTCTTAAGGAAACATGTACATGGCGGTGCCTACCAATGAGAGGGGAAGCAGGGAGAGGCTCAGTCCTAGAGGGAAGAAAATTAGCTCAGTGTTGGATCTTTTGAATGTTAGGTTTCCAGGGAAGAGACTAACTCAAGGTGAGATTCATTGACCTCTAGGGTTCCCCAGGATGTTTCTGGGAATTCACAAGATCAAATCTAATTTCATAACATTATTAAGATGTTATTTTCTTTTTTCTCACTGTGTTGGTCTTTTTACTAATGGTGCAAAAGCAGTGGTGGGTAAAACTCTTGATAGTTTTGTAATAGTCTCTTGTAGTCATTATATTCCTCACCTGCAAAAGAAACCTTTAAAAGCCAGTAAATTACTAATTTTAATCAACGTCAACCCCTCGGTACTCATTTTTTAATAATATTGCGACCTAATGGGAGGTGTGCAAGGAGAACTTGCACTGCATATAGATTGTCTTGAGGGGGAAGGGGGGAAGGCAAAGAAACCCTTGTGTGATTGTCTCAGTTTGAGCTGAAGTAGCCAGTTTTTTCTTGGAGCACCATTTTTACCTGAAAGAACAACTGATAGACAGACTGATTGTTCAGATTTGGTCATCTGGCTGACATATCAAAATTGAATAAAATGAGCCCTTCACTTAAAGAAAAACTACTGACAGTATTTGTTGTCAAGAATAAAATTCATGTATTCTGGTAAAAATCAGAAAGTTGCAAAACTAGTGTCTGTCAGTGTAAGCTTAACATCTAATAAAGACATTCTTGATGGGATTGGAATATCTTTTTAATATGACTTTTTTATTTGGTATAATGAAATATGTCAACATTTGGAAAATCTGTGTATCTCAATGAATTAATATTTTCCAAATGACCTATGATTTTACAAAATTCTGCGTAGCTAACAGATCCATTCAAAGTGAAAGCTGGACCAATGGATTTTAGTGTTACAGAGTCCTGAAGTTTCACTGATCTGTGTATTAGTTTGCTAGGGCTGCCATGACAAAGTAGCACAAGCAGGGTGGCATAACAACAGAAATTTGTTTTCTCACTGTTCTGAGGGCTATATGTTCAAGATCAAGGTGCCAGCAGATTTGATTTCTCCTGAGGCCTCTTTCCTAGGCTGGCAGATGGTTGTCCTCTTGCTCTGTCCTCACATGGACTTCTCCATCCCTCATGTCTCTCCTCTTCTTATAAAAGTACCAGTCATTTTATATTAGGGCCTCACACTTATAACCCCATTTAATCTTAGCTGCTTCTTTGAAAGCCCTATCTCCATAAACAGGCACGCTGGGGGTTAGGGCTTCAAACATAAATTGGGGGGGACATAATTCAGTACATAATAATCTGTTTTCAGATTCTGCAGCGGGAGAGGCCACAGCAGTGAGAGGCCCGCATACCGAAAAAAAAAAAAAAAAAAAAGAAAAAAAAAAAAGTTGATTCCACATTGAAATCAACTTTTTTTTTTTTTTTTTTTTCGGTATGCGGGCCTCTCACTGCTGTGGCCTCTCCCGCTGCGGAGCACAGGCTCCAGACGCGTAGGCTCAGCGGCCATGGCTCACGGGCCCAGCCACTCCGCGGCATGTGGGATCTTCCTGGACTGGGGCACGAACCCATGTCCCCTGCATCGGCAGGCGGACTCTCAACCACTGCGCCACCAGGGAAGCCCTGAAATCAACTTTTAAGCATCTGTCACTTCCCAAGTTTTGGTGTAGTACTGAAGAATATCCATAATTACCTGATAAGGGTGTTGAACTACTACTCCCTTTCTCAAATAGATATTTTTGTGAAGCCAGATTTTCTTCACGTACTTCAACCAAGACAGAGTATCATAAAAGACTGAATGCTTGCATCCAGCTGCCTGTATTAAGCCACACGTTTGCAAAACGTACAACAATGCCACTCTTCCACTAAATTTTTACTTTCAAAGATATTTATCATAAAAACATGCTTTTAAAATACACAGTGGAATTTTTGCTATTATTTTTAGTGAATCAATAAATTTTTATCTTAATCTAACATGGTCAATATCAATAAATACAACACACATAAACAAAAGCTCTTTAGGGTCCTCATTACTTTCTAAGTGTCCAAAGGGTTACTTAGACCAAAAAGTTTAACATCTACTGCTTAAGAATATCAGCATAGATGTTAGCTATGTGAGTTTAGAACTTGCGGTTATCCTGAAGATGATTCATCAAAGTCAAAGAACAAGTACGAAGAAATCAGTAATTGATTTTATTTATTTATTTTTTTTTTGCGGTACGTGGGCCTCTCACTGTTGTGGCCTACTCCTGTTGCGGAACACAGGCTCCGGACGCGCAGGCTCAGCGGCCATGGCTCACGGGCCTAGCCGCTCCGCGGCATGTGGGATCTTCCCGGACCGGGGCACGAACCCGTGTCCCCTGCATCGGCAGGCAGACTCTCAACCACTGCGCCACCAGGGAAGCCCAAGTAACTGATTTTAAAAAATGCCTGAGAAATACCTGTATTTAAGGGTCACGTAGAGAAAAATGAGCTGGCAAAGAAGAATGACAAGGAAGACCTACTTTTTGTTAGGTGCTATGCTGAGATCTAGGTACACAGAAATAAGCAAAACAAACATGGCCCATGCTTTCACTGGGCTTATAGTTCAGTGGAAAAAAGGCAGAAACACCTTTTCTTTGAAGGGCCAGGAAAACTAGTTTCAAGGAGGGAGAGGTCAGTGTCAATGACAACAGAGAATTCAGTTAGCTAAGGGCAGAAAGGTACTCCCTGTGGAATCAAGGGGATTGGTTTTGGTGAGCTTGTTGAAAGCAGAGTCAGTGGGTGAGGAATGGGTGTAAGATCTGGAGGCTTCTGCCTTTTCAGCACTTAAGGAAAATTTAGGGGTCATCTTCCAGTCCTGTCTCAGATGAGAAAGGAGAATTGTCCAGAGTCTTTGAGGGAAGGAAAGCTTCTGGGTTACTCAGCCTCATCATCATTGTTTGGTTCCCATAACCCTAAGTTTCTCTCAGTATAACCACCTCTCTCTCTCTCTCTCTCTCTCTCTCTCTCTCACACACACACACACACACACACACACACACACACACACACAGCCTTCCATTTGGAACTGTTCCTGAGAACTTAGATTAGTATGCAGTGGTAGGAGGGTTATCACTTCATGCAAAACATAAACCCCTGTTGATCAGTTCTAATTCCTAAAGCACATGGCCTCAGGATGAATCTACATTTAACTCCACTAAATGTATGCTCATCCATCCTGGAGGAATCCTAGAAAACATCTTCTGAATCAATCAAAACATTAATATTTTCACTATTACAGAAGTTCAGATATTTAAACACAGCCATTACTTATTCCTTTAGTATTTTGTTCCCCAATGTAAATATCACCAATTCTTTGAAGCAGTTCTCAGATGACAAGATTTTTATTACTCCATCCATCCTGATAGGTCCCCTCAAGACTTATTTTGGCATATTAATGCCTCTATAAAGATTGCTCAGGATTGCATACTGTGTTTCCTTAGGTGTGTTTACAGTTATGTACGTACATTGGAACTATTGCACTTCTTGACATAGACACTACATTTTTCTTAATAACTTAAGAAAACATCATATCAATGTACATGTACTTGTCTAGCGTGGCAAGGATAATGCTCAGTTTTGTAGAGATGTGTTTAAAATAGAATAATACCATTCATACTTTTTATATATGCATGAGTACACATCATACACATATATGTGTATGTGTATACAGTCACCATTTTTAGAAAGCAACTTGAAAATAGCTTTTAAGAGAAATGAAAATAGTTGTAACATTTTACTGAGTAGCACCATTCCTGATAATTAATTTTATAGCAATAATTTTTGAAAAGGAGAACCCCTCTGCAGTTGCGTGAGCTTGAACATCATTGTGTCTCTGCTGGAGAATCATTCGTCTCATCTGCAGTCCCTTCCTTGTCAGTCTGTCCACTACATCATTCCCAGACGTATTATTCTAAGTCCCAATTTAGTCATTTCATGGCGCTACTTCAGAACCCTTCATGGTTCCCCATCAGTTGCAAGGCCAGATCCCCTAATCTGATTTCCATGGCCTTTCACAATCTGGATCCTGCCTGTTTCCACTTCCATCTCCTGCTACTCCTCAACTGCGCCTCCAAGCTTCAATCACATAGGCTGGATGGGTCTTGCATCTCCAGCTGTGACTTCTTGGAGGATGCAGGAAGGGGATTTGGGAAGGGTGAGAAGGGAATAATAATCAGTATCATCTGGAATCTGTACATGCCCCTCTCCCACTTCTCAGATATTCACATCCCCCAACCAGAGGTGGGACCCCTTGTTGAGTGTGGCTGTAGTGATAAGCCATTGTTAACAATGAGAGAGTGTCATGTCCTCTAGCTGAATCAGAAAAGATCAAAGATGCAGCAGCACTGCTCTCCCTATCTGTGTGCTATGTAAAATCCAAATCTTTCTTCAGAACTCTGTTCAAATTATTACCTCTACTCTGAAGCCCTGTCTGTCTCCTATCATCAGGGGTTCTATACATATTGTATTCAGTTGAACTAAGACAACCGAGTATTATTTGGTTATTTTTGGCCCTCAGGAAACTCACTGTAATATGGTTCAATCTACTAGCAGATCTCTGAGCACATATCTCACAGCATTTAATCCTTCGTTTATAAATAAGTCTGTCTACCACTTAGACTGTTACCTCTGGAGCTTAAAAATCACACTGTATCCCTGATAACCAGCACTATTGCCTGGCATGTAGTAAATGCTCAGTAAATGAGTATTGAATAAAATGATGATTAGTAAAAAAAAAACTTTTAACCTAATACTCAACAGTAGAAGAAATATGACGTTTTATGATCATCAAAATTAGTTCAGCATTGAGAACATGAGCAAACATGCACTAATACTTATAGTATAACAACAGGATTAAAATACTATAGAAGATGGTTTATGCAAGTAGACAAAATTTGAAAAGAAGCAGGAAGTGTTAGGATAAGTGATGAGGTTATAATTATTTTTCTACTTTAAAAATTATGGTTTTTTACTTAACATTTTTAAAAGAAATGCATTTTTAAGCTTGGGTTAAATGCAGATTTGGTGTGTGACATACTATTTGCTTACTGTTGAGGGCCTAGAATGCTTTAAATCTTTGCATCGCCATAAATTTTCATAATGCAGGTGTGTTATATATAGATGACCAACAACCATTAGTTAAACAAATGGGAAATTTAAGTGCCCAAAAGATAGGTAAGGGAAGTAATGGCTAGAAAATATTTTGTTAAGGGATTCCAGTGAGTCAAAGCTAAACTTGCTTCATTGCGTTTGGAAGAAGCACTGGTGAAACAAATAAAAATGGGTCCAATACTGTTGGGGGTCTGACTCCCTCAGATCCCCTACCTGTATCCTTAAGGTGGTGGTGAAGCCAAGCTTCCTGGGAGAGTTTGACTAAACCACAGGAGGGATCTACCAGAGAAAAGATGGCAAGTTCTTGTTAGTTTTACTTTTTGTCTTTTTTTTTTCCTTTCGTGCAGTGGATGAAATTATCAAAGGAATAAAAGCAGGTGTGTCCAAGCCTGGAATTTCTATCTCTTTCAGTGCTGCCAGTGTAGTTTCCAGAGAAGCCTGGGGCAGCTGAAGAATCATGCTCCTGACCCCTGGTTGTGAGCACTGTCTCTCATAAGCAGGGCCTTATGGTACTTGTGTCTGAGCAGAGGCTATTGGTCTAGAAAATACCATTTCTTGCTTGTTTCTCTTTCCTTTCTTGCATCTTATTTATCCCTCTATACCGATTTTCTCCTCTGTGAACAAGGCAGGAATTCACGTGCAATGAATTGAAGGAGAAACTACACTAAAAGAAGAAATGGTTAAACCAAGAGCTCCTATTCTGGCTGGAGTTTATTGCTTGTTTGCCTTTGGACAGTGGCCTCTTGTGGGGACACAAACTAGAGAGACCGTCAAAGCTCATGGGTCCCAATGTGACGCTTTGACCTAATTAGTTTATTTTCACTGCTGTGTAAAAAGATCTTAGAGAAAAAATAGACCTTTCCAGGTGTGAGCTATTACACTGAAATAGCATTTCCCACCTGCACTAGTCTGTAATCACTGTCCATTAGTATATGTCAGAGGACACATTGTCTTCTATTTAAGACTCATAGGACTAGGGGATTTAAAAAAAAAAGAAAGAAATGTGATATATTTGCATAGTAGAGAACTATTCACATCTAATCTGTAGGGAGAAAACATGAATAATTTATCTCGTGAATATTAAAATTCATATATAGAATAGAAAAAATAAACTTTAGACTAGCTACCCTCCCATTCCTTCTAGTTTACATTATGTTTTAGAAAACCTGTGTTTCTTAAACTTTAAAAGTAACTGGATACACAGTAAGGAAATCATCTCATTTTTATAGGAAATATTATAAAGCGCAGGGTAATGATGGTTGTAACAAATGAAGAACCTCAGGAAAAATGAATTGTGCATTCATACAATTTAGAACCAATTGAAACTTAAATTGGACATTAATAATAACATTAACAACAATAACAACAGAATTCAAAGGGGACCTAAATCACTAAACTGAACTACAGTTCCCTTGTACGCATGTTATAGCTGGCCTCAATGGAGCCCATCATCTCTGCCCTTTCCCATTTTTCCCTTTCTCAGTGGAGTATGCCGATCTGAATATTTGGGCAGTGGAAGTGTTTTCTCAGCTCCCCTAGCAGAGTTTGCTGCCCCATTAAGGCACTGTGCACTGTACTGAGGAAAATTAAGATCCAGGATTTAGATCTGCAGCCCTGTGATACCTGGTCTAATCAGATGCAAATGTTAGGAAATTGGTCTAAGACTGGAATATGAAGGCTGCAATGTTGACCATAACAAATTACCATATGACCACAGACTGGAAAATTACAGTGCTTGAAACTAAAATAAAGAGACACACAAACAATAAAAGAAGGGAAGACCATCAAACTTTATTATACTTCTAAGATGGATAAACTATTGTTACATATAAAAAGATTACATTATTTCCAGTAAAAATTGGCCTTCGTCACTTTGACAAGCTTAAGGGGAGTATAAGAAAAAAAAAAGAGGTAGAGAGGAAACCCTGGGTAGACAAATAGTTTCATGGTAGATATTAATATGTACTAAGATTCAGAGATGAAGGGTAATCTGTACATAAAATAATGATAATATGTAGTTTAGTTAGGAAATAGAGATTAGAAGTTAAAAATAATTAGGTAGATTATGTAAATACAAGAATTAGAATGCAATATTTGATTAATAAGAGTTGTCCTGTGTGTCATTCATAGACTCGTAGCAGAGAGAAGTCTCACTGTATAAGCTCAGGTGTTCAAGCATGCAAAAAACACCGTTTTCTGTATTTTTCTCTAGCTGAACTTAATTTGTATTCTGGGCCCCAGTTCCATCAAGTGGCAGAAACTCAATCTCAATGAGCTTTCACCGACTCTCCTGCAGGACTGTGTCTACAAATTGCCAGGTGAGGGAGGTTCCTTAAAAATGGAACCTCTGTATGGAGGTTCCTTAAAAATAGAACTACCATACGGCCCAGCAATCCCACTACTGGGCATATACCCTGAGAAAACCATAATTCAAAAAGAGTCATGTACCACAATGCTCATTGCAGCTCTATTTACAATAACCAGGAAGCCACCTAAGTGTCCATCTACAGATGAATGGATAAAGAAGATGTGGCACATATATGCAATGGAATATTACTCAGCCATAAAAAGCAACGAAATTGAGTTATTTGTAGTGAGGTGGATGGACCTAGAGTCTGTCATACAGAGTGAAGTAAGTCAGAGAAAAACAAATACCATATGCTATCACATATATATGGAATCTAAAAAAAAAAAAAAAGGTTCTGAAAAAAACAAGGTTCTGCCTAGGGGCAGGACAGAAATAATGACGTAGACATAGAGAATGGACTTGAGGACATGGAGAGTGGGAAGGGTAAGCTGGGACGAACTGAGAGAGTGGCATTGACATATATACACTACCAAATGTAAAATAGCTAGTGGGAAGCAGCCGCATAGCACAGGGAGATCAGCTCGGTGCTTTGTGACCACCTAGAGGGGTGGGATAGGGAGGGAGGAGATATGGGGATATATGTATATGTATAGCTGATTCACTTTGTTATAAAGCAGAAACTAACACACCGTTATAAAGCAATTATACTCCAATAAAGATGTTTAAAAAAAAAAAGAGAATATATAGCTTCAAATATAAATAATATACTTAAGGTCCTTACAATCCTGAGATTTGAATTTATGATTATATTACATTTTCTTGTGTGTTATATCATTATATTTTGCAAAATAGTGAAACTAACAATGAGAAGTTCCATATGCCTAATTTTTACACTGGAAAAATATGACATGTTAATCAACTTTTTTATTTAGTGCTCTTATAAGTGAAAGTGTTATAAATTCCTTAGAGAAACAATCAAACAAAAAATCAGATTTTATTGTATACATTCAGCCTGACTCATAGCTTGTTTTTGTTCATTTTCAGTTTATTTATACATAGTTATTGAAATTATAAATCACATTATATTGTTTTAAGCAGCTTTTTTTTCCCCCATAACATTCATGCACTACTCAATTCACAGATGTTTATTTACCTTCTTATTCATGTCAGAACCCTGTTCTAGAAACTTAAATCATGTTCAGGGTGGCTGGGTCTTAGTTCAAGAAGGTCAGTAGCGGAATAGCCGTACCTGATACTGCTTTGCCCCATACATGAAATATCGGGTTGACAGAATCAAACCTCCACTTAATTAAGAAAGCAGACATTACGTTTTGAAAGACATTGAACTTTGAATTGCCTTTTAGGGGAAGTTAGTGTATACTGTGCTTCAAATATATGTTGCAGGTGCCATGTTTAAGGAAATAATTGAAATAAATTTTTCTCAGGATCTAGAGCCTACCAATTACAATAGGTAGTTGTGGAAGGAACAATTGTGGGAGGAACAATTGAGTTCCAAACTCAGGTGCATCTTGGCTCTATAAAAGTAGGTGCATTAACATGAAATTCTGAGAAATACTTGAATTTCCATTCTTCAACATCAGTTCAATCATTTATACATCATTATCAAATAAATGCTAAATATTAACTGAATCCCTGTTCTGTGTTGGTCGGCATGGTAGACCTGGGTATAAAAGTACTGACAAGGCCTCCTCTTTAGAATTTAAAATCTTGGTTTATGCATTCACCTGTTTTTCCCACAACCTGACTCCTGAAATTATATTATAAAAATTTACCTTCCTCATTGATTCTCCAGGTATTTCCTATATACGGATTTTCAGGGAAAATACAAACCTGATAATGAGGTTGAATGTGCTTATTTCCTACATAGCCTCTTCCGGGTTCTCTCTTTCATGCTACCTTGCCAAAAAAGAATGTGTGTGTGCCCGTCGGGGTGCTTTTATTTACCTCTTAGAATCTCTACTCAAACCAGAAGTTAGAATGGCACAAATAACATTCGTAATTCATACTATTTTAAACATAATCCAATCTTTGAAGATTCAGAAGGCACAGAGGATTTTATAGTGATGCCTTCATCATTATGTAACATTATTTTTCAATCTCCTGTAAACGTACTGAGTGTTGGATAGTAAGGAATTCCATTTGGTATATCATCAAATAAACCATACCAAATTGTAATTGAATTCTAGGTTTCCTGGAATCATGTTTACTTTCAGTATAGGATTATATTCGTTGGGACTCAGTATGGAAAAAGAAATTCTTAAGCTAGCTCAGTGATCTTGGTCAGTCCTCCTTAAAGAATTGTTGAAAACAAATATTATATTTTGTACTCATGTTCTAGGGAAGGAAGAGTAACAGGAATAAAATACAATTTAATATTTGACTTTTAGATGAGGCTGTTTACAAAATTAAAACAGATGGCTAGTGATTTCAGATGAGAGGTGGTGAACAATTTTCAAAAATGCAAGAATTTATTTCATTTTATTCATCCAGGTAGAAAGCAAGGTTTTCTTTAGTTACTTGTAGGTTTCTGAATTCACTTTGCTGTACAGAAATTGAGGGAATGAAGGCAGGTAACAAAATACTAACAAAATGTTTTAAAAGGAGAGTAGTTAACCCCAAATGTGTACTTAGAACTTCTGTCTCTCATTTATTTTCATTCATATTCATCCCAGAGAGGCGCTTCCAGAGCTCCCTGTATAACCAGCTCCCTCCCTGACCTCTCGCACACTGAATTGTGCTTGCCTACGCATCCTCCTGAAATGAGTGCAGAAATATTTTCTGAATCTCAGGGTTTCTGTGATCCTGGTGAGCTTTAATATATTCCTGGGTTACATCTTTCCGGGATTAATATATTCCGGGTTACATCTTTCCTGGATTACATTTTCCGGGATTCTCTGAAGATATCTCTAATTTTTCTATCTTTGCAAAAAAGAAATATCTTTAACATCAAGGACAGTTTTTCAATAAGCAAGTAACCAAAAATGCTCAAATTTTGAGGGTGTCTTTTTTCTGTGTCTCTAGTAATCTTTCAGTTGAGTGAGAAGTAGTCAGAACCTTTGTGCTGTTGATTCAACTTCCATTATGCACACTGATGGCACATGGAAATAAAATAATACAAGAGCACCTCACATTACACTACAACTAGCAATTTCATGGAAGACAAAATACATCAAACCAATTGCCTGGCTTTGGAAAGACAAAACTAGTTAGTGAATAAAAGGATAATTTCACAGATATTTTGAAATTAAACAATGTTCCGTAGTACCAGAGGGACCTGCATTTGAATCTTGAGTCTTTTCTTTGTAGTTTTGTGAAATTGTCCAAGTTATGTAACTTCTCTGTTACACAAATTGTTCACCTATTTTAATAAAATATGCCTAAAAGCTGTTAGGAGAATGAAATTAGTGTGAAATTTAGTATTATGATTAACATCAGAGGTATATGAGTATGTGGCACACAGTAGGACCTTAATACATATTTCTTTTATTTGTTGCACAACAAGTGGGCACAATCCTATTCATTTTGTTCTTCAGGAAGTAGCTCTTTGACTTTGAGGCTCATTTATCCAAGTAGGGGTTTACTTTTAATTCTGGAAACAAATGGCAGGGTGGGCTTTGTTTACTTTTTCTTTATGTAAAGAGCAAACATGAACTCTATAATAGTCTATAAAATAATAAATGACTTGTAAAAATAAATGGGTATCTAACAGGCAACCCAGAGAAAATGGGACAAAAAATTATCTTTTGTGCAACATGTAATTAACCTGTAGACATTCTTCCTACACCTAGTTAGACAACAACTAATTGCTGAGTGAGTTTAACAAATGGTTAGTTATGGAACTGAAATTAATTAGGGGAAATCTCATGGTGCTTCAGGGAATCAGCTTATCAGAAAATAATGTATGTGCTCAAGATTTATGGTTACTACACTTTGCCCATGGCTGTAAATTTCTTTCTGGCACCTTGACTATTGTTGTGAGTTTGTGTAAACTACCAGCAGGTTGGCAGCCAGATGATATCCAAGCAAGTTCTTCCTAGTTTCCACTTCTTATCTTTTCCCTTTGGTTAACTGACATCCAGGGAAACTCATTCAGAATCAAGGACAAGTCCTAGTTCTTGGTTAAAAAGTACCACAGACCCTGGCATATACTTTCTTGCAATTGAAACAGAGACTGCACACCACAGCTCTTTTCCAGATTCCACAGAGGAAGTTCAGAAGTTCCAGCATCAGGGCACGCTGCCTATTACTAAAAAAGAGAATCTTCCACGGACTGTACTATGTGGATCCCCCATTAGCAATTAAAGAAATGAAGGAAGGAAGCATTATGGTCTGGGATCTCAGGCTTGCAGTCCGTGGATCTGATGCAGTCAGTACATACATTGTGTGTCTCCAGCATGGTGATGGTTAATAGCACTGAATGCCAATACCTTTAGTTCAGTGTGCTTTTCCTAGTCTACTACCATTCCCTCTGCAACCTGTTATCTTAAATTTGTGGATCTGAGTTTGCAACTCTTGATATAGAACCAAGAGTTGCAAACTCAGCTCCTCCTTTTATTGGATTAAATAATTAAACCTTTCTTTAATTGAGAAGGCAAATAATAAGTAGAGACTTTAAAGAATTTTACAAAATGCCAAATGCTATGCAAAAAAATAAGTGGGAACCTAAAAGTCAGCAGAGTGAAAAAAGAAAACAGCAAATCTTTTTTGAAGCAACATGTAATTAACCTATGGAATATCATGATTTGCATAGCTGGAAAGGAATTAATTGCTGGGTGTGTTAATATAACACACATCAAGTAATTTTTATAGACACACATCTAAGAAGTCACAGAACATTTTCTAGAACACAAAATGGTCTTGTGACTTGTTCTAAGAGCACACTGTACATAGCCGTCAGTGCCCTCTGTACAGAGCTGGCTGGTGTGGCTGGCCGTGTGTGTCCATCATTTCCACCTTTTGCTTTAAAGCAAACTCAGGAAGAAATAGTCTAAGGCTATTTGAATTTTTAAAGATAAAGTAAAAGAAGAAATTTAAGGTCCATAAATGTTTTCAGGATTATTAATTGGCCACCTTTATTTCGGTCTGGGAGAGAAAGGGTATATAAGACTGTGCATACAGATGTGTGCATGCTTGTGTGTGTGTGACTCACTCTATCACTTCCAAGTATTTCTGGGCTAGTAGCTCTTAGTCATGAAGCACTGGAGCTGTGTCAGGTTTGACAGACAACCTCAGGTGTGTAGCCCCAGAGCAGCAGCTCCTGTGCTTGCTTTTAACAGCTAATCAGGGTGAGGCGTGCTGCTGAAATTGCGTTTCTGATGCTTGCTTTCCCACTATCTCTCTCAAGGCAATGTTACTGTGACAGACTAAAGAGTTAGGTAGAAGAAATTCTGGCTTTGAAAGATTAGATGGGATTTTCCTCCCCTTCTCAGGTCCTAAGCCCTCAGAAAAACTTGAATGTCTCACTGGTTAACAATTTCCAAGGGTGGGTGGGTGGGGGGAAGATGAGTTCTCCTACAGAGGAAAAGAATATGAGTAAGAGATTGGGGCCACAGCCTCTTTCCATGGAGAAATTGGCTTTGCCGCTATTCCTCTCCTGTTCCTTCTCACTGCCTATAAACTCCACCTGACTCACCTTCCCTTTGCCAGTTTTTCCCAACTCACTCACCTTGCTGATGAGTGCCAAATTCCTCCTGTTGAATCATAATATTTCTTATTCTCAATGCTTTCAAAGACTCATCATATCATTCCTCAATTACAAAACTTTCAAAGACACCCCGTTGAAAAAGACAAAAAGTCTGCTAATTAAGACACACTTATTTGCATGGCATCTGGTGTCCAGCATGAAATTGGAGCCTGCTTTCCAACTTCATTTCTTACTGCTTCGTTTCATAGACTGTATCCTTCAGTTTTCCTCAACTGGATTGCTTTTGGCGTTCTTGCAGGGGGTTTTGTTGTACGGCACTAATTAAAGAACCTTTAGCCTCCTTGGCTTTAGTGCAGTCCATGCCAACAGCGCCTGTCAGTCATAGTGACAAAGGAAAATGCCCCACCCATTTCTGAACCTTCAGTGGGAGTGCTTTACTCCCTTTCAAGGTGAGACCTGTTCTTGAACTTCACTTGCCTTCCTGCCTTCATTCCTTATTCATGCTGTTTCCTTGGCTTGAAATGTCCCTTATGTCTTCATACACTGACTCACGATGCCTTAATGAAATTACCGCAATCCCTAGTTCAAAGAGATTTCCCCTTCCTTTTGAATTCCCAAGGCAATTCATATTCATCGAATATCTACACATGCCAGGCAGTCTTGCTAATTGCTTTATATGCATTATTTCCACTTAACTTTGTCCTTCCTGGCTCACAATGAATGATATTGAAACTTACTCACTTCCCGGAGGTCACCCCTCCCTACCTCTCCCATCTTCTTCCCACCAGAGGTCAAGGTAGAGGTTAAATCTAAGCTCTCTAATCTTATTAGACCTTTAACATTTAGCAGTTTCTATCCTAGGTATGAAGCACCTTTTACTAATTTTCATAAAGGCAATATATTGACTTAGTTATTGCCTAGACTTGCCATTTTCATATCTTACCTTCTCTACCAGACAGTAGCCCTTTAAAGTAAAGGCATCTGATTTTTCTTATTTACTAAGGACCCCTGCAGAGTACACTGGGGTCTCCAATAGGTCTCAGAAAATGTTTGCTGTAAAAATCTGGACACTGAAAAAATGACTAATGGATTCTAATTTTCAGTGCTTATTTTAAAGCCCGGAGCAGTTCAAAAGAGTCAAGATCTAGAATATCGGGCTGCTGGTTGGGGTTGGGGGTGGTTGGGTGAGAACAGTTTAAAAAATTAAAACCAAGGAAACTTCCGGAAGTAAACTTCAGCCTTTCAAACAAATACATAATAACGATGTCATACTATAAAACCAACATAAAATGCCGGGAAAAATTTGGTATTTTAAGGATGTTAATGGGTAACCATTCAGAGCACATTAAGAAGGGCGATTGCACAATTCCCATTACCATCAATGAAACTCATATGGTAAAATTCACACATACTGCAGTGGAAGCATGACCTCAACTGTCATTGGACATGTTACTTTTCGTGGTGTGTGATTTCCTCCTCTAATTTGAGGCAATTTAATTTTCTGCCCACTTCACAAAGAAATGTCAGGCTGAATGACTAGAGCACTGATGTTGAACATCTTTCTTCATACATTATATTTACAGTAAAATTGATTCTGTTATCCTTGATAACACCAAATAAAAAGCAAAAACTGCGATATTCTTTAACAGATACTCCCCTTTGAAAATCAGAATTTGGACACAAATTACAGTCATACTTGGAGAACATCTTAGTAGGAATTTGAAATTTTAAAAACAAATTTTTTGTGTGAACAAATAAGAAAATCCATTATTGAAGAACAATTATATATATTTGTCTTACTGTAAAATTTCGGGATGAACTATATATTGGCAAATTTTCAATACTTGGATTCTGTGTTCATTTTAAATTTCATAAATCAAATATGGAGTAGTGGTTAAAAGGACAGTCTCTGGAACCAGACTGTTCACAGATTGGCTCTACTGGTTATCAGTTTTGTCATCTTGGGTGAGTAATTTAACATTCCTGGGCCTCAGTTTCCTTACTGATTAATTGAGAATATTAGAATTTCTACCTCATAAGATTAATAACTTTAAAGCACTTTTAAGAGTACTTAGCTCATGGAGATGTCCAGTAAATGTTCATTATCGATATTATCTTATTATAAATATGGTAGATATTGTATTGGAAGAAACATAAATCAGTTCTCACATTTGTTTTATTATTATGCTCTTTCAAAATATATTTGCTATGATTATTCTATTTTGTTGTATATTAGGGAAAAGGATATCAGTGTAACACATATGTTATATAATTATTTTAGAGGACTCTTAATGCCTAAATATCAGTGAATAACCAAGAATGGGACTCATTAACTAATCCATATACAGTTTTTTATCTACTTCTCCCTCTCTTAATCCAACACAACCATTCAGTCTAATTGCTTGACCATTTCCACTGGATTCTTCATTTTTATCATTTAACTCTGGCTTGGCACATAGTAAGCATTCAGTAAATATTAATTCAATCTTTTTCAAAATAAGTATTTCATTTTATTTCTACAATTCTCCATCTAGTCAGTATGCCCAGCCATCCTTCATCATGCCCTGGGGGCTTTGATCTTTTGTCTTTCCCATCTGAGGAGCAGTTTAAGCTCCATCACCTCCTGATTCTTATATACTGCTTTTAGTCCACCCTAATCGCTGTCTCAACTCTCTCACAACCAGATTCAGTGCAATAGAATTTAGCGCTACATTTATTTAGTTTCATGTTGAATTTGACTCTTCAACTAGATCATAGGCATTTTAAGGGCAGAGATGAATTTGATACTTTTTTGTAATATCTCAGTTTGGTTAGAGTGTAATTGTTCCAATGTTAAAGCAAGGAAGAGTTGCAATATTGCATTTGTATATTACATATTTATAGATACAAATATATTATCATATGAAGTTGGGGAGTTAGGGCAGGATTCTAGCTTCTAACTCACTTATACTCATAGGCCAACTATCAGTTGGCTCTGTACTCAGTTTCTACTGTTATGGGAGATGGGGGATGGCAAAGCAAATATCTTGGAGTTTACTAGGAGTCTAATACAGCTATTAATCAGAGACCATTGAAATTGAATTAATATAATTTCACATGCCTTTCTAATGTATTCTGCATCTCTCAAAATTTGATGTACCTGGTTCTAATTCTGTAAAGACTCAAAGAGATTCAAAGTTATAGGGCAGTTAATCAAATAATGCAGTGTTTCACTATATAAATTGTAAGCATATATTTTATAAGTAATAGCTCTCCTTAATTGAGTTTGATACTATTTTGTTGTTGTTGTTGTTTTTGTTTTTGTTTTGTTTTTTTGCGGTACACGGGCCTGTCACTGTTGTGGCCTCTCCCGTTGCGGAGCACAGGCTCCGGACGCGCAGGCTCAGCGGCCATGGCTCACGGGCCCAGCCGCTCCGCGGCATGTGGGATCTTCCCGGACCGCATCAAAAACCCGCGTCCCCTGCATCGGCAGGCGGACTCTCAACCACTGCGCCACCAGGGAAGCCCGAGTTTGATACTGTTTTATCCCCATTTATATAGATGAGGAAATTGAAACTCCAAGAGGTTAAATAATTACTCAAGATCACACAGGTTGGAAATGGATGAGCTGGGATTCAAAGCTAGGAAGTCTGGCACCACAGCCCACATCATAGCTACCATACCATACCCTGTAGGTTGCTTACACAAAGCCTCTCCCACCCACTTCCTTTCTGAGAGCCCTTCTGTGTGATAGTCACTTTCCTGGTCTCCCTGAAGGCAAGGATGGATTATATAACCTAGTTCTGGCCAACAGGATTAGAAGAAATGCCTTCTGGGTCTTTAATTTTCTACACTGGCAAAAATAAATAAATAAATAAATAAAAAGATGTGTTAAAGGAGGCCCAGTTTTTCCTCTAATTTTAGATATTGATATGTGATGATGCAATGCTTAGCGCTTCTGTAGCCATCTTGCAACTGACAAGAAGGTCAAGAGAATTACAGAATCACTCAGTGGCTATAAATATTTAGGCTTGTGTACCAACCCTGTATCTCCATTCTTATGAATGTCTTGTACTGTGAGAATAATATATATATATATATTTTTGCTTAAGTTACTTTTTGTTGGATATTGTTACCTGCAGTTCAAAACCTCCTAAAAGATGAAACTATAAATCTCTATCATTTCTTCTACTCTTAGACCTTGTCATAAAATATGACATTTTACTTCTAATTAGCAGGATTAGTATTCCCATCTGAATATTTATGAGCATCTTATGTTATTTCA
Source organism: Grampus griseus (assembly GCF_964374135.1). NCBI lineage: Eukaryota > Metazoa > Chordata > Mammalia > Artiodactyla > Delphinidae > Grampus > Grampus griseus. Next base: position 29,722,341 of record NC_139003.1, on the reverse strand, counting down.
GGTTTTCATATGGGTATGATTGTATTTATAAGACTGTTTTTTTTTCCAGTGTATAGCTACTTTTTATTCTTGGCCCGACATGAAATAGATACAATACTTTTATCTTTTCCAGTTTACTTTTTACTAATTATTAGATCACCACCTTGATTCATGAATTACTAGTTTTAAAAAATGTTCTAAATTGCACTGGCAAATTTGGCAAAGAAAGCCTTAATTTTTGAAATGTGGATTCATTTGAATTATTTGCCCTTTTCGTATCAGATAATAGTCACTGTTAGAAAAATGAAAGTATATTTCAGTTTCATTCCCTTCTTTATATTTAAATTGAACTTAAACTTGTATTAATATGTTAGCATCTGTCATACGACCTTCACCAGGCCCCTCTCACCTAAATCAACAATCATACATGAAGAACTGTAAATCTTTCCTTCAAATTGAAAAATTTGGTCACATTGCCCCTCTGCCTTTCCCAGAACAGATTGAAGGTAAGAATCAATCACCATTTAAGAAGATTTTAGATTCTCTGTAAGAGAAGGTAATATATTCCCGGTTTGTTTTAGTTTTTTGCTTGTTTTTATAAAACATTGGTTCATTAGCAGCTAAACATTTTTAATATTTGAAAAATACATCTTCATTTAAAGCTACGAGTTTAACTTCATTGTGATAGGCTAGGATGTGAAGACTTAGATTTATTAGCATTAATAGAAGCAAATGCATGTTTAAACCATTAAGATAAGAAAATCATCCCTTAGGGAGTATTTCAACTGAAGAAGCAAAAAAAAAATAAAAAAATAAAGTCCTTAGATAAGCGTGCCATTCACTCTATAATTTAGTTGCAGTGCCTGACAACTGTGATGTCAGAGTACATAGCACCGCAGCCTGCTCTGCTCATTTCAAGTCTGAAATTGTAATGACGAAGTGCCAGTTTCAGCCTTTTGTGAATAAGATCATTGAGCAAAATTCAGAGGTTTAGATATATCACTGCAGTCACTCTCTATAGTATGAAATTTTGAAAAAGCAAATCAGTTAAGAATTCCTACAGTGAGACATCATAATAGTGTCCTCTGAAGATTCCATTGCATGAATTACTTTAATACATGTGTTTGGTTTATGTGAAGAAACTACCATTCTCCACCTAAGTACATAATAGGGGTTCAATATACGTTTACTGGTTTGAATGCATGGTCTGATTTTGAGGTACTAGGAGAAGAGACAGAGGACATACAATTTGTCTGAGAGTGAGTATACAATCATCTAAAGTCATAGGCTGGGGGTCATGTTTGGAATAGAGCACATGTCCTTCATCTCATATTTTCATAAAGAGATTGAGACTTCTCATCCACTGTCCAGGAGAGAAGATATTAAAGTGAACGTTTATGATACATCTCCCTACTTAGCCTTCCCTGAAGAGGAGATGGGGGGACTTACCTGTTGGTGAGATTGAGGAACCTAACATCCACTGGGCCGTGCCCCAAGAATGGACTGAATTTCCTTTAACTAAAAGTAGAAAGCAATCGTCTGCAATTCTCACTCTCATTCTCACTCCTCTTCCTTCTCACTCCCTCTCTCCTTCTCTCTCTTGCCTTTTTCTCAAGCAAAGCATTTCCCATCCCCTTTGCTTCCTATGTGCCTGTAGCTCAGGCAGAACTTTTTCATCACAATGGTCCATTTGGTTTGAGGTAGAAGGCCTGAGTTTTCTGTTGTTGCATGTGACAATAGCAAAGCCAGTGCTGTATCGGCTTGTCATGTGGCTGTCTGTGTCTGCTAGCAGTTGGTTGGAATTTACAGGAGGAAACGGGTCGACTGCTTGGCTGACCTTGATGTCCAATAAATCACTAAATCCTAGGGAGCATCAGCTCTCAAGAAAAAAAATGTATTTAGGAGAACTCTGGGGACAGAGTGGGGAATTTGAATGACAGGCACTTTTGTTATATGATTCTGTGCAGAAGTAAGACATCGATAAAAGTTTTGTAGCTTATTTAGATGTTTCTTACAAAAAATAAAATAATAAAAATAATAATAGGTATAATTGATTGAATATATTGTTATAGGCTTATATCAGTTATTCCTGACAGCTTCCAAGTACAGACTGACAAACTCCTAATACTAAATAATAACGACTACAGTGTCTCTGTAGACTGGTAAAGCCCAAATGAATGACATAAGGTTTATACAGAATAGCTAGACACATGGCTCTGGTGATGTCACCTCTCCTTCCAAGACCATTTCAGACTTTGCTAATCAATCACAACATAATCACTACCAATCAATCTGTACTGACTCAGAGAGATGAAATGTCTTTGCCATCATGGTGCTGTCATAACCCCAGAAGGGTCTAAACTCTTGATTTCCTATGCTTAGTTGTCACTTAGAATTCTAGAAATATCAATGGCTTAGAAGAATGTTCCAAATAGCAAGTCATAGGCTAGGCCCACATGTACTGATGAATCAAAGGAATCATTTCCAGTACTCTTCCTGTTTTGTGAACTGTCTGGATAATAATCTATGTCTGTGATTATCTAAACTACAACAGAAATCAATAAAAGATTTTTTACTGATAAAATACTTTCTAATCTTATCATTTTCTTCCTATTGAAGAGCACATTTTACAGACTTTGAGAGGCAAGAAAAATATGAATATAGAACAGAACAATAAAGTCTATTAAAATGCATAACATTTTTAAATTGAAGGTCTTTGCAGCCTAGTGACTTAGAGAACAGGCTTTGGTGTCAAATATCTCTGGGTTCAGGTTCCAGCTCTGTCACTCTATTTCCCTGTGCAGGTTCTTAATAGCTCTACTCCTTGATTTGTACTCATTGTATAGGTTTGATGGAAAGATGAGTGAGATGAGATTTTTGAACGCACTTAGCATGGAGCCTTCACACATATAGGCCATTATTATTATTTTTAATTGAAGTATAGTTGATTTATAATGTTGTGTTAGTTTCTGGTGTACAGCAGAAGTAATTCAGTTATACATATATCTATATATCTATATATTCTTTTTCGTGATGGGTTATTACAAGGTATTGAATATAGTTCCCTGTACTATATTAACAAGGTCCAACAGTAGGACCTTGTTATCTGTTTTATACATAGTAATTTGTATCTGCTAATCCCAAACTCCGAATTTATCCCTCCCCCCTTTCCCCTTTGGTAACCATAGGTTTGTTTTCTATGTCTGTGAGTCTGCTTTTTAAATAAGTTCATTTGTATCATATTTTAGATTCCACTTATAAGTGATATCATATGATATTTGTCTTTCTCTGTCTGACTTACTTCACTTAGTATGGTATCTCTAGGGCAATTATTTTTTAACTATTATTGCATATTAATGCCAGAAGACAGAGTTGATAGAGTGCAGAGCCTTCAAACCATGCTCCTCATGGAGAAGACTGGCAGGCCCGTCAGTGTCTTCCTCTTCAACTCTGCTTTTATCTGATTCACATGCATGGGTTTGGCTATAAAATTTCATTTGAACAAATAGTAATATGATGTTTTTGTCTTAAAATGACTGGTCTAATGAAAGGATTTCCTTTATAAGTAATGACTGGTTGGGTGACATTGTGCAATTGACCTAGCTTCTCTGAAACCCATTATTATAAAATAATGGCATTGGTTTGGATGATCTTTAATAATCTGTACAAATCTCAGAATCTATTCTTTAGTTGGTATTAATTTTTAGCATTGATTTAGCACTTCAAACTTTAATTCATGTACCCTTATCTTTAGTTTTCACAATATTAATATCTTTATATCAATATAGTAGCTGGAGAAATTCAACTATTTATTTCTGTTTTCCTGGTTTACTTTCTCTCTGGGAATATCACAATAAGTAAATGCAATTTCATTACTATGAAACTGATTATCGTATTAGCTATAAATTTGAAATTATTGTCATGTTAATTATGTGTGTAAAGCAGCATTGTAAGAACAGATTTAGTCTAGTATTTATTTCACCTTTTAAAATGTGTTATTGAAAGCTATATAAAATTTTATCAAAGAGAGAGGATGCCAAAGGATTTGATCTCATTAAAACTGCATGAAAAAAGTCTGTGCTTTTGCTTATGTGCAATTTTGTATGGCAAGAATCCATACAATTTATCAGGTTTTCAAATTGTCAGTGACCCCAAAATCAGAAACTATTTCCATTACTTCTCATCTACTTCCTATCAAATCCCACCTGAGCTGCATTCTTTCCCTTCAATATGCTCCTCCATATTTTTGCAAGTGACAAATAGGAAGACAGAAGTGGGGATTTGCAAACCACTATCTTCTATTCCATCTCAGGGTAATGCATATACATTTTGAAAAGTGGGATGTGACATTTATTATTTCATTAAATGGTTATTTATTGAGCACTGCATTGGTGAGGATTCTTCATTCCAAGTAACAAAGCCAAGTTTGGCTATTTAAGGAGAAATAAGTTATGAAAGGATATTGGGTAACTCATAGTGCAGTTGAGAAGTTTACAGAACGAAGCATAGGACTCAGCAAGCAAGAATTTCACCCAAAGCCATACCTCAGAACTAATCTGATAAGGAAAGAGCAGCTAAGAAAAGGACATGCTAACCGTCCCCTGCATCATGTGTACTAACTCTCCAGGCTGCGTTCTCTACGGCTGTCTCTGCAAGGAGGACCCCAGATCACAAATCTGGGCCCAGGACACAAAGGAAGCTGGGGAAGCAAATATTTAACACGTTTACCTTCTGCAAGTCAGACAGTCTTTGATTATCAACCAAGACTCATTGATGAGTCTTCCCACAACTTAGAAATGGTTTCAGATGCTAGAAGGCCAAAATGAATAAAAGTGTTTATTATTCTATTATTATTATCAGAATAATAATAATTATTGTAATAATAATATAATTATATTATATAATATATAAAATATAATATGTGATTATATAATATTATAATTATATAATGATAATAATTATTATTATTCATGCACTTATTATTCACCATAACCAGACAGTGTGTGTCAGGCCCTGTACCAGCCCTGAGAAAATGAAAATGAATAATTCATGTTCCTTGTTTCCAAGAGAAACAGTGTCTAATGAGAGTGATGGGCAAATGGAAAATTTAAATCTTATGTGATAGGGTCTATGGGACCATAAAATGAGAACCCCTGACTGACAAGATGAAAATATATACCAGAATTATTTGAGAATTGTCCAGTTATTAACTTTAAATCAAGAAAATGAATGGAGCATTCTTTCTACATAGAAAAATCCTTGGATTTTCATCCTTAACTGTGCTCTTTTTCTCACACCTTATATCTGATCCACCAGCAAATCCTCTTGACTCTTCCTTCAGTTTGTACCCTGAAAAGTATTATTATTATTTCCTAAAGCCTACTGTCTTTGAAAAACAAAGCAGCCAATGTGAACCAATTAAAGTGGAAGAGCATGGCCCTCAGAACCTTCCAATGGCCCTCAGTCTCTCCCAGAAGAAAATCCCCAGTAGTTAGAGTAGCCTGCAAAGCCCTGCAAGACTTGGCCTGTCATCTCCACCACTGCTGCGCTGGCCACTTCCTCCCTCATTCCTGTGGTCTGACCACACTTGCCTCCTGACTGTTCTCCCGGCACAGAAGATACGTCCCTACCTAGGGTGCTTGATCTCACTTGGTTCTTGTTTGTTCCTTCTTCTTACAATGTTCTTCCCCAAATTATCTGCATAGCATGGTCCTTCACTTCCTTTAGTCTTTACTCACATATACCTTTCTCTGAACACCCTATATAAAATTTCAGTGACTATTCCCACCCCCAACATGGCACTCCCCATCCCACTTCCTTGCTTTACATTTTTCCATAGCAGTTATCGCTGTCTAGTGTTTTACATCACTTGTTTATTTTGTGTGCTGCTTGTATACTCCTCCCCTAGAATGTAAGCTCCATGAGAGCAAGGATTTCTGTCTGTCTGATTAGTTCTCCATCTGCAGTGCCTAAAACCCAGTAAGTTCTTGGCATATGGTAAACACTCAAAAATATTTGTCCAGTACATGATTGAATAAAGACCCCAAATGAAGGATAAAAACACATACAGATTTCCCTTTCTGCCATAACATTTTCTCCTTGTGCCTTGGAATTTATTTTCATAGTAATTTAACTTTAGAATCTTTTATTTGAACATCATATTTACATCCTCACCCCTATGAACCCACAGGCCAGGAATCCTCCTTGTGTTCCAGATAAATACCCTCTTTTCTTGTCCTCCAAATATCAGAGATAAAAGAACACGGAAATAGCACAATTAATAAACTGAGACTGCATCTTCTATTTGTTTCTTTTTCAATGCCTCCTTCCTTTTGCTTCTCTCTGGTAATGATTCTCATCCTAGAATTTAATCTAGGCAGAAGAGAATGTTTTCCTTGTTCAAACTTAGGTGAGGGAAATTCTTTTCCTAAGTGTGTCCTAGGCCACCAGCTTCCTCCATAACTAAGCATAACATTATTATCTCTGTGCAGACTTAGTTGAGCTCTCCTTAGAGAATTTTAGTAAATGAGGACTATAGACCAGGCACCCTTTAGGAGCTTTCAAAGCTGTAATATAATTTAATTCCAAGAACAATATTAGAGCTCTAAATTATTATCCCCATACTACAGTTTAAAAAACTGAAGTTGGACAAAAATAGGCAGTGTGCCCACAGTCAGCTATCTAGTGATGGAGCTTACATCCAGACTCACGTCAGCCTGACTCCAGAAATGGTTCTTTTTCCACTTTCTTGTATCCTGATTGCAGACGTCTCTTCATGCATCCTCTCTCCTGTTTCATCATTCCAGTTTTATTCTCAGCCCCCAAAGACATCCTTAAGTTACTAAAAAACTTAAGAGAATTTGTTTCAACACCAAGACCTTTTTTTTTTTTTCATTTTAACATTTGTAATTAGAATCTAGAATATAAACCACAGAAGCAATTATCCATTTTGAACACATGAAGGGAAGTAAGTTACCAAAAAAGCTAAAAACAGCCTGTGGAAGTATCAGAGGCATTTATATACTGATGCTGATTGTATTTTACAGGCTAACCAGAAACTAGAGGCGATCACCCTAAGTTGGGGGTTCAGTTTGCCCCTGACCACTTTCTTTCAATCTAAACAAAAAGAAGCACAAAGAATACAAAAAGATTTAAGAGGCTTGACACTTTTCTTTACAAATTCAACCAAGACAAGCAGTTCTTTTTTTATAGGCTATTGGAAAAAAATTAATACCTTCCCAGATAATTGAGACATGTTTGTTTTACTGCTTTGATACATTGCTTGTAAAAAAAGTTCTACTTCATGCTTTATTGTTAAACCTAACGTCTGACTTTTGTTCTGCTGTCACCCAGCACCTTCCTTGTTCCTGGATGCCAAAAGTCATAGGAGACAATGTGCTGCCTCAAGCCTCCTTGTTTGTGGTTATGGTGTCATTAGCACCTTCTGCCCCAGGCACCCCTGTTTAAAGAACTCCTGCAGCTCTTACAATGATTTGTACCACTGACAGGATAGCAGCTAATTAGCCTTGGTGGTTGGTCCGCTGCCACTGAGGTCACTCTCTTCTGTCCTTTTTGTGGAAAATATTCCTGAAAGCAGGTGCTTTTCCACTAAGACTCCTAGAGTAAATTATAATTACATTGTTTTCTCAGATTGAAAAAAACAATATTTCTTCCATCACTGCTGTTATCTTCAAGCAGCTGGGTATTTCAGGTATTTTGCTACCATGCCTCCCCCCGACCTGCCACTCCTGGTTCACTTTTTTTTTTTTTTTTAATGGTACGCGGGCCCCCCACCGCTGCGGCCCCTCCCGTTGCGGAGCACAGTCCCCGGACGCGCAGGCCCAGCGGCCACGGCTCACGGGCCCAGCCGCTCCGCGCCACGCGGGACCCTCCCGGATCGGGACACGAACCCGCGTCCCCTCCATCAGCAGGCGGACTCCCAACCACTGCGCCACCAGGGAAGCCCCTCCTGGTTCATTTTTAAGACACACAGATTCTTTCATCAATGCCCAGTTAAAACCTACTTGGCTCTGTCTCTTAGTTTCCTTTTCATTGATGTTATTCTTTTCACCACATGTATAGTTTTAGATATTTGGGGAGGTTGCTAAATATTTGAGCTACTATTTGAAGTTATATAATTGACAGAGACTTCTACTAACTGTCAGTTTTCTAAGAGGTGCAGGATGCTTTTTCAAAGCAAACTATAAATATGTATGTAGATTAATGGAAATTGTTATTTTTGTGATATAGAATGCTTTTTTTTTTTTTGCGGTACGCGGGCCTCTCACTATTGTGGGCTCTCCCGTTGCGGAGCACAGGCTCCGGACGTGCAGGCCCAGCGGCCATGGCTCACGGGCCCAGCCGCTCTGTGGCATGTGGGATCTTCCCAGACCGGGGCACGAACCTGCGTCCCCTGAATCGGCAGGCAGACTCTCAACCACTGCGCCACCGGGGAAGCCCTTTTTGGTTTTTTTTTGAAAAAAAAAAAAAACAGATTTCTGCCCTCATTTACTTTTGCTTTTGTCACCTTTCTAAAATCATAATCTTCCCACTCCTGTACTTGTAGTTTTCCATTGCAGGTCTAACAAATCATGCTTAGTAAATTCACAAAATTTTAAAATGTACTAGAGAAAGTCGGATCCTTACATGCATTCCTCTTTAACAGTAACCAAAAAGACAATTATTTTCATCAATCTAAATGGAAATTAAGGCACTTAGGATATTAAAAATGTCAGAAATAAAGTAATACGATTAAGTTCTTCACACAGTGGCCTGAGATGTGTAAGAAGATGCTGACAAATTTTTAGTATTGATTAATCTCTCTACACATAATTTCACTGATGTTTCCTTAGCACACTTCAAAACGTATTGTACAAAAAAATCCCCCCAAGGGCTTCCCTGGTGGCGCAGTGGTTGAGAGTACGCCTGCCGATGCAGGGTACACGGGTTCGTGCCCTGGTCTGGGATAATCCCACATGCCGTGGAGCGGCTGGGCCCGTGAGCCATGGCTGCTGAGCCTGCGCGTCTGGAGCCTGTGCTCCGCAACGGGAGAGGCCACAACAGTGAGAGGCCCGCGTACCACAAAAAAAAAAAAAAAAAGAAAAAAAAATCCCCCCCAAAAAGTGGATTTTTTTGGTGTGCAGTGGGCTACAAAGTTAAGGCCTTCAGCAGATACTTAAAATTTGTTATCTGAAATGAAATCCTATAAACAAGTTTATTAAACATGATAACATTAATACAAATAGAGTATCAACCTTTTAAAAGAGGAAAGTCCAACATGAATACTCACCGTTTGACACTGGTATAAAGTCTAGATTCTGCGATTCAGTCAGCTTTGCCTTGTTTAGAATAAATTTGCAGGTAAATGAGCATTGTAAAGAGTGTAGATAGTGAAAACCCTAACTGTAATGGGTCTCCGGCCAGGGAGAAATATTACCATTTCTAATAGTGCTGTTGTAATAGAATAATACTTATGATTATATAAGCCCCTAAAATGCTTTTGAAAATATATCATTATAGGAAATAGAAGAGTAAATACTTTCTGCCCTGAGTCCTTTCTCTGGTTGGCTTCAATAATCATCTATCTTATTACTTCATTCTGTATTAAGTAATCATAATCCCTATTTTATCATACAGCTCTTTCCATGAAAAGAAATGAAACAGGAATATAACTAGTAGAAAGGCACAAGAAAGGAAAAACAAATGAACTTTTCAAATAAGAACCACAATACAAAAACCATATCACTGTAATTGATTCTCAGTGGAGTGTACAAATACTGAATATAAAAAAAGTGAGTACACTAGTTTGTTGCTCTGCTTTAATCCTGTTTTCTGTTTATATATTCACCCATACTTATTTTCTTACCATCTGTATGTCAGACTAAGACAGGTCATGCACCTACTACTAGTTACCAATCACAAAATCTCAAAGTTTAGCACAGCATAAGCTTATTTGTTCCCCTTTGAAGTCTTGTGGAGATCAGTGAAAGTAGCCTATAATTTACTAGTTTGTTCTGGTATCTATTTTTTTTAACGGAATCTTTCCCATACAAGCTAGGATAATTAAATCATGACTTAATTTTAAACGTTGGCAATATAGTGTGTCCTTCAAGACAGAAGAATTATGTCTTTTCAATTGTAATGATATAATCTAGAAGAATATATTAATTAAATCTCTCTTAAATCTCTCATAGTAAATGTAACTGATAATATCGTTAAAGTGCTGTCTTTTAAAGTTACTTGAGGGTTTTATTTTTCACATTTGTAATCTCTGAAGTCAGATCCATAGGTGTGTAAATGAGCATTAAGTGTTTCTTTTATTCTTCAAATTAGTTTGTATTGCAAAGTATTACAGGCAACACAGTGTGATAAGCAGAATTCCTCTATGCCTTTGGGTTACTCTGTCTTGTTCTTTTCCATTTTGATATGACCTAGTCTAAAATGAGAGACACATTCTTTCACGTGGCTAATCTGTATAGTTTAAACAAAATCATTCAGCTGTCAGTCTTCTCTCTTTACTCCTGGGTTGTAAATTATAGGTTGAATTTACCAGGATCCACAGTATTTGATTTACAGAAGGAAACAAAGGAGGCATCTTTGGTTGCAACCTCTTTTACCATTTATATCTTGGTTTATCAGAATTGAAGGTGACATTGCTGATTATATTACTCCAAGAAAAGGACTGCTGGTCATGGATTGAACTTTTAACCACACACGTGAAATCTTTGTGTATAGAAAATAATGCCAGTCTATTCTTGAAGGGTAAAAATTGAGGCATGGATATTGCAGTGGAATATCCTGACTGAATGCATTGGATAGTGCAAAGGTTTCTCATTTCTTCCTCTTGCAGCTGAGCCTGTTTTTTCAAGAAGAGCGTGTACTGAGCCACCCCAAAGCATATCACAGCACTGCCTGGTTTTCCCCAGGCTGTCATTTAGGCTCTACTGCTATATCAGATTGGGTTGTCAGGGATCCTGGCTCTGGCTGAGTCTATCCTTACAAGCTAGTTAGATAGTTTGATTTGCCTCTTTAAGGTTATAAATGTTTATTTCCACAGAGCCAAACTAATAGTATAACTAATTATCTGTCACATGAAATTTTTTACCTCCTTTGTTTATTTATTCCTTAGATATTATGTGAATAATATACAATGCCCACCTATCTTTAGGACACAAAAGCTAGTGGCTGAGGGAGCAGATACATGTAGGAATCCTACTAGCTGTTTGAACTGTGGTGTAGAATAAGGAGTGATTCATTCACTGAGATAAAGGGAGAGCTGGGGCTTGCTTAGGGTATTTGTTTTTTATTGCTACCTAGAAAATCACCACAAAATTAGCAGCTTAAAACAACAGTCATTTATTATCTCACAGTTCTCTAGGTTTGAAGTTCCAGGGGGTTTGCCTGGATTTTCTGCTCTGGGTCTCACAAGGCTGAAGTCAAGATGTCAGCTAAGTTCAGCTCTTACCTAGAGGCTCTGGGGGAGAATCTGTTTCCAATCCCACTCAGGTTGTTGGCTGAGTCCCGTTCTTTGGGGCTGTAGGTCTGAGCTTCTGGTTTCCTTGATGGCTGTGGGCCTGGGGGTCACCATCTGCTCCTGGAGGCCACCTGCCTTCTTTTTCATGGGGTCCCCTTCATCTTCAAATCTAGCAATGGCATTTGAAGCCCTCATACCTTTTATGTCTCTGACTTTTCCCTTTTGCTACCAGCCAGAAAAAAACTCATAACTTTTTAAGGGCTCATATAATTAGAATAAACCTACCTAGGCAAACTCATATTTTATTTTATTATTTTTATTTATTTAGTTTTGGCTGCGTTGGGTCTCCGTTGCTGCGCACGGGCTTTCTCTAGTTACAGCGAGCGGGGGCTACTCTTGGTTGCGGTGCGCAGGCTTCTCGTTACGGTGGCTTCTCTTTGTTGCGGAGCACGGGCTCTAGGTGCGCGGGCTCAGTAGTTGTGGCTCACAGGCCCTAGAGCGCAGGCTCAGTAGTTGTGGTGCACGGGCTTAGTTCCTCAGCGGCATGTGGGATCTTCCCGGACCAGGGCTCGAACCCGTGTCCCCTGCATTGGCAGGCGGATTCTTAACCACTGCGCCACCTGGGAAGTCCAACAATCTCTTATTTTAAAATTAACTGATGAGTGATCTTAATTAGAAGGGCAAATCCCATTTGCCACGTAAGGTCACATAATCACTAGAGTAACATCAGGGAGCAGAGGTCATGGGGGCCAGTCTAGAATTCTGAACACTAAGTTAGAGAAGTCTTTTTACAGATCTAAGGTTGAACCCCAGTATTTGGGAGAGAAAGGACAGAGAAATGGGACATTAAAGTTAAGGTCATATTGTGAAGGCAGCTGGGAAAGTCCAGTGTGGTTGTATCCAAACCCTCAAGTAATACCCATCTTGGATTCTTAGGGGAAAATATTATGCGATATCATAGACTTTAATTCCTATGCAGCTAAGTGCAAATACCATATGGCAAACTGTATAACTGATGTATCAAGAGAAGGATACAATGAGACATAAAGAATGAGCACAGAGGAAGGGCATCTTACTCAGCTCTGGGCAGCTGGAGGTATCCAGAAAGATTTCCATGAAGAAACTTGAACTGAATTTTTAAAAATAAGCGTATATGCCAGGTAAGTGGGTGGGAATAATGAGTGGACCATGAAGAGAGAAATAAAATATCAAAGATGGGAAGAAAGTGGTATGTGCAAGAGGAAGAGTACATTTCAGTGTTAAACTGATGAGATCAGTTTGTATGTGTTCAGTTAGAGGTGTTTGAAACGAAGAAAGGGAAATGCCTAGCCAGCTGTCCCTTAGACCTACTTGTCTGAGGTTTGGAGGTGGAACTGGTTAAATATAAAGATGTGAGCAACACTTGTGTATTGGGAGTATTTAAAGTCAGGGGTTTGAGAAAGTCATCCCAAAGGAGAGCATAAGGGTATAGGAGTAGAAATCAACATGCAGTAGTAAAGGATTAACGGGAAATAAATAGAGTAGAAAATATGAGTGGAGGCTACTCTTTCAAGAGGGTTGGCTTAGAGGAAAATGAGTGTTAATAACGTTAGTTAAAGAATGATGTGTCTTCTCAAACAGGGTTTCTTAACAGCCAATAGACATTTAAGGATGCATAACTTTACTACGGGGGGCTGTTCTGTGCATCATAAAGTATTTAGCAGCCATCCCTGAGCTCTACCCACTGGATGCCAGCAGTATAGCCCCTGCAAGCTGTGACAGCCAGAATATCTCCAATCATTACCAAATGCCTTCTGGGGGCAAATTCATCCCCAGTTGAGAACCATTGTTCTAGAAGGAGTTCATTTTAAATAAATAATCAATAAGCATAAATGCAGTTAGAAGAGGATAAGACTGAATATTGAAAGATCCAGTGGGGAAAGAGAAGCAGTCTGTTGATGGGATCACTGGGAAGAAGAGAGGAAAGAAGGAGGAAAATATGAAGAGTAATACTGTTCACAGGGTTTGGAGGAAAACTGAGAGAGGCTGCCAGACAATGCTATCATAGCCTGTGATATTCTTATCATTAGATAGTTTTAAAAGGAAGCCAATTGTCTCTGTTCCTACCTGAAGACAGTCCTCCCACTTGTGTCCTGGATTCCAGCCATTCTCACCTTCTCGAGAACATTGCTCAAGCAATGCTCCCTTACTCTTCCTCAGTAATAAATTGTCCCTCTCTACAGATTATTTCTGTGGTAAAAATAATTCAAGATTCTGTGAAAAGAGCTCTTGACCCCACAGACAGGAAAGATTATGTGCATTACTTTCTTGTTGCTGCCGTAACAAATTACCCCAAACTTAGTGTTTAAAACAATGCAAATTTACTTGCTTACAGTTTTCGAGTCCAAAAGTCTGAAATGAGCATTATGGGGTTAAAATCAAGGTGCCTGTTGGTACTGTGTTCTTCTGAAGACTCCAGGGCAGGATCCGTTCCCTTGTCTTTTCCACCTCCTAGAGTCTGCCTGCATCTCTCCACTCACGATCCCGCGTCTGTCTTTAACGTGCATCATTTCAGCCTCTGCTTCCATCATCCCATCTCTTTCTTATGATTTTGACTTTTTTGCCTCTATCTTAGAAGGATATTTGGGATTACATTGGGCCCACATGGACATTCCAGGATAATCTTCCCATCTCAAGATCTTTAAAACATCTCCAGGGCTTCCCTGGTGGCGCAGTGGTTGAGAGTCCGCCTGCCGATGCAGGGGACACGGGTTCGTGCCCCGGTCCAGGAAGATCCCACATGCCGTGGAGCGGCTGGGCCCATGAGCCATGGCTGCTGAGCCTGCGCGTCCGGAGCCTGTGCTCCGCAACGGGAGAGGCCACAACAGTGAGAGGCCCGCGTACCGCAAAAAAAAAAAAAAAAAAAATTCTCCAAATTCCCTTTTGCCATGTAAGGTAACATACTAAGAGGTAGCAAGGATTGGGATGTGGGCATATTTGGGGGGCCTACTACTGTTTGGTGAAAGGAAGACTATGACAACATGATGAGAATTATGTAGGTTAGTTACATGGGATGGAGGAGGAAGAATTACATCTAGAAGACATTTTGGCTGAAAATAAGTCAAACCTTGGTCATAATATGTGGAATAAAAGAGATGGGCCTATCCGTCTGTCGCTTGATTCTCAAGACTGAGTTAGACTAGGACCTGTGTCCCTAAGGAAAGGGTAATGCGTGGTGGTTGTTAATGTTCACTCCGTGTCATTCTCATTTTTATCAGTCTACTAGAAAATTTAGCAGTTTAATTTCTGGTGCATTTGGAGGCCATCAGGTGTTCTTTGAATGCAGCCTCTCAAGAAAATAAAGTTTCATCAGCACCATCTGGAAGGTCTGCATTCACAAGGGAACCAAGTGGCAGACCCAACCTGCTTAGGATACACATTCCAGGCCAATGTGTTAGGGCACAGATGCTACTGGTCTCACGTCTGAAATGGTCAATGGAGGTTGTGTTATTGCTGTTCTATTATTAGCAATGTGAAATTCCCAATCTGTTTACTTTGTTTTGACACCTGAGATCAATTTCATAATAAGCTACACAGAACACATTCTACTAAGCACTGACTCAGGAAAGAAAAAACGATTGTAACCAGAAGTGGGTGTTGATGCCTAATACATGTAAATGTAGCAAAAAAACATTAGACAATGAAAGTTAGCTCCCAGATGGTACTACCATCTGGAACATAAATCCATAAAGGTACTTCTATAGTATTTTTGTAATGAAAAATCGGGCCTTACTGAGAATTTTTAATGGCCACTTACAAAGCTCACTGTTAACATTAGTGTTGATAAATGATAATTATGCATATATAGATATAAACATTCATCAAGGTACGATCTGGAAGCTTTGGACCTCTGTTAAAGAAAAAGTGTGTTGTAAACTAATTGGTCTCTGGGAGAATGCATGCAGCTGGTTTAGTAACCAGGGTGTGAAAAATTTTAATTCCGTCTAAGTACAGAAAGCAGCATTTGTCTATTAGGATTTTTCTCTTTGTTTTCCCATTTAAATCCCTCACAAATATTAACTAAGTACTTTACTTAATTCTCTTACATTCTCATTTCACAGCTAGATGACTAAGAGAAAGACAATTAGTAATTTATTTGCAGCTTTAAAGTAAATAACAAATGGAATCTCCCTGCTATAATATGATTTTCTCTAAAGCAGATAGGGAAATGAGGATGGCTTTGTCTGAACACTGTTTAAGGAGTGTCCTTCTTTTAATGTCATTACCTTATTCATGATACACATCTGTAGCACCCCCCAGACAGTACTGTAATAATGGCTCTTTCCACTGATTATTTGCATGAATATTCCATAATTTATACTTGTAACTTTCCTTTCCAGAAAAAAATCAAGTGACTTCTACTTGGAAACTTAATTTTCTATAGGATATTTTTAGAAAATTGTATTCTTTTATGGATATTTAAAAGGCCATAGCAGCAACAAGCCTATCTATATGCCACGATTTTATTTACATATTTATGTATTTTTTAACATTGAATTGGTTCCACTGTTGCTGTCTTCTACGGGATGAAAGTTGAAGAACTTTAGGGCTGAATTTCCATGTGATCTGTCTGAGAAATGTGCAGTAAACAGCAGACAGATTGATTTCCTAGAAACCTGTCATAATGAGATTGCACAGGATATAGGCCCAGCTTCAGGCTTATTCTTCATTGATCCCCGACTGAAAGCAGGGATACTGCTGACCATGAAATCCCACTTGTTTCCGTATTAGAACCTACTTAGGAAACATGGCCTCTGGATGATAATGGCAGATTCTGGAAAGATCCTTATGTATATGGCATGTAGATACACAGACACACACACGAAGTGCCTCTTATCCTCAAAGTTCCCCTCCACACCTTAAGTCCCTATATTTGAAAATTAAATTGAAAACTTACTAACTTTTGATCCATTATACATTTCATTGGTATAGATTCCTCAAATGTCAAGCATGAGTAATTCACAAAACATAGATGAATTAGATCCTCTCATTTGTGAAGCTTGACACTTCATCTTTGTCATACCTCTCTAATGGAATAGGTTTAGTTATTAGCTGAATATAATCTTATAAAGATGTGTATTTGAAATTAAAATGGAATTCATGTTTTCATCCACGAGTGGCATGTTTAAATTCTGTTCACAGTAAAGTGCTACGTATACTTTCACTTTGGAATTCTAAATGCCTTTAGTGGATGCATAGCTTTTTAGCATTAAGTATGTCCTGTGTGTTCATTCTTAGCTCCCCGGTGCCAGAAAACTTCAACAAAAGGATATGGGAGAGTCTAACAACACTAATATTGTTAGGGAAATCATCATTAGTCAGTGCTGTATTTCAGTAGAAAAGGATTGGGGAGCTCAAGTCCCATTTCCGTTTCTGTCTGTTTTTAACTGCCAGATGCATAGGCTATTTCCCCAGAAAGGTTCAGTGGAATATGACAGAGTCAAAAACCAAATTAGCGACCCTGGACGGTGGCCATGAACTGGGGTGAAATATAGATCAGCACAAATGTCTCTCATCTTCTCTGTTAGACCAATTGTGAGTGTTTTTCTGATGGAAACACTTATAAATCTGATCTGAGTCTGTTAAATTGAAAACTACCAAAATAACCGCATGATACGAGCATCGGTATTACTCCAATCAGAGGCTGAAAAATCTGTCTCTGGTTCATGAAGAAAGAAAAAGTAAGAACACTGAATTTTTATGTCCTATTAGTAGTGTAAAAATATCACACTTGCCATTTTGGTTCGTTATACAGATTACAGATATTGGTTGAGCATTACTCTGAGATCTGAGATTATGACTAGTCATTGATCTCTCATGATAGGAGATGTAGTAATATTTCACTTCACTTTCTTACTGAGTGTTGAACATAGATTCCTAGGGTGACATGATATCTGAAATTGTTTTCCTTTTATTAATAACAAGATTAATAGTCCTTCCATACTCGTGTATGATAATTGGTATACACAGTACCTCTCTTCCTGAGAAACACTCATGCAATCACAAAATAATAAAACTCAAACCTCGCATAGCACCATTTCACCACTACCACTACCAGCTGCATCTACTCAAAAGGAAGAGGTAAAATTTACTTACATTATTAAATGAATTAAATTTTTGCCAACTAGGAATATCCCGAAGTCTGGGATATTTATCCCTGAAAGCCCCCAGTTCCTTTTCCACTCAACGCACAAGGACTTTAACATAAGTGCATTGTGTGTGCCTTGCCTATTTGTCTCTTCCCTAGGTGAGCTAGTGTCAGCTTTTTTAATACAGATTGAGGGTTTATGTCCTAGATCTAACACCATAGTAACATTTTTTTCAAACTTAACCATGCAAAGGCTATTCTTCCCCTCATAGGCTATTCCTCCCTCAGTTCTCATCCAACTTCCGTAAACTTTTTAAATAGAGAATGTGGTTTTTTTGGCTGGTGGTGGTTACTTTTTTTTTTTTTTGCTTTCAGAGAAAATGGTAAGTAGAGATGAGAAGGAACTAGGTGACCTTTAACTTCCCTTCCGAAGCTAAGAGAGTTTAGGGGTTTATGATTCTATAAGAATTGATAACTTGTCTAGAAAAGGTATAGAATGGAACCATCATAGTGGACAAGGGGGAATAGAGAGGGATGGATGTCATGGTAACTCAATGCATTTGTTAGAATATCATGCATGTAGTATTATATGACACTATATATGTAACATAGAATGTAGTTAAAATGCATCCAGTCTTCATTTATGGATTGAATTAATGTTCTCGGTAATACCTCACAGGCCAATGTGTGAATTGGTGACAGGGCTTAATAACTTCCCATATACATTTTATTAACTTAAATAAGAAAAAAGAAAAATGTGTGTGTGTATAACATTAAAACCATTAGAAATTACAAGTAAACCATCAATTAACCTACATGGAAGATACTGGAATTGGTTAATATGCTGATCAAAATTCCATGTAATTAACTGTCACACTGAATTATAGGCAAAGCATACTTAACTATATATATATACACACATTATATATGTATATATATATATCTCTCAATCACGTAAATGAAGAACCTTTTAAGTGAGCTACTATGTTTTAATATGATAGGAAAGACTACATAGCTTCATTTATTAGCAGTACTTCTTAAGAATCTACTGGAAAGTTATTATCTTTTTTGCCTACCTGTCCTCAAATTGAAGACATCATTATTTTTTTCATAGTATAAATCCTCAAAATAAAGATAAATTATTGTGGCAGGTGTACAAATAATAGCAACTTATGGTTGTCTTGACTGGAATTATACATTCCTCTAAATGTTTAACTGGAAGAAACAATTCTTTTAAAAATATCTCCAAATTATCCCTAAATAGAAAACACATGCATGAAATATTGACACCACAGAAATGGAATCGCTTACGTTTGATACTGCAGGGTATACCTTCTTTGACTTGGGTAGCATTCTAATAATGAGTGTCCAGAAATTTGAGCTCTTTACTGTCACTATCTGTCCACTTCACTCATAGCCAAGCTATTCAATCTCTCTGAGACTTTAATTCACTATAACCTCACAAGCACTGTCCTCAGGGACTATGCCGTGAGGAGACTAATGATGACAAGAGAACATTATTCTTTTGAAAATTAAACTTATTGGATAGGATACTGAATTCTACTCTCAGTTACAAAATATCAGAGTGTATGTCAAATATTCTTTAAAATTGACTAATGTAAAGTGTTGGAGCAAAGTTGTAATAATATGGTAATATTCAGTAAAGCAAAATGTAGGGAAAGGAATCACATACCTTCCGTGGGGTTGAGGATCATTAATGGTAAAATCTTCAAAGAACATGTGGCCAATAACAAAACAACAATTAGACTAGAAGAATAAGCATTTATCATGCATCGAGTATTACCTCAGTTAACCCTCAGTGTATTACTATAATTATTATCCCCATTTTAGAAATAAGGAAAACAAAATTCAGGAAAGTGATATAATTTACCTGAGGTTGTATTGCTACCAAGTGGCAAGTGGGTGGGAGTCTTGCTAAAAGGAATATGCCAGGATAGTGTGACCTCAGGAATGAGTGAAAAGCAGGCCAGGAAAAATGCCAGAAGAGATAGCACCTGGAGTAAAAGTCCATTGTGTCACAGTGGAAAGTGCGTAGGCTTTAGAATAACATTGCACTAATAGCAAATCCCTGTCATCAGCTTGTGATCATGGGCAATTTACCTTCAAGCCTCAAGTTCTTGTAAAATAGTGATAATAATATATTTTCTCATAAGATTGTTGTGAGGCTTGAAATACATATACACATAGACTCGCACGGACACAGACAGACACACACATAGTTTGTTTTTCAGTTCTTGGTTGGTTGGTTGGTAGGTTGTGTTTTTGTTTCAACTTTCTGGAGGAAGCTTGGAGTATTGTGAAAAGTTCAAGCTTTAGAACAACCATAACTAGACTCTGTGAACTAGACTCTTAAAACTTAGGAATCACAAGGATACAGAATGCTATGAACAATAGAAAATCCAAAACTGACTATAATTGTAAGTTTGTGAAGGCAAATGGTGACACTAGGGAAGACGCGCAGGAAAAGGTACAGCTGTGAACCTGGGAATCAGCATGTGGCTGAAATCCACAAGGAGTCAGTAAGAGTTGACAAAGGATTGTTAGCAGTTAATAAAACTAGGAAGCAAAACCAAAAATAAATCCATCTGTGAAAATATAGACCATGACAGTTAGGAGTGCCCTGATGGCAAGGATGGCTGGAGCCTGACCCGGAATGTGGAGCTTTCCAGCCACAACCAGCCCTGGGGCCTGCATGGGGCCAGCACACAGCCCCAGGTTTGCATGGAGGCAATGCTGAGGCTAGGATGCAGCCCTCAGGGGTGGAGGAAACTGAGCTCTGAGGAACGTGTGAGAGCTGGGTGTGGAGCTTGTGATTGAGCTGGTGGTTGATGGAACGTGATCTGAAGCAACAATGGGTTATGCTGAATTTAGAGGACTGAACCTTGCATGGCCACTCTCACAGAGAATAATGTGTCTGGTGACAACAACAAAAAGCACATTTTTGGAAGGCATCCAGGTCAGGTTTCATGACTTGGGGGCTCTGCACTTTCTGTGACTGAAAGACTCTCCACTGTGATCATTCAGCTCAGTCTTTTAACCATTCAGTGTGCTGCTCCAGTGCCATCTCCTTCAAAGGGCCTCACCACACATAATAGTTCTTCTTCCTCCACCCTCAGTTATTTTTGTATCAGGATAGTAAATGTCACTCAACACCAACTCATGCTTAGAGGTAATGTAATTTCTTTTTATGTGTATGATTAACCTAGCTTCCTTTATGCTTAACCTATGCAGTGGTTAATAAGAAAAAAAAGCTTCTAATCCAACCAAAAGTATTTTTTTAATTCAATAATTTTAACAGTGTGGAGGAACATTCAGCTTTTATGGATAGAAATGCTCAGTCTTTTAGCTATTCTCCCGTAACTCTGCTTCCCTTCTCTAGTCACTGGGTATATCGGGGGAAGGAGGAGGGTTTGTGACCATATCATGAGAAGGGAGATTCAGTATCCCTGGGAGGAGATCTCAGGTCCTTGGGACTCAAGGCAGTGTTCTTTATTCAGCTAGTTGATGCTCCTCCTGTGGTCATCCTTGACTGAAGTCTGTAGTCATGTAATTTTGATGTGGTTTAATGATGCGCCTTCCCCATATCCCGTTAATCTCAGTGGTCCCTTCACTATGGCACTCCATGGTCTTGCTGCTCTTGTTCTCAGCCCCAGCTTCGGTGATGCCCAGTCCTTTCCACAAAGGCACTGTCCCAACTATTTTCTGTGGCATCCTCCACCCACAAATTCCCTAGCCACAGCTTCTAATGAGGTGCTGTGGGTACCACATGGACACGGAGATCTGCCAGTGCCTGACCATTCTGCTCTGCCAAGTTCATGTGAAAGCATCAGAGGCGCGTGTGGGGTCACCTGAGTGGTGGCTTCTTTTCAGAGTCCTTAATGAGGAATAAAAGCGAGAGCATTCTCCGCCCTTTGCTGCTTCTCTCAACTATGTAATATCCCCTAACCACCATCTCCCCACCTCAACACTGGTGATCTTCATCTAGTTTCTCCAGGGAAGGAGGGCAGGGGATGTCAAGGTCATTTGCTTCTCTACGTATTCTCGTTCTAGCCAATCAGGACCTCTGTCATCTTCTCTCCTCAGGGCATTCACTTTTGACCCTATAGGACCTGGTTTTAGATACAGTGAAATGTACGTTGCTCACCCAAAGTGAGCATTGTCCGTTTCACTCTTTGAGAAATTTTGCTATGAGAAATGCTGATTCCTTCCAGACATTTTTACTCAGAAAAGTCTTACGTTCAGAAAGGCAAAGGAGAAAAAAGGGATTAAGAGTTTCTAAACATTATGCCCTTAAGAAACAAGAGGTAATTATATTTCTCTCTGTTTTCTTCAGTTTGGTTCTTAAAGTTGTACATAAATACATAGGAATACATTCTAGTGTATATCAGTGGAAAAGATAAAGTGAACTAACATTTGTTGAGGGACTGATATGCACAGGGTGCTGCTCTGTCATTTCCTTCCCTCCTCCCTTAAGTAGGATCTTTGTAATGATCTCGCATACTGCTTGCTACAGAAGAGGCTAAATGCTCTATCCCTTTCTTTAAAATTATTTGTAACTGAAAATATGAGTACTTTTAAAAAATGTCAAAGCCTTTTTATTTACATTTTTCCTGTGAGATCCTCACACCAGCTCTGTTGCTGTGGAAGAAGGTTGCTGGTAGCTCTGTTTCAGAGGGAGAACCTGAGGTTCCCAGACTTTACATGACTGGTTCCAATGTCAAATAACAGAGCATGGTGGACGAGGAATGGAATGCATGGACGGAATGAATGTCATTTTGCTCTTCTCTTCCAAGTTTCCTCATGTTTTTATAGCATTATAGTAAGCAACAGAATGTTTAATGTGGCGTTATATACGTTGTGTAACATTGTGCCGATATAACATTGCTGAATGTTCATCTTAACACAGATCTGACCAATTTGCTTAAATTTGGTTAAAATTAAAGACAGAAGAGACAAAATATTGTAGAGTTCCCACCAAATCAAATCCTGGTACCTCAAATTATATACTGACAACTGCCAGAAAATGGTTATGGGAGGATGCAAAATGTAACAGGTTTCAAAGGTGAATGTTCATCCTTATAACCAACCTAAGAAGTGCTACATAATTCCATTAGAAAAGAATGTATGAGTTTTCAGAAAACAGTGGCTTTATGAATGTTAATCTTTATTTCTGTGTGACCTCAGCTATATAAGTGGTTGAGTGCATACAACCTAGGGAGAAATAATCCCAGTGACTCAGTTTTCTCATCTGTGTTAATAGTTCCTATCTGATGAGGTTGTCGTGACATTTAAAACACGTAAACCAACTTTAACAGTGCCTGGCGCAGAGCAAGAAGTGTTTAGCTGTCACTAGAGTGTAAGCTCCTGAAAGCAGAAATTCTTGTCTGATTTCTTCACTACTATAATTTCAGTGTCCATAACAGTACTTAACCTAGAAAGATACTTTCAAATTTGTGGCAATTAATTGAACACTTTTTATTTCATCAAATAGGCAAACTAGACAATGTGAAGCTAACCAGCCCATCCCATTCTATTCATACCATGAACCCTTTAAGTCAATTAACACTTTAGACTTGACTCACCCTTCCTCATATTGAATTGTTGCTTTTCTGGTACATGGTTTGCATATAGGTGTCTCTGTGGGAAGGGTGAAGCGGGGTAGGTGAGAAATAGTGCTTTTATACATATCCTTACTAATTGCACCCTTACTCCTCCTTTCAAAATATCCATTATACTCTTTCTCTTTTTAAAAGAAATTTGTCTGACTTATGTTAGAGTACAACACAACCTAATAAAGTAGAAAGAGGAAACTTTCAATCAATAAAAGGAAAAGAAAGAAATATCTAAACAGTAAGAGCCATTGCTGTGTTTGAGCATCACAATGGACTTGAAACACTTGCACAGCCCTTAACCTTCACAAATACCATCCAGCAGGGCTGGCCTCATCTCATGACTAAAGCGGTATGTTAGGTAGCTATTACCACAGGACATTTTTGAGAAGTAGTTAGATTGTTCTATAACACCAGCATATTTCTCCCTTTGACCTAACGTCAGTGTATGAATGTTTAGATACAGATATGTAAGAGAGTAGCTACAGGATAGCTTGAATTTGTTTAGAAGTACCTCACTCTATACTACTGCTTTACTATAAGCTATCTATCTTACTGTATGCTAACTATCTTGCTATGTATTAAGTAGCTTAGAGAGGTATTCTGAACATTAAAATTTAATTTTAAGAGAAGAGAGAAAGAATTGCATGAAACTATTTACTAAGGCAGTTGGTCTGAGTAAGGCACTGCAGTCAAGCATGCTGGACAAATTGGGATGGCATTTATCTAGCACCGAGTAAATTAGAATAATATAGGACCTACTGAGTATTTCAGCAACATTGTTGGATATTCCTCATTTGGACTCCCTACTTGTAAGGTGAGATCAGCGTGAGTATCTTTAATTATTAGAAGACACATAAATTGGAGTCAAAACTAGTAGTAAGAATTGCTTTCTTTTTCAAAATTCTGCTCACAGACCTGTCCATTTATCTCTCATCACTAGCTTTTCTCTTCAAAATGCTTAAAGTGGATTCTGTCCCTTTTATGTGAATGCTAAGAATATAATAATAATTATTATAATAGTTATTTTAATCATTTGTTTACTACAATTAATTCATCAACAATTTGTAGCAAAAATAAAAAAGAAATAGACTGTATAAAGTCAATTACATTTATAATCCTTATGCTCTTAAAATTGCCCCTAAATGTAGCCCAAATGAGAAATCTGTCCTAAAACACTTGCACTTGTTAAAGCATTCTTCAAGCATAAAAATTCTGTGCTGTAATATTATATATGATACTCTTAAATGGTGCTTTTATCACTCATAAATTTTCAGTATGTCATACATTGAAATTTACCTTATATCACCTATAAATTATCACTTAGTCATACTAGCTACCCCACTGATATCAACAAGTAAGGGCTGCTCATTTTCGGGTAAGAAAAAAAAACCTTGTCAATGAACTAAGATTTTCACTTTACTATAGGGATGGTACTGGCACCAAATTCTGCTACTGTCCTCATTTTTTCTTTATACCAGAGGCCCATGGAAAAAGTGGAAATTAATTTAGCCTCAACTTAGATAATGAATCGTGAAAAAAGATTTCTTTTCCTGATGTAATATGAAAAATAAAGAACTTAAAAAATTTTTAAATCTCTTATGATCTGGGTAAAGAATTGCTTAAATATTTTTGAATAGTATAATTACAGCCATAAGAAAAAAATTGAGTTGGAGAAAAAGCCCTACTAACAATTCATATTTCCAACTCTATAACAATTTCTTGTACTGGCCTCTAGCTATAATGTTTTCTATCAGACTCCAGAGACAGGATCTTTTATCTCTTTCTTAGACAATCCGGGAAAATAACCATACGAGGCTTTTATAATTATATCCATGTAAAATAGAAGGAAACTTGATCCTCTCTAATTTAATAATGTATTAAACCATTAATATTTTTCTCCCTCATTATGCATTTTTATAGGAAGGATAGTACCTTAGAGTCTTCTTCTTGTTTCAAATGATATAATTCATTTGAATTTGATACTAACCAGGGAAATAAGTATTTTCTGCATCTTTGCTATAGGGAACAGTTTAAACAAATGCATTGAAATTCATGACTCACACTTGACTACAGACAATATCAACTTAAAATTCAAGGTTGTAGTGTTACAGATGTGTTGTGAGGCTTCATACATACAAGTTCATCAACGAGAGGCAAAGGAACAGCAAAACCTCATAATTTTTTTCCTAAGAAGCTTAAAATACATTCTTTTAGTGCCAGCTACATTGGTGTTTGTTTATCAGAAAAATTCTGAGTACATATTACAGATTTCTGTTTGTTTTCATTTCACATACAGAACATAGAGTTAAAGTAATATTTCAACTTTAATTACAGATTTAGTAGATCACTCTTATCCACTCAGATTTCGCCATTATATGTATTCTAGTAGAACATTGATCATACATATCTGTATAACAATAAGTTAAGATGAAAATTATACTGGGTGTTTATAAAATTTCAGCTTTCTTGTATAACAAAATTAACCTAATATTTTAAAAAGAGGTATATTATCAAACATTAAAATCTGTTTTTATCAACCCATGGAAATAAAATGGTATTTTCTTTGGCTTGATTTTGAAATACTTTTTAATTTAGTGAGTTAGTGAACTTTAAAGACAAGAAAGAAGTATAAGCATATAAAGTTACAAAAGAACTAGAAAAAATGTGTTTAACTACAAAGGACTTTTTATTCCTTAAAGCGTTCCTGTAACGAACCTCAAAACATATATCATTATTTTCAACAGTAGTTACTATTTCTTTTTTTTAGTAGTTACTTTTTATGGAAGAGTTATTTCAAAAAATATTTTTAAAATATATTCTGATGTATTTCAAGGGATTTCTAAAATGTTTATTCTGGTAATTCTCAGCATGAATTTTCTATTTGGTTTGTATAAATATCCCTCTAAAAGGAGAGAGAATCAGAATACAGTACTCAAATAGAGAAGGAGTATATATAAACCATTATTACATGGTAGTATTGGGATGGTGATGAAGGCTGATACCTGCCCAAAACATAAATTTCTGTGCTCAATTATCAAGAACTTTATTCATAAAAGACTTTAAGGTTTAAACTGATAAGATTACCATGTCTTATTGTTGACTATTTTTTGACCATATATATCAGCTTTCATGTGGTGATTAAATGAGTGCATTTAATATTGTTTGTAATTAGGTCTGTGCATATGCTAAATTTTCTTTCACCATTCAGAAGGAAGGTGTTTTAACACTAAGGTCGGTGGATGCCTGCAATAAAGGAAGAATACATAATAGAAATGACAAAGCATTTGCAAAGTGTTCTTCCTTTTTGATAAGGCATCATTTGAAAACTTTTGACATACATGTTGCCAAACCGCTAGAAGACACATGGTAGAGACACATTGTCAATTAATGATTGAATACTATTTTCTAAAGGTATCATTTTGATAAAATGACATGATATAGGAATTTGTTTTAAAATACTTCAGGAAATTGTAGAGAGAGTAGTTGAAGTGAATGGGCAAAATCATGAAAACTGTTGAATCTGATGATTTTATGAGGATTTGGTTTATTTTTAACTCTAGATTCCTATGTTTAATTTTTTCATAAAGTTTTTGAAAGATATCTTTTGACCATTAAAACTCATAAATTTATGGCTTCCCTGGTGGCGCAGTAGTTGAGAGTTCACCTGCCAATCCAGGGACACGGGTTCGTGCCCCGGTCCGGGAAGATCCCACATGCTGTGGAGCGGCTAGGCCCATGAGCCATGGCCGCTGAGCCTGCATGTCTGGAGCCTGTGCTCCGCAACGGGAGAGGCCACAACAGTGAGAGGACCGCGTACCGCAAAAAAAAAAAAAATCATAAATTTATAATATGCAGGCATTTGTCATATTTGAAATCAGATTTAATTATCTTATTTCTGTGCTAATTTTAACATTCCTAACTTTAGAAATATATGGGGAAAATATGTCTTGAATTCTTTCGGGTCATTAAAATAAAATTTTTGTGGCATTTTTTAGATATCTAAAAAATTATGTCCAGAAAGCTCTTAGAAATCTGTAAGTCAGAATCTTTTCTTCTTACTTCTAAAGGCCAAATTGATTTTTTTTCACATTCTCGTACATTTCCCATTTCACTTAGCATGTAAAGTTGCAGTCCATACACTACTCAAATTAGTTCTAAATGTGAATCTAAGGAGCGGTGAAACAAGACTTTCATCATATTTCTTGAGTTTAACCTGTAAACTTATCTATAAGTGCTCTTGTCCTAGAAGTAATCACAGGGTAACTTAATTGCATTAAGTAAGCTCTACAGCTGATATAATCAAGTCTAATTGGCTAATCTTGCTGAACCTGAAACTACCATAGTCTTTGGGGCAGTGAAGCTTAGTTGCCTACCTGAAGATTCACTCATTTTTCTCCTTACCTTATTCACAATGGCCCTGCACTCAACAAAAGGAGATATTTCACAGACTTTCTTGCAGCTATATTTTGAGAAACAAAAGTTAGGCAACTTCCAGGAAATCTTTTTAAAGAGAGAAAGCGTACCCTTTATTATTTTATTCTTTATTATTTTACTGGTGCTCTCCTCTAGCTCAAACTGCCATTTGGGAGCATACCCTATACTCTAATAGTTGCATTGTATTTTTAATCATCACCACCACCACCATCATCATCATCATCATCATCATCATCACTGGCATTTACTGAGTATTTGTGTTCTGAGAACAGTGATAAATTGCTTATGATTAACAGTGTCACATTACTCATAACCCTTTAAATTAGGTTCTATTATTATCTTCATTTAACATGTGAGAAAACCAAGGCTTAGCAAGGTTAAATGGTTTGAGAAAGTTCACAGCATCACTATGAAGTACAGCTGAGATTTAAACCCGAGGCTGTCTGACTTGAAAGTTTAGGTTCTTAACCACTGTGCTATAGGGCTTTTTGAAATAAAGCCTTTATATTTCATTTAGGAATTGACTTTTAAAAAAATTTCAATTAGCTTTTTTTACTGACACAATCAGAGACTTTAAGAAGAACGTAGTATTTGCATCAGATCTTGAAAAGTGTGTGACTTTCAACAAGGGGAATGCTGAGGAGAAAACCTCAAGAAAAGGAAACATGGTGATTTAGAATTTGTTCAGATTGAGTTTGAGATGCTGAATGATAAAGACGTGGAAGTAATCAACAGGCAACTAGAATATGAATCTGTATCCCTCAGCTTTTTAAAAGGTCAGAGCTATACATATAGGTATGAGAGTTATTTGCTTAGAAGTGATATTTTTCAATAGAAATATCTGAGATTATCTGAAAGGAACAGCAGAAAGCTAAAAACAAAAAATTGGTGAAGGATTCTTGAAAATATCTGCATTTAGAGAAAGGGAAATGAAGAATGTAGCAATGGCAACTGAGAGGATTCGGAGAGGTGAGAGGAAGACAGTTAGGAACATCACTGTCAAAGTAGCCAAGGAGAAAAACAGTGAAAGAGAGAAACAGTGGTAGAAAATGTTACAGATACATTCAATAGGGCAGAGACTCAAGAGTTGAAAATTAGAAGGGTACTCGTAACCTTGAAGAGAGCAATTTCAGCCAACTTGTAAAATGATATAGGCTGTTTGTGTTACTGATAAGTAAATATCCGTTGAAGAATTAGACACACCAAGTATAGAATATTGTTTCTAGACGTTTGACAAGAGGGAAGAATGGGTATGATCGGGTATCTGAGTGGGGAGAAGAATCCAAAGAAGATGCTTTTGTTATTATTGTCTTGTTTGAAAATTTCTTTTAGCATGGAGCAGTTTGAATTTGTGATAGCTGAAAACAATGGTTAAAGTGTTTTAATGTGAAGATTAAAAAAAGACAAAACAGAAATTTATGAGGAGCAAGGTAATTTATTGGAGATAGGAAGTGAGGGCAAGGCAGGTGTGGACAAAGGACACTCTGATGTGACTATTATTAATCTATTTCATTATGAGTTTTTATTATCGGCTAATCCTTCATTTCTGCTTCTAGATTTGGAAAGGTCTCATAGCTATGGTAAGATTTCAGGGGGTTGGACAGGTGTCCCTTGTCCTCTTGAGGTCACCAATTGTGGAGTTATTTTCCATAATTCTATAAAGGGGTTACACCTACTTTCTTTTATGTAGCTATGGAATCTAGCTTATTACATAGGAGGAGAAACAGACATCGCCAAAACACAACACATTTCTAATATGGAATGCATTTCTGTTGAAATACGTTCCAACAAATACTTTTTTCCCTAAAATTAAAATGGTCCTTTTCAACATTCCCAGTTGAACTTGCTTACTATACCTTTTAATGCTTTTTCCATTCTAAGTGGTTTCATGTTTTTTCTAATGTATTTTATAGAACATATCAAATATATAATATAAAGCTCTTGCAGTCTCCAGTTGAGAGATAGATCTACCATTTATGTGACCCCCTCATTTTATTTTACGAACTTGTCAAGGTTGTATTGTTTAAAAAAAGCTATCAATATGAGAGTTTTATACCTTTGGGGTTTTTTTCTTCATAGTAAAATAAAATACACAAACATACCCTATTTCTAAGATCCAGGCTTACCTACGTTGTATGTATATGTGTGTACACACACACACACACATACACACATTTTCATATACATATATATGTAAAGAAAAATTAAAACAAAAATGCTTTGGAGGCATTTTAGGAAACATTGTGAAAACCTTTAATGTTTATGCTTTTATGTTTTTATTTTTGTATGAACTAGAAAATAATCTTTCATTTAATGTAATACTTGCACCCATCAACATTTTGTTACAATAACTGGAGTTTTGTATTGTATTAATGATGAAATTTCTGTTGTATTCTGGACATTACTTCTTCAGCTTGTAAAACTCTCATCTACATCTCAAATCCTAAAATGCCCAGGGTTAATTATCCGAGAGTAATAAAATCTCCATTGTCCCTTCAAATAATGCCAAGAAAGAATTGACTGCATGGCAACATGAAATATCAAGGTATGGGAATGGAAATACAGTGCCTGAACCGGAATCTGAACAATGACATATGACCATAGCTTTTCATAAAGCACAAAAGAAGAGAACAGTAGTCCTTGATTTGGTCAGACAGAAGAGTGACCTCGAGGTATTCCACAGAAGACTTGCCTCGACTGGATTCCCTATGGACAAAAGATGTGCTCTGTGTGTGGAAGACACTAGAGAATTTTTTGAATCAACTAGGAAATATAAAAAAGAAAATTGATAACAATTGCCACCTCATCAAAGATGCTATCTGTTCTTCTTTGTGAAATAGTAACTTGAAGACCCTTCACAATATTTTATTATTTTTCCTAGCATGTGTTACGACCACACACTATGTTTCTTTGTTCTCTAGAAAATAAGCTACAAGAGAGAAGGGACCTTGTGTTATTCATTGCTGTATTACCAGCCCCTAATATATATAATGTGTTCAGTAAATATTTTAAATGCATAAATGAATGAATGAACAGATCTGAATGATTTGAATTCATTCACCCATGAGTTAATGTATTTTTGATGTACAAAATATTAATATAATAATTTGTGACAAGCTAATTATAAGCTATATGATAATGAAAACTATATCTAATATGTTTGAATGCTATTAACACAACCTTTGAGTTGTATTTCTGGGGAAAATTTTTGTTGGAAATTAACACTTAGATATGTTTGGTATAAGTGAAGATATATGTTTAGCTCTCCCCCATCCAGGAGGCCTACCAAGGTTACAATAATATAAAATAAAAAGGCAAAAAACTAGGGAAGTCGAAGAGAATATGAAGAGAAATGATGAATGAAAAATATCATAGAAATTTTGGAAGCCCAGCAGTGGAGGAGAGGAATGGTAGTTGACTCAGAAGACCAGAAAACAGGAAACCTAAGCCTACAGGAAGAAGCCAGAGGGTGTAAGGTGATTAATGCTGCAGAACTCTAGAAGAAACACTCAGAAATTGCAGGTACCAAATTCTTCTGAAGGTAGAAGAGTTAGGTAAGACAGATTGATTACAAGTTAAGATGCGCAGGAGTTAGCCAGCCAACAGCGGTACTAGGAAAGGACCAGAGGTTTCCATTCCACAAAATGGAATCAGAAAACCTGTATGTAGATTCATGGACTCCAGATGCAGATAGATCAACGAAATGAACACAAAGAGAATGAGTAAACATTTCCATGCTGAATGGTGAGAAACGGCAGGCTTCTTTCTGTGTCTGGCTCGCTTCTTGTCTTCTTTCTGGTTTGGCTAACCCACAAATTATGTGAATCAGTTACAGTAATTGAGACAATGCAAAGGGAAATTGTAAAATACTACTGCCTACCAATGCTGTCCTTTTAAATATATATATAATAAGCCCAAATATATTTGACTAGACCTTGAGGAATGCTAGACATTAAAAAGCAAAATCAATGTTAACTTTCAATCCCAATTTAAATGAATTGAACTATTGAAAAATCAGAGCCACAAAGGAAACATGCTACCACAGAACAATTTCAATGTTTTTGACTGATGTAAGCAAATTGGAACTATATGAAGGATCAGGGCTGCAAACGGCTTTGAAAGCCTTAAATTGTAAAACTCAATGCGCTAAGCTGCTGGAATCCAATGTGAAAAGCATGGTCCAGGAAAACTCTGGCGATCAGCCTCGCTCCCACCAAAACTGGTATCCATTCTATAAGTTACATTTTAACAGGTTTAGCTTTCTTGCCACATAGGCCTACACATCTTACTAGAAATAAGGCATGTTTTTTAAGTTAAGGAGAAAAAAGGATACCCTTAATATTAGAGCAAGCAACAATTTAGCTCTCAGTATCAGAAACTGAGGTAAATCACTCGTCTATGTACAACTAAGCACCAAAGTCCAAATAGGAGAAAAATGAACAACTATTTGAAAAATGGAATATCAGGAAAAATGAAGGACCTGGAAGATATGAGATAGAATTTTAAAAAGAGAGGGAGAAAAATAGAATGTCTTCAGCTATCTCCAAAGTCACTAAACTTCACAGAGTCTAAACAACAGTTCCAAGTGCATGGGACATGCACAGTCCCCCCAAGCCTTCCCCATCTATGAGGTGGTGTATAAAAGCTCTGTTGGGACAGCATCACCATCATTATGCTTGAAATTCTTGGAAAGGCAAGGTAATAAAATACTGAAACCGCATCTCACCTCAACTGCCCAGACTTCACCTCAGCTAAGACCTTTTTTCAAATAATATGAAAAAGATCTGAAGATTTTACATATCAAGTACAAAAACAGAATCAAAATAGTTATCCATTATGCAGACACTGATACAAAAAATGTGCAATTAAAAAGGGGGGCCAGGGTGGTACTACCAGTGGCTTTATTTTCATAGAAGGACTAAGGGTATATTGTTTAAAATATTTGTAAATCTTTTATTTAAGTATTTTCTGTAATTATGTATTAATACTTTAAAAATATTGTTTGTAGAAGATTATGTTATTTAAAATAATGTATGTTAATGTAAAATAAAATAGGTTTCTTTATTTGGGAAAAAATGTTATCCTCATGCTTTTTATTTAACTTATTTCATGTTTATTTACTAATTCTGTATTCCCATTTATGAATTGTCTTTTCAGTCCATTATTCTGTATTTGAAAAAAATTAAATTTAAAAAAACATTATTGTCCTTTAAATAGAAGTAATATTAATAGGAAAGTCAACTTAATCACTTGTGACTTATTTTAGGTATCCAACATGCTAATTAAAGCCAAAGTATATTTTCCAGATTTTAAAAAAATAAGCACGTATTCAATAAGTGACTCTAAATAATCTGTCCAATTTTCCCTAACCATTTGAAAGTATAGAATGTTAGATCATTAGGATAAATCAACAATTACAGCTAAATGTTAACAAGTATCCTGATTAAAATTACCATTCTGCTGGAAATAAATTCTGTCTTTCTGCATATATATTAATATTCTGTATATTAAACATAAGCCAAAATAATCCTATACTCCCATCTAGAATAGTTTGTATTTGTGTAACTAATACATCATATCTAAACACTTAGCGTAAATAGGAATTAATTCATGCATAATAAAAAGGACCTTTATATCTATAGATCATTTTATTATTGTTATAACTATATTATAAGTTAGTTCTCTTTAATTGATATATGAATGAGTCAGATATGGGTATAAATTATATATGTTAATATTATTTATATATTATATGTATACAGTATACAAATTAAAGATTAATAACCTTAATAGAATAATAGTTCTATTTGATTAGTGAATTTCTTTCTTGTTTTTCCTTTTTTTTTTTTTTTTTTAAAGAAGATGTTGGGGGTAGGAGTTTATTAATTTATTTATTTATTTTTGCTGTGTTGGGTCTTTGTTTCTGTGCGAGGGCTTTCTCTAGTTGTGGCAAGCAGGGGCCACTCTTCATCGCAGTGCGCGGGCCTCTCCCTATCGCGGCCTCTCTTGTTGCGGAGCACAGGCTCCAGACGCGCAGGCTCAGTAGTTGTGGCTCACGGGCCCAGCCGCTCCGCGGCATGTGGGATCCTCCCAGACCAGGGCTCGAACCCGTGTCCCCTGCATTAGCAGGCAGATTCTCAACCACTGCGCCACCAGGGAGGCCCACTTTCTTGTTTTTCTTTTGAAAGACAGGCATTTATACAATTAACACAGTTATACAAGTTAAGGTACAAACTTCCAACTGAAATAAAAGTCATCATCACATGCTCTAAATAAGTAACTTTCACAGAAATTCCACATCCACTACAAAGATCTCCTCCCCCTATCCCTGATGGATCGTCTGACTTGCTGACGAGGCATATTCTATAAAGTTATTTTCCATGTTGCATTAACAGCGATTTCAATAGAGATGAAAGTGCTTTCATTTCAGTTGCTGTTATTCACTCAATCACACCGTTATCAGACTCAGTGCTAATCTGAAAAGTGGTGGTATTTTTTGTAGTTAAAGAAAGCACTAGGCTTCTTGTCCCATCCCAAAGGAACATAGAAGGAGTATCAGATTTAAAGCAGTAAACATTGTGGATCCTGTAAAGTTAAGAAATTATTAAAGATTACCTAAATTTCCATTATGTGTGCTCTATGATAATTTTGGCAGACATACAGAAGATACCTGAAAGCATTTTAGATGGCAACTCAATCTAACATCCACCTTTATAGGTGGGCCAGCCAGATGAGCAAAAAAAATGGGCAATGAGGCGACTCATCCTGTCATTCTGTAAACAAAGAAGCACCTTCATTAAACTACACTTAAAACCTAGGCTTTGTCAGGGCAATCTGGAAGCCTAAACCCTAGGAGGGTTACCAGAATGCTCTGTCTCCACATCTCCCCTGGGCAGAGGACAATAGGGTTTGGAGAACAAGAATCAGAGATTTCAGTAATACTCTAGTGTCTGGAAACTTGGGTGGAAACAAAATTATTTCATTTTTTCCCAATCTCATTGATATTTATCATTTCCTCAAATGTGAATTTTCCTCAAATTTAGCATTTCCGTCAAATATTTGTAAGCAACAAACACAATAGTATCACTATCCTGCTGTGTCATCATATCATATTGCATTATGGTAGTTGCACTCATATAGAGTTTCAACTCATCTCTACTTTGTGATTTAGGTAGTGATTAGAATGCAATCCTAGATATTATCTTATCTGATTTGTTGATAACAAAGCATATCATGATTTAGTTTCTAATACATTTATAACCGAACTTCGGTATTAATGGTTTTTGTTTTAATCCCATGTATTTATTTTATGCATTTTAGAACTCTATTCAGAAAAGGAACCCATATATTTCATCAAAATTCCAAAGGCGTGCATGACACATAAACAATGAAGATGCTCAAAATACAGACCACGAGTTAAGCAGCAGTATCAGATCACATCAAGTCTAAGATGTTGAGTGATTTTTATGCCATAACTCTGTGGCTCTAGTCTGTACCTTAAGCACTCCCTAGGAGATTGCAAAAATGCTAAATAGCCACAAAGAGATTTGGAGTGATTGGATGGAAGAATTATTTAC
Organism: Grampus griseus; assembly: GCF_964374135.1. Classification (NCBI taxonomy): domain Eukaryota; kingdom Metazoa; phylum Chordata; class Mammalia; order Artiodactyla; family Delphinidae; genus Grampus; species Grampus griseus. Next base: position 29,687,118 of record NC_139003.1, on the reverse strand, counting down.
AAAAAACAAATATGGATAGCTCAGGAAATAAAATTTCTCTCCATATTCAGCATTAGTCATCACCATCTGGCATAAAACTGCTAAAGCAAGTAAATCTGTCATCTCATTGCTGAAGTTATACTGAGGTTCCGAGAATGATTGGACGAAGTACGCAGGCCACATCTACAAACCAGAGCGAGGGACTTAGTGGATGCTTAGTGACTAGTAAAGACCAAATGACCAAAGAGCTTCTTTTATGCTTTCACACTGATAGGACGTAGGAGAGAAGACCTGCCACCCAGGCTTCTAATATAGGATTAACAAAATAGCTCCAAATCATCAAAAAATAAGCAGAGACTTTCACATGCGTTCATCACAATAAGATTCTGAATCATGTTTAAGAAACATGAACACATATCACATTCCAAGTGTTGAGTTCACTGGGTTGAAGATACCACGGAGGAGCAAGAAAACTTCCTTATTGGGTAATACTGTGTTCCCTGAAATGTAAATGTATCAGTTAATCATGGGACAAGTAGCAATGGGGTGCCCACTGTGGGCTAGGCACTAATGTGTCATTCCTACAGCAATAGGACAGACATATGATATCAGACATTCTAGCAACTTAAAGAAAGCTTTTCTAGTATTATAGAAAGGTTTCTCTTTCTTTTGAAGAGGTAGAATACTATGGTTGTTAGCCTATATTCATAATTAAAGGTAACTTCTTTTTATGTTTCATGGAGCTATAGTAAAAAGGCTCACCTCAGGCATATGGGAATAATAGTCTAGATTCCTAGTATATAACAGAGCAAGTTCTGTGAAGATTCACAGCAAGTAATCATATCTTTAAGTGTTAAATGCATAGGAATAATATAAAATCTTAGCAGAATACCTGTGGATTTATTTTAAGTCCTATGAACACTCTAACTCATTTAAAAAATGAAATCTCAGAATTCTGTCATCTCTTCATTTTAATTTTAGTTTTAATTCTCATTTCATGTATTTAAAATTTTAGAAGCAATTAGGAAATGTTTGAAAGTGCTACTACTATTGGCACTATTTATGTGATTAGTGCAATTATGTAATTAATGTAAATAATTACAACCTAGCAATTATAGCTTATTATGTTTTAATGAAATATCTATAATGCTAAGAAACTTCATATAACAGTCGGAATTTTAATTTAAATCTTTGGCCTTTTGAATCATGTCTAATCAAAAATTTTATTAATAGTGCTGTGCAAAATAACAGTTACAATTTCATGTTTTCAAATGGAGAAATGTCTTCTTTATGCCTTGTATAAGTCTATTCCAGACATCAGTATTTTCCTGACCACACTATTTCAGGGCCATCAATCAAATAAGAAGCAATTTATTTCTCTAGATCTTGGAACATTTCAATTCCCATCTCTACTTATTCTTGTGGAATGAGGATCTACTAAAAAGTAAGATACACATGCAGACAGAAAATTATATATTTTCTGTAGTAACAAAATCATAACATAATGTGTGATTTAGAAGGAAAGTCTTAAGGTAGATGGATTTCTTGAAGTCACTTTATAGATAAGCTGGTGTGTTCCACACCAAAATTTGTTAGCATCTCTCTACTAATACATTGTTTTATATATATATATATATATGCACATTGACATATGTATATAATGTGTATATATATACAAACATATATATATGCTTAGAAGGAAGCTTCTGTTTCCTTTCCAAACCCTTCCTATCCCATCATCTTATAAGCATCCCATAGAACAATGATTAGTATTTTTCTTAATGATTTAAGAAGAAATTTTAGCAAAAGAAACATGTTCTCTGCAAAAGAGAGAAATATATAATTGAACCACGATGATGATCATTGGGGATATAACAACAAAGAAGGTACAATCCTTCCTTTCAAGGAATTTAGAGTTTAATAGGTTGGAGACAGACATCTGAAGAGACAACATGTGATTTCATAAAGAATTAATGCAAATGCAGAAGAAAAAAGGCAAATAGAAAAATTAGCAAAAATCATAAACAGGCATTTTCTTTTCACAGAAGAGCAAACACAGAAACACCATAAACCTATAAAAAGATTCTCAATACTATCAAAAATAAGAGAATACAAATTAAGACCATAACAAAATAACATTCGACACCTACTATTATTTGTGAAAATTAAGAATTTTAACAAGGGCAAGATTTTAGTGAAGATATAAAACTTTGCAAACTCATATATGTTGCATGGGAGTAGAAACTGATACCATCAATTATGAAACTCTTGAATATTTGTATCAGGACATATGATCCAGAGTATACTCCTGTACTCATAGGAGTATAGTCAGAATAGTGTTAAACAAGGAACATCTCAAATATACAGTTGGTAAATAAATCACAATATATTTATACAATAGTATCTTAAATAAGCCATAAAAATTACTGACCTACAGGTAATTACGTTCAAAAGGAATGGATCATAAAATAGTAGAAACATAGATAAGTAAAAGGTATCATTTGATTATGTAGAGAACAGTATAATTTTTTGACAGTTTAAAAATCAGCAAACAAAACAATTAGAGACACATATATGTGGAGAAAAAGCTACATCTTAAAGCAGTAAAATCATAAAATAAAGCTTAGCATAGCTGTTTCTTTTGGTGGGGAAGATGGAAGATGACACCCAGAAGGAGCAGTCAGGTAGCATCAAGAAGCAATAACGTCTGGACATTAAGTTAACTGATGAGTTTTCAGGTGTACATTATCATTATGCCCTTTAGTTTAGTATGCATTACATATGCTTTTTTTTCTATATATTATGACAACATGTTTAAAAGGAAAGAATTTAAATAAGGTATTTATGTCACGTGAAAACGTGTCTCTAAAAAGAGCAACATTTAGAAAGCATTGCAGAGGAGCTGCAGTTGCAGTGGAGAGAGAAATCACCTGGAAAAGCTATATTTAGGTCAGACTAGCATAAAAAGTAAAAATTCGATAAGGCACGGGTCTGTATAGGAAAGTATCTCATGGCTTATGGACAGTTTTTGTTTACCTTAAAAATACATTAATGCTCCAAAGAAAAATGCATTTAAACAATTCTAAAAATATCCAAATTTCCTCACTAAATCGCCCTGCTGTGGAAGCCAAATGATATTTTAATCTTCTAAAATATGGTTGGGGATGTATTCTAATGCAATTTAAATTCTGCAGGAATTTGTGTGCATGGCATACCATTTTATTTTTCGGTGCTCTAGACTAATGCATTCTTACAGGCAATGATTATATCACTGCACGTTAAAGTGTATCACATGTCTGAAAATAGTCAAAATATATGTAAATCAGTATTTCAAGTAGAACCTAATGGAACCATTTAAACAGGCTTGTTGAAGTTTGACCCATAATTGTGATTACGCCACTGTGTTGTCAATTTGACTTCCCACTGCTAGTTGATCACCAGAGGACATAAATAGCCCTGGAGTGTATAATTGGTGCTGCCTTGCCACAAGTAGTTATTTAAATTCAGCTTCTCTCTACTCCCCTGAAATCATGTGCATTAGTAATAATAAAGCTGCCGAAATAAGTGGATGCTTTGGAAATATAATCAAATCTTTAAAACGTGTTAGTTTTTTTTTTTTTTCTCCCTAGTATACTAACCTGGAAACCCTTCATGTTTACATTTTATAAAAGCTAACATTCAGACCTATTCTACAAGCAGTAGAAAAATGCGGGCTGTTTTTAAGCACAGTGTTGTTTTGAAAATTCATGAGATCAAACATTCCATTTCAAAAACAAAAATATTAGCAACCCACTCTTGGATATTTTAAAGCAGGACAGAATGATAACTGTATTTTAACCAATTCAATATGATCCAGCTCCTCGATGAGACCTTCTTTATCATTGTGAGATAAGAAACAAGCCTGTCAAACCAATTTGCCCAGGTCCTTGTGTCCCTTTCAATCAGGAAAGTTGGGGCTGTAATGTTACTGACCCAGAACTATGCAGATCGTTCATTAGCATGATGGCTGATCAACCAAATGCATTTTAATGCCATTAACTTTTCCCCATCCCCAGGAAGGAGAAGAAAGGTAGATAGCTACAATTTTAGATTTGTCATGGGTAGATTTTCGGTTGAGATCCTCTTTTTCCTGAATTTCATAGGCTCAGAGTCACTCATAAACCTTCACTTCTGGCTGAGGTCAAGATTGGTAGGTGGATTACTAGAAAGAAAAGTGAAGACAACAGTCCTAAGTACTCTACCCATGTCCTGCTCCACCCACCTTAGGAGAAGTGTCTTCCTCAGTCTCAATCAGTAACTCTGTCTTTAAGGCAGCAAGAAGGACAAGAACTTCTTAGGCTTTGAGAAAGTATAATATTCTACCCTATGGTTGTTTAACAGGCAGTATACCAGGGACAGGCAGCAGGTATGTGACATAGCCAAAGAAATGCTAGAAGGGGATGAATTAACACAAGAGGCAGGCAAAATCAAATAAAGAAAAGGTCAATATAGACAGGTCGCTTCAGGACTAAATACAAGTAAGAGGAGTCATTTTCAAAGGTTGTGGGAATCAAGAAGGCAAGACCAGTGGCTGTTAGAAGAAAAGAGATCTTCTCTGGCTTAGAGACCTCCCTGGGCAAAAGCTGTTCTATAAACATCACTCTCCCTGAGAAGTTTCCTTGGTAGATAGATGTTGGAGGACTTGGATCGCTAATCTCAGACTTACTTGATAGTGTCACTCTTGGTCCGAGTTGAGGCCACAGTTGGCATCAGATGAGAAGGCCACGTGTTCTAAACTGTCTCGCAGCAGGTGGATGTGTTAACTGCTACCTGCTTCTTGAAGCTTTTCCTAATCCCTGCCCACTGGCCCTTACCTTTCTTTTCTCCAAATCTCTGTTGTACTTTGTAGCAGGTTTTGTACTCTGGTTTGTGTTTTAATTATTTTTGTCTTACCTACCCTATAAGATGCTAGCCTCCCTAACATTTGGAATTACAGGTAATTTGTATACACACCCTGTACTACCTAGTACAATCACTTGTTAAGCCGAAGAAAATTCATTATCCAACCTCATGAAAAGCTATTAATCTGGCTTAATGATGATGATGATGGCATTTGAATTTGTCCAGGTTCTTTTAAAGATAAAGATAATTTACAAGAACTGTCATATATTTGAGACTATGATAATATCCTTTCTCTGCTAAGTGTTAGGTGTAGCATGTAAAAATACTGATTAATTATTCTCTTTGTTAACTAGACTGAAATGTGAAGTGAAAATAAAGGATACTGCTAACATTTAGAGATAAAATAATAAGCACATAAGAGCATCCAATTCTATCAAGATCTCTTTAATTGCATTGTTATTAATTTCCAGCAAGCTCCCACAGTTCCCTTCATGTGATGTATATTTTAAGAGATCATCTTGCCCTTATGGTCCCTTTGGAGGGTCAATATGGCCACAATTGGAAAATGAAATTATTCATAAGGGCAGGATACTGCTCGGTCTTGGAAAACTTTCTGAAAAAGGTGAATCCTCAGAATGTTTAAAAGATCAGAGTTAACAAGTTGTATTCCCTAAGGTTAGGTTCACGTGTTTATTTAAGTTAGGATCATGTTAATAGGTTTTCAGCAGATCGAGATTTATATTTCCTTTGTGTCAGGAGGTAAATGTGGCTCTGCTCCACAAAGTCTGCAGGGACTCAGGCACCTGCCAGCCATCCCAGGTGTAACCATCCTTCTCACTTTCCAAGATGGCAAGTGTCGCTTCATCCATTACACTCAATATCCATGGACAGTGGGAAAAGTGGCGAAGGTTGTAGCACTACCATGTTTTAAGGAATGATCCCAGAAGCCAGAAGCCCAGAAGCACAGGACGTTTCCAGCTGCATTTTATTGACGCGAATTTATTACATAGTCAAACTTAATACAGAAGAACCCAGGAAAGTAGTTTTACTTCAAATATTCACTCAAGTAAAAGTCAGGGGTTTGACTTTAGTGGGAGAAGACTAGTATGGATAGCAGAGGTCACCTAGCAACCTCTGCCACAAAACAGTATCCATTAAAAAGAAGGTTTTTAGAGAAATAAATGAATGAAACAAGAGTAGAGGAAGAAACAAGGTCTTCATAATGTTTGCAATTTGCCATGAAGGCTCTTATTGAATAATCACTTTGAAGAGATATCCATTTACCAACATTTTGTAAGGATCAGGTACCACTTTCATTGAGATACATACCTTATAAGGCACGGTAGCTTCTAGGGGCTATTAAAAGAGCATTCAATAAACCAGATGAGAACAATATATTAAAAGGCACCCTGGAAACCCGAGCATGTTAGTGTCTACCTACAGGAAATAAATTTTGTTCAAAAGGCCTAGGCTGATCAGTGTAAAAAGTTTTTGTGTTTTTTAATTGCTTTTAAGGAGGCCGAATGAATTGCTCTAGATACGATTTTCCAGCATGGTCACTTGAAGATATGAGTAAAAATATTAATATACTATTCACTTCATAGGAAAATTTTTCTTTGGGACTAACACAAGAAATCTGTGATTTGACTTGCATTTAAAATTATGGGCAGGAAGCAGTTCATCCACATGAGCCATGTATCATAAATTATATTCTAATTGCCTAACATGTCAAGTTTCTATACTAATAAATATTCAGCTGAAGCAAAGGGAGGAAAACCTCATTATATACTGAGCTGTATTTAAATGGATTCTCTGATAAGGGAAATTTTACAAAGTCTGCTCAAACTTATGGAAATTAATGAATGTTCAAAATATATTCATGTATTTTATCATAAGTACATTACAACTCAATTAAAAACAAATAATAATCTATATTATCCTGTTAATTTTATATTTAAAGTTCCATAACAAAGGAGAAACCGTATTTCCATATTTTTATCATCAGTAGCAAAAAGACATTTTATTTCTGATTTTATATGCCATATTTGGGATCTGTACAATGTATATTTTAAAAATTGCAGCCTTACTTTTTAAGAACATAAAGCCATTTTCAAGTAATAATTTTCATCACAGAAGTTCTTATAAGTAGCGTGGCACTTTTCATCATATTGTTCTCTTTATCTAGAATGTCCTTCAATTTGCTCCAATCCCCTCTGCCCGTGTTCCCTCCCCATCACACACCCTTCTGTTAGAGCAAGTCCTACTTTTAAGACCCAGTTTACATGCTATTATGAAAATATTTTATGCTGTCTCCACCTAAAATCCATGCCTAACTCTTTTGCCTTCCACATGTACTTGTCTGATGTATCATACAGCACATACTTCTATGGTATAGAATCCTGACTTCACCTTGTCTCTTCTATTAGATGCCTCATTTTTTGAGCACCAGATCCCTATCTGATTAATTCTGGTACCACCACTTGCCCCCATGTAGCACAGGGTACCCGGCACATAGTGAATGCTCAAAAAATACAGTAGTTGTGGATGTAAGATATAGCAACACTTAAATAAACACTGGATTATATTGGCATTTTCATTACATTATGTTTTGTACATGGACTTTTTTAGTTCCAAAGAGCTGATTCGCTCTGTTTCCTGATAATTGTTTTACTAAATTAGATACTGTTCTCAGAGATCAGAGAAGGTTTCTGACCATTTCTGGCAGTTTTTGGTGTGAGTTAAGAAGATTTTATTCGAACTAACAACAAAGTCCAGAGGTGGGAAATGACTGATTATTCTGTGCTTCACCAAATGCTAGCAAGGAAGGGCCCTGCTAGGTACAGCCTCTATTTAACCCATCATCTCCACCAATCATCTTAAACATTAAGTCAGTGTTCTTGTACTTAAACACTTCGCTTTTCCGTAGCTATAGTATCAGTGCTTATTACTTCTCCTATCGAGTTATAAAGTACAGTGTGTTTTCTGGCATATCTGACTTGGTGCTAAGCCCTCACTCTGGGAACACTGTTGCAAATTTCGTGAGGAATGTCACAATTCCCAGTGTTAGAAGTTCCCAGGTGCTTGTACTTCTTTGAAATGCTTCCAAAGAAACATTTTTCTGGATAAGATGTTAAAAAAACCTTTAAATATCCTAAAGTAATTCAATAAAAAACCCCAAACTGATTACACCAAAGAATCTAACAGACAACAGCAATAGCAAAATAAAACCAAAACTCTAGGTTATGCAACTTTCCAAAGGAAAACAGAATTTCATCATTACATAACTTAAAATTTTGCCTCATTTCATAAACTTTATTTTTTTAAAACATATGCATCTGTGAGTTATGATGAATGTGGTGTAAGTATTATTACTGAGAACATTCCTCCTCTAATGCCAAAACGTGAATAAATAATGTGACTTTTGGTTCACTTTTTCATTCTCTTGTACCACAAATAATGGTTAAATTTGTATTTGACTTCTGGCTAGAATTCGTTCTTTTTGTGTGGAAAAAAAAATGCAATGCTAAATTCACTAGGCTTTGTGAGAACTCATCAAATTTTAGCTAAAACCTAAAGCCATGTTTTCAGTATGTTTTTCAAGTAAGATTAGTTACCCCAGAATCTGTTAGTCCGTGTTCTTTGTTTCTTAGTTGCACGAGTCTTTCTGCTTTGACATATGTCATCTTGGGGAACAGCCTCACAGCACAGTAATGACCTTGTCAAGGACCAAGAGGTGTGTCTTAAAGAATTATAATCTCTTGTTAGTCGATTTATGTGATTACTGTATAAAACAGAACTTGTTCAGTAATGATGGATGGCAATGCTGCAGGTATTGACTGATCTTTAGAAATATTTATATGACAGGTCCCTTAAGGTTTTGTACATTATAGTAGAGAATAACTGCATACAGAAAAGGAATGAGGTGTGATTCAGTTCTTGAACAATGCACTTAATTATCATATTTCTTCCACGCCCAGTCTAAAAACTGAACATCTGCCAGTGTAGTAGAAATAAGTGGCATGTAAATAAACGCCCTCTGCCCTTTCAGAGCATCATCTTTGTAAAAAAAAAATTATGATTTTGAAGAAAACAACAAAATTATTTGTTAGGTGAAGAACTTATGTAAAATCAAAATCTACTTGAATTATTTAGCTTCTAAAGTCAACATGCTCTCTGATACATTTCTAGGCTGGGAACTGCAGACAGACACAGACACACAAACATAAGAAATTCAGCCTATGCTGACAATTCTGCTTTGTTTAGGGAATTCCAACTGTTGTACATGAGATCATGTATTTCCATCTGTGGCTTTCTGTATTTCCCTGGGTGTTTCAGATTTTTTTAAATCTTCACTTTTAAATTTTAATTTTCCATGAAATACTTACTTCAGGTGACTAGAAGAAAAATGTTTGACAGAATTAAAGTTTTTCAGAACATGTACCTTAAAAATGTTTCAGTTAATTAATTAAACAAAGGATATTCACAGAAAAACAATCTGTAAAATTTATAAAATGTTTGTAAGCAGTGCTTTGAATGAGCCGGATGAATGTGATATAATCAAAAAGCATCTTTATTTTTACTTTACTATCATTTTAAAATTTACTCCATGGGGGGAGGTCTCTAGCCAGTGGTTGAAATGTAATGTAAGGAGCCCATTAACTGCTACCTTGTTTAATAGCAAACTGAGTCCCATATAACAATCAGTTCTATATGATAATCAAAACACTGATTTAACTGTAAAGTTTTTCATCTCCCAAAGCTGAGGCCTGATAATGGTTGGCTACTGGCTTAGAGAATGTAAGATATTGCCTTTCTTATCTCCTTCCCTCCTCCCAAGCTTTCACTCCTTTTTCCACCATCTTGTGAACTAAATTTTCTGACCTCAGCAGAGTTGCAGAAGAATGGAGAGAGGCAAACAGAGAGGAGAGGTAGAGCTCCTGACTGGTACCATGGCTTCACCTTGCCTGAGCCTAGCAGGTGTTTAGATTCTCTCATGGGCCACTTGACCTGGGGTCTGTCATCTAAAGTTCCCTCAGTCTGGACGAATGTTTCTCTATTCCAGCTGGTTGCTTCTTGCTTCAGCAGCAACTAGGAATTCACCAATCCACTTCCGGCTTTGGTTGGCTGAGGAGGTCCTATCAAAACAGGATTCTGTGTTCCTTTTCTTGAACAAACTGTAGGAATTCAAGTTAATTCCAACACAGCAGCCGTTCTCCTTCAGTCCAGCACCAAAGCAGTTAGCGAGCTTCTATCCTGTTAGGTCTCCTGGCTGGAAGTCAGACTCTGGTTCTTTGTATCTCCCATCTACAGGGAAACATATAAAGGTTTTCTAAGTGGTCTCATTAAATGCTGTCTGTCCTGACATGCACAGTCTCTCTCTCCAGGAAATCTGCTCTGTAAACCTACCACTTCATATCTCCTTTCCTAACCATGTCATGTGCTTGAAGTAGGTAAGGCGAAACTGGTTTTTCAGTTTTTACTTATCTGTTTTGAATTTTTTTGCAGGGTACATCCTCTTAACTTATCTGCTACCTATTGCCTTAGGGTCTACGCTGAAATCCATTTTAACATCTTGCAAATGTAATCTCCTGCACTACAGCCACTTAGCAGTTCCTTTGCAAGCATCCTAAAGTGGATCGAATTCAAAGAGGAAAATAGAGGAGGAAGAGGAAGTTCCCACGTTGAATGAATATTGTGAGATTTTTCTCCAATTCATATTTTATGAAATAAAAATTCAATGGCATATCCAAGATAAAAGTAACAATAATCCATACAAATATTGCAGAGTTGATGTTTTAAAACCTGAGATTACAAATTCATTTCTAAAGTAAGAGGGTTGAGGGACTTTCCTGGCGGTCCAGCGGTTAAGACTCTGTGCTTCCAGTGCAGGGGGAACAGGTTCGATCCCTGGTCGGGATATAAGACGCCACATGCCATGAGGCGTGGCCAAAAAAAAGATGGAACTAAAGTGAGAGGGTTGAAAGCTGTGGCCAAGAACACACGTGAGACTCGTGTGTCCTCTTTTCAGTCCCTAAGACTCAAATGATTTTCCACATAAGTTTTTTAAGCTTTCTGCTCTTTCTTCTACATCCCTCCCTTATACTCTCTTCCTTTCCTCCACCTTTCCTACCCCACTTTTCTTCACCTTTCTGCGTGCTGTCCTTTGCTCCTCCTCTATATTGGCTTGTGAAGATGATGAAAACCTGTCCACGTTCGTTCAGCTCATAATTCTTCAGTTTCCTCTACATTTAGTCCCTTCTCGATCCTGAGGTCCCCAGCTAGTTAAAACTGAAAAGACGTCCAGATGTTCATATTTACACACAGGTGTATCTTTTTTATGAAGCCTGCAGCCTTATACAGTTTGGGGTAGGGAGGAAACCATGGTAAGCGATAGAAATAAAATACAAAATAAGGCATATAAATTAAGTTCGGGACCTTGGAAAAGACCCTTGCAAGGAAAGGGCCCTGAAGCTTCATTAGCTTCGCAGCAGTCCGCCTCTGCATCCATATATAAAAAGCCTTGAAAACTCTTTTGCTCCTTCCTTCTGTCTTTCTAAAACAGTCGTAATTAGATAGCTGCTTCCCCATGTCTTTCCCCTAGGTTATATAAGAATAAATAATGAAAAACACTTGTTCTTTCAGCTCTTCAAGATCTGATTCTTACGTGGGTATTAAATATGAAAGATACATCACAGTAATTAGGTAACTCTTTTTGGTATACACAAATATAGTGTACAAAAACATAATTTTAGCTCATTCAACACCCTCACACTTATATAACTAGTAATGATGCCAAAATAATATTACTATGTCTCTTAAAATAATTCTTTAGTTCAAAACGTGCAATAAACAGAATGATTTTTGAGTTCTTAGACAGTTCCTTATTATGCTAACAAGATTACTTCAACCCCATGAAATATGGAACGTGTTCGCTTTCTCTTGTTTAACTATTATTTTGCATAAACCTTAAAATATAACCTCAAGAATATGGATCTATTTTTATCACTCATTGAAAAAAGCCTTCATGTTGCTTCTTATTGTAAATAACTAAATTTACAATGCTTGTCCCTTGTGTTATATTTGATGGCAGTTAATTGTTAGTTGGTTTTAATTATACGTCACAGTCTTTGTTCTGGAGACAATCCAAAGAGTAGATCATCTTGGTGTGTAATTTACTGAAACGGTTTCTAGGCAGGCTGCCATACTAAAGACCATGTGGTACAATTGTCATTAAAATTAAAAAAAATATGGGTATACATGTTTGCATTAAGGATTAGGGGGTGGTTCTATAAATTACGGAAAGCTCAGCAAAGTATTAAGAAGGCCAAAGAAATCAGCCAAAGGCCTAATTTCTAAATATCATTACAATACACAGATGTACTTCTTGTACTTGTGGTAAGACTTTGATGATCACTGCTTCTGCTGGTAGAATTTTGGATCACTCATAAGTATTGATATATTCTTTTTTAGCAGGTGAGTAGGTAAATATTGTTAGCATCTGATACTGGATAAGACACTAAGAAATCTTGTCCCATTATAAAATATAGAGCACTTTAGCTTTTTAAAATAAAGCGCCCAAATTCTGGTTAATATTTGTTAAAGATAACATTTTAGCCAATTAAAAAAAATAGTAAAAATGCTCAGGCAGTATTTAGTGTCATAAATTTATTCTCACGAATTTTAAAACAACTGCTCTGCTAGCTACCATTGAATAGCATCATTAAACGTTATTTTATTTTTGTAACTCAGTAAAAATGTGTCAGGCAGAGACTAGCATGAGCTGGCTGAAGATAAAAGCACTAGGCGGGCTTCCTTGGTGGCGCAGTGGTTGAGAGTCCGCCTGCCGAGGCAGGGGACACGGGTTCGTGCCCCAGTCTGGGAAGATCCCACATGCTGCGGAGTGGCTGGGCCCGTGAGCCATGGCCGCTGAGCCTGCGCGTCCGGAGCCTGTGCCCCGCAATGGGAGAGGCCACAACAGTGAGAGGCCCGCGTACAGCAAAAAAAAAAAAAGAAAGAAAGAAAGAAAAACAAGCACTAGGCACTATTTTAAAATAAAAGACATGTCTTTCCGCTCCTTCTTCCTCTTGACATCTATCTGAGGAATCTTCAAAAACAAATCTCAGGGCAGAGAGCAAAAGAAACAAAACAAGACACAGAAACAGAACTTGGGTTTGCTGAAGTAAAGCAGTGAGCTGCAAATACAACTCTGAAAATCTCAATCAATTGCTTTTATTTTAGTATTATGCCAAAACATTATTCTTTTACTGTAAAACTTAGGAAGACATAGAGAAACTGCATGTTTGTAATAAAATAACAAAAAACATATTTTTGGTTTTTTCTAAAATGGAATTTTATCATGTCAATCAAAAATCTAAGTTTCAATAAAGTCTCTTGCCCCTGGCCCTATGTCAGCTTACACACTCTCCTGCTTTGACAGTTCCTCCTCCAGGCCAACCTAAAACCAAGGAGCTATTTGCATGATATATGAATAGCTAGCATAGTGGTAAGAATTCTGGACTCAGAGTTGATATAATAGATAAATGAGAAAAACATACTACTGGAGTAGGGTCGTAAGGACCGACCTGCTTACTCATGTATAATTTTACTCACCATTCATTGTCTGGGTGCTACTTGCTCTTCTAACGTCTAATTTCTTGTTTGACCTTGTATGGAAAAAGCACATTTGGCATTAAAATCTATTTTCTCCTCAAAACATGTAGATAATTTCCTTTTAATGTTTTTATTCTTTAAATTTAATACAAGAATTTTAAGTTTTTTCTACAGTATATTTGCTTCCAATAATTTAAACTAATTGTTGATTTGAATCCCTGAAAAGGAAAAATGGCAATCTTGCCTTCTCTTTCAAAATTCTTTTTTTTAATTGTTTTTTTCCCCACAAAATTTGGAAGTAAGAAGAAATACATAAAGGAAGCAGATATTTTTTAAAGTGAAGATTATGGGATTATAGTTTTATTCAATAAATATCAAGCTCAATTCATGTGCCAGGAAATGTGCTAGATTCTGGGTACAAAATAAATATGATTCCTGCCCTTGAGCAGCATATAGGCAAGGGCAGTGGCTAGTTAATTGGATTAGAGCAGTGTACTAAATGATGCCAAGATCATAGATTCCACTTATGGACCAATTAGCTCATCTTTGTTCTATGGCCATAGATTGCATACAGACTAGATACTTTCATGGGTTTGTGCATTTGTACTCTATTTCTTGCCAAAAAGAACTTGAAAGAGCATCCAGCAAAGATATATAGAGTACAGAAACTCTGTGGAAGATAATAGAAAATGTTTTTTGAGACCGTATTTCATAAGGCTATTCAAATGTACAAAAAATTTATTTCTATTTTAGCCTATGAAACACATTGAAACCGAAATGTACTTATTAATTCAGTAATCTGGAAAATATTTAAAACTGTGAAATATTTTAATAAAGAAATTTAACAATTCCCTAATTCATTTATTATAAACCAAGCCTTAAATATAGACTCTAGATTAAGGATAACAGATACAAATACCCAAAGATAATAATATGCAGAATGAGAGATTTCTTAGTTGTAGCTAGACTATCTGTAAACAAATTTTCCGCAATAGAATTATCGGTTAGTCCTTTTTAATTTTCTTATTTAATTAATTTCTATATTATTTGCATAAGTCTTTCATTGTTGTAGGAATCATAATAATCATAATTTTATTCATTTTCTGAGGAATCCCACAAATAAGAAGAAAGTAAGGATGGAATTTCTGACAAATATCAGAGGCTATATCTATGCAGTTATATATGTTACATATTATGTATACATTGTTTTATAGTAATAAATTAACTAGTTGGCTTAATTAGTTCAGTTAAACATTTTTTCAAATGGTTATTTGACATTATTTAGTAAGACCACATATGATCATGGACCTTATTCTTCATCTTTTAATAAAATGTATTAAACATTTTAAGAAAATAGTTTTTCTTAGTCTTGTTCTTCCAGTGCAGGGACTTGGAAAGGAGAGCAAGATTTAGATGTTGGATCTATAACAAACCCTTTTATGAATAGGATTTCTACTTATTTACCAGATTTGTGCTGAATGGGGACATCTGTTGATTTTTCTGTACCCACATACAGGGCAGAGACTTGCTGGTTACCCTGCATGTCAGTCCTTTTCTTCTTCCTTACTAATAAGCCCTGATTTTTAGCTAGACTTATGACCACATGGAATAAAGACCACATCTTTCAGCCTTCCTGCAGTTAGGTGGGACCAAGAGATGAAGTTCTGGCTAATGGGTTGTAAGCAGAAGTCTTAAATGTGCAGTTTATAAGAAAGTTCCCCATATGTCCGTTCCGCTTCCACCTCTCTGTTGGTTGGAATGTGCACCTGATGACTAATACTTCAACAGTTATCTTGAAATGTGAGGTGACCTGAGAAGGGGAGCCTACGCGTTATGGAATGTCAGGATAGAATGTGTCTGCATCCCTTTTATCATGAAGCTCCTTTTAGCTCTATACCTCTTAGTTGTGGACTTTTGGGTGAGAAAGAAATATATTCTTATGTTACATAAGGCACTGTTGTTGTTGGGTTTCTTTTTTAGATTTTTTTTTTTTACTTGCATTCCAAACTAGTTATACTTAACATATAAAAAAAGCATTTTTGACATAACAGAGCATTATTATTATATAATATGTTGAAGTTGATTTTCATAATAGCATTTCATCAACCTAAGCTCCTTGGGGGTAAGTGTCAAATATTTGAAATTTTATTTTAAAACTACATTACCCTTAATTTAATGATAAGCTTGTTCTCTTTAGAATTGTTAAGAGGTATTGAGTCTATATTGGTACTTTGATTATTTTAATGAAATTCAGAGTTTTGTTTCCTTATTAGCCACAATGCAAACCAAGGCACATTTATAAGATTTTAATTAGTCTTTTATTTTAAAAAATAAAAATCATCAACAGAAAGAATTGGTTGATTTTTTCCCTTTTTAAAAAAATTTCTAAGTAGTTTCTAGAACAAATCAAAATTGTTTCTTATAATTAAAATATCACTTTTTCTATTATTAATATTATATCCTTTGCTGATATCCACAGTTTTACATTCTATTAGAAAGCTTGTTTAAAAAATCAATTGTAATATATTTCTGTTCTCTGGGGATCTGAGATTTCCAATCAGAAACGAGTATTTAACATTATCTGAAACTCTAAACAAGAACTCTATTATTTTTTATAACACCCAAAATGAACTGATAGATTTTGAAGATTTCATACTCAAAGGAAGTTGCTAGAAAGATGGTCTCAAGGAAAGTAGCAGTAGATATAATTCTCCCATTCATTCTGCCCTCTGGCTGCCATACACTACTTATTTCTAGTAAGGTAGAAAGAAAAGAAAAGCTGTGTTTAAAAAATTAAATTATATCTCCCAAAATGATTGCTCTAACAGTCTTTTTCTAATAGTCTTTCACTACTGGTCTTAAAGGAGGTCAAGGTGATAGATGTCAACTAGACTTACTGTGGTGATCATTTTGCAATGTATACAAATAGTGAATCATTATGCTGTACACCTGAAATGAATATAATGTTACATGTTAATTATACCTCAATTAAAAAATGAATTAGGGATTCCCTGGTGGCGCAGTGATTGAGAGTCCGCCTGCCGATGCAGGGGACACGGGTTCGTGCCCCGGTCCGGGAAGATCCCACATGCCGCGGAGCGGCTGGGCCCGTGAGCCATGGCTGCTGAGCCTGAGTTTCCAGAGCCTGTGCTCTGCAACGGGAGAGGCCACAACAGTGAGAGGCCCGCGTACCGCAAAAAAATAAATAAATAAATAAAAAGAATTAAAAAATAAGTAAAAGGAAGCCATAATCAATGTGAAAAATCACAAATGCTTCAAGTTCCAAAAATGCCCATCTTAGCTGTTCCCAAAATTCTGTAAGTTACTTTAAAAATTGTTCCGAACAGTCTATAAAATCATTGATCCAAACTATAGAAAGTTTGTTGTGCCACAAGAATTGTATATATTTTCTGCCAATTTTGTGTCATCCGCCAATGTTATTACCAAGGCAAACTAGATGAATCCACTTTTATCCTCTTCCAGATACACACTTTCAGGTTGCAAGTTACCTTCTATGACTTATTTTTTCCTTCAATAGTCCCTTTTAAAGAAATTAGGGAACAAGCTGTGCTTTTTCCCCAGCCTACTGTTTCCAGAGACTGGCACTAATTAAAGATTAGCTGAAATATTGGATACTAATAAAATACTAGCCATTGATAAAATATTAGAAACAAAACATATTTGTGAATATGCATGTGACATAAACTGGCAAAACATGAAAGAAATGTTTCTGCCAAGAAGTTTTCAAATCAGCATAAGGATGAATCAATTAAAACTTTTATTTCACTTGTAATTATACTTATAATGTAAAAATATTAGGGTCACTGTCACAGCCAAGACAAGTCCAAGAAAAAAATGACTACTAAATATAATGGGGTATCCTAAGTGGGATCCTGGAACAGAAAGGGGACATTAGGTAAAAACTAAGGAAATCTGAATAAATTATGGGCTTTATTTAATAACAATGTATCAATATAGCTTTATTAATTATAATAAATGTGCCACACTAATGTAAGATGCTAAGAATAGGGGAAATTGAGTGTGGAATATATATGGGAACTCTCTATACTCTGCAATTTTTCTGTAAATGTAAAACAGTTCTAAAATAAAAAGTGCATTTAAAAAAATACATTAAAATATTATGTGGTCGGGCTTCCCTGGTGGCGCAGTGGTTGAGAGTCCGCCTGCCAATGCAGGGGACACGGGTTTGTGCCCCGGTCCGGGAAGATCCCACATGCCGCGGAGCGGCTAGGCCCGTTAGCCATGGCCGCTGAGCCTGTGTGTCCAGGGCCTGTGCTCCGCAACAGGAGAGGCCACAACAGTGAGAGGCCCGCATACCACAAAAAAAAAAAAAAATATATATATATATATATATATATATATATATTATGTGGTCTAGAGATAGGCATTCAAAACGAATCTTATTTAGGCTGGAATTCTCACTTCAGTTTACAAGCTTCACAAAGATCGAATGTTTTACTCTTTTGGCAACACACTAGAGAGGTCATATGGCTTGTTGGAGATCAAATAGCATCTTAATTTTTTGGATGTTGTGTATTGGCATTTATTATATTTGTGCATAGAATGTCAGGTGCACCCAACATATTAATAAGTGGCTGCAATGGCATTTTCTGTGTTATGTCAATGCAATGTAAAAACAATTTCCAGTTGCAAAACTATTTGCCAACTTATGTTCATGTAGTTAAAATGGATTTTGCCTCTCGTTCAGGAAATAATTCCTACAATTCTTGCAGTAAGGTATACAATACCTACCTAGGACTCAATATGTTAACCTTTGGATAGCCTTTGGTTCTTTCTTCTAACCAAGCGCTTGCCCAGGAGCAGGGACTGGTGAGGTAGCTGTTGTGGTGAAAATACTTTCTCTCTTACATCTCTTACATCATTTATGACCATCTAGTTATAAAACCCTACAGGTTGTCAGTCTGTTTCTCCTCTATCATGTCTTGTGCTTCAGTGTTTGAAGGTTAACGTTTATGTTTTCCTATGTGACAAGAAATTCCCTAGTATATACATCACTAGCGCCAACGTTTGGGCTAAGAGGCCTTGATTTCCTGGCCTCAAAGATGCCCTTTTCAGCAAAATAGGTTGATGTTAGCATATGAAATATGGCATGTTCTAGCTGCCAGAGACAACTAGGCAATGGTCTAAGCACTCTACATGTATTCAAGTTCACGTTTAACAAACTCTTTGAGGTTGGCACTATTCTTAATTTTAGAGGAAGAGGGAGCTGAGGCCAGAAATTTTCAATTCACTTGCCCAAGATCATGAACTATTTAGTATTGGAACCAGGTTTTCAATCCAGGTAGCCTGGATCCAAATTCTCATCCTACACCACCTTCCGGAATCTTGTCAGTGCATGAAACTATTGAAGGAAACATTGTTTGGGGAACTCAAGGACATAAATCCAAGGGTCCTTAAAGCACTTTATCTGAATTTATTCATTGATAAATATATGCAATTTAACTAGATGCCAATTTCCCAAAGACTGGTTGGGGGAGGGGACTATTTGATGTCATATCTTTTAACAGCCCTCTCCGTGAATTTTGAAAATTCTCTATTTAGTAAGCACTAAATTCTTTCCCACATTCAAAATTAGCTGACAACTGTAGCTTGAAATGTATTAATTTTTAGAACATTTTAAGATGTTGGGCATACCATTCACAAATTACAGATATAGTCATCCTAACCAGTTTTCCCTACTTTACCCTCTGCCCCCCTATATCAATTCTCCACAAAGCAGCCAGGAAGTCTTTGCAGACCTGAATCACTCCTCTACCCACACTTTCCAAAGGCTTCCTTCCCATTTTCAGGAAAAAAAAAAAAACACCCAAATCCTAAAATGGTCTGTAAGCCCTCACATAATTTATTATCTGCCCCCCTCACGTGAGTGCGTGCGTACACACACGCACACACACACACACACACACACACACACACAAACTTCTCAAAGCTTTTTCTAACTACTGATTCCCTTGCACACTCCTTACCAACCACTCTCATCTCCTCGCTGTTTCTTAACGTGTTGAGAACACTGCAACTCAGAGAATTGTAGTTCCTCTCTCTGGAGCATTTTTTCACCCAGAGAGCCCTGTGTCTCATTCTCACTTTTTCCACATCTCTTCTCAAAAAATCATCTTTATCAAGGAGACTTTACCATATCCTCCCTCATCCTAGACTTTACCAAATCCTCCCTCATCCTAGACTTTACCAAATCCTCCCTCATCCTATGCATGCAAATCTTTGTTACTATGCTTCGCTTTTCCCCAAAAGACTTATCACCATCCAACATCATTATACACTTAATATTTTATTTGATTTTTATTTGTCCTGTCCTCCAAGTATGTCATCTTCTTGAAGGCAGAGGTTCTTTTTATTTACTAGATATACTTGGTCCATCATGGGTGTTCAATAGATATTTGTTGAGTGAATAAATGAATGAATGAATCTAAAAAGCGTTATATACCTTATGCAGCATGCAGTGGGATACACATCAGTATTTTATTTTCTTCCTTGGTGATTTATACATCCTAAGAATGATTTCTACATTATTTGAATACAATAAATTGTTATATCTCGATTTCTGCACAACGGAGACATATGGCTTTAAGTTCTGATATTGCCATTTCTATTAGTGGGGCTGTGTGTGAGGTTTTTGACCTTCTTGAGATTGTGCCCTCAACTGTAATGTGGGGATAATAACACCAATCTTGCAGATTTCAGTGAGGAGATAATACCTAAAAGATATTAAATTAGGGTTTTATGGAAATGTCAGGCTACTATACAGCTGTTCAGCATTGAGAACATTTATGTCCCTAACAGAAGAGGATCCCATACCAGCCCATTTGTATATGATAACAGCCCCACCTCGCCACTGCTTCCCAAACATGACATCAGTGGAATTTCTTCAGTTATGCTTCCTTTTCATTCAGATGATTGGAGCAACCTGAGATAAATTGCCTTCGCCCTCACCCAGATGTGTGAATTACCAACTACCATTATTTATTCATACCAATACCTCCCTTCATTGACATTGAATAATTGAGAGTTGATTGTGTTTAGGAAGATCAACAACCCCATAGTACAGTTCAGTTTTCAAAGCAGAGAATTCGCCAACCTTCAAAAGGATAAAGAAGAATTAATGCATTTCAAAAACAATGCAAGTGCAAAATTTTTATTTACATTGAAAATTGGTAGTGATATTGATGAATAATATAGATTGAAGATAAAGACTGATAGAACAGTAAGAAAGATCTGTGATGTATGTAGTTGCTTATTTTGTTATAAATATTAGATTTTAAAGATTAATTAGATATAAATATTAAACATTTTAGTGTATATTATGTTTAGTTTAAAAAATTTTTTAAATTTGTTAATAAACAGAAAAAATTTATTGAGTCTATTGGGCTACATTAGCATCACATTAACTTCTTCTAACCTTCAGAAATTAGGAAAAGGTAGCAATTATACTCTTAACAATTTGCTTTAGAATCAACCAATTAATTATTCATTGCCCATGGCACTAATAAGTCATTAGTCTTGTAGGGGCTCATTATAAGGAGCAATATGTAGACAGGTTCATTTAGGTAATTCTTTCTGAATGTTGATGAGGTTATTTGTAGATGATACATGCATGTTAGGATCAATTTAACAAATTAGTGAGGGTTTTCTCTCTCCCTTTTTTAAAGGCAGGAAGGACAGAGACTGTCTAAATCAACTATGAATTACAGTTTTGAGATGTTGTTGAAGTTTCTTTAAAGTGGGTGAATGGAGCAATTTTCTAGTGAAACCCGGTTTTTATATCTTAATCTATTAGAAGCTCACAAAATTCTAATCATTGTGCACACACATTCTGAAGCATGTGTTGAGAAATGCACATTTGGAAGGTTTTAGCTGTGGAAGACTTTGAAGCCAACCAATGCAGGCAATCAGTAGTGACATTGCATCAATATTTTTCTTCATACATACGCACACCACGCGCGCACACACACACACATTCATTTTTATTATCTTAATTCATTTAACTTTTAAACTCTTTTTGCCACTTATGATTCAGATTTAGGTTGTATCCATGTGAGGTTAAATAATTTAACATTTTTATAGACTCAGGTACTCCAGTTTTTTTGGTTGTTTTGCCTGGTTTTCATTTTTTTTTTATTGGAGTATAATTGCTTTACAATGTTGTGTTAGTTTCTGCTGTACAATGAAGTGTCTCAGCTATATGTATACATATATCCCCTCCCTCTTGGACCTCCCCGCCCCACCCCATCCCACCCATCTAGGTCATCACAGAGCACTGAGCTGAGCTCCCTGTGCGATACAGCAGGTTCCCACTAGCTATCTATGTTACACATGGTAGTGTATTTATGTGAAACCTAATCTCCCAGTTCACCCCACCCTCCCCTCCCCTCCGTGTCCACAGGTCCGTTCTCTATGTCTGCAAAAACAAGTTATTAGACTAATTTATTTCACTGAAGTGACCCTCCAGTTTCATTAATGGAATCAACCAGTTGCTTTGCTTGATGAATACAATGTAGGTAGATGAGTATAAAGATACAGAGAAACCTAGTTCTAGTTTAATTAATAATAACACTTGGGTGTCGTTTTTTCCTAATTGCCAGCTCTTTGTTGATATATTTGCACATGTAAGTATAGGAAAATGCATCCTTAAGATAAAAATCACATTTAATGTGGACATTTTTATTTTAGGAAACCAATAAAGTGATTGAAAATATCCATCCAAAGGTCCTACAAATTAAAATTACTCTATACATCAGGAATTGTTTTGAAGACAGTTTGATTTAAACCATACCGTTACTCTAGCAAAACACCGAGACTAACGTTTAATGTATTGTTACTAACAATTTAAATTCACTAATGAGCGTTTAAATGTGAATTCATTAATAATACTGGCCCAAACTCTGCCCTTGGGTACTCACGTGTTGCTTCCTTTGAGGTGGGATTTATGCTGGAAGGACTAAGCAACTGATAAAAGGATATATTTTTTATCTATAGCATACTTATACTTATGGGGGTGTAGTTCCTTTGAAAACATGTTGCACATATGAACAATATAAGTTATATCTGATTTTCACAGTCAAAACCTGGTATGATTGATGGTTTTGCTCATGACCAGTGACCTGCTCATTTTCTTACCTGTCCACACCAAAAGCCCAGAAGGCGAAGAACGCTTTGTAACTGTCAAAAATATGAAAAAAATGTCAAAAGAACATGAAATCAGTTGTGAAGCAGAAGTTATGGTTCAGTTTTCTCAAAGACAACATATAAATTGCAAATGTCCAAGTTATAAGCACCCCACTAATACATGTCACACTGTGCCCAGGAGACTGATAACCTCATTCTTATGAATTAAATCAAGCATTACTTAAGTCAACTATAATGTATAGTCCTATCTAATATAAATATTTATTAAGTGTTTAAATAGGACATTCCAGTACCCAATCATATAAAAAAATTTAACTTATTTACAATTTACCTTTATTGCAACAAATTAGGTAATGAATGTGTGCTTCCACATGAGTTATTGAAGTCAGGAAGTTCACTTCTACTGAAAATGTACTCTTGTTCCATTTTTTAAAATCTATTGTTCTCTTGTTATATTATATTATACGAGCAAAAGGCCTCCAGCCAGTACTTTGTGTTTTTTGCACAGCAAAAGAGACAGGTAGTTCAGAGTTGTTCTCACTCTTCCTGTTTGCTTACCCTCCCCACCAGCCAAAATGACCTAATGGTCTTCCCCTTATAGGCTCCTGATTTCCTGCCTCTGCCACTCCCTCTTATATTTTCCTGACCATCAATCTCAACTCATATCAAAGTTCTCATTCATGGCACAGTGGAAATACATATAAGTTTTGTGGAGCCTCCCCTGATCACTGCATCTGGAAGTGTTTACTCCTTTCTGTCAGTTTTTATTGCTGTATCAGTCGGGATCCAGTCAGAAAAACAATCCATTACAGTTATTTTACCAGAGAGAATTTAATCAAGAATTTGTTTAAACAGGTATGGGAGGGCAAATGGAGAGGGGAACCCTGAGTTTATAAAGAGACAGTAATTGTAGGAGACCCTTAGGGCTGGGCGAACCTAGCTCTAGAAGTTGGGATTATGAGAACCTAGAATTTTGGAGGGAGTCCCCAGGGGGCTGGGACCCACACCTTCAGGACGCGACATGTTCTGCTACTGCTGATGCTTCAAGAACTCAAAGGAGGTCCCTCCACAGAATGAGGACTTGGAATTCTGAGAATGAGGCATCACAGCTGGCTTCACAGATTGAGAGGGAAATGGATTACTGAACAAATTGATGCTCTGAGTCGACTGCTGAGGTGATGCTGGTAGGAGCAGGAAGCAAAACAGTAAAGTGGCACCTTTCTTCTCCCTCCTTCAACCGTCTACTCTTTTGATTGGAGGAAACTATCAGGGAGCCATCTGGCAAAGGAGAAGCCAACTTCAGCATCACAAAATAGCATAGAGGGTGAATTTGACACTGAGAGATAGTAATGCATCTTAGCATTTTAATTATACCTCTTTCAAATACTTAGCATTTTCTTCTTTCTAATGTAGTGTTCTGTATTATCTCCTAAGATCCTTGAGAATGGTATCTGTCTATGATTCATGTTTTGATCTTCCACATTTCAATTAATATTGTTGAATAAGTGAATATGTGAATTCCCCCAAATCAAAGCCTTTTCCTTTTCAATTGTAAGTACTGAATGTTTCTTTATAGAAGAAGATCACAGAAAATTAGTTTTTCTTTTCCTTGACACTTGAAATAATTTTTCTAGGATTTTATTGAGTATGCTTCTGGTAATACATGTATCCAAACAAAAGCAGACAATAAGTGTTCTTTTTAAAATTAATCTTTTAGTAGTTTATATAATTATGCAAACATTGCTTCAGTTTCTCAAGAGATGTATTGTTTCTCAGTCCAGCCTCACCCCATTCTCCTGTCTCTACCAAGAGAGAGAGCAGAGTCCAAGAAAGAAACCCTGATGGTGTTCCAAAGCTGAGCCAGCTGAAGGAGGAGGTTGTATAGGATAAGGCATAGAAGCATTGGGGGAGAAACTGAGGTTCAAGGTGATGATCTTTATGCTTCTCACATCCAGAAATGATTTACTGCTAGAAGCCTAAGTATATACTGCCTGACTCTCCAAGTACTGTAAATTGAGCTCACGAGGGTGAATCAGCTGAACTCTATTAATATAAATAGTCTGTATTTAACTTGACAGAAAAATGGGAACTCTGCTGTTGACCCACAAATACACATCCACTAATACAAAATACACATACATACACTCAAACATGTGGGCCGTTACATGTTACACTTCAGAGCTTCAGGAAGGCTTTTTAATGGAGAGAAAGGTTTTACAATGAGATCTTTCCTCATCAACTAAAGAAGTGTTGCATAAAATTCTACATAAAACTCAAGAGGTTCTGATGTTAGTCTGAGAGGTATGAAATCAGCATTATCAGCTGTCAAAATTTTATCTGCTCCAAAGGAAGCCATTTGTTCCAGTGAAATAATTTTATGTCTAGTATGTCAGGTTCTAATCTACAAAACAATGGTAAACTAGGAATTGATTATTCATCTTACAAATTATTGACTACACAATTACTTTTATTAATGTAACCTCGTGGCATATTAAAAAAGCAATTCCATTTATCAAAATTGGATTTGCACACAATTTTTCAGGTAATGATTTTTGTGAATTGATCTGTATTGCAGGAGGCACAATCATAGTTAAATCTGATGAGAGTTAGACCCTGTTAATTACATACTCAATATCCTCTTCGAAGAAAATAAGGAAAATGTTATTCTCAGTATAGTTGTTGAGTCAGAATTGCATCTTCTATAACTATTTCTGTAACTGTTGTTCACAAATTATCCATAGCTGAAGTTCAAGTTATAATTAATATCAGTAAGTTGTGAAGTGTCAGCAAAATCATTATTTAGTATCTGATTTCTAAAAGAAGCAGTGCAGCATAACAGTAAAAAAGTACAGGATTTGGGTTAAAATACAGTCTCCTTCACTTACTAGCTATGTGACCTTAGGCAAATTATTTATTTGAACCTCTCAATGTACAAAATTTCTTAAATTTGTTATTCAGATTAAAAAAATTTAGGAGCCCAAGTATTTAACACATAACTTCAATAAAGGGTGGCTGTTATGAATACATTGCTATTGTCAAATTTAACCATTTTTTATCTGTCTTCATTGCATATTTAAACATGAACAACTTATAAGATATTCATCTCAGGAGTGCATTTAAATATAAATCTTCTTGTATTTCACAATCAGTTTTCAATATTATACAGCTCTCCTTACCTGAAACCTTAATGTGCTGGTCAAATAGCTCATTTAAAAATATTTTAGGGCTTCCCTGGTGGCGCAGTGGTTGAGAATCTGCCTGCCAATGCAGCGGACACGGGTTCGAGCCCTGGTCTGGGAGGATCCCACATGCTGTGGAGCAACGGGGCCCGTGAGCCACAATTACTGAGCCTGCGCGTCTGGAGCCTGTGCTCCGCAACAAGAGAGGCCGCGATGGTGAGAGGCCCGCACAGCGCGATGAAGAGTGACCCCCGCTTGCCACAACTAGAGAAAGCCCTCGCACAGAAACGAAGACCCAACACAGCCATAAATAAATAAATAAATAAAATTTTAAAATATATAATTTTACACTAGTATGAGCTATAGGTCTTCTCGGAAGGTTCAAGCATATGTTTTGTTCCCTTCCTCTCTATACACTTCTCCTTGGGCATACTGCTTTCAGCCATTTATTAGTTGCATGTTCTCTGGGCTCTGTCTTCATGGCTCAAGACCATACAATCATCTATGCTTAAAGAAAGAGTTTGTTAACTAGGAATCTGTAGCCCTCTCTCTTCAAAAGAAGAGCATCAGGTCTGGGGATTAAAAAATGGACAGGGAATTTTCCTTATGTCATAGCATTATACTAGACCTTGTGTGTGTGTGTGTGTGTGTGTGTGTGTGTTATCTCATGATCAGAATTTGTTATTCTGCTGTAACATGTTTCTAAGGCAAATCCACACTACCCTTTCCATCCAAGGATTCTTTCTCAGGAATAGGAAATTGACTGAATACATAGTGTTGTCTCAATAAATTTCATTATAAATGAAAGAATTTATTCTTTCATTATAAATGAAAGAATTTTAAAAATTCAGTTGAGACATTGAGGTGAATGCTCACTACTTAAAACTAAAGTAGCTAAAAGGAAAAAAATGAAGCCAATAACTTAGGCTTCATTCCAAGAATAAGATGTTAAAACAACAGTTTCTTATAATTTCTTTCCTTGTATCTTCTGGAAAATGATCACAGTTCTTAACTGCATTTCAATTCAATTCAGTAGATTTTCCCTAAAATTCATCAATACACTAAACCATCTGCTAGAATAAAGTTCAGGAATGAAGTTATATGTACAGATTATATTCATTCACTCTACAAACATGTGGATATGAAGTAGAAAAATATTGTTATAGTGAATCTAAATTTTATTATATTTGTTATCAATATATAGATAAGAAACGTGGAATCTGAGGTAAATAAGAGCTGAAGAATTAAAACAACAGTTTGTTTCAGTACAATAGCACTTTGCCATAGGATAGATCATGGCCTCCAAAGATGTTCGTGCTCTAATTTTTGGACCTTGTGGATATGGCACTTTTTGGAGCAAAAGAGACTGCAGCTGTTGTTCAAATTAAAGATATTATCGTGAATTTTCCAGGGAGGCCCAGCCTAATCACATGAGCTTTGAGAGGCAGAGTACTTTCTCTGGCTGGAAGAAGAAGGAATGCCACAGAAGAGGAAGTCTGAGAGATTGGAAGCTTGAGACTGACTGGACAGACTGTTGCGAGTCTGAAAAGGGTGTGGCCAACATGGCAGGGAGCCCAGGTGGCCTTAAGCAGCTGAGAGCAGCTCTTGGCTGACTGCCAGCAGGGAAAGAGGGACCTTAGCCCTACAACAAGGAGCTGAATTCTGCCCATAACCTGGATGAGCTTGGAAATAGATTCTTCTCCAGAATTATACCTCATAATTCCACGTAAGAGTCTAGGCCAGACTAACACCTTGATTTCAGTTTTGTGAGATTAGGAGAAGAGAAACCAGCTGACCCTGCCTGGACTTCAGACCTAAGAGAACTGAGACAATAAATTTATGTTGTTTTAAGCCACTAACTTCATGGTAATTTGTTAAGGCAACAGTAGAAAACTAGTATATATTTTTCCCCAGTTCTCTTTCACTTGAAAGTGTTATTTCTGTAACAGAGCTATCAGACAAAATAAAATTTTTTTAAATAATAAAATGTATTCTTTTACATGTAGAGTTTTTACACTCAAGCCTGATTCATTACCTTCATATTTATTTAAAATAGTTTCTAAAATTCTTATGTGATTGAAGTTAATGTAATATTTATGCAATCAAAGTTAACATTAAGACATATAATGATTTTATCAGGTAAGCCATGAATATAAATTACAAATTATCATAATTATTTAAGATCATAATATTTTCCTGGTGAACATATTTTTTCAAAAGTCATAGTTATTCTTATTAATTTTGCAAGTGCACTTTCACAATGAACATATTAACAAGAGTTTTTTATGATGAATAAGTAATAATAACCATGTAAGAATAAAAATAATTACAACATGAATGGAAAGTCCTTGTTTAAATGTTTTTTTCTGCCATTTATGCACAGAGTTAGCAGAGGATATGGTATTTAACAAATATTGTCATTTCAATAATCCCAATTCTTAGAATATATTTTAATGAAATACTTCTAAATATGAAAAAGTTATGCATAAGGGTATTATTGCAGTGTCATTTATGGTAACTTCAATTTATGATTCTGAAGTGAACTAGGCAATAGCGATATGGTCACCCAAATTCTGGGATACAAACTCAATAAGAAATGATGTACCTGTATGAAAGATAGTTATAAGTATATAGAAACTCATAAGATTATGATTTTAAGTGAAAATACACAAAACCCATGCTATTATAATAACTTAAAACCTTTAGTATTTGAAAAGGAAGAGAATACATACAAATATTAATAGCTTTTTGAATAATGGAATTATAATAATAGTTTCTTTTGTATTTTCAAATAATTTATGGTTATATAATTTGTACAATTTTATTTAAATGCATTAAAAATAGACATCATACCTATTTCTTAAACCCTATGAGTCTGATTGAAGTCTTTCTTCTCACATAATTCCATAGCTTAATGGAGTCTGAGCTTGGACAGCAATGGCTGTTGCATTATGCTTACAGTGAAGTATCAAAAAAAAATCTTGAAAATGAGGGAGAAAAACTGACCCTTGACATTTTGCTCACAGAAATCAATAAGAGAGTCATTCTTTTCTGCTCATCTTTACCAGTACTGGTCCAGGCTACAGCACCAGTCACCTCATCTTCCTTCAATCATTTCTCACATCCCAGTGCAGTCAGAATGATGGATTTCAGTAGATCTGCTCACATCACCTTGCTTAAACTTTCTAATAGCTCTCCTTATCTCTGAGGTTAAAGGATAAAATTCTAAACTTGGATAACAAAGCTGAGCAGAGCCTGCCCCCACCAGACTTTCCAGCTCTTTTCCAAGGCCCTCATATTCTCACTCTCTGCTCTTCAACTGTATCGTTCTTCAGACAGTGTCCCAAACACGGCAGGCCTTTGCTCAGCATTTTCCCTCTGCACTACTTCCCAATCTGTTTGTGATGTTAACACCCAGTTATCCTTCAGATATCAGCTCCAACATCTTCGTTATAGTTCAGGACCTATTTGTGTTGTATATGCACTTACCTAATACTCATTCCTTTGCAGTGCTCATTTAAATCAATTTGTAAGTATACTTTCATTTTTGTGATTATTTGATTACCTGTCTCTGTCAACATAATGGAAACACTAGGATTAGGTCTCTTTGTTACCTGGTGCTTAGAACAATGACACGTAATAGGTGCTCAATAAATATTTTTGAATGTATGAATGAATGGGTACGGAAGTGATACTATAAATTAGCTCAATATAAAATCAAAAGCACCTTTAAGTAAAAATCAAATTGCTGGTACAATATGGCAAATGAAGGTGCCATTGGACGTCAAGTATTATAGTTTCATTGGCAAGGTTAGCATTATTGCATAAATAAATTATTGTTAGCATGAATGCATCAGTGTAGCTTAGTCTAATCCATCAAACATTTGAATCAACAAGTTGTTAAGTCTTTATGTTCTTTTTCCAATAAACCTTTTGATTCCAAGTTGGCTTTTGAAGTGATTAAGTTTACGGGAAGAAATGTGATGGCAATAAAGCATGAATATGCTGGCTCAGTTGTCAGTTTTGCTCATGTAAATTACTAAGTTTAGTATTCTGATTTTATATAAAATTTTATAGATGTGTCTATGGCCCTAAGAAGTGGGGCTCTTTCAATGTGGTGACAGAATTAAGTTGTGGGATTTGCTGGGTTTAGCTCTAACCCTGAACTATGAAAAATTTACTGAACACAGGTACTTTGTAATTTCTCATTGAATGATGTCAACTGGCCTTTTCCAAACCATGTACAGTCATTTATAATGTGCCTTTTAATTTAATATGCCAATATTCATTGGCTTCTATGCAAGATGAAAAAAAAACCTCTATGTATCTATATGTATGAAAATAGAAGTTTTCATTTAACAGACATTTCCTAAATAGGATAGAGAGATGAAGAGAGTTCTTGACCTTGTGAAGGTTAGAGGAAATAGACATGAATCAGTGAAATAAAAGAAAATGCAGTAAACAAAAACAACAACAATAGCATATATGCTCAAGGAAGCTTCTGAAAAAGAATAGAGAATAGATAATTTCTGAATGAAGAAGTGTGATAGTGTGATAGTAACTAGATAATGAGACAGACATGAAGCTAAAGTTATTTTATTGTATTAGAAAATGATCAGCTGAACCAACTATACATTTAATTTTTTTATTGGTGACAAGATGCTAGTAAATGAAGGAAAGATGAAAATGTAGAATTCAGAGCAGTTTTTAAAAAAAAAAGAAGAAGAAAAAGAGAGAGTTTGGATATGTATACTAGTTAAGGTAACTGTAATAATCTCCGGTTTTTAATGGATGAATATTATAGAAGTTTATTTGGCCCTCACATGTCAAGGTGTGTGGCTTTCCTCCATATAGTGATTCAGGAACCCAGGTTCCATCTATCTTTTAATTCTACCATCCTCTTCTGCATTTAGTTAGCTAAAGATAAAGAGAATGGAAAAGGCATGCACACTTCCTGAATAATCTGTACATATTCCATTGGTGGTAACTAGTCACAGGGTCAAGCTTGGCTGCAAGGTAGACTGACTGGGAAATGTAGTCTACAGATGACAGTATGGAAAGAGGGTCATTAAATGACAATAGTTTTCTACCAATTAAGCTCTGTGAAATTTATGTTGAGGCACATGAAAGCAAAATCTATACTCTTAGCACCCTAACATAAGAATACTATAAATGCAGTGAAAGGAAAATGAATACATTCTAATTTAAATAACGTCACCCCAAAATATATTTTATCAGTTTCTGGAAAGCATGAAACCTAAAAACTCTCCCTTAGAGTACAATGTTAGGTGGTCAGTTTCAATAAATCATTTCTAGGATTATATTCCAAATGTTTCCTTTAATTTTCACTCGTAATTGTGAATTACAGAAGGAAGAAATGATTACTAAATCAATTGAGCATGCCTCTTTTACCTGTATCAGATTTATTTTATAAGCATGATTAGATAATCTTAAATTTGTAGAATATTTTTATCCTTCTTGGACTTTCAAAATTTTTAATGCACTGTTTTTGATTAAATAGTGAAAGTATTTAGATATTGATCACATGCAGCAAAGGAATAGATAAAATTGAATTTTTAAATATATTCAATTAATGTTTTGGGACATTAATTTCCCAGTGTCTAAATTGAGCATAATAATATATGCCTCAGATACCTCATAGAACTGTTACAAGAGTCAAATGAAAAGGATGTGAAAGTTCTTAGAACATTAAAAGTAATTTATAAATATAATATCTATCTGTCTATGTGTGTAGGTGTGTAGTTTGTATATGTATACACACATAAGGACACCTGAAGTGTACTTCTAATGGGGTAGTAGAACAGCAGAATAATCTATTAGGTAAATTGGAAGAAAGGCCTATTTTCTGAGATGCATCTTGACATCCCTCTGTCCTGTATCATCAGCTAATTAGCTGCCTGGAGGCAAGTTCGATCTGTCAGGGTGCTGTCCACCTCTATTATTCTATGAAAAAGTAAAATCGTAACGATAATGGAATTGCATTTCACAAAGTTACAACTCACCCTTTCTAGTCTCAGCCTCCACTCTGATTTATTTCAGCTTTCGTCTGGGACTCCACCTGTCACTTTTCCTGATCACTCTCTTCTGTAGCTCCATTTGCCCTTCTTGTCCCCAGCCTGTTGTTAGGAAGTGAAATTATTTTCTGCTGTAGTCCTCTATGTTCGCTTTCATTTGGACTTTTCAGAAAAGGCCTTGTTTAAGCACTATTCTAAAATCCAAGTTAATCTACCCAATTGGACACAGGGTAGGGTACAGAATTAGAATGCACAAAGACTGAATCCTCAACCCAGGACTTATGGCATGACCATGAGTGGATCACTTAATCTCGTCAGGCTTTAGCTAAGGGAATTACCTTAGTTACTCACTCCAGGATACAGAAATTGAAAGATCAATGGGATAAGATATGTAAAGTGATCTTTGGAAAGAAGCAGAAGGGTAAACAAGACTTCTTCGCATCCTCTTCTGCTTTTAGAAATGAATTGCTCTAATGTGCTTTGTTACGATCGCCATGTAAGTGGTTCACTTTCAAACACTGCTGCAAATCCTAGCGAAAGTGGTTGTTCAGCGTAAGTTAGAATAACGGTACTAAGAATCATCTGTGCTGGACCAGAGAGGGTAAATAAAAGTGATAAATATTCAGGTTCATTATGTTCTAAATCCCAATTTGATAGAGCTGCTTTGTAACATTAGAGAACTCACATTGGGTTAAGTCTCAGGTTCTGTGTCTCTCAAATCTGGTAAATTTACTGCTGGTTTCATGAATAATAAAGCAAATCTCTATAAAGTGCTCATTTAGTGGACATACTAAATAATAAAGGGATTCCTTGTATTCTGCTATTTTCAGTAATGCTTCTTGCCTTCGTTACTTAGACATACGTGTCTTTTCTATTTTTATTCCGAATTCATACTACTTTTCACTAGATTGTGCCTAAATTGAAGCAACCAGAGACAGAAAAAAACCAGAGCCTATGTAGGTGAACCATACAGATGAGGAGGATAAAACAGTCTCCAATTCATTGGATTCTAGAGTACCAGGAAGTGCCTTTTAAATGCAGGCTGTGTGTATAAATGGATTTAAAACACAAAGCCAAATGCAAAGCTGAGGGAAGCCAAATAGCCCTTATCCTAAACTGGCAAGGCGTAGAGTTCTGGTGCTACAAACCATCAGCTAGACATGGCATGTTTTCACGAATTATTATATTAGACTGGACCATGAAAAAATAATTTATTGTCAGGGACAATTCGAAGGGTGGAGAACAACCCTGATTGCCAAGAACACTTGTAAATTTTGCAACAGATACACAGTTCAGAAGGTTTACTACCGTCTGTTTCTCCCCTCTTCATCAGCAATGCTGGTAGGATCATAAACCTAATCATTGATGCTAATTTATTTCTCCTGCCTGCACAGCTGCACTTTTCTAAGACTTGACACAGGAAGTGATTTGAGTATGTATGGATTTCACCAATCTGACTGTCTAATTAGGGACACTATGGTGTAAACTGTAGCTTTACAATCTCCATGGATCTTCATTTTCAGCACTTACATCTTTAAAGACACCAATTTATTGTGTGCTTGCTAATATAATACTGGTTTTTAAATTCTTATAATAGTTATATATAGCTCTTATAATAGTTAACCAGACTAGTGAATTATTCCTATATGTAAATTTGAGCTGTCTGGACCACTAGATACAAAGAAAATGTAGGTCCAAATCCCTAGCTTTCATTCAAGGTCTCCTCAAATGACAGATCTTGCATAGTCTTCCCTGATTCATGTAGGGGGAAGAAATGGCTAACCTGGAACTGCCATAGTTCTTCTAGGAAGCAAACTACTTCCCATCTCATTTTACAGGTATGTCTACATATCTGATCTCTCCCACTAGTCTATAAAGTTCTAAAAGTTCAAGGCTCTGATTTATTAATTCTTCAGAGAAAACAGAATTTTTTCTCTAAAGAATTAATATACGCTTCCTACTGCGTATAGGATAACCACCAAACCTTTACTATAGCTTATAAGTAGAGTGGACATAGCATTTATCTCATCTTTTTGAGTGAAAGGAGGAATTGCTACTCATTACTTTTGTGATAATAAGTATAAAGTGCTATTGTCCTGAGAAAATTGAGATGTATGGCCGCTGTACTTACACAAGTTCTTCATGATTTGGACATTGCCTTGATTTTCAGACTGATTCTCCATCATGCTCTCATACGCACTCTGAACTATAGCCATGCTAAATTGTTTGCAATGCCCCACAGATGCGATGTTCTCTCGCATGTCCAAACCTCTGCAGAAGACTCAGCTGAAATGGCAGTTCTCTGTAATCCTTTTTTCAGGTCCCAGAAAGACCATCAGCCCTGTAGGACTGTGTGCAGATTCTGATCATCTTCATTGTTTTTTAATGCCCCCAAAGAGTTTTTGACTTATTATAAGTATATCATTAATTATAGTGTTTTGAGAAAGATTTATTTTAAAAAAATTAATTATAATCCAAACTGGACCCAAATATTACATTCTTGTCTGAATATAAAACGAGAAAATAAAATCACATGGCATCAAATCTGGCTTTGAATTTTATATCTTTAAGGTGACCAGGGCATGACATTTACAGCCTGACTCACCCATAATGTTTAATAAATTGTTAAAAGAGAAGCAGTGAAATACTTGTAAGTCACCGTCTGTCCTTTAAATTGAGCCCATAACACTTCAGGTATGGTAAACCGTATTGTGATTGTGCTATTGACGTTAGATAGTAACTTCAGTTACTGGAAGCTATGTTCTTTATGTTCTATTATAACTGTGCTTGGTTTCTGCCATTAAAGAGTATTGTGCAGAAATCCAGGGAGACAAAATTTTATGTGTGCTTTGAATAATGAAGCAGATTTCCAGACATTTCAGAACAAATTAGTCTTATTTTGTTGAGTAACTAAATATTTAAAATACTAATGATTTTATCTGATTAGGTAGTAGTCTGTGTATGTACGTTTGTGTATCTTTACATGGACAAGCAATTTAAGATATAGATATATACAGATTTTTTTAAGCTGACATGATTTTTACATAAAAGTAATCATAAGCCAGAGTTACCAATTCAACATTTTGAAACATCTCAATGAGAAGTAAAAATACTGCTATTCTTAGTAAGCCAAAAAAAGGTGTTGCATCAGGAAGAGTGAAATATGAAAAGTATAGAAGTTTCATCAGAAAAATTTTGAAAATCAGTATTGTTTGAAATTACAAAACTTAGAAAGTCAGCTAATGTCCTCAAAGGCCAAAGTCAGAAGGAACTAACAAAACGTACTAAAAATAATAAGGCAGTAAGAGCTGAGAAGTAGGAGTATAGCCTGGTAGTGAAATAAAATAGGCAACAATTACATTGCTTTTAAAAGTTTTTGCTTCAGTTCCATGTTAGCTTTTAAAATATATATTAAAATGCTTTTACTTTTAAACTTAGTTTTCAGGCTGTACTAAATATGTACATAACCTCCATTTGTTTAGAAATGTAACTTCATTTTCCATAATTACCATCCTAACTGCTATTCCAGTAGGGCTTTGTTAATTCACACTAATGACAGGGAGACAATTGCTGAATTTTTGCAAGTTACTAAGTAAGTAAACAAATATTAAAAAAAATGGATATTTCATTCAGAATGTAGTTTATTTATTTATTTTGACAATTTTAGTATAGTTCTTAATTATTCTGATAATACTAGGACCAGTCAATATCCTGATGTGTATTCTATGAAACTTAAAATATAAGAGATGCTTTCTTGCCAACAAATTGCTTGGGTTAGCCAGCTTAGGGTACCAAATTATCCTGAGATAATTAATAAAGTTTACTTTTTTGGGGAGTGCATTCAATGTATCCCCATTTTGGGGAGTGTATTCAACATTTTGGGGGGAGTGTATTCAAAGCTGTTTTATACTATACCTGTCTTTGAGGACCTCACACTCTAGTATGACTTGGAACTTGTATTTTTTTTAAAATACTTAACAACCTTCATTTATTCCTGATTTCCTTCTTTAGTCATTCTAAATTAATGAGGTATAATTATAATTTATCTTGAACTATGTTTTAAGCTAAAGGGCATTTATCTTTTGTTAGTTACTATTGGTATTACTGTTAGTTTTAGATAGGATAAATTCCCAGACTCTGCGACACCTCCTAAATCTTTCCCTAGATGTTTCTTTGCTATTCTGTACAAATTCAAGCTATCACTTGAAAAAAACTTTAAAATTATATGTGTAAACTGTGATTTGGGGAATAACTTTTAAAATTTAGAGCACCAGAATAGAAATTGAGATTTTTTGATTCTGAGCTTAAGTCATAAAATGAACCAAGGCATGAGACTTACCCCCTTTGAGTCTCCAGAATTTTAATTAGTTTCTGAGTTCTTACCTTACTTTCTGGGAATGTTTTTATTTTATTTCAGGGCACTAACTTTTATTCAGAATTCTATGACTGTATAATCTTAAATCAGCATAATAGAAGCTGGTGTAAGTGAAATAAATTCAAAATTCCTGCTTACAATTCTGAGGACACAATTAAGTATCTGGCAGGAAATCCCAGTCTTTTCCCCAGGGGACCACACACACACACACACACACACACACACACACACACACACACACACTTGGAGAATTCATACTTTTGCAAGATTTGAATTGACTCACAAATCTCTCTACACCCTTCATATAATTTTCCAACATTAACATTATACAGTCTTTACTTACTAATGAAAGTAAACACCATGTGCCTTGTGTAATGCCATTTATCCATTCAGTAATCATTTTCTAAATGAGTGAGTGAAAAAAGAAAACCTATCATAAATGCCCTGTTGACCCATACTACCTCAGCAAAACCATACTGAGACTTCTTACATTTGTTTCTATGCACACAATCCTGTTTGATTTCTCCTTTAGAAATGTTTTCAATTTTCCCATGCTAATAACCTCATTATAACATAATTGTGTTTACTGTGTTATTCTAATACTCATAGTCTAGACAAGCATGTTTGCGTCCTCATCTCCGTCCTTTCTTCTCCTTTAACAAATGATAATCTCCCCTCATAATCCTGGGATTTCCCAAGGTCTCTAAAGCCTTCTCCACAGAACAGAAGTCACTGCCTTTTCTTGACCCAACAGATTCTCACTAGATCATGCATCTTACCATGCTGACATATGAGTGTGATCTATTCATTGTCTTTTATGAATTTTTATGTACAATGCACCCAACATTACTTTCTGATTCTGATTCACTTCAGAATTCAACTAATCAATATTGACTGCACATTTTAGAAACACGGTATAAAAGAAAAAATGGATCTTAAATAAAAATGTTTGAAATGAATCCCAACTATAAATGTTATGTGGCTTTGGCAGAAAATAATTCCCTTAAACTCTCCTGAAGTTGTCTTCTCATATACAGAAGGAAGATTATACTTGAAAGTAAAAATGCAAGGATGTAAACATTACCTTACAGTAAAAATTTAAAGAAAATATCTTATTACCTTCTTTTGTTCTGATTGTACCTAACAAAGGAATCCAAATACAGTGCTCAGTATCCCCATGCACCCCAAAAGAAAACTGATTTAATTAGTTTGAGAAACTTGATAAAAACAGTCTCAAATTTCGATTTTTTTCTATTTTTGAAAATATCATGTGTCCTATAAACCAATAAAATAAATGACTTAGAAATGAAGCTTATTGTAGCGGGGAAAGATTTAATTAAACCCTTAAATATCATGTTTTGATAATTATTTATTGTAGAAAAATGTTCACCTAAATTTATAATTGTCCTACTTCTTGTTTTTTAAATGCCACGACATTCATGCTGGACATGCTTCTTTCTTTCAAAATAGGGATCTGAGTGTTTTTGTCTTTCAATTTCTATTGACATCTTATTCGCTGTCAGAAGAACAATAAGCTGAACCCTCCAGAATCAATTTTTAGAAGGTAATGTCTCTTTTCGATACCTAAGAGCACATAAAATATTTGACTTTAACTCAATAATAACAGCAACGGACCATTTTAACTTTCGTAACCAATAGAGCTCGTGATAATATGATGAAGTACATCAGATTCACTGAGTTATTATGATGGTACTTTATCAGCTCTGCACAACGTGCTGGCAGAGAAGGTACATCGATATATTTAATATATATTGTTACGCAGTATCGATAAATTCTCTAGTTTATGGCCTTCTGGGAACTGAGGGAAATGATCCAATTAGCAAGAACACGTGAACTGGGGGAAATTAAATCAACTTTAATAAAAACATCTATAAAACATGTTGCAAGCAAAGTATAGTGGTCATTAGGGGCCTCATTCCTGGAAATCAATAAAACATTTCAAGGGTCGTATTTTTATAACTTCTTCTTGCATGTTAGTTGGACTCGCCTCAAGGGCATCCCGAAAACTGCCAAAAACAAGACTCCTGACTTCAGCGACACCGCATTTCTAACGAGGTTGCTAGGTGTGCATTAGCCCTACGTATGGAACTGGGCCTGTGAAAGCGTCACAGCAAGTGATACGTGAATTTAACGTTGGTAGGAAACACATGCCAGAAAGGTGGAACTCATGAGATTTTTGTTTTCCCTCAAAACTCAAGGTTTCCTTGACCAGATATGGTTTTCATCCATTTGTACCTATTCAGATCCCACTCCTCTTTCATGACTGTGGGAGTGGCGATGCTTTCTATTGCCTCTTTATACATTTATGTGTTTTTTTTCAACTTTTCTAAAATACCTATGTATTTTTAATTGCCCGTACAAAGTAAATAAATAAATTCAAGCATATTTGAAACAGAGCAGAAATGCAAATATGTGCATGTCTTCTTCACTGCTTCCTGCTTCCCGTACCTCCATTTTCAATTCTACCACTAGCCTCTCAGGTAATTGCTGTTTACAGTCTAGTATGTGTTCTTCTAGAAATAAGTCGAATATGTTTTAAATTTTTTAAATCTCTATGCACGTTTCAGGGCCCAGTTCAGGGAGCCACCTGACCCTAAACCATTTTTTCCATCTTCCCCCTGGTCAAATTGACTTCTTTTTTTATATTCCTGTAGTTCTTTGCTTAAACTTCTACTGCAGCATTAATTGCACTCTGCATTGTCTTATTATAGTTATGTGTACGTGTCTTTCTTCCACAGAGACCCTTAATTAAGTAAACATCAGGACAATGCCTAATACATCTTTACATTAACTGCCACACTCGCAGGAAATATAAGGGCATATTTATTAAATGAATAAATGAATGAATGTATGGCATATCTGTGAAATAGGGCAAGTAATGGATGCTAAGGGGCAGACAGGTTTGTAGTAAAGCGATATTTATCCATCTGTTTTGATCACAGAGAATTGCTGTGACCTAACTGTGGAAAGTGATAAAATAAATACATTTTTTAAATGTAGCTCTGGCTTTTACTATTGTGCTACACAATAACATATTACAACAATTCAGATACACTTACTTTTCTCTGTGATTTTATTACTTTTCTGCTAAAAGACAAACATTGTTCCAATACTCTCAGACCCTCAGGGAAGGAAGAATGATTTTCACAGTAGTTTATACAAACACAGCTCTTTAAATTGGATCAGTAAAGCTTCTTTATAAACGACAGCAGTCATAGAATTTAGACACTCAATTGCAATATAAAATTAAATTTTCAGTTTTTCCTAGCTGTGGAGAATGATTTAGAGGTTAGATTGGAAAGGAAAACTTGTTACATATGTAGAAGAGGTTTTAAAAGTGATTCATTATAAGAAAAACAAATTGATGCCATTTTAGAAGGTCCTTAGCAATGAGCTATTTTAGTTGGGGTCCTTGAATCAATCTAAATGTACAATTTGGGCAAAACATTAATTCGTAGTCATGTAAGGTATTATATGTCATTTAAAAAGAAACGAAATTGTCATAGGAGTCTATATCTTCTATTTTTTTGGACTCTCTCCATCTTAATATACTCAGACTAGCCAGCACCTTCCAGAACATGGAACAGAAATTGGCTCACCTTAATGAGATAACCCACAACAAGTAAATGAAACAGAAAGATGATGCAAACTGCCCTGAAATGATAGCTGTCTTCTATGCAACCATGGCTACAGTATTACAAAATTTTTCCACTCTTCTGTTGCCAACTCTTTGGTAGTATTATGTATTTCTACATAATGATAACCCCTGTTTCAGTTTGACTACTATTCTCAACTTCAGTGTCCCTTAACATTGACCTATGTGGCACATGAGAGAATAAAGCTATAGGATT
The DNA here is from genome assembly GCF_964374135.1 of Grampus griseus. NCBI lineage: Eukaryota > Metazoa > Chordata > Mammalia > Artiodactyla > Delphinidae > Grampus > Grampus griseus. The sequence continues at coordinate 29,647,004 of NC_139003.1, read as the reverse complement.
CAGGGGACCTTCAAATTGACAAACATCTTTATAAACCTCTGTAACTAATCCCTTCCTATAATTTTTTTTTCTACTAGCAACTAATACAGAATTCAATTCAGGAAAGGTAAATATTATGAGTCGATGTCTCCTAAAAACAATATTTGGACAAATTCTCTGCTTAATAGTTTTCCTCCTTGGCTGTTGGTAGCTTTCACAAACAAGGAACTTCAGTGAAGGTGGTGTCCAGCCAATGTGTGCTATGAATGATTATCTGGGAGCACATGGACCCATTTTGAAACTAAGTCTGGGCCATGCTTTCTGTCTCCTTTCTTATGTGCCCCTCTTAGGTTCCCACAAGCGCTAGTTATATTAAAATTTGTGATTCGATGGTGTCTACTTTTGAGCTTAAGTGAGAAAGAGGTTCTCCTAGTGGCTTATTCAATAATGAAACAGAGTATCTGAATTACTGGAATGTAAAAGACACCAGGCTATTTCACCTTCACCCTGTTCTTCTCTTCTAGAAAGCTTTTCATGGCAGCCCTCCAGCTGCTTTCCTTCCAGTTGAATTTGAAATGCTCCATTACCTTGGCTAAATTTCAACTATGTCAGTAAAATCCCAAAGAGCAAATCAAGCTAGCAGCAAAAGTGCCTTTCCTAAGTAAATAGACTACTGACCCCCAAATTTGAGAAGAGACACCATGCCATCAAGATTATTTCATTGTCAGTTTTAATAAAGGCAGTCATTTTCTTGTGCAGGGCTATCCATTGATGAACTCAGTTTAAAGGAGCTGCCTATCTCCTTGGACTGAACACAGCTCATGGCAGTGCTTGAGTTCACTTATTGTGCTACCAGTATGACCAACACTACCCCAGTCGCCACTGTAAAATGCCAGAGACTGGCCTCAAAAGGGAGGCCATCCGTCTTCCCCTAAAAAGCAATCAGGACCAAGTCTACCATGTCATACATCCTCAATAACCTCAGCTTCTATAAACAACCCATTCCTTTCTCTTCTGAAACAAACGAATCAAAGCATGTGGTTTTTGTTGATTACATCCACCATCCTTCTTTGTAGTGCTAAGTAACATTGTCTTCACTCCCAAAGTCATCACTGGTTGAAATCAACTACGCTACTCTTTCATCATTCTTGGTGAGTCCAGGAGGGTCTTCCATCTAACACTGAGAGCCTTGGTCATGTCTTCTAATGAATAGCTCTTCTATCCCACCTTATGAACCCATTTCCAGGGTCTTCCTAGACCTGGTCAATCTCAATCATTATAGGCAACATCTCTAAAATCTCAATTTCAAATATTTCACTGTCTGAGCACTGCTTATTACCTCTCCATCTTCCTTCTATGAGCTCAATTTTAGCCATTATTCAGTCTCATAGGAACCTGCAATTCATTGACACTATTAATGTTTTACTGTCCCTCACCCCCACTTAACCTTACTGCCCTTATACATAGCTTAGATTACATGACTCACCATTATAATTGTCACTCCCTTGCCTACTCCCTCATGTTCTTTGCCTGTTTTTTTCTCTTATCAACCTCACCTGTCAAACTTGAGCTTTAGTTAAAAATCCATCTCTCCTCCTACTGCCAGCCTACAGTGAGCAGTGAACATGGTTGAAGAAAACCAACAGCTGTACTGATTGATGTTAAATTTATGGCCACAGATTTATGACTCAGCATTGCCAAGAAATCCTCCTGCATTTCTGTTGTCAATCCATGCTCCCACACTGTGAAATGACTGTTTGATAACTTCTCTTCTCTCCTCAAACCTCAAGTGTCTCCTCCCCCATCCTAACTCTTTCAGCTGATTACCTTGACTTTTATATCCTTTAAAGAAAAGCTATCAGATGATAACTTTCTCATTATTCCACCACAAATCTACCAGCCTTTCTTCACTTTACCCATATACCCATATACTTCTGTTTACTCCTGTTTCAATGGGTGAACTGTCCTTGACACTACTGAAGTCCAGCAATTTAATCTGTATGCCACCCCTTCTCATGCACTCAAAGTCCTTGCTCACTTTTCTCCTGCACCAGTTAATTGATCGTTCCCATCAGCATACAAACGTTCTGAAATATTCCCACCTTAGGGAAAAAGCTTCTTTGATCAAAAGTCCCTCTCCAGCTGTCACCCTTTATAGAAAAACTCCTCAAAATGTTTGTTTCTATTACTTTCTCTCTTGATATATATATTTTTAACATCTTTCTTAGAGTATAATTGCTTTACAATGGGCTACAGGCCGGCTTTTAAGCCCACTTTGCTCCTGCAAGTTCTCTTTCCTGGGTCCCCAGTAACATCAACCCTGCGTACTTCAGTCAATTCTCAGCCTTCATTTTATTTGATAGTTGCTTTTGACACATTAACTTACTACCTCCTTACAAAAGGCTTTCTGTACTTGGTTCCCATGCCACGACACTTTTCTGGTTTTTAGCCTATTTGACTAGCGCCTCTTTTAATCTCATTTCTTGGTTCTTCTTTCCCTTTCTAAGAAATGCTAGAGTTGTGCAGCTATCTGACCCTGGGCCTCATCTCTCTTTAATCTGTATTCACTTTCCAGGTGATCTTATCCAGTGTTATTGCTTTAAATGTTGCACAAACTCCCAGCCTTAGGCTGAAAATTCTCCTCTGAATTCCGCTTAACTGTCCGATGGGCATATCAAACAGAACACTTGATGTATGTAATGTGGGAATTAAGTCATATTTTTTTAAGTTCATATTTAAAAACCAGAGGGAAGGCAAGGAAAATGGTGATTCTTGCTAAGTCTATGCAGTAATTGTACCAACATCAATTATATTTCTGAAATTTTCTCTATGATTTCAATGCATCATTATTTCTTTTAAGGTAAAAAATAAAAGCTATGTCCACATTCTTTAAATATATCAAATATCCATACCTGTGGACATGTAACATGGCTACAGAGAAATAAATAAAACAAATAGGCTCACATCCAAGTAAGTTGTAAAATACAGACAATAAGCCTTTAAATCACTTAAACGTAAGCTAAATAGTTATTTTTAACATCCTAATACAATTGATGATGTAACATTAAAATTGTTATAATATCCTCGTTGTAAAATCCTGTATTCTTTCAATAAAAAGCCATGTCACAAAGCTAGTTGTGACATATCAACAAAAAATGAAAGTGCCCACTAGCTGAAATAAAAAGATCATATAGTCCTTTCAAATTACTACAAAAACAAAAGATATGGAAGACTACTGAAATTTAGTGGGAGGATGATGCAGAAAAGAAGTATAAAATAATACGAAAAATATGATTAAAAGTTAGATGTAATATATCAGTTATGAAAATAAACAAATGGAACAGAATGCACATTTGAATATTTATATATATATATATATATGTGCTTTTTATATGTCACCTCTAAAGCAAAATAACACTAAAATAATTATGAATAGTCATGAAAGAGGAAAATGCTCACAGGCAATATAAAATGAAGATATAGGATAAGCTGTTATATAGTCATATATAATAATGTCTTAAGAATAAATGCATATGCAAACATAACACACACACACACACACACACACACACACACACACACACCACATTCCCCTGGAAAGATATGAAGTACATGTTTACAGTAGTTTGCAGATGAAAAGTTGACAAATGATATTACTCTCTTCTTTTTACTTCCCTCTGTTTTATATTTTTGTTGGTAAATATTCATTATTTTCATATCAGCAAAGGTTAATATCAATACATTATTTAAATAAATTACAGCTCATCTTTAAAACCTTTAGTCTCCACCCATTTACAAAGTATTCCACCTTGAATTCAAGGACTTCCAAAGTCTACTGCACTTACCAACTTTCCAGTCATCTTTCTGATCTATTATGCTAAAACTGCTCCAACTAAAGAGGTCTACCTTCTGATCTTCAAGCACTGTGCAAGTTTTCACCTTCAGCCAAAGTTGTAATGCCTTCAAGGTCCAGCTCACATTTTAGTTCCTTCATGAACCATTTGAGACCATCATAACCTTTGGAGATTATTCTCACCACAGATTCTCAGACCATTTTTTCATCTGACATTTGACAATGGATTTCTGGCATAGTTTTTAAATTTTCAGTAATTATGTTCCCTAAGTATTAGATACTACTAAAGAAACAAAGTAGATACCCTGCATCAAGCTCAGAACTCTACCTACAAAGGCCCTTAAGAAATTTTGGTATTGTTCTAAAGGATAAAATGAACTCACATAAATCCATTACTAATGTTTGAAAATAATTTCTATTAAACCAAGACATGTATTTGTTTAACCTCAGATAAGTGTGAAACATGCTGGTTTTATGCAAAACTAGGATAGGTCATAGTAATTGGATAAGTGGGTCTACAACATCCCCTTCTTACTCCTCTTGTCCAGATCTGTCCATGGTCCCCCCCATCCTGACGTATAAATGTTTCCACAGATCTCTCATTGCAGTCCTTCAGCCACTGTAAGTATGGGGAGTTAATAGCTTGAATATCAATTCCATAATATAACTCTAGTTAAATAATAATTGATGCAGAATAATTAATGGTCTCCTTTTGAAAGTGACTAGTTTGAAAAAGGATTGAAAAATCCCCGTCATAAAATTGGAATGGTAAGGCCAAGAAAAATTCTCCATCTCCCTGATGCACTATGTCATTCGTAGCTCAAAGATTTTGAAAAAAAAATCTTTGTTTTGTTTTACAACATTCCATGGTAGTCTAGAAAATGGCTATTAAAATGTCTCTTGTATGAATCTCCTATACAGAAGATGTCCAAATAATTTATGTAGACACACGCCACTCAAGGAGGTGAAGTGTAATTCCTTCCCCTTATAGGCTGTGCTTGGTGACTTCCTTCATAATAGTAGAGTATGGAAGGAGCAGGGAATAACTTACATTTAAGAAATATGGAAAGCACTACCTCAGGCATGTGATCAAGGTTCACATCATCAGTATAAGTCCTACTGATAGAATGTACCATTATAAGATATAATAGGAATGGCATTTTACTGTAGTCTGTAGTCTTCCTCCCCAAAACCCTAACTTCAGTCTAACCACAACAAAAATAACAGACAAATCCAAATTGAAGGGCACGCTACAAAATACCAATTAGTATTCCTCAAAACTTTCAAGGTGATCTAAACAAGGAAAATCTGAGAAACCGCCCCTGTCTAGAGGAGCCTAAGGATACACGATGACTGAATGTAAGGTGGTATCCTGGATGGGACCCTGGAACAGAAAATAGACAGGGAAAAAAACAATTAAATCCGAGCAAAGTGTGGACTTTAGTTAATAGCACTTAACCAGTGTGGGTTTCTTAATTGTGACAACGTACTGTAGTAATGCAAGTTGTTAGCAAGAGCAATTGTCGAAACGGGGAGGAGTAAATAGGGGTATAAATCTAAATCTATTCTAAAATAAAAAGGTGGTTTAAATTTTAAAATGTCTCTTGTACTATCCACTATAAAATAGCATTTAATGTTCACAGGAACATACCAGATCAAGTAGAGTGATAAAAGAAATTATTTTTTATCTTTGGTATGTAATATTCTTTAAATGAAAAGGGTTCTGATTAAAGAAGAATGTATCCTAGAAAGTCATTCTATCACTCCAGCAAGACTGTGTTTTATGTATAGTCTTTGGTTTTAAAGAGTTGTAACTGCTACAAATACAGTTGAAATACATGTCTCAATAAATAAGAGGGAAAGTGGATGAATCCTAGTAAAACCTTACTATTATAGGAATCTTCTGGAGAAGTATGGGTTGTTCCGTATCCTTTGGATGTCTCCATTCTGCTGCAGCTAAAGCATGACTTACTTCCATCATTATTCCCTTTCACAGATAACAATACACACACATGCTATGTGCTTGTCTCATCTGGCATACGTAGTTCCAGAATGCAGGCTTATTCTGATGATTTGTATACTTTGAGTCATAAATGGTTTAATAGTATTTTCCTCTCTGCTGTTCCATTACGATTTCTGGCTTCTTTGAACAAAGGTAATTATTGGTAGTCTATCTTAAAAACCTTTACTTAATAGGTGTTTTGTGCAATAGTTAGATGAGGACATGTCATTTATTTCTAGCAGAGTTTATTTTGGAGCTGGAAGGTAACAAAGTTCACTTGCTACAAAACCTTTATTCTTTAAAGGAAGAAATTGAGGCAGAGAAGGGTAAATCATTTACCTAAGGGTACATAGTTTATTGCAAAACATGTACTGGAAATCTGACTCCTACTGTTCTAAAATACTTCCCACAAACTAATATTCACGACAGTTATTTTCCCAACATTTTGGATTTTAATAAAGTTATTTAAATTTTTAGTCATCACAGTTTCTTACAGAATATGTTGATACTCATATTTTTGACAAATGGAGCAACCATTCTAAAATCGTACTGTATCGTTTGTGGATGATAATAGGATATAAATGAATGTGCCACCCACAGCAGGATGAAGGATCCCGCTGGAGATAGTCCGTGATCCTCAGAAGACTTTAGCATGGTCCGTAATGCTGAATTACTTGGGTTTTGTGTGTGTATGTGGCACAGCTGAAAGATAATTTAAAAGAAAATACAGTCCCCTATTTTTTGTCTTTTATGCATTCATGTGCTAGAGAGCTCCAGGCAATGTAGCCACTAGTTAAGCTAGTTATCCATTGAAATTATTTTGTGAAACAGACAATAATTATATATAATATATTAATTATAAGTAATATGTAATAATTATAAGTAATATATATATCAATTATATATATTATAGGTAGATAAATCCATACATATCTTATAGGCAAGAACAAAGGGGGAGATTATTATTAAAAGTCAAATAAATAGATTATCAATTGATAGCTAGATATTACAGAATGCATATACACATATCTTTAACTGCATTCTTTCTCATAAGCAGTTAATTTGTATATTTGCCTTGGGAGCTCAGGACCATCTGTGGTAGCTCTCTGGATTTGGTTGCCAGAAGCCTCTAGCCTTATGAGCCCAAAGTCACCTCTGAAGAGAGCTTTGGGGCTTATGATCGGTGTGATGATTCCTTACAAGGGTACCGGTGTCTGTGATGCATCTGATAGAAAATCCTGCCAAAGAACACTAAGCACAGGGCAGCAGAACCAAGGAAGGAAGACGGGAAAATAAGGCTCTCAGAGGCGCTGACTGGCGTCCCCCATGTAATGCCTGAGGATACAGCTCAGGCGTCACCAAAAATGGAGCCCACTGATGGGGACCCAGAAACAAGCTTTGGCTGTTAAGCCTTGACTTGAGCTGTCCTATAGCACAGCTAGGCATCCCTATTAGCCCTGAAGTCTTAATAGCACAACTCGAAGACATGTGGCACATCCAGAGATGAAAATAAGAAAATGTCTTCGACGAGAAGAGCAGGCGTCCACCATAGTGAAGCTTACAGAATGGGAGTTAGAAAACAAAATAGCTGAGGCATCACGTGAAATGATATACTTGTAAAATGTTTCAGCAGTAGGTGTTATGTAACAAGTAAAATGCTATTTAAGCTTACCTTGTGATACAAAATTCTCAAAATCTCTTTAAGGCTATTTTTATAAATTGTGCTATTTTAATGTGAGTATATAGGCATTGATAGATCTACACATTAATGATGCACTTTTCATATAGCCTTTAAGCTTCATGTCCTAATATAGCTACTTAAATATTCCCCAGCTGGTTTGAGAAGACCCATATATAGCAACTTTTTGTCATACCTTGTTGATATATTAGTTTTGTCTGTGTTTTCAAAACATGTCAAAATTTGGGAGTGACATTACAGTTTTTCTTAATTAGAGCCTCAGACATTTGGATGATGCCAAAGGCTTAGATAAATATTCATATATGGAGTAATGCTCAGATTTCACACGCTTCGTTAGCATGCCAACTACAAGAGAAGTGGTACCCGATAAAGCTGCCTCCTAGGAGGATGTCTGTGTCTACACAGGCAACTTTCAACCACTGTAGCAGGCAAGTCAATCAAAATAAGAATCAAATTCATCAAAATAATGTGTCCATTTTAGGATTGGGTTGTAAGCAATTATACTCCAATAAAGATGTTAAAAATAAATTAATTAATTAAATTAAAAAAATAATGTGTCGACTTTCTTAACTGATTTCCTTGAATGGGATTGACACTGCTTCACTAAAAATAGAAATGTAACAGCTTTCATTGGTCAATGACTGAATTGGTTAGTGTCTGTCTATATAGCTAAAACACATTTCATAACAACAAAATAGTTAACTTACTGACTTGAGAGTTTCAAAATCATTTGAAATTATTTGATTCTTTTTATTAAAAATAATTCAAGATGGTAGAACTCAAAACAGTATTGCTCATTTATCCTCTCTCCACCCCAGCTTATGCTCTATTTCACTTTTTCCCCCAATACTTTTTTCAAATGTAGTTAAAAGGATTAATAGAAAAATAAAGACCTATAAAACACTACCTAATAGTAGATTCAAAAGTTATGAGTACTCATCAAATTGCTATTAAATTTCTAAACCTGTACTCTCAATTTCTGTCCTTATCTCAACTTAAATGTGGGGGAAGGAAAGAACCCTAGCTCCTTTGCATACCTCTGCTATAGAATAGAACTGTTGTTAACAAACCTGGCTGATCATTAGAACCACCACTGGGAAAGCTCTATAAAAGAGAGATGTCCTGATTGAGTGCATTTATTCAGATGGTGGAGGAGGTGAGAGTATTTCCCGTTTAGATAAGAGTGTGGAATGCATCACCTACTCACACAAAAACCAGCTGCCACAGCACCTCATGAAATATAGAAAAACCGGAGAGCTTACAAGTTCAAATTCGAGAATCCTTAGACTGGAGGAGGATTTTCTGAGCTCATGCATGAGGCTTGCATGCTCTAAGCTCATAAAACCCTTCAGCTGGCGGCCACCAGGACAGGCCATAGTCAGCTTACTTTCCAGCTGCCTCTGGCCACAGCCTGGAAGCACCAGATGATCTGAGAGCAGGTGGATCTTGGCCTCGGTGGTTTGCATAAACATGATGTGATAATTCTTCTGGTCAGGAGGAAAGAGAAATGGGCCATATTATGTCATTAATCATCAAAATTGCATGTCCATGTATATATTCGATAATAAATTCACAGGCATCTGGGCTAATTCATTTGAAAGTATTTTATAACCAATGTCATATTGGGTCTTCTATTTAGCATTTTTCTTTATGGTGAGAGATCATTATAATATTCCAAATGTTTACCTTAAACACATATCATTTTACAATCATTTTTGGTTTAATGAGATGTTTCTGTGACCTATTTTATTAAATATTTTAAATGCTTTGATATCAGGAACACGAGTCAATTATTTGCTTATTACAACCTGATACATTAATGGAGTTAGAAGTAGAACCCAAAATTTCAGATTCTCAGGATTCAGCGCTCCAATTTGAAAGGCAATGAGTAAATCAAAGACAGTGTCAGTGTCAACCATCAAACAATAATATCAATATATTGGATTAGATTTCAATTCATTACAGTAAGCACTTTTCATACATTGGGTAATTTTATTTCATTTTCAAGTGTCAACACCTTGTAAGTGTTTTAAAATCAGTTTTATAACTGACTTTGGGAGAAACACTCACAACACTTGACACTATTCACTTAGCTGATTATCATGTATTATGAGAGTGAAGCAGTTTTAAAAGAAATTGACTCATTTTATTCCCTCTAAATAGCACAGGATTTCTAAGGTGTTGATTCTCCATAACTGTGAGAAAAATAGTAAAATTGCCCTGGTAAGTGTCCCAACTTCTAGCACAGCAACAGCATTAAGTGATTAAGACCTAATTCTAACATTGTTCTAAGTAAAATGCCCTAACCAACCCTCCATGTTCTTTTCGGTTCACTTCAGCATGTTTCCAGATTGTTTAATGAAATGTGTCCTGTCAGTGTCTGACCCCTCTGGGAGCCAGTGAATACTTTTATTCCTAAATAACATTAGAGAGATCTTTACCTTTTCCAGTAATCTATTGATAGCATCTGATACAATTTGGAAGCCTGAGCACGTGTCTTGGGAAGCATGACTCAATGTTGAAATATTGTCTATTGTAACAACTCTTTGCATTAGGATGCAGCAAATGACTTCTATTTATCGCTCACTTGCTATGGGTCAGGCAATGTAATAAATAATTCTAGCTGTTATAGCAGTCCAGCAAGGGGAGGAGTATCCCTGTTAACCTGTCCATTTGACCCTACTTGCTCATAACCAAAGTCAATTTTGATAAATTTGCATCCAGAAAAAGATGACTCACAGGGACACACCACACACACACACACACACACACACACACACACACACACACACACACACACACACACACACACGCTGCAGTCAAACTGGTCTTTAAAGGTATTGAAAAATATCACAGCTATAATTAAAGTTTTCTTGCAGACTATAGGTGGTGTCCATTGCATACGTTATAGAAATTCTTCTTTCTATAAGCTATGTTATCTCCAAAACTTCCAATCTCTTTCTTTTTTCTTCCAACATCAGTCCCTCTGGGCTTGCTCTGCTCTAACCACTCCCCTCTCCGGCCACTTCTCTGGTCTCCTCCTCAGTCCAGTGTCATGCCCCCTAGGATTTCTTCATTCTTCTCTAGTAGAGCAAGCCTTTCTTTGTCTTCTCCAGTTGTCCTCTTATTACATATCCTTTTCCAGTTCAACACAAGACTAGCACGTTTCTGCTTTAGGAGATAGGGAAAGAAGGAGCGCATGTAAACCCTTAAATTCTAGAATTCTTTGTCACATTCGCATTTCTCAGATGGGAAAAATGAGATTCTGATAAGTAACTTGTTCAGCTGCTTAAGTCGTCAAAATACTGATAAGTATTTTAACAAAAATTTAAAGAAAGTGTTTAGATTTTTTAAATTTATGTTTTTTCCACTACATAACACTGTTTATTGTGGTAGAAATTATGTCCAAATGTATGGACTTTAAAAACCAAAGATAGGTGTCTGGTATATAGGATGTATCCTCTGTAGGAAACTCCTGTGATTCTCAAAAATCTGTCAGTCCCTTTTATTTTATCTTTCTTTTTAAGTCAAGGTTGCATAACCCATTTAAGTGTTTAATTTGAAAAGAATCCTCGGAATTTTTTCTCAGCCATTCTGCCTTCTGAATGATAGACATCACTGAATACAACTGACTCTTATTCATTTCTGATGAGAACCTGCATTTTAGACAATTATTATCTCCTAAAAAGGTGGGACTTTGTATGAGCTTTTTGGTGGCATGTGTAGTTGGGATAGACCATCATTCTAACCAGCTAATCTGAAAAACTGAGTCAATAGACAAGGAAGTGATGAACACATGACTCCTGAGAAAGCAAATATTAGTGATTGCTGTCTACCTCCATGACCAATTTGAATTATGGGTTTCCATAGGTAAAAACATTAGCATTCATATGGTAATGTTTAGTCCTCTCTGAACTAGCCACCTCCAAAAAATTAGTTTTGATTGAGATAGTAACATATTGTGAAAAATAAATTTCTTAAAGGGATAATATTCTATGTTAAGGCAAATGATAACAGGTTAGGAGCAGTAGGAAACAGGAAAGCAAAAATACTGCAGCTGGGAAGATTAGCAGAAATTCTAAGGAATGGTTCATGCTTGGATTCTATCATGTAATACATACAACCTTCTCTTACACACAATTTTGAGCAAGGATGTCATTTAACATCAATGTATTCTTTAATATTTTTCCAAATGTATTCTTTAATATTTTTCCAACAATGAAATTACAAAAAAAGCAATATCATCATTAAAATATCTTATTTGTTTTATTCTAAATTAAATTTTATCTAAGGAACTATTTTTAAATTAGTAGCCATTTATAAATTAATAATCCCTATGCAACCACAAGATACTGGAAATATTTTCATAAAGGATGGACATCAACCTAAAATTAGCAGTGGCCTCTTGACCTTGGCTTTGTAATTGGTTAATCCTTAAAAAAAAAAAAAAAATCTGTGAATCATGGCTCCATCTGCAATATCAATTTAACAATGTCAGGATCAAATTCCCAGGACAAATTTTGCTCTCCTGCATTTCTGTCCTTGATAATAATTACACATGTTCCCACAAACTCATTCTCAGTGACTTTTGCTCATTTCTTAATTCCTCGGTGACTGAAAAAGTTGGAGTTCAAAATCACCTGATTTTCTTGGGAAGTCAAGTGATAAGAGATGATTAGAGCTGTTCTGTATAAGTCTGCTGGGAATTCCCTAAGTTACCTTGGAAATAAGAACAAGTCTGAATATCAAAAAATAGAGATAACGCTTACTTATAGAAAGCCTCTGAGAATATTCAATACTAGTAGTTCCTTCATGGTTCTGAAAGCTAGAGATTTTTTCACATTTCTATAAACTTCCCTCTCTCCTATCCAATCAAACATGGCCATGGGTGTAAACTAAATATTTAGATTCTAATCCTAGACATGTCTTTGAAAGGAAAAATGTCTTGCAAAAGTAACTTGATTCATGCTGTCATTATGTGCAGAAATTACCTCTACTTCCCACCCATCAATCTCTGCATTTCTAGGTACCTACCCCTGCAGTAGTTAGGCACTGAGAATGAGATAGTAGAATTGAACAACAAGGCAGATAGCCATCTTGCTAGTCCGCCCTCGTTGAAGTTAAGCCAGATCTCAGAGAAAAGATTGGAGAGCCTCGACTGATACAGAATTATTTGAACATTTGAGTAACAGGTCAGCCAGTATAGGATTGATACACTAACAAATGAAATGTGGGTTTTTAGCAAGCAAGACTTTGAAAACAAGATAGAAGTTATTGGTGTTGAAGCAGTTTAAAAAAAATACTCAGAGTTACAGAAAAAAAAAAGTCATTCTGAAATAAATGAAGAACATGTTCTAACCTCTCATTCAGCAACTGCTATTACCAAGAAAAAAAATCAAATTTGAAATAAATCTTCCTTCAACTAGCAAGCCATTAGAGCTCAAAAGTCATTGTTTTTAGAATCCAGGGTTATTAGCTTCTTGACTCTCTGAGCTGACCATATACTGAAAAATATACTTAGAGAGGGGAAAAATCGTAATCTACCAGGAGAGTTCACTCAAGAAATTGAAATAAAACCTACAAAACTAAAATATACAATAACTTATTCACAATATATATAAATGTTGAATTTTCTTCCCCAGATTTTGGCAAGATAAATATCAAATGGCAATTATCTGGCCTCTGTCTCTGCCTCCCAGTAGGATCCAACAATTCCGGAAAGTAATGATCTCTATTTTGAAAATCAAATTTATTAGTGGGTCTCAAGACTTGTTTATTGAGCACAGTTCTAATCCTGTTAATGCAACAGTGTAAATGGGTTGGGAAGGAGGAGATGGGTAAAATAGGGACATCAGCAGTAATACTCTTCTTTCCTTGAATTTTAGAGATGATCTACTTAGCAATGTGTGAGAGAGAAATCATTTCATATGCACTTTTCAAAGTGATTCACATCCATTACTTCACTTGGTCCTCTTATTAACCCTGGGAATTAAGAGAAGGATGTTTTCCCTATTTCTCTATTTGAAATTGGAAATCCAAGACTCAAAACATTTATTTTCCCAAATCACATGACTGCTAAGTCATAGATGCAAAAGTAGAAGCCACCAGGTCCTTCTGACTGTTAAGTTCAAGTCCTCTTCTTTGAAATCCTTCTGACACCTGGAAAACATGTCCTTCCACAAGTTCACCCTGACAGTATCCAAATTGTGAGTTGGACAGCTGGGTTGATAAACTCTTGGGCAATAAATAGTTCATTGAGTACTCAAAAGAGAATTGTCTACGTGGATAGGAATACAATACACAATACAGACTTATATTTAGCACAATAAAAGAATTTATCCATTTTACATTAGTGTCTAGTATAATGTGTATTTCATGCTGTCTACAATGTAATCTTATTTTTATAAATTTATTTATATCTTATTTATTTATCTTTGGCTGCGTTGGGTCTCTGTTGCTGCGTGCGGGCTTTCTCTAGTTGCGGCAAGCAGGGGCTACTCTTCCTTGTGGGGTGCGGACTTCTTATTGCGGTGGCTTCTCTTGTTGCAGAGCACAGGCTCTAGGCACGAGGGCTTGAGAAGTTGTGGTGTGTGGGATCTTCCCGGACCAGGGCTCGAACCCGTGTCCCCTGCATTGGCAGGTGGATTCTTAACCACTGCACCACCAGGGAAGTCCCTACAATGTAATCTTAAATACAAATCTTATGTCTTTAAACATTGTTTATGCTCTCATGTTGTGGATTTTCAGTCAATATAAAATAATCTTCATAATTTTTTAAATTTTTATCTTCTATTTCACTCTTCCCATGAAATCTAGATCTGTTATCAGAGTCAGAAATGATAAGTCATCTTATAACCAGTGTTCTTCAGTAACTTATAAACTGGTTACTTATAAACTGTAAGCACTGGCACTACTAGAGTAAAAACAATTATTTGAAAATTAAATTTGTAATATACACGAAGTTACAAGAACTCCATCTGAATGCTCAGTAGTTATTTATATGTAAGTCTTCATTCTGTTAAATGAAAGTGAGACTGAAAATGTCAAAGATAGACAGGCAGATTGTGAATGAATCAATTTTAGCCAGCATTGGAGTTGGCCAAAATCTCTTGGACTTTCACCATGAACTTCAGTAAGAGCTGAATGATTGAAATCATTGTCTGTTCTACTCTAATGGTATCTGAAGAAGTTCTGCCTGTGAGTTCACTTTCTAGGAAAGTGAATTTTTGTGGGTCTTACTGTCCCTGAGCCTCCATTTTCTTTTCAGTTTTTACTGCAAAAGAATCTTCCCTTTTTCTTTGCTCTGGCAAAATGACAAGCAGAGACTGAGGGATATGCTTGTTGCAGACCCATAGAAGCTATTAGAACTCTCAGTTGGCTCTGCTTTTTCTTTCTGTTGTTGCTATTAAAGGGTCCAGTACATCTAGGGGTGATGTGGATTTCAAAGTCAGCCTGAGGATGTGGATAAATTATTCACTCATCTTAAAAAAGCACTTTACTTAAAATAACTCTAGGCAACTAAGAATTATGCTGTTCTTCTATGTTTAATTTTAAGTGCAAAAAAAGACTAACAGGTGCTTCCTGAATGTTCTTTGTATTGTCAGTGGTATAGAATGTCATCACATGATTGACGCTATGTGAATACTGACTTGAGACTTGAGTAATATATTAAGAATGTGAGGCAGTCAGCTTTGTTCACCTTCATTTGTCCTACGGATTTTTAGATACAGGCTTTTCAAGGATGGAGTGAAGCAGCAGTATTTCAGACAGAGCTCTGGCCTCAGACTGTGTGACAAACAAGTGTGACAGTGGCCTGGAGGCCCAAGCTCATGGGGACTCAGTTTCCACATTTCTGTATGGAAGCAGCTGTTGCAACTTTATGACCTTAAAAACGTTTTCCAGCTTTCTCAGTTCTGTAAAGAAAAGATGTTTCTCTAGCCAGCAACTGGGTGCTCCAGAGAACTGGCCGAGAGAAATGGCTGGTAGGATTTCCAACAGGGCGTGCATTTACCTGGGTACTCACCACCCAGTTCAGGAGCCAGAGGAGGAGTCTGGAGACTCATTAAAAATAACCAAGTTCTCGCTTTTGCGGAAGTCTGCTTTGCTTGTGACTTTTTACTAGTGTGAAATTTTGTGTCAGAATGAAATTGTCCCAGGACTTACCTGGGGGTGCAGTGGTTAAGAATCCACCTGCCATTACAGGGGACACAGTTCGATCCCTGGTCCGAGAAGATCCCACATGCCACGGAGCAACTAAGCCCCTGTGCCACAACTACTGAAGCCGTGAGCCACAGCCTCTGAGCCCACGAGCCACAACTACTGAAGCCCACGCACCTAGAGCTCGTGCTCTGCAACAAGAGAAACCACCGCAATGAGAAGCCCACGCACCACAACGAAGAGTAGCCCCTGCTCGCCGCAACTAGAGAAAGCCCGTACGCAGCAGGGAAGACCCAATGCAGCCAAAAATTAATTTTTAATAAAAAGAATGAAATTGTCCCAAATCAAATTGTTAGGTGCGGGGGAAGGAATGGAAGGAGGAGGTAGAAACTTATTTTTGACTAGATGAACTAATTAAAAGCACCACTACTAGGGAGGTGAGCAGTCTTACTTAGTTTAAGTGGATGTTGTCAGTTTCTGTGTGGAGTGAGTTAGGAGAATCTGCAAGCCCAGCCTCCTCCAAAACGGCTTCCTGTCCAGCCTACCTTCCTCCTTCTAGCCAGCATGTATTCCCCAAAGAGACTGATTTCTTTGAGATCAAACAAGGGAGGTCTTGCCTCCATAACGCTCTTAGTGGGAAAGGAAGGTTCCACATCAGTACCTTAGCAGTACATGCTCATTAAATATTTGTTGAATGAATGAATTAAAAAGAAATGAAGGAATGAGGCTCTTGTGGCTTTCCCTTGGGAAGTATGCTGTCAGATTCAGTCATTTTACCAGAGCCTGCTGAAGGGGAACTGATATAGAAGTTATATTTCAGTGAGAAAGAAGGAGGGTGATGTTACCAGTGGCAAGCCTCATGGCTACATGATGCTGATGAAGACTGTAAAAAGGGCTGGACCAGAAAGGCTGGCAAAGGAGGTGGAAAGCACTGGACAGGAAGCAAATCAAGGGACATACCTGGGAGGACTGACCACAGACGGATGTCTAGCTCATTGACAACATGGCAGTGTTTCGTTTCAGTCACCGTTTCTGTTTGGTTGTGGCATTCAGATGTCGTCTATTTTACTCGACTTTGGATTCAAAAGAAGCACTCAGTTGCAGTAATTGCACTTTAACAGGGTTGGTATCTCAGGGAAAACTGACCCTACATCCATTAAGATGCCAAAAGCCACAGAAACAAGGGCTGACCCTTTTGAAGTGAAAGCAGAAGGAGCACATCAGCTTTAGATGTGGAGACTCTAAAGGGAGGGCACATTCACACTATACGGTAATCGAGCCATGCTGGAAATTAAAAGCATGCCATTTTTAAGAGGACCTCTATCCTGATGATCTGATTTAATAAAACAACTTTCTGTTCTATAGATCAGTCACCATTTACAGAAATTAGCCATTTTCTATTGAGGACACAGGGGGAATATGTAGGAACGTTAAATGGGAAGAGGACGAAGAGAAAGCAGAGAGATGAGAAGAGTCATTTTCTCTAAGCATCCCAGCACACTTCTGCCGCCAAGGCTGCACCTTTGCACACTTGGTGTTTGTGTGTTGATTAACACCAGTATAGTGTATCTGTTATTACTTAACTGACATGTTGCTGCAAATTATAGCTAGAGCACTGTAGTGGGTTACAGATACAAATACCATTTAAAATAATTTCTTTCCTTTATACCTGGAGGAATTGCGAACTCAACAGCAGGTTTTCCCTTTACTCTAAAAGTCCATCCTGCTAACTGAGTAAAATAGCTGTGTTTCGGTTCCTGCTGAGTTTTAGATGTAATGTGTTATAAGGTGTTTATCCTCTCACCGATTAGCTCCCATTACCATTAATGGGAGTTGCCTGAGCAACTGCTTCATGAAGAAGTGAAAGTATCATCTTCTCAGGATGCTTTCTAGGGAGATGCTTTCTTTCAGTGAATTATTTTCTTCACCTCAGCTATTCTAAGTGTGACATCCTTTCTTGTCCTGTCAGGTTTTGTTTTTTTCTATAGTGTTGGCAAATAACATAGAGCTATATCAAAAAGGATTATAATAAAGGGCATAAAGATAATAAAGGAGAGTTGGAAGAGTAGTTGGAAGCATGGATAATTTAGCAATCTCCCCCAAGGGCACAGCCAGTCTCACACAGAGCTGGACTTAGAAGGTGCCTCTGTGGAGGGATTTTTTGGATTGCAAGACACCCATCTTCTTAAATCCCCCCCACCCACCCATAACCAGCTCTCACTGGTTCTACCTGTTCTCTTGCCTTTTGGGGGAATGGTATTAAAATTGGAGTGAATTTTCTTCTCTTTTTTAAAGTTTAAATACCCTAAAAAGCGAAGTATATTACCAGCTGGCTTAGTAAGGTATGCAGTGAATAGGACTATTCTCATTTTACAAATGGAGAAAAATGAGGTAACACAAGATTCGGTGACATTTCAGAAATTGGCCAGAGATGATTATCTCTTAGCCCGGTGATCAGAACAAAATGATTAGAATTGTCCCATCACTTCATTTCATATTTTGCTTGAAGCAGGGAGACCCACAAGATATGGTCACACTAAAGAGACAGAATGAATAATATTCAATTGGTCAGATCTCATTGTGGGCTGATATATCTGCAGATTTGCCATATGGTATTTGACTGTACTTGATTCCATTTTATGTTAAGAAACAGGAAATGGTTTTGCAACCAAGCACTTTGTCGTCAACCACAGGAAGCTGGCACGTTTGCATTCACACATGCTCTTCAAGGTCTCTAGGGAGCCATTTCAGGATAACACATGCCTTCATAACTCTCTGCCTGTAGAGTAAGACCAATTTGCCTTTTATGTTTGCGGACTCTTCCTATCAGTTTGAGAGAAAGCAAATTCTGAGGAGGGAGGCAAAGTAATAAGTCACTTTCCTATGGACTTTCCCAGTCCAACACATGAATGGAGTTGGAAAAACAACCTTGAAATAGCACTTCTCAAATGGAAATACCTCCTTTTAAAAGATTAAATTAGGGTTTTATGATCAGCAGCAGACCAGCTCTAAAGACAGAATTGTGTTGTGTTGGAAGCCCACAAGGAAGAAGGAGTAAAGAATAAAGAGAATTTGCAATTATTTATTCTAGAGAACCAAAGATTGAAAAATGCCAATCAATATTCAAGTACAATAAAAGCTTGTAAGTTTCTTTTCTATCCATTCAGAATTTTTAATAAACTGGCAGGACTCTAATAAAGTTCCTCTTTATGCTATGTTCAAGAGGGAGACTCTAGGAAGGAAAGGGGACAGAATAGTTACTTGGAAATATTTGAACAATTTAAGAAAGAACGATTTCCACCATCAGTAGGCATATAAAAATTTTCTTCTAAAATAAGTTCTGTGCAATTATAAACCATTCATATCTATCAAAGCAGATCCCTAAAAACCCCTAGTAGTGAAAAGCTCAACATATGGCTGCCTATCCCCTAAATTTCCTTTATTTGTTCATATATATTTACTCATTCATTGATCAGTTTTGCCAGGCCCTGTACTAGGTATTGGAGATGTAACATTGTGGAGAAAATTTGAAATTGTATTTCTATCTGTTAATAACATTGTACCTGTGAGTCAGGGTTTTTTATGAGATAGAACTCATCAAATTTTCTCAGTGCACAGGAAGACACACCATCACATTTGTTTCATTGTAAGTTAGCTTTCACACTTAAAAAAAAATTGCCACAGAATACCATTGTAAAAGCCACACGATTTCTTATTAGCTAAACCAGGAGAGGTCTAGATTTTTTAAGGCACTCTTGCTTTTCCTCCTCTCAAACTGTGTCTAAGCTATAAAGGATAGCAATGTCTGTTCGCTGTAGCCTGTAATCTGTGTACCCAGTCATTCATTCATCTGATATTCATTGGATGTTTATTATGTGCCAGGCACTTGCTGTGCTCAGATACTGAAGAAGTGAAGATGAATGAAACAAAATCCTTGCCCTCAAGTAGCCTCTGGAGTTATAGCACTTCCAAGAGGACATCAGATAACCAGGAGACAGAATGTTAGTGCTGGTTACAATGCATTTCTCTTTGACCTTCTTTGGGGATCATAACAGCTTGGGTTGACACAGGATACAATAAACCCAATGAGAAATAGACTCTGAGAAAATAGACTGCAATCACTCTCTACCCTCAAGGGAAATAAAAGTCTTATATAAGTATATGCAAATCCTAGAATGGAATGTTTCCTTATAATCCCACATATGTAAATTATAGTGAGATCCAAGTATATTAAAATTTCAGTTTTACTGCACCAAAAGAATTCACGAAAGTTACTTTCTGTTGGATTAAGAGAATGGGCAGTGTGTTTATTCATTGGATATAGAGGGTTAGCTAATTATGAGAGGACATTTTAAAATCCACATTTTTTACAACTCATATTACCTATTCCTGCCATTAACCACCCCTCTGAACACCTTACCCTTTTGTCTATAAATTTTTTAGAGCTCTGCTTTGCTTTCACAACTGAGTTATAGGTCCCTTGACCGTGCAGCTCCTGCACCTACTACAATGTACTGTGCCCACTGGGTACTCAATATGCCGTTTCTGCTGCTACAGCTGTTGATGAGGTTGATAAATCATCATCTCAATCAATCTCTAAATAGAGAAACGGCCTGCATCTGTCGGGGATGATTTTAGACCATCCTGTAGCACAGAGATTAGATCACTCAGCAAAGGAAAATGATTCTCATAGTATTTATTGGCTGAAGGGATATTTTTAAAGAGATGGGCTGGAATTAAGTAGAGGAGAAAAGGAGATTCTAGCAGCTTTTTACACCCACATTATATGGCTCAGAGAATGGTGTGAATGGGAGCTCCCATCCTGGACATTGCAAATTTTCCTTCTCTCCCTTAATAAAAGTTTATTATGCGGATTGCTTAGGCAAACACTGGAGGTCTTCTGGGTCATCTCATCCTGTGACCTTGATAAGCAGCTCACACCCTCACAGGCCTTAACATTTAATGTGCTTCATGTGGGAATTACTAGTGTTTTGTTATTACTCCCAACAGAGTTAGCCTACTTTCCTGCTGAGATGGAAAGGATTCAAAAATCAGTTTTGACCACAAGGACACACCAAAGAGTAAAAGGTAGCTTTGGACCCAAAGCTAAGGTAACTGTAGTTCAGAGAATTAACTCAATTAGATCTTCTAGAGTAAATACAATATGTCCTTCCTGCTACTGCTATCAAACCATACTTGGGTCCACTTACCCGTGCACAGTAAAGCCAATCTACTGACACTGGGTTGTGGTGAAGGAAAGTACAGTGTTTATTGTAGGTACCAGACAAGGAGTATGGGGCAGCTAATGCTCAAAAAAACCTGAACTCCCCGATGGGTTATGGGGAAGAGTCTTTAAGGGCAAGGTGAGGGACGGGAGTGGCAGTGTGCGATCAGCTTGTGCGCAATTCTCTGATTGGTTGATGGTGAGGTAACAGGGCAGTGTTAAGAAATGAACATTATCACTTCTTAGGCTCCAGCCAGTCTTGTGGCCGTGGACTCATAGTCATCATGTAGTTAACTTCTTCCATTTGCTGGGGGTTTTAACATCTGTAAAACAACTCAAGCATGGACATTAGATACTGTCATCTGTGTACTTCAGGGAGGAACTAAAGATTCTGTGACTGCCGTATGACTGATTTACTGTTTAAATTGTTACCAGTTCTCCTGGCCCAATTGCTACTTTCGTCCCTACATGTTCATGTCCTTTCAGTCCTTGATTGTTGAGCCAGGCTTTTGTGACTCAGGGGAAGCCTGGGAGACTACAGCTTTTCTACAGACAAGAGGCAGGCAGAGACCATGGCTGGGGCGGTCTGTCCCTGATCCCCATAGGATCCTGCTCAGTTACACTACTCCTGGCTAGTTTCACATCATCTCCACTATCAGGCAGAGCCACAGTTCTCAAACATCAACTGGCATCAGAATCACCTGGAGGGTTTATAAAAGATGGCTGGCATCTATCGCTCGAGCTTTTGGTTTAGTAGTTCTGGGATGATGCCAAGAATTTACATTTCTGACATTCCCAGGAGATGCTGATGCTGCCAGTCTTGGGACACATTGAGAGCCCCTGCATTACAGAAAGCAGAAGAAAGAAGTTCTCATGGATCTTTGGAGTTAGACGCAGAATGAAACATAGCTAGCTGCTGCTTCTTACATGACAGGCTTTGCCCTCTCTCCTTCGCAGTTGCCTGACTTTCTTGATTTCTCCTAATCTCCTTCCTCCATCCATTCATTTACATACTCAAAGGCAGCAGTGGATCTAAGAACAAAACCCTAAGAATCTACAAAGTCCTGATTGGTCCCACATTTAGAGGTATGGTGCTTTTCTTTCACTATAATCTGAATTTAAAGGTAAGTGTGTGCCAGGGAACCACATTGCTGTACACCCACCCAGAGATCTGCAGGTCTTTTATCTCCTGATATCTCCTCACAGGGACAATGGTGCCACACGTTCCTGGTGTCTGCTGACCCCTAGTGGCTCGTGATGCCATCCCCTTTCCTATATTGGTTTTCACAAACTAAACTAGGGGAGGATCATGGTTGGGGTGATGGTAATAACATTGACCAATCATTTGCAATTTGGGGAAAAAACATGGACATGTTAATTATTTTTTCCTGCTTTATATTTTCTTAGTGGAAAGTAACATGATTGACAAAGTCTTCTACTCCATAAAAATGAAATCTGACAGGTCAGCTTCTTACAAATTCAAGACAGTGAGCTTTCTACAAAATCCAACTGTTTGCTCAGGATTTAGCTTCTTTTAACTGTAGAGATTAAAATCTGAGTGAAAAGGAGGTTTTGTGTGGTTGCAAAGAAATGAAATTTAAAGGCATATTTAAATAGGTGTAAAGTGTGAATCAACTGTGAAGATAATGACACTTGTTTCAGGGAACACTTAAGTCAGATTAAGTTTCCAGTTGAGTTGCTCAGTATTCCTGAATATGAGCATATCTGCCATAAAACTTGCGGCTTTTAGTATAGTACATAGTTGTTAAATGAGTATACCCATAAACAACAAAAAAAAGAGATCGTTTTCCTTATGGACAAAGAAAATAGCTTAAAATGCACTAACATTCTATATTGTTAGTACTAAGGAATTATAACTTCTAGTGTTTAAACAAGGGGAAAGTTTAAAACTGAAAAGAACAGCACTGGAAATGACTGGCACTTGAGCAGTTATTGAACTAAAGGCAAACTTGAATGGACATGTGTGAGGTACAAGAGAGGGCTGACTACTTATACAAACTCCTTCATACCATCATCTTGTACGCTAAGTTCCCCTACATCCGAACAAGTTCCGTTCTAAGAGCACGTTCATAAGTCCAATTTGTTCATAATACTTTTCACACAAATAGTACATAAAAGACAAACACAAAAAATAAGGAAAACATTTTTAATCTTACAGTATAGTATCTTGAAAAGTACAGTAGTACAGTACAACAGCTGGCATCCAGGAGCTGGCATCGCGTGAACAGGCAAGAAGAGTTAGTGACTGGAGGAGGGAGAGGAGATGGCAGATGGTAGAGCTGAAGGACTGTCAGCAATAGGAGACGGAGGGCAAGCTGCAATTTCACTCACGCCTGACGCTGATGGCACAGGTTCTGGTTCCTTGCTGGATCCAATTCCATCTACCCTCTTGAAAAAACGATCCAGTGATGTCTGGGTAGTACTGTACCGGCTACATCACCGCTGCTTTTACGCTTGCTTCTGGACATCCTGGGCTTGAAATAAAGATACTGTAGTACTGTACTCTATACAGTACTGTACAGTGAAGTACACAAAAGCACAACCGCTTGTAGAGGATGCACACACGTGACAATGTACGCCAGGCACGTGAACTAACTTACGTGACAGGACATTGACAACTTGAAGGTTCGTATGTAGGGGACTTACTGTATATGACTTCAAAGAGATCGATATTAAGTGAAAAAGAGTGACCAAAATAATCTCCCAACACTATTTGTTGTCCTCCTATCTCTCCACGCCTCAAAAGTGAAGGGGCATAATGAACACTAAAATGAATATATTTTCTTGGTGAGCCGCAGAGGAGGAATCTTCTTTACAAAGAATAATCTGTAAATCAAGGGTTGG
The DNA here is from genome assembly GCF_964374135.1 of Grampus griseus. Lineage (NCBI taxonomy): Eukaryota > Metazoa > Chordata > Mammalia > Artiodactyla > Delphinidae > Grampus > Grampus griseus. Next base: position 29,623,225 of record NC_139003.1, on the reverse strand, counting down.
CTTGACTGTGCCGGAGCACACACACAGGGAGCCTCTGATTTCAACCAGGTTAAGGTGACCCATGATTCTATGTGTATTGTTAGAAAGGAGAAGAGAACAGAAGCTGGCGAGGAGGCTGTTCTCGGGGAGCATGGAGACGTGTGCTGGGGAAAGCAGAGGGGTCTGACTACGTGGACACCGTTGCCACCTTGAAGGCTCTCCCCTTAGAACAGCTGGATCGCTACCCAGGAATTTGCTTCTGTTTTATCACTGTTTCAAAGTCTTTTTCTGGCAGGTTCTTTTAGGATCTCATCAGATATGTAGCTATAGTGCTTTATTCACTATGACATTTTACCTTATTGGGATGCAGAATGAGGACTTGCTACTAAAGCACAGATTTGGAAGAGAGAGGATTTATTGCACAAATGCAGAGAGAAACAGTATTACCTGAAAAAATATGAGCTGGAAAATGACCTAGACTTACAATATTTAATAAAACAGATTTACCTGTATACTAGACACGAAATATAAGTCACTGGAAGGAGTTTTGCGTAAAACCGACTTTCCTTGGGTAGAGGTCTGTCTCTCTGTTATCTTCATCCCAGTTGGAGATTTTGCACTGTTGTTCACTTACATGTTACAGGTGTTACTGTGCATATTGTTAAATCAATGAGTGTGTTAATCTATAAAAGTTCCCAGCTCTTGAAGTTTGTAACCCAGGGTTTTATTTCTGAATCTTGCACTTGCTGGCTGCGAGTGTTTCATTTTCCTGTCTTTGAGGTAACACATTGCTTGTTCCTACCAATGAGAAATACTTTCCAGAATATTTTGTGTCATTTAAAAAAAAATGTTTATAGATATCTTTAAAACCGTATATAAAATGGTGAAATAAAACAATTTGTATAAGTAATAGCTCAGGTTCTCTGCCATGCCTTTAATCATGCTGTTGGTCTTGCTTGAAATGTCCCTTCGTTTCCCTCTTCCAATACAAAGTCCGTCTTCTCCAAGGAATACTCCTAAAACTCTCAATGCCTACATTTTTCTTGTTTTTATTCCTAATAACCGACTTACTGTACTAATAACATACTTACAACTTTCCTACTAGAGTACACCCATATTTTTAATTGATTTGCATGTCTCTCTACCTCTATAGCCCAAGCTCCTTGAGAGGTTCAGAACTTTGTTTTCTGTTATTCCTGAATTCCAACTAACAGACCATTAATACAATAAGTGCTCAGTAAAAATCCTTTGCGTTAAATTTCATGTCAAGACCCAGCCTAATCCTAGTTTTTGCGGCAGTTGTAGAGGCAGCTAAGAAATAATGAGCAATTAAAAAAGAATAATTCTTGTTCTGTGGTTTATAAGTACCAAACTCCTGAAGAAATATAAGAATTGAATATCTGCAGTTGTCCTAATTGGCTAACTTCCTGCGTCCTGGCTGAGAAAATTAACAATATAGGCCTCTTAAATTTTTATTAATGTTTCCCCCTGATGCTTTTACTATTAATATTTTTCCCTAGCTCTACAAAGTATTCAGAGGCTTTTGGAAAATTATCATATAGATTTTCATGGCATGTTTCATTACGTTTTCATATAGTTTAGAACTCAACCAAAGGGTGCACCTCCAAAAAGTTATGATCTGATTATTATAAGGTAAGATTTTATTGCAGGATTAAATAATCAAAATAACTAGAAAACTGGCAAGGGAGAGAATATAAATGGCCCTGATGAATCACAAAAGGAGAGGCGTTGCAATCATAGGTAGCGGGACAAGACAGTCGGAGAAGGACAACTATCACACCCTTAAATTATAGCGTGCTTGGTGACATTCACAGTTCTGAAAACCTTTTCCTCCTACACACATACGCATCCTCATCCTAACTGTTCACTCCCAGAATGGAGGGGGACATTAACACCTTATTTTCAGCTCAGAAGTAAATTAATTTTATCTAGCTGTACATCACTTGGAATTCTAGGAAGAACTAAATAGGATCTGTCGGATATATGTGAACAACTAATTAGCCACTCTGTTTTTTACAATATCTTCACTTGAATGATTCTCTCATTGAAAATAATGGTCTTTTGTCCTATGGTGAAACAGATTGAGTCAGCTGTTCCCTGAGTTTTTCAAGTGATGAGCTGATGAATGTGTCCATTATTGGCAGGATAATTTGGGCCTTAAATTTCTATTTTTTTTATAACTGTCCATTCCCTCAAAATCTCTATCCCCTTTGTCTGTGTAGACTCAGCCTCGTCTGATGAGAAGCAAAAGCAAATATTTAGGAAATCATTGCATCCAACAGGGCACAATAATATAAAAGGAGGGAGGTAGTCCAAAACATCATGCCAAGACCCTTTGGTTTATAAATTATCTGAATAGATAAATGATTGATAAGTGATATAGCCAGAGGTCACAGAGTAAATACTTCTTTTTTCTTTTACATTACTGACGCGTAAACCTAAATATTGGTTAAAAAACATTAACATGTTACTACATCCCTCAGAAATTGAGTCACTTTTATGAGAATACAATTAGCTTTCAGCGCATAACTTTATTCCTTGGTGAAGTGATAGTCATCGTGCTATCATAAGCAAAATTAAGTAAAAATTATGTAAAGAACTTTGAATTCCATTTTATGATGATAACCACACTAGGACTACTACTAACTACTACTACTATTACTACACTACTACTGCTACTGATAATCACTACAGTTAGCAGAGTGCTTTCTATATGCCAGGCATCGTGCGCACGCCATCTCCCTTTCGATCTGGCAATTTCAAGTAGTCAGCACTACTCCTGAAGAGTACTCTTCCCATTCTACAGATGACAAACCAAAGACTTAGGCAGATTAGAAAGTCTCCTCAAGCTCATACAGCTAGAAAGGAGTAGACCAGGGAGTCAGGACTAAGTATCGGCCGCCACCCTTAAAGACAAGATTTACCCTAGGGACTACCAGTTCATTATTTTATAGGTCGTTATGACAGTATTTTCTAAACGAAAAAAATTAGGCAAATGGTCTGTTAGGAACAAAAAAGTATACTCATGACAAAGTGGGACAGTGTGCTTGGAACTGAGACTTTGATGGACAGTTATGACCGTGGGATAACTGTGATTTGGAGCGCTTGGTGGAATCCAGTCTGCGATACAGTAAGTTGCTGTGCACTAGCATTTGGCTTTAGTTAATTGTGATCTTTGAAACTCGACGTGCTAATCTTCCACATCCAAATCTGAGTTTATGAATTAAGTGTCTAATGATATTCATCAGAAGATGAATCAACACCTTAATACATAGTAACTCTGATCGCCAAAGGAGGTATTGTGAAATATTCACAGTCCTTTTGAGTAGAAAGTTCTCAGATAAAGGACAATGCTAGCATAAACAATTTAATGTTGCATTCAAAACAGCTTTCTGTGGACCATGATACAGCTGCAATGACTTTCCTATTCCTCTACTGAAATCATAACGTGACTGTCTTTCACAAAATAATAATTTTAAGCAAACAGTGCATGTGGGCCAAAATCGTTGGGTCGATCTTAGGTAAAATTCAGCATTAATATGGTTGACTCATAAATAATTCATCATTGATATAAACACTCCTGATTTCCACAGGAAAATCTTTTTCCCAGTTCCCAGAAATCATTTTTGCAGTCCATTTTTACTACACAAAAGCTTGCCATAGATTAATCAGCAGAAGAAATTTTAGGTATTCAGTAGTTTTAAAAGATTACATTTAAAAGACTTGCTACTTGAAGTGGAATGGTGAATCAGATTTGATTCAAAATATATGCCTTTTAAAAAATCTCCAATCAAATAACCAGTGGGAAAAGTGACAATAAAATATTGGAACTAGTCATTTTTAAAAGCCAATATCATCTTAAATGATAGGGATTCCGTTTCTAAAGAGCACTTCCTGGGCTCAAGGTCAAAACTTTAATGTGGTAACTGGCTTAAGCTAAAATCTTTTGCATTTGTGAGAGAGAAGGGTTTGGTGTTTGAAATAGGTGCAAATGAATGTTAAGACAGGGGAAATCTTGCAGAATTAAATTTAAAAAGCTGTGTTTTAGAAAATTCTGTCTACCAGCCTGTCTCACTGAACTAAGCAACAGGCTGAGAAATCAAGATCATTATTTTAATATCCCCCTGCCTGAAATTTTCTACATGATGTGTTTCTCTCAGTGTCTCATATTTGAAATGTTGAATAGTTGCTCAAATCTATTGAAGTCATAAATGTTAAAGGATCATTGGGATAATTCTTGTCCACCTTACTAATTTTAGTGGAGGAGAAAATGGATCAGAGAAACTGTATATGACCTGCCCAACGCTACAAAAATAGTAGGGAGCAACATGGTCAATTATTATGTCAAATGTTGATTAGCCTATAAGCCAGCCATTAGTACTGTCATATCACAGCAGCTTTACAAAGAGTAAGGCTGATTAACAAATATACCAATATGTTTGTGTACAAGTGATCAATCTTTCAAAATGATTACCTTTAGAGGATATACAAATATTCCAGTGATTGCCAAAAAAAAAGAGTTTTGGAGACCCCTTTTTAGAGCCAGATCTTCCAACATTTATGCATTTATTCAGTTAGTTCTTAACAGTGACTGAGAGCCTACTATGCATTGGGCACCATAAATAAAGAGTTAAAAGCCGCTATGTCCTTTTTCTTAAGGACAGCAGTAGAAGTGAAGATGGACAAAAGGAGACATGAGTAGGAAGCACAGTTAATAAAATTCGAAGATTGATTGGATTTAAGGCACACAAGGAAGGTGGAGAGGGTGAAGGTTAATAGTAACTTACGTATACTGTATCAGGCACTGTTCCAAGGATTTATGAAAATTAATTCTGAAACCAACATATAACTGTTCTCATCTTTATTTTACAGATGAGGAAACTGAGACTCAGAAATAATGAACTTCCCCAAAGTCACAGAGCTGGGATATGAACCCCAGCAGTTCAGCTATAGAGTCCACATTCTTAATCACTAAGCTATTTTAGGATGGTTTCGATGCCTCGAGTACCTAAGCAGATGGAAGCATTTCTAAAGTAAATTGGATGTGAAGAAGTACAAATAGGTTTATGAAGAAGGGAGAAAGATGGCCATTTTTTTTTTATTTGGACAGACTCAGGGAACTGTTATGGAGTCAGATGTTTTTACATAGTGGTCAGGGCTGCATTTATCTCTCTGGGAGTTATCAGCGCAAAGGTAGCAGTTGATAATATGGATATGCCAAGATTGTTCAGAAAGGGTGCACTGAGTGATAAGTGAGATTCTCTGAAGTACAGACACCCACATTTAAGGAAATAGAGCAGAAAATAAACCAGCAACATTGATTGAGATGGAAAAGTCAAAAAGAAAAGATAAAACGTAAGAATATTGTATTAAAAATTCAAAGATTAGAACACGTTCCACAGTGTCGGCTTCAAAGGCAAGCCATAGAATCGAAGGGTGAAAATATATCCACTGAAATTGATAACAAGGAGGTACCGAGTGAAAGACTAAAAAGCCATTGTGTGGTATGTTGAACCATGAATTTTCAGTGGTCAGGAATTAGTGATGAGACGGACTTCTTGCTGAAAAAAATTTATTGTGAAGTGGAGAAATAGTTGGGGTTGAGGTAAGCCCAAAAGGATTTTTTCTCGCAGATAATAACATCCTGATTTTTATATAAAAAGATGTGAGTTGTTCTCTCACTTATAAAAAACAGGCTTTTAACTACATTCAAAATAAAACAGTCTCTTAAAGGACAATTATTTGGCATCATTTGAAACATTAAAAAAATGAAATGCAAACTCTAATACCATAAAGTAAAACAGATACCTTTTAACAAATGTACATTAACAGGAACTGCACTTGACTCTGAAGATCTGTACTGAGCAAATATGGGCACAATCAGGAATGATTTGGTGAACAAAAGTAAATATGTCAAATTACTACAAGGTAATGAAATATACTATATGCCAGTAATAGAGTCAATGAGATGAAGTATCTTTGTGAAAAAGTATTTGGAAACTGTACTAATATTCAGGAAAAAAACTTCAGCCTATCTGCAATATGAACAAATTTGAAATGTCAGGCAACGTGAAATGTGTATATTCTTGGTTTACCTTAGATCTCAACCAAGCCATTTATTGTTTACCACAGTTAGAGGTTCTAATATTACAAGTGTTTCTCTAAAATAGAACCTTAACATACCTGTTAGAGGAAAGCTTAATGTAATTATTTTCCCTGGTAATCAAAGAATTATCCTTTCTGAGAAAATGCTATGTCTTAAAAGCTGAAAATTCTGTAAGGATACATGTACTGTGATAAAGAAGGAAATAAAAGGAGTGCCTGTCAAGCTCCATGAGCTCATGAATAGCTGGCTGAAAAATACTATGACATGTTACAGGCAGATCACTCTCAGAAATATTAAACATTCTTCCCTTTCCACTATTACGAAGGATGTGCAGTGAGTAAATTTAAGAATAATTTAGAAGAAAAATACCAAAGTAGTGAAGGGCTTTTCTCTTACCGTAAAAGCCTTTCCTCCTGAATTTCCTGCCTCAGGTTACAACCCTGTTCACTTAATTGCCCAGCATCTGAGATACCCTTCTCTACTCTTTGTTTCCCCATCACCCACATCAATCACTAAATCCTTTCAATTCTGTTCCTTTTCTATAGGCTACACCAATCTATCATCTGTTTCTCCACTGTCCCTACCTAGACTTGAATTATCATTTTTTAAGCCTTCAGACTGGTCACACTGCCTTCAATTCTGCTCCTCCCCAATTCATTCTCCGCACGGGTAGGGATCGTTCTAAAATGTAAATGTAATTCCTTCAGTGTCTTGCCATCACCAAAAGACTGAAGTCCAAATTCTTCAGCATGATGTACAAAATCCGTAATGATCTGCTTTCTGTTTTCTTTCACCTCTACATTCAGGTCCAAACTTAACCACCTGTACCACTTCAGATAGTCCAGGCACACTCCTAAATCCAAGCCTTTGCAGAAACTCTTCCCTCTGCATGGAATACTCTAACTGCACCTTTCCCACTTCTTAACCTGGATAACTACTGTTCTTTAATTTGTCCACCTAAGTGTCTTCCCCTTCAGGAATCCCCCCACAATGTCCCAAAGTTGAGTTAGGTATCTCTTACATGCTCCCCATATAGCCTGTACTTAGTCCATTGGAACATTTATAAAACCACATTAAAATAGCCTGTCTAGAAATATAGATCAATGGAATAGCATAGAAAGCCCAGAGATAAACCCACGCACATATGGTCACCTTATCTTTGATAAAGGAGGCAAGAATATACAATGGAGAAAAAACAGCCTCTTCAATAAGTGGTGCTGGGAAAGCTGGACAACTACATGTAAAAGAATGAAATTAGAACACTCCCTAACACCATACACAAAAATAAACTCAAAATGGATTAAAGACCAGACACTATAAAACTCTTAAAGGAAAACATAGGCAGAACACTCTATGACATAAATCACAGCAAGATCCTTTCTGACCCACCTCCTAGAGAAATGGAAATAAACACAAAAATAAACAAATGGGACTTAATGAAACTTAAAAGCTTTTGCACAGCAAAGGAAACCATAAACAAGACGAAAAGACAACCCTCAGAATGGGAGAAAATATTTGCAAATGAAGCAACTGACAAAGGATTAATCTCCAAAATTTACAAGCAGCACATGCAGCTCAATATCAAAAAAACAAACAACGCAATCCAAAAATGGGCAGAAGACCTAAACAGACATTTCTCCAAAGAAGATATACAGATTGCCAACAAACACATGAAAGGATGCTCAACATCACTAGTCATTAGAGAAATGCAAATCAAAACTACAATGAGGTATCACCTCACACCAGTCAGCATGGCCATCATTAAAAAATCTACAAACAGTAAATGCTGGAGAGGGTGTGGAGAAAAAGGAACCCTCTTGCACTGTTGGTGGGAATGGAAATTGATACAGCCACTATGGAGAATAGTATGGAGGTTCCTTAAAAAACTAAAAATAGAACTACCATACGACCCAGCAATCCCACTACTGGGCATATACCCTGAGAAAACCATAATTCAAAAAGAATCATGTACCACAGTGTTCATTGCAGCTCTATTTACAATAGCCAGGACATGGAAGCAACCTAAGTGTCCATCAACAGATGAATGGATAAAGAAGATGTGGCACATATATACAATGGAATATTACTCAGCCATAAAAGGAAACGAAATTGAGTTATTTGTAGTGAGATGGATGGACCTAGAGTCTGTCATACAGAGTGAAGTAAGTCAGAAAGAGAAAAGCAAATACTGTATGCTAACACATATATATGGAATCTAAAAAAAAAAGTTCTGAAGAACCTAGGGACAGGACAGGAATAAAGACACAGACATAGAGAATGGACTTGAGGACATGGGGAAGGGGAAGGGTAAGCTGGGGCGAAGTGACAGAGTGACATGGACATATATACACTACCAAACGTAAAATAGATAGCTAGTGGGAAGGAGCCACATCGCACAGAAAGATCAGCTCAGTGCTTTGTGACCACCTAGAGGGATGGGATAGCGAGGGTGGGAGGGAGACACAAGAGGGAGGAGAAATGGGGATATATGTATATGTATAGCTGATTCACTTTGTTATACAGCAGAAACTAACACACCACTGTAAAACAATTATACTCCAATAAAGATGTTTAAAAAAAGTTATTCTATAGAAAAAAATCACCTTTCTATATATTTATATATTTATTTTTTACATCTTTATTGGAGTATAATTGCTTCACAATTCTGTGTTAGTTTCTGTTGTCGATGCTACTCTTACTTGGTCTATATATTTATGTTTCTACTTGTAGCTACTCAGGGATAAACAGTGTGTCTTCTTTATTTTTAGATGTATACTAACAGGAAAAACGTGAATAAATAAATTTTTTAAAAATCCTCATTTCTATAATACTATACGAAAATATGTGAACAAATAACTGTCTCTGCAAGCCTCTGTTTGCTCATCCATAAAAGCACAGGAGCACTGAAAAGATCAAAAGGGATAATTAATCTAGAACTCATTAATAATAATAAGGCCAATATCTAATGTGTGCTATATTGTTGTAATTTTTGTTCAATTTTGAAATTGATGCCATAGATACAGCTGCTTTTATGATCAGCTTGAGACAGCACCCTATGTTGTTCTCCATATTGCAGGTCTGGGCTCTCCCATCCACATTTTGACGGCCCATCAGTCAAAGGATTTCCTGGAGGAAACCACAATAGTAGTCCATGGATTAATGACTGGTTACTAAGAGTTTGCATCAATAAATTAGAGCTGTTTGATTAATAAAGATGTTACTCAACACGGATATAAATACATATACTTCTGCCATACATTTCTTAATAGGGTGTAATAGAATTAGATTTAAGCTCAAACACATCAGAATTAATTTAACTCTTTGAGGTTTTCTCCATAGAATTACTTGTGGTTTAGAAGTTTTAACTCAGGAGGTTTTACATGCATTCTAGGAAAAATATGTAAAAATCAAGGGAATAAATGTATTTTTTATAAAGCATGAGAAGTGTCAAGATTGTCTCTAATAATCCTTATGTAGTTATATAAGGCCTTAAACATCTGATTCTCAATTTTTCTGTGTCTGTTACCTAAGATTTATAATAAAATATATAATTAATATTCCCACTGCTGGAAATTCTGATTCGGTACTCGAGTTCAGGGCTGAGGAATTTGCATTTTAATGAGAACCTCGAATGATTCTGATACAGGTTTTAATCAGTTCATCCTTTAGAATCCTCTCTACAAAATGTGCCCAACTTCATTCTTATTTTTAATCATACTTCATATATTACCGAATATGCCTGCTCATGTAGAGTGACATTTTTAGATGCTTGCAATGGAGGTGAGGTTCTCATTTTCAAAATTTGCATTCACTCATGCTCAATTTAAGTCCCAATAATATAAATAATACATTTCTCTTACATTTTAAGTAGGACACTATATATTATGAATAGATACCCACAGCTCAAAGATAAAATCGTTTTCCTGTGACTATTATCCTGTTATTGGCACTGTATTAGAGTGGAAAGACCTGAACTGGACACGAGGAGATCTTCATTGTCACTACTTCTGTGACCTTGTCCGAGGCACCTCATAGCTGTAGACCTCAAGATCCGTATCTGGGCAAGGAGATTGTACTAATAAATACTCTTTAAAATGCTTTTCAGATTGAAGGCTATGACATTCTCATTTTAATTTACAAGAAAAAGATTTTTACATCTGACAATGGTTGCTAATCTGAATTTAAGGAGGAAATATGGGATATTTTCAAAAGCATCATTGCATTATATATTTTATGTTACTTATAGTCTACCCATCACAGAAAAGAGAGGGAATAAAACTTAGTAAAAATAGACATTCTAGGACTGTAACAGCCCCTCTGGTTGCATTTCCAGTCAAGAGAACGATGGCAAGCAATGAATAAAATTATCAGTTCATAATATAGCTGTGTTGACAGCTTTTCTGTGAAAAGCCTGTTTAGGATCTGGTAAGTTCTAACACAGTTGGTTTAGGGAATTCTGTTTGTAAGAATCTTTCTGCATAGGTGTGAAATCATAGATCATTTTCTAGAAAAGAATGAGAGTTCCTGAGATTTCATGATTTTCATAATGAACTGCATGTCTGTTAAGTCAAGGAAAAAGAGGCTTGGGATTCTCTTCGTACAGTGTTCCTTCTTTGAATAATAAAAATATGACTGTATATCCTTGCAGAATACCTGAGAAGGAATTTGCAAGACTCTGCTTCTGTTCTACTTAGGAAATCAAAGTCTGCATTGTTGACAAGTATTTTTAACTTTCAGAAATTCTGTCAAGATGAGAATGATTAGTCAATTTTCCAGTGATTTAACACAAGGATTACAGAATCATTCTCTAATTCCTGAGTATACAAGCCATCCTATTCATCAAAGGACACCCAAAGGACTTAATATTGAGGGCTCCCAGACCATAATACCCATCCATAGGGGTTAGCTGATGGCTGTCATGGATAGTAAGAGCCCCTGCGAACTTCTAAAGCTAAAAAAAGAAAAGATGCTCTTGTTCAGGGACTTGTAATTTTTTTTCTCTTACTGACATGTGTATGTTGAGGGTGTCACTTTGGCATTTGTATTCATCTATTCTGAAATAGCAGAACATTGTATGGATTAGGGGAAAGGGAAAGAATTAATCGGGAAAAGAGACATTGTTTTCCTCATTGTTCTAAATTACTTGATGTAATGTAACCTATATATTAATATGTCTTTTAAAATATTTCTGTCACCTCTTTAGCAAGAATTTCCATTACTATTTTATAAGACTCACTGAGGCTCAGGGAAGTTTAACAAATCAACAGAACAGAACAGAATATATACATACACACACACACACACACACACACACACACACACACACACACACACACACACACACACACACACACACACAAACTTATGGTTCCCAAATCTCATTTCCATATATTTTTCTTTTTTGTTATTGACATTGCTTCTTCTGAATGTTCAAGTTATTCATCTTTTTCACACATGATTTTCATAGAGAACCTTATACAAATATATTTAAATACATTTACATTCCTACCTAAACCTCTAACCGTGGGCTAAGATCTTGGCTCATATATGAAGTTTATGATTATGCTTTACTGATGAGTGCATTGAAAAATGCTAAACATTTTGTTTGTGTATAAGCCTGTTTTGCATTTTTAGAAATAGGAAATTAGTTTTCATCAGTGCATCTCTTATCAGACATGTCTCTGAAGGAATAAAAACTCCAATAAAATAATCCTCATGTTCTTGCTCCTGTTATGCTTATCTGTATTCAAAGACCATTGCAACCAACCCTTTTATTATCTCTTCAGCAGTCACAATGATTGCTATGCTTTTGCATAGAATATGAAGGTTCTTCTTTATAAAAGCTCTGTAATAGGTATAACCATACTCTGCTACCTGATCCGTGAACAGCCATATATAATTGTATATACTTGGGCTTCCCTGGTGGCGCAGTGGTTGAGAGTCCGCCTGCCAATGCAGGGGACAAGGGTTCGTGCCCCGGTCCGGGAAGATCCCACATGCTGTGGAGTGGCTGGGCCCGTGAGCCATGGCCACTGAGCCTGCGTGTCCAGAGCCTGTGCTCCGCAATGGGAGAGGCCACAACAGTGAGAGGCCCACGTAAAATTGTATATACTTAATGTAATTCCTTAGTGATCCAAAATTTCAATAGAAATGGTATCCAGTTTATATTTTTATATCATTCCCTCCACTTGATACAAATGACTGCCTCAAGTATATTCGTTGTTTTGAAATCCATGTATCTGTCATCTGAAAAGTAGCCAGCAATCTGAAAAGAAAATAAATTTGTCACAATTTCGAACTCAGAAGTAGATTCTCTTTCAGGTATACCTACAAAGCTTGAGCTATAGTTTTGCATTTCAGACAGGAATATGGTAGAGCCCTTTCAGAATTTTAGCTACCAGGGTGAGGACAACCCATAAACTTCTGCAATCACTTGTCTTTATATGCAAATATTTTCAGAGAGACACAAATATCTAAAATGAGTAAATGCTTTTCTCCTCCCAGTATAAAGCATTGCTTATAATTGCTTCCTGACACAATAATTACGCAGTATAACATTTTCATTAAGATTTATATTGCTGCCTGAAAAGCTGGTTGCAGATTTTAATCTTGCGCACTGACATCACGTGTACCATCATGCCAATGCTTAGGGAAGAAAATTAGATGTTTGTTGATAAGATCACAATCTGTAGGATCACACCAGGTTAGCACTCACCTCTTTCATCTTTCCAGTTATACATAGGTTGTATCAATGGTGCATGTAGTGCTCCTGAATTTAACCAATGCATGAGTAAAGGATTAATTTAGGACTTCCCTACGTATGTTCTTGGAAATAGACCTACATGAAAAATGGTTGATACAAATCAGTTTCCAATTTAAAGCATTGAAAAAATATCCAGGAACATTTACATAAGCCTTTTCAACATAAGTAGAGGAACTAAGTGTAATGACTTTGAGGCAGGCAGCAGATAAACCCTTTTCTAACACGGAAGATTAATACCGTAGAAAATTTAGTGGGGTTACGTGAAGACTGCTCTATATTAAACTAAAAATCTCAGGCTTAAAACTCCGTAAGTATTCTGTGATGAATTAAAAATCATTTGACTCTAGAACTACTGAGTTTCTAAAGAGACTGACCAGATTCTTATTTATCCTTAGCAAAATGTTCATTCCCATTATTAGGATAAAGACTAATCAAGAAGAAAAGTCTTATTGAACTTCAAATAATTCAAATGACTATAGAGGAATGAGAAATTAAGACATTGCAATTCCTTTCAAAACACTTTTGTATCTTACTTTAGGGCAAAGGTTTTATCAAAACCAAACCCCAAGACTTCCAAAAGAGTTACTTAAGAAATGTGACAAACGTCCCAGTCATGGAAATATGGCTTTAAAGTACAATTAACAGTCAGGATTTTAACAACTAGAATTAGTGTTGAGAGGTGGATTCGCGCATGAATTCTGGGCCAGGCTGTCTGGTTTCTAACATTTTTTAATTTTTTATCTTCAGCAAGTTACTAAATGTCTCTGCGTCTTTAATCCCCTTACCAATAAAATAGAGCTAGTAAGAGGACCTACCCCTTCGAGTTGTTATGAGAAAAAAATGAGTTAATTTAGTAAGTGCTATATGTGTTTGCTATGGTAAAGATGATGAGGTTTTTTATGAATTATTTGGTATTTAGGAGCTCATTATTCATCTACTGCATAAAGGCAGGGTATGTCTGGTTTTGGGTTTTGTTTTTTTTAAAAAATTTTTGGTTCCCCTGGCACTTCCTAGATGTTCAATAACTGGCTGAATGAGTGAATGCATCATTCACTTCTGGTCACTCTATTTCTCACTAGCACCATCAGCAGATAGAAAGGGTAAGTGCATAGAAAGGGTAAGTGCATAGGGTAAGTGTAAATAGAGTAAAAAATAAAATGTTAATTTGGTGGCATAGTTCTGAGTTGATCCAGAAGGAAGTTTGCATTAATAAGTACATTTATTTCTCAATTTATTCGTGCTATGCACGTCTCTTTCATATAAAGATATTTCTGAGGTGACCACATTGTATGCTCTAGTTAGCACCTTCCTTAACTGTAGTATTACTTAAGAACCTTTACAAATAAGTGGATGCTCTAATTCTAGACTTGATTCCTTGATTAATCTAGTTCCTGGATTAATGATAAGAGAAGCAGAATACCCTCCAGTGCTGTATACCTAAGAGTACGATTTCTAATTGTTCATTGTTGCCTCTGAAAATTATTTATCTAATTATTTCCTGATTGCATCCCCTTATTTATAAATAAAACTTAATAACCCAAATCACTTATTTCACTTTGGGGGATGTTGTTATTAGTACAAATCAAAATTAAGAACTCAGACTGGAGTAATGAAGCCTTTTTTTTTTCTGCTTGTTTACCACCTTTCACCACCCCCTGCCCACCCCCCTACACAGAATGCTCCTGCATCATGAAAAAGAAACACAATCGATATTTTAAAAAACCAAACTGACTCTGCATCAGTAAATATAAAATACTGTCGTATGGGAAATTTTTCCTACGTTTGCCAATTATATAACTAGCAGGTGTTACTTAAAGAAAATCTAGTTTGGAGAATAAAAAAAGAAAGATTTTTTTAGCTTAAATGATCTTTCCAGTAAACCACAGTATAATATCTCTCTAAAGTGATTTTTGTAAACTCTTGTTTATACATTGAGATTCTGAGATAGAGGACAGTGGAGGTTGATGTGTAATTGGAGAGCAGCCTGCACTGGGCCATGAGACTGACAGGTTGATTGAGCTGTAATGGAGACAAGGGACCTTTCAGAAGGCGGATTCATTTTTATTTGACAAATGCTAATGATGGTTGAAAAAAAGATCACTGAAACACTCCCACTTCTGTCTCTGTTAGGTAATAAATCAAGGATGTTTAGAGTATTTACACCCTCTGTGTGTAAATACTTGTTTTAATTGATGTTCCTCCTACCTCTTAACGTTTGTGTAAATAATTAGTGTTTGTTAGAATATAATTTTAGAATATCTGCATAATATAAGGAAATTAGATGTTTGGAAATTGGCGATTGAATTCTAGTGATATTTAAGTTTCTCCCTTTCCTTCAATTTTTCTCTATTTCAGCTAATCTTTGTGTGATCTTTGCATTTTCTCTTGTGCTCTCTCAAAACAATTAATTTATTACTAAATCTCATAATATCTTCTTCTATATTCATGTATAAATATTACCTTTCTCACTACAGATGCTTCTCAGTTAAGTATTTGACCATTCCTGTATTCATTATAGTTTTACCTCTGTTATAGTTTGCTCACGTTGTTACCTTCATCTTCGGATTTCTTAAAATTCCAATCACCTAGCAGCATTTCTTTCACAAATATAACAACACCTATCCTGTTCTTAACAGCGAGTGTAACTTTTCCTTTCCTGGCTAATGTCCAAAGTGGTATAAACAGTTGGTATTTCTTAAATATGTCTTGTGTTAGTAATGTTAAAAGGTTTGAAAAATAAAAGTGCCACTGTGATACAAATACTGCTGTAACTTTGCCGAATCTAAGGACTTTCACCCCATTGCTCCTTTCTAGGCTTCTTTAGCGTTTCTGTGACCACACCCACTCCCGTTCCTCCGACACCCACTCCGCACCCCACCTCAGAGCTTCACCAAAACAGAGCTTGTACGTTCCTCTCCATTGTCACTCACATTCAGATATTTATGGTATGGTAGGTATATGGACTGTGTGTACCTAAGCATCTTTGCCTAGCTCAGCATTTACTATATTGACCCTTTATTTGTGACTAATAAATCTACTAGCTTTACAGCTTTGAATTGAAGAGAGAAGCTGAAATACGAATAAAATAGAGAAAAGGATTTAGAAAGACAACATTATTAGGTTTAATAAATGAATTAAGACTGAAATCAGATAAATGAAATGAAATCTTGGCTCAACTTGGGTACAGTTCTTGAAGCCCTGTGCAAAGCACAGAGCAGTGATTCAGTACGCGTTTGTGGAAGGAAGGGAGGGAGGGAAGGAAGGAGGGAGAGAAAGAAAAAGGCAAAACGTAAGGCAGTCTGGCTGTTCTTTCAATCAGTTCCTGAATTGAGGACAGACTAGCTTTCCATGCCTCTCTCACTCTACCTGGAAAAATGGACAGGAAACAATTCAGGTTTAGGTTTTTATTTTCCGTAAAGTATCATGGCAAGGAACTACTCCTTAGGGTTCCTTTGCATGTTCAACATCTGTCTTCTCTTTAGAAGCTACATAACTCTTTCTCAATGAACCATCTTCCACGATATGCAGCACCTAAACATCTGGCTAAATAAAACCAATTATACTATTAAAAATAAACCAGGATTTGCCAACAGTATGATCCACTAGCCTAGTCTTCCTCAAAGGCAGGCATTTGTACTCCAGACACAATTGTATGGATTTGCTGTTTATGTTTTTCACCAAAACTATTTTTCCTCTTTCTTCTCTCTGATATCATTTCACTCTTAATCTCTACTCCCAGAAACCTGATTAGAATGGTAAAACTAAGGAATAGTGACCGAAAGGGGAACACTAGTGAGCAGAAATGCTTAGCTTCCCAACCTGGATTTTCCCAGCTTTATCTTTGTGACCGGTTTCTTATTGGTGGTGTTTATCTGTGTTCCTTCATCTGTGTGTCACTTGGGTAAATAAAAACAATGATTTCCCTGATTCTTACCATATAGGCTTAGGCAGAAGCTGAGAATGGAGCTATTGCTTGATTTTTCTCATCAGTACAATGCCTGCTTTTTTTTTTCAAGTAAATTAAAATACAGTTCATTGATTGCTTAAACAATGTACAAAGACCATCTGTTCAAAAATATTTTTACATTCATATGAGAGTAGTAAATATCTAGGTGCATAGGTTGTGGTATTGGACTGGAGAATGGATTTCAAGCGCAATTCATTCTACACTATCACTATTTGCAAAGACAATGTAGAAGTGTATGGTTTCTACATATAGATCCTCTTCAGATTACTTACCCTTGTGACCTCATGAGAACACATGAGAGAGGATCCTACTACATATCGCTAGCCTGGAAAAAGATCAAAGTTCAAAATTCGCAGTTCAGTTTTGTATTGCTGAATTCGTATTGCTTTTGTACCATCACAAAGTTGAAAAAAATCACAAGTCAAAACCTTGTAAGTCTAGGAGCGCCTTTTTTTAAAATTAATTTTTATTGGAGTATAGTTGATTTACGATGTTGTGTTAGTTTCTGCTACACAGAAAAGTGAATCAGTTATACATATACATATGTCTACTCTTTTTTAGATTCTATTCCCATATAGGTCATTACAGAGTATTGAGTAGAGGTCCTTGTGCTATACAGTAGGGTCTTATTAGTTATCTATTTTATATATAGTAGTGTGTATATGTCAATGCCAGTCTTCCAATTTATCCTTCCATCCCTTTTCCCCTTGGTAACCATAAGTTTGTTTTCTACATCTGTGACTATATTTCTGGTTTTTTTTTTTTTAAGTTCTTTATTTTATTTTTTGTAAACTATTTAAATTTATTTATTTATTTTTGGCTGTGTTGAGTCTTCATTACTGTGTGCAGGCTTTCTCTACTTGTGGCGAGCAGGGGCTACTCTTCCTTGCAGTGCACGGGCTTCTCATTGCAGTGGCTTCTCTTGTTGTGGAGCTCGGGCTCTAGGCACACAGGCTTCAGTAGTTGTGGCTCGTGGGCTCTAGAGCACAGGCTCAGTAGTTGTGGTG
The DNA here is from genome assembly GCF_964374135.1 of Grampus griseus. Taxonomy (NCBI): domain Eukaryota; kingdom Metazoa; phylum Chordata; class Mammalia; order Artiodactyla; family Delphinidae; genus Grampus; species Grampus griseus. The sequence continues at coordinate 29,605,382 of NC_139003.1, read as the reverse complement.
CACGGGCTTATTTGCTCCACGGCAGGTGGGGTCTTCCCGGACCAGGGCATGAACCTGTGTCCCCTGCATTAGCAGGCAGATTCTTACCCACTGCGCCACCAGGGAAGCCCCTATTTCTGTTTTGTAAATAGGTTCATTTGTACCATTTTTTTACATTCCACATAGAAGCGATATCATATGGTATTTCTCTTTCTCTGTCTGACTTACTTCACTCAGTATGACGATCTCTAGGTCCATCTATGTCACTGCAAATGGCATTATTTCATTCTTTTTTATAGCTGAGTAATATTCCATTGTATATATGTACTACATCTTTTTTATCCACTCCTCCGTCGATGGACATTTAGGTTGCTTCCATGTCCTGGCTATTGTAAATGGTGCTGTGATGAACATTGGGGTACATGTATCTTTTCTAATTATGGTTTTCTCCAGATATACGCCCAGGAGTGGGATTGCTGGATCATATGGTAGCTCTATTTTTAGTTTTTTCTGGATCACCGTAGAAGCGAAATGCCGTGTTTAGAAATGTCTTTACGTGGTTTATATGTGGTTTATTACTTGTACAAATGCTTATGTATACATCAGACAATACATTGCCTTATTCAATGTGACAAATTATGATCATTTAAATTCTATCTTTAAAAATTCTGATAAAGCAGTAAGCTTGATTACTTTAATCTCCCACAACAGGTAAATTTACACGTACAAGAAAAATAACTATGTCACTCATGTTGTAATGCTTCACTTTTTTTTTCCATTTTTGTTTTATATTACACATTATCAGTCTTCAGATGCAATTGTAAAATGCTCATTGGAAGCTAGCCTCAAGTATCATTTTCAAGGTTTGACTGAAACGTTGAAAGTCTACCAGAAATGCAAGAAGAAACAGATTTCCAAGCTTTGCTCATCTGAAGTTCCCATAGCACTGCAAATTGAAGTGAAGACTTTTCCTGAAACAGTTGTTCTGCCACTTGCGTTTTTCCCCCTTAAATTTATTTTGACAGTTACTGTCCTTACCCACCTCCTTCTCCTAGTAGTCCAGGGCACCTAAGGACATTTTTCATAACAAATGAAGGGAATGGATTTGGAAAATACATCTTCAGTTGGCATTTGGATAGAGGTTTCATTCATTAAAAAAAATCTTTTGGGTGCTATCAACTTGAGAGTAATGTAAATGCAAGCCTGCAAGGATAAATAAATATCCCTGTGAGAAGAAGAAAGAGCCTTTTGCATGTCTGATACAGTCACAAGGCCCAAACCTTAATATGTGGTCAAGTGAGATACCACATATTGAGCAAGATACCAGTTCTTTAAAAGTCTACTTAAATAAATTAAAGTTGAGAAGCTATTCTGAAATTAAATCAAGAAAAGAAAATTTAGAATCCTGTGAGAAATTCTATCTTCAATTTTCTGTATACTATTCTCATTTTAAATAACTTAAATTTGGGCATTAAAAAATATTTTTACATTGCTTTAATGCTTTAATCTCGGCAATTTTGTCCCTGTGCTAGTATTAGGCATTTAAAGTGAGGCCAAGTTAAAGATCCTCTTAGAATGAGGAAAAAATAAAACTAATTTAAGTAAATCCTAGAAAACATTAAGGCTTAAGATCCTCGACTTTTTCTTGTTCTTTCACTAGAGAATAATATTTATATTTTTCCATCACAGAAGTTAACCTAGAATATGAACAAAAATAACACTGTTGACAGTTGTTTATAATGCAGTTAAATGTATTCAGTTTTAAAATCTGAAGGACTTCCTTTTAATTGCCTCCAAAAGGAATTGATTTTAGGTGCATGTTGACCAAGGTAGCTTGAACTCAATCACAGTCAACTGTCTTGTGACCGTGCAAGTGAACAGAAATACTCGACAACAGCCAAGTTCCACATATCATATATGAAAGTAAAAATGAAAGGTGATTAAAAATAGCAATGACAATACTTGAGAAGGAACAAATGACAACAAAAATGGCACTTAATGTGCTCAGGAAGGCCTTTAGTTACAATATCTGATCAATGACCCAAACATTTAAAAGAAATGGAGGGCTTCCTTGGTGGCGCAGTGGTTGAGAGTCCGCCTGCCGATGCAGGGGACGTGGGTTCGTGCCCCGGTCCGGGAAGAACCCACATGCCGCAGAGCGGCTGGCCCCGTGAGCCACGGCCGCTGAGCCTGCGCGTCCAGAGCCTGTGCTCCGCAACGGGAGAGGCCACAACAGTGAGAGGCCCGCATACCGCAAAAAAATAAAATAAAATAAAATAAAAAAATAAAAGAAATGGAGAACCCGGGCATTGAGTAAAAGGCTATTGCAGCAAAGGACAAAGTATCAAAGAACCAAAATAAATTATCAAAAATAATGATAAGCCGAGTTTGAGAGCCATCTAGACTGATGGCTCTCAGACTTGGCTGCACATTTAAATCACCTGGGGAGCATTAACAAATACCAGATGCCAAAGCCCGAGTCCTACTCTCAGAAATTGTTTTCACTGAGCTGGGGTGCAGCCTGTGCATTGGGATTTTTATAGCTTCTAGGTGATTCTAATGTGGTGCTAGGGTTAGAAACCGCTGTGCTAGACTGTTTCTCTCAAGCATGCTCACTCACTCCTCTCTCTCTCATTCTCACTCTTTCTGTTCAAATCAGCTTTTGCAACTTGAACAAAACAAACAGTAACAGTTTGATCTTTGGGGGGACTATTATGGTGGTTTTCTAGAGATGTTTTTCTTTGAAGTATCCAAAATTTCCTTACTTATAAATAGAGCGGATCCTTACTATAGAATGGCTCCCATTCTTCACTCTTATGAAGAGATATATTCAATAAATAAATAACTCCTTATCAAGAGTCTCCTTATAAAATGATTCTGACAATTTAAAATCTGTACACCTGGCCATATGGTGCTCAGAGTTTGGGGAACCTGCAATCAGGAGATTATGCTCTTATTCAGCCCTGAGTCTCAAGCTGTGTTTGGACTAGAAGCAAGCTGTGACTCTGGCATCACATTATGGACAAGCATACTCCTAACTCACATGCCCTTGGAAGAATCTTTTTCCATCTCTTACCTCAGCTTTCTCATCTCTAAAATAAATGAGTTTGACAAAGTCATGTCTAAAATTCTTAGCAGTTCTTAGATTGTACACTTCATTTTTTCACATCTTAGTGAATTTCTTTTCCTTTCTGTATGTACATATACATTGCTCTACTACTCAAATAGGATCATGATGTATACAAAGTTTTACATCCTAATTCTCTCACAATTTTATGTCGTGGCTGGTTGGAACACATCATACTTATTGTGGCACACAGAGAAAGGACAAAATTATTTTCAAATATCATGCAATTTTAGAGTACAATATTTTAATCACTGCACAGTGTTACATCTTACAAATGTGTTAGCTCTTACGCTACTGTTAAACATTTAGGTTGCTTCCAGTGTTTTTGTGTTCATAAGTAATGTTATGAGGAAAAACTTTGTGCCTTTAATTACCTCTAATTATTTCCTTGGGCTAGATTCTGTGGGACTGCAAGTTCAAAGAGTATGAATAATTTTGGAGTTCTTTATTCATATTGCCAAACTGGATGTCAAAAAAATTTGTTTGCAAATGTAAATTTCCTCTAGCAGCTTGTGAAAGAGCCCCAGGCACCATCCTGTCACAAAAATGAAGTATCTTTTTTGTTCAGTTGTATAAGTGAATGGAAGATTTACCTCTAAACCTGTTTTCTTCATTCTCCTAAGAAATAGACTACTCCATCCTTAGGCCAGTCGTAGAAAGTGAGAAGAATCCACAGATGATGACAGCCTGATAAAGACTGATGTGCACAATTGTGTAATGTTTTACTGTTAAAAAAAAATGGATCATGTTGCCAATATCCTTATGAAGAATACATAAACATGTAATGATGATTTTTTAAATTTTAACAATGAGATTTTTAAATGATCTCTTTCATGTTTTAAGAAAAACTGAACATTAAATCTGGGAAGAGAGAAAAGAACAGTAATAATATAGCCGCAAGGTCATTTTGATTCTTCCCTTTTAATTTTTGTCCATAACTTATTGTGAATGTGCCAGTTGTGAACTATGCCTTTCCTGGAACACACGTCATTCCTACAATTCTGTGAAGTGACTTTCTCTTGGCTGCAAGGATAAGAATGAAGACCTACTCGCCTCCATTTCAGCCCATGCTGAGCAGCACTTAGTTAACTATGTCTTCCTGGACGCTTAAAAAAAAACAAAAAAAATCCTTAGTATTCTTAAGAAAAAAGCCTTTCAGATAAGTTTTTATTCATTCAGAAAAAATCCTCTTGTGAAGCAATGAAACACCAACTTAAAATTCTACTCATTTTATATTGCCATAAAAAATGCTAATCTAGCACATTAAATCTTATCACTTATGGTTGCTCCATGAGCCTACAGTTAGCCAATAATTGCTTTGTAATTATTTTCTGTCCTCAGCAAGGTGAGTAATAAGATATACCATTCAAGAAATAAAGTTTATGAAATCTACATTTGTTCTTATAAAATGAAAACTATCCCTCCCTAGAATTCCACTCCAGAACGAACACTTTATTTTTTAACATCTTTATTGGAGTATAATTGCTTTACAATGGTGTGTTAGTTTCTGCTTTATAACAAAGTGAATCAGTTATACATACACATATGTTCCCATATCTCTTCCCTCTTGCGTCTCCCTCCCTCCCACCCTCCCTATCCCACCCCTCTAGGTGGTCACATAGCACCGAGCTGATCTCCCTGTGCTATGCGGCTGCTTCCCACCAGCTATCGCTTTTACATTTGGTAGTGTATATATGTCCATGCCACTCTCTCACTTCGTCCCACCAAGATGTTTTTCCAAAGATGTACAGAGTCCACATATTTCTAATTTTGCTTCAAGTTAAAGAGCATTTATTTTAACCATAATAAACCAGAAATAAACTATAGAAAGAGTATAGCATAAAATTGGGCAATTTCCTTTTGTGCTAAGTATGCTAGAGCAGAAGAAAAGTTAAGCATTGAAAGAATGATGGAGGGGACCTAGACGCGGGATATGCCAGCAAATCTGGGAATGCCCTTAGTGGCCCAAGGCTGGACATCCTTGATACTGAGAAACATGTGGTTGAAGACTGAGTCTTAGAAGCCCCCAGTGTTGCCTGGATTATATCCATACCCACAGATAACATTTCCCATGAAAATCCCACTGTCTCCATCCCATTTCTCACAAATATTAATGTCTTACTATTTCCTTCAGGGTTTGCCTATCCGGAGACCATAACCATCCTCAGTAGGGCAGTGAAAACCTAGAGAAAAAGAATCAGAGGAGGCGAGTTAGTCCAGAAAACAGGTGTACTGTCCCTCGTCTTCTTCTTAGTCCTCTCCCCCCTCCCCTCTAGGCTCCCTCCTCCTTCTTCTCCCAGACAAACAGTCAGCAAAGCAGACCTGAAACTTGAGAGCCAGCAGAAGCCACTAATACAAATTAGGACACTGCATCTTCTAAGTGCTAATTATTCAGACAGTCTCTCATTGTTTACAAACACCTGCCCCTGTTCCAAATGTCTAATGTTTTCTGTTGATTCTTGAATACATTCACAATTCACCTTTTCTTAGAACTTGTGTTCTGTTAATAAGAAAGACATGATTTTCTTTTCCATTATAAGAAGCCATTTTTTGTGTTTGACAAACTACTTTAATATCTTACGCTGTCTGCTTTGTAATTTGCAGCCAGAATCTGAAGATAACTTCCGTATCTTTAGTGTATGGGCTTGTTTTCATTCTGACACAATGATCAGCCTGAAAAGGTAGTGAGCCCGCCACCTGTAAAAGCACTCGAAGAAAGGCCAAATGACCTTCATGTAAGGAGAGCTGAGCAGGGAATCCTAAATTCAGGGGAAGACTGGCCTAAAGAATTTCTGTATTATATGTCAACTGCAATAATTCATATATGATACCTATTTCCAAAATTATTTGAGATGACATACAGTAAAATATGTACTATGAGTCTGCTAAACTGGAATTTGAAACTGAGCTTCTGAAAACTCAAGATAAATGATTCCTAATGCAATGCCTTATTAGCAGGTGTAATAACGAGTAGTGTTCACGAAGCAGAGTTTTCTAAGCTTATTCATGCTGTTCTGAACAAATTTGCTAAGTGTGACAGTGTCAACAGATTGTAGTTTTTAGAGTCAGTTTAAGTTCCTCTTTCTACAAGCAAGTTTACCGTTTGTTTCTCACTTGCCTATTTTCTGAGTCTGATAGAGTTTCTATCATAGGCGGCCCTTAACACAGTCTTGCCCCCAGTAGGGACGATGTAAAAGTGTGTGGATTGAACTGAAGAGAGAAATATGCATCCTGATGGGGATATAATTAGATTGTAAAAGAGGGATAAAATACAACAATAAGGAGAAGAAGTAGCAACGGTTCAGTTCCTTTCTGTGTGGAGAGAAGCAATGCTCCACCTACATTTATTCCTCACAGAAGAAAAATGTGGCTTGTAGCTTTAGTTTCTGTAACTTTAGCCTAGTGGCTTTTATTTCTGCTCAGATAGAGAGTAGGCATGGTGAACAAGCAGCAAGCTATTTGCCTGGAATCCAAAATTGGCAGATATTAAAAATTTATCAAAATGTAAAAGGAAAAGAAAAGAAAGCCCTCGATCCCCTTAATGTTTAAGGATAATACATATCACTCTTCATCTAGAAAAAACAGTATAATTGCTCCCCACCTTTTCTCCTTGGATTTTTCAGAACCTGGTCCATGACCTCTCCCAGCCCCAATACTGCAGCAAAGTTAATCACTCCCTTCTCGCTACCCCTCAAAGATCCAAAGATTCAAACACTTTCTCATCAAGATAAAAAAAAAATCATGTGACCCTTCTCCCACTAGCTCCTCTTCAAGTTTTAAAAATTATTTCTAGCAAATCTAAACTTTTCAATGAAGGGTTTTTGTTTTGCCATCATATATATCCTCCTCATTCTAATATTATGCAGTGAAGCTTCTGTTCTCATCCTGTACTGATATTGTTTTAAGGACACAAATGATCATCTGCTCATTAAATTAGTCTGTTTCCCTTCACCTTTCTACTGCCTTTTCTATTATTGGCCACTCGCTGCTTCTCCCACAGGCTAGATTCTGTCACACTGCGAGGACTTGAGCCTCTTCCAAGCCCTCTGACTAACCCTTCTCCACCTCTTTTGCTGGTATTCTCTATCCAACCATTCTATAAAGTGTGCTTTTCCCTCAAGGTATTTAGCTTTGTGCTCATTTTTTTCTTTATGTCTTCATCCTCAGAGATCTTATCCACTCCTAAACTTCCAAGGATTAAGTCAATGTCTCAGCAAATCTTTAGAGGATTATAAATAAACAAGCAAATACATAAATTTCCCCTAAAAAAACATCTCTTCATCTTTTGGTCAATTTTGGTCTTATCCTTGGCCCCAATCCTGGCCCAGCAGGCGTTTCATTTTTATTATTCTTCTTCTTTCCTTCCTTTCCAGGCTCACTTTCAGCTCTTATATAACCCACAGAACTTTCAGAATGGCTTCAAACAGTTTTCTTAGCTTTTAATTGTGGTCTGTCGTCTCTCGTCCTATCTGGTTTTCATTGCACTCTCTCTCTTTCTGCATATGTGAGTGTGTTTTGTGTGTGTATATCTTCTTTTCCAACTTCACTGTAAACTGCTGGAGGGTAGAAAGCATAGGATCTATTTGCAGTATAACCTATAGAACTAGCAGAGTGTCTTACTCATAGTTAATATTGAATAGGTACCTGTGACCATGATGATAATTGATAAGAACTCAGTCACTGTTAGGAGCATGGATAAGGAGTATCCTGTACCCTTCCCTCCCTTATTTCGGATCTCCACTGTGATCAGTATGCTCCACACGCAGGACCACTCCACGTTCATCACCATGGTCTCTAATTCTTTTTTTTTCCTTTTTATTTTGTTGAAGTATAGTTGATTTACAGTGTAGTGTTAGTTTCAGGTGTACATCACAATGATTCAGTTATACTTGTATATGTATATATATCTGTTCTTTTTCAGATTCTTTTTCCTTATTGGTTATTACAATACTGAGTAGAGTTCTCTGTGCTGTACAGTAGGACCTTGTTGTTTATCTATTTTATATATAGTAGTGTGTATATGTTAATCCCAGCCTCCTAATTTATCCCTTCCCCCCCCCTTTCACCTTTGGCAACCATAAGTTTGTTTCCTATGTCTGTGGGTCTATTTCTGTTTTGTACATAAGTTCATTTGTATCTTTTTTTTAGATTCCCCATATAAGCAATATCATATGATATTTGTCTTTGTCTGGCTTACTTCACTTAGTATGATAATCTCTAGGTCCATCTATGCTGCTGCAAATGGCATCATTTCATTCTTTTTTATGGCTGAGTAATATTCTATTGTATATATATATCACATCTTTATCCATTCATCTGGCGATGGACATTTAGGTTGCTTCCATGTCTTGGCTATTGTAAATGGAGCTGCAGTGGACATCGGGGTGCATTCTTCTTGATGACTATTTTTATTTATTTCCCAAATTTATGTTTAAAAATATGATTTTTTCTAATGTGTTTTATATTATTGGTATAAGGTTGTATAGTTTTTGAAACTGAACTATGAACTGTTGAATTGAACCAAATACGTACATACAAATAGTTATGTTTATACATGCACACACGAAGACATATGTATGTGTGTAAGTGTGTGTCTATTATATTTTGTATTATTTTGCTAGTGCTGCCCTAATAAAGTACCACAGACTGAGTGACTTAAATACCAGAAATTTATTTTCTCACAGTTCTGGAGGCTAGAAATCTAAGACCAAGGTGTCGGCAGTGTTGATGTCTTCTGAAGTCTCTGTCCTTCGTTTGTAGATGACAGTCTTCTCCGTGCTTTCCCATGGTCTTCCCTCTGTACTTCGCTGTGTCCACATTTCCTCTTCTTATAAGGACATCAGTCATATTGGATTAGGGACCACCAAAATGATTTCATTTTAACTTAATTGCCTCTTTAGGGATCCTATCTCCAGGTAGTCACATTCTGAGATTAGGACTTCAACATATGAATTTCGGGGGGAACAAATTCAGCCACGGGGTGTGTGTGTGTGTGTGTGTGTGTGTGTGTGTGTGTGTGTGTATGGTGAAAGAAACACAAGTAAAAAAAATTAAGACAGGGAAGTATAGGAAGACATTAAGCTTTGAAGGAAAAAAATATCAAACAAAAATGTAATCAACTATCCTGACTAATGTCTAAAGAATTCAGCTGGGAAGGCGTCAACCACAGGACATCATGGAGGTCATCGAATTCAACAGTGTTGGGTCAGTGAGGAAAGGAAGTGGCTAATAGATCCAATGGAATTTCAGAGGGTGTTAATCATATCAATTTTTATTCCCTTGAGAAATTCTCATGAAACTGAGGTAAATATCTGGAATGCACAGTTGACAGAGACATATGGAGCACACGCTTTACTCATATAAATAAGCTTTCTAGCCTCTTCAGGGGCATACGTTACATTTTGAATTACCTCATAGCACATATGCTGCCCTTGTGTATCAACAGCTTAGCCTTCCATGCAGATCCATTTCCCAAAACTTCCCCTAGACCTGGGTCGCTTATTGATTGTGTTCAGTCGTGGCTTTTACTGATCGTTGTTAGTTTCACTTTCAGGTGGCTCTTACAGTGCATTTTAAAGTCTCCTTGCTGATATCCCTGCTGTTATTTCTTAGGTGACTCATGTTGTAATTTGGCAAACTGACTCTCTTAACAGAAAGAAGAAATACATTGACTCGGCTAAGATGGATTTTACGTTCAATGTCATTCTAAACTATCAGTGAAAAAAATTGAACATGTTAGTATTTGAAACAAGTACATTGGGAGCAATCTAAAGGCGCCCCTTTTAGGAATTAGCTTCCTGCAGAACATTCTCCTGCCAGAAGGACTCACCCCAACTCCCCCAAACTCTCACAGAAACATAATGGGACTCTCAACAATCCTTACTGGTCATCCGCAAGACGTGAACCATGTACAATCGCTGTACAAGGCATTCTGCAAGTGCAGGCACACTGGGTGAAAGATGAAATATTCACTAAAACAAAATAAAAGCTGAAAATGTGCAGTCGTATTGGGCTTATTAAAAAATACCATATTAGGGGCTTCCCTGGTAGCACAGTGGTTGAGAGTCTGCCTGCCAATGCAGGGGACACGGGTTCGAGCCCTGGTCTGGGAAGATCCCACATGCCGCGGAGCACCTGGGTCCGTGAGCCACAACTGCTGAGCCTGCACATCTGGAGCCTGTGCTCCACAACAAGAGAGGCCGCGATAGAGAGGCCCGCGCACCGTGATAAAGAGTGGCCGCCACTCGCCGCAACTAGAGAAAGCCCTCACACAGAAACGAAGACCCAACACAGCCAAAAATAAATAAATAAATCAAATTTTTTTTAAATCACCTATAATTTAAAAAAATATACCATATTAGTTCTCATGATCAGCATTGAAATGAAAAAAAAAAATTCAGTGGCAGAAAAAGAAGGGACCCACAGGTAGCTAGGATTTCTTTGATATATTTGTGTGAGTTAGAGCTGACTTTTTCCACCTGGCTGAGCACACCCTTTTCAGGATGGCAGCATAGGAGAGCACTTGGGCTGGGCAGGGCTTTTTTCAAACTCAGAGTTCCTGATACATACATAGTGTGCCTCTCTTTCTTGGGAATGACCAAGTAGAATAGTGACATTACTAATGCTTGCTTTTTTGTGCACATGGTGCTGAGAAATATTAGAGTTATATAAATTCACCTCAGTGAAAACATGTCAGGCCCTTAGATGACTCACAAGGAAACATGGAGGGAAGAACATAGGCAGAGAAAGGGGGAAAGACAGGGGAAAGTAAGGAATATTACCAAGGTTGGCGAAGGTTTAATGTCGTCCAATTTGAATTTCTTAAAATATATGGGAAAGGAGAGGTTTGTGAATGTGTTCACTACATAGGCACGACTTGGGCAGACAGAATAAATAGAGGAAAGAATGCAGAGAGCATACTGCGCCAGGACTCTGTGGAGGAAGCCAGGGTCCGAAATTCAGGTAGACTGGAAGAGGGTTAGTTTGTAGCGTATAGTTAAAAAGGTAAGAGATCACACACCAGACAAGAAGGAGAGAAAGGACAGTAGGAAACAAGTAGAAGGCAGGCGCCACTTATAAAAGCAGGTAAAGAATGAACTCCAGGAGGCAGGGCAGGGAATCAAGAAGCTGGGCCAGGGGACTAAAGACAAAACGTAGTCAGTGATACAGATCAATGCTTAGCTGTGATATTTGATAGCAATGGTAATGAATCTTAATCCCTTAAATGTTCACCGCTAGTAAATCAGATGATCCTTCCTGATGTCTCTGAGCCATCACTGCCTAGTCGTTGAGTCCACATTAATGAGAAAATTCCCAGGTTTCACTGGGTTGAAATGGCAGATTTTCAAGACTGATCCTTTAACAGTCATGTGGCTCAGTCCAGCTCAGTCTATAAATTCTGAGCTCACTTGTGTAATCCTTTCTCAAGAAAAATACAACAGGCTACACTCTCTGATGTCTATATGAGCTTTTTTCCGCAATATATTATGTGATCAGATTCTAAATATCTTAGACAGCATACAATATAAACATACAGTGATTATAAACACACACAAACGTGTGTGTGTACATAAAAGACAGGTAATTGCAAAATAATGGCATTATACCTTCTTATGAAAATCACGCCTGTATATTCCAACGTTAAACTAGTGTTGCTGCTCTTATTTATTTTTCTTGCTGAAGGCTTTTCCATTCTCATTTTCTCTATTTAAATACTGAAATGCTCACCGTTGTATTTTTTTGTCTTTGCTCTTGTCAATGGACAAAAGCGATATTTGGTTACACTTAACATTCACCAAAATCTTTATTCATAATTAAACTTGTAAGATATGGTGTTGTTATCAAAATCATTATAAATTGAACCTGTATCAGAAATTGTCAGGTACAGATAAAGAATGTTCTGCCACTTTTAAGCAATTGAGTCTCCCTTTTCTCTACTGTATAAGTCTGTACAATTGTGCATTTTGTAGACTGTCAAAGAGCTGAAAATATATTATTCGTGATTTCAGTATTTTATTGTTGAGATTTTCACTGCTTCCTCAATGGTTTCCTGACTTTCAGAGGATTTTTTTCTTTTTCTTCTTTTCATTTCCTACCGGGGTAGCATTTTAAGTAGATGTTATAGATCTCTGCCAAAGGCACATTCATAGCCCTGTTTGAATGGTTTCATTTAGGCTGAGACTACCCTTACTTTTCAAGTCTCTTCAACATCTTTTATCATGATGAAATAACACTTTGTTTTCATTAAAGAATCAAGCCCAACTACCTAAAAAGCCCCCAAAATAAATATAGATGACTTCTTTGATTTTGGAATAGATCCAATATTATACCATATTATTAAATTACCTTCAGATTTCTACTTGAAATCCAAACATGGCTTTTTAGCTAGTCTTTTTTTTTTTCTTAAGGATAGAAGGGGACAATCTCTGAATATATACATTTTTAATATATTCACTATTTTAGCTCTATAAATCAAACACATTTGATGCCCAAATGCTGTAAACATTTTCCGTAAAGGCAAACAGAATTCTGGTATCTTGTTTTGCAATTTTAGTCAAACATTTTCTAAATGTTTCTAAACATTTCTAAATTTCTAAAGCATTTCTAAAGCTTCCAAGACCTCTAATTCAGCCCACAATTGTTTCTCTAAAATGCACCAAATCTAGCGGAGACATGTGTTGAGTCACAGATTCAAAGGGGAACGTGGGAAATAGAAATCTTTCCCAAATTCCATTTCTAACCTAGACAAGTAGATACTAGGAATACTGTTTTTTTAAAGGTGTCATAATTTTTCAAAATTTTAGCCTCAAGGCAGCTATATACTATTCTTCTTGATCTGTTTTACAATCAGTAAGAATGGTTTATTCATGTGGTCATAAGTGACAGGGGAATGCATATCATAATGATTTACAGGATTTTTTTTTCCAGGTGAATAGAGCTCCTAACAGATATATCTATCTTTGGGGAAGGAAAAAAAAATCAAGTGAATCACAGATGAGATAACCTTTCTCTTCAACGTTTCTTTTGTAACATCAGTCACTCTGTTCTCTCCATATAATGATGAAGAACAACCACTTTCAGGTTTATAAATCTTCTATCTTCACAATGTCCCAGTCTCATGAAGTGTTACACTGCTTTTATAATAATGCATGAAGTCCATATTACAGTTCCTACTGTGTGCTGTTGCATTTCTTTTCATAACTTTAATTTTTTAGTGCTTCAAATAACATAAAAAATAATGTGGCAGTATTCACAAATGCTAATCTACAGACAGCTCCTATAGATTTTGCAGTAGACTCAAAGATCCCCTAAAGTCTGAGACCCGTGTTTAGAAGCCAAGGGTGTTTTACAAGTACTTTAAAAATATCTTTGTATTCATGTTCACTCCTGAATAGTAAAATATCAGAGAAAGGATACCCGCTTCACCCAGTAAATAAGAAAACTATCTCTTTTTATTTTAACACATGTGCTCCTCTCCTTAGCTGAATGTTTATACTGTTATAATTTGTAGGACATAATTCTATGGTTCTTAATGTAATTAAAAACTCACATGAAATTTTTTTAACATCTTTTTTGGAGTGTAGTTGCTTTGCAATGGTGTGTTAGTTTCTGCTGTATAACAAAGTGAATTAGCTATATGTATACATATATCCCCATATCCCCTCCCTCTTGCATCTCCCTCCCACCCTTACTATCCTACCCCTCTAGGTGGTCACAAAGCACTGAGCTGATCTCCCTGTGCTATGCGGCTGCTTCCCACTAGCTATTTTAACATTTGGTAGTGTATATATGTCCATGTCACTCCGTCACTTCGTCCCAGCTTACCCTTCCCCCTCCCCATGTCCTCAAGTCCATTCTCTATGCCTGCGTCTTTATTCCTGTCCTGCCCCTAGGTTCATCAGAACCTTTTTTTTTTTTTTTTTTAGATTCCATACATATGTGTTAGCATACGGTATTTGTTTTCCTCTTTCTGACTTACTTCACTCTGTATGACAGTCTCTAGGTCCACCCACCTCACTACAAATAACTCAGTTTTGTTCCCTTTTATGGCTGAGTAATACTCCATTGTATATATGTGCTGCATCTTCTTTATCCATTCATCTGTTGATGGACAGTTAGGTTGCTTCCATGTCCTGGCTATTGTAAATAGTGCTGCAATGAACATTGTGGTACATGACTCTTTTTGAATTATGGTTTTCTCAGAGTATATGCCAGTAGTGGGATTGCTGGGTCATTTGGTAGTTCTATTTTTAGTTTTTTAAGGAACCTCCATACTGTTCTCCATAGTGGCTGTATCAGTTTACATTCCCACCAACAGTGCAAGAGGGTTCCCTTTTCTCCACACCCTCTCCAGCATTTACTGTTTGTAGATTTTTTGATGACAGCCATTCTGACCAGTATGAGGTGATACCTCATTGTAGTTTTGATTTGCATTTCTCTAATGATTAGTGATGTTGAGCATCCTTTCATGTGTTTGTTGGCACTCTGTATATCTTCTTTGGAGAAATGTCTGTTTAGGTCTTCTGCCCATTTTTGGATTGGGTTGTTTGTTGTTTTGATACTGCGCTGCATGAGCTGCTTGTATATTTTGGAGATTAATCCTTTGTCAGTTGCTTCATTTGCAAATATTTTCTCCCATTTGAGGGTTGTCTTTTCATCTTGTTTATGGTTTCATTTGCTGTGCAAAAGCTTTTAAGTTTCATTAGGTCCCATTTGTTTATTTTTGTTTTTATTTCCATTTCTCTAGGAGGTGGGTCAAAAAGGATCTTGCTGTGATTTATGTCATAGAGTGTTCTGCCTATGTTTTCCTCTAAGAGTTTTATGGTGTTTGGCCTTACATTTAGGTCTTTAATCCATTTTGAGGTTTTTTTTGTGTTTGGTGTTAGGAAGTGTTCTATTTTCATTCTTTTACATGTAGCTGTCCAGTTTTCCCAGCACCATTTATTGAAGAGGCTGTCTTTTCTCCATTGTATATTCTTGCCTCCTTTATCAAAGATAAGGTGACCTTATGTGCATAAAACTCACATGAAATTTAATGAGACTTTTACTGAAGGAAAGTGAGGAGTTAGTGGCATTTCTGATTTTAAGTGCTTTTCTTATTATTTCATTATATTCTAAAAGATGTACAGAAGGTAATTTAGAGTCCCTATCTCACTGTAGCTTGCATTTGTAATCCTAAATTCCAGAATTAAAATGATGTAAATGATAGTGTGTCCTTTTGAAGGGCATGTATAGTAACCATTGATTTTTATCATAGCTAGAAATAATAGAGGGAGGTAACTATGTAAAAAATTATGTATATATAATATATAAATATATAAACTTTATATTACATATGTATGTATATGTATATATAATACACACACACACACACACACACACACACACACACAGGATTCCTTAACTCTATCAAATATGTCAAAAGTGAAGTGGTCCAGATGAAACCCAATAGGTAGGAGACTGAATTCTTCCATCAGGAGCAAAGGGCCTCAGGGGCTGGTTTAGTTCTAGGATATATCAGGATTTGTACCCAGGGCTCTTGAGGAAACAGTAATGAGCTTGTTTTTCCTGAATGGGTCCCTCAGACTAGAATCTAGATCCCTCAGAGTAGAATCTAGGATCAGAACCTCAGAGACCATTTAGTTTGGGCCCATCATCTTAAAATTGAATCTAATAGGAAACTACCTATAGAAAGCAAAGCAGAATACTACTCACCCCGCTATTTACCAGGAAGGAAGGAACTTGATTCTGCTTCACAGCTGCAGTCACTCCCCCCTCCTCTTGACATCTGTGGGCCTCGGAAACACAAGCTTGTGAAGAAAACTACATTCACTCACCACTTAAGATGAAAACTTTAAAAGGCATAGCAAAATAGACAGAAACAGGAAGAGAACTGAATTAATTTTATACCATCGTCTAATGTATAGTTTTAAATTACCCTTATCTAATTTCTTTAGGTTTGGGACCATTTATCTATCTGCCTATCTGGCAGTATTTTTTTTCAATAAAGTTTCACAGAGCAATGTTGTGGAGTTTCAGAGTATTATCTCTTGCACTAAGTTTGAAAAACCCAAATTAAAATGTCATAAAGCAAAACAAAGTGTGCGTTGTCACAAAGCAAAGCAACAACATTCATCAAAAACACCTTCTCGGGCTTCCCTGGTGGCTCAGTGGTTGAGAGTCTGCCTGCCGATTCAGGGGACACGGGTTCGTGTCCCGGTCCGGGAAGATCCCACATGCTGCGGAGCGGCTGGGCCCATGAGCCATGGCCGCTGAGCCTGTGCTTCCGGAGCCTGTGCTCCGCAACGGGAGAGGCCACAAGAGTGAGAGGCCCGCGTACCGCAAAAAAAAAAAAAAAACACCTTCTCATAAGCCAGCCCAGAAACATTCTTCGGAAGACACAGGCCAAAGCTGATAAATACTTAACCGTAAAATTAGGAGCTGGCTCACATGCCTAGGCAATGTTTATTTGCACAAAGCTAAATTCAGTCATGCAATAGCTTGAGAATCTTCTTTTTTTCTAAGATGAGAACTTAACATAAATAATGGATAATAGATTTTAAGTGCACGTTAGACTGTGGACTATGATATGATAAATTCATGGTGTGAAATAAACATCAGAGGTGAATGATGAATATGCATAACACAAGAATAAATAGAAATTTTGACTTTAAAACTTAATTGTTAACACTCTTACCAAAATATACATTTAATATATAACATAATATACATAGACATATTGAAGAATGTAGTAGACTATTGTGGCAGCTGAGACTGTAGATATTTTAAGCCATAAGACCAAGAACATTTGACAACCATTTGCTACAAGTGAAAGCATTTGCAAGAGGACAGGCAGTGACTATTGAAGTGCTTTCTAGCTCCCTGAGCCTAAAATCCTCAAATGCTAGGACAAGGCAGCAGGCAGTAAAGTTTATGATTGTTACTCTTTTAACATCCAATTTAATACAAAAAGTTTGCTTTTTATGAGTTCAATTATTTATGAGTTCAATTTATTTTAAAATAATTTATTCTCTGGGAAGAATAACTGCCATCATTTTTTCCCCAGTGGAGAACTGAAAACTTTACAAGTGAGTTCTGTTAATTCAGGTGTCTTTTCTGGAGTCAGAACTGGGGCAAGTTACTTGATCTCACTGTGCCCCAGTTTATTCCTATTTAGAATGGGGATTATGATAGTAGTAACTTCCTAGAGTTGAGTGGAAACTTGAGTGAGAACATCTAAGAGCTCAATATATGGTTTTATTATTATGATTACTATTATTATTATTGCCATTTTGTTTATTTCTAGTCAGAGAGAGGCCTCTGAAGTTTACCCGTTGGTTGTGTTCCTTAATTTTCCTAAAGGCTCTTAACTTCATCATCTGCCAGTGGATTGTTTCTCCCTTTGATCAGTTACCAAAAAAATATGACTCTTGCCAGAGATTTCAGCCTTCAAAGCCTTGATTTTATTCCTTATCAAAAGCCTGATTGTGGCAAATATTAATGGGACATTAAAACTATCCATTCATTTATTGGAGGGATTCTGAATGTGAGGAATGTAGGGTGCTGCTAGATCCTTCATTTTACATAGAAGTTTTTTCATTACATATGTTGCAACTGTAATATTGTGTCTATATTTTTGGAGGGAGATGTTCCAATCACAACTTTCATCTAATTCTCAGGATAGGTGGCCCCAAATCCACCTGTAGTGGTTTTGTCTTTTGTAGAATTTTTATTTTATTTATTTATTTTTTTTGCGGTACGCGGGCCTCTCACTGTTGTGGCTTTTCCCGTTGCGGAGCACGGGCTCCGGACGCGCAGGCTCAGCGGCCATGGCTCACGGGCCTAGCCACTCCGCGGCACGTGGGATCTTCCCGGACTGAGGCACGAACCCGTGTCCCCTGCATTGGCAGGCGGACTCTCAACCACTGCGCCACCAGGGAAGCCCTTTTGTTTGTTTGTTTGTTTGTTTTTTGTAGAATTTTTTACCAAATTAAATTTTGGTGTTATATCACTGTCACCTATTTTTTAATGATACTTATTATGTAGATCATTGTTTAGGATGACCTTTATGATAACCTTCACAATAATCTTGTTATGAGGGCTTGATAAGAGAAATTTTACTTATGTCTCAGTGTCAGGAAAGGTTCTGAAAAGCTGTCTGTGTTTATATCATAAGAAAAGTAAATATTTTTTTTCTTGGACTGCTAGAAAATCTCCACAGCAATTTGTATACAGGCTTTCCATGTTAAATTAATTATGGATTGATTATTTTCCTAACATGATACTGCTTCATCTGGATTTCCCATGCACTTTCTTTGAAAAAGTCAAAAATGAGAAGCCATTTCCCCAGTATATACCATCACCAACCACGTTCAATGCCTTTCAGTAAAGTTATACCTCAGATTTCCACCCATATAGTTATGATTACAAATGAAACATTTCTTTTCAAATTTGTTGAATGCTCATGAGATATTTGGAGACTTTAGGTTCAAAACATGTAGCAATATTAAAGTGTACTCTTTTGTAGCTTACATTATTCTGAATTATTGACCAGTGAATATCAAAGTAGCAGAAGAATGGATTGGCCTATCGAGGGAGACAATGTGGTTCAGTGGGAAGGGCCACACTCATGGAGCTGGAAAACTGATTCTAATTCAGCCTCTGCAACTTCAGGCAGAAGTTTATCCTCTCCAGGAGTAGAAGACAACACCAGTACATCTATACACCTCATGAGATTGGGTTAGGATAAATAAAATAATACAGCAGAACGTGTTGTGAAAAATACTGTAAGCTTAATCAAGAATTGTAACCTCCACCCAACGGCCAGCCTTGTCACTCTTCTCTGTGACGCATGGGGATCTTCCACTTTTCATAACTAGATAATTCAAAGGGCAGAGGTTTTAGAACTGTAATACATAAGGGTATTCTCCCAAGGGACTCCAAATCTCAATGAACACCAGGATTATCTTATAAACGCTTTTAAAAATGGGTCTGGGGATCTCACCTCCCACCGAGCTAACATGAAACTCTAGAAGTAGATCTCATGATATCTGGATTTGGGACAAGTTGCCCACAGTAAAGGCATTTGGTAAAGGTGCAAAAAATAGTTGTTGAATTAATTCTTCGGCAGATAGTACAACCCAGTATACAGATTGGTTTTTGGAAATCACAGTTTACACCACAACTCTTTTCTTCCTGTGGTGGAACAGATACTTCAAAGCCCCAAACATACAGGGAGAGTTAAAGAAGTCCTCAAACATTCAATAACAAACTGGAGGTTGGTATGTCGGAAGTCCACAGTGTACCTCTAGGGAGAGATGTTGCCTAAGACTCCTGCATACCAAGCAGCGTAATCTCACTTCAGTTCCCACTAAACTCATAATAGAAATCAGTACTTTAAAAATCCATTTTAAAGAAATTGTTCTCTCCTTGCTAACATCTCAAAGAATACATTGGGGCTTAGAGACTGCCAAGTCAAAACAATCTCAATGATATTTTTTAATCCCCTTTTTGAGAGGCCATAGAATAAAAACAGTTGAGCTTTAAAATGATCAAGTGAGTTTCTCTTAAAACCACGCTGTGAGTTCCTCAAAAGGTAGAGCTTTGTACCTATAGGACCCAGCAGATAGAAGGCACTCAAATAATATGATCTGGAAGAAAGGGAGGGAGGGAGGGAGGAAAGATGGAAGGGAGGAAGGGAGGGAGAAAAGAAGAAAGGGAAGGAGGCAAAGAGGAGGGAGAGAGAAAGGTAGAGAAACTAAGGGAAAGTGGGAGTAATCTCTGAGTGAATGAATGAATGAAGGTATGAATGACTCTTGTTAACATTGACCTTATGTTTGCCTTTTTGATAATCTTTATGAAACCAGAAGGTAAAGATGCTCACCCTCTTCATTATAATGATATTAAATGAATTTTTCCAGATAGTCTTTGATAAGTGCAACCTGTCTCTCTTTTATTTACTTAGATTCACTATGTCTCAACAGTATTAGGCAAAGTGTATCTAATTTTCCCTGAAGAACTCTTTTATAATTATGTTAACTTTGGGACTTTTTAATGAATTAAATATTAGCCAAATTATTGCCAAATTGTTATTCATATATGAAAAGTATGATACCAGCCAGTATATGCTTAGAAAGCAATAAAGCAAAGATACACTGGTTCCAAAAATATGAAGGATCAATATGCCTATTTGTAGTAGGAAGTTACATGTTAAAAGAGAAACTAACATTTTAGTTTAGTTTACAGACAACAAATACCGTATGCTAACACATATATGGAATCTAAAACAAACAAAAAAAAGGTTCTGAAGAAACTAGGGGCAGGACGGGAATAAAGACGCAGACCTACTAGAGAATGGACTTGAGGACACGAGGAGGGGGAAGGGTAAGCTGGAAAAAAGAGAGAGTAGTGCTGACATATATACACTACCAAATGTAAAATAGATAGCTAGTGGGAAGCGGCCGCATAGCACAGGGAGATCAGCTCGGTGCTTTGTAACCGCCTAGAGGGGTGGGATAGGGAGGGTGGGAGGGAGGGAGACGCAAGAGGGAAGAGATATGGGAACATATGTATATGTATAACTGATTCACTTTGTTATAAAGCAAAAACTAACACACCATTGTAAAGCAATTATACTCCAATAAAGATGTTAAAAAAAGAAAACTTCTCACCAGCAGTGAACCTTAGTATCCCTTGGAGCACATATCCCCTCCTCACTTAGCTAATTTACAGATCCATCTGCTCATGTGCGAAGCCAATATAGAAATCCATTCAGTGATTTTTGCAATTTGCTCACCTTGAAGAGGTAGATAAAAAAAAATTTCCAATATAAAACTGTCCAGTGAAGAAAAGAGCATATAATTTAGGACACTCGACAGCAGACAGCATTAGTTATTGCTGTTCCCTACGCACTGAACAAAAGCTGTAGAGCTCCATTCCTACTGACAGAATTATGGCCTCCACTTCAAGTCTTTTGTGGTACAGATGTAAATAATAAAGTCATATAAACAGCAATAAGGGAAAATTTCAACATCCTCTACATTTATCAGATTTCCTCATTTTAGAGAATTCATGGGTGTTAAATGTATTATCATCGAAAAATATTGGACCTCAATGATCCTCTAAATGTGTCAAAATTCCTGGTGTTGGGATTCATCTCTCTGTTACCTCTTTTCTCCTACAAGTACACCACCAAGGTTTTGTGTACATTTTCCTTGTTTGTTTTCTTCTTGGTCATCCCACTTCAGATGCATGTGCTTCCTGCAGTCATCTATCATCTGGACCCCATGACCCAACCTCAGCATTAGGAAATTGTGAAAATGCTGAGCAGAGAGAGGGATTGATGCAGGTAACATAGGTGAGGGCACCCCTCTTAAGCTACAATATGGAGCTTGAATATTTTCCAGTCTTTGGAATGTTTCATTAAAATTATAGAGTATGAGTTTCTAACCTAAAACACTAGTAGATATGTAAAGAGAATCCCCTTTAGAAATTTATCCTGCCTCAAAGAACAAACATCTCAAATCTTTTGAGGAATGAATGCCCCAAATTCAGAAAGACATCCACTGAGAATGTTACAAAGCTCATCATTTTCTTCTCCAGTTGTTTCTATGGAAACATTTTAGAGGAATTCTTGAAATAAAGTAGAGCAGATAGAAATAAATACTCAGATTCAGAAACAGTTTGCGAGAGTAAATATTACTCTTAGAAATCTATTGAAATGTTCCCTGTACCCCTGAGAGAGAGATAAGAATGAACTCAACACAAATTGTGTGAGAGATTCAATTATTAACCTACAAAGAAATAATAGAGCAAAACATTTCCTGGAAAAAAATGATGTAGTCTACATATGAGCTTGGTATAACAGAGAGAACACTACCTACAAATGGAACTAGAAGACCTGCGTTTTCCCACTCATTGACTTGTGACCTATTTGAATTTACTTAAATTCTTTGAATCTCCATCTCTTCATTTACAAAATTAAAGCATAATAGAATCTGGATTACTATTTAATGGGTTCCTATTGAAGTTCAAATATAATAGCAAACATGGAAGCACCTTTTACAGCTCCCCAACCCAGAAGGAGACTATGATGGGTGTTCCTTCTAAGAACAGCTTCTCAAATATCCAAGGGGACTGACTGCTCATGTGTCAAAGCCCCAGGCCAGACCGTTTCCAAGAGTCAGGCTGTCTGCGTTTCTAAGGGTGAGTGTGGTCCTGAGTTCCATACCACGATCTGAGTGCACAGTTAGGGTTTGAGGCTGGTGCCCAGTCCTGTAGTTGATGTGTTTTATCTGTTTTGCAGGGTTGTGATGAGCAACACGATGCCATAGAAAGAACAAGTGGTCAGCAGTGAGACAGGCATAGGTTCAATCTTGGCTCCACACCTATTAAGCCTCCCTGGCTTTCACCTCCTGTGCTGACTTTTTAGGTAGAGCCAGACATCATATCCTGGCCTTCTCCAGACCCACAACAAATCCCGGTGTTGAAAGTTTCTCTGGTCCCTGTCGTGTAAAAACATACTTGCAAAATGTTCATCATAGGAAATTTTATCTCTACTGGCAGAGATGGAGTGGAAGATTCAGCTCTATGTAATAAGAAATGCAAAATAAATCGTACCTTTTGTCGTACACTGATTCTTACGATTTAAGAAAGTTTTTAAAATTTAGTGGGAAGCTGGTATAATATATGGGCGTTGTAATTAAATAAACCTGAATTCAGGACCCAGTCTTACCACTTCTTGCCTGTTTGTCCTGAATATTATTAAACCCAGTTTCCATAGCTGTAAAAGGGAGTGATCCCTTGAGCCACACCTAATAGGATCATGTAATTAAATGCAATTTAAAATGGGCAGTGCAAGGCCTGACATTTAATGAATTCTAAAATGTAAAAGATTACTATTATTCTGTAAGTATTATGTGCTATTATTCTGATTACTGTTATTCTTATTAAGTGAAACTTGATAAGGATGCTTTACCTCTTTGTCTTTTTACCTTGGTATTTTTTTTGTTTGTTTTTTTTTGCGGTACGCGGGCCTCTCACTGTTGTGGCCTCTCTGGTTGCGGAGCACAGGCTCCGGACGCGCAGGCTCAGCGGCCATGGCTCACAGGCCTAGCCGTTCCGCGGCATGTGGGATCTTCCCGGACCGAGACACGAACCCTTGTCCCCGGCATCGGCAGGCGGACTCTCAACCACTGCGCCACCAGGGAAGCCCTTTACCTTGGTATTTTTAAACTAAGGTGGTATCTCTTCTTTCAGAGGATCCAATTTAGATTCAAAGTTCTCTCTGGCAATTAAAGTAGAAACAGGTGCTCCTTGCATTTTCTTGTCTGGAATATGAAAAAGTTTGATTTGTTTTTATTTATATATTTATGCTTTAATCATTGTGGAAAACAGAGTGAATACTTTTTAGTACTGTGTCAAGTACAGAATGTAACAGGAAAAATATCTTTTTATGGTGCATCGTCTTTCATCTAACAATTATTAAAAAACATTCATAAAAGTGACCTCTTAATCATTCTAGCATACCTTGACATAGGTAGAATGTTACTACCTATTATTCATATAGGAAAGTTATTTTGCAGATGATTCCTACTCTATCCAGTTGAAATTTGCTCTTCTCCTGAACTGCAAGCAATTTTTGAAATGACATCAGTGCAGTTTTTTGTTCTACCTTTTTATTATTATAGTCATTTAATAATACTTCCTTGAGATCTTTTACAGTACCTACAGGTCTCATCAGTGGTTCTCAGCAGGGCAATTTTGTCCCCCACGTGACCTTTGTCAAGGGCTGAAACAGTTGCAGCACAGCCATTATCTAATTTCAGAACGTCTTTATTACCCCCAAAAGAAACTCTAGACCATTATCTGTCACTCCTCACTCTCGCCTCCCTCAAGGTCCTGGCAACCACTACTCTATTTTGTCTCTATGGATTTGCCCATTCTGGACATTTCATATAAATGGAGTCATACCATATGTGGCCTTTAGTATCTAGCATCTTGCACCCAGCGTAATGTTGTCAAGGTTTATCCATGTTGTAGCCTATATTAGTACATCAGTCAGTTTTATGGCTGAATAATATTCCATTATATGAGTATACCACATTTTGTTTATCCATTCATCAATTGATAGACATTTGGCTTGTTTCCACTTTTTGGCTCTTATGATTAATTCTGGTATTAACATTCATATACAAGATTTTGTGGGGACATATCTTTTCTGTTCTCCTGGGTGTACAATTAAGAGCGGAATTGATGTGTCGTATAGTAACTCAATGTCAAGCTTTTTGAGGGACTGCCAAATTGTTTTTCAAACTGACTGCAACATTTTACATTTCTACTAGCAAGTATAAGCGTTCCAATTCCACAAATCCACATCAGCACTTATTATTTATCTTTTCTTAGAACCATCATACTAGGTGTGAAGTGGTATTGATTTTAATTTTCCTTATGGTTAATGATGCTGAGCATCTTATTGGCCATTTGTGTATCTTCTTTGGAGAAATGATTATTCAAATCCTTTGCCCATTTTTAATTGAGTTTTTTGTCTTTATTGTGTTGTGAGCATTATTTACATATTATAGATACAAGTTCCTTATTAGATATATGATTTGCAAATATTTTCTCCCATTCCATGGACTGTCTTTTCACTTCCTTGATAGGGTCCTTTGAAGCACACAATTTTTAATTTTGATGAATCCAATTTATCTATTTTTTTCTTTTGTTGTCTGTGCTTTTGGTGTTATATCTAAGAAACCATTGCCTGATCTAAGATCATGAAGATTTACACCTGTGTTTTCTTATGTGAGTTGTACTGTTTTAACTCTTCTGTTTAGATATTTGATCCACATTGAGTTAATTTTTGTATATAATGTGCATAGGGGTCCAGCTTCATTCTTCATCTGCATGTGGATATCCCGTAGTCCCACTACTCATCGAAAAGATCATTATTTCCCAGTTGAATTGCCATGGCATTCTTGTGGAAAATCAATTGACTGTAAATGTGAGAGTTTATTTATTTCTGGACTCTTAATTCTGTTCCATTGATCTACATCTATCTATCTTTATGCCGGTACCTCACTATCTTGATTATTGTAGATTTGTAGTAAGTTTTAAAATCAGAAAGTGCGAGTCACAACTAGTTCTTCAAGATTGTTTTTACTACCTTAGGTCTCTTGAATTTCTGTATGAATTTTAGGACAGCTTGTCAATTTCTGCAAAGCAGCCAGCTGGGATCCTGATAGAGATTGTGTTGAATCTGTAGATTAATTTGGGGAATTTTGCCATTTTAGCCATGCAAACACAGGATGCCTTTCCATTCACTTAGGTGTTTAATTTCTTTCTATGTGTCTTGGAGTTTTCAGTGTACAAGTCTTATGCTTCTTTTGTTAGATCTATTCCTAAATATTTTATTCTTTGTGAAGCTATTATAAATGGAATTGTTTTCCTACTTTTGTTTTTGGATTGTTTATTGCTAGTACATAGAAATATGATTGATTTTCACATATTAATCTTATTTCCTTCAATCATCAGAACTCATTTATTGGCTGTGTGTGTGTGTGTCTGTGTGTGTGTGTATTCCTTAGGGTTTTCTGTATACAGGATCATGTCATCTTCAAATACAGATAGATTTACTTCTTCATTTCCAATCTAGATGCCTTTTATTTCTTTTTCTTATCTGATTGCCCTGACTAGAAACTCCAGTAAAATATATTTTTCCTGATCTTAGGGGGAAGCATTCAGTATTTCACCATTAAGGATGATGTTAGATATAGGTTTTTCATAGATTCCATTTATTAGGTTGAGCAAGTTCCCTTTTCTTCCTAGTTGGAAGGATATTTTCATCATGAAAGAGTGTTGGATTTTTCCAAATATTTTTCCTCATCTGTTGAGATGATCATGTGTTCTGCTCCCTTATTTACTGATATTATGTATTACAGTGATTAATTTTCAAATGTTAAACTAACCCTGCATTCCTGTCAGGCTGCTAGCTTTCACTGTGATTACAGGGCTGTTGGTTTTAAAGACTCCTATGAAGCTGGGGAGAACAGAATGGGAATAGGTGAGTTAAAAACATGTAAACCTCACTTTTCTTATGGAGATGCAACCATTTTTTTCTTTGAATAAATGCTCTCCACGTTGTCGCAAGCCTTTGGTTAATTTCCAGACTTCTGTAAGAGTGTATTTTGATCATTTTTGTCAGTGTTGTCATTGCTTTTATGCAGGTGAGGTTTTCAGAAGTTCTACCTTGCCATTCCCACTGCCATCACTCCATTAATGCAATCTTTTTCAGGAAAATGTTTTCTTCCAGTTTTACTGAGACATTAATGCAATCTTAAGGATAACATTGAATATTTCTGAGTATTCATTGAATATTACTGAATATTCAATGTAACATATCTATAGGGTAAGAAACCTACAGACTTCCAATTTTATTTTCTAGTTCCATCCACTCTCTCATAAACCATGTTATTATTTATCTGTTTGTCCCTTTATCCCAGGTAAATATTCATTCATTAAATTCATTCTTTCATTATGTATTCAGTGAATTCTATGCTTAAGGCACTTTTTAGTGTATACAAGATTACTCTCAATGTGATTAATAAGGCATGTGTGTGACTAAAATATAAGTCAAACATGATAAATCTTTTAAAAGGGATACAGATAATGGGATTTCAAAATAAGGGTGAAGGAATATTGCTCTCACCTCGGAGACTAAATAGGCAAGGTTCCACAGAGGCTGTACTGTTTGTTTTGGACAAAGCATGAGTAGGGGTGAAATGGGTAAGATGGAGGAAGAGGGATTCAGACAAAGGAAGCAGTAGAAACAATGGCATGGACATTAAGAAAACACTAGTCCCAGACAGGAAAAGGGAAGTAGGTCTGCTTGACTGTTGCTTAGACTATCTGAAAGAAAATAGTGACAAATAAGGTTAAAGAAATATTAAGCCTAGACTAAGGACTTCACTTAATACCAGTCTAAGCAATGTAGATTTTTTTTTTCTTCTGTAGGAGGCATAGAGCTGTTGAAGATTGCATGATTAGATCTACACTCCAGAAAACTTATTGTTCATATGTCTATAATATCTGAGAAATTTAATTGAAGGATACACGGTGATCAAATATAATTCAGAATCAAGAGGAAAGCAGTATAGAAAGATGGAAAATTGTACATAAAATCTAAAATAGCATAGACTGCAGGATGAAGAGGGGATGGTGACACCAGCCTCCTGATGATTTTATAACTTACTTGTTTTAGATTTACTTGCTTTTCAGAGGTTCTTAGAACCAGCAATCTTTCATTACATGTGCAAGCACAACTGAAAGTCCCAGGCAACAGGATACCACACAGAGATAAAATTATCCAGGCATTTCTGCCATTTGTGAGTACATAGAAAGGTTTTTTTTTTGTTTTTTTTTTTTGCGGTATGCGGGCCTCTCACTGTTGTGGCCTCTCCCGTTGCAGAGCACAGGCTCCAGACGCGCAGGCTCAGCGGCCATGGCTCACGGGCCCAGCCGCCCCGCGGCATGTGGGATCTTCCCGGACTGGGGCACGAACCCGCGTCCCCTGCATCGGCAGGCGGACTCTTAACCACTGCGCCACCAGGGAAGCCCATAGAAAGGTTTTTAATGGTGTTGCTACATTGTCTACTTACAGGGTCCTTGGTTATGGCACTTCTAGTTTTCCAACCTAATTTATAGGACCTCTGGTCCCAGCACAAGAGATTAATTTGCCTCTCGTCTTTTGTTTGCAGAAATCCAAAGCTGAGCTGCAGCAGTCCTCACAGTCCTTTTGCTTTGTTTTCTTCTGTCATTTCACTTCTGCTGTTTGGGCTTCCCACAATTTTCTATTCTTTACTCCCAGCTCTCCAGAGTTATATGGTTTCCAGTACTTTATTCACTCAGCCACATCATCAGGAAGACTAGGAAAATTTAACAGTTAACATTAAATATGGCCAGCAACTCCTCCAAACACCAAGTGGAAAAATTCCTTCACAGCTTGAACTAGTGTCTGATACCGTCAATCTGCCAGACTTCCAAAGGTCTGGTTGGCTTTCACGATTAAACTGCCTTCGTAAAAACGAAACAAAACAAGAACAACAGCAAAAACAAAAACAAGTAACTGACCAGTTAGTTGGTGTACCCTCTAAGGAGTCACACGTACACCGCCTAGTTGTCTGTTACACAAAGGAAATCTGACTCTTTGTGGGACGCTTTCCTACTGAGGCTTAGATATGACCTCGGTTTTCAGCAGGTTAATCATCTCAGAACACCATGCTGGTCATGCAAAGCAGTTCATAATATTCTGAATGTTTTTCTTACATGGTTAAGAATGCAATAATACAACAGCTACTGAATCACTGTCTTAAGGACTTTGATAATGTCCATAGCATATTAAGTTGAGGGAAACAGATTCTATAATAAAGCTTCCATTTCCCCTGTGATGTCTTAGAGCGTATTAGATTGACTGAAATTGTTAACTAACATTTTTTACTTTCATTGATGAGAAGGAGAGGGTTGCACAGCCCTCTGTCAACCCTGACACAACTGTTCACATGATTTGGAGTAGTCTTGGGAACTGACTAAATATATTTCTTGGCAGTCAGACTTTGCCAGAAACGGATCTACTGATGTGGTCAAACCAACACTGGGGAAGGCTAATGCGTATAGTATGTATATCTTGACATCACCCGCTATTTTTCTATAATTGCTGTGCGAAAAAAACCCAAACTTCTGTGTTTGAGTTTCGTGAACTTTTGAAGCTTAAAGACACTGAGGATTTTGTAGTACAAGCCATTTCTGAAGAATTCTCCCATCTGTTGTGTTTGCAACGGGAGAAGTTAAGGCCAGGATTTCTGGTTAAATTTTAAAAGATCTGCTTACCACTAGATCTCTTCCACACAGGTCCAGCTATGTAATTTTCAAAATGAAAATGCCGAGCCTCTTGTACAGAAATTATTTTTAAATTTCAAGACAGTCATAGCTGAGCTTTAAAACAAGTGTAAGGCCATTGTAAACACAGGACCCTGTATGATGGTACAGGTCACACGCCCATAAGTCTGCCCTTCTTCCATGTACCCTTTGACTATAAATGAAGAGCAATACGAAAATCCTCTACCTTGGACTTGTGAAGTCCACATCCTGCTCGTAGGAATGCTGAATGTTTAAATATAAAATGCTGTTTTGCAATAATTTAAAATGAGTACAGTAATTATCCCACAAATAACACACATCTATTTGAGTGCCTACTGTGTGCTAGGTGCTTTCAGATATATTATCATATTTACTTTATACAAAGCCCCAGATACTCAGTGGCATGTGTGACTAAACCACAGAAGGTGTCTGTCTGACTATCCTACCCTTAACTTGAAGTTACAGAAAGGATAATGAAAGTATGAAGCAGGCCTCGATAGCACCTTTTAGCTGAACCAGCTGTACTTCTTAGTCTCCCTGAGGATTATGGAACAATCTTGGAAACGTTTTAAGAATGAGAAGCCGGATCCCTCCTCAATAACTGAAAAGCTCACAGTGCTAGAACCAAGTGTTCCATGCAGGGCAGCTGGGTTTAACTACCTCCATCCCCAAATGCAAGAGAAATAGAGAATCTCCTGGACTAGTGTTTGTCCCACTCTAATATGCACATGAATCACTGTGGATATCGATAAGATGCAGAGCCTGATTCCATTGTGGAGTGGGACCCGAGATTCTGAATTTCCTACAAGGTTTCCAGAGATGCCTGTACTGGTGGTGGCCTGGACTGTGCTCGAGAGGCAAGGCTCTGGAGGAAACAAATCAATTACCTGCCCTGCAATAAACCCAGGAGAGCTATACTTCTATGAAATCACTATTCATGAGGAAACTAACTATTTTCAGAGCTTTGTATAGTCATTCCAAGCTTATGTCATTTTTAAGGAAGCTGCATTCTCTCTTTTTTATAAAACGTATGTCTTCATACTAAAGGGGAGCATAACAGCATGCTCTTCATCTGCTCACCTTGTTTTTATTGCTT
Organism: Grampus griseus; assembly: GCF_964374135.1. Taxonomy (NCBI): domain Eukaryota; kingdom Metazoa; phylum Chordata; class Mammalia; order Artiodactyla; family Delphinidae; genus Grampus; species Grampus griseus. The sequence continues at coordinate 29,575,269 of NC_139003.1, read as the reverse complement.
TTTTAGGTAGATACATGTGTATTTTCAGGACTATGAACCAGCCTGCCCTTTTATTCTCTTCACCCACTCAGCTGTTCTTAGAACTCCAAGCTCCCATCTATCAAAAGCCATATCTCACATCATTTCTGAAAACGCCCATCTTGCCATCCCAAAGAAATCACACATGATCTAAGTTTTACTTCTGTCATTAAGGGAGGATAATTGATTACTAAGTACCACGTCCTGCAGCCTACAGCCGCCCTCTGGAAGTAGGGAACCGTGCCATTAAATGAAAGCCGGTGGGAGACAAGGTTGCCCTGATGACGAATATCTGGGCTCCTCTATGCTTTGTTACTTAAAAAATTCCAAACAGTTTTCAGAGAGTGTTTCATGATTATACACATAATTTGTCATTGTACCTTTTTGTGCTGTTCTAAAATGTGAATCTTCAAAGAGTTTTGTTATAAATTCAAAACTTCATGTTAAGAACAGAATCTTAAAGAAAACTGGGGTAGTCAACCATAAACTTTCAAGGCCACTTGCAGCAGTTCATAGACCTCCTCTGGCCCAGCCATGGAAGATTTGTGACTTGGTGCCCTCTATTTTCAGGAGGTGTAGGTTAACATTGAAATGAATTTTTGATGAAAGGATTTAAGTGGGTTTGGGATATTTATTTGGTTAGAGTTGGGGTGAAAGGGCAGTGGAAAGAATTGTTCTTAAAACGCTGGTCTGTGTCCAGAAAACTCCGATTGAATTGTTCGGGTTAGAAAGGAACAGATGAATAAAGATGCAGAGATTAAAACCTGAGAGAGAGAATATAAAAAGATTTAATTTTCTGTTCTCCACAATAAAGTGAAAAACAGACTTTGTTCCAAGATGAGTCGCCTGATAAGATGACCTTTTAAGACTTCCTTTTAATGATATTTAAAACATCCTCTAAAGGTTACAAAACCTTGGAATCATCACAGGGCTCTTGCCTGTGCTTGCTTGAGTAAACCGCTAACGGAGGTTAGAAGAGAAAAGGATGTTTCATAGGAAGATATCTTTGGCCCATGGTGTTTATATACCACACGGGTGGGGCTCTGCCGTAACAGCTCTGTTGAATTTTCTCTTACCAAAAAGACACCCAACCATCGGGGGTTCTCCAAACACTGAAATGCGCTTGATCCAAAATGAATGCAGCGACTTGGTTCTTACAGCTTTCCCAATCCGCCCTATAGAAAATTTAGCCAGTAGCTCTCTCTCCCCAAGATGTGTCTTTTGTGAGTTGCTGACTACTAATGAGCAGATACAGAGCTATTGCTCCGTTGCTAATTTGTCCCTGAATTTATATATAAAGCATTGATAAACAACTCAGGCTGAATTTGAACAAGCAGCTGTATCAGAACAAAGCACCACAATTCGTCTCTCAAATCCCCTCTGCCCAAACCCTTAAACTTATAGTGCATGAAATAAAGAGCGAATGTTACACTTTGTTCCATAGCCCTGTCTCCTCATGACACTCATTTTGTGTACAGTAGTGTTTCCCATTAAATAAAGTAATTAAGAGTCATTCAGCAGTGAAAGAAATAACACGTACGATGAGCTGCTGAGGTACTAAATAAGGTACTAAATAAATTATGAAGGAATATGTAGAAATATAAAACAGCCATGTCTGTTTTACTGCATTTCATGTGAGACATGAATATTTGTTTTACAACTTTTTCACGTTATTCTTCAAATAATTAAATCTTACCCCTTTCAGAGTGTTGCATTGAATAGTCCGACTAATTACTGCATGCACACATTAAGATTCCAGGTCTTTATAATTCACTGGTTAAAGGTAAGTCCTAAGAAACCTGAGTTTCAATCATGGAGGTTAGTTCCTAGAAGAATGAGGCCCTTCTTATCGTATATGTAATGAGTTTTGGTTACTAGCCTTTATAATTTTTTAATCTATACGAAACTTGATAAACTCATGAACACTATAATCACATGTGTCTCACTCAGTTACTTCTTTAGACATTTGAAGTAGGATGTTAAAATAATTGAATTTCCACTGATAAATTGGAAAAGGGTTGCATGTTATTCCCAGACCCTGTTTCACAAATCATTTTATAAATTCAAATTGTAAAATAAATGAAATTTCAGACAAGCTGCTCTTTATAGAATAGTGTACATACGAATCTATTGATAGGAAAAGCTCAAAGATAGCCATAGACATTGAGAGGAAATTCAATACATTGTATAGTAGAAAACTGGATGTTTCTCTTAATCTTCAATTCCTTTTTAGGGCCATGCTCTGGGTTTGGGGGACACCTACCAGCTGTTACACAGTGATTCAGAAAAATGGCATACCACAGCACCTCAAAAGGTCAATTGGTCTACTCTCTGCCTGCAGATAGCTGGAAAATGCAAACCTCAAGAAAGAAAACTTGCAACCATTTGCAGTGACAGAAAGTGGCCTTGCCATTGACAGTCCTTCACTGAAATCTGGCTCCAAGATCATTTGTAAACAGAATTTGGATTGGCAGGTAGTTTGTAAACCCCACAGAGTGTGGCTCCATTCTGAAGGCCAAGGGTCTAATTATAAGATATTCTTATGTAGAAATTGTTTGCTAGCCTAGCCTGGGGAAGTAATAGTAATGAAGTCCAATGTATTATTGTCTTAAAGGAGAAGTACTCCCCCATATTTCAAGGCAATATGCCCATTGTCTTCCTGGGGGCTGACACTTGTAGCTTTCCTGGGCGCATCCTTATTTGATAAGGGGCAGCGCCAACTCAGAGTGACAGGATGCTAAAGTGCTGCTGTTTCTTCCCGATAGCCAAGATCTTCTCCATGTGGTTTATTGTTGTTCCTTTAGCATTTCTCCTGTAAATCCTGCCTGTGGTTACCAGAATGTAGTTCTATATAAATCACCTTTTTAACTGCCCTGCTATTGTACTAGAAAATAGGAGAGAGTAAAATGTGACAAATAATTGCTTCTCCAGGGCTTGGCTTTCCTAGTATTATAGATTCATGGCATGATCTGAAATTGCATCAGGCTACATGGGCTCCTTTTTCCAAAGGAGCCATTTCCTTCTCTCAAGACTGAATCCTTTGCCTTGAAGCTACTCGATGTTCAAGGATGACATGTTAAAATGACTGGAATTGCACTGACTTGCAAAGTTCAGGGAGTTCTTACTTCTTGGAATTTGGTTCTACCTCAATCACATAGGTTGAGTTTTTCAGTGAATTGAGGTAAACATATTTTCAGGGTTGATGGGTGAGAAATATCTGGGATGTTATTATACTGGATAACAAGTTAGTTCAATAGAGCAACATGATTGGAACACAAGATGCATTATTGTTGAAGAGGTGTGATAGAACAGAGATAATCCTGGGTAATTTTGGAGGGTCTTGAGTGTCATTCTCATCTGAGTACCTCTGACTTTATTTCAAATGTTAGGGGAAACATAAATAATGGAGCTCAAATGATTCTGGAGGGGAAAACAGGAGGGGAGGGGAGTCATCATTCAGAGCCATCTAGGACATGGCAAAGACTTGAGATTTCATTCTAAGTGAAATAAACTACAATTGAACGGATAATTCCAAGAGAACCTCATGCTTAGATTTAAGATTTACCTGGTAAGAGGATCCCTTTGCTGCTGTGTCAATACAGGTTTGTGGAAAGGAGGTGGAAAAGGAGAAGGAAGTTAGGGGGTAACTGTTACAATGATCTGAAGTAGGCTCATAAAGATAGTCATGAAAAGAAGTTGTGGGATTTGAGACCATCTATTGTGGATAAATTGCTGAAGATTCAGAGTTGTATGTTTAGAAAAAGGGAGTAATTCCAGATACCTGACTTCAGCAACTGGGTATATTGATTGAGAAGAAAAAGAATGGGAGAGACGAGTTGAAGATATTTTGGCCATATTAAGCTTGAGATATCTGGAAACATTCTCAGAATGAGAGAAGCATCATCACTCATGTGATGGCCAAGGAACTAGGAGATATCGCCCCAATTTCAGTGTTTGTAGAGCCTCATCAAACTCTACACCCAAACAATTCTCTTCGTCCCTCTGTTTGTATGACAGGAACATTCACCCGGAGACCCCTGGGGAGGTTTAGACACTCTTTTGAAAGTCATACAAACTATGCTAAAATGAACACTACAGCAGCATTAAGAATATATCCCAATGGAGATGAAGAGTTTTTTTCTCTCCTTTGCATATTTTTAAGTGTTTTACAATGTAATGTTGTCATAGAAGAAATTTTATCAACATTGTCAGAACTTATACATATTCAAACAAATTGTTTCCCTTCAAAGCAATCCCTTTAGGAGGCTGCATATCTTCTCTAGAAATGCTAGCTTTATTGACATTATTTCTAGAAACTTCCTTTGAAATTGCCTTCAGAGCTTTTAGAAAGAATATTTTTAAATGATGATAAGTTTTCTTCTCTAAAGGTTAACTAATTTTCAGAAACAGCTAAAGTTTCAATAAGCAAAATATGGTGTATAAAACAAGGATCAAAATTAGACAAAGGGACTAATAAAATTATAGTCCCTATAAAGGGACTATAAATCAAATGGACATATTTTCCCATATGGCTCATAACTGGCTGAAAAGACAATTACAAAAGAAGAATTACAGAATAATTGAAAGTAGTTGTAGCTTCCCATATTGACTCTTGGTTTCTACAAAATATTTTGACATTTTCTTAAAATCGTAAGACTTTAAAATCACACCAAACATTTCAACAGATAACACTAACTAGAATCAATTACTGTGAGATGCTTCACCTTCATTCCACGTATTCCTAATAATTACAACCAGCATTAGCCACCATCTACTGCAAAGATGTTTCTATCTAAATTTATGTGTGTGAAATGGAAAAAGGAACTAAGCCCTTAGCTAATAGGTTGACTTCTCTTAGCCTTTGTAAAAAGCAATTTAGCCTTGAATGACTCTTTGTAAAGAGTTCTCTGTTTTGCTATAATTCTGAATCTTTATTATACATATTGTCAGAGAAATTGAAAGGCACATTGTGAATTTCATGAGTTACACCCAGACCTGGAGAATTTGACCTTTGATAAAATTAATCTTATGGTAAAGAATTGCAGCTCTGTACCACCTGAGCCCTTTTCCCACAACTGAGATACTACTAGAGACTCTGCAGATTTCTCAGTGGGTTGTAACAACCAGCATTTAATCTCAATACTGCAAACAGCACCCTAGAGTTAACATGTGAACATTCAAAGGAATGTACCTTCGTCCCAATAAAGGACCCTCCAGGGTGCATGTACCAGTCTACTACCAAGAATCTGAGCTATGCTAAGTGTGGCAGATTCCTAGGTTACAGATCTTGACCTGCCAAATCTAGCATTGTTTCCCACTGGATAATGCAATTTACAAAAGACTGTCAAAAGAAGTTGCCCTAGTTTCAAGGTCAATTTATGTCTATTTCTGCTTTGACTCTTACTGTGGTTTTGAAATGTCCCTCAGCCTTGACTTCTGTTTATCTTTCATTGGGCTATACAGGGTGTCAGGGTAGTCTTTGTTACATTTATGTTCTCAATGTATGGCACAGAGCAGGTTATGAATAAATCTTTTTGTGGGAAGGAAGGAAGGGAGGGAGGGAGGAAGTTAAGTTTACTGGATTTCACAGGCTTGAAAAAATTATGGCCTGGAGTCAAAATGCCTGTATTAAAATCCTATTTGCTGTTTAACAACTAAGTAATTTAAGGAAAAAATAATTTTCTCCCATTGAGTGCTATGCAACAAAATTTTTTGGATACAATTTGTACCAATCTGTAAAGGCTGTTGTAAGGATTAAATGAGATAACGCATATAAAGTTGTTAGTATAATACATGTGTACTGTGTACTATTCTAACTGTAAATAGTTCTATGTATTTTACCTTTTATCTTGAGGGGATGTCATGAATCCATTTCAGGATCTGGTGGATATGGACCATCTCCTCAAATAATTTTGTGACTTTAATAAGCTCTTCAAACCTATCCATGTAGTTTATATTAAGAGCCATTCATTAAAATGAGTCACTTCTTTTCAGCTCTACATCATGACTCATTAGCGAAGTCAAATCTACTTATTTTGTAAGGACCAGTAATACTTTTTAATGAAAGAGAATAGAATAAAATATAAATAAAATAGGATATATCTTCCATCTTATTTAAATAGGGGAAACAAAGGTAAAAGTTTCATGAAACTTTGTTTCAGGGGTGTGTGTGTGTTAGGTTATACTGTAAATTGCGTTTCTCAAGGTGAGTCAGACTTGAGCATCCTTCAGACCCTAATGCCTAATCACCTTCTTAGCCCTTCTTGTTCTTAGCTCCACCCAGTGTCCTTGATTCTCAGCCCTTTCTGCTTTTAGTTCCACCTTGTCTCTTTCTTCCCAAACATCTGAGCACAACATGCACATGCTACTGACCATAGGGTTAATCATTCAAAAATGAATTACCTAACCCCAGTGATCACACTAATCATTGTATATTAACCCCACCAGCAACGTAAATGTCATGTTCTGAAGATAAGATGTATGCTGTATATTCTAGGTGTGCCATGTGGATGACTTATATTCTAGAGTTTCACTGTCATACTGCCCTTAGGCTCTGACCTGGGGGCATGTTATACATGAAACGGGTATAGCAAGATGCTTCCAGCAACTATATTCTTCTGGGTGACATCCAAATCACCATTTGTACGCCACAGCGTGATACCTTATAGTGAAATTGTACTACAGCGTGATACCTTATAATGAAATTGTAATGAATGTGTGTTCTAGATTTTTGTAATGAATTGCTTTAAGCCAGTGTATCCACTTTCCCATCTTGGAAGCAGAATCAAACTATGAGTCAAATATGAGTCAAGTGACTCTTCTGTAAAACATAATTCCATTTCGACATTGAAAATATTTTCTATTTAAATTTTAGAATTAAATAGATAATATTGTGTTCACAAAAGCCTAAAAAGTTTGTAGTTAAATGACATCATCTAAGCTCTCTGTCTCAATGATCATTAATCTGTCTTCTTCCTAAAACATTATCTCATAAAAAAGGATAGTTTCTCAGTGAGTCTAAACTGAATTATGGCTACATTAACTTTATGGTCCCTAATTATAAACATGTATTATTTGGTGTTGAAGTTTATCAATTATTAATATAATTAACATTTAGCATTTGTACGACTGCAATTGTTTCACAAGGGGATACATAAAGTTATTTCAGAAAAAAATGCGAGCTTTTACTGTCTTCCTCCTAGTATATATTTTTTCTAATTATCACGTTAATGATTGATTTACAGTGGACTAGGATAGGCCTTTTCAGTTACAGTTTAATCTGGTCTAAATGAACTTCAGTCAGCAACATTTTGCTGTATTTCAGGCTGGAGCCATCAGTTAAAAAACCCATGAAGTATTTCTGATATCCTCTGTTCTCACGTTAGTGATTTTAGGAAGATTTGCCAGAGGAATCCCAGAAGTTGAAAGTCATTACTTATTTACTATTTCTTCTCTTAGATATTTGTCGTATGACTGAAGGATGAAATAGTTATATCAGGGGATGAAAACATGACTAAACTTTTTACCCTAACATCACCTGGCCTATGGAATAGTTGAAACAAAGCAGCTACCTGTTCGTACATGAATTTAAGAAATCAGAAAACCAACCAGTGTGTAATAAATATTATTTTGTGCATGCAAACTTAGAAAATATAATTCACAGGCATGAAATAGAATTTGTAACAATGGCAATGGAAACTAAACAACCAGAATATGATCACATGACATGGTTCCTTAAAGGGCATTAACCCACCAGTCAGGAAGCCTTAATTTTATTTTTCTTATTGTCATGACGATTCGTGGCTTGTTGTAGTCTTTTGAAAACTGAACATCGAAATATGAATTTGTGAAACAGAAATACAAAAGCAAGATTCATATCTGCCCTATTCAAGATAGTGTGTGGGAGAGAGGAGGCTGAAATGGATTTGTTTTGCAAATAAATGTACCAAGCTGTGAAGTTATTCATAAAGCTAGTATTTAGGCAATATGAGTATCCTTCTTCTAATGTCTTGAAAATCAACATTTCTGTGTAATTACATGAAAAAAATAGTTTATATTACCTCAAATGATGAGATTCTTGAGAATTTTTTAAGTACAGAAATAATTTTATTAATTATGAAAAGAAAACAATAATTAAGTAACATTTAAAAATTGGTATCTTGAGTTTTTCATTTAAATACTATCACTCATTCTGTCATATGAAAAACTGGCAGAATTCTAACTGCAAAAAACTCTCTTACTCTTGAGAGGGATTCAGTCATTTTCATTCCTTTACAATCTATAAGGTCTTATCCATGAAGGAATATAATCTGGAGATCAGGGTAAATGTTGAGGGCAGGGACCATGTTTATCTCGCTTACTGCTATATCTCTAGCACAGTTCCTAGTAGTCAGAGTTCAGTTAATATATTTTGTTCACGTATTTTGAATAAATGAAGGAACAAAACTAAATCTAGGAAAACTAAACATGACAAAATTATTTGTGGTTTTAATACAGAAGAAAAAGATTCCTACAAGGTATTTTTTGCCAAAACATTCTATTACAAAAGACTTAAAATTTCTTGGGAAAACTAAGTGAATTTGTATCAATTTTTTTGTCCAGGAATTTGTAAAAACTCATGATTTTAAGAATTAGGCTACTTCTCTCCACTGATAGGAAAAGGGAAAATTGATATGCTAAGTCATACGGTCTTGATCCAAATAAGTTGAATGTTATTGGACAAGTAAAAACCGTCTTTGCAAAGATTTAGATCCTGGGCAAACCTTGGGTAAAATTAAAAAAGAGATCTTTAACATACCCCTGTGATATCTTGTCACCTTGAGCCTCTCTCTCATTCTGCCAAGTCACCCCCTAACCTTTCACTTGTGCTTCTGTTAAACACACTGAAGGATGAAGTGCCAATTTTTTCAGTGATTCTGGGAATCACTGAAACACCTGCCTGTGTTGCTTAACCCAGAGACTCCCAAATACAGGTTAATACATTCTGAAGTCTGTGATAAATATTTCAGTTTTCATGGGAGCAAAATTAAACAATACGGACAGTGAAGTGAGCTTTTCATTAAAGTATTTTTTCAATTTAAAACCTGCTCTTTAATATAAAATGTAATTTCTTTTATAAAATAATGGTGATATAAGTGTTGGGTTGTTTTTTCTAAAAAAAATAAATAATGAAGTTGGTAAAATTTGTTGTCACCCAGTACAAATAATTCAAAACATGTAGGCAGCTGGTGATTGAAAAATACATTTTGAAACAGAATAAAAAGAACAAAAGAGAAAATGTTGCATAGCTTTATGCGAGAAGAAAACAAGATTAAAGGGGTAAATTTCAGTATCTCCATTTACAATTGCCATTGACTGTGAAGGCAGAAAGTCTAGGAGTGCTATGAGTGGAGTTATTTCCTTTTTTTGTTCATCTCTTCTGAAAGAGTTCTGCTACCTCTGATACTTCTGTGAGGAATGGCATTCAACTATATTAAAAAATGAAGGAATATCTTGTTTTGGAGAATGAAGCTAGCTTTCTCAAAGGCTTATTTCTTTATTTAATTAATTCGTTATGATCTGACCAAGTTATAAAGGAAACTCTTACAATATACTCTATGGGCTGTACTAGATTATAAGAAAAAGAAAATTGCCACTTATTCCAAAATAAAAATCCTCTACTTAAGTAAATGGCTTATTGCCATGTTATATTGGATTTTAAACAACCTAGAACTGATGTGTCTGAGTTCGTTTTAAGAGAATTCAACGTATGTTAAGCCTCTCTAGAAGAATGGTTTAATTATTAAGACATCAACTTTAAAGTTTAGAGATCATGAAAACTAATATATTTGCATTTACAGGATTCTTTTTTAAGAGAGGGAGCCTGATGTTGAGCCCAAACGAACTTTTTCGCCAACCCAATAGATATGACAGGTTTTCTGTGGAATGACTGAATGGGAGTTTTTACCCAAAGGTTATTTACCAAGGGTTATTAGGTAATTTAATTAATTAATTAATAACAAAATAATTAATGTAAATATTAAATATACAGTCTCATCATTTCTGTTAATAAGTAAACAAATAAATACATTAATAAAACATATTCTACTCTCCCACTGTATTCAGGAGATCATAGCGGAATCATGGAATACTCAGGCTAATGTCATTATTTTATTCTCTCAGGTTTTCAAATAACTCTTCTGTTTCCACACACATATACACACACATGCACACTTTAGACCCCCTTCCTTTATACTGAGACATTTGTGACTAAACCAAACCAGTGTATGTCCTATATTGTCAAAATTGAAAAAATTCTCCTTTGGAGAATTGTTAATTTTCAGATACCAATGTAATATTTATTTAGTACCTTCAATCAGTCCTACAGCAGAATCAAAGAAGCATAAAGGTGAAGACTTGAAGAGTCTTTGAGGAATTTCCTGGCAGTCCAGTGGTTAGGACTCGGTGCTCACACTGCCGAGGGCCCGGGTTCAATTCCTGGTCGGGGAAAAAGATCCAACAAGCCAAGCACAAAAGGGCCAAAAAAAAAATGGTCAGAAAAGTCTTTGAAATCAAGTTCGAGAAAAATAACACATTCAACGGAAAAGTAATGTATGAGTAGTGATATAAATGACAAGTTTAGGCAGGGGAATGTCAAAAAGAACAGAGAAAACAGCCATGGATTTAAATCCTGACCTGGACAATAGCTGACTAGTATATAATCTTTTTAAACCCACTTTTTTCTCATGTGTGAAATGAGGGTCCTAATAACTACATAACATGATCATTGCGGGGATTGGAAACAAGACATCTTAAATGCCTAGCATTGGACCAAGTATACGCATTAGAATCAGCAAATAAGTGTTTATTATTATTAGTGGTACTCCATGGCATAGCTATTATTGTATTGGTTGTGATCTTCTCTCCCTTCAGCATCCCCCGACCTTGGGAACTTTGTTTATAGTTTTCTGCCGACTTTCACTCTGCCTGGATTATTTAGTGGTCCACAATTAGTTGGTGCTCTGTGTGAGGGCAGGTATGATTTGCTCCCTCCACCATGGTGCTCCTCCAACTTTAATCACAGAGGGATCCTGTTACCATGAAGAGTCGACCCTGGCTCAGTAGGGCTCAGTAGTTCTCAGACGGATTCTGAGATTCTGCATTTTCAACAATGCTTCTGGTTCCTCTGACCACACTTTGAGTACCAAGGTCCTACAGCACTCACACCACTGCTTTGCATATGGAAGACATTCAGTAATATTTCTTGAATTAAAGAGATACCACGAAACACATGATTTAAACTGTCTAGTTAATTACAGAAACAATCATTTTTAAGGTGCTCAGAGGAAGGAACTGCAGAAAGCTTTATGAGTATTAACTCAGGTCCTGAAGAATTACAAAAGTATGAATGGTCAGAGTGGAAGACAAGCAATTCTAGGCTTGTAGAAGGTGAGTCGAATTGTGGAGGGGCGAAGGACAAGGAATGTTCTGAGATCAGTACAGCCAATGTGCCCAAAGCGTAAGATTTAGTTTAGGTTGAAAATAAGTTGAAACAAGTTGGTTGATGCAAATGTTTGACTAATAAGCAATGAACAAATGTAGAGTTTTTGAGCCGCCTGTAAGGTGATCATTATGTTTTTAGGAAAGTTATTCTTGGTGGTAGTGTGTAAAATGGTTCAAGAGAAAATGGAAGATGGGAGATTCAACAAGCTCTTAACTTTAGCTTCTAACTGTCAATTCAATTAAGCTTCCAGGATTTAAATTTGACATCAAATAAAAGACATCCTTACACATCATTCCCTTTGCTATGTTAAATCACATAACTAAGCCTGAACAACATTAGATAGATGTATCAGTATATTTCGGACTCAAGATAAATTTGTTTCATGGATCCTTCTACCAAATAGTACACGTTAATTATGGTGCAGCCTTCCGGAATTTGAGCATCTCCAGACTTTTGAAATCTTCAGCAACTTTACCACCAAAAAGGAAAAACAACAAAAATAATTTATTGCATTCTACTGGGAGACTCATATTTGGCACAATTCTTATTATTCTCTCATATTTAAAAATATTGTCATTAAACAGTTAGTATGTGGAATTACTAACAACCCATGGGGGAGGAAGCCAATCAGATATCTTTCATAAAAAATTAAAATGTAAAAAGAGAACATGGCATTGTCTGATAATATATTTAATGATAGGAGTAGTCATGTTTGGGAAAGCAGCTTTATTATATTGTAAAAGAAGCAACACAAGTTTTGATCAAATTTATAAAGTTCACAGTTCACTTGTGGAAAACTCAATAGAAATCATGAAGAAATTCAAAGATTATTGGAATAAGGCATATTCAGAAGCATATCTAAGCTTTCCGAACTGTGAAATCTAAGAAAGTCATGATAATAACTTCCTTATGAAAAAGTTGAGGGAATCATGAATGTGTTAGAGAAAAGCAAGAACAAATATAAGAAACGTGAAAATTTTGGATTCATTGCTACATTTTATTACTGATTATGATAAATCTTCAATATTTTGTCCTACCTGCAAATTGAAAAAGAGAAGTTTTAAGCTACCTTTACAAAATTTCTTTGAGAGAATGTAATTTTGAATATGTAGGTAAGGACATATGAAAGGACAAAGATACACTTTAAATTCTGTGATATTTTTAATCTAAAACGAGAACCTATTTTCAATTGTTATAACAATGTTTATACTTCCTATGGGATTTTAATTAATTTTTATTGGAGTATGGTTGCTTTACAATGTAGTGTTAGCCTCCACTGCACAGCAAAATGAATCAGCCATACACATATAGATATCCCCTCCCTTTTGGACTTCCCTCCCATTTACGTTACCACAGTGCATTAGGTAGAGTTCCCTGTGCGATACAGTATGTTTCCATCAGTTGTCTTTTTTATACATAGTTTCAGTAATGTATATGTGTCAATCTCAGTCTCCCAATTCCTCCCACCTCACCCCTTTCCCCCTTGGTATCCATACATTTGTTCTCTATGTCTGTGTCTCTGTGCTTTGCAAATAAGATCATCTATACCATTTTATATTCCTCATATATGGGTTATTATGCAATATTTGCTTTTCTCTTTCTGACTTACTTCATTCTCTATGACACTCTCTGGGTCCATCCACATCTCTACAAATGACCCAATTTCATTCCTTTTTATGGCTGAGTAATATTCCATCGTATATATGTACCACATCATCTTTTTTTTAACATCTTTATTGGAGTATAATTGCTTTACGATGGTGTGTTAGTTTCTGATTTATGACAAAGTGAATCAGTTATACATATACATATGTCCCCATATCTCTTCCCTCTTGCATCGCCCTCCCCCGCACACTCCCTATCCCACCCCTCTAGGTGGTAACAAAGCACGGAGCTGATCTCCCTGTGCTATGCGGCTGCTTCCCACTAGCTATCTATTTAACATTTAGTAGTGTATATATGTCCATGCCACTCTCTCACTTTGTCCCAGCTTACCCTTCCCCCTCCCCATATCCTCAAGTCCATTCTTTAGTAGGTCTGCATCTTTATTCCCATCTTGCCCCTAGGTTCTTCATGACCATTTTTTTTTCTTTTTAGATTCCAAATATATGTGTTAGCATACAATATTTGTTTTGCTCCTTCTGACTTACTTTACTCTGTATGACAGTCTCTAGGTCCATCCACCTACTATAAATAACTCAGTTTCGTTCCTTTTTATTGCTGAGTAATATTCCATTGTATATATGTGCCACATCTTTATCCATTCATCTGTTGATGGACACTTCAGTGGCTTCCATGTCCTGGCCATTGTAAATAGAGCTGCAGTGAACATTTTGGTACATGACTCCTTTTGAATTATGGTTTTCTCAGGGTATATGCCCACTAGTGGGATTGCTGGGTCCTATGGCAGTTCTATTTTTAGTTGCTTAAGGAACCTCCATACTGTTCTCCATAGTGGCCGTATCAATTTACATTCTCACCAAAAGTACAAGAGGGTTCCCTTTTCTCCACACCCTCTCCAGCATTTATTGTTTCTAGATTTTTTGATGATTGCCATTCTGACCGGTGTGAGATGATATCTCATTGTAGTTTTCATTTGCATTTCTCTAATGATTAATGATGTTGAGCATTCTTTCATGTGTCTGTTGGCAATCTGTATATCTTCTTTGGAGAAATGTCTATTTAGGTCTTCTGCCCAGTTTTGGATTGGGTTGTTTGTTTTTTTAATGTTGAGCTCATGCATGAGCTGCTTGTAAATTTTGGAGATTAATCCTTTGTCAGTTTCTTCATTTGCAAATATTTTCTCCCATTCTGAAGGTTGTCTTTTCGTCTTGTTTATGGTTTCCTTTGCTGTGCAAAACCTTTTAAGTTTCATTAGGTCCCATTTGTTTATTTTTATTTCCATTTCTCTAGGAGGTGGGTCAAAAAGGATCTTGCTGTGATTTATGTCACAGAGTGTTCTGCCTATGTTTTCCTCTAAGAGTTTTATGGTGTCTGGCCTTACATTTAGGTCTTTAATCCATTTTGAGTTTATTTTTGTGTGTGGTGTTAGGGAGTATTCTAATTTCATTCTTTTACATGTAGCTGTCCAGTTTTCCTAGCACCACTTATTGAAGAGGCTGTCTTTTCTCCACTGTATATTCTTGCCTCCTTTATCAAAGATAAGGTGACCATATGTGCATGGGTTTATCTCTGGGCTTTCTATCCTGTTCCATTGATCTATATTTCTGTTTCTGTGCCAGTACCATACTGTCTTGATTACTGTAGCTTTGTAGTATAGTCTGAAGTGAGGGAGCCTGATTCCTCCAGCTCTGTTTTTCTTTCTCAAGATTGCTTTGGCTATTCGGGGTCTTTTGTGTTTCCATACAAATTGTGAAATTTTTTTGTTCCTAGTTCTGTGAAAAATGCCAGTGGTATTTTGATAGGGATTGCATTGAATCTGTAGATTGCTTTGGGTAGTAGAGTCATTTTCACAATGTTGATTCTTCCAATCCAAGAACATGGTATATCTCTCCATCTATTTGTATCATCTTTAATTTCTTTCATCAGTGTCTTATAATTTTCTGCATACAGGTCTTTTGTCTCCTTAGGTAGGTTTATTACTAGATATTTTATTCTTTTTGTTGCAATGGTAAATGGGAGTGTTTTCTTGATTTCACTTGCACATTTTTCATCATTAGTGTATAGGAATGCAAGAGATTTCTGTGCATTGATTTTGTATCCTGCTACTTTACCAAATTCATTGATTAGCTCTAGTAGTTTTCTGGTAGCATCTTTAGGATTCTCTATGTATAGTATCATGTCATTTGCAAACATTGACAGCATTACTTCTTTTCTGATTTGGATTCCTTTTATTTCCTTTTCTTCTCTGATTGCTGTGGCTAAAACTTCCAAAACTATGTTGAATAATAGTGGTGAGACTGGGCAACCTTGTCTTGTTCCTGATCTTGGTGGAAATGTTTTCAGTTTTTTACCATTCAGGACAATATTGGCTCTGGGCTTGTCTTATATGGCCTTTATTATGTTGAGGTAGGTTCCCTCTATGCCCACTTTCTGGAGGGTTTTTATCATAAATGGGTGTTGAATTTTGTCAAAAGCTTACTCTGCATCTATTGAGATGATCATGTGGTTTTTCTCCTTCAATTCGTTAATATGGTGCATCACGTGGATTGATTTGCTTATACTGAAGAATCCTTGCATTCCTGGGATAAACCCCACTTGATCATAGTGTATGATCCTTTTAATGTGCTGTTGGATTCTGTTTGCTAGTATTTCATTGAGGATTTTTGCATCTTTGTTCATCAGTGATATTGGCCTGTAGTTTTCTTTTTTTGTGACATCTTTGTCTGGTTTTGGTATCAGGGTGATGATGGCCTCATAGAATGAGTTTGGGAGTGTTCCTCCCTCTGCTATATTTTGGAAGAGTTTGAGAAGGATAGGTGTTAGCTCTTCTCTAAATGTTTCCTAGAATTCGCCTGTGAAGGCATCTGGTCCAGGATTTTGGTTTGTTGGAAGATTTTTAATCAGTTTCAACTTCAGTGCTTCTGATTGGTCTGTTCATATTTTCTATTTCTTCCTGGTTCAGTCTTGGAAAGTTTTGCATTTCTAAGAATTTGTCCATTTCTTCCAGGTTGTCCATTTTATTGGCATACAGTTGCTTGTAGTAATCTCTCATGATCCTATGTATTTCTGTAGTGTCAGTTGTTACTTCTCCTTTTTCATTTCTAATTCTATTGATTTGAGTGTTCCCCCTTTTTATCTTGATAAGTCTGGCTAATGGTTTATCAATTTTGTTTATCTTCTCAAAGAACCAGCTTTTAGTTTTATTGATCTTTGCTATTGTTTCCTTCATTTCTTTTTCATTTATTTCTGATCTGATCTTTATGATTTCTTTCCTTCTGCTAACTTTGGGTTTTTTTTGTTCTTCTTTCTCTAATTGCTTTAGGTATAAGATTAGGTTGTTTATTTAAGATGTTTCTTCTTTCTTAAGGTAGGATTATATTGCTATAAACGTCCCTCTTACAACTGCTTTTGCTGCATCCCATAGGTTTGGGTTGTCAGGTTTTCATTGTCATCTGTTTCTAGGTATTTTTCGATTTCTTCAGTGATCTCTTGGTTATTAAGTAATGTGTTGTTTCACCTCCATGTGTTTGTATTTCTTACAGATTTTTTCCTGTAATTGATATCTAGTCTCATAGCGTTGTGGTCGGAAAAGAAACTTGATACGATTTCAATTTTTTAAATTTACCAAGGCTTGATTTGTGACCCAAGATATGATCTAGCCTGGAGATTGTTCCATGAGCACTTGCAAAGAATGTGTGTTCTGCTGTTTTTGGATGGAATGTCCTACAAATATCAATTAAATCCATCTTGTTTAATGTATCATTTAAAGCTTGTGTTTCCTTATTTCATTTCATTTTGGATGATCTTTCCATTGGTGAAAGTGGGCTGTTAAAGTCCCCTACTACGATTGTGTTACTGTCAATTTCCCCTTTTATGCCTGTTAGTATATGCCTTATGTTTTAAGGTGCTCCTATGTTGGGTGCATAAATTTTTACAATTGTTATATCTTCTTCTTGGATTGATCCCTTGGTCATTATGTAGTGTCCTTCTTTGTCTCTTGTAATAGTCTTTGTTTTAAAGTGTATTTTGTCTGATATGAGAATTGCTACTCCAGCTTTCTTTTGATTTCCATTTGCATGGAATATCTTTTTCCATCCCCTCACTTTCAGTCTATGTCTATGTCTTAGGCCAGTCTAGGTCTTTTGGTTGGAGCATTTAATCCATTTACATGTAAGGTAATTATCGATATGTATGTTCCTATTACCATTTTCTTAATTGTTTTGGGTTCATTATTATATGTCTTTTCCTTCTCTTGTGTTTCCTGGCTAGAGAAGTTCCTTTAGCATTTGTTGTAAAGCTGGTTTTGTGGTGCTGAATTCTCTTAGCTTTTGCTTGTCCGTAAAGATTTTAATTTCTCCGTCAAATCTGAATGAGATCCTTGCTGGGTAGAGTAATCTTGGTTGTAGGTTTTTCTCCTTCATCACTTTAAATATGTCCTGCCAGTCCCTTCTGGCTTGCAGAGTTTCTGCTGAAAGATCAGCTGTTAACCTTATGGGGATTCCCTTATGTGTTATTTATTGTTTTTCCCTTGCTGCTCTTAATATTTGTTCTTTGTATTTAATTTTTGATAGTTTGATTAATATGTGTCTTGGCATGTTTCTCCTTGGATTTATCCTGTACGGGACTCTCTCTGCTTCCTGGACTTGAGTAACTATTTCCTTTCCCATATTAGGGAAGTTTTCAACTATAATCTCTTCAAATATTTTCTCAGTCCCTTTCTTTTCTTCTTCTGGGACCCCTATAATTCGAATGTTGGTGCGTTTAATGTTGTCCCAGAGGTCTCTGAGACTGTCCTTAATTCTTTTCATTCTTTTTTCTTTATTCTGCTCTGCAGTAGTTATTTCCACTATTTTATCTTCCAGGTCACTTATCCGTTCTGCCTCAGTTATTCTGCTATTGATCCCGTCTACAGAATTTTTAATTTCATTTATTGTGTTGTTCATCACTGTTTGTTTGCCCTTTAGTTCTTCTAGGTCCTTGTGAAAAGTTTCTTGTATTTTCTCCATTCTATTTCCAAGATTTTGGATCATCTTTACTATAATTATTCTGAATTCTTTTTCAGGTAGACTGCCTATTTCCTCTTCATTTGTTAGGTCTGGTTGGTTTTTGCCTTGGTCCTTCATCTGCTGTGTGTTTCTCTGTCTTCTTATTTTGCTTAACTTACTGTGTTTGGGGTCTCCTTTTCACAGGTTGCAGGTTCGTAGTTCCCGTTGTTTTTGGTGTCTGTCCCCAGTGGCTAAGGTTGGTTCAGTGGGTTGTGTAGGCTTTCTGGTGGAGGGGACTAGTGCCTGTGTTCTGGTGGATGAGGCTGGATCTTGTCTTTCTGTTGGGCAGGTCCACGTCTGGTGGTGTGTTTTGGGGTGTCTGTGGCCTTATTATGATTTTAGGCAGCCTCTCTGCTAATGGGTGGGGCTGTGTTCCTGTCTTGCTAGTTGTTTGGCATAGGGTGTCCAGCACTGTAGCTTGCTGGTCGTTGAGTGAAGCTGGGTGTTGGTGTTGAGATGGAGATCTCTGGCAGACTTTCGCCGTTTGATATTACGTGGAGCTGGGAGGTTTCTTGTGGACCAGTGTCCTAAACTTGGCTCTCCCACCTCAGTGGCACAGCCCTGACGCCTGGCTGGAGCACGAAGAGCCTGTCATCCACACAGCTCAGAATAAAAGGGAGGAAATAAATAAAGAAAGAAAGAAGAAGATAAAATAAAATAAAGTAAAATAAAGTTATTAGAATAAAAAATAATTATTAAGAAAAAAAAGTTTTAAGTAAAAAAACAAACAAAAAACCGGACAGACAGAACCCTAGGACAAATGGTAAAAGCAAAGGTATACAGACAAAATCACACACAGAAGCATATGCATACACACTCACAAAGAGAGAAAAAGGGAAAATATATATATATATTGTTGCTTCTGAAGTCCACCGCCTCAATTTTGGATTGATTTGTTGTCTATTCAGGTATTCCACGGATGCAGGTACATCAAGTTGATTGTAGAGATTTAATCCGCTGCTCCTGAGGCTTCTGGGAGACATTTCCCTTTCTCTTTTTTGTTCACACAGCTCCCAGGGTTCAGCTTTGGATTTGGACCCGCCTCTGCATGTAGATCGCCTGACAGCATCTGTTCCTCGCTCAGAGGAATCTCCTTTAAAGAGGAGATTATAGTCTTTGCCCTATGCAACCCATAATGTTGTTTGGAAGTTCAAATGAAGCTCACAGTAAATATGCTTTGAAAAATGTGGTACACGAAAGAAATACATCTCTGTAAGATTCTCCTACAGGAAACCTCATGCTTGTTAGCTCATGATCCCCAAGTTCCCATCTGGTGCTGTGATATGCAGGGTTAAAGGAGCAGCTGATTCGGCGGTTCTGGCTCACTCAGGCCGGGGCGGGGAGGGAGGGGTCTCGATGCGGGGCGGGCCTGCGGCAGCAGAGGCCGCCATGACGTTGCACCAGCGTGAGGCGCGCCGTGCGTGCGTTCTCCCGGGGAAGCTGTCCCTGGATCAGGGGACTCTGGCAGTGGCGGGCTGCACAGGCTCCCGGGAGGGGTGGTGTGGATAGTGACCTGTGTTTGCACACAGGCTTCTTGGTGGCGGCAGCAGCAGCCTTAGCGTCTCACGCCGGTCTCTGGAGCTCCTTAACGCGGTGCTCTGAATCCCGTCTCCTCACGCACCAGGAAACAGGCAAGACAAAGTCTCTTGCCTTTTCGGCAGGTCCAGACTTTTTCCCGGACTCCCTCCCGGCTAACTGCGGCGCACTAACCCCTTCAGGCTGTGTTCACGCCGCCAGTCCTCTCCCTGGGATCCAACCTCCGAAGCCCGAGCCTCAGCTCCAAGCCCCCACCCGTCTCGGCAGGTGAGCAGACAAGCCTCCCCGGCTGGTGAGTGCCGGTCGGCCTTGATCCTCTGTGCGGGAATCTCTCCGCTTTGCCCTCCGCACCCCTGTTGCTGTGCTCTCCTCCCTGGCCCCGAAGCTTCCCCTCTCCGCCCCGCGCAGTCTCTGCCTGCCCGCGAAGGGGCTTCCTAGTGTGTGAAAACCTTTCCTCCTTCACAGCTCCCTCCCACTGGTGCAGGTTCCGTCCCTATTCTTTGTCTCTGTTTATTCTTTTTTCTTTGGCCCTACCCAGGTATATGGGGAGTTTCTTGCCTTTTGGGAGGTCTGAGGTCTTCTGCCAGTGTTCAGTAGGTGTTCTGTAGGAGTTGTTCCACATGTAGAGGTATCTCTGACGTATAAGTGGGGAGGAAGGTTATCTCCGCGACTTACTCTTCCGCCATCTTAAAGCTCTCCCCCCACAGCTCTCCCCCCACATCTTCTTTATCCATTCATCTGTCAGTGGACATTTAGGTTGTATCCATGACCTGGCTATCGTAAATACTGCTGCTGTGAACATTGGGGTGTATGTGTTTTTTTAACTATGGTTTTCTCTGGGTATATGCCCAGTAGTGGGATTGCTGGATCATATAGTAGTTCTATTTTTAGTTTTTTAAGGCACCTCCGTACTGTTTTCCATAGTGGCTGTATCAACTTACATTCCCATCAGCAGTGTATGAGGGTTCCCTTTTCTCCACACCCTCTCCATTATTTACTGTTTGTAGATTTTTTGATGATGGCCATTCTGACTGGTGTGAGGTGATACCTCGCTGTAGTTTTGATTTGCATTTCTCTAATTAGTGATGTTGAGCATCTTTTCGTGTGTTTGTTGGCTATCTGTATGGCTTCTTTGGAGAAGTATCTATTTAGGTCTTCTGCCCATTTTTTGATTGGGTTGTTTGTTTTTTTGATATTGAGCCATATGAGCTGCTTGTATATATTGGAGATTAATCCTTTGTCAGTTGCTTCATTAGCAAATATTTTCTCCCATTCTGAGGGTTGTCTTTTAGTCTTGCTTATGGTTTCCTTTGCTGTGCAAAAGCTTTTAAGTTTAATTAGGTCCCATTTATTTATTTCTGTTTTAATTTTCGTTACTCTAGGAGGTGGGTCAAAAAGATTTTGCTGTGATTTATGTCAAAGAATGTTGTGCCTATGTTTTCCTCTAAGAGTTTTACTGTGTCTGGTAAAATATTTTGCCTATAGTTTTTGCTTTAAATTTAATATCACTATTAAAAATGTGTGGTCTACATTAATATTTAATCATTTACTTTTCTCACATTTTCTGTTTTATTGCTTGATAAATAAATAGTTTATAAATTTGCCTGATCCATTTTTGTATCTACATAAAACTCTAAGAAGAGTAAGTTTATGTACTATATGTATAATAAAAAATTTATCAAAAGCCCACTTTGCCATTAAGCATTACAGTGGAGAATCCATAAAAGAAAGAGTATGGCCTCTTTTTTCAAGTGTCATCTAATCCTTTGGAGATGTAACAAGGATTCATAAAAGTCAATGCCAATTATCATTCTGTATATTAATGTGTATATTTCTAATGAAATTTAGGTTAAAAGAGTAATCATAGCTAGGTGGTTCTAAGCAAGGTGATCCTGAGGTTAATGAATTTTGCAAAGCGTACATGGTTGGCTAGTTGTAGTATAAGTGCCGTCATCAACCAACACTATTTGTTTCCAACAATAGTATCAAAAACTGGCATATCTCCAAATCAGTCCATAATTAATGGCACCGATCTCTTCTGGAATACTGGAATTTACTTAAAAATAAACATTACAGTAGCCTCCACTGCAGATTAAGATGCAATTGTCTTTAAGATTTGAAAGCTGATTCATTGTGTGACCTTGGGCAAGTCATTGCCTTTCTATTTGTGAGATTTTCTTCCTATTTTTAAAAAGGAGATTATAGTCTTTGCCCTATGCAACCCATAATGTTGTTTGGAAGTTCCAATGAAGCTCACAGTAAATATGCTTTGAAAAATGTGGTACACGAAAGAAATATATCTCTGTAAGATTCTCCTACAGAAAACCTCATGCTTGTTAGCTCAGGATCCCCAAGTTCCCATCTGGTGCTGTGATATGCAGTAAGCAAAGTCTCTGTCTCTTTCAGTTTGTCTAATATTTTATCTAGAGCTGGTCAACATCGACTCCCATCTGTGCACAGTACGATTTTCATCATACACCACAAAGCTATTATATTCTGATATAACTTCGAGTAAGCACTTAGTACAGCAGGAACCTAAACGGGACTGGAAATTGAATCCACTGTTTCCATGGACCTTATTTAATATCTGCAATGTGTCCAGCATTGTGCTTGTCACGGGGACACAGAGAAGACATTGCCTGCCTTTCTGGGTCTTTTCAACTAGTTGAAGAGAAAAGCAAATGAACATAGAATAACATCCTACTTTTAATATGATTATTTTTAAAAATGGATAAAGAAGAAATGTTTATTTTAACAAAGAGGTATTTGATTTAAAAGGTTACAACAGGACTCTTAATGTTGATTTATGTCAGTTTTTCAAACAAATGCTTATTTGAAAAGTAAAGTTCCTATTAAATGTTAACCGCTAGAGTATATTTCAGCTCTAAAAGAATTGTTCTTTAATTTGATTCACTTGACAATGTCCTTCTAGCAGTCACATTAATAAGCTTCTCAGAGAGCTCATCTCTTCTATTGAATTAAAGTGATATGTTTTGGTCTATACTACAGTTTAAGGTGGGACGTTATGACAATGTCCCAAATAGTTTAATCAAAGATTTTCATGCATATAGAATTGTATATACCCACTGTGCAGGTGCATTTATAATAGATTATGTATAATATTAAGACCATCTATTAATTTATTATAAGTAGGCCAGGAAACCATCCATTTATTTGCAGACACCTAGTAATTGCTGCTTCAATCACCTTTGCTGAAAGGCCTTAAGGTATCCAAAGTTAAAACTTTATTTAATCTACAATAGTTAGTAATTTGAGAAATTTAAAAAAAAGTTTGTTAGGCCTGAAAGGTTCCAGGAGTCTTTGACCCTGAGTAGATATAACAATGCATATATATATATATATATATATATATATTTTTTAATCTAAGAAGCACTGATGGCAGCAAATGTACAAATATATGGAAAGGAGAAAAACCATATAACAAGACACAGATGCAGTATAAAGAAGTAAAGACAGATAATAAGACAGATTTTGTTCATCTCCTCTCATGAGTTGATGAGAAAGCTAAGGGTATAAAACCAAACACATAGGCAAACCAAAACTCCATGCTATTTTCTGAACAATAGGGTCACCTGAGAGGTACTAAGAGAGAGCCCAGGTACTCTTAGAGTTACTGCATCAAACACAAAGAGAGCAAATCAGTACAG
This sequence comes from Grampus griseus, assembly GCF_964374135.1. NCBI lineage: Eukaryota > Metazoa > Chordata > Mammalia > Artiodactyla > Delphinidae > Grampus > Grampus griseus. The sequence continues at coordinate 29,551,897 of NC_139003.1, read as the reverse complement.
ACATTCCACAGGCTCAAGGGAATATGTACATCACCAGACACTGAGGCAGTGTTAGCTATGGTGCTGCTAACCAACTGTGCCTGTCCTCACCAGAAATCTCCTCTGAGGTAATTTCAATTTTTTAATGACTGTTTTTCCAGGTGAGTAAGTCAGATTTTGAAGCAAAGTATACCTGCATACCTAGAATTAGGGACTAAGAATGCCATTTCCCTTGGCGTATATGTGTCATAAATAAGAATACATCAATGAAATCAGAACTAACCATGTCCCTATAGGGGAAAAATTCTTTCCCTTATGTTCCTAGGAATTCTAGAGGCTATAGAAGGAGCATATTCCATAAGCCCAAGTGCCCAGGTCCAGCCACCACATAAATGGACAGCACCCCAGGAAACTTCTGTAAATCTGGCTTTAATTACAGAAGTCTCCACACCATCACTTCATCTGGCTTTTCTGTATTAATTCAGTAAATTTGTATTGTTTTCCTGCATTGTGCCAGGCATTGTTCTTATGTGCTGATGAAACTACCGTGAAAAAGCAAAGTCTCAGAACTCAGGGACTTACATTCTAGTTAAAGGATGAAGATTATAAATATGCAATGAATTATGATGAAGCTGTTAAGAAAAATGGGGGGAGTAAGGGAGTGAGTGATACAGGAGCTCATGAAGAGTGTCTGATAAGGTGTCATTTCAGGAATAATTTAAATAAACAGAAAGAGCCACGCAGTATCTGAGAGAAGAATTTTCAAGACAGAAGAAATAAGTTCAAGGGCCCTGAGGCAAGAAACTGCTCAGCATGTATGAGTATGAGAAAGAGTGCTCAGGTTGGTCTAGAGGAAGCAAAGAGAACAGAATGAACTGGGACTGGAGGAGACAATGCAAAGCAAGTGATGTAGACCTTGTAAACCATGCATTGAACTTTTGATTTTATCAGTGCTTTGAGTGAGGTGAAAATTAGATAATCAGACATATTTTAAATGAATTGTTCTGCCTGTTGAATGATGCACAGTGGGTAAGTGTCCAAGATGGAAGCTGCAAGTTAGTTGGAAGATGATTACAGTAGTACAGATGAGAGCTATATGGCTTCCATTGGGTAGGTAGGTGACATGGTTGGACTAGACAAGATTCTAGGTATATTTGGAGGCTGTTGTATGGACTGTGGTGTGTGTGAGAAAGAGAAGGAGTAAGGGATGATTCTAAAGCTTTTAGTCTGAACAACTGGAATAATGGAGCTGTGTTGGAACAGATGGGTGGAAATTAAGTTTGGTTTTGAACATATGAAGCTTGAGATGTCAATTGAGCATCTAAATGGAAATTAATTAGGCTGTTGGATATATGAGTCTGGAGTTCAAGGGAGAAGTTGGGGCTGAAGTTATAAATGTGGGCGTCATCAGTATACATACAATAATTAACATAAGAGTGTGTGCACCAAAGGAAAGAAATGCCAGCACTGTCATTTAAAGAAGATAAAGACAATTAGTATATGATCGTGGCATTTCTCTTATTGAGGGGGATGATCTCAAAGTATGGTAAACCAGTTGTTTTGCCATATTCGGCACTGAACCATGTGTAGATAGGCAATTAGCAAGTCACTTTCATAATGACGTGGAACACCGAGGCATTACTGACCCCAATACACTGAGCTAGTTACTCTTTGGCCAGTACAAATTCATTAACATTTTGGAAATGATTAAGGCCCCATAGTGTCTTAAAAAAAAGAAACATGATACAAAATCTTCGTGATACAGACAGTGATGTGAGGAGTCAAAGTTGCTGTTGCATTTGTTTAATGTGCAAGAAGTTTTCTTTTTTTCCAAACTATCCAAAATTTTAGGTGTCAATTTCCATTGCTCTAGTTATAGAAATATCCAGCTATGATTCAACAAAGTCCATTCCTTCAGACATGAATGGTAGAGAAACTGTTACACCAAAAATTCAGACATTTTTTATTTCATAAGAACTTGTTTTAAATATTTTTATAAAGGAACTATTAGGAAAGCCTAGTAAATAAAAATATCCATGTAATACTAGTAAAATTGCTTCTTGTTGCTTATATCATTAGGGAAATCCCAAACTACTAGAAGAATGAGAATTATGGTATCTCTCTTAAAGGCTATTGAGTCACATGTACTTTTCACAATATGGTTTTCTAGGATAAATGACATGAATTTTTAAATCTTTAAGTTAAAATTTTGCATTTTCATTTGTTGTTGTGTTAATATGAAAACTATTCCTGGCAGAAGCAGACTACAACAGTATTTTAAGGAAGAAATTGAAATTAGGTATATGTGCCTGCTAATGCTCTGAGAATAGTGCTAACTACATCTGCTAACTAAATCTGTAAATTAGAAAATCTTTGGTTTAGTGATCATATCAGCCTTAAGGATCTGCAGTTTAAAAGAGACTAGATGTATTTCTAACAACTGCTTCCAAAACTACTGATAGAAGAGGAAATGAATGCCTATTACCTTGAAAAATGTCTGAGATTTTTTTCATGGTAATATTTTGATCCATTTTTCATTCAGATGACATTGAATCAAACATAGGGTATCATAAAATATCACTTTTGCAAGTTTAAATAATATATTCTCACAATCTTTATCCACTGAATCATTATCTATCCAACTCTTGTTTTCTGAGATGCTGATATATTTGTCTAGACTTAAAACTACGAATATACTAAAAAGTAGCCCAGCATTTAGATAGTCTTAACATTTGCATTTGTGGCCCAGTGATTTTTTAAATCAAAACTAGTGTCTAAAATTATTGAAATTCATTACTTTGCAAAGGCTTAAAATAATGTAAATGTGAAAGACCATATTAAAAATGCAAGCTTTCACATGAGTCTTTTTCACTTTTTAGGAGGATACACAGAGAAATCAGCATTAGAGTTTTCCTCTGGCAGGAAATAAAATTGCATAGTCTACTTGATGCAGTGCTTTCTAAAACAGCATATTTAACTACTTTATGGAGTTGGATTTCTGGATGATATTGGAAAGGAATGACTATTGTTTGGACTACACATCACTATGCATAGATTGCCGTTTATAGCTACAAATAGAAAATATGGAAAAGTAACTTTATGTACACATAGTTCATTTTATCTGTTCCTAATAAAAGCATCAAGTACCAATAGTTCGTTATTTTCAATTTAACCTAGAAATGGGGATTATAAACTCTTCATTATACAAATGTATAAATTCTCTTTAGAAAAATTCTTACAAAGGAATAACAGAGAAAGATTCAAATAATAGGTACCCTATGTGGTCAGTATTGTCCTCATTTTATTCATGTATTCAGTATGTTGTGGACTCGCAAAATCAAATCATTAGGACACTGTCTCAATTCATGACGTCAGGGCTCCCAACTCAATTGCAGGTTCTTGTCATTACTCTAAGGCCTCAATTTTCTTGGAGGATAAATGGATTCCTATATATTTTTATAACCTCTCCAGGACATAACATGGTTTCTATATGATTAGAGAAGAGCAGTTCCAGTAAATTGTATTCATGATGCAGCATCTGCTATTAAAGTCTCCCAATTTTCTATTTCTAAAAAAAAAATGGTACAGAATATTGCATAGCTCTGCAATTTGCTATCATTAGGATGTAATTTCAGCAATATATACGCACGCATGCTGAACAGTGGGAAACAAGGGCATACTTCCAGAAAACAAATAATTCTGTCTTGTATACACCTTGCATCTAAGAAATTGAAAGTAGTTAAAATAAATGAAATTTTAAAGCTAGAGACAACAACCTGTAACTTACAGTTACTACTTTCTTTAGAGAGGTGAAGTACGTTACATACAGAACAAGAAACTGGCTCTGTCTGGATTATTTGAAGAGTGAGAGGAACATTCTGAATACATATATATATTTTTTTTACTACTGAAATATGGAGGTCATATTACTCATTACAAAATGAGAAAAAAAAAGTATACTTGACCAAAATTTCCCATACCATGTCTATTTTATTCATTTGATTTTACTAAGTAATAATAACCATGATTTATTTATTGCCCTCTGTATAATATATGTGCTAGGTAAATTAACCCACTAAATCATTACAACATCACTAAGTGTTATTTACCATCTCACAGATCAGGAAATGGGCCTGGAAATTTAGGTGGCATGCCACGGATCACACATTGAGGATCTGGGGTTAATATTCTGCTCTGCTAACTTTAGAGGTAGCCTGTGAACTTAGAAGGACTCCCCATTAGACAGGCCGGCATCTATCTGATTGGTTGTCTACAGTCTGTCTTCAGAGACACCAAGATTCTCCCATGACTGATAAGGGCTCACTTTCTTTCACTGTATTAGGGTGAATCTCCAACCTTGGTATAAGGAGAGACTTTAAAACCTGCAGTGATTCTTAAACTGTTAGTCAAGCTACAAGAAAAATAATTCCATTGGTAACAGCACACTTCCAGGCTTGATTATCCTATGTAAATCACACAACCTTGATTTATTGCTATTTCAAGTATTGAGAGAAATGTCTTCTTTCTTTCTCAGAGAAAAAAGAAATTAAGAGGTGGTAGGGTTAAAGGTGTCTGTTTTTCAATTTAAATTAATTGGCAATTTGCTCTTAAAACTTATTGTTCTTTCACTAGAGCTGTGGAAAGGAGAACAATGCTACTGGTTATAAAGTTTCTGTTTTTCGGCAAATTTGGCAGGTAGGTCCGAAGAGACTCATCCATTAGGGGAAACTATTTATCAATGCAAAGAAAATCACTTTTCAAGCATATTGAAGCAAGGCCTGAAGCTGCAATGTATTCATATAGAGAGAAACCAACTCTAATGCGGGCATTTAATCGATGGTCAAGAAAGGGCAATAGGGCTTCCCTGGTGGCGCAGTGGTTGCGAGTCTGCCTGCCGATGCAGGGGACACAGGTTCGTGCCCTGGTAGCGGCTGGGCCCGTGAGCCATGGCCGCTGAGCCTGCGCGTCCGCAGCCTGTGCTCCACAACAGGAGAGGCCACAACAGTGAGAGGCCCGCATACAGCAAGAAAAAAAAAGAAAGGGCAATAAACATTTGGAAGAAAAAAGACATATTATTTCCTAGGACAATACTGTAATATTAGAGTCAAACTTAAGTAAGCACAGGTTTATCTGGATTATCTCATTTAATTCTCCCCAAAAAACTCATGAGCATTATTATTTCTCCTTTTACAGATGAAGTTAAGAAAGTTTAAGTGCTTTATCAAAATTACTGGAAGACTAAGGGCCTAAGATTGGAACCCAGAGATTTTAATTATGTAGCCCATGTTTTCAACTATTTTGCTACTCTGAATTCATCATATGGTGTATAAATGAAAAAGCTTAGTAGTCTCTTCTGACAAAATGGCAACTTCCGCATTATGGTCAAGAAAATCTCTAAGCCTGAACTTACGTCAACCTTATGTTGTCTAGAGAATATGTCAAGTTTTATATTGGGTAAGATAGCAAGGATTTCAAATCTGAGCATTGGGCAAGCATTTTGAAGCTATTTGAGTATAAGGAAAACAAATTATCATAAATGCATGTAAATATATGGTTATAAAGATAAGGTCAGCTTTCTAAATAGTATCTAATATCACCATGAACTTTGACATTTGTAGAATCTTTTCCTTTTAGACAATGTAATATTGATCTAATCAATTGACTATAAAATTTGAAGCTACAAATTCTAGGCTTGTAATCAACCTTGGGTAAGAAACACTTTTCAACTCTTTGAGCCTCAGTTGCTTCATTTACAAAATGGGGGTATTACACAAGCCACAAATATTAATTGAATAATAATACTTGTATTACAATGCCTTTTTACATTAAGATTTTGTGTATAGGTTTAAGTGAGAAAGCATGCTGTAAACACACTAAAATTTGATCCAAGGATCGGATAGTATTACTTGTCTATTTCATCTCTATTCAAATGTCTCAAACATATTTCTTCCTTAATAAGACCAACACTGAACTGCTCCATTCACCATGTTTCCTGGCACAGGAATCGGTACTACATACACTGGATACTCAATCCAGAGCCCTGGGTGTTATATTTGTGATCGCACTCAACTCACTTGCCACATCCTGTTTCTCACCTAGTCTGTTAAATGAACTCCAGTTAGCTCCCTAAGCCATCCGGCATAATTTACTGCCACCATCATTTCTCATCTGGCACTTGTGGTAACTCCTAAGAGACTCCTCATGTTTTTTCTTGCTCACCTCCTTCCTATTCACTTTGCCACCAAAGTGAAATTTTAAAATTACAAAAGTGACCATGTCACCACCCTATCTAAAGCCTTGTAATAGCTTCTCACTGGCCATAGGGTAAAGTCTGGTCCATATTGAGATCCCCATGACTCTTGCTGCCCCCCAATCCATCCTCATCTCAGGCTACTCCCCTACCTCCAGGTCTGGATGTCAGCGACTTTGGAACTGCTGCAGAACTACCTCATAGGTCCTCTTCCTCACATGTCAACCACGTCATGCTGGTCCCTCTTCCTGAAATAGTCTTGCCTCTTATTTACTCGGATGATTCCTGTTGATCCTCAAAATCTATTTGTTGACATCGTTTCCTTAGCAAGGACTTTCCCAATCCCTCATACCGGGTTAGATCTTCCTGCTAGTGGGAATCTAATACCTTTTATTTCCCTGCTGAAAATAGTCATGACATTTAAGTTTCTTGTTTTATGAACTTGCCTGTCTCATTCACATCTGTAGCCCTAGAGTCTAGAGCATGTCATCCATAAATATACCGATATTCAAAACTGACTGTGTGATGTAATAGAGAAATGAATGGCTAAAATAACAATACTAAACATTCAGTTGGCTAGTATAGGAATCAACATATTTCATCTTGAGACCCATTGGAAGGACTAAGTATTGGCTGTGGGTGCTACCTTGACTTGGCAAGATATTAGTGTCTCATTATAAAGTTTGAGGGCAGGGATAGTACCTTATTCTCTTTATCCTGAGAGCCAGAAAAATGCTGAGAACATTATAAGAACTACACAAATATTGGTAGGCGTAAGGGAAGGGGTGAGCTTGTTTGCTAAAATGTGAAAGATTGAAAATACAACAGACAGTGTTGACCAAATGAAAAAAAAAGAAAATATGACAGAGATCATATAATCAGGTGAGTGTTTGTTACCTCCCTCAGAATAGACACCCTGTGTGGAGAAAAGGGAACTCTCTTGCACTGTTGGTGGGAATGTAAATTGATACAGCCACTATGGAGAACAGTATGTGGAGGTTCCTTAAAAAACTACAAATAGAACTACCATATGACCCAGCAATCCCACTACTGGTCATACACCCTGAGAAAACCATAATTCAAAAAGAGTCATGTGCCAAAATATTCACTGCAGCTCTATTTACAATAGCCAGGACATGGAAGCAACCTAAGTGTCCATCGACAGATGAATGGATAAAGAAGATGTGGCACATATATACAATGGAATATTACTTGGCTATAAAAAGAAACAAAATTGAGTTATTTGTAGTGAGATGGATGGACCTAGAGTCTGTCATACAGAGTGCAGTAAGTCAGAAAGAGAAAAATAAATACCGTATGCTAACACATATATATGGAATCTAAAAAAAAAAATGGTTCTGAAGAACCTAGGGGCAGGACAGGAATAAAGACGCAGACATAGAGAATGGATTTGAGGACACGGGGAGGGGGAAGGGTAAGCTGGGACGAAGTGAAAGAGTGGCATGGACATATATGCACTACCAAATGTAAGATAGCTAGTGGGAAGCAGCCACATAGCAGAGGGAGATCAGCTTGGTGCTTTGTGACCACCTAGAGGGGTGGGTTAGGGAGAGTGGGAGAGAGACACAAGAGGGAGGAGATATGGGGATATATGTATATGTATAGCTGATTCACTTTGTTACACAGCAGAAACTAACACACCATTGTAAAGCAATTATACTCCAATAAAGATGTTAAAAAAAAAAAGAATAGACACCCTGGAGCACATATGTTTATTCCAGGGATGCCTCCCTTTTTTATGATACTTGTTACTCTTTTTAAAAAAATTATATTCAGGATGATAAAAACTTTCTTCGTAATATCTGCAACAATTATAAGTATTTAAGCTTTAAGTATATCTTTGAATTTTTTAACCATACAAATTTAAGCGCTATGAATGGTGAGCTCTAATTTGCAAGGACAAAATATTGTTTTTGAGTTTGAGGGAAAAAAGTAGAAAAATAATGAAACTGAATTTCTTGGATGAGTCTTAAACTCTCCAAGAACAATTCTTAAAGAGTTTCAAAAACATTTAAGGCAATGGAACAGGAAGACTTCAAATGACAATATTCGTTTGCTTGCCCAGGGATGGGTATGTTTATTTAAAAATCAATCCCTGGACTAAAGGCATTTATTGATAAGCTTGAAAACACAGCTGTGGTCTTTCTGTTCTAGAAGCTACTATCTTTTGTCTGAGTAAAGTGGTTTCTGGGCCTCACTTCTAGTTCCACAGCTATTCTCTTGATTGATGGGTTTATTTATTCACTGATTTATTCACTTCCTTATTTATTTATTCTTTTATTTAACAAATACACAGTGATCAGAAATTATCTGTTAGATAAGGGATATGTAACAATGCCCTAAAAAGAATCTTACTTTGTGGGTTGGGAGTCAGGACAAGACTATAACACAGGCAGCAGAAGTCAGGGCACGTCATAGCATTATGGAGGTTTAGTGAAAGGAAGAACTCAAGCTAGCTGCAAAATCTTCATTACTTTTATATAATAAGCACTCTTCCTCATTATGAAATATTTATGCTTGCACTAAAGAGTCTAGAGCATGTTTCTTTGTATTTTAATAATGCTTCACGGGCTGTGTTTGCTGTGGATGCTATTTTTTTTTTGCATAATTAAGTAATGAAGCAATTAGCACAGCAGGCACATGTCAACTAGATAGTGGTTAAAATTTGTGATTAACTAGATTTTTTGCTGTGTTTGCCAATATCCTCCTTTTTATCAAATGAAGCTGTACTTTTCTCACTTATGAAGAGATTGAGTTCCCACATAGCTGCAGCTTTGCCTGGATAATAATGCAACTAGATGAGTTTTAGCAAAATGTCTTGATGACATGAAAGAATGTATTAAAGAGCTGTCTGAAGATCTGTGAAGTAAACTACTAAGAACATCATTTAGGTTAAAAAATATTCAGGAATAAGCATTTTGCAAGATATCTAAACTGGCAGCTTTCTCCCCTGTAATCCACCAAGTAATAGCACAGCTCTTCAATTCTTTTACCCAGTGCCTATACAACCTCTGGCAAATTGACAACCAAATACTCTACTGTTAAGGACTTGCAGAACTATAAGAAGGAGAACTGGCACTTATAAGTTCTATTTTTGTGGCTCCACTATGTAAACTAACTGGAGAGAGAAGACAATTCATCCAGAATCAAGGTCTGCCCTGTAATTTCATTCAACAGGCATTCCTTGTGAACCATTCCATGCCAGCACTTCACTCTCTGAGCCAAAGATGAGTAAGAAGTGGTGTCTGCCCTTGAAGAACGTACAGTCTAGACCAAGTGAGTAACCAGATTTGCTTCATAGTTAAGTCACATTTCAAGACACATAATAAGTGCCAAAAACGTTTGCTAAATTTTGATGAGTCTCATTTCTCGAATTGAGTCTCCATAACTTGCCATCTAGCTTCTTTTCTCTTTCCATAGACTTCAGAAGAAGAGTTGAATTAAATAAGGAACTGGTGAGGATAGTAAAAAGAGTCCCAACATTATGTTTGAAAATCAAGTTCCTTCTCTGTTTCTTACTTGTTGCATAAATCCAAAACCTCACTGAGTCCAAAATACATGGGTGCTAATACTACCTGTCCTGCCAAAGTACAAGGGGTTGTAACCAGACTCAGATAAAAGATTTGAAATGGATACTGTTTTGCTTCCAGTTTTATTGAGATATAATTGGCATACAGCGCTGTATGTATAAGCATAAGGTTTGTAGCATAGTGATTTGACTTACATACCTCATGAAATGATGACCACAAGAGGTTTAGTGAACATCCATCATGTCATATGGACACAACATTAAAGAAATAAATTACTTTCCCATGTGATAAGAACTCTTAGGGTTTGCTCTCTCAACAACTTTCATTTATCACCTGTAGCAGTGTTATCTTTATCACGTTGTACATTACATCCCTGGTACTTATTTATCTTATAATTGGAAGTTAGTACTTTTCGACTCTCTTCATCTAATTCCCCTTCCCCCAACCCCAGCCTATGGTAACCACACATCTGATCTCTTTTTCTGTGAGTTTGTTTTTGAAGTATAATTGACCTACAATACTATGGTAGTTCCTGGTACACAACATAGTGATTTAATATTTCTGTACATTTCAAATTGATCACCATGATAAATCTAGTTGTCATCTGACACCATACAAAGATATTATAAAATTATTGGCTATATTCCCCACATTGTACATTTTATGCCTGTGACTCATTTATTTTGTAACTGAAGGTTTTTACCTGTTAATCATCCTCACCTATGTCTCTCTCTTTGAAAAGTAGTATTCTTAGTCAATTTTTTTCTTTAAAATCTTTGCATTTCTCAACTATTTCTAGGCAATCGTCCACCTAAGGAATAAGAAACAACTCTAGTATGATTCCTTTATTGGTCATCAATAATACTATACAAATACAGAAAAGATTTTTTTTCTGTCCATTTCTGATATAAGCATTAACCTGAAGCCACAATTTATCTAGCCATTTCAATGCCTATATTGTTTGTGGATAAGTAAATTAACTTGATGTAATCACTGTTTAGGTGAAAAAAGTCCGTCTATGGTGACGTTTTACTAAGCTAGAATTGGAAAATACGTTCTCTAAACTTCTTAAGATAATTAAAGTGCTTGAAGTGTCTTTATCCCTGTCAATAGTCTGGAGAATATGATAGCCATCACAGAGTTCCAGGATCTAGGTGGAAGACATTAGCTCCTGGGTGGCTTTGGCTGAGAATTTGAAAATGGAGACCCAGTGGAATGCCTGCCTCCCCCAAAGCTAAAATAAAGTATAAAGAAGCAGACACTGGAAGACAGCCATCCTTCAAAAATACAAACACTACTGATACAGGAAACAGTAAAATAGAGATATTAGATCATATTGGCTTAAGTGGCAGAGGAGAATAAAATGGCTTCAGTGAAGTTAAGGTCGTAGCAAAATTTTGACAGGTACATTTAGGATTAGGGTCTTCCCTCGGAATTTCTTAGACATGTACTGGTAAAGAGGATCTTGCCTACAAGCTCTCGGGCTGTTTTTATCTTTCTCATTTTACTGTTTAAGTTCAAAACAAATGAATGGAGAGCTGTAAAACATCTCCAGTGAAAACTCTCCGTGACTGCCTCTCTGAGCTTCCAGAGATTGGGGATCTGTAAGACACACTGAACCGCAAGCCGACTGAGGGACAGACATAGTCGGGATGGTAGATTTAAGATAACTCCTAAGTGTACCTCTAAGTATTCCAGTTCCATGATAGATGCAATAGGAAACTAATTTGCAAAAGGGAGAATTTTCCCTAAAATTTGGGGAGAGATTTGGATTCTCTACGTAACTGATAACTAGATATTTACTATACAAGTTTCAAGTTTATTCTCTTGAGTGTTAAATTGCATGTAAATGCTAAAAGGGTCATTTGGACAGAATATGATATTACCCCTTAGGAGAGGGATAGAGATCATATATGTATAGTTCTCAGTGTGATGACAAAATCATTTCCTCCCTAAGATTTTGAGAATGATAAGTCTCATTTGTAAACAGTCTTCGCACTGAGGAGGCTTACATACCTCCCTCTCCTTCAAAATGGAAAGTTCTCTCTGGAAATCAAGAGTACTTGCACCCAGCAGGTGCTTCAGACATGCTCTAGGCTTGTATAGAAATGAAAGAGACCATTAAAAGTGCCAACAACGTATAGATTATTTACAGTCATGACTCCCATTGAGAGAGAGGGCTGAGAGTGTGTGTGTGTGTGTGTGTGTGTGTGTGTGTGTGTGTCTGGAGAGAGAGATTGATTTACCAAAGTGAAAAACAAAAATATATAGGTTGTCACTTTGCCAGATTCCTCTGTAGAGAGATTCTGCTGAGAGTGTTTTCAAGCTCATTTTCCCAGAATAAATTTTATAGAACAGTTTTCCTGTGGTGCCTCATTTATACTTGAAAGAACTTCAAATGCTAGCATGCACACACACCTTGGTATTATTAAATAAGGCCTAGAGAAAGAGACCCTACAGCAGCTTTGACGGCATTGATTTGGGGAAGAGATCTCCTTCTTGGCAACAGAAGATAGAGAAAATTGTGTCAATTCTTCTGACTTTATTCACAGAGCAAATGCAAGTGAAAAAGAATAACTCTGGAACAGCACGGAATCAGGAGGCCTGCTTTTGTGGTGGGATCTTAGGAAACGTCTCCTTTCAATATGATACATTTTTAAGTACCAGAGAACAAAGCTTGAAAAACAGGAATGCTGGTCTTTTTATGGGGAATAAAATGATTCCTTCCAAAGGAAGAAGAAGCACAACTATGGACCTCTGTCCCTTCGCTTTAAAATATGCTACTGTCAGCTCTAGTGGGGAGCAGTGCAACTCCACCCCCTGGGGAATAAAAAACTGTGCTTCTCCCATTCTTCTCATTATTTTGATCATTTGCAACAGAATGGGCATAGTGTTTTTTTTAAGGATTCATGTTAATACTTGTCTATAATGCTGAAATATTAGACACATCAATTCAGTTCACACTCAGGATAGCGGAAAGATAAGCAAACTTTACTCCAATCTTCAGTAGCAGATACAAGTAAAGAATGTATCTAATCCAACTCACCGACCCTTAAAACTGAAAAGTGTGTCTGCCTGTTTTGTTATGTGTTTGAGACATGGGGAGGCTTATTCTGTGCCAGTTAGCAAGCGTGGTTTCTGGAAACTAAAAAATGCTTCGCACAAAGAGATTTCTCTACCTGCAGGGGTGGAGTTTGTGTCAACGGCCTAGCATCACTAATATCCCATAGTATTTTTTAATATATTTTTGTTTAACTAATAATCTTAATTCTAAAAATTAGAAAGAGAGGTAAATGTTCCATATAATTCTCATACCCACGTATACGCGTCATACCACTTCCGCCACATTCATTTTTCAGACTTACGGATATTTTAAAGGTAACTTTTTTAATAACATTGAATGCTTTCAAAGATTGATTATTCAGCAGTATTTCTTCCTTCCCTCTGTAGTTTTAGCCTACCCTGTGGAGTGTGTTGATGAAAAGTCTTGTAATATATTGAGCCTTCACTGAAATTTATTGTCCTTTTTAGTTGACATACATAAATATCCTAAATGAAATGTTGGCACCGCCATCAAAGTACTAAAACGTGTCATCATCCCTCTCTAGCAATTTCATATTTTACGTGTGTTTGATGTTAATGGGAATGTTATATTCAGGCTTAATAAATATATGGTAAGAAGAAAAATAAATGTCAATAGGATCCTTGAACTCTTGCATTAAATGGTTGTGTTGCATAAAAATACATCATAAACGTAAGAGGCGTTGTAAACCTTATTTATCAACGGTACATAGTTCCACATATTTAAGTGATTTATATTTGTATAAATGTATATTTCCATAGAGGAAAGACTAACGTTATAATGCAAAAACACGTCTCACAGGAGGAAAAGTTTTATGTTCATTGTGTTGTGAATTTGGTTAGTACTAATAGGTCATGGTGTAAATCCTTCATTTGGCTTCTTGCTCTGAAAGATACCGCCCAGTCATTGGAGCCATCGAGCCAAGGACCAGGTTGGTGATATGATGTGCATTTTTTGCTATGTGGGCTACATTTCTCATAGGAGGATTATAGAGTAAAGGCAAGGGAAAGAGAGTGAGCTGAGAAATCCTCCTTCTACAACCAAGGTAGGATATCTGATTATCCAGAGAATTAAAATGGAATCTGATTGAAGTCCTCAGGGCTTCGTTTAGGCCAACTGCTTAGTTAACCTAGCAGATCCAATTACCTAGTCTCTGTGTAGATCTGGCATCAGCTCGTTCAGGGGCTGTCATTTGGCAGCCCCCAGCTAATCCTGCAATGTTGAACCCAAGGAGAACACGTGGGGAAAATAAAACGAGATAGTCTTTCTGGAATGGCTATTCCAAAAGGCCCTGAGTCCTCTAGATTCCCTGGAGACAAGCAAGCAAGATTTCCAGCCAAGCTTTTCCCCCACTGGCATGCTTGTAGAGACCAAACTCATCTGTGAGCTTGTGTAAATCACATTGATAATGGACATTTTCTCCAAGTATCTGCCTCTTCTTTCCACTGGGTACCTGAGTCCCACTGACTTTAATAGGACTTGTGAGGGGGCATCCCAGGAGAAATGCCCCCCAGATGCAATGGGCTGATAGATAAAACTTCAAAGTGGCATTGCTTAATATCCACACAATGAAATGAAATGACATTATTAATGTCATTACATCACTGAATTGGATATTCCTTGTAAAGTGAGAAGCTTATTAAAACTTTTCTGAGCATTTTTCTTTTTTTTTTCCATTTGATACTTAAAAGTCCAATTATAAATATTTCCTGGAAAGAATAACCAGTGTTCTGTGTTATGAAGCATAATGATAAAAGATAATGGGGGGAAAAAAAGAAAGAAGAGTGTTCACGTACTAACATGTAGCCTGAAAAATCAGCCATTGTCATTCACTAACAAGGTAAGAGCTTGTAGAATTTCCCTGTCCTTATTGGTGCTGGGATTTTGATGCCTAGTTTAAATTCATATAACAAAAATATTATTGAATCAGAATGTAATTAAAGTATTTCTGGATGTTTGCTCTTGAGAGCATCTTTCTAATGGGCTTCATTTTTCCTATATATTTATGAGAGCTGACTATTGCCAAGTTTTTTTTTATCCTTTCCCTATTTGTATCACAAAAACATCCCAGGATCAAAGATATTGATCTTGCCGTCAAAGAGAAATCTGCAACCAGATCTGTCCATTCATATAATAAAAAATACTATTTTTATTGCATACACATTTTAGTATACATATAATATAACCATATACAATTTATATATAATATTTGTATGTCAAATGCTTATTTTTTAAATGCCTTTGTATATACATTTTTAGTATATAAAAATACTATGTGACTTTCATTAAATCCTTTAAGGAGAATTAAAAATTTTTCAATGCATTTTAACAGGCTTTTTTCTTTTCTGTTAGATATTCCACCTCTTTAAGTCAGGAACCATATTTTATTATAATAATCAACATTTATAAACTACCTCAGAATTTACAGAGCACTTTCACATACATTATCTATTTAAATCTAACTATCTCTCTATGAAGCAGTCATTGTAGATTAAAAAACTGGTTCTCAGAGAGGTTAAGTGGTTTGCCAAGATTACACATCTAGAAAATAAAATACTAAGACTTTAAGCATGTTACGTGATACCAAAATAGCATGTTTTTCCATAATACATATCAGAATTTTTATAATAAAATTTTCAACTCTATGAAGATGATAACTTCCATTGTATAGCACACTCCAGCTTTCAAAGCATGTTATTCCATAATATCTGTCATAAAAATCCTTCCAGACACAACTGTCTCAAGCTTTGCACATAGTAAGTGTGAAAAAATGTTTGCTAATTAAAGAATGACAAATTAAGAGCAGTATACAGTAAGTCGCCAATACGAGCCTTCAAGCTGCGAACTTTCAAAGATGCGAACATGTGTTCGCATGTCCAGTCACAAAAGTTAGTTCACATGTCTGGCGTACATTGTCACGTGAGTGCATCCTCTACAAGTGGTTGTGCTTTTGTGTACTTCACTGTACAGTACTGTATAGAGTACAGTAGTACAGTATCTTTATTTCAAGCTCAGGATGTCCAGAAGCAAGCGTAAAAGCAGCGGTGATGTAGCCGGTACAGTACTACCCAGACATCACTGGATCGTTTTTTCAAGAGGGTAGATAGAATTGGATCCAGCAAGGAACCAGAACCTGTGCCATCAGCGTCAGGCGTGAGTGAAATTGCAGCTTGCCCTCCGTCTCCTATTGCTGATGATCCTTCAGCTCTACCATCTCCCATATCCTCTCCCTCTTCCAGTCACTAACTCTTCTTGCCTGTTCACTTGATGCCAGCCCCTGTATGCCAGCTGTTGTACTGTACTACTGTACTTTTCAAGATACTGTACCGTAAGATTAAAAATGTTTATTTTTTGTATTTGTTATGTATTATTTGTGTGAAAAGTATTATAAACCTATTACAGTACAGTACTACATAGCTGATTGTGTTAGTTGCGTATCTAGGCTTTGTTGGACTTACGAACAAATTGGACTTACGAACGCGCTCTCGCAACAGAGCTCATTCGTATGGAGGGGACTTACTGTATATTGGAATTTTTTACTGAATAAGGCACCATCCTCTAAAGCCTTTCTGTATTTCACATATAAATACTTTTTTGTGCCAAAGTAAGGAACTAAGAATATTAGACATGGGAAATACAGTTTTAATCTCATGAGTGACATTAACATAATAAGAATAAAATGTAAAAGTAGGATAATATTATTAGTTTTCTATGTTATTATTTTTATTAGCTATTTTCAGGGCATATTATTAGGAAAAACATAAGTAATCTAGGCTTATTTCTCCCTGTTATCGCACTAAAAACTATTTCAAAATGAACTTGGCAAAAGTATGTATGTTTTTAAAGTGAGATATGTTTAAATGTTAACTCACTTATACCCTAGTTCTTAAGAAACTGAATGAAATCTCCATAGGGACACAACCTACCAAGTTTGAGTTTAGAGTAATATTTCAAGGCTAGGACAGGAATTTCAGAATATTATATGTAGAGAAAGATAATATGATGGGTATTAGGAACATTCCTGTTTTCAGCTCTACTGAAAAATATATTAGTCACATACTAGAACTTAGTTCCATTTCTGAGGCTCAGACATTCCAGCCAGGCTCTATTGACAAATAAAATTTGGTGATTCTAGAAAGGTAGGTACTGTAAATGGTAGACCTGTTAGCTTTACCAAGGAAACTGCCAGGATAAACGACTTAAAAATCAATTTCCAGACCCCCCAAAACGCACGAAGTGCCAGGAAATGGTCATATTTAGTTTCTATAATACTAAATAATGTTAGCACAAATATATCAAAGCAAAGAAATCATTAGCAAAGATTTTATTTCTGGTCAAGATGGCAGCATCCAGTTTTGTCTCAACTAGATTAAATGTTCCTTGTAAGCAGAAAATGTTTGTCTTTCACACAAAGATAGGGATGTGCACATCACAAAAATTCACTTTATAATTTCATGATGGCTTTAGGTTCTGTTTACTGGTAAATTGTTCATTACTGTCAGAAGCCAGATCCTATCCTTGGAGTTAATTAAGAGCAGATTTACTTAGAGTGAGAACTACAGACATTGTTTGTGTGTCTAATGTTTATTCCCTCTCCTAGTGCATCCTAGACTGGAAATGACTTTCGTTGATAATTCTTTTAAACCCTCATAGTGGTTGTGTTTACTGGCTGGGATTTGGTCCTAAGTATATAGGCTAGGGTTAGAATCTACTTAGGCCACGTTTGTTTTGACAGTTAACAGTATGTGGACCATGATAGACAATGAATATTTGTTGAATGGATTCACAGTTACACCAGCTTATGTGTTGCTAGTTTGCTTTTTCCCTGTGAAGTTGTTCTGTCTCTCTGTAAACTTCTTATATGTCCTATATCTGCCTTCAATCTCTTTGTGCCTACTGCAGTGATCTGCGTTCAAGAGGACATTTGTTATATGTTGTTAAATGACTCAGGAAATTGGTTTAGTAAAACAGACATAAGTTCAGAAGTAGTTCCAGTCCTTACAACTAAATAAAGAGATTGAACAGAACTGTAGCCCCGGGCCTCATTGCTATAAAAGTCTGCCTGTCAGCTGGCCACGAGATAAATATCATGCTAATATAGGGTTTTGTGTCCAATGGCTGGATATTTTACATTCATTTGTATAAAGCCATAAACTCAAGGGACACTTAGCAAGGTCCATTCTCCTTCTCTTTTAGGAAGAATTGGAAGCCCTCACATTTAGTGAAGTGAGAAAATAGATACCATCATGTAAGCGTCCACCACCAGGATGTGGCTTTGTTATCTTTTGTGCAGACCTGGACCATGAAATCACTTCTGTGGCAGTAGGAAATTAAAATGAGATCCGCTGGAATTATTTTGCAAGCCAGACATTTCCCATAACAATCTGACCCAAGATTTTCTTCTTACAGCCATTTGTGACACATTTAACAGAGCCCAGGAAGTGACTCTTTTTCCAAATAAGCGATGAAAAGAAACTTGAAAATCATTCACCCCACAACAACCATCCTATGGCGTTGGTATCCTTGATCTCCATGGCCTGACTCCTGCCTAGTTCCTGTCCTTCCACAATGATAGCTCCTTCTTTTCCCTTTTCCCAATATCTCAGAATTGTTTCACTGTTAGATGCAATCATGGCCAAAGACATCTTTTTAAAAAATTATTTCTCTATTTGTGATTTTGTTGATTGTGATTTATTTAAAATTGGGTATTTGACTCTCAATTTTGCTTCTTGTGATTTCTTTTCTGTCTCAACTCTCATCTTTAGATTTGTTTTGCTGTGATGCAGTAATAAACTTTTCCCACTCCAAGACTATGAATAGCTGCATAGCTTCCATTTTATGGGGGAAAAAAAAAGGAAGGAAGAAACTAGAGCTCAGTTTCTAAATGCGGAAGCTATTTAAAGCAAAATGCAAGGGAATATACAGATATCCTACCAGTGGGGAAAGAATTAAATCATTTTGTTTTCATCTCAGCAAAAAGATTCAAGACTGAATTAGTGCAAACCGTATTCCTATAGACAACAGTAAGAAAAGTGCATTTTCTGATAACCAAAATACAAGCCTAACTTTGCTTTTTGAACTTTCCTTCTTGATTTTATTTACTCAAGTGTGTTTGATCTTATGGAAAGACAGCTCATGGAACCCTTTTTTTTATTAAACTTTCAGATTCATTTCTCAGATACACAGAGTTTTAAAAAATAGCCTAAATGACAAAGTATTCACTGAAGATATTAGGTTGGGAGTATTTCTTTTATCTGAGGCACTGTGAAGTAATAATCTCTATACTGCTAGGTTTTGAACTTGACTTCCCCTGTGATTTGTTTTTCCATTTCCAGCTCTACCCTTATACAGTGATGCTCCCCATTGACTGAGTGTATCTGAATTCAAAGACTTGTGATCTTAATTTTCCTTCAGTTAAACATCATGTCAACCTTCAGGGCATAGAGTTTGCTTTCACTGTATCAGCCCCAGGCTGCCCTGACTGCATTGAACCCAGTTCTCTGTAGCTGGCTACCGGTGTGAGGATAGTACCTTGAATCTACAATACTTAAATCACAATTGCCATGGCTTTTAGGAAAAGAGGAGGATATATCACCATAGACAATCCCTGCCTATACTACTATTCCACAACAACCCATGGACCACATGCCACCATATTTATTTTACTCCTGGTAAAACCATTTGTCTTCTGTGTGTCCTACACATCAAGATTCCTCTCACCTTTCCCACTCCCTTTACAAACATTAATGATTTGTTAGGAAAGCTATCTAATTAAATCAGTTTGTTTTCATATTGAAAATAAAGCTGTTTTTATTTCTAGTCAAATTAAGAAGCCAAGAGTTTGGTGAAAGATTTGGCTGTGGAAAAAATAAAGGCTAATTATTTTCTTTTACATGAAGGGCTTACCATTCAAGCCTAATTGTTGTTCAGTACAGTACTATTAATATACTTCATCAAATATTTGTCAGGTTAACTTTGTTGTAAGTTTCCATTACTTTTAATATTCAATTCTGTCTATATGTGTGTGTATGTGTGTATACTATCTGGTATTTATACTTTTATGTTCACTTAACATGGATATCTACTCACAACTTTTAATAAATTTAGTGGAAACATTGACCAGAATATATAGATTTTATTCACACATATATGCTATATAGAGACTTAGATATGCTCATGAATATGCATATGGTTCTTTTGTGTATATACAGAGAGATGCGTACAGGAATCTTGCCTTGCTTATGCAATCATGTCTAAGTAGAGTCATATTAGCAATGGCTTATAAACTATTATTAGTTATGTTTTATTTTTTATTGAATAAATAAGTGGATGAATGATTTCATACTTCTAACAAGGGATATGATTAAAATATCTTTTTCTTCTCTTCTATATTACCTGTCTTTTTATCTAATATTTTGTCTCCATGGAGAGAGGCAGAAAACTTGATGGCCCATAGTAGAGGCTCAATAAATATTTACAATTAAAATAATGAATAAGTAAAGGTAATAATGATCACAGATTGGGATGAATGAGTATGTGTAGTGCAGATCAAAAAATCAAACAGAAGAGGGATTAAAAAGATAATAAAGAGAAATGGGGGCTCAACTATGGGGTTACCATGGAAATGGAAGTAAAAACTAAATTCAGAGTAGCAAGTAGAAGGAAGAAAAGGAAAAATATTAAGGAATATAGTTTACTAGAAGGACGTGAAAATAGAGAAGAAGAGTAAGGAGACAGACAAGAAGGATAAAAGCGAGAACACACTCACTGCAAGATGGAGGGAAAAAGAAGAGAGATGTGGAAAGGAGCAGATAAGGCATAGCAACACAGGTGAGCAGACACAAGCAGAGAGGAATTCAGACAGTGCAAAAATGCAAAGGACACCTCAGTGTGAGAGGAAAGGAACTAGGCCACTGTGTTAACTCTGTGCCTCCAATATACATTTATGACTTCGGGTTGACTTTAAATTTCAAATTTGATATCTTCCTCAAGCTTTTAAAAATAACAAAATCCATGATGATTAGAAGGCCTAAAAGCCCTGAAAAATTAGACTTTCATATGCACTATGTATACAGTTCACTACAGCGACCCTAAGATATAATTTACCTATGTATTCTATAACCAGAATAGCATTTTCTATTTATGGCTACTGTGTTTTTTATAACTTAACTTATATCTCTTAGGAATACTACAAAGTCACTGTAAATTGTATTTTAATTTCTTAAAAGCAAATTCTTATTAAGAGATGATAGTAATATAATTAAAAATTAATAATCACATTAATGAAGCTTTTACTTAGCAAATTGAAATGCACCTCTTATAAATACAAGAAGTTTCATAGACTCCTTGACACTGGAAGAAAAGATCTTAATGACAGACTAATCTTAACCCCTCATTTAAATGTTGAGGAAAGTGAGCCTACAGTTGTTAAGGGATTCTCCCAAGGACATGTAGCTAATTAGTGACAGAATAATTGAGTAGAACTCAAACTTAGACTTCTTTTCTCAGTGATAATCAAGATACGTAGTCTTGTGATTTATTTTATGTAGAGCTATGTTATTATCTAAGAAATGCATCATTACACATTAGCACTGATAAGATTTTTTTTAATCCTATGGCCTTTTTTGTCCTATGAAGATAGTCAAAAATTGGAATTCATTACAAAGAAGAAGAAAAATCTTCTAAGATAAGTAAGCCAGTAATGTTCAATGGATAAACAATAGGATATTCCAAGAATGCTTACTTTAAGTAAATAGTTGGAGAGAGACAGAGAGGGGTAGGGAGGATGGGGTAGAGGGGAAGAGAAAGACAGAGAGTCCTAATAAATTATCTTTCCTCCAAAGGGCAAAGATATTTCATTGAGAAATAAAGGAAGTTAATCAACATTGGACTTAGATTAAATTGTCTCATATTTATGAATTCATAAAAGTCAAATAAAGAAAAATGAATCACCAGAATTCCATTTGACTAAGGTTTCATATATATGCGTGTGAACTTTTAAAAGAGTAATGAAAACCATCAGAATTTTGGGGAGGGGCTCATAAATATTTTTAAAACTTTCTTGTTCTGTAGAAATTATTCAGGATTTCTTCTAACTGTGATATTCTGGTCTAGTTTATCTAGCCATGTCATACTGTTATGGGGGCAAAGAGGAATGCCAGTATAATTCATAGTGGAGTTGGTTTTTTGGTTATTTTGATGGTCACTCAACTAGACATTTATCTAATTGTGTTAACAAGGTTTACCAATGTGGGTAAGAATTCAGAATTAATAGTTGATTCAGAAATCTCATAGAGCTGTGCCTACTGACCTATAATGAATAATACAAAATAAATATCATCCTGTTATTTTGGTATAGCTTGATAGGCTTTGTATAGTGCTTTCACATTCACTATTTTTATAACAACACTGTATAAAATAAGTAGGAAAAACCTCAGCTTGAAAGTGAGGTTAGAGGTAGATGAAGTGATTTGCCTAGATTAATATAGTGAGTCTTTTTTGAAGTTATGATTGGAATCCATTTCTCCTAATTCCTAGCTTAGAGCCTCCTCCATCCAGAAGATAAGCCCCAAGAAGGCAAGAAATTTTGTATTTCCACCAAACTGCTGTGCACATTGCAAAGTTCATGTTGAACTAATGAGTGATAAATCTACATCATTCTGCTTCTCACTGGTATCCTGTTTCCTTTCTCTAAATTTTAAATTTGAGTTCATAAATTATTTTAAGGCAATCAGTTATTCAACGCACCTTTTCATTGCCTTAAAATTAGTTTCTTTTTTAGAGTCTTCTCAAAAGGAAAACATTTGGTCCCCATGAACACCTTACACATTTCTGATTTTATCAATCTTCGTGTGATTCTGCCTATTTCTGGTGAATAATATGTTTCAATCCAGTTTAACAAAGCTGTTGGAAATCTGTTAATTTTAGTGTTAAGATACATTTCCTCTCTACCTCCCAAATTATCCAGAAGCCCTTCTGTCACAGATAATGCAATCTAATGAGAAATGGATCAGAGCAAGAAGAAGAAAGAACTAGAAGGATAGAAAGACATGCTTCTGCTCTAGATGCCCTCATGCCTCTTGACTTTAGCTGTCTATATTTCTCAGTGATTACAAAAACAAAACCAAAAAACATTGGGAAAACCCATTGTTAACTCATAACTTAGAGACTGTGGTAGTAGAGATAATGAATCAGAAGCCCAGATTTCCTCATGTAGTCCAAGAGAATGGACCTTGAGAACTAAGAAGACATTTCTGGAAATGATCTTAATTGAATCATATTTGGGGTAAGTGGCGGTGTACTATCTCTATGTGGTTCCATGAGCTACCTCGTAATGTTGGTGTGTGGAGGCTCACCACTTCATTGTCTATCTCAACTCTAATTTCATTTCCTTCTGCTAGAGAGAGGAAACTAGGCATAGCTTGAGTTTGGAGAGAAGAAGAGACTAAGGTATACCACAAAAGAAAGACAACTTTTAAGTTTTCCAGAACCTTTGTAATTTCCTCATCTTATTATAATTTTTACCCCCATCTTCTTTCTCCTAGTGATTAACAGGAAAACTTTTAGTGTATAGAAGATGTGTTTTTGGCGACCACAAGAACAGAGATGATTGCAGAAACTCACTTTCTCTTCAATCATTCTTCATGGAGAAGAACCCCCAGGGACAGTGGAATAGTCAAAGCCCAATAAGGGAAAGATTTGAGACCAAATCTCAGTGATTCTGCAGGACTTGGATCTCAGTTGGGCCTGAGAGATGCCTTCATTAGTTCATTTGTTCCCTAGCAGGCAGCATCTTGTCTTTCATCCAAAGCTTGAATTTGGTGTCGGAACGTCTTAAGACATGAATTCTGCCTTTACAAATAACTAGCCATACGACCTAGAATGAGCTATCTCTTATACATGCCAATTAGCTCATCTAAAACAATAATATTATTTACATCATGGATGTATTGTGAGGATAAAAAAGATACTGCTCAGCATCCACTTATTCATAAAACAAGCAATAGTTAACACACTTACAATGTAGCCAGTGTTATGCTAAATACTGAGGCTGTACAAAAACTTGAGTTCCTGACCTGAAGGTCTCACAGTCCAGAAAGGTTGCTGAGAGGTCAGTAAATAAACACAAAGAGAAGGGCACACAGTGAGAAGGGGCACAATATAAACAGAGGACTGTGGGAATTATCTATGGGAAGAGAGAAGCACTAACTTTGCTTGGGGAAAGTTAACAAGCAATAGACTTGAAAAAAGGCGTGTTTTTATGTCTATTCTGTCTACCCAACTTTATTTTTTATTTATGCATTTATTTTTAGATTTCATTTATTTATTTATTTATCGGCTGCGTTGGGTCTTCATTGCTGCGCGCGGGCTTTCTCTAATTGCGGCGAGTGGGGGCTACTCTTCGTTGCAGTGCGGGCTTCTCATTGCAGCGGCTTCTCTTGCTGCAGAGCATGGGCTCTAGGTGAGCAGGCTCCGGTAGTTGTGGCTCACGGGCTCAGTAGTTGTGTCTCGCAGGCTCAGTTGTCGTGGCTCGCGGGCTCTAGAGCACAGGCACAGTAGTTGTGGCGCCTGGGCTTAGTTGCTACGCAGCATGTGGGATCTTCCCTGGACCAGGGCTCGAACCTGTGCCCCCTGCATTGGTAGGCAGATTCTTAACCACTGCACCACCAGAGAAGCCCTGTTTATCTAACTTTAAACTGTGCCTTAAATGTACTCAAACCATTTCCAATTCTGAATTCTCTGTACAGTGTTCGTATATGGTTAGCACTCAAAAATGTTTATTATTAGCAATTATTTTAATACCCTTTTCCATTAAGTTGTATTGTTTTATTACAGAGAAGGCAGGAGTGATTGAAATCTCTCACATGGTTCTACAGCCAGTTTTAATAGCAAGTTGTGCTTGATTCTTTCTTCAAATCCTAGGATGACCCCAAGAATGCGGGTTATTTGATATTTTCAGGAAGAAAAATGTTTTTTAACAGAATGAAAAATATCATATTTAATTAAGCAGGTATTGACTGGAGATATGGTACTTTAACATAAAATACTCTATGAATGGGAGGAGTAATAGATACTTGTATCCATTGAGTGTTGGCATGTTAAATGGTACAGTTTATATGGAGAGTGACTTGGAAATATCAATCATAATTTATAATTCACAGAACATTTGATTCATCAGTACTAATTCTAAAAATGTATTGTGCAGACATATTGGCCATTTGTGAAGTAACATGTATAAGAATATTTATTGTAGTGGTTATAGTAGCAAAAAATTTGAAACCACATAAATGTTCAACACAGTAGTGGACTGGATTATTGAATTATTAGATAAATGTTAGACATTGTATGAATGTATATTCAGACAGTTTTATAGAATGTAATACTATACAATGGTTAAAAAGAATCAGATGGCACAATATGTACTGATATAACGTCAAGAAAAATGGCAAAGTGCACAATTGTGTGTGTAGTATAAAATCATTAGTGCAGAAAGATATCACTTTATGGATATAAATATAGATACAGCTTTGAATATCAATATGGATAAACACATATTGCATCTGTATATTCTTATATATTAATAGCTATCCCTAAAAGGATACACAAAAAACAGTCACAATGGTTACTGGGGAAAGGGAGAAAATTGAAATATTCACTTATCATTATATACACTTTTGTTCTCTTTGAACATGATATTACGTGTATGTATTACCTATTCAAAAAGCATTAAATGAGTTAACAAAAGAGATACCTAAAACACAGAATGTCTTCCCAACCATATTTATAAAAATTATCATGGTGGGAAGTTTTTCTGTAAATTCACAAGAGTTATACATGTTAATCCATTTTTATATTTATGTAGAAGAAAGTTTGAATTTTTTCTAGAGGGAGAATATTTTAAAAATTCTTTAAATTACTTTTTCCCCCAGGAAGTCAATAAACTTCGATTACTCCAAAACAAGCAGCATCAGCTATAAAAAAGGGATGAATCCTATATTTGATAGCATAAATGAGGCATAATAATCAAAGGAAAAAACCTTTTGAAAAGAAGAATGTGTAAGCTACTGGATCCTTGGGCCGCCAGCAGTAACTTACATACCATTACTTATTCAGGGTTGCATTCCTAATTACTCCTTGGAGAAAAAAAGATAATCATTATACTATAGTGATTACTTCTTTCATCACACAAGAGAAACAGTGCTGATATAGGCACATGTTAAAGAAATATAACTCTAGTCTGTTGATAAAATTATTTATGTACAATATTTTAAGGGGAATATGTTAACAGAAAAAACACATTTCTTAAAGGAGCATTGAGCTTTCCAGTAAACTCTTGTGCACAAGTTTTTCTAGAAAAAGTACATAAAGTCAGTTTAATACTAGATTCTAATTGTTCATGACCTACTAATTTTCTCACAGATGTTTGTTAAAGTAACATTACTGAACCATACACTTAAAAATGATTAAGATGGGGCTTCCCTGGGGGCACAGTGGTTGAGAGTCCGCCTGCCGATGCAGGGGACACGGGTTCGTGCCCCGGTCCAGGAAGATCCCACATGCCGCGGAGCGGCTGGGCCCATGAGCCATGGCCACTGAGCCTGTGCGTCCGGAGCCTGTGCTCCACGACGGGAGAGGCCACAACAGTGAGAGGCCCGCGTACTGTAAAAAAAAAAGAAAAAAAAAACCTAAATGGTGTTCCATACTAGCATGTATCTCTTTTCATGGCTGATCTGGCTTTCCTGGTCATCAGTTGGGGTATATTTATAAATACAATTTTTTTTTTAAACTTGAGAGTTATGTTTTATTCAGCAGACATACTGAGGACTTCAAGCCTGGGAGACAGCATCTCAAGTAACCCTGATAAAATTGCTCCAAGGAGGTGAGGGGGGAGCTAGGATATATAGGAGTTTTGTAACAAACGGCAGGTAGTAGGAATAAAAGATTACTGTGAATAAAAGAAAACTAGATATCTCAAGTTAAGGAAAGTACTGTTTTTCTATGTATGGGAAGATGTAAGAGTCTGGGCTCACTGAAATCATTCTTTTGATATGCACCTCAGCTATCTGGGGCCAGTATCCTGTGTTTTCACATCCTGAGTTTCCTCAGGGCTCACCAGCTCACCATAGGAGGTGGCTGCGATCTCTGATCGCTGTGGCATCCTTTGTTTACTGATATGGCAGGCAATATTCCATTTCTCAGTTCCTCCTCTTGGTCCAAAATTCGACCAATGTTTGGGAGACATTTCATGACCAATTTTTGTCCCACGGTATAAATACAAATTTTATTAATATCCTAAACCAAACAAAATTCAGAAGGTGAGCATGTGGAAAATACTTAAGGTTATATTCTAGAGGCCAAAGTGTGTTCATGCTTTTTAGATTATGCACATCACTGACCCTTTACATTACTGTGGACTAGACTTGACTCATAGGTATTTAACCAAATGAACCACAGAAAACTCTTTGCTTTAATCATTTGTCACTGTAAAGCAAATGTCTAAATCTGAAATGGTAGAAATGGAGCTTTCCTTATATTTTTAAATACACAGAGCATGCTGAAATTAAGTATTTAGGATTCATATCCAAGTGTACCTATAATGTATTTTAATAAGATCATGAATAATGAAGTAATTTGATACAATGTGGAAAAGCTGTGAAGTGTAGCATTCAAGTAATATTTATCTATGAGGTGTATCCATTTTATGGTTCTCTTTTCATAAATTTCATTTCCACTTATGGAGTTGTGTCATACGCAGGCTAATTAATATGACTTATCCTGTGGCTAGGCAGGAATGTTTTTCACTTTTCCTTTATCCTTTCACCTTGTGCAAAATTATTATTCCCCTCAGCACCTCATTTATCTCTCCCACTCACCCTAGGGAGTCCCTCGTGCAGAACAACTAGGTGTATATGGGGGAGCGACAATCTGGCAGCCTCATCATAAAATGTGATATGTTAGCTACTTCCCTTTCCAAGGGACCTATCCAGCTGAGACTGTACAAGGCCTCTGGGCCACACATGCAAATGCAGCAAACTCACATCCCAAGAAAACTTTTTGCATAAAGGCGGAGGGAAGTACCTCTTTAACAGTGCTTGCACAGAGGGGAAAAGCATTCTGTTTTCTGGAAGTTTGTCATGTCGGAGAAATAAACAGCTATAGCCACGTGACAAGAGGAGATATTTTCACTGGACCAGATACGCATAGAAATGGAATTCAGTTCCATGCATTCTTACTGCTCATTCTGGGAAGATTGTTCATCTCCAGTATACAAAGGCCATTTTGCAAAATTGAATAGGGTACTGTCAAAAACAGTAAAAAATAATTTGAGCTTATGTGATTAGAAACAGATTATTTTTGCCCATAACAGATGTGAAAACAGGCATTGATATACAGCATACCAGATTTTCTCTGATTATGGTACTGGCCCCCATTTGAGCCTGTTGCTGGCTCTTGGTAGATGGGAAGCTTTTACTCTTAGTTTATATTCATTAGGCACGTACTTTTCCTTGTGGCTGTTTTTCAATATTTGATAGATTTATGTAGGTTTATATATTCTGGTTTTCCTCTTGACCAGTAAAACACATTCTCAAGGATCCTGCTAAGACTCATGCTTCAGCTTCTTATGGCCTGGATACTGGTTAACCTAATACCAAATCCATTTTCCACCAGAATTTGATCAATACCCCTAATCAAACTCATATGATATTTTAGACAAAAGGCAATGTTTTTCAAGAGGAAGAGCTATCAGTAGTGATGGTTGTAAGCCCCAAACAAGCAAGAAATTGAGTCTGCTTTGTTCCTTCTATATCCCCAATATCTCAAACAGCTCACGTATTTGTATTCTTTTGTGGTTTAGTGGCAGACTGCTATGCAGAATAATCTCCAAAACATGAAATCAGATGAGTGATTTCATTGTTTTAATCAAACCAAGTTATTCTGGCAAATATTTATGAGACACATAATGTCTACTAGGTGACATGGGGTTTAGACATAAATGACAAGCAGTTCATCACGTATGTGATTGAAATTATCATTATTTAAAGTAACCAAATCAGTTGTTTTTTTAATGTTATTCTCTCTTCATTGGATCAGTTTTCCAGAGCTCATTTTCAACCATGGCTGTTTTCCCTGATATTATGTGAAAAGTAAGTCATTATCTATATCAGCAGCACCAACATATACTCCAACATTTAAACCTTAAAAGAAAAGGTCCTGATTGGAGTAGAGTTGATTTACAGTGTTGTGTTAGTTTCTGCTGTACAGCAAAGTGAATCAGTTACACATATACATATATCTACTCTTTTTTAGATTCTTTTCCAATATAGGTCATTACAGAGTATTGAGTAGAGTTCCCTGTGCTATAGAGTAGGTCCTCATTAGTTACCTATTTTATATATAGCAGTGTGTATATATCAGTCCCAATCTTCTTTACCTTCAAACAGCCAGGGATTATTTGACAGAGCCCTAGCCCCAGCACGCCAAAGTGTTTCCTTTGCTCCAGGATTCACTCTCCTAATCATTTTATAATCCTCTTATTGCCTCACATTTAAAATGCTATGTAACAAGTCATTAAAATGCTTTACCTGAAGGTGTTCTCCTTACATACACATTCATTCAACAGTTGTCCAGTGCAGTACGTGATAGGCATTGTGGGATGGCCCTATAGCAGCAGGAATGTGTTGAATACTGAAAAAATACAAAAATGAACAAAACTGAATCCTTCCTTCAAACTTAAACACCAATAAGAGAGGTGAAATATATACAGGGATTGGAACCTTTGTGACTTTGTATGAAATAATCCTCAGTATATGACTAACAGAATGAGTAACGACTTAGTCCGTTTGGGCTGCTATAAAAAAAAAATACAAAAAACTGGGTGGCTTATAAATAACAGAAGTGTATCTCTTATAGTTCTGGACGCTGAGAAGTCCAAGATCAAGGCACTAGCAGATGCGGTGTCTGGTGAGAGCTCCTGCCTGGTCATAGATGACCATCTTTTCCTTGTGTCCTCACATGGCAGAAGGGGCAAGGGAGCTCTCTGTGACCTCTTATATAAAGGCTCTAATCCCATTCATGAAGGTTCTGCCCACATGAACTAATCACCCCCCCCAAAGCCCCACTTCCAAATACCATTACATTGGAGATTGTTTCAACATAATGAATTTTTTTTTGAGGGGGTGACATAAACATTCAGTCAATAGCGGTAATTTTTGCTAAGACTAGGGATTTGTAAAACAGGAAAGTGCTGGGTGCCTAAAGGTAGATGATGGAAAGGGAGAAGAAGCAAATATGCCACCAATGGAGAGAAGGGAGCAAAGAAAGATTATTCAAACTTGAGAGACCGGTTTCCCTTTGGTCCTGCCATGCCTTCATCTGAGCAAAAGTATGTAAAAGGTTTGTCTATACCTCTAGGATGAGGGGATCTGAGCTCTACATATCCTATAATTGAGCTGATGGGAGACAGCTCTCTCTTTGAAACTCTTCACTAACTCAACTCTGAGTTATAACTATAGCTGTAAAATGACACACCACATGGACTCCCTGATCAGAGACCCTAATCCAACAAGCATGGCAGTAAAAGGCGCCACCTGCAAAGCAGTATTTGTATGTGGAATTATGTGACATATTTAAATTCTGTATATACAAGGGTGGAAAATGACTGGCAAATGCACGGTTGCCTCCTACATTTAAATTGCGATTGTGAAACTTTTCTTTGATTAAGATGTTGTAGTGTTGATTGCATACCATGGGGAGAAAATAGTAAGTAAATTAGCAACTGTCCTTGTACGTCAATCCAATGAGTCATTTATAGTTAAACAGCAAACGAGTTTCCGCAAGGCAAATATAGCAAAAAAGATTACTTTTGGATTTTCTAGTTGCCTCAGAGATCAGTAGGAAAGATTATCACCCCCTAGAGATTCTGTAGGTTCCTTGTGGGTGAGATATTATGAATGGTCATGATTGATATAGTATGTTGCAAAGTAAACAACTTCTTGTTATAGACATTTCCCTCTACTACAACATATGGGCAAGGCATACTTTTAATTATGTTATTCAAATTCTACTATTTTTTTTTTAAGTTGCTTGGTCCCGAAGTGTTTCTTCAAATTAAAAGCAGTGAGCATTGTACATAAAGTCTTCTGATTAAAATGCATACATTCTTTTTTTTTAATTTTCAGAAGAGAAACAATGACTGATCATGTGAAGAAAGCTTCTTAATCAAGAAGAAAGTCTTTTCTCTAAATAAAACAAAAGTAGATATGAAAAGGAATCTTCAGTTAAGAATGGATCATTTCTTTTCCCTATGTATCATGCCTCCTATTTCTTTCCAGTTGGTTGGATTTCAATAGAAATAACTTTTATGTTAAGTTTGTTTAGATTTAATTTACTATAGAAACTCAAACGATGCCATTATTATTGATTAGGATAGGGCTGCCAGCGTGGCCTTGAAAAACCATTATATGCTAATGTGCAAACATAGATCATTATAATATGAACAGAGGCTTGCTTGCATACAAAAGTATCAATGGTATTAGCATAGCCAAGAACATGTTGTAATGGCTCTGTAATTTCGAGCAAGAATACAGTATTCTTGGATTTGATTGAATGAAGTATTTGTAAAAAATGCATTCCTATCATGTAGCTTTTTTCTACCCACCATTTAAAAATGAACCATCCAACAGGCCTTTTTTCTAGAAAACGGGAAGAGAAGGAGTGTTCAGTACCACTTTCTTTCAGTCCTATTTTATATGGTAAACTTTCTCAAAGGATATTTAGATCATGCTTTTTAATTTCAATACAGTTTATAAAGGCAAGTGTGTTCAAAAGATCTGAACCTGATCACTTTGGGGGAGTGGAGAGCAGAGAGGATTGACTCTCCTAATCCACAAAATGGCTGATCTGCATTGCTCCCAGAAGCAGAGACAAAACACCTTTATTTGTTTAAAAACTGGCCGTGAAGAAGCAGTTTATTATTTTTTTGAACACAAAAATATGCTGCGGTGCTGTTAGTCATGATACTCATGGCCACAGGCTCCTGAGGCTTAGAGTGAGGGACACAAGGTAAGAGAAGAAAGGAGAGTAGCACAGGCTACGAGATCCTGTGACGCAAGACTTTGGTGAATGGTGTTTCAGATCATTACACTTACAATACCTGAGTAAATGAAATAATACGTTGAAGAGTTTTTTAATGACGACCTACTCTGTGGCTGGACTTTAATAAGCTTTTACCCATTGTTTGAACAGTTCCTATAGAATGTTCATCCTGTGTTACTATACAGTGTTTACCGTAGAGAAAATGGCTAGATATTCCATACATTTTTTGTAAAATTTAATTGAATAAGCATTATAATCTTCTTCTAAATACCTCCAAGCATTTAGAATACTGTTGCTTTTAGTCAGGTAAAAGTTTTGGTATAACAATTATCATTTTGATTATCAGAAAATTCTGTATAACCTAGCCCTATCTGTAGCCCAGCATATTTCCCAAATAAGCAATGTTTCAATGACCTGATTATATTTCTTTCCTTACAACACAGTTCTACACAATGGCTTTTTCTACTTCTTGTTCCTATAATAGCCATACTTTACCAAAAAAAGTAAAATAAAATGTGTGATATTTATAACATGTGAGGGGAGGCAAGCTGAGTTTACATATCAAGTAAAAATATCTATTCTTCATTTTCTTCTTTCTAAATGAAGACGAAGTTATCCTTCAAATTCTCTTAACCTTTCTTACTCCAAATAACTCAACCACCTAAATAAAATTTACCTATGTACCAAATTATCCACTGAAACACAAGAACTGCAAAAAGAAATTTAAAACCAGAAGGTAAGGGTACAATAAAGATTTGGACCTGATCCTGATTTCTGACACCTATTTATTTTCTTCAATGGACTCCAAAGACTTTTACCTTACTAAATGACTTGGTCAGCCAACGCAACAACTGATTCATCCGAATGCGTTCAGGCTAGAAAGAAGTTTTAACAGGTGCCCCAACTTGTTTATAAGGGTGACTAACCAAACATATAACTAGAACTATTTTACTGATAATCAGGAGTCTTCTGAAGCTCTCCAAACCATTCAGGCCTGACCCCAGCCTGGGAAAAAGTATGTTCCTCTAGACCGCTGTCTGATATATAATGTGACTTGGAAGGGTACATTTGTAACATGTGCTAGAACATGATGGATTGGAAGTACTTTAATATCTTCCTCTTCTTATTTCTTGGAGCACTTTCTAAGTACTTATCTTAGAGAAATAATCACTTACTACTTTTCTTTTCTTTTACTACTGGAATCCACTTTTACTTCACGTCAATTAACCATATTAACGAAAAGGAGAGGTTACAAATGAAATCACTTTATAATCAAATTTCACTAATAATAAAAAGAGCAAAATAACAATTTTTTGATTTTTCATAAACTGATTTTATGCCTTCCCTACTTGCTTTTAGTTTTTTTTTAATTTTATGAAATGGGATAATTAAAAAATGACAACCCCATGACGGTCCTCCAATTTTATGATGATTTTGCTAATCTATGATAAATAAAAAAACTTTAAGAACAACAGCAAAAATTTTCTAAACTTTTACTTTTTAAATTTGCTAAATTTTTTAACTATAGAGCAAAACAGCTAGATATAACAATAAAAATATACAAAATGTAAAGAAAAAATTTAGTCATTTATCCCCACTATTCTCCAGTCTCATCTTTCTGAGTTAACCAATACTAACCTATCTATATTTATATTTTTTCACTTTTCTCTGTGCTCATAAAAATGTGTTTACATATATATGTATATGATTACAAGTACATGCTTAATTCTCTGTAACGTGACATGTGTTTCTCACTTAATTCTGGATCATGGGTAAAATTCCAAGCTAATGCAGCTATGAAAGAGGTTGTCATGAAAACACACTCTTTGCAATATCTCTTCACCTGCAGGAGCAGCCTCTTCTCTGTCTTTCAAGAGTCAGCAACTAGTTTTCTCACCATTATCTACCACAATTTAAATTTCCAGAGCATTTCATAGCATTTGTGCTCAGTGATGCAACTATAATTCTAGAGTGTTTGCGTAGGAGAACAAAAGTGAGTTAATGTCTCTATGACCTTTGATGACCTATTTCAGTGGCCTTCATTTCAATACTAAACACCTTTGCGATAAAGGCACCTGCAAGCAAGCATATACATGTACACTTGCATACATGCATGCATGTACACACACACACACACATTTTGAATCCTGGATACGTAATTTTAGACAATTTTTGTTTTTGCATTAGTGTCTTAGTTTTTTGTTAGTTGGCTGTTTGTTCTTCAGCCTTCTTATCATCATGAATGGTCTTGCTTTAAAAACAACTACTTTTACTTTACTTTTTTTTCAACATACTATTTATTTTCCTGCCTTGATCAAAATTGTTTATAAACCAATCATCAGAGCTTTGTCTGAAGTCATCATATGAATGTCTTAAGTCTTCACCAAACTGGTGCAAATTTTTATCTTTGTATTTTGAATTTAATACACTGCTGGACTCATGGTAGGATTTCTGCAATAACTTATTGAAAGAACAAAGAGAGAGAGGAAGGGAGAAAAGGAGCGAGGGAGAGAAGAAAGGAAAAGAAGAGAGAGGAAGATATAAGCCATAAGAAATACATATTTAGCAACACCATTTATAAGCTGTCACTGTAGGTTTTCAAGTAGAAGTACAATCATTGTGTGCCAAGGACAATTATGCTGGTGAGAAAATAGAACTCATGAGCCCCTGGTTGCAGCCGTAAAGCTTTGATTCCATTTCATCTATGACTTTCCAGATGCCTTGGCTATCACATTAGTGATTCAGTAATTATTCTAAGCCAGAGAACTCTGTAGGAGAGATATTTGCAGGTAGGTAAACTCTGCAGTAACTTTCAAACCAAACAGTAGCAAAATATTACCAATTTAGCATTTTAAATGCCTCATACCTGAAAAAATATATCTATCTTTAGAGATACTGAATATCATATTTAATTATCATTTGTTCTGGATTACCGCTTTTTATTTGAAAGATTCTTGAAGCCATGTTTTAATTAACCAGAATTGAAAGCACAGGGACCCCAAATGCTGATGTTTCCAGAAAAGTTGAGTTTTATGTGGATGGCAGTGGCACTCCAGTTCATAAACTTAATTCCTTTTTGCCACTCAGGTTATAGAGCAAACAGGTGGATATTTAAGGGGATGATGGAGTAGAAGGAAATAAGCTTGAGTATCACCATAATAAGATAATCTATTGAGTAATTACTGAAATAATCTGATTTTGTTTATGAGTTGGTTGGCTGATGAGTTGATAATTATTTGTCTTTTTATAGTTCTACATTTAAAAAAACATGCCAAAAAAAAAAAAAACATGCCAGATATTTAGGTTGGACGTTACTAACGCATCTACCTCTCTCCTAGGCAATACCCACGCTTGATTTGTTTTACACACAACTTTACTTGATGTGTCAGTACACTTTTCAGTATCTTAAACTGAGTTAATTCTTCATTAACCAGTTTACTGAGTTGCATGCCTATGTAGCACAAAAACAGATTCAAGACCCTTATTTTCTTCCAAATATTGTCAACAGCTTTTATTCCTTGAGGGTACGGAGGAAAGGTGTTGTGTTTGCCTGTGGACTTGCGAGCAATAAAGCCAACATAAAATTAGTTAAGGAAGAAGAAGGGCAATTGGGAGGTTTTTCTGTGCTTTTATTAATCTAAAAGAAATCACTGGAGTCATTTACTTTTCATTCTCTTTACGATCATTGACTAACACAGCCCATCTCTTTTTCTTCAAATAGTTCTGCAATGATCAAACTAGATTAGCTCTTTCTGTGGTTATGTCTTATTTTACAAGCATAATTATTAAAATAACAAATGGGAAAATCATCCAGAAGCACACAGAGCCAATCAAGTATAAAACTGCAATTGCTCTATTAGTAATTACAGATAGTATTTCAGATATGGTCCATATTTTTGCAAATAACCGAATATGCTAAATATTAAGTTTTTGATTAGACAAGTAAAATTTCAAATCAACCAGAAAATAATACTGGCGAGGAGGACAGAATTATTAAGAAAACTGTTATGGGGTACAAGTCTCTGAGAAATTTGAAAGGATTTTATTTTAAAAGACCAGGCAGGTTTGACAGTTATTCACAAGCAACTGCATAATGCCAGTCTAGCATTACATCACAAAATATTTTTAACGTTGAATCAATCTGATAAATTGTTAGTTATACATCTAAATATGCCATGGGGGGGGTGTTGGGAAAGGAACATTAAAGAACATTGTGATCTGTGACATTAAAAGGCAGAAATGATTAAAAAGACCACCATCAGCAAGGAGATAAAGTGAATTCCTACCAATTAGGATGGAGAACTGTAGTTAGTCAATTTTGAATACCTACTATGTGCCAGGTACCCCATTAGTGTCTAAAAATACTAAGATAAAAGATGCAGGTAATTTCCTTGAGGAATGTACAATCTAGTACTTACTAGAACAGTGCAATTCTGATAAAACAGGGCCTCAAAATGTAAATGATACCTTAGGTCACCCTTGGGAACTTCAGGTTGGAATTTTATTTCCCTATTTACTCAAGGGTAAATTAGCATATGTGCAAGTGAGAATGTCCCCATTTTCCTGTTTGTTGTCCAATGTGAGGTATGTGTAAGTCCTTGCAGGAGCATCTCCAGTGCCTACTATCTGGACCCAACCCTATGTTGCTAGGTTAAGTCAGCACAGTTAGTCTAACTCTTAACCACTAGGTCCCTCCACTTTATCTAAGAACAAACTACATCAAAGGATAATGCTTCAACATGTCTCTTTTTATTTACCACTTATATGTAGTTCTCTGGATAATACAAGGGGGCAAAAAAGCACCAATACTTAGGAAATTAACAGTAGAGAAATTTTAGGACCAAATTTATTCAATAGGTCTCTAATTTGTACTTTTTAGCTACACAGAGGGAGAGACAAAGAAAAATTGAGGAAAGAGTAGGAGGAGAAAGAGGAAGAAACAGAAAGAAAGAGAGAAAGAAGCCTAAGTAATCCTGCAGAACCCTTCATGAGGAGAATATACATCACAAGCTGAATTCCAATCAACTGTCTACTAATTAGGCATAAAGTGGCAGGTTAATTTTAAGCTTTTAGCCTCTTTTTCCCCTAGTAGAATAAGACTCTTACTATAGCAAAAAGCATAGGCTTTGATTTCTCATTTTTAATTGGATAAGAAAAACCTATATGGTGGCTAGTTAGAGGAATGTGGTCCATTAACAAAGATTCCCAACTTTGAGGGACATCTAGGTTCTACTAAAAGCTGTGGATCTCTCCAGAAAAGTGCAGATGCCACATACACAGAAAGTCTTTTGCATATAGCTTCAAAGTGGTCTCAGAATCCATGCAGCCATCGATGGATCCAGGTTTGGGTTAATATGTTATCTATCTTAGCTTCATTTCCAATTAATGAATTATAGTAATAAGAAAGAAAAAAGTGAACTGCATACTGTATATATGTAAAAATCTAAGAAGTAACATCCTGGGTCAGATGAATGCATGTATGTAATAAGAATCTAAGGAACACCACACTGGGTGATATTAATGGGCCTCTAGCCCCTTATTCAGTTTCTAAGAGTGGTCTTAAGAAAAGATTGGAGAGCATGAGAAATACCTCATAATTCCCATTTTATGTAAATTATTAGAACCCTTCAGCCAAATATCTCTAACCTTTTCATGGTTATCCAGTTTCTGTCTCTGTGCAGCAGACATGAACATGCCCGAACTTGTCTCTTTAACTGAACTTCGAAAAAGGAGAAAGAAATAAAAAAGGGAACAAAGAAACAGCTGACCCAGACGTGTCACTCCACTTTGACCTTAGCTTCTTTCCCTGACAAAAAACACAGATGCTCTTCTCAGGTGTGAGATGATGACATAGAATACCAAAGATGACATGTAATGCCAAAGTAAACTTATTATATACTGACAGCCCCAAATAGAAGCAGAAAGTGCCTTTAAATATGTCAGTAACTAAAAAGGTTTTTTTTACTATGCCCAAGTGACCCAGAGGAAGAATATACACATTAAAATATGTGTGTCTCATATCCCCCAAAATAAAATCAAAATTCACTGAAGCACTCTTAGATAATGGCTTACTAGGGGAAAAATGTGTTAAGAATAAATTTTTCATGGGACAAAGTTGCACATTTAACCAGTGTGCCTATATCATCAAAATGAATGGATTTTCTTCGTTGAAAAGTTTCACACATCAACAGTAACATAAAGTTCAGTAATTATCTTCTATCTTCTCTCTTTCTAACATGGTGTGGTGCAGTAATTATTCTATGTCAAGATGTAAAGCAGCTGGGACTTGAACAGAAATTAACACACATTTCACATAGGTCATGATCTGAGAATGTCTTTTTTCGCCCAAGTGAAAAGAACTGGGGGAAAAAAAGAGGAGGGATTTCATGAGAAAGGAAAGTCACTATTTAAATATGCCTTTAAAATAATTATGTCTACATTAAAAATGCCAAAAACTAAAATTCTAATGAATTCTAATAGCCCTTTGTGGAAGTGTTCCTGATTTTTAAAATGTTTCTTAACATAAAGCAATCAGGTGGCTGGTTGAACAGGAAAATTACACTGTATCAGCTTCAGGATATTAGTTCAAGTCTAATAAAATTTTAATAGAAATATGTTCGATGACTTTAACTTACTGCTGAATGAATAGTACTCTGCAGGATTTGATAGTATATGACCCAAGAAAAGACTATGAAGAAGATGTATAAGGCACTTTTATAAAAGATATTTGCAGGAAACCACTAGATGATGCAGAAAATCAATAATGCCCTAGTGCCAATTTCAGCAACATTAAAATTACAGAGCTCATTGATATTTATGATGATAGAGCTACCAAATCATTGCATTTTTATCTTTCACTACATTGGCATTTTTCTTTATTATCTAGGACCAGTTGCAAAATTTGATTAGTTCCTTTTAAAAGTGTTTTATAGATGATCCTGTTTCTAAACAGCTCTTCTCAAAAACCTTTAGCAGTCCATTCTTTCTAGTTCGTCATGTAGATAGATTGGTAAAGCTCTTTTCTTTTAGGGAAGCCATAATAATTGTAAAATATTAAGACATTCAAAATGGATCTTAGCAGAACCAACTAAATAGGATTTAATAAACAGAGTTAGTAAGCTTTCTTTATTTCCTAGAGGAAACAAATAATGATACTCTAACCTCATTATCTCCCATGTGTAAAATGGAGGTGATAGTAATGAATTTTACAAGAGGAGAATTCTGTGTAGGCTACAAATAAATCTTTTGAGTTTCAGCCATGTC
This sequence comes from Grampus griseus, assembly GCF_964374135.1. Lineage (NCBI taxonomy): Eukaryota > Metazoa > Chordata > Mammalia > Artiodactyla > Delphinidae > Grampus > Grampus griseus. Next base: position 29,512,677 of record NC_139003.1, on the reverse strand, counting down.
CTTCTCCAAGGTCACTCAAATTATCATACAAACAGGAATATAGAGCTTACATTTACTTGGCTTCTGAAGTTGCTCTATAAGTTTCTCTAACCCGCTAGAACCAATGGAATTTAGATAAATTTATACAACTAGCAGAGAAAATAATGGATATGGTGAAACACTGTTTTCATCATTTGCTAACTTGGTGCTCTGGCTATAGGAAAACAAAAGCTATCTGACTACATATCTCAGTTACTAGGCTTTTCCACAGGTAAGGAGATACAAAGAGAGAATCCACTGAAAGGCTGTCTAGATTTCCTATCTCTAACTTGAGAAGGGCAAGAAAAAATTTAATGATTTCCCAAACTCTGAGCTTTTCTATATAGCTGTAGAATATAGAAACAGCAACTGGCAGAGGCAGAGTCTTCTCACTGGTGGCTTCCATGAATTGTGAAGTTGGCTTCACTCATAAGAACCTGGGAGAAACCTTTCAGATTTTATACTATACTAAAATTCCCATGCATCATCCTTTTTCCATAGTAACCAGTCTGGTATAGTCAAACAAATACAAGATCCATACATATATAGCATTCCAGTTGTCTCAAACTGGATATTTTGTAACTTCCTCAAAACTAACATGTTCAAAATTAAATTCCCTTTATTTCCCACAAAATCTGCATCTCTTCTTTTATTCCCATACTGGTGGTAAGCATCTGCATCTAACCAGTTGCCCAACGAGAAATCTGAGTGGTCATTGACATTAAGCCTCTTCAGCCACCATTCCTATTTGTGTTAAGTCTACAGATCTCAAAGTCATCCGACTCCACCTCATTACTTCACACTTGAATGCATCATCAACCTCCTTACTGGTCTCCTGTCTTGTCTTGTCCTGCTCTAACCAATTCTTTGCTCTGCAGCCAGAATGAGCCTACCAAAATGCAGATCTTATTATGTCATTCCCTTGCTATAAATCCTTCAGTGGTTCCTCATAGACTATAAAATAAGGTCTAAGTCCTCATTATGGCATTAAATGCCTTCCATGACCTAGGGACAACATTCAACATCATCTGCATTTCCCAATCTATATTCCAGGCATTTTGAATTGTGTGAGTTTTTGAATGTTTCTTACTCATTCCTCCTGCCTTTATACAGCCTTCCCTTCTTTACCTGCCTAACTCTGATTTTTCCTTCAAGGCAACACAGATAACACCTGTAAAACACCTTATTTAAATGACCTGCCACAGGCCAGCCTAATCTAGGTGTCCCTATAATGACAGACGAAAGTATTTTATTTATATTAGTCCCATAATAGACTCTACCTGCGAATCTAAGGCACTCAATTTAAAGTCTGAAAAAGAATTTGTATCCTAGGGTCTCATATGAGTTCAATCAATATAAATTGATAGAATAGTAAGTTAAGGAATGAATATATGAGTGCAGGTTTAGGCATGTTAAATTTTATCTAGAATTTCCTGAGGGAAAGCTGTTAGTAGACCTGGTTATATTCTATGTGTCTGAGAATTTTTTAGACAAATATTTTCAGATAAACAACATAATCCCTCCAGTTATTAAATTTTCCCTTCTTCTATTAAAAAATAGGTAAATCCTAAAGGTAATTTATTGGTATATCTTCCTAGTTCCATAAACTTCTAGTTTCGTGGCCAACCACACGTGCCTGCAAGGCCCAAGGCCCTCAAATTTAATATTAGTGCAGTTTACTTATATTCTACCTGGGGTCTGTATATGGGGGGAGGGCTTTTCTTTTCTCAAAAAAGTAAAATAGTAAAGTGTGTCTTTATAATAAAATTAATTTCAAAATAAATGTGTCTTCAATATACATCACTTTTAAAAGCAATTTCTTGATATTTACAGAATTTCTATGATGTTTACTGACTTGATCTTATCCCAGCCTTGATTAGAAATTTAAAAAAAAAAAAACTTTTCCAACCTACAACTTTCTTTGGAAATAAGACTTTCTTTTCTTACAAATCTTTCATCAAATCAGAACTATTTCATCTATCTAGTTAATTAGAATCAATACAAATTTTAAACTCTGTTCACACTACTTTAGCTTGCTAACTCCAATGGTTTTTAACCTGATGATTCCTTATTGAGTGGCTGCTGTTTGTGGTGATTGCATGCTTATATGCAGCATATGTCTAAGACTCTGGAATATGTATAAGAATGAATCGTAGCGAGACTTCCCATCTGCCACAGACCTATTTCTATCTCAGACCTATCTGCATGCAGCTGGAACTGTAGATGTCAGGAATAAGAACGACCTCAAAGATCATTTCTCAATGATCTCATTTATTATAGTATTATAATGAGCTATATAGCTGCCAACCCCTCGACTAGTTTGTAAGTTATCTAAGTGTAGCATCCACTTCCTTTTTTTCCTATCCTCAGCAGCAAAAACAACCTAGCATTTAGAGATGCTCAATAAATGGGTTGTTGTATTGAACTGTTTTGGCCAGTTGCTTTTCTGTTGCCAATGTTGAAACGATTTTCTTTGACTGTGTGTGTGTATGTGTGTGTGTGAAGTTTGTCTTTAAAAGCTTCCCTTTCTTTTTTGCAATTAAGTGGAATTTTATCATTAACTGAAAACATAGTTTGGATGTATTTCACTTTGTTTAAATGCAGTGTGGGCATCGCTTAGTCTCACTGTGCTCGGCTCTGCATCGGATCAACTTGGTTTCTAGACGTCTTTAAATTGTGTGGATTGTTAGTCTTTCTCAGTTGTAGAGTTACCTGTAGCATTTTCTGTGTTTGGCTTAACACCAGATTCATTCATTTTAGATTATACGGATCCTACATTGGCCACAGACTCATATTTCTTTAATAATGCCTTGAATATTATAATCTGATTCACTTGAAGATAAATATATTTTGAGATAGAGAGAGATGAGTTAAAAAGTGAGCAAAATTCCTGATCAATTATTTACATTTCTCTTAGGAAATACTGTGCATATATTTGCCATGGTAACCAGGCTTGTTTTCTAGTTTTCTTCCAACATTTCCTTCCCTTGTGTTTCTGGCTATTTCAAAATACAATGACTAAAATGCTTACAAATCCAACTGTTCGATGATACAAGATAGAAATTAGAAAAGAAGAATCTGGGTGATCAAACTACATAAGAACTAAGAATGGTATCTTCTTTTAAAGGATTTAACTGTAGTAATCAAATTTTCTCTGTTGTTGAAGGACAGAAACCCGAAATCATAAAGTCATAACTAATTACGTTGGGTCCTGATTAAATAAGCATTCTGTTAATCCAGTGGGTAATCAAATATGGAAAAATCAAGCAATGCATGATCAGAGTGGGTTGAAAACTGCTATTCGTATCACAGAGACCCTGACAGTGATCAGGCTGCCAGGATTTAAGAGCAGAGGATGACTATATAACAATCTTTGGAACTGAATAAAGACAGAAATCACAGCTACTGGGCCTGGTCAAAAAATTTATTTACAACTTGATATTTAGTGAAAACAGAGACAGTGCTAACAAGATGATACATTTAATACAAATGTAAGATGATACAAATGTAATACATTACATGACTGACATCAGAGGGTCTGCCAGTAGCCAGTCACCTTGAAAAAAATCAGTTCCAAGGAAGAATAAGCCAATAAACCAAGAACTGATAAGATCCAGGAAAGGATGATGAAACAGGCCACTTGTGAGTCCCAAAGACTCCCTGTCCAGCTAGTTTTTGTGAAATAGTTAAGGACAGAGATGGGTCCACTATTGAGTTGAGATTCCATGGCCATCTATAATTGGTGATGAGAATTCAAGTATATATGAAAGATCCAATGCTGATCTAAATGTTACTTTAAATTACAGAAATTTGAATATCCAGTAGATAGAATATAGGAACCTGAACTTCCAGAGACATGAAGAGCATAAATTAGATGAGGTTTGTCAGTCTTTGGGACATCATCTCCAGTTGTTATATGTGATTTTTGTACTTTCATTTTCATTTTCAAAGTGCTGAGATATTACAAAGACTAGCTTCTGTAGGAAAAGATTTCAATATGAATGTGTTCTTTAATTCCTAAGTTGACTAACGTAGGCTTATGTTTTAAAAGGAGATTCAAGCTTATTTCTAGGTCAGTAAGAATATGTATAGCAAGCGTTATTTTAGGGTTCATGAAACTAATCAGTAGTCCATATAGTTTAATCAGCGTTCCATCTGTATGTTTTATTGGAAACATAATCATTAATTTCTGAACCGTTTTGTTGAATTGTCAGTGCAATAGATGGCTTTAATGAATTGAGACCAAGGCTGATCCTTCACTCCATTTATTGAAAATACGCCTTATCTGAACAGAACACATGTACTGTGTTAGCATGGGTTACATTTAAACTTCATTGTGATTCTTAAATATTAATTCTAAGATGGTTAAGGGAATCTGATCTTAGCAAGAACATCACTTATATTTATACCAGCAGCTAAATAGATATTGTGCATTTCCAATTCCCTGTTGGATTTTATTGAATAGGACTTAGTTTTACAGTTTTTAATTCCCTAGAACTGGACTTCCCTGGTGGCACAGTTGTTAAGAATCCACCTGCCAATGCAGGGGACACAGGTTCAACCCTTGGTCCGGGAAGATCCCACATGCTGCGGGGCAACTAAGCCCGGGCACCACAAATACTGAGCCTGCGCTCTAGAGCCCATGAGCCACGACTACTGAGTCCGTGCTCCACAACAAGAGAAGCCACCACAATGAAAAGCCTGTGCACCGCAATGAAGGGTAGCCCCCGCTTGCCACAACTAGAGAAAGCCCTCACGCAGCAACAAAGACACAACGCAGCCAAAAATTAATTAATTAATTAATTTAAAAAATAATTATAATTCCCTAGAACTCTTACACCATATAGATATTGATATCGATATCACTACAGATACAGATATAGACATATCTATAGATATAGATATGAAATACATACATGTGTATACATATATATGCATATATATACATATATTAAAATCTTTCATATTTATGTATATATATTCCATCTCAATAAGGGTATATTGTGAATATAACAGTCTAGTTTGTGTGTGTGTGTGTGTGTGTGTGTGTGTGTGTATTAATTCAAAGCATAAAACCTTTCGGGACTTGATCCAGTTGTACTTGACTTTAGAACTACACTTGTAAGGTAACGGTACTTTCTAAAAGAATTTTATTGCTTTTAAACCTTAAGCCCTTCAAAAGTACTAAATCTGGTAGCGAGTATATACAGACAGAATATATATATATGACTAGGCCGTTACACAACTTACGTAAACAGTGAAGTTTCTGTACTTGTATATATTTCCATCCTGTTCCATCGGATAGCCTATCCTGAGGCTTCATTTTATCACCCTTCTTGTCCCGTAAAGTTTCTTGAGATTTTCTTATTGAAAGAAACAATGAAAATGCCAATTAGTTATATTTTTCATCATAATCATTTTTTTTATACTAAAGGAGCCCTCTGCCTTTTCTGTTCCTGCTTCTGTATTCTACTTCCAATGAGTTTCATTGCCCCAAAGCTATGATTTTTAGGCTACTAATATTGTTTTCTGTCCATAGGGCTTAATAACTACTTCTTAATGGATTTTGTTTACCTTAGACGCAGGCATTTTGGAAAATTCACCCTCTATTAGGGCAGGATTAAAAACTTCTATGTGGCTTTGGGAGCTTCTTCCCTCAGAAAATTTAAATGGTTTAATCTTTTGACTGAAAGAGAAACTGAAAGAATTCCTTTTAAAATGAGACATCTGGGGTTTGAAAGGGCTCACAAAAGACAACCCTGCGTGTATTTAAATGCATGGACAGCATATTTTATGCACATAATTAATTTAGTTCCTTTATTTTTTTTTCACCTGCTTAAAGAAATTGCTGCCTAACCAAGCACTAGAAGCAGAAGTTCTATTGCTCCACTAAGAATAACCATGACGGCCTTCCCTGGTGGTGCAGTGGTTGAGAGTCCGCCTGCTGATGCAGGTGACACGGGTTCGTGCCCCGGTCCGGGAAGATCCCACATGCCCCGGAGCAACTAGGCCCGTGAGCCATGGCCACTGAGCCTGTGCTCCGCAACGGAAGAGGCCACAACGGTGAGAGGCCCACATACCGCAAAATAAATAAATAAATAAATAAAATAACCATGAAATCCAAGCTGTACATTCCTTTTAAAAGCTTTTTTTTAAACTTAAAATTTTCTTCATTTCTCTGCTCCATTTAATCATGAAAAAAATGTCCATTTCATAAGTGATTTAAATAATGCCAAATTCAATACACAGAAGGGGTCCTATCATTTATTCATTTGCTCACCTAAACATGCATCGCTCAAGTGCCCCTGATACCTACATAGATTGATACGAAGACCCAGAGTCGTCTCTTCATAATGTGGCTACCGATAGATCAGGAGAGAGGAAGAAGTGGGAGATGGCTTAAATTGGGGTAGGTAGACATATACAAGAGAATTAAAAGAGGAAGCTACATTTTGTTTTAGACATGATTCATTTACATGTGAATAGTTGTCACCTACAGTACAGTTTAAAGGACAGCAGTCACTAACTGATAGAAGAAACAACATGCAGAGAATAGTCATCATCTACAGCAAACTTCCATAGTACAAACAAGACCCAAACAGGGAAGGTACTGTGTGAGGAAGTTGAAATACAAGGAAAGAAAAATACATCATTCCTACCTCCTTACTATGTGTTGGGGAAGAGGCAAGATTAATAGAAATGAGCATTTCCTTCATTTTCTTTCCATCTTCTAAACTCCTCAGCACATTACCAATATTTCTCTTCCACATTTACCACTATCTGCCTTGTTTTAGTTATTACTATGTATACATGTTGTATCTCTGATCCTGGACTGTGAGCCCCATGAGGGCAACGACTTGTGACTGTTTCATCCACGTATGATACCAGACAGCATACCTTACAACAGAAGGCACATAGCAAATACTCAATGAATGACTATAACAAATTACAAGGCAAAATAACACATGCTAAGTGCCACATACATGGGAGCTTTGACCAAATGTCATATTACAGAGGACTTCTCTGGCCACCAGTCCATATTTTTCTCCAGGTGCAATCTCTCTAACCACTAACTTTGCAGAGTTCTTATTGCTGCCTTTCATTTCATTAAATATTAATTTATTTTCAGTCTAATCCAATACTACGTTAGCTCCTTGGGAGAAGGGAATTTGTTTTATCCACTGCTGTGAAAATCCCTTCATTCTAGAGCGTTGCCTGACACAAAGAAGCATTCAGTAAATATTTGTTGAATAAAGAAATGAAGAAATAAGGTAGGGAATAAGTAGTTTAATTTAATTTAATTTTTTTTTTTGCGGTACACGGGCCTCTCACTGTCGTGGCCTCTCCTGTTGCGGAGCACAGGCTCCGGACGCACAGGCTCCGCGGCCATGGCTCATGGGCCCAGCAGCTCCACGGCATGTGGGATCTTCCCGGACCGGGGCACAAACCCATGTCCCCTGCATCGGCAGGTGGACTCTCAACCACTGCGCCACCAGGGAAGCCCTAAGTTTAATTTTAGATAAAACGGATTTCAGGCACAAGTCATCCAGATACAGTTAATAAACTCTGAATCACTAAATCAAAAAAAGCAAGTCCCCTTTGGTCTTGAGGCCCCTGACTGATATGCCAGCATGGTACCATGTGTTGGCACAGCTGTTGGACTATCGGTAATGGTATACGATGCTGGTTAGTGCTTTACGATGAAACCCCATAGTTCACATTCAAGGACTGAAATTAGTTTCACATTTTGAACAACGTATTCATGGCTAGTGCACCTCAGGCTATATAAACATACAGTTCTCCAAAGGAGACTTACTTCAAAGTGGCATTTGGATGTCACGCGTGGCCCCTAACGAGTTCACTGCCCAGGACTGTTCATTTCAGAGCACTGGACTGAAATTAGGAGTGCCAGGACCTCTGTTGCTACTAAATATTTGAGGAGCCTTAGATTTCTATGTTTTAGTTTTCTCCTCTCTGGATGGAGGTGTAGAGGGTGTAGAGGTGGCATACTTGGATTATAAAATCCCTCCAGTTGTAATGCTTCCAGATTCTTTTATCATCAGTGAGGAAGGTTTTGATAGAGAAATGGGGAAGATGACTAACTGAACACATTCACTCTGCAAGCACAATTCTTCACCTGTGCCGACATCTGGTGACATTTCTGTTAGAAATATTTAAAATGCATCAGTAACAAATAATTTCTATATCTACCTCTATAAAATGAAGGCATAAGCATTATGATTTTACTAGAAAGTCACTAAACTTCCTTCTACTCAATTTTTATCAAACTATCCTATAAATGAGTTTGGGGCTACATAATTTCTCTCTGTCTTTTGGTTCTCACTATTTACATTTTTATTGTTGAATATCAAGAAGCCTATTTGTCAGCAGCATTGCTAAGAAAACACAGGAAGAGTATGTGAATGCTAGTTTTGATATCAGAGATAGGGGATTATTTTTAATACCATACATGGAAATACCCTTTACTGAATGTTCATATGAAAGATTTTATTTATCTCATAATAACCTAATTAAGCCAACTAAGCAGCTAATACTAACTTAGAGATAATTAAATGAAACTCCCAAAAAGGCACAGTTAAACTTTAAGTAGATAACTGTACAATGGAAAAAATACTGTTTTTTAAGTGATAAAATCCTACGTAATGTAATGAATGTAAAGTAGCTTTAATTGCACTTTATTGTCTCATTTTCAAAAATATAATCTCAAACTCTGCTAGAACAGAAGTTATCATAGCTGGAAGCAATTCAGTTCATCAGTGCAATAGTAACCTTCCCTTATTTTCCTTTTTCCAAGTTAAGGAACATAAACATAATTTCACAAGATTTCTGTATGTTTTCTCCAAGTGTAGGTTATTATCACTACATCAGTTATTTCCCTCAGAGATATGAGGAGGAATAAAAGATAATATTAACAAATATGAACTCCATAATACAGTACATTTGTTGCTGCACACGGTAAATTTTATTATCAGGACACTTAAAAATTAGCAATCTTTCAGATGCATTTTCAATAATGGTCACCTTTCCTAATTAGTAGAATACAGAGTAAAATAAAATCTAGGACAGTGAAGTGAAATAACATGTAAAATGGGTTAAAATTCCTATGATGTGCTGTTCCTTCTATAAAACACCAATATACACGAAAAGCGCAAACACTCCATGGAACCAACTAAAACTGATCCCAGCTCTCCGCTAATGGTATAAAAACTGGTCCTACTGATTAGCCATCTTAATGATTATTGAAAGACACAGCACTCTCTTTTATAACAACATCATACAGCTAAAGCTGAGAGAAGTCTTCAGAAATGAAGCATTGACTCAGGATTATGTTAATGGGGAACGTGGTTGTAACTGTATCGGGTTAAGGTTTTCAGCTATATGTAACACAATGCCCAGCTAAAAGTACTTTAAGAAATAGTCATTTATTGTCTCTCTCTTAACAAGAGTTCTAGGATTAGGCCATTCCATGTTTGATTTAGTAGCTTAATAATGTTTATTCCACTTTTCTGCTCTGTTTTCATTTGGTGTGTTGGTGATTTCCCTACTTAGGGTTTTAAGATAACTATAGGAGCTGTAAGTACCGTGTCTTCATAGAACAACTTCCAGATGAATAGAAAGGCCAGTCTTCCCATGTGCTGGGACTTCCAGAAGACTCCCCATCTATCCTGTTGGCCAAAACTGCTTCACTTGTCCGTCTCAAAACCCATTATTGGTAGAGACAAATGGGATTGCCATGGCTGGCTTAGACAACCTATTGGTTTATCTCATGAAACACTGGTTGGATGCCGCTTTTTCAGAGAAAAACATTATCCCATACCTGAGTAAAATTGGACTTCTTTAAGGAAGAAAAAAAGAGGTATGGCTGAAGAAAAAGGAAACACCAGTATCTGCCACAGAAATTGAATACGAGTGCAATTTTTCACCTGAAAAATGTAATTAAATTCTGACTTTTAGCCAGTCTTGAAAGTAGAGACACTGACTGAGGAAATTACTTCCTCCCCCTAGCAATCTGAGCCAAGTTTTATATCAAACACCAAACAGAGTGTCTGTCATTCAGTGCATGTTTGATGAATAAATGAAAAAGTCCTACAGTTGTTGATTTGCTTTCTCTGTTGATGACACTGCAAATGGAGATGGAGGAGGAACTTTAGTCTACTATGGACATACTAGTTGGCATTTCTTAAACAGGTCAGCAAGAAGACACACTAATAATGATGTGTGGCCAAGAAACTCTGTAGGGTATGGTGTTGAAAGATATCTGTGGAACTCAGAAGTGCTTTATCCTCTGTGAAAAGGGATAGCATCAAGAGAACTAATTGGAAAGATACTGATAGCATTTTTATAGTCAGTGCAAGAAGCATATACTCAAAATGAATGTGAAAAGTTCTATTTTCTAAGATACTTAGCAAAAGGAATAATTAAACTATTTAAATAATATTATAACTTATTTAACATATGCACAATTTGAACATGTATAACACAATCAGGACATTCTATGCTCAGAGAAAAAAGATGACTAAGGAGATTGAAAATTTGAGGGTAGCAGTGTATTCAATGACAAGATCAGATGAGCATAGTTAACGACAAAAGCAAGTTCTAGTACAGAAACTTTAGTAAAATAGGGGATGAGAATTCTGAATAATCAAAAAGTTAAATCCCCTTGATTTTTCTTTAAGAAGAAAAAGAAATTAGAAGTGGAAGTAGCGCTCCAGAGATTCAGCAGACTTGAGAGTTGAGACCTTAAATGCAGATGGAGTAATGTAGGAATGGTGAAGTAAACACAGATGATTTCATTGCAGCGTGTATAAAATAACCTTGTACTTTTTTTTTTTTTTTATGTTTCTGTGGCTTCTTATTTGGGCCATTGGGATAATAGGGACCATCTCCAAATAGAGCCTTTATTTAGTAAAATTGTTGTAATAAGAAAATGGAGTACTTTATCATCACCTAAAAGCAAAAGGGATATTGCTGATTAACTAGAAAGCTTCTGTCAAGGCAAGGCCTAATTTTGTACAAAGTATTGAACTCTGTGTGCATGCTAGCGTGAAGCCGCCTTACACCTGAGGCCTTCAAATATAGCAAGTTCATCTTTGCTAAAATATGTTTCATGAAGTTCAAGTTAGCACACTGCATTTCAGTGCCTGGGGCCTCGTGGCTTATGCAACTACATGTAAGTAGAAGTCATTTTTAAGGAGTCATAGATTAATAGAAAAAAATTACAAGAAGCACTCCTAGAATATCATAATAGGATATGTGAATTTCCCTTGTAGATAATGAGAGCTGTAGCAGATGGCTTAGTAGTTTTCATCCTATTCCCATTAAGAAATAAGAGGTTTTGCACTTCAAGCCAACTTTAAGCCACACAGGAAGGTACGTATTCTGGGTAGACTCTGGGTAATTACTCTGGTATATCTTCTGGTAGATCTTAAGTCTCAGACACAATTACTAGTAAGGCCCAGAGGCAGCAACATAGATGAGCACTGAGAAAGGTAGAGTCCCTGTGTGTGTCTAAACCAAGACTAGGAGAAAGGTGAAACTCTCTCCCACTCCACTGTAAGGAACATCACCCTTACCGATTTGGTTGTTAAAAATTGGGCAGTTAAATAAGCACTAAGAATGTGTACGCTCTGAGGGTTCTTCTGTGTCATGAGACCTGTCTTGGGCCAATACAGACATCGATGCAGGAGTCTGTTCAAGTTCTCACAAACACTTCCCTCACATCAGATTACGTGTCTGGGACAATAATCTGACAATATGCGTGGAGCCCTAGGAAGTGGATATGATATCAGATGCCACAGTGTCAGTTGGCAGAATTTGGAGCTCTGAGATAAATGCATGATCACAGAGCTGAACACAGAAATATCCAAACGCAAGTGTAGCCAACTCCTGCTCTACAAGCTATTTTTCGCTGCAGAATCTGGTCTCATTCAGCATTGCAGTATCAACTCCGTATCTGCTGTCACAAAAGCAGTAAAATTTCTACTCCACAGCTTTGTTTGAATCCTGATAAAATATGTTTTGTTCTACATAAGGAAGAAAGCTCTTTCAAAAAACGGTTTTGAAGGAACATTCTGACAAGCCAATTTTTTAAAATTTCTCTACTACTAAGAAAAAGTAAAAGGTGATGCCATTCTGATAGGAAGAGAACTTTTCTTCCCCACCCCTGGTACTCAGGTGTTGTCCTATTAGAATCTGTTTCTAAAGGAGAAAAACCAGGGCTTCCCTGGTGGCGCAGTGGTTGAGAGTCCACCTGCCGATGCAGGGGACACGGGTTCGTGCCCCGGTCCGAGAAGATCCCACATGCTGCGGAGCAGCTGGCCCCATGAGCCATGGCTGCTGGGCCTGCGCGTCCGGAGCCTGTGCTCTGCAAAGGGAGAGACCACGACAGTGAGAGGCCCGCGTACCAAAAAAACAAAACAAAAAACAAACAAACAAAAAGTTTCTCTCTAGCAAAGGTCAAGATATTAGTCCCTGAGGGGTATAGCCTAGAGCAGTGGACCCCAACCTTTTTGGCACCAGGGACCGGTTTCATGGAAGACAATTTTTCCACAGACAGGGGTGGGGAGGAGGGGGTGGTTCAGGAGGTAATGCGAGCTATGGGGAGCGATGGGGAGCGGCAGATGAAGCTTTGTTCACTCACCCACCGATCACCCCACGCTGTGCGGCCCAGTTCCAAACAGGCCACAGACTGGTACTAGCCTGCAGCCTTGGGTTTGGGGACCCCTGGCTTAGAGGGTCTTTACATCAAGCATTTTGCATTTCTGAAGGCCCACGTAAGAATATCTCGATTCCAAATAAGATTAACTGGTGAGTTATAATAAGCAATATTCTAATCAAGTTATTCTCATAATATTAAGGGCAAAAGATACATAATTCTTATAGTTAGTGAAATAGGGATTGAAATATACCTTTTAAAATACTTCACCTTTTTAAAACAGCTTACTTATTTCAAAAGTATCTCTTTTGTCATTGAAGTTCAGTTATTTAATTGTACTTATAATAATAAAATAAGGGTAGATAAATCAATATTGCAGGTATGGAAAGAATTCTGCATTTAGTTTAGACTATGAGGCTGAATCCTACTGCAATTTGGGTAAAGAATTTCTGAACTTTTTCTGTAAAGCACCAGGGAGTAAATATTTCCAGCTTTGCAGACCATACACACTTTGTGGAAATTACCCAACTCTGCCATTGTAGCATGAAAGCAATCACAGAAAACACGCAAATGAACATGTGTGAGCTCCAATAGAACTTTATAGGCCCTGATATTTAAATTTCATACTATTTCCTTGTGTCATGAAAATTCTTTTATTGTTTTCAGCCATTTAAAATTTTAAGAACTGTTCTCAGCCTGCAGGCTGTACAAGAACATGAGGTAGACCAAATTCGCCCATGGGCTGTAATTTGACAAACCTTGCTCTATAGTTGGAGGTCTTCCCAGTCCCTGAAGATCCTCCATAGAGCAATGAGAATTCATTGTCCTTATCTTTGAGCTTCTGAAAACTATGTCTGTTATTCTCAGTCTTTGTTTCATTTTGAAACTCCATCTCCATTCCATAACATAATCTCTGAAGAAAAAAATGTTTAAAGAATAATACTCAAGCCTGGTTAGGATTTTAAAAATAGAAATACCTGCACCACTCTGAAAATACTTTTGTCTGTCTTTCCTAATGTTAGCACTCTCAAAACAAGATCTTTTATAAGACAGAGCATGAGGAAAGGAAGTCTTACCTCCTGCATGCCAATAGCTAGATCCAGAATATGAAAAAAAAAAAAGGGAGGGTCATTTGCAGATGGGATAACTCAGTGATGTATCCAAAAGCAGACTACTCATAGTCAATCTTCTCTTCCGAATGGTACCCCCTCTGCTTTACCATTTTTCCAGATGCTAGAGAGAACCTTATCATGGTTATCACCCACACATAGCGTCATTATATTGCAGAGTCTTATTTCATGAGAAATGGGACCATGAGCTGAAAAATGAACAGAGATGGGCCTAACTCAGATATTCACATTGCATTTTCTGTTTCTGGACAAGAAAAATGCAAAGCAGGACACAAAAAATTCAACAGCACTGTACAGAATACCATGAAACACTGGTATTATTTTCTTTTTGCTTGTCACCAATTTTGAATCATAGTGAATAATACTGCAAAAAATTCAGTTCCCCTTTTTATAAATGTTTGTACCTTGGATACATACATTGAAACAGGTACTTAATTTTGTCTTTGAACTAAAATATTTCCAGCTCAATAATCTAATTTTGTAGTTTGCTGTATTTTTGTTTATAAAGACTATGAATCTAAAATCACCATCTGTATAAATCAGACCTAATATTTACTTGAAATATATATAATAAATCTCAAATCATAAAATTTATGATGCAGGTTGCCCCTCACTTTATTTTTGGATCAATATACTGATTTAGTAATAATGATTTATATGAAAACTTGGTCATAAATCATCACTATCCTTGCTCCCTAAAACTACTTGGATAATGTACTTGAAGATGGTAATAAGGTGCTTCTTTGGAGCATGGAATTTGTGTAAGTCAACTTCATTTTGCAGTCCCTTTTTAATTCTCCCTAGGGACAAATAAATAAATGAGGTAGGAAACTAAACAGCTTTTTTTATCTTGGGAATAGTCTCCATTAAGTAATTCCCCAGAGCATCCTTCAGCTAAGCAGCAAGATTCCTGACCCTCTGTACCAGGGTAGGGGAGTGGAAGATTTTGAAGGTTATATACTAGTGCCCATCTCTTAAACCCTTTTACCATCAGCCAAGGGATGTGTTCTATTCAAATCAACAACACTTCTAGATACTTCTACCTACTTCCTGATCTTCTCCTTGGCACCTTGTCAATCACAGTATAAATTTTTTAATGTATTTCTGACATTAGAAAATATTTCTTTTTTCAACAATAATTTTTTATCAAAAATGAAAATATTATTTATTTTCAGTGACAGACGTTCAATAGACAAGGGTGCTCCCTGGTCCTTGTCCATGAAGAGCTAATGTATTATGCAAGTGTGAGGCATGCAGAAAAATACCCTCTTTAGGATGACTTTTAAATTGGCTTTATTCTTTTTTAAATGAAAACACACAGACACACAAAGATGGTTATATTACCTTTTTAGGTAATACTTCTTAAGAAGGAAAGAAATTCACAAATAACTCCCAGGAGGTATTGATGACATTTAAATGAAGACCTAAAGGCCTTGGATATCTAGGAAAAGAGAATTCCAGGCAAGTGCAAAAGCCCAGAGGCAGGAGCATGTATGTTGTTGGTAAAGAATAGCATGGAGGCCAGGGAGTAACACTAGTACAGAGAGGGCAGGAAGCTTTACCTGGGTGTCAGATGATGTATGCCATGTAGACCATCCCCATGACTTTGGTTTCATCCACAGTGAGGTTAGAAGACAATGCAGGGTTTTAAGCAGAGCAGTAAAGTCTATCAGACATTTCTAGCATCTGCTTTGTCGGGATCTCTGGTTACTAGACTAAACTTGTCTATGAGAGACAAGGCACAAGTGGGGAGACCAATCGGGAGGCTGTCACAATAATCCAGGAGAGAGAAGATGGTGGCTTGACCAGAGTGTTGGCAGAGAACATGTAAAGAAGAGAAGGGACAGTAGGTATATTTCAGATGTTGAGCTGACGTGGTTTGCTAGCAGATTGCACAGTGAGTGTAGGAGAAAGATGTCCAGGATGGCTCCAAGGTTTTTGGCCTGAGCAGCTAGAGGAATGATGCTACCTTTAAACTGGGAGAGGCAGGGAGTAACAGAACCAGAGGGGGAGATTAAGAGTGGAGTTTGGGACATGTTAATGTTGAGATGCTTACTGGACATCAAATCGACATGACACCTGAGCAGTTGGATGTGTGAGTCTGGAATGTAAGGACAGGATCTAGTTTGGACGTCATCTGAGTATAAATATTAGAAAGCCAGTCACTCTACGATCACCAAGGGAGTGAGTATGCATATAAAAGAGAGGTGGTGCTGGTCCTGAGGGCTGGGTGACTCCAGTGCAAAGGGGTCCATGCAAGGTGGAGGCTGAGAAGCAGAGGTCAGCTAGGAGGGAAACCAGCAGGACTCGGGGTCCTAAAGCCGAGTGAAGGAAGTGTTTCAAGGAGGAGCGTGTGTTCATCTGTGTCAAATGCTGTGAATGGACCGAGTCAGACCAACACTGTGAATTGATCTTCAGATTTAGCCACTCAGAAGACATTCAAAGGAGCAACTTTGGTGAAGTGGCAGGGAAGAAAGTCTAATAATGAAAGGAGATGCCCTGGGGATGGCATCTTTCAAAGAATGTTGCTATAAGGGAAGGAAGAAGAGAAACGAAGAGGCAGCCAGAGAGGGAAGTGGAGTCAAGAGAGATTTTTCTTTTGTTTGATGATGGGTAGTTGGAGAAGAGATAACGAGTCTGTTAGTGTGTGTGTGTGTGTGTGTGTGTGTGTGTGTGTGTGTGTGTGTGTGTGTGATATATTACATGAAGGCCAACTCCTAGTGCAACAAAGAGCGCCACAACTCGTTAATCTACTCCAAGGGTAACTTCTGAAATGATGGTCCTTAACTATGATGCTTTGTGAATCACTTAACTCCAAATTTTCTATTAAAGATCTTTGGAAGCTATCTTTTCTTTTTCTCTCCCAGTTTTGTCCATAAAGTAGTCACTTATTATAATGAGAGTAAATGTCACACTAGATTATGTTTATGTGACTGACAGAATTCAAATTCCCCAGACTTGACAGACAGGACGAGTGAGGAAAAGAGATTTCCCAGGCACAGTCCTTTAATAAAAAGTTAATTTTATCCCAGAGTCCAAGACCTCCTGCAAGGAACCCATCTCTTCTAGGATTAACTAGAAGAGAATTTTATCCAATAAGAGAGTGTCTTGCTGCTTGGGACTGCTGAATTTTGTCACTTTGTAGCAGGAGTTTTTATGTGGGAACTTTGAGTGCTCTATTCTGTCCAAGCCATGGGGCCTGGGAGAGAATTCAGCCCCTACAGGGCACTCCATACTGTGAAGCTGCCTCAGTTCTATTCATTGCAATGAAACTCCTATGAGGGAAGAAGCTTTATTTTCTATTGAGTGGTTGTAATGTGATTTAGCATAGAGTTTCTGCTCAGCTTACTCAAAGGAAGAGTAAACCTATGAAAGTCTACTAAAACAACTACTATCCCAGAAAAATGATCCAAAGAAGTATAAGATACAAACATAAAATAGAAATATGTTTCTTATTCAACTTATTCAACTTCCTGATTCCAGAAATTCAAAATACAGAAATACCAGCAGTCATGCATTTTCAAGATCAATTCATCAACACATAAGCATTTACGTTTTCTATCAGCTTTTTGGGTTCTATTCTAGCATAGTCTGTTTTTCTGTTTATACTTATAGAAAGGGGAAAAGGAAAAGATAGTAGCAGCCCTATTATTCATTCTCATAACACCATCTACTTCTGCTTTATACTTAATAGTTATAATTCTTTACACTCACTATGTCCTACTTTGATTAATGTTTGTCTCTTTTATTTATTAAACAGTAAGCTGATGTGGGCCGGGATCAGTTTCCCACTTTGAGGCACCAACTTATATCCTCAGTGACAAACATAGTCCTTAGCAAATGGGAAGTGGTTTAAAAATAGTTTTCAGTAGATAATGAAAAAAGAATGAGAGGACCAAGGCAAAGAAAGGAGGGAGAGGGAGAAGGAGAGATAAAAAAGGGGAGAAGAGGAGAGAAAGGAAAGAAGTAGGGAAGTAAAATAGCTTTCTTTTACAGAAGAAAAAACTGAGACTCAGAGAGTTAAGGTCACACAACTAGAAAGTGACAGCTAGAACAGTGTCCTGTCTAAATCCCCAATGCGTCTATCTGTGTCTTTCCTTTCTACTCTCCTGGGACAACATGGGTAGCAATATGACAGAGAAAAGCCAGAAAGGAGATGAAACATCAAAACATTTGAAAATTGACAGGAATAATCTTCTCTGCCTACTTACTGGGAATTAGACTCAGAACCAACTCTTGGCAACCCATGTTGGTGCCTTGTTTCCCAAGCCCATTTGTGCCAGTGCCTCCAGCTTGATGCAATTATTGTCTACATTTCCCCAAACTTTAAAACTTGGTCTCTCTGTCCTATCTACCTTTTGGTGGGACAGGCCCATCCCAGCTTGATATTTTAGAGAACAGCCCTTCATGTTAGACACCTAGATCTAGGTCGGGTCATCACAGGTGGTCTTTACAAAGTATTTTATGTTCATAAGAACTGTACAGTCTGGTACCTGGGATTAATTAAGTCAGACACAATCTATAAATAACTAAGGATGACTTTGAAATCCTTTCTTCTACTGGAAATAGCCAGATATACACTCAAGTTGGTGGACAACTATCTCTTCTTTTATGAGCCAGGCCAGAGATAATGTCAAGTCCTAACTCAGCTGCCCTCTGTTCCAGTAGAATGATAGAATGTTTTTCCATAATTATGTCCTACAGCCTCCAATTATGAAAAAGACTAAGACTAAAATGAGTTAGAAGGACCACTGCAATTCTGTTTCTTGTTGATATTACTACCCATCATGATGCCTGGGGTGCTCTGAGATGTTTGCCCTTGCAAACTGTGAAGTTAAACCTCAGCATTGGGCAAGCTCAGAAATCACATGACTTGCTGTTCCAAGTAAGAAAATCTCTGTAAAATCACTGTTGTTGTTTGCTATTGAGTTATATGGGTTCCTTATATAGTTTGGATATGAGTCTCATATCAGATGTGTGGTTTGCAAATATTTTCTCCCATTCCAAAGGTTGCCATTTCATTTTGTTGATTGTTTCTTTTGTCGTGTAGAAGCATTTTAGTTTGATGTAGTCTCACTCATTTATTGTTTATTTTGTTGCTTGTACTTTAGGCATCATATCCAAAAAGTCATTGTCAAGACCCATGTCAAGGAGGATTTTCCCTATGTTTTCTTCTAGGAGTTTCAGGTCATACATTTGAGTTCTTAATTCATTTTGTGTTCATTTTTGTGGGTGGTGTAAGATAAGGGTCTCTTTTAATTCTTTTGCATGTGAATATCCAATTTCCCCTATAACATTTACTGATGAAACTGTCTGTATTAGCATGTTTTTAATAATCCCCAAATGTGTTTGCCTTCAAGTGAAATTATAATGAAGAAAAAGCAGGAAGTGGCAAGTGCACGTGTGAACCTAATAAATACATTTATTGATGATGATGATGATGATGACAAAAACAGTGAAAATGGAAATTTCATTTTCTTCTTATCCATGCAGAGCCCTCTGCTTTCTCCTCTCTGCATTTAAAGCCCTTCATTTATTTATTTTTAGTAAAGTTTGAGATAATGTTAAGACTAATCAGAATACATATAAAGTTTTTCAAAGTAGAAGTTCACTGAGTAGTTTACAGATGTAAGTTGATTGACCACAAGGCCATGAGTTGATTTCAAAAAGAGGTGTAAAATGAAATGCCAAAATAAATCGAAGAGTCAACTAATCCTCATACAAGGAGCATCACTGACTGGAGTTCTATATCATATCAATCCTTTTACTTAATAGTCTCAACGGAAACCACTTCTGGGAGCATCAAACAAGGCATGCAGCCAGAATTGTCATTATCCCAGGCAACATTTCTATTGCATAAAGCTATCTAACTCAAACTGTAATTTACTTTTAGAAAAACCTGGTTTTATTTTTCCTAGACAACCCAGTGTGATGCTCTTTTCCATATGGGTTGCAGACATTCTTGGTTAGTAGTGAATGAGTAAAAGGAAATCATTTCGCTATATATGTTTTTTTTCCTGAACAGAAAAAAATTTTGGCTGAGCTAGAATATAAATTACCATTTTGTTAAGAGTGCCAGGGCCAAGTTGAATTTAACCATTCTCATTGCTAATTAGGAGGGGCCTGCAAAGACCCCACCCAACATGTAATACTTTAATGGAAGCGTATGGGGACCTCCTGGGTCATTTTTCCATATTGAAGTTGGTCATGTTACAAAGCTGTGTGAACTGAATCTAAACCTTAAATTGTCTTGCTTGATGAGTAAGTAAAATGCTTATAGATTATCAATATCAATATAATTACTTAAATATTTGAAAAATACATTTATATACATTTGCAAATAGTGACATTATCCCTTTTGTAAATCTTGAGGATATTCTATTTTGTAGAGCTTTGAACTGCTGAATCAGGGTAAATGTTATCATTTTCACATAGGGAGAGAGTGTATTGAGGGGATCAATCTTCCCTAAGTGCTGATAAATGAGTGAGTTTGCATTCTAATTACAGGTATAGTTTATGTGTTTTCTCCTTCCAAATGAGATTGCCATGAGGTAAAGTCATCAGAGGAAAACTTTTTATACTGCACCTGATAATTTTTGCATTACTTAACTAAGCATCTTTCCAGTGTTGATTTTTAGAATGCCAGGCTCTAAAAAGTTAATACTTTTTCCGTCTAGATGAATAAAATAATCCCCCTTTAGATTTATCTTTGTGCGAGAGGAATTTTTATTATAATTATTTGTTTTAGAAGCTATGAAGAGCTCCAGGATATTTAAAAAGAGCACCAAGATACCTCATAATAAAGAGTTCTTAGTCTGATATGCTAAACAGGTTTTAACAGCTTTTGCAGAGTATAAATTTTTCCTATATACTCTAATATGTAAGTCATGCATGTGGTGATATACAGATTATCCTTTAGAGAGGTTTCATAAAAACGTGAAAGCATGTAAAATGCAAAAGAGTGAGGAAGCAATAGATTTACCCTCACGGACCCACTGCAAGAAAATGAAAAGTAGAAGCTGAGAGGCTAATGACAGGATAATGGTAAGAACAGCAATCAACAAAGTTGTGAAATATAGTTAAAGTGGAAGTAGCCTGCCACTAAACAGTAAAATATAGTCAGCAGGGCCTGAGACTGAAGAAATATATTTAACATCGTGTATCAACTGCTCTCAAATAAAATTACTGGACATTTTAGAAAATAATGAAGAGCTTTTGTTTATAGTTCACCCAATTGTGGTTGTGGATTTTTAAATATCACTATATTTATACTCTGATAAAAGGTCAAGGAATAATTCTTAAGGTTACCCATAACCCTCATATTTTAGGCAAGCATATTCGTCTATATAAATTTACTTTAAAAGTATATGGAGAGTCCCTTTGTTTATCACAGAGCACCTATTGCAGGTTACTTAAGAGCATGCAGCCTGTAGCCAGACTGCTGGACTTAACTTTCAGGTCTACTGCCTGCTAGTGGTGATATTCTAGACAATTTCCTTAACCTCTCTGTGACTCAGTTTCCCAATTTGTTAAATGATAATCATCACCATTATCATCATCATCTTCATTATCTACCTTATAAGGTGGTTATGAGGATTAAATGAGATAATACATATAAAACAGTAAGAAACAGAGCCTGGCACATTTTGTGCCCTCAGTAAATGTCAGCTATTCATGACTACCATGAGTTATGAGCTAGTCCACATGCTATCTCAACTTGAAATAATGGATGAAGTCATTTGTGCATAAAATCACTCAACAGATATTTAGTGAGTACCTACTGGAGCCAGGCTGTAGATTAATTGACTAAATTTAGAATAAATCCTAGTGTCAGACCCAATAAGTAGGTCAGGTTTCTAATCACAATTACCGTATAAAAGGAATTTGGTATTAGAATCTGACATGTATTTCTCCCTCACCACCAAGAAAATAGTTCTGTTTTGGGTTCAAAAGATAGGGAAACAAGAAAATACTACTATGATTATTCTGTAGTTCTTTCCTATACACTTAGGTATTTCTTTAAGGTGAAAAAAAGTCTGTAAACTTAATAGGAATTTACTTATGAAAAAAGACGAGTTGAGATAGGAGATGATTAAAGTCTAGCAAATGAAAAACGGATGAAATCCATGAATAATGTATCCAAACTATGGCTCTATTTGCAAAGGTTAAGGAAACATTCACTTATTTATTCAAAAGGATTCCTTGAGTTCATTTGTATGAATCACTGTAGCAGATCCCAAAGACAGAGATAAACAACCTGAAGCCCAGCTCAAAAGGAGCTGACAGCGGAGTGAGAATGATTTATAAGTAATTTAATAATACAACAGAGTGAAGATATTAAACAGAAGTAAGGCCTTGGTGTTATGGGGCAAAGAACAGGAGCACCTGAGAGGGAAAATCCCCCGTTAAGGTCAGGAACATTTCCAGGCAGAAATGAAACTTGAAATTAATCTTAAAGGATGAATGAGTTTTCCAAAGCAAAGAGGAATAGAGAAGGAAAATAAGGATGTCATCACCCAAAAGAGAAAACACTGTTGGAGGAGAGGGTAGAGGCAGCTTTAGGTGGGTGAGATGAGCCTTAGGTTTGTAGATTTTTTTAAGGATTACAGAAATACAACTCTAAATTTCAGGAAATAGAATGTACAATTATGAGTCATCAGAAAATAGGTGGCATGTGAAGTGAGAGAGAAAAAAACTCAAAGAATACTAAGAAAAACAATGTTTCAAGCATGGTGGGAGAAAAGACACAGCGAATGAGAGTAAGGGGTGGCTGCTAAATTGGGAGATTCAGGACAAGAACTCCCACAGAAGCTGAGAATTAAGAGAGCTTCAGGGATAATGTTAAAAAGAGTGGCAAATGCTAAAGGTTGATCAAGATAAATTACATTAGTAAAGTCTCATCAAAGTGAGGATAGAGAGTGAGTTTACACTAATCTTTCATGAAATTTATCTCTAAAGGAAAGGACACTAAAGTAAATGGTCCTTTAGTGTCTCACTGAGTGGTGAGAAGTGTTTGTTGTTTTTGTTTGTTTGTTTTTTTGTTCATGTATATTTACTGCAAATAATGAGCCAGTAGAAAGGGAGAAGCTTCATATGATATGGATAAGGCTAATTACTTATAATTAATTGATATAAGGCTAATTGATATAAGGCTAATTACACTTGAGAAAAGATCACTTTTCTTTAAAAAGTCTTTTAAAAAGGACACTCACAAAGTTATCTGTATCCATATTAACTCTTTCCCACTAAGTAGGACTGTGCCTTGTGGAAGCAGTGGGGGACATGATCCCAGAGTGATAGCCTGTTCAATTTACAAAGTCACATTTTTATTTATGGCCATGATATGAAATTATGACATGATAAATAAGCTATCTCTTCGTTTTGTTTTTTTTTTTGAAGTCAATATTCCATTTAGATATGATCTTACAACCATGACATAAATCATAATTAATACATTATGGCCCTTGTCAACATGCAAACTTTTAAAAGAGCACTTAAAGAACAAAAAAATTAATTTTTCAAAAGTTGACAACAATTTTAATCAAGTTGGCAAGGTCGTTAATGAAGCAAACAAATTTTGAAATCAATGTTTTCAGTTCTGCAGATGTGGCACAAAACTATCCTATGATGGTTAAGATTCATTTGCTCATTAAATATTTAGTAAACACAAAAGTACATAGGGTTGTGCAGAGTCATAGAGGGGAAGACAATAGCTAATAAATGTAATGTTAAAAAAAAAAACCTTCTGTCGTGTCCATTATGATCTGTATCAAGATTCATTTTGACCAGGTACCTTTGACCCTTACATATAAGAAGAATAAAGGTAGGACATAGAAGGCTGATACAGTGACTCCACAAAGTCTAGAGAGACACAGTCTCCTTCTAGATCACATCTTACCCTTAAGATGTGCCCTTGTCCTCATGGCCAAAAAGGGCTGCTGGTGTTCCATCTATTTCATTTATGTTTCAGGCAGTAGAAGGTAGAAAGGGGAAAAATATAGATATTCCCTTTCCTTTTTAAGGAAAATTCCCCCAAAGTTCTTTCCAACGTATTTGCATTTATTTCACTGCCCAGCACTTAGTAATACCAGCACATGGTAATACCTAGCTGAATTAGTATCTAGTTGAATGGCTGTAACGCATAGCAAAAAAAATTAGGGTTCTATCCTCCTTCATTGTAGGTGGGAATGTAAATTGGTGCAGCCACTATGGAAAACAGTATGGAGGTTCCTTAAAAAACTAAAAATAGAGTTGCCACGTGATCCAGCAATCCCACTCCTGGGCCTATATTTGGAGAAAACGCTTCAAATTCAAAAAGATACATGCACCCCAATGTTCATAGCAGCACTATTTACAATAGCCAAGACATGGAAGCAACCTAAATGTCCATTGACAGGTGAATGGATTAAGGAGATGTAGTATATATGTACAGTGGAAAACTCAGACATAAAAAAGAATGGAATAATGCAATTTTCAGCAACATGGATGGACTTAGAGATTATCATACTAAGTGAAGTAAGTCAGAAAGAGAAAGACAAATATCATATGATATCAGTTATATGTGCAATCTAAAATATGATACAAGTGAACTTATTTACAAAACAGAAACAGACTCAGAGACATAGAAGACAAACTTATGGTTACCAAAGGGGAAAGTGGGGTTGGGGGGAGATAAATTAGGAGTTTGAGATTAGCAGGTATAAACTACTATATATAAAACAGATAAACAACAAGGTGTACTGTATGGCACAGGGAACTATATTCAGAATCCTGTAATAAAACATAATGGAAAAGAATATGAAAAAGAATATATGTATGTGTATATATATATATATATATATATATGCAACCGAATCACTTTGCTGTACACCAGAAACTAACACAACATTGTAAATCAACTATACTTCAATTGTAAAAATTTGGGTTCTAGTTCTATTACTAAGGAAAATGTATACTAGCTATATTGACTTTATAGAAATTTCTGCCACACAATTCCACTCACAATGAAAATTAAAAGCTTCCAGAGCTCCCTCCCTGCCCAGCAGGGAAGGAGACAAGAAGTGAAGTAGACACTAGGTGAATTTAGGTTGGAAATTAGGATGGCTAATTGGTCATGTTCTAAAGGAGAGCTCCTCTTCCTAAGTCATTTGCCTGGAAAGTTATATTAGTTCACTTTGTGATTATTCTTGTCTTGGCTCAGTTTACACAATTCTAATATATCCAGGAAAAGAGTGGAAAACATGGTCTCAAATGTGGAATGTGGAATCTAGATGTCCTAATTGGTCCAGTGAGTGGGGGGCTAAGTTGGCATTATTGAGAAACTCTGGAATGGCTGCTGTCAAAGAGAAAAAATATCTGACCATGGGTCAAATTTTCACATATGCCACTTTTCACTGGAACATGAGCTGGATACAACCATCACTGCCACCACCTGCCTATTAAATTAACACCAAAATGATAGCTGCCTCTACCCCTCATCAGTAACTTCCTTTAGGAACTATCCAAGGCCAGTGTTCTTCCATTCTTACTGCTTCATGACAGGAGTCAGCATTTAGCCATCACCCTTCAGATGGTGATATTCAGGACCTTGGCAAACTGCCTTTCAAAGGTGGTGAACCCTAGTGGAGAATAATTACCTGGATACTGAACTGATTTTTTTCACCCTTTACAGTTAAAATTATTGGGAGCAATGTGGCTATGCTGACAGTGTTTGGTTGCCAGTTTTTTCTTTCGGTTGACTATAAGTGGAAAATGACGTGAGGCCGTTCATTGACTGTAACATTCAGAAGCACAGTTATCACACAGCCCTAAATTGGGGGCCTAAGTTCAGGAAGGAGAAAAGGAAGTGCATCCCCAGAGTGAGAAATTGGGTATTTGTTAGAGGTATGTGGAACTTGCATCCAGAAAAGTGCTGATACATTGCAGGTGGCCCTGGCCGCACTGTGGTGTCAGCAACGTCACATCAGCAGGTCAGATCAAATTTCCACGGCAATCGACAAGGGCTCTGACATGGATGGCAAAAAGCCAGGAGCAAACCAAACCCAGAAATCCCATCTTGTAGCTACGCAAAGCAGCTTTATTTCACCACTAGCCTAGCACACTTGGATGTCTCATGAAACATTTGACAAAATGCTGTGTTCATTTTAGGGAGCCATCCACATCACTGATGGTTTCCCTGGCATGTTTCTATAGCCAATAATAAAAATAGCAATAGCTAACTTACTGAGCTTTTAGGGTATGCAAGGCACTCTGCTAAATTTATATTCATTTCACCTCACATAATAATGGCTATTGGCCAAATACTAGCCAGTCCTGTCTATCCTTCTAATAGGATCCTGAATGAAAAAGTCTAGGTAAAGAATATTACCTTTCATGACCTCTGTCTGTTTATTCGAGAAGAACAAAAATCAATATCAGTGTAATCAACCGTAGCCAAGTAGCAATTTGTAGAAAAAGGCACTTCTAAAATAGCAGAATTTCATAATAAATTCCGGTTTATTTTTGGATGATGCATTATTCAGGATAGTAGAATTCCCAAGGTGTTTTTTTCCCTAGGGACTTAAATAAATCTTCTAAATGCTTGAACTTCAGTTTGAAATACAGAAATGATTCTTAAATCTTAAAGCCCTGGTCAGGTACGCTGTTTTTCTTATAATGTATTTTTTCTTCAAAGGCTATTCCTTCTCAGTGAGAAAATTCACAGTCTTGAGTATTTATATACCAAGGTTTCTGTTCAAGGAATATTTGAAAACTATTAACCAGACTGTTGATTTCAATGGCAAGCCATAATCATTTCACAGATAGCAAGAAGCACAAAATAATAAGGGCATAACATAAGCCATGTCTAAATGCCCACATTTTGAATCTTATGTATATTAACTTCAACAAAATTGGTAAAATATTTACTATTTGTAGTCAACCAAGATCTGGGTTAAATCCTATTCTGGCCCTTATCATTTGGGTGGCCATTTGTCAGTTAATTTATCTAAGTTTCATTGTCCCTATATATACCATACTACATTATGCATGGATTAGAAATAATATATGTAAAACACAGCAGGTGCTACTGATAGCAAGTATTACTGTCATTTTTTCTAGTTTTTAAATAATCTACATGACGTAAAGTGTAAATCCTTTAAAATGAATGAACATGTGGAATAAAATTTAAATCACTTTTTAAAGGAATTCATATTTAAATTTCTTGAATATTGCCTATTAATCTATTCTTTTGGAATAAAACTGTGACATATTAGATGTGAATTTACCAAAGGTAAATAGTTTTTATTCAAGGAGTATTGGGCTATGTCTGGGATTCTTGTACATTATCAGAATAAGTAAATTTTAATGGAAGGAAACCAGGAGACCCAAGTTCTTGGCTCTGCTCCAACACTTATTCGGGAACTTTGATCTGCATCCCTTGTAAGATGTCAATGACCTTAATGTAAAAATGAGGGACTTAATTGGATGATCTCTAATGATGGCTTCTAACATCCAACAGTCATGTGTTCAAAGTCACATAAAATTCCATCAGCAGAAATTACTTCCTTTGGCTTTAGACACGGGTAGGTAGTGTGGTATAACAGATAGAACGCAGTTTAGAGTCAGACAAAGGTGAGTTCCAGCCCAGCTTTGCTTTCCAGTTACATGATCTTTATTTAGCAAGTTACTCATCTGCTCGAGGTCATTTTCTCACTTTTAAAATGTCGATGATAGCTACCTGCTGGGAACATTGTGAAGATTAGAGATGGTGTCAGTATTCAGTAATTTGGTGGCGTTCAATTAATCATAACTATTATTTTTCAGAGCCCTCCAGTAAAATGCAAATTCATTGAGAAGGATGATTTTTCAGGACTTTTTTCCCTGCCAGGAACAGAGAGTCATTCAAATCCCAATAAATGAGAGATGTGAAGCAGGGATGTTATAACGTTACAGAGAGATCCATGGATCTCAAGACAGAGCATGTTGGAATGAGGACTTGAAAAGGAATAAAGGTCTTGCTCTCTCCCCTTTCTCTCTGCTCACATGATGTATTGCTCAGTTTCTCTCTGCTCTCTTTACCCATTCCAACCCTAGTCTACACAGCTCCCTGGAATCCCCTTCTGTCTCTCTTATCCCCATAAAGGGTTCCTTATTGACTAACTTCTATTTCACTTCCAGCTGTGGACCAGAGTGTAAATCCAGAGGATGGGATTGTGCAGTTCACTGTTCATTTTATAAAGTTAGATTAGAAGACCCTTTGGAACGGGTATATAACAGAGGCTAATACCCCACCATAAAATTGTACTAAGGGTAACAGAAAATGCTTGTCACCGTAACATTAATTTTCTGATGATTAAGATGTATAGGGTTGAAGTGAGGATGGTAACAGCTTTTAGGGGGCCTGAAGCTTATATAGTTTTGAGGACTCTTTAAGACAAACATGCAAAATGAATGCAAAATTTCATAGAAAAATATTTATTTAGAATTATGAAAATATAGCAAATTATACATTTTAAGAAAGTTGAATAGTAACATAAATGTCACAAAATCCAGAAACTCTTTCTACGAATTAATTGTTTACCACACATTTATACTACTTTTGCCTTACATTTTTAGGTCGCATACTTGTTGCTCACCTCTTTGCATAAGAATAGTATTTGTAGTATTTTCTACATAGAGAATATAAGCAGAATTCAATCTGGGCTGTAGCATAGTTGATCAAAATTTGGTTTTTATTTAACTGATAGTTGGGATGCATAAAACAGACATATTTATAGTTTGTAGTACTATTAAAGGTTTGTTTCCTAAAAAGGCAAGAATTCTGTCTTTCTAGAAATGTAACTAAGTACAATTCTACATTAAAATTCCCATTAAAAGTGTATGATGCAATGTACCTTCAGTTATCAATTCTATCCCTGACAGGAGAAAACTTGTCTTTTAACTTGACATTAATGAGAACTTAATCTTTTGCTTACCACTTTACACATCTAATGATTGGAAGAATTTTCCTCAGACTAGCTTCTGGATAATCTAGAAGAAACCCACCTATTTCCATTGCCAGATGATGTAGAACACATCTCTATATTGATACAGATTCTAGCCCTGTGCCGTTGGGTCAGGTACAGGGAGACTGGCACAGAGGGTGGTAGGTATATTTCTGGAAATAATTCCTACACCAGGACAGCTATGACAATAGTAACTATTCATGGAACTGGCTATGAATCACATAAATGTAGCCCATGGAACTCAAACTACGTGTATGCTCAACTTAATCCTTTAGCCAGATCCCAAAGTGCTCCAACACTTTCTGACCAAAGGGGGAATATGAAGATGGTAAAGTACAAGTAGAAAGAGACAGCAGCACCAGTCTATAGTGGGTACAATAACTTACTCTGGAAAATTAAACAAATATAGACTTGACACTGTGAACACATTGGTAGGACACTTCTCAGAGCCCTGAAGTTCATGCTTTGTTATCTGCCTCTGGTTGGGGTGAACAAGGGGTTGTCAAGCACTCAGGATGCTGCTGAGGGACAAGGCGGGCTGCAGTAGGATACTGCTCCATCAGCTTGAAGGCTCTGGGTGGTAGAGGAAAGAAGACTGTAAGAGAGCTAGTGATGAGGGGGCAAAGTGACAGCAAATACCACCCTCACCTATCACAGTATTTTGCTCAGGGATAGTTCTACATTTGCCAGCCTTTCCCAGATGTTTCTGCTTTGGCAAGAAACTAGCTAACTTGACCTCAGACCTGGGATTCCATCAGGGAAGAAGACACAGAGCCTGTTTTCCGATAAAAGAGTCATAAGGGAGACGCTAATTCTGTGACTGGCAGAAAGGGAGAGACAAAAGTGACAACTCAAAGAGAAGAAAGACACTTTTTTTTTTATCATTTTCATGACAGTTGCTAAAATCAATGACAAGTAAAAGAAAACTAAAGACAGGAAGGAAAGGCCTTCACTGGCTTTCTTTAATTGAAATGCTCTTGTGCCCAAAGGGAAGCATGCTATCACAATGCAGTGAAACAAAACTGAGTCAGACAACATATAGATTCAGACCATGAACTATGGGCCTCCCGAGTAAATTCATTAGAAATTGATATGTGTGTATAAGAAAGAGCTTTGCCAAGGAGAGAGAATTAACAGAATGGAATCCTATTCCATACTTAAAGTTCAGCTAAATATCATTAAATGAGTGACTATGCTGAGAAGGAATTTTCTAGAAAAATATTTATACACACATTGCCTAATATGAATGGATAGTGAGGATAAGGCTAAAAATCACCTTCTAGACCAACTAGTATAAGCCTTCTAATAATAATAAAGTTATCTTGTGTTCACTGTGTACTATTGCCAGGACTGTCCTAATATTTTTCATGTGTATCAGTCTTCATAGATGCCTTATGAGTTAGGTATTTTCATGTCTTCCCTTGCCCAACTCTTTTCCCAGTTATCTCCTACTCATCTTCTATGTCTCAACTTAAGTATTTCACTACCCAAAATAAATTAGGTCTCAACACCCTCCCCAATTTTCTTTTTCAAAATATCCTTGTCTTTCCTCATAGCCCTTATCTTAATGTGTAAGTATGCACTTATTTTTTGTTTATCAGTTGAATTTCTGTCTTCCTCTTTACCATGTAAGCTCTATGAAGGTAAAGAAACTCACTTGTGTACCTCACAGTATACCCAGTAAGCTCAATAAATATAGGTTGATTAAATAATTAAGTGATGAGAAAACTGAAGCTTAGAAAAATGAGGCCATGGCTAAGTGGCAGAACATGATTTAAATCTAGCTCTGGGTGGCTTCAAAGCCTTTGGACTTAACCACTGTGTTACCCTGTTCATGCCAGCTAGGCTACGTAATTCACAGAACCGAGAGCAGAATAAAAATGCGAGCCCCTGTTCAAAAAGCATGAAATAAAGTCCCTTAAAAGTGTTAAAACGGAAAGTTTTATCCCTTCTTCCACAGTTTCCCTTCACTTGTCATAATTTTTATTTGCTACTTAACGGGGTTCTAAATAAAGAAAACTTACAACTTTAAATTATTACCGTAAATTTTATAGTTCATCTTTACATTGGGCAATATCAGAGTTAAATGCAAATGTGAATATTCCCCTTCTATACAGAAACACCAAAATCACACAGTCCGCATTTCATAACGCAAATACACATGTGTATTTTGGTTTTATAAGAATAATGGAAACGCTGCACAAAACTAACTCAGTTGTTTTTATGTACCTTCAATGATTAGCTCCCATTACACCAACATTGTCAACCTTTGGCTTGCTGATGAGTGAGGAAAGGCTGAAAGGAAAAGTTTTGGATTCCTACAGGTTGCCCTATCTTTCCCCTTTCCTTCTAGGTCATCCTTTTCAGCCTAAGTGGTCGGCAAAAAAACAGGAGGAAAAAGGGATGTGGTAGGAGTTCTTGTTCACAGTTCTTAGAATGCCATTTCTTCTTTCTGTGTTCGAACCACATTCTGCTTCAAGAGGAAAGCGTGACTTTTCAGGGCTGTGAGCACTCCCCACTTCCTCAGGCGGGGATGTAACACTCATCGTGTACTTGCTTTGAGTCTTGCTGAACTCCCACATAGTGTGGATCCACTAGGATTCTGTGCTCAAGGGACGTGTTATATGCAAATAGAGCAGCAAGGAACAGCAGATGCCCATGCTGTGTGCATCTCCCCCGCTCTTGTGTGTGCTCTGTCGTCCCACAGAATTGCACTTACAAAACACAACATCAAAGATAGAATTATTAAGAATTTCAAGATGGCAGCAGCAGAACATTTAACCCAGCAGGGGGCCTTTGTGAGCACGTGGCCGTGTGTAAATGCAACGTCACACACCCATGAAGCCAGCCCTGTGCGCTGTCTGTATCTACTGTGTGTTGCTGCTTTGTACCTGATGGTTTAATCACACTTCAAATTCACAGTAATGAATCAAATTATAATAAGGTAAAGATCCCTAATTTCAATACACTGTGAGGACAAGAAAGAACGACAAATTGTTCCCAAGTCTTTTTTCAAACTTCTATTGTAACTGATAAGGAAGGCACATACATATGTTTGCACACCAGGAATAAGGAATTATTTTTATTTGCAGACATTTATAATTGCTTTGCCATTGACTGAGCTATTAAATATTCAAATCTGAGCGGGGAGCAGGTAATTTAGTGAAGCAATATTTTCTCCTCTGTCTCATTATTAAAATTGAATAAAAGTTTAATTGTACAATAATGCAATTGCAAATATTTTAGCCAGGAGGACGTTGTACACTTCAGCCCCTTTGAAAAGAGAGATAGTCATAAAGGAGGTCAACTATCATCTCAGTTCTTTGAGCCTGGGTTGATTTTGCATTTTCCCCCAGTTTCTCCTGACATGAACCCCAGTTCTGAGGGCAAATGGTCTGGTAACCATACCAAACACAAGTTTTCTTATTTATCATCATAACTTGAGACTGTCTTGGCGTAAGGAGCCATTCTAAGATTGGTACTTAGACTGTATCAAGAAAATTAACTAACTGAGGTTTTCAGCTCTGTTTGACAGATAAGAAAACTTAGTCTCGTCAAGGTTAAGTAATTCACACACAGGCTACATGGCAGCAGTAGGATTTTCACTCAGGGCTGGCAGAACATGCATTCCTACCTGATCCATTCTCACTACGCTCACTAAAGCAAGAGATACAATAATGATAATATCTGTATGCTCTTACCAAACTAGAGCTATTGTACACTTTTCGCCCCTTGGTCTGATTTTTTAATTCACATTAGTCAGTTAGCTATGTTCTTCTGTACGTTTTTAGGCTGTCGACACTGTTGCTTACATATTTTCTGCTTTTCTGCCACTACTTATCTGAAGATATAAATACACAGTATAGTTCCTTAAACTACACTACAATTAGAAAATTTTGTACTAAATATTTCCTGGTTCATATATATGATACAAAAATATAAAATGTAGATTATATATTACATTTATATACTTTTTTATATATTGTATATAACATACAAATGCTTACATAAAAATTACAAAGAAATCATCAGTTGTCTTAGAGATGTCACATCCTCTCATCAAAAATACTGATTTTAGGGCTTCCCTGGTGGCGCAGTGGTTGGGAGTCCGCCTGCCAATGCAGGGGACACGGGTTCGTGCCCCGGTCCGGGAAGATCCCACATGCCGCGGAGCGGCTGGGCCCGTGAGCCATGGCCGCTGAGCCTGCGCGTCTGGAGCCTGTGCTCCACAACGGGCCACAGCAGTGAAAGCCCGCATACTGCAAAAAAAAAAAAAAAAAAAGATATTGATTTTAGCATTTGATTAAGGATTCAAAAATACTGATTTCATCAGTATGGTGCCTATGTACATTTAGATCTGTAAGTTTATATTCCACATGCTGTATAACATTTATTCTTTATTCAATAAAGCCGAAGGTCAGCATATGTAAAGCAATGAATTTAACACTGTATTTGAATGACTTTCATTTACTTTACCAGGAAGCCGAAAACAGTTCAGTGTCTGTTAGCTATGAAGATGTTCTTTTCCAAACTTAATTTAAGAAATACCAAAGGCCTATAATGAAGGAAATTATGTTTTTCTTATGAAAGCAGCTAGAACCAGATAGGCCGTGGGAGAGGGTCATGCCAGCAAAAGGGACCCAATAGGGTTCCCTAAATTAAATAGCCTTTCTTGTCACTGAGGATTTGACACGACTTCTTTCTATTTCTTTAGGAATAAGTGAAAGATTTTAAATGGTTTTTGTGTTTTATACAAGTTCTGTTCAGCTTTAGTTCAGAGAATATTCTGGTTCTATTCCTTGAGGCTTTGGTTTCTGGGCAAAAGCAATTCATAACAGACTTTTCAGTGTGAGTTCATTTTTTATTTTGGTTCATTTTAATATGCAGGTTCACCAACGTCTGTTTTTAAAGTTAGGAGCACAATTAATTCTATTGAGTTTCAGGCTATAATCAGGCAACACAAGAAATGAAAAAATAAAAATACACAAGCTAAAGTGGACAGTAAAAGAGCTGATTGTGTAATAAAGACTCTAAATAAGCTTAAGGAAAATTAAGAAGACTGAGTATTTATGCTCTAGAGTTGATAGCTGATGTCTCAGGTGCTTCCTCCCAATTTAAATGGTTAACAGTTGATGAGATCAGGCAGAACTGGGGCTTCTTGCTCTACTTTTTGTCAACATGGATTTTAAAAGGACTGAGATAGAAAGCGCTCTCTCTTTAGTACGGTGGGTCTAATTTGTACTTGCATCCGTGGAGCCTCTTTAGCTTTTGAAAACTTCAGTTTTGTGGTTTTCCTTTGAATTTTGGATTTCTGAAATCTATTTTTTAACTTAGCTTTATAGTCTAGGAAGAATATAAATGAACGAAAGAATATTAGATAGGAGAGCAAACAGAAGTCCATAATGAAAAGTGCAATACATTTCCACCTGAGAAAATAAATTTTATTTGATTTTAAAATAGAGGGAAACTAAAAGAAATAGTCCTCTAAAATTGGAAGTTCAAAAACCAGCTACAGGTCCCTGAAGTGATGGCTAAACCTAAATTTCCTGAACGGATTCAGGATCTACCTCCATTTGCTTCTTGAAAGACATTGATTCCACCTGCAAGTTCCAGAATGCCTGGGGTCAGATTTCAGCTCTGCCATTGATAAGCATGCATGTCATCTGCAGGCAAAGCATCATTTGTAAAAAAGGGAAAAAGACCACATGCAAAAGCCCCTTGAAGAATGTGAGTTCAGGCCCATCTAGCCCTTCTTGCTTCTCCTGTGATTGTCCCTGCAGTTACTTAGCCCCTTTAAGCCTTCTTTCCTTTATCTGTAAAATAAGGGTAAATAATAATACCTACCCAATGATGGGCTTATGAACTTTGTATAAATATGATTTATGAAACGCACCAACTCATCTCTAACAGCAGAGTCCCCCTGGATGAGATGGTTTAGAGTAATAACCTCCCATCACACATTGGGAAGCAAGCAGAAAGAGTGAATATGCTCATCCCCACATATCGCAGATAAGCAAACAGTCTCAGAGAGGTTAGATTATTCACTCTACGTCCACAAGTCTGCTAGGAGACAGGGCTGAACTTGACCACAGCAGTTCTGACTCCCTGTCTTGTCAAGATTAAAATGAGATGTCTCCAATCTTGTTGCTTCAAATAAAATGCCATCAACTGGGAAAGAGTAATAAGAGGCATAATATGCTAGTGTTTGATAACGAGTAACAGTAGACACTTTTTTTTTTTAGTAAAATCCATGTAGGTTACAAATCTTGGCAATGTGCCATCAGAGATGGACATGATTTCTGACAAGTGTCTCCGCAATAAACCCTCATTCAAATGATCCTGTCATCTCTTGCTAATCTGAAATTTAAATGCATCTAATTTTTCCTGAAACAAACTAAAGTGCCAACTGGGGCTCGTTGACCTCTGCTGTCATTGGGAGGTTTTGTTGTAACGTTATTAGTTATGTGAACTGCACAGCTAAAATGTGAGGGTAGGGACTTTAGAAAGTCTGGATTGTGATGATACACTATTCTTGTTTTGGTTTGGTTTAGTTTTACTGGAATACCAGAAGCAAATTCAGACATAGCAAATATGAAAAAGCCCAGTAACAATACTGGCTCGATAGCAAGCATTTCCCTCTGTGCAATGGCTTATTTCAGGAAAGCTATAAAATGAAAAAGCTTTTTGCTCATATCTGGAGAGTAGTAGATCCATTACAGTGCTTTCGTGAGCACATTGATTATTATTTAATCTCTAATGCTAATAGATAATGAATACAAGAAAATCAAATGTTCGATATATAGTTCTGAGTCCTATAATCATTCAGTTTTCCTAAACAAACTCACTTTTGTTTTCTTCCTAAAAAGTCGTTTCCTTCCTACATGCGTCCATTGAGAATGTATGTTCAAGCATCGAGAATTTTAATCTACCAGCTAAAGTTAATCAGATAAAGCTTCCTTTAGATGATAAAGGAGTTCTGACAAAGAAATAAATTACTGTTTTTATCTGATTAGGTAAGTAAAAACATGTGTTGTTATAAACACAATGCAATTAACATATAAAAGGTGTTCAGTTATAATTCATAGATTTGTTTGTATTACAACCCACGGTGAGCCAACATTGTGCCTGCAAATAGCTATCCATGGAAACAGCTAATCACATTGATGTAGCTTACCGGTTGTTATTTCTCATCTTTGAACTCTTTTCTTCCAGAACTGTATATTAATTTGGAATCATAAGAACTTAGCAATATTCGGACGCATTTCGCCTATTCTTTCTGTATTATCCAGTTTGCTCACGTTTAATACTTATGGTACTTAACCTTCCCCTGGGGAGGAGGAGTGTGTTCTATCATGAAATAGAAGATAAAAATGGAAAATCTCATCACGATAGCCATTCCTAACCTTTGGGAATTGAGACATCTTTCTCTTCTTGTTCTGAGTTTATAACGTGCACCATTTTTAGAGAGCAGAATGCCATATATAAAAATTTCAAGTGAATGGAATAGAAATTAAATCACAGAAAAGCTTTTTGGAAACATCAAATAGCTCTTGAGATAATTAAAGACTTACTGAGATAGTAGAACCAATGATGGTGAATCGAGAACTTGGAGCCCGAAGACGGTGCAGACCAACTATACAACATAGACCTCTGACTCATTTCTGAGGCTTTCCTGGGCATCCACCTTCTGGAGCATTAGAGACAGAGCACTCTCATAACTGAGCTAGCTTGACTGTTTCAAGAGGATCTTGGTTGGTGGAGGTGGGTCCCGTTGGTGTGTCATGTCTCTCTGCTTACACATGGCAGGGATTTGGCAGAGTGTTCCAAGTTAGGTGATCTCTGTTGTCCCAAAGTTAGTTCTCTTTTGCTTTTTGTGTGTGTGTGTGGATTTTTTTTTGTGTGTGTGTGGTACGCGGGCCTCTCACTGTTGTGGCCTCTCCCGTTGCGGAGCACAGGCTCCGGATGCGCAGGCTCAGCGGCCATGGCTCACGGGCCCAGCCGCTCTTGGGCATGTGGGATCCTCCCAGACCGGGGCACGAACCCGCGTCCCCTGCATCCGCAGGCGGGCTCCCAACCACTGCACCACCAGGGAAGCCCTGCTTTTTGTGTTTTTGTTCTGTTTTGTTTTATGCGGGGCTTTTTAGGGTTGTTAAGGTTCGTTTTGGGGAAAAAAAAATTGGTAGTTGTGTAAGCAGGTAAAGTAAGAAAATCTTCAAGGTTGGTTCTGCCCCTCTGAAATTACTTGTACTTCACATATCCAGTTAATGAAAGAATAGAAAATATTGCTACACTTACCTCTTTGTGTCCAGTTAACTGCTGGCTACTCTTCTTATCTGGATCCATTACCCCATGAGAGTGAGATGCTCCTACTCTCAGAAGAAGACATCACCATATGAAGAGTGGATGTTCTGTACACAAAGGCATGAAAACAGCTAAAACAAACTCATCAAAATCATCCTCAAATTCCCTTACTTGCTATGTCAGGATGCTGGAATTGCAATTACTGCAAGATTACATTTGTTTCTGAGTAGAAAAGTTGGGAGGAAGTTAAAACAGCACATTGCGTATATCATGAGAAAGATCATAGAGCTTAAAATTAACACATACTCCCATGACCCCACATCCTCTTTCATTAATGGTACCATGTTTCAGTAGGTATGTAGTGATGACTCTTCACAGGCACCAAAATTTTCTCTGACTTGACATTAAAGCTAACATGTAGCTTTCCATGTGTTCTCTACTTGCTATCTTTACTGAAAACCACCTGTGTACTTGTTTGACTTTTGTGATTAATTAATGATTAGGGAGTTAAACTTATATCTTACCTAATCAATTTGGTTTAAAAAAACTACTTCATTTTATTTTAGATGTGAAATTTGTTTGACTTCACTCAGATAAATTTCCTCCTTGCCTACTCACTTAGTAAGCCTAAGCAGAATTCCACTCAAAATTATATTTCTAGGCTAGCAGGAGTTTATAATTACCTAGATTCATTCTTATTTCAAATCTTCTGTAATCTTTGGGATGTTTCAACAAGAAAGCCTCACTAAGGTGATAAAAATATTTTTTTCACATCTTATTCCTTCTAAATGATAAAATAATTAGCATCAAACTGTGTATAAACCATGTAAATTAAAAACCATGAATAGAGTTAGGAAGTTATATTAAAACTTGTTTTTTTCTGATTTCATTGAATCGAGTTTCACTGAAGAAAAATGAAACATGTTGGCCACATTCCCTTTTTGACTTCCCTACATTAATTGGCTTATTGGGTTCTCCGCTCTCTTCTTTGCACAGAGCAAGGTTTCATAAATGCATGTTGACACGCCCACTGTAGGCTTATGCAGAAGGATTAATCCTCCATTGTGTAGCAGTCAAGTCCTATTCAGTGGTTTGTCTGCAAAGATCAATACAGGGTCTCTAAGGCATGATGGCTGGTTCCCTTCACTCCTGCTAGACAAACAAATGCCCCTTTAAAAGTCAGTTCATGAAAAAAGCTTTTTCTAGACACAACCAGCCCTGGGTAGAACTTTCAAACAGTCCAAGTTTGGACTTCAATGCTGCAGGCTTCATTGCTGGGCCCTATTTCCTTCTTTGAACCTTTCTTTCCCCATTAAAATCTGCCTTCAAGAAACAATTTGATATATAAATTTAATCCCAAAGAGATACAAATGAGTTCAAAGGCTTAATGTGTTAGCACTCTCGAGAATAGTTGTACTTTAGCAAAGAGAAGAATTCTTAGGCAAAATAGGTTGCTCGTCTTGGAATTTAAGTAATTCAAAGAGCATGAGAGACAGGAAGTTGTCAGGAAGGTATCTCAGCATCATCAGAGGCAGGGACTTATTCCACCTCCTCAGAAGACCATCCTTGCTGCTAGGAGTTGCCTGGGAGCCTCTTAACAACGTATATCCTTTCTTTTGATTGTTTGGCTCACTCCTTTTTATTCTTCCAGACTCAGTTCCAATCTGCCTCCTTTCCAAATACTTGTGGACGTATTTCCCAAGTACACTCAACTCCCGAGGAATTCCCCAGTTATTTCTATTATGGTGGTAGTCACTTGTTATTTCCTGTGCAGGCTCTCTCCCTACTAGAAGTCACTAAGGACAAGGACTGCTGCTTTTAGCTCTGCCTTCCCACACTTAGCAGAGGTTTTGGAATATAGTACATCCTCCTCCCACCCTCTGTAGCAATATTATGTAAAGAGTAGACAGCAGGAATTCCCTGGCGGTCCAGTGGTTAAGACTTGGGCTTTCATTGCCATGGACCCAGGTTCAATCCCTAGTCGGGGAACTAGGATCCCACAAGCCATGCGGTGCGGCCAAGAAAGAAAAGAAAGAGTAGACAGCAAGCCAGCAATCAACCTGTTTCCCCTTTCATCTGCTTTACACTCATTGACACCAGTAGTGATGGAGGGGGTTGTGATGGGAAAGGGGCAGATGAGCTGGGATACAGAGGTTCCGCTACTCTCTTCCCTCCACAAGTACATTTTTAGAGTCAAAAATTACAAAATGGGGGCTCCCCTGGTGGCGCAGTGGTTGGGAGTCCGCCTGCCGATGCAGGGGACACAGGTTCGTACCCCGGTCCGGGGAGATCCCACATGTCGCGGAGCGGCTGGGCCCGTGAGCCATGGCCGCTGAGCCTGCGCGTCCGGAGCCTGTGCTCCGCAACGGGAGAGGCCACAACAGTGAGAGGCCCGCGTAAAAAAAAAAAAAAAAAATTACAAGATGTTTGAAGAAATATGTCTAACAGTATTGAGGAAACATTTAGTTGAATGGTTTCAAACTCTTCTACAGGAAAACAACACTTAACCTTTCCGCAGTGAGTTGATTACACAAAGAATGGCCCCTCTAAGTCAGAGGTTGATAGAATACGACCCACACGTCCAGTACAACCCATCTCCTGTTTTTGTACCACTTGGGATTTTAGGAGAGCATTTACATATTTAAATGGTTAGGGGAAGAAAATCAAAAGAAGAAGAATATTTCTTGACACATAGAATTATATGAAATTCAAATTGCAGGGCCCATAAATAAAGTTTTTATTTATGGGCACAAATTTTTATTGGATTATAGTTACCCTCATTCATTTACGGATTATCTAGGCCTGTTTTTGCACTACAACAACAAAGTTGAGTAGTTGTGACAGAAGCCATATGTCCTGCAAAGCCTAAAATATCACCATCTTGCCCTTTACAGAAAGAGTGCTCTGAATGAGCATGTTAGGAACAACATAGGCAACCTAATGACATTATTTACCTCTCATTTAAAAATAGTTCAGAAACAACTGAGAATGAGGAAAGGAGATTCACTTAGGGTTGAAGAGAGTAAACCATTGGGGCGTTCCTCCTTAGTGTGACTAGTAGAGGTCTAAACAAGATAATTAACGATGTTTCCAGCAGAAGTTAGATCAGATAGAGCTCAATGCAAACAATAACCTTAGGCATCTTGAAGGTAAGAGAAAATATACTAAGTATTTAGAAACCTGAGATAATGAGAGTTCAATTGTTTGTTTATTGCTCTAACTTCCTTCCTTAACCGTGAGATCTTTGGGGAAGAAAAAAAAAACCAAGTGTTGAATTTATTATCAGTATCGAAGTACCTCACTCACTATAGGAACTAGATAAATTTTTGAGTAAGAAAGGGAGAGAGAAAAGAAAGGAAGAAAATGTATTTAAGAGGAATATTTGCTTTTAGCTTTCTTCATTTACTTTAACTTATTTTTTCTTTTTTATATGTGGAAGTTCACTACTTTAAGTAAAAAGCACTTCAGGTGCTTTTATCCAAGCAGACAATTTTATTTGTATGTATAAAACCACAAGCAAATGTTTCAAGGAATATTTCAAGAAATGTTACTTCTGCCGTTTCAGGTTTCAGCCTCGTTTTCTCATAGTGAAGAATCAAGCACCATTGATCACATAGTGACTGCTTTTAGAGGTTAAGGCCCTGTGTTGTAAAGGCTTTACTCTATAGCCGTAAATAAACAGTTATTATAAACTCTCATTAGTGGTAGAAACATCAGGTTGTCAAATTTTAAGAGTATTCCAGCTTTCCATGTTATTGACATCTATAAGGGGACCACTATGTACTTTTTAATTTAAAGCAGACATCGTTTATTATTTTATTGCCAAAACCCTCATCCACAATCTTATATTTTCCTTTAAACAT
This sequence comes from Grampus griseus, assembly GCF_964374135.1. Classification (NCBI taxonomy): domain Eukaryota; kingdom Metazoa; phylum Chordata; class Mammalia; order Artiodactyla; family Delphinidae; genus Grampus; species Grampus griseus. Next base: position 29,471,705 of record NC_139003.1, on the reverse strand, counting down.
AAGAATATATTTTCTGTACTTAAATTTATAACAGCTAGGCTCTGACATGTTTAGCTATAGACTTTCATTACTAGAATAAAAAACAACAACAAAAATAACAACAACCAAAGCAGATACTTCTGCAACAAAGAGGCTGACAAGCAACTAACCTAATTGTGGAACTCTATTCATTTTGGAAAGTAATTTGGTTTCACATCTATTCACCTGCCCTTCAAATATGCTTTAATTTATTACTAATGGCATTCTCAATGATCTGTTGAAGGCTACAAACTCTGAAATGATTTATTCTAATTAAGAGCCTCTTGTCAGCACTTACCACAAGACTTGGAAGCCACAAGGGACCAGCTTTTATTACACATTGTGCCCAATTTCATACACGTAGAACATTTTCCAGTCATCTGATCTAATTGGACATCTCTATAAGATGGCTTTATGTTTGGCACTTGTTTTCTCACTCCGTCAAAACAGATATTTTGGTTCTTCAGCTTATTCTCAATTTACGATGGATTGAAGCACACATATTTGATAGAAACTGAAATACCTCAAGCCTGCCCTAGAAGAAGGTCCAGCTGTCCCTTAGTCCTTAGGGTAGGAAGCCTGATGTGCTTGTGATGTTTCCAAAAATAAGATGGCATGACACATGGCACTGCTACCCAGAGAGTTCCTATCAGTCTCACTACCAGGATTCTAATTCTGGTAAAATGTAATTTGCTGCTTTTTAGGGGAGCTCTGGAGTCAATCAACCAAATAACAGCTCTGCGTCTGGGTCATAACATCTTGGAATCAGAACGGACCTTAGCAGTGAGCTGTGGTGAAGTGGGCAGAGACCTGCTTTGGGGCGAAAAAGCCCTGGGTTCCAGTTGGATCATGCCTTTTACTAGCTACACCCTAGTGGTCTGCATTTCCCAGGCTGGCTTGTGAGCTGATTTTTTGCCAAGCAGGCCAAAGGGAGATTGGAAGGGGATGGAGGAGGAACCAGGTTTCCTTCTCTGCATCTTCTAAGGCAGCAGTTAACCCTTTTCAGTGGCTCTTCTTCCTTCCCAAAGACCTGGTAAGGACCCAGCTTCCATCAGGGTCTCTGCCCTTGAGCTCAGCAAGCTTCCTCCTCCTTTGCCCCTGCAACCTCATGGTGGAATGCCTTCGGGCTGCTGTGACCCCCTGGGTTAGACTCCAGTCCTGTCTCAGCAAATCCACCTCCACCCCGCCCCCCCACCCCCAAAAAGAATTCCCTTCATTAAGTCCATTCTGTTGTAAATACTTGAGGTCCTTTCTGTTTTCCTGCTTAGACCTTGAATACAAACAATACTATTTTAAAAGTAAGGTATTGTGCCTATAATCTAACCTCATTTCCAGAAAAATTAAGTACATAGGAACATACAAAAAGATGTAAGAAAGTATTAGTGTGCTTGGAATGTGAGATATATTCTGGAATTTTTTTAAATTTTAATTTCTAGTTTCAACTTATTTTTACATAATTGGTTTCCTCTTTTTCCTTAAAATAAAACTTCAGGAAAATAATGTTTTATAGAAGTTTCTTTTTAGTTGGTTTATGTTTTAACGGGTGCACCTTTTTGTTTCACTGTAAATTTTTGAAGCTAGATCCTATCACAGGAGAATTTTCATATAGGAATCTGACCAGTTAGGACTATAGAGGTAGAGACATATATTTATTTAAGACCCTCTTCATTTATGTTTTTTCAGGATATGCCTTAACTTACATAGGTAATAGAAAAAATGATCATTCAATCAATGCTTTAATCTCCTAAGAAGAGGTGAAAGAATCTAAACACAAAATGAATATAGTATCTTCATTCAATTTTAGAAAATAACTTTATCTCACACTGAACAGAATAGAATTGTTCTCCAAAAGCATCTTTAATGTAAATATAGGCCCTTGGATTCTCATCAAAAACAAAGTTTGTTTAAGGATATAGAAACTTTCTAGGTTAAATTGAAGACCAGAATTTTAGTGGAAGTGCCTGGCTGTCTTTGGGAGGTTAAATCACAGCTTCTCCAATCTCACTTCCTACTATATTTAAACAGCTGTGACTATTTGCGTGAGGCATAATCATATTAAATTATTTTTGCTTAAAGAATTTTGGAATTTTTAACAGGAAAGAAGTGACTTTCCTGGTCAGTGACTGGGCAGAATGATGCATAGATAGGGAGGTTACAAGGCAGACATCTGACCTGGCTGTATGCCTCGTGAGAAACTGTTCGGTGCTAGTGAGCTCCAAACTGGGTTCTCACCTTCACTACAAGACAGGAGGAGCCCAGCACCTGCCCAGGGTGGTCAGCTGAGTGAGGGGTGCCAGGCCATTCATGGAACTGCCACTAGATCACGCTATAGACAGAATGTGCCCCCCCCCCAAATTCCTATGTTAAATCCTAACACTCACTGTGGTGGTATTTGGAGGTGGGGCCTTTGGGAGGTGATTAGGTCATGAGGGTGGAGCCCTCATGCGTAGGATTAGTGGCCCCAAATAGCTCCCTCCCTCCTGCTGCCATGTGAGGACATGCAAAAGGACAGCCATCAGTGAACTAGGAGGTGGGTTCTCACCAGACACTAAATGTGTCAGCATCTTGACCTTGGACTTCACAGCCTCTAGATCTACAGAAATGACACAGCTTGTGTTTGCTGCGCCACCTTTTCCCTCAGACACTGCTGCTGCCAAGTCAGAACCTAATTGCCTGCAAGACAAGCAAGTCTTATCTCCAGTACAATTAGAATTGCGTGCGTTCCTTTTTGTAAAATTTAAAGAGTAGGTAATAGGAGGCAAAATTATCAAGGCTTCCTGGGTGGAATTAGAAACGAGATGTGTTAGGTCATTACTGGATAATCCGTATTTTTTAAAGTACAGTTCAAAATAAAATAGGTAAATACTTGAAGACATCTTAAAGGTCTCATGAGGCCTATAACAGCTAACAGGTTTTTAGACTGTGTAAACTCAGGTGGAAAAAAATATTAAAACTTTCATGATAAACATCTCTACTTCATGCTTTTATTTAGCCCAACTGAATTCTCCTCTAAGACTGGCGCTGCAGGCAAAATCCTGGGGACCAACTCCTCCTTCTTCCAGTGGTAAAGGCACTTCAGAGTCTGAATGCATTGTAAACAATGAATAATTTTGGTGGTGTTAGCAGAGGAGATCAGTGGCTGGTTATAAGAAAACAGACTTACGAGCAGAACTGTCAAAATGGCACTGGGATTTGGCTCCCTGGGTGACAGCCCGCAGTGCAGCAGCAGTGACTTAGAACCAGGAACAGTGGGGAGCTTCCTCCCACAGAGTTACCTTTCAAAGGACAGCTGCAGCAGGTAACTGAAGAAAGTTCCCAGTGTGAGAGCAGCTCTGACCGTTGAAGATGAAACCCCTTGGGATGCAAAACCTGAACACACAAGAATTTGGAAATTGGTACCATCAGCCCAGAGCCAAGATGACCAGGTATTTGCAGGGACCTTGACTTGCTAGACGGATTAACTTTCTTCTGGTGGAAGATAAGCATATCTCCTCCAATATACTCCCAGGGCATAACCAGAAAGGACTTTGTTTAAAAAAATGGGTACCAAACAATGACATTTTCAGAGAATTGCTGATGCTCACTATCTAATATTAGCAGCATCCTCGAGAAGACTAGAGAGATGTGGAAGGACTTAGCCATTTCCCAGGATGATATGTGAGATTCAGAGAAGCATGAATCATATGTGTTCAAATTGCTGGGCACTTGAGGATTGCGAAACCTGTCAAATTTGAAGGGATTTGTATTTTGAAATTCCGGCCGGATACATGTTGGTTAAGCATGTGACAATGGAAAGCCGGTTGGAACTGAAAAGTGTCAGGTCTCTTGGCTTCTCTGTTCATTTTAAATCATGTAGGTTAAAAATAATTTCTCTGGGTATAAAAAGTAAGGTTAATTGACAGTGTAGAACTGGGTTATTCTGGGCATATCATCTAAGTATCCGAAGAGGAATTTAGACAAATTGAGGAGATGAGATGGTGCTGGGTGTGGAGAAGAAAAGGAAATCTGATGAAGAGAAAAAGAGCAGGAAATGTGTACTCTCCTTCACTCCCTCCCATATTTATTGTTTACCATCAAACCTCTCCCTGCAGGATTTATTTAAGCAGTAAACATTTATTGAGTTTCAACTATTTGCTCAGCACTTGGACAAGGTGTGTGCTAGACTTGGGTTTATAATGGTGACGTGATCCTTGACCTCCTGGACCTCCTAGTTTAGTGGGAGAAAAAAGACCTGTAAGGGCTTCCCTGGTGGCGCAGTGGTTGAGAGTCCGCCTGCCGATGCAGGGGACACGGGTTCGTACCCCGGTCCGGGAAGATCCCACATGCCGCGGAGTGGCTGGGCCCGTGAGCCATGGCCGCTGAGCCTGCGCGTCCGGAGCCTGTGCTCCGCAACCAGAGAGGCCACAACAGTGAGAGGCCCGCGTACCTCAAAAAAAAAAAAAAAAGACCTGTAAGAAAACTAATTGTGCTCTATTAGTTGCAAGCAGCATGGGAGGCATTGAAGAAGGAGGCTTTACTCTTACTGGACAGAGAGAAAATTGTCAAGAAGTTCTTCAAATAAGAACCAATGCCTTTAAAAAAATAAAGAAAGAAAGAACTGATGCCTGATCTTTGTCACAGTAAATTAGTTCACCCAAACGATTTATGCAAAGGAGAGTATTCTAGAACGAAAGTGTATACACAGACATAGAGGAATGGAGGGAGGTAGTACATTTCAGTAATAGAAAGTTATTTGCTCCAGTTAGAGCGTGAGGGGTATGGGGGTGAGCAGTGGAAGCTGGGGGCCAAGTCATGAAGAGCTGTGTGAATCATGCTAAGAAGCTGGCGCTTTTTCCTGCAGGTGATGGAGAGACAATGAAGGCTTTCATGCAAGAGAATGACATGATCAGACTCTAAGATATGTGAGGGTGAAAGGATAGCTTCAGGCAACAAAGACTAGGATCCAAGAGCAAGGGAAAGTATTTCCGGTGGTCCCACAGCTGGGAAAGCCAGCTCCAGGGTCGTTTTGTTTTTAATATGCATGCCTCACAATAATCAATTGTACATATATTTTCATAACTTTTTTAAAAACGAAGAATAAAGTAAATGTGAGAATGGGGGCTCTGACAAGACTACTTTGAAAATAACAAAGCATTCTTTAAAGAAGACTATAAAGGCTTTTACTGATGATATTTATTTGGGTAAAAAATGTTTTATTAGGATATTGGGTCAGGGTCGTATGGTTTATTTGCAGCCTTTAAAGTCTCATTTGATCATTTAATAGGCTAAAATCAAGAGAAAAAATAGAAGACAGAAAAGAATTTGTGTTTGAAAAGGGCACAAGCTGGAGGAAGTTAGTGAGCCCCTGAAATCTTGTGTTGAGAGCTTAGTGTACAAATGGGAGTAAATGTGCCGAAAGAATCTGTCCTTTCCTCAGTTTTCTCCTTTTCTATACACAAACCCAATCCTTTAATTCCCCCTAATTTTTTACACTAAAAGCCTCGGTTAAAGGGCTCCTTACTGAAAATAATGCTTCAGTGATATTTCACATTACAGAAATGTACGTATCTTTCTACAGGAAATAGAAAATGCTGTCAGAATTCTGTTCCCTCTTTTTGGAAACACCCTAAACATAGATAATCTATGACATTGGTGAGGTTTTGTCCTGTTCAGCTTTCCAGAGGAATAAGATGCCCAAAATATAGCCTAAATATTGAATGTGTGTAGGCAAAGATAAGGAATCAGTACAGGCAATTTTCTGGAAATAGTTCTCTCTCTCCCTCAGCTTGTGAAAACCAAGAGATGCTGATTTCCAAACTTTCATTTAGGTTTTTATGCCCCCTAGTGGGCATTTCGTATTTCTGCAGTTGTAAAATAATGCTGGGATTTTCACAACATTTCCTTTGTGCAGTGTGTTCAAACTGTTTATACTGACAAAGTGATATGTCCTTAAATATTCAAACTATACATTTTAAACATTATTTTGACTATTACACTTTCAATAATTTTATAAAAGGTCTGACAACCTTCAGGAAAATGCCTGTGAAGACAGAAACTATCATAGAGTTCCGTGACCCACCTGGATTTTACTCATGAATTCCTTAAGAATCCATGGACTCCTGGCTAGGAACCTCTAATTATGGGAATAAGGGCTTACTCTAGCTGCCCCTTTCATTTAGTAGATGCTAAGATTATTAATGTTGTGAACAGTGGAAAAAGTAAAAACAAAAAATACACTTAAAAAAATTAGTTCAAGGGGCTTCCCTGGTGGCGCAGTGGTTGAGAGTCCGCCTGCCGATGCAGGGGACACGGGTTCGTGCCCCGGTCCGGGAGGATCCCACATGCCGCAGAGCGCCTGGGCCTGTGAGCCATGGCCGCTGAGCCTGCGCGTCCGGAGCCTGTGCTCCGCAACGGGAGAGGCCACAACAATGAGAGGCCCGCGTACCACAAAAAAAAAAAAAAAAATTAGCTCAAAATTTGGTTTAGATTTAAAGAAACAGGAGAAGACAGAGAATACTCTAAATAACTATATGTGTTAGATAATCAAAAACAATGGTCAAATTTTCCACACAGCTAGGATAGTATAGTGACTGATCCTGCAGGAAAAGAGGTGGAAACAAAATCAAGGCAGCTTTTTAGGCAAACATTGATTTTACCGTGTCAAAGTAATACCAGGGCCCCTCTGGCAAACAAGTTCTGTACCATAAGCAGGTGTCATATAGCAACACTTTTAAAAAAGCTGTTTGCTATTTGCACACATTGCAGCTACTATAAAAATTATCCATCAAACTGTGATCCTTCTAGAATACTAAGCTGATGGCAGGAAAATTCATGAATAACATAGCTACTGAGACCCTAAGGGGTAGAATTATTAGTTGAGAAGTGATCCAGCTTCCACGTCAGAAGAAATTATTTCTCGGACTTCTCTGACTAGCAGTCAGGTCTAGGAGAAATATTCAAACGCAAAATCAGTAATTAAAACACACATACAAACACACACAACCACACAATCAGCTAAGTGCTTTTACCAGGATGTTATTATACATGTCGCTTACTTTTATCTAATTATTTAATTAGATGTCTTAGTCCATTTGGACTGTTATAACAAAATTTCACAGATTAGGTAGTTTATAAGCAACAAAAATGTATTTCTCAGAGTCCTGGAGGCCAAGAAGTCCAAGGTTATGGCGCCAGCAGATGCTGTGTGGTGGCGGGTGAGGCCCATTTCCTGGTTCACAGACGGCCCTTCTCTGTGTGCCTTCATGTGCCAGAAGGGGCTAGGGAGCTTTGTTGGGTCTCTTTTTACAAAAGCATGAAGCCCGTTCACGAGCGCTCCACCCTCATGACCTAATCATCTCCCAAAGGCCACCCCCCGGACCCCACCGCCTCCTAACATCATCACAGGGGGCATCAGGATTTCAACTTATGAATTGTGTATGGGGTTGAGGAAGCATGTAAACATATCATAATCGTAGCAGATACCTAGTTTTCAAATACTTCTAACCCCAAATCCTGATTTATGTTCCATACAAAGTTGTTGGGTTTTTTTTTAATACTAATGTAGTAGCCGAAATATAGTATTTATTGAACTAGCACCTGCTGGATACAACGTACAGGATGTCCTGGACTTCAGTGCAACTGCACAGAATCCATTCACTCTGTCCCTTATACCTAGCAATTTAAGACTTTTTCATTGTAAAAAAGAAAAAGGGAGAGCAAGAGATTGAATTACAGTAAGCCTCAAGGTTTATTTTCAAATCAGCATTTCCTTCCTGTTATACGAAGATCTTTTCTACCTTTATAATTATTCATAAAATTCCTGGGTTTTGTTTTCTTTCTTGGTATCCATGGGAAATAGTTTCACAGATGGAAAGTCATGCCTTAGCTGGGGAGGTTTGCCTTATATAACATTTCTCCTTTATCCAATGAGCCTACGTTTATACTCTTCAAATAAAAAGAGAAGAAAAAATAGAACTGTGTGAATAGGACTAAGAAGCTAGAAGTATTGTGTTCACACTGTGTTAAAACAGTCAAGGAAATTGTTCTCCATTGGAGATCTAAATGTTTTTAGCCATATGATTTCTGGAGACATGCCAAAAATGGAAAATTTGAGTAGATATTAGTAAAATTTGGTTTACACCGTATTATGCTTAAAAATTATTTAGACTTTCTATCCTATTTCAGTATTACTTGATAAATTGGGAAGATGGATAGTTAGATTGATAGATAGATGATATATTCATTCTATCTGATTGTCTGAATTAACCAGATTTACCACTTTTGGGCATTGAATGCATGCCAGAATTCAAGTACTTAGCATGAAACTTTTGGATAATATTAGAGATTAAAATCTTCTAGAATCAACAATTGAAACTCTTCTTGAGAAATTGGTCTTCCACTCAATATGATCTTTAACATATGGCAAAATATGTAATTTTAACCAAGTATTTTGGGGCAGTAAGTACATGTTTAGAATTAACATTTTTATGTGAATGACACCTCCATATTGTACCTTTTAACTGATGTAAGGAGGAAAGGGAGCAATAAACATAAAGTTTGGCAGATGTTCAGGGTGAAAAAGGAGCAGAAAGAAACTGGAGTGACTCTATATGGTGAATGTGGGAGAAAGAAGGAAAAGATAGAAGAGTAGAAGTAGGGGGAAAGCTTCCCTTCTATTAACAAAGCTCAAGTCTACTCATTTTTCATTACGTAAAACTAATTGGTAGTTTTTCTTTTATATCACGCTATCCTCTCTACTGTTTTCTTCTAAATTTTAAGAATTCAAGATTTATCTTATTTGACTTTAGACGCCCCTCATACTCTTTGAATCAATTTCATTTAAATATAGAAAAAGATGTCTCTGTGGAAACAAAACCACATCTATGTAACTTTCTAGTGTAACTCTTTTTGGAAAATGGATTTTTGAAGACTTGAGGCATAATATTAAATTCTGAAGAAAACAAGAGTAGCATATATAATACTGCTGGGCTTAGCATAAATTTAAGAATAAGGAGTTGGGAAAAGTGAGGTGTGTTTTTATAGGATAGATAAAAAATAAAATACCAACCGGCAAACGAGTTGCCTAGGATAAGAATAATCATTAAAAGGTGGCGGTACTGTAGGCAATACGTAAACTTCAGAATGATCATGTGGCCACGATAAGTGTCACTTCGCATTATGAAGTTTTCTGTGCTAGGCCTTTCCTCCACTGAATTTCAGAGATATGATTCCTGAGGTCTGTAAGGCTATTTTGCTTCTTACTACGAGTTGGAGTTTGAATACTAGTCAAAAGACCCTTTGTTGAACAAAGGAAAGCACCTGGTTTGCCAGAGAGCTATTTCCCATCCCTAGCAGATTCTGTGCTCAGTTACAAGTTTGCAGGTAAAAATTACCTATTTCGATTCTCAAGGTCATTCCCAAGTGAGAAGAGAGACCAAATGGACAATGTAAGAACAGATACAAATCACACTGAGCATTTTCCATGATTCTCCAACAGAGTCAAATGAATGAAATGTGCTTCAAATATTACAAATATCAACAATAGTTGAATCTTAATAAGGACAGGGGGCCAAGGAGAAGAGCAGAGAGGGTAGTAGATTCAGTATCAAGGGGTGTATGGAAGGGGGCAGCAGGTGCTCCTTTGCAATCACCCAAGCCTTGGGCTGTCCTTGCATGAGTAATCCCAGGGCAGCCTGGACTACCTTAATATCCTGCTGGTTCCTCTCCCTTGTACTTTCACCATCTCCCTCAGCTTTGGCTACCATCCTAATTTCCTGTAATGTGTGAAAGATCTGTCTTTCCACCCAAGAGTAGAAAGATGAGAGATATTCCCACCAATGAGCACTGTATTCTCACTGCCTCTTCCCACCGTAATCATTGCGGTACTGGTCAGTCATCTCAAATGTTCACTTTCTTGATTGTGAAGGAAATCTGGATTACAAAACAAACATGACAAAGGTAAATAACAGATATAACTGTATTTGATGCAGATTAGCATGGCTATATGACATTAAACCACCCCTTTTGTATCTGTTATCTCTTTCCCCTTATGGATCCTTCTAGATGGGAATTTGCTGCCTTTCAGCAAGCTGGTTTATATCCTTACTTTCTCCCCTTTTGTTACAACACGAACGAGATATTTCATTTTACCCATTTTCCCCCCTCTGAGTAATGAGTTCAGTTTCGGCTTTATTCAAATTATAATCTCTGTTTATATTCAAAAAGGATTTACAGTGATTATTTTTCTAGTTGAATTCCAGGCACCTCATCAAAAATTGCTTTCTCAGGGAAACTTGCTTTATCATTTGGCCCAGAATCCCTTTGACTGAATCCCTCAGAATCTATTTTCTCCCTTCTTCTTTTAGGCGTGGCCTTTCTAAGGGCATGATTACCCCCCTCCCTATCACCACCATCACCTGCCATCTGAGTTTACCAATCTCTCTTCTTAAAGTCTTACTGAACTTTGGGTTCGGTTTAGCCCTTAATTTTTTCTAATAATCACAAGTATGCTGACCTTGCCCACTGGGTGACATAGTGAGCCTAAAATACAAAAAGTAGTTAATAAATAGTAATTTTAAAAAATCTCTTAGAAAGAGGCAGGAAAAACTACATGATGGATTCATTTAGCTATTTAATTTATTTTAAAAGGTTTACTTTAATTATCGATACATGGACTTAATGCTTATCTTCCCTGGCTATAACAAATAGTTGAGTTTTATTTACTTTCCTTTTTGAGAGACACTTTGTAGATCCTAACTGTTAAACATTAAAATCAAATCTCCTTTTTGAAAAGCTGTTTTTAAGTATGCATGTACATATGGGGAGTATGTGTGTTATAGATTTCTTCAGAGCTCATGCATAGTCAGTGCAAAAAGAAAGAAGATATTTATAAATTATCGCCGGGCACTCATGAACTGTGGTGAACATGGTAATTGGCTCATATGCGCAGCATTGTATAAAAAGTTGATCTTCCACTGGCCTATCCTTATGGTAAGAAGGACCTCAGGCCTTTTACGCTCACCTTGTAATTTCCTTTAGTTTTGACTGTTTCCTCACTCACATAATCTTCAGATTATGATTTAGCTTCCCCGATGGACTATGGAAAGAGACCCTGTTTCATGTGGATGCAGCATTCCAGTTCTTGGGTTGTTTTTTTTCTTTTACTGTAAATTAATACTGTCGTTCTGATGCCAGAACCGTGTGGGAATTTTAGTTACAGTGAATTAGCTCAACTGCTGATCAAACACTGACAAGAATGAGTCACTGAGCCTTCAAAGCAGAGGACTAGAGCCTGGAACGGGGTCACAGAATGAAGTGCTAGTCAGTACAACCTGCTGTCACTCTCAGCAGCCTTTCCTGGGCCAATTCTTCTGCAACTTCCATCTCCATATTGACACATAAATGTGTTCCCACAAAAAACAATGTTAATTAGAATGATCGTTTCCTAGCTCACCCTTCAAGATACAGTGTATCCCCAGGTACTGTCAAACTCCCTAAGTCTGGATTCCAGTATCTGTGCCCTGTTTCTAAGGACTAAACTCTCAGTGCGCTGAGCACCCTGGAGCCCTGAAGCAAGCAGGGAGTAGCTGGAGCTCCAGAGGTGCAGCTGGGCAACTTCTGCAATACTATGATCAGAAGATCTCCTTCTTGAAACTAATAGAATGTTATATGTCACTTATATCTCGATTAAAAATGCATATATCAAATCGATATGTTGTCCACCTGAAACTAATATAATGTTATATGTCACTTATATTTCAATAAAAAAAGACCTCCTCCTTGACCCCCTCTCCAGGAATGAACTCTTAGAAGAACTCTATATCAATAAGGTAGAGAAAATATATTCATTTAACTAATATTTATTAAGAACTTGCTTTGTGCTAATGAGATACAAAATAGAACAGCTCCAGCTTTATCAAGGTTATATTCTCATGTCAGCAGGGCATGTGGGGAGCTAAAGAATAAACACATGAACAAATTAGGAAGTTTCATGTGTTAATAAGTACCATGAAGATAGTCAAATGGGAAGGTGTTATAGAGAAAGACTGGGGGAAAAGAATACCACTAAGGGGAAGATGGCCAGAAAATACCTTCTGGAATGGAGACAATGAAGTCTCAACCTGAATAATGATGATCTAGGGGCTGCACATGTGATAGAAATTCAGATGGCCAGTGTGGCCAGAGGATGGGGAGCCTGGTGGAAGATGGCGTGAAATATAGCCAGAGACTAAAGGATGTAAGCCGGTGGAGACAAGAGTGAGGAGTTTGGATTTATTTTAGTTTCAGGTTTATTAGAAGGTTTAAGCAAAGTAGCAAGAGCCCAATCTCCATTTTAAAAACTATAACTCTGGCTGTTATATTGGTATGAATTCTAACGAGGTAAATGTAGAAACGAAAGTTCAAGTAAGAAGCAATATCCATGGCTCTGGGAAGCGATGATGATGGGTTAGATTATTGTAAGATGGAGGTTGAGGAAAGAAACCCGGATGGAATATAGTTTGGTTTGGTCAGAGGCAGCAAGACTAGCTGAGAAATGAGATGCAGGGACGAAAGATGGGTGGCTCTTTCTGTGTTGATATATGAGCAACTGGGTGGTTTGTGGTTCCGTTTAATTAGAGGTGGTAGACGATGAGAGGAACAGATTTGAGGGGGCTGGAGGAAGCTAGGGAAATAAGAGTTCCTTTTTGGCTAATTTAAGTCTTAATTGGTTCTTAAACATCTAGCGGTAGGAATAATCAGAGCAGAACCCACTGTCTGATTTTCAAGATAGACATCAGGGTGTCGATGTAAATTAGTGTATCCGCAGCATGTAGATAGTTCTAAGCTATGGGACTGGATAAAATCACATAGGGAGAGGGTTTATACGGAGAAGATAAGAGGCTGAGACCTAAATTACTCCAACATTTAGAAATCAGATAAGGGAAAGGAGCCAGAAAAGAAGATGGAGAAGAAGCAACCAATGAGGTAGAAGGCCACTAAGGAAATTTGCTAACGTTGAAGCCAACAGAAAGTATTTTAAGGAGAGAGAAAACCAATCAAATACAAATAAGAGATTGAGTAAGATCATCATGGCGAAATGGCCATTGGATTTCACAAGTGAAGGTTAATGGGACCTTGGAAAGTTCACTTTTTTAAGATATTATATCTGATGACAGGAATGTGATGTACCACTTTTTCTATTTAAATTTCATAACCAGTCCAATGTTGAAAAAAATTAAGTGGAAAAGAGTGTTATCTAGACTATAACATTCAGCATGGAAATGTTGACTATAAGTAAATGTAAAGAAAAGTGTCATGTGATATAAAGGACAAATTAAACAGTTCTCATTACATCATCTGGCTTAAAATATTTTCCAGTCAAAGCAATTTGTAAATGTTAGAGTCAGTTTCTGCAAAGTTGAAAGGTAATTTTTATACTCAGATATTCCTAATGTCTAGTTTATTGAAGTCTTAAGCCATGTATATTTTAGCCATGAAGTAGAGATACATTGGTCCAAAAAATCGTTTGAGTTAAAGCTGAAAACTATTTGTAGCAGATAGAAATAACTTTCTATGACTTAATATATTTTTTTCTCTAACCCAAGGTATGGTGACATGGTACCAAAAACCATAGCAGGGAAGATTTTCGGATCCATCTGTTCGCTGAGCGGGGTCTTGGTCATTGCTCTGCCTGTCCCAGTGATTGTATCCAACTTCAGTCGAATCTACCACCAAAATCAACGAGCAGACAAACGGAGGGCACAAAAGGTGTGTATTCAGTTCTGTGCAACCACGATTTAGTGTCTCCCATTTTGTATAGTAAGCTTTAAAATCCCCTGCTGGCTATTCAGTGTTCTGGATTTGGTCGATAGTTGCATCAGTCAGCACAAGCTAAATCATACTATAGTAAAAAAGAACCTTCATATCTTAATGGCTTAAAGCAACAAGGAGTATTTCTTCATCATGCTACAGATTGGTCTGGTGATAGAAACTCCATCTTGACAATGTGCATCTCTAGTCATTCAAGCAGGGTGTAAAAGGACACGATGAATCACACACTGACTCCTCAAACCTCCTCCTGGAAGTGGGCCAGATCACTTCCATCTCTACTGCCTTAACCAAAGTAAGTCACATAGCCGCGTGTAACTTCAAAACAGGCAGGGAAAGACAATCCTCCTGTGCAACCAGAGAGAAAAGGAAAGAAATATTTGGTGAACAGCACTAATGATAGTAGTAAAACCAAAGAGAGATTCTTGGCAAATTTTATGAGAATCAGATTTCTTGATCTGATTCATCTAGTCTCTGTCCATCAGGGATCAAGCTGCTTCCAGTAGACAGGGGCTATTAAAGGGCACCGAAATAGGTCTCGGATGTCCAACATAGTTGACACAGGAAGTAGGAGAAATTTGATCATTAGTAGCTGAGTTTTATTTTGGGCCCAGCAGTTTACTGTTTCTCTGAACTTCACATCAATGAACTGATTTCAGAGTAAACAGGTTGCATACTCCTTTGTGAAAGCAGGAAAACAATACCTACATCACAATAAGATTAAGATTATATGTAAATGTATATAAATGTATATAAGCATATCATAATATTAACAAGATTTAACATTTACTGGTGGCTTCCTATGTGCCAGGTATTGGTTTGATGTTTTTTTTTTTTAATAATTTATATAGTCTTCTCAACAAGTCTAGAAGTTAGTTACCATTATTATTCCTATTTCGTAGATGAGAATTCTAAACTACCCAGGATTTGAGAAATTCTAAGCTTGCATACCTAAAAAATTGGAGAACTCTCACTCAGTTCAAGGGATCTGGCTTCCAGGTTCATACACTTGAACACTAAGATAGATGCCTCTCAGAAAAACTGAGTACAAGAGGGAGGGGATATGGGGAAATATGTACATGTATAGCTGATTCACTTTGTTATACAGCAGAAACGAACACACCATTGTAAAGCAATTATACTCCAATAAAGATGTTAAAAAAAAGAAAAACTGACTAAATGTTAGCACACTTCCCCTCCCCATTCTTTGTCAAAATAATCACCTTGAGAGTCAGGGCCCTTGTTACTTAAAAATAATTATGGAAATCTCTTTTATAGTTTCCTTGAGGCTATGGTGCTAGATTTCCAGGATTCTTCATGGATACTGTATCATGTCCTTTAAGAATAGATTTATTTTTTTAATATCAAAAAAACCTTTCATAACCATGACTAAAGTGGTTAAAGTGGATGTACAGTATTGGCTATAACTCTAAAATATCATGAGAGATTTTGGTGCAGTTCATCTAGAACTACCTACTGGCTTTGTAGGTAGTTCTAGAACAGGATTTTAAACGTGCTTTCGAACAATGTGATCTCTTTAGTAAAGCAAAAAGTATGCTTTATACTTCATACAGTATAAAATATAAAACCTCGTAAAGTAACTCTTGGGGAAGTTCAGGTTAACCAACGTGGTCACACAGCATGTTGTCCAGAGAATTTGTTGACATCCATTGTCAGAGGTCTGCTTCCTTTAGCAAAGAATCACTCTTTTAGCCTTGTAGTTTCTTGCTTTATGGAATCCCCCATTTTTGGACAGGTATCAAGCCTTTAACGAATTATTATAGAGAATAGTAATAAATAAAACTGATAATCCAATAAACAAGGCACCCTCTGGGCAGTTGTAGTCTCAGGCAGGGCACACTTTCACAAGCAGAGATGGAGGAATTTTGGCCACAGTTGGCCTCCATCAGGGCTTGTCATGTACCACAGCTGTGGCTCTGCCCACACACTACAGTCTCTCTACTGGGTACACACAAGTGCATCGTTTAAAAATAACAGAAATCCTACAAAAAGCATAGCTCTCCAGCATCCATCCATCTCCAGTCTAGAAACAACTTCTTTAATATAGCCACCTATCGTTCATTTTCTCAATGCCAAAAAAAAAAAAAGAGCTACCTGCATGAAAACTGTTCAAAGTACAAATCTGATTTTCAAATAAACCAGTCTTCAAAATATCTGTTCTTTTTTTAAATTTTGTCATCTGAAACAAGCAAATCAATATAGAAAATCTTAGAATGTTTTAGAAGCTTTTTTATCTAAATAAATTTAGAATGTAAAAATAAATAAATATGATATTTTAAAGTACACTAAATTGAAAAGCATGATTTATGAATTTTTTATCTTTAAAGTATCTCCTGTATTCTAAGTTTCTGCCATAATGCAATGAATTTTAATATTGTGACTACTAGTATATAGAAAGTCAAATATAATAACCTAATGTGATATGTCCAGTAAATAGTCTGTGACCAAAAACTGAACATAGTCATCTAAGAAAGAAAGGTGGATATGGAAATAAATAAGTTACTTACCAAGGGATATTTTCTATTTTCCTTCCCAAGAAATTTTTTAAAAAACCATAAACATTCGTTAGGCTAAGATAGTTTCGATTTATCTGGAACTGGGTGATTTGACAAATATCAGAGTTATGCAAAAATAACCAGCTGATTCAGTCAAGCAAGATGTCCATTCAGTAAAAGTGTCAGTCAAGCTGAATAATAAATGTTACAAAATGCTTTTTTAGACCAGAATTGTTTATGTTTAGTCCCATTGACAGCACCAAGCTCAAGCAAAACCTTATACACAATTAAAATAAGATAGTCTTGCATATCTGCATTTGCTCTTTTCAATTAAAATAGCAAGTGTTCAGTATCTGAAGAAAAATCCTCTTCTACACATGCGCACGCACACACACACACACACACACACACACACACACACACACACACACACACACACACACCAGACTATAATGGCAGAATGTGGAGACATTCGGTCTCTTTTCTTACTCTCTTCAAATTTCTGAATCTTATGTCCTGAGTCCTGCATCCTCAATGTAACTTCCCCTTGACAGACCAACTCATAGGCATTTCTCTCTTCCTCCCAAATCTTACGTCACTTGCTATCTCTATTCTCTGTTTGGCAATTCTGTTTGACTTTATTTTGACTTTTATCTTTTTATGAGTATTATCTTCTTAGCCAAAGCTTAATATATCTTGAGAGCATTACTGTGTCTTGCATTTTAGTGCCTTATACTTATTTCCATTTTTTAATCTACTATTTCTGGTATTCTGGTTGAAGGCCAGCATTCAGCAGACATTTGGCATGGTGTACCACAAGACCAAGTAAACCAATTAAGTCATATAGTACTGTAGTAAAATGAAAGAAAAGTCGTGGATGAAACTGAGATGGGAGGTTCTTTTTCTAACACAGTACATGACTTAGCTAAATAGCTATTCTGTCTCTAAAACAACTGTTTCTTTTTCCCTAAACTTAGAACTACTTCTGTGGTAGTGGTTGCCATAATATGTAGGTTTTCCATTATGGAAAATATGTCATTTTCCTTTGTTGGACAGTATTTTTGGGTAATGTACATGTTTCATTTATGAAAGAAAGTAATATTTCCTAATACTGAGGCTAAATGCTTGGAGAATGACATAGGTGAGACTAGTAACTATGATATAGGCAATATAATTGCATGCAGTGGTTGCAAAAAAAAAAAGAAAGAAAGAGGAGGGGAAGGTTGAGGGAGGAAGGGAACCAAAAAAGGCAAATATATATTTGCTGGAACATTGAATGTTCCAGGAGCCCAGTGAGACTTTAGGACTGAAGTTTCAACAATACCCCTTTCTGGAAACCAAATGTATATTTATATTACTTATTTCTGAATTATTACGTCAATTCTAAGTCATTTCCAAATGTGCTTGTCACTTCCCGTTGTTTTATTGAGTCTGTTCTGAAATCCTGGCTGCACCATACAGCTTGAAGTTAAGCATTTTCTACCTTCCAACTTCATTCTCTAGTACTATCTCAGTATTTTGAGTCATCTAAACACTATCGTGCCAACCAAGAGTGAAACTTGTGTATTTTTCCTGTCACTTATAACTATGATCTATGTACAGTTTTATTTTAACCTGGAATCAGCACACACGAAGAAGAAATTCACAGAGGAAGAGAGAAGGGATGGGGTTGAAGCCAGATGATATCTTAATGCTATTCTGCGAGCTTCCAACATCTCGGTGCTACTGTCAAATGCTGTGGGTGTGGGTAAAAGGGCACCTTGGTACAACTGTGGAGGGAAGTTTGGTAAAACCTATCAAACAAAACAAACACACACACCCTTAGATCCAGGAATAATGCTGCTTCTAGAAATTTGTCTGCAGATCGGCTCATCATGATGTTCCAAGCAGGCAACATTTCTTGTATTAGCAAAAAATGCCTTAAAAGTTAATTGTGGTTGGCCTGCTAGCTAAATGATGCTTCTCATTCGTACAGTGGCATATTACACAACCGTAAATAAATGAGGTGGCTTTATGTAGATATGGGAGGAGTCCCACTTGTACTAAATGAAAACAGCTGAGTGCAGAAGAGTGTGCAGCATAGTCTCCCGAGTAAAAATGTATGCGTAGGGCTTCCCTGGTGGCGCAGTGGTTGGGAGTCCGCCTGCCGACGCAGGGGACGCGGGTTCGTGCCCCGGTCCGCGAAGATCCCACATGCCGCGGAGCGGCTGGGCCCGTGAGCCATGGCCGCTGAGCCTGCGCGTCCGGAGCCTGTGCTCCGCAACGGGAGAGGCCACAACAGTGAGAGGCCCGCATACCGCAAAAAAAAAAAAAAAAAAAAAAATGTATGCGTATATACATAGGAATATATATTTGCTTTTATATGTCTAGAATATTTCTGGTAAGATTCTCTAGAAATATTGCCAGTGGTTGACTCTGAAGAACAGGAGTAGGTAAGTCCAGAGAGACTTACTTGTTTTTCATATACTATTGTAGTCTCAAAATTTTTGTCATATGTATATATTCATTCTCCATTTAAAAAATCTAGATAATTAAAATTGTTTTATTAAAAAGAAGATTCCAGGGCTAGAGACTGAGATAGTCTTCCTCAGGGTTGTTTAGAAAGGGAAAAGACGGAGTCATTACAAGTAAGTTCTTACCCAAGCCACTCCAGTTTCTTCCTTACATACACTCGTTATATGTGTCACATGAAAAGAATGGTCACCAAAATAGTGCTTCCCAGGAAATGAAAACCAGACTCATACCATGAGAGTCTGGGGCAGATATACAACAGCAGTTTTAAAGTAGAACAGAATATCAGAAGTCCAACCAGTAGACAAAGTGGATAAATTTAGGGTAGTGGTAAATTTTTTTTTTTTTAGAGAGCCCATGTTGTACAGCGTCTACACTGGTCAATTTAACAAAAGAATTGCAAAAACAGAATTTGATATTTGAGGATGCAGATACAACTGAATAGTTTTCTTTAAAGGAAGGACTGAAGGAAGGGAGAGAGGAAGGAAGGAAGGAGAGCGGGAGGGAGGCAGGTAAGAAATAGAGAGGAGAGGGGAGGGGCGGGGTAGGGAAGAGAGAAGGAAAGAAAAAAAAGAAAGGCAGTAGCTTCCTGGAACTTAGTTACTAAATTTAAAAGAACATTAGTTTAAATGAAAAGAAGTTGGCTGTTGGTTTGCTGGGTCTTCATTTCATTAAGTTACTCAGATTGGGATAAGTGAAAATAGAAGCCGTACTGCTATTTCTCTCTTGATACAATTGACAGAAACAACACTGAAATAACGTGATCTTAGTGTAAAGACTTAATTACAATTCTTAAACGTATAACCTAACTCCGAAGTAGTTCATCCATCTCACTGATAAACGTTAACTAAAATAAAGCACTTCAATGGTGAAAGTTTACTCTTCAGTAGTTACATGTGAGAAGCTGGCATGCTTTTAAAAATATGTGTGCCGACAGTAGGATTATGTAAGAATGCACTCAGTGCTTTAAGAAATCCAGTCATAGATCTTAATAGGACATTGCTTCTTCTTCTCTTACAGAAAGCCAGACTGGCCAGGATCCGGGCAGCTAAAAGCGGAAGTGCAAACGCTTACATGCAGAGCAAACGGAATGGCTTACTCAGTAACCAACTGCAGGTACGAGTCAAGCATTTCGTTTCCTTTAATGTTCAAATTATTGGTGCAATATTGATTTAGTTCTACTTAACCATATAATTTTATTGTGGGTAGTTGCGAAAATGGCTATGAAACAACAAAGGTGTCATCTTTTAATAACCTCACCCTGTACCATCTTTTCTCTTTTTTTTTTAAGAGGAAAGAAATGTGTCTTTACTAGAACTATCCACGAAAATTGTTTTCTAACAATGGCATCCCAGGCGGAATACAATGACTGTGTATGTTTAGTATACAGATTATGGTTTATAATACCATATTTGCACAAAAACAAACCAGGACTCCTTGGATATATAGCCAATTCCATGCCTGTCGCCCTGGACCTTACTGGCTGGAGGCTAGAAGCTGGGCTATGAAATATTGCCAGTGAATCATGATTCCCATTCATGGTCGGGCAATATTTCTGCACTATCTCACAGAAACTTGGGAAAAGTCAAAAATTCTCAACGACTCAAATACCTAGGTTGGTTTTTTTTTAATTTCAAAATTATGTACGCTCCTTAAAGTTCATTTGAGTGGCGATGCGACGGCGGGAGAGTTGACATCTGTCTTGTTTTACTTCTTACTGAAGAGGGAACACCATTCTGTGTTATAAAGTTCACATGGTATGAAATATAATTTGAGAAACTTTACTTTTACCTCAAAACTCTCTTTTAATTTTTAGGATTCCAATCATCTTTACTAACATAATAGCTTTTGTGTACGTAAGCATGAAGGTGGTTTCAGGATTATCTAAGTACTAGATTAAATATTATTATCCCAGGCTTTCAAAGGTAGCTGGGAGATGAATGAGTAAAAGAAAATTAAATTTTCAACTCATGGAGGCAAGTCTAAAAGGCCAGACCGCTAATTTGATGAAAACGTAAATGCTGATTATCAAACTCAAAAGCAACTCTACATTTGATCCATTTTAGTTAAAAAAATAAATAAAATGCTGCCATTTAATCTCAGGAAATAGGCCAGATCTCTCTGTGGAAATATGTGGCTGAGGTTCTCATTGTTTGCAAATAAAATAGAAAACCCTTCTGTCTTCTCCCTGTTAACAGTCCTCTGAGGATGAGCAAGCCTTTGTTAGTAAATCCGGCTCCAGCTTTGAAACCCAGCACCACCACCTGCTTCACTGCCTGGAAAAAACCACGGTAAGGAAAAGGCAGGACTGGCTGCCCCTGCAACTCAGACAGTAATCCCATTGGTTTTTGTGAATATTCAATGCATCCAAGCACAATTTCCCCATCTGCATTACTGCAAAATATACTAAAAACCAAAAAAATCCACAGTAATTGAACTTACTTTGAAAGACTGTAGTGACATTTCAACTTAGAAAGTATTTTAGAGACTTATTAACATGTTTTTATCCTTAGTGGTAATCTTAACCCTAGGCTAAAATATCAGTTTAATGCAGATGGAAAGCTGTCTTCCAATAGCTGACTGCAAGTCCTATAGAATATCTTCTCCTGATTCTTAAAATGCTGATTAAACAGAAATAAAAATAATGAAGTTTAAGTGTTCCTGACATCTGGATAAAGGGGATAGCAATAGTAATAACAAAATAGAGAATAAGTGAATATAAGCATTTCTTTCATTCACAGGTATAATAAACAGAGATTGATCATAAAAACTATCTGTTCTCATAAGAAAATGACGCAGTTAATTACTGGCATACCCCTTGGGGCTGAGGATTCAGTCTGCATTTCTCCACTTGTAGGCTCCCAGTTGGACCGCCTCTTTAACAAAGGCATCTGTTTTCTAGCTAGCTTGTCAAAAGGGATCACAGTCTGTGACCACAGAGCAGAATAAAACTTTCACCGAATTTGAATCAAGTCTGCTTGTTCACTCACCAGAGACACATATTTGTATTCTCAATTCTGACATACTGTCCATCCACTTATTCATATACTTCTATAGTCTTTCAACCAACATGTATTACTTGTCTATTATGTGCCAGACAGTGAGCCAGACCCAAGATACACCGTGAAGTCAGGTATGGCCTCTGCCCTCCTTGAGCCTGCAGGTTTGGGACCAAACATGGATGTTACTGGAGAAGGACAACTAGCAGGGGAAGCAAAAATGGGGCCCCAGTGGACTGGGGGCAAAGAGAGTGGAGCCAGAGGGTACCAGATCAGGCAAAGCTTCCTGGTGGAACTTGAGTTAAGAACCACAGGACCATTATGAGTTAGTTAGGCAAAGAAATGAAGGGGCTAAAAGTTGATGTAAGCACCTGAGGAAGACTGGAACTTGGCCTAAGAGGAAGTAAAAGAACTTGAGGGTGGTCAGAGGAAAGAGGGTACCATGGCACAAGTAGAGCAGGAGAGGAAGGCAGTGGCCAGATAAC
This sequence comes from Grampus griseus, assembly GCF_964374135.1. Lineage (NCBI taxonomy): Eukaryota > Metazoa > Chordata > Mammalia > Artiodactyla > Delphinidae > Grampus > Grampus griseus. The sequence continues at coordinate 29,449,391 of NC_139003.1, read as the reverse complement.
CTTGTGTTTTGGAGGCACGTAAAGAATTTTGATTTATCTCGTAATAAATGGAAAATTATTTGAGGGCTTGAAACAGATTATATTAGTATCTTAAATAAAGATTTATACTTTATTAGGATAACTCTTTGAAAGTTAAATGATAACAATAATCAAATGTATGTATACCTGTCTTTTTCTTTCTATTTCCATTTTTTGACTATTTTACCTTTTAGGGCTTTTTTAATCAAAAATTATTCAATACTAATTAATATAGTTTAAATTGAGCTACCTACAAAAATATACCTTAACCAGCCACAGAATGACTTCTTCCCTTTCAATCACTGATGAGATAAATTAGAATGTCACGCCTTATGACTTGTATTATGTATGTGAAATGTGCATTGTGATAGAAGAAAACAGATTGTGACTCCTTTGTGAGCTGTATTTTTTTCTATAAAATTTAATATTTAACATGAAATTCTGTCTCAGCTGATCATATTATCCTCTGGACTCTAAACAGAATGTTAAACTTCATTTACTTCAAAATGCTTGTCTCAGCAAAGAAATGGCAAAATGAGTAACTAAAACAATATTTTTCCTATTAGCCAGTAAATTCCTTCAGTTGTTTTACTAATATTTTAGGATGAGAGATGATTAAGTGAAATTTGGCATGGACAAAGCCTTCTATTATAAGGCTATTCCCACCCACACAAAGAAAAAAAAAAGGAATTGAAGATATTCTCAGTAGTTCAGACCAAAAATGTTTTCCCTTATGTTTCTGAGGTAAAAGTATGGCATAGGCAATTTAGGAAGCAATTCTTTATTAAATATTTTAAAAGCAGATTTTACACTGTGTTTCACTAAGGCGTGGTATGTGAGATGATGTCCATCACTGTTGGCTTCTGGGTTAGAGGAACATAGACAGAGATCATGGGCCCAGCCAGTGATGTATCACAAAGATAAGAATGGAGACCTCAAAAGTTCAGTGCTAACCCCTTCTGGGTCAAATATAAAGTGATGCATTCTGATAAATTTATTTTACTTATTGAATAAGTCTTATTTTACTTACTTCATAAGTCATATTTTTCTATATACTGGGAATTTTAGAGGAGCATCTAAAGGAATGGGAATTGTCTTAGTTATCTCATTTTCTAATTAAAAAATATTTTCAATCCCATGTGAAAATATTTGCTAATATATAACGGACAATCTAACTTGGAACATGCTATTAAAATAGTCTCTTTCTCATAACTTCAGTCTGTCAATTTGTTTAAAAATAAAGTACATGTGAATTTACACATTCCCCACGGGTATTATCTATATTCATTTTTGAGGGTTTCTAATATTTAGTTGATAACTTCCAGATTTTATATTTAACTTAATAAATGATATTTCAAGGTAAAGTTAGTCTATAAACGGATACTAAATCAGTCTGTGTATATCAATCTCAGGGTCTAACTAGAGAGATATTACTTTCACACAAAGGCCAACAAGAAGCTTTGATATTCTAATTATCATGAAAATGATATTTTTTTTACCCATAAGATAATGTAAATGTACGTGGGCATATTTCATTTCTAAAAAGAAAACTATTCAAATCTTTTTTTCAGAGGTAAAATGTGATAATACTGTAAGTCAACCATACTTCAGGAAAAACAATAAATACATTTTTTTAAGTTAAAAATGTGTTCCTGTGCTCTCTTCACATTTCTTACCACTATGGAACAGAATCACGAGTTTGTGGATGAACAAGTCTTTGAAGAAAGCTGCATGGAAGTTGCAACAGTTAATCGTCCTTCAAGTCACAGTCCCTCTGTCTCTTCACAACAAGGCATCACCAGCACTTGCTGTTCAAGACGACACAAAAAAACTTTCCGCATTCCAAACGCCAACATATCAGGAAGCCACCGAGGCAGTGTGCAAGAACTCAGCACGATTCAGATTAGATGTGTGGAGAGAACCCCGCTATCTAACAGGTACCTGAGATTAATCTGTATGCGTTAACACACCTGTGCTGCTTCTCGGAGCACATCTCCACCTACTGTCATGTTGCCACCTCTGTGGCAATTAAATCCTAGTTCCTCGGGTCTAGAATGAAACAAAACTGGTCTGAAACAAGTAGGAAAATTAAGCTACTGTAATATTCACTAAGAGTCAAAGGTGTAGCTGAGTCAGTACTAAAAGAATAGAAAGAAGATAAGAAGGTCAGGCACACACAAATGTATTCGTACCTCTTCAACCTCACAACTTTTTCTTGAGCAGATACCTCTACACTCAGGAGTCCCCTAAGTCAACACACATGGCCTGAAATGATAGTCAACACAAGCAAAAGAGACAAATTAAATTGACATTGATATGATTGAAAGGTATTCAACAGCACCCAAAAATATTCAACATAGTTAACGTCACAGTGAAAAATAAAACTATGCCCAAAGGAATCTTTTGAATCAGTATACAATTTTGATCATAAACGTATTTGGGGCCTCAACAAACACAAAACTCAATCCAATATCAAAAAAAGATAAGCAAAATGCTGAAATTGTTTACCTCTGGTGAGTTTGTGGACAATTTAAGTGAAATTTTTCTATTGGTATTTTCCCTTTGCTTCTGTTTACGTGCTACTTGTTTTGACCAAAATCATACATGTGTAATAATAAGTATCAATAGTACATTTCAACTGATAAATCATTATAAAGATCAATTTCTGTCCAACGAATTTTCCTTTGTTCTTCAAATTAAAAAGCTCATCTTTTCAGATTAACAATCTATTAATTCAGTGCTACTTCTTTGTTGGCATCCAACAGTCTTTGTGGAAAAAAATCAGATGTCTCTGGGATTAAATGGAATATTATTATTCCATTATTATTTCATTGCTCCAATATTAAATGTTGGAGCAATGAAAGATTTCTGTCTCTAAGATATTCTACCTGTATCTTGTTTTACATTTATTCCAAAACAAAGTAGAGAATGAAGAAGTATTTATAAAGAAAATCTTAGGACAAACATTTTAATTAAGTTTTCTATGGAAAAAAAAGTAGTTTAAAGCTCCTATGTCTACCCTCCTTACTCCTACCCTCTTTCCCCCTCCCTACACAGAGTATATAACTCATGCAAGAATACCACTTGGGAAAATGTTTAAGTATTAGTAATAACTAACTTGAGTTCTTAATATTTGGCTGTCACTAAGTTGAGAGCCTTAAGGGCCTCATATATCCCATAGAGACAAGGTAGTAAAGAGATTCTGTGGGCAAAAGAATTGAGGTTTATCCACAGGGTATGTCCCTTTCATGATGGTATCTCAAACCTCTCAGAGGTCCTGTCTTAAAGAAAACTATTTTACTTTGCTCAACTTAGGCTTTCCAAAACTCACCTGCTCTGCATTTTTGTAGAAAACACTTTGAGAAACACTGATTGAACCAAATTCAGCTGGCTTTTAGACATTTGTTCGATGCTAATGCCCTAATGTTCACGTTAATTTATCTTAAGGTTTGGTGTTTCATTTTTTTTAATCTTGGTGGTTGTTCTTAGCCATTTAAAATGTTACTTATAAACATGAAAACATGTATTCCTCCGTTATTGGAAAGAAGATTTTAAGTAAACAACTCACTTTCTTAAATCTGTGTTTTCCTCATCAGCCGATCCAGTTTAAATGCCAAAATGGAAGAGTGTGTTAAACTAAACTGTGAACAACCTTATGTGACTACAGCAATAATAAGCATCCCAACACCTCCAGTAACCACCCCCGAAGGAGATGACAGGCCAGAGTCTCCTGAGTACTCAGGAGGCAACATTGTCAGAGTGTCTGCTCTCTAAGACAATTGGAATCAGGTCCAAGAGAATTTGAGCCCTGGCTGTGGAAAGAATCCCAACGTGGAAGAAAGAAGAAACAATAAACGTTTCGCAGATGAAAACGACAAAGCAAGGACGTTGGTAGTGAAACAAAGACAAAGTTTCCAAACTTGAAGATGGAAATAAAACCACCAAAAGGCATTTCTAGATGGAGTCTAACCTGTCAAACTGAGAAATAGTCTGTGGCCCTTTGACTTTGTGAATGAGCACAATGAAATGCCGCCTATTGATGCTTCTTATGACCAGAACTCTTTTTTAATAAAATAAATAAAATAAATCTTTGAACATAATGTTCCAGTTGAATGCAAAACAAAAAAATACGGAAAACATTTTGATAAAAATTTTTCCTGTTAAAACCATGAACATTGGCTATGATGAAGCTTATTATTACACATTAAAAAAAAAAAAAAAACCTCATACAACACGTTTGTATTGACTGAAGGAAACCATCATAATGCATGCTAGAATTCTTTGGAGCCGTGATCTCAGTTTCCTTACGTTGTCTTCAGAATCGGCATGATAAACTATACTTGTAGAAAGAGGGAATTTCTGTGTACTTACAACAAGCTGATCGTTCATGTTCCATGGTGGGCTGTGCAAATAAACTCCTTTTAGAACTGCAGTATTTCTCATGGGGATGCTCACTAGTAAATCTGCAGTGTTCAGATAGTTCAGTATTAATTATTGTTTTACCTTGCACCTAGATACTGTTACAACTGCAATAATTCATTGTACACCTGTTGTATCAGGAATCAGGATTTTCTGTTGTTGTATTTCCAGATCTTCTTAGATACAGTAAGAGCCACATTCCATAGAAAAACTTCTCGTGTCGCCAGGTTTTAGATAACTTTTTAATCCAAAACCCTTGTGCCGTAAATGTTTTTCTGTAATATTCTTTGGTCCACTGTATTCCTGTGACAGTGCATTATTTGTTCCTGTATTTCTATAGCACCTTTCTATTGGATTTATCATCATCAGCTGGACTAATGTTTTGTAGTTCAAAGGACTTTCCTACTTTTGTATTCTCCAACAAGTTATCTTATAAGTAGATTATCATCATCGTCAATCCCCTTGTCAAAAATCAGGAAAAAAAGGAGTTGACATCTATGAATTATCTCTAACCTTTTTGCTGTTATGGAAAAGCCCAGATACTGGATATATCATTGTATGTTTCATGAAAAGAATTGGCTGGGATTAGCATCACAGGATCAGTGATCCCAGAACCTCACTTGATGTATTATTTATTTTGCTTTAGATCTCGAATACATTTTGAGAATAACTAGCGTGAATTGAAATGCAGAGATAAACTGGAGTGCTTTATGCAGCAATATTTGTTGAAAGCATGCTTTCTACGCCACTGGGGAAGGCAGCACAGATTTGTCTCAGAAAGGTTCCTGCATATTGCAAGGAGCAATTTTCTCCTCTAAATCAGGAGGACGGGAGTTTGATGATGCAAAATTGAGCTCTATGTACATTTAACTGAAAAGTCTTGATATCTTTTCACCTTTAAAATATATCAGCAGACATGTCTGCACGTGACAGTGTAAAAAAGTTTTATGTCCAGTGAAAAGTTTTGTTCATTCCAAACCACCACTGTAAGGAATAAGTTTAGCTTCAATACATGGAAAGAGTTAATAATTATCCCTCTACTATAGAGATTTTAAAATGCTTATCATAATTTATCATAAAGAGGAAATAATCCAACCATTTTCAAGTAAAGCCAGAAATTCTTGCTTCCCCTTTCTAGACTAGCTTCCAGAACAATGCTCTGCACACAGTAGATTTATAAACACTTGCTGAGTGAAAGTCAGATAAACTCTACTATCTCACGGGAAGAACTGGCTTTATTCCTAGTATGTCTTTTTCAAGGTTACTAATCTTCCTGAAGCGTGAATATTAATAATTATATTAACACCTGCCTCATGTCACTTTATGCTTCTAGAGCAAATATATAGTGAAACTTCTTTGATGGTATTTGTTGAAAAGCTTTTTAAAAAGTAGGCTAAAGAAAACTCAATCAGGAATACTTAGGTCTTTTGATTCCCAAGGAAAAGTTCTATTTTCATGTTCTTAATATTACATTTAAAAATGCAGTTAGATTATTTCTGTTGCAATTCTGCCTCCTTTTCAACTTATCATTTATCCAAAACTATTAATTTCTTTAGACTTTCAGAAAAGAAAAAAATTTTTTGGTGTTTTAGGTGATTTAAAAATATACTGTGTTGGTGGTGAATGACTATTGATGACTGTGTTAAGTGCATCTGTATTGTAAGTGAAATGTAATTATTTCTGTGTGCCATATGGAGTAACCAAGGTCATTGTTTTTGACAATTTTGTTTGAAATTCGTATATCTTATTTCAAAGGATAGCATAATATCTGCATTATGCTGGAAAAAATAGACCTTTGGAAAATACTTAAATAAAACATGTGCATGCTTGAACAGGACATGGTTGACTGTTGCCCTGTTTTTTGTAGACTTCCTTCCTTTCCAAAATCTAGGGTGTACTACACTCTTCATACATATTTTGGAGAAGCCTGTAACATGGACAAACTCAAAGAACCCATCGATCGTGTGTGACACAAATCTACTCTAAATGGTGGAGATAATAATTTTCTGCCAACAATGGGAATTTAGGCAGAGACTTCAATAGAGAAGTTAATATCATTTAAAGATAAAAGAGTGCCACTGCTTTAAATAGTCATTTTTGGAAATATCTTGGCAACTACACCTCCATAGCTACTAACTATGATAATGTAAAGTGTATTGCAAGGTTTTACTGGTTTTAAAAAAAGATAGTCGGGTTAAAATCAGTTGTTTTTTATATACGATATTTTCAAGTAGAATGCTTTCTACAATGTGTGACCCACAGTTATTAGCCTGTTCCCTAAACGCCGCTTGCCTCTTGCACAGTGTCGACCAGAGAGAAGTAAGGCTGATACCTGAAACTTATACACTTCTTGATCACCACTGCTTGAGTTAAGCAAAGAGAAGCTCTGGGGTAATAACTTTGGTCAGAACCCAATTAGATTCTTAGTCAAAGACTCTTTTCTATCTATGGAAACAGGTGATTTATTTGTCTAGCTATGTGTGTGTGTGTGTGTGTATTTATCTATATTTATACACAAACACACAGATTTTTTATTCTTTTTTTTAAAATATACACATACTGATGGTTTCTCTTCAACAGGGGACCAAAAGCAAGAAAATGTTAAGAGATTATTAGAAGAAGGAGAAAGAGTAAGTCATTTAGTTAGTACAGAGGGTGCTTTTAACTAGTGATAACTAGTGAGTCTCTTGAGTGGATAGTCTCCATTTTTTTCTTATTAATTATTTTTCTTTACAGTCCTTGATTTATTGAGATGCCAATCTTGCATTAAAAAGGTTCAACACACCTCCCTATTCCTTCAACTTAGTTATAGAGTTGACCTGAAAATAGCCTCCAGGGAGTTATATCAATGACTGCCGACAACATTGCTCAAGAGAATAAAAAGGGTTCTTGATAGATGACTCCTCTGAGTTTTATAAGAAAGCCAACTCCTCTTCCCTAGGGTGTTATTAAAGTGTTTGATTAACTCACAGCTACAAGAATGGTTATTGGTCGGCACTGTGTAAACTTCATCAGAACTGTCAACACAATCATGTAGGTGACTGTAATTTTTTGAATTATTAAGTTATCCACCTGAGCTGGCTGTGTTTAGGGTGGTAAAACAGTCTCCAAAAAGTAAGATTTTGTACTTATAAGGAATTGTGACTTTTGAACACCACATTTGCTTAAGACAATTATTATATATATATATATATTGCAAAAAGCTTTTAGAGGAAATAATATTAGATCCGTAATGTACCTTCTAATCCTGTGTTCTTTACTGCCCACCTTATTTTTCCCTTATTTCTCTCCAAGCACTAATCATTCTTTTACTAGATTAGTCTCCCTCCTCCCCTAATCATTTTCCTTTCTGGTTTTTCTATGGAAATCCAATAAGTAACTAATGTTCATTCTATTTATAACTCTAGTTATTGAGTGCATAGGATGGACTAGAGATCGTGATGGGTGCTGGAGAAATAGCATTCAGGAATCCAGACCAAATCCTCCTCAAGGACTTATGTAGGGGAAAACAGCTTGGAGTACTCTCTGCTTCACTTTGCTCTTCAGAATCCTACATGACAGGTATCCTCCCTTCTGTCATATTGACAGTCATTTTCTTACTTAATCTCCTGAAGATATCTCTTCAACAGAGTTTACATCAGATGGTGTTCTTTGAAGTACTTTCTAAAATCTTCCCATCATGTCATTAAAATCCTCGTTCTGTAGGGTATGGTTCTCTTTATATGGGGGGAAGGGGAGCGGAACAAGAGCGCATGAGTATTTCTAAAGAATGGAAAGCAAGACAAAGCAAACAGAAAAGGAGGTAGAACTTCACGTTAATGATTTGAGCATTGTAAAAACACAGCCTTTTCCAAGTATCCACTCTGCTCTTCCTACCATAGTTTCAAAAGATGTGAAGAAAGCTATTAAAACAGTTTTACAGGAAGAGTACCACACAGCGCTGCCGTGAATCCTAACACCACACCTCAAACTAGTTCATCTGACTATTCCCACTGAGACGTGTGCGAGAATGGCACAACAGAGCAGTAAGTCTAGAAAGAAAGGGAAGTTTATAATTAGTGGCACTCACCAAAAAGTTGGGCCAAGGTGGTCTATGTTAGTTCCAAAACATGGGGCTGGCTGAAGAAGGGTATTAAAGGGTGGGACCAAAGATGTAGACAGAGATTTGGAGGAACCCTAGAAGAAAAGAAAAAAAGAAAACCCTAGAAAAAAAGGGCTACAAGGTGATAGAGCAGCATCCTTGGGTTTTGACTCTAATTGACAATCCAACATTTTTTTGGTTTGATCAAGTTAATTCCTTTGTTAGAGCTACACGTTACAACACCAAAAGGTATTTATCTTAACCTATTATCAGTTTCTAATATTTAAACATTGATAAATTGCTCAGAGATCTCCCAAGCTCCCTGTACAACAGAGAATGAAACCCTAAAATAGCAGAGTAAGGAACTGATACTGAGAAATGGGAGGGCTAAAAGAGCCAAAGCACGGATCTTGACCTTGGGTTGATGAATCTGTTAGATTTCCTTATCAGAGGCACTGGATATAAAAATTTCAAAAGTAAAAATGTCACACACAATATTACATAGGGCTTAATCTGGACTGAACGTGCTTTATTTTTATTCTCAGCCAACCTCGTAAGAAATGAATGTACAAACCATAGAGGAAAAATTCTAATTCATTCTTTTCAATATACAGGTTCTTTCTTCTGTAGATTCAAAATGAGCACTAAGTAACAATGATTATAACAACCATGAAAAGATAACAATAATAATGACTGATAATTTTTATTTAGTCCCAACTATATGCCAGTCACTGTGCTAATCACTTTCCATGCATCAATCCATTAATTACATGTATTAATCTAAGCTCTGTATTGGCCACATTCTGGTTGAGAAAACTTTAACACTGAAAATGGATGCGTCTGGGTTTTCCTAATTCAAATAATATAAAATTTTAAACTAAATCACAGAGTTCTATTTTGTAGAAATATTGATGCTATTTCTTTTCCTAGAGTAAAAGAGAAATTTTTTTAAATGGGAGGTAGGAGGAAGTCTAATTATATCCCTGCTCTAATGGTTACAATGTCGTTATCAAAGACGATCAATTTTTCTTTCCATTTTCTTTGATCCAAGTTTTTTTCTTATCTTGAAAAATGTGCTAATAGTCAATATTCCTGATTGACTATTGGTGAATTAAAATAAAAATGGAACCTAGCTGGGAAATATAGTGCTGTCCTAGTTGACAAAGATTTTCTAACAACTCCGTATCAGCATAGCAAACATATTGAGTTAATTTTTCAGGAACAGAGAGAATTATGTGTTAGAGCATACATCATCTCTTGCTCACTCCCCTTCTTGAGCAAGGCTTGCCAAAATTCTCAAGGTTGTTGATCAGGGCTGTAGTTACATGTGCAGCATCTAATTGGCCCATAGTCCACACCCTAGAGGCTTATAATAACAGAACATTTTAGCATTAAAATCAAAACCACAATTCCCACCCTTCATTCTCTTTTGTATCTTCCTCAAATTCCTGCAGACAAAAATTCTGGAGGATGATAATGAAATGCCTATTGGCATTTAATACCACATACAAAATAAGGCACAGAAATATTCAGATAGGCGAAGTGATGGCATAAATCAGTATTCCAAGTTAATATGATACGATTAAAAATATTTTTGGATTTTTCCATCCTCACAAAGAATTCCAAACTTTTTCTGTAGGTAGTGGATAGCTTTTATTTTCTCCTAATAAAATAGAAAGCTTTAGGAAAGGTGTAAACACGGACATTTGATTTATATTGAACTGTAGAAAATTTAATGTATCTTTTAAAATGGTACTTGGGATATTAAAATGGTCCTTGGGATATAACTGTTTGTCATAAAACTTCTTTGGGTTTCATCATTTGCATGTTTTATGTTCCAAAATAATACTGGCCTATTAATAATTTATTTTTACCTTCCACTTCAATCTTTCCTTTCCTATTTCTCAAAAGGTAAATATATTACTCATTGGGAGTATCAATGTTGTGTCCAAAACTTTCTTTACATGAAAAATTAAGGTGCAATTATTATTAAAAAGAAAAGTATAGAAATATTAATATTACATATGGCCTATGATTTTCAAATCCTACTGAACATGACGATAAATTATAAAAATTTGCTTCCATGAAATAGTAAAATTTCTCCAAATTGTCTTACAGAAGGATAAAAATTCTCATTTCTGTTTTTTCCAAAGTAGGAATATATAGCAGGTAAACTCAACTATAAAAATCAAGCTATATTTTGAAAAGGAGACATAAATATAGTATCAGACAGCTCCACTAGTATCTAAAACAAAATGCATTTATTCATCCAAGTGTGCGCGAGCCCACTAATGAGAGACTAAGAAAGAAATGGGGCCATGGGTGACTGAAGGAACCTGAAACTGTATATGGTTTGGAAGACACAGAGTTTGAAAGACCAGAAGAATTCAACGTCATGTCAGTTTCTTTCACTATCTTACCTAGAATTCAGGTCATTGGCAAAGATTCTGAGAATTTAGTTCAATTACACTGCAGTTATTTACTATTAGATATAGACTATCAATTATGTAGGATTATTTGAAATTAATTCAAGACATTTCCCTCAACCATCTCAACCGAAATTTAGAATGAATGATAAAATGATTATAATAAACTCAATTTAGGAGAATAATGTTAAGGCCATAAGTCAAGAAGTGAGGTTATAAATGCTTCAGTTTATGGTGTCTGAGTGTCTCTGATTCTGATTAACTATGTTTCTGTAATAATCCCTAACCATAGTCAAAATTTAAATACAAATGAACTTCAGAGTGGCTATCGTTCATTTTTAATTAGCTGTACTTCCTTTCTCCTAACAGAGAAAAATTATGTTATTTCTTCTCATAACAGAGAAAAATATATTCAACGACCAAAATACACTTTAGAGCACAGCCTCAACAAACAGTTTTTCACAATATAAGGGAAAGTCAAATAAGTTAACTTAAGCATCCAGTGCATTTCCCATAATAGAAACATGTAATATAAAATATTAGGGGCTTCCCTGGTGGCGCAGTGGTTGAGAGTCCGCCTGCCGATGCAGGGGACACGGGTTCGTGCACCGGTCCGGGAAGATCCCCCATGCCGCGGAGCGGCTGGGCCCGTGAGCCATGGCCGCTGAGCCTGCGCACCCGAGGCCTGTGCTCCGCAACGGGAGAGGCCACGGCAGTGAGAGGCCCGCATACCGCAAAAAAAAAAGTATCTATGAGCTCCTGCCTTATTCTTCCTACCTTTCAAGGGGCTAAGCCACTTTCTCTGGGCTTTATAATTTATAAGGTTCACAGATGTACACACATGCCCACATTCTCCAGTCCACGTTAGTCATTGTATATGACACTGTGGAGAACTGTGGACACACCCAGAGGAAGGAAGAAAAGTCCCGTCACTCAAAGGGAATGTTAATGCATCCTGAATATTAAGCAGTGAAGATGCAATTCAAGAAAGTTGTGTGAAGCCCCCCTAATGTAGAGTTTAATGGCCATAGCTTCAAATTATATACATTACAAGAGATTTTCTAACAAAGAAGTGGGTTTTTTAAGGAATGATTCTTGCATTATACTTCAGCTGTGACAAAAACAGTTCTGCAAAGGGGTATAATGACCCCTCAGGCTATAGAGGTAACCATTCTATTCATTCATTTTCTTTGTGAGCACATTGTACGTTCCAGGCAGCGTGTTAGGTGCTGGGATAAAACAATGACAAGATCCTGTTCTTGTTGGTATTATAGGGAAGGAAAAATCATTTCCCTCTACCCTTCTGAGTTCCTGGCTGAGACGCCTTGTAACAAAACATAGACTAACAAGAGAAAAGCAAGCAAAGAAAAATAAAGATGTTTCTTAACAGTATACCTCATGTACATATGTGAGATACTCAGAGAAAATGAGTAAACCCCTAAGTGGCCTAGAATTCAGGATTAAATACCATCTTAATAGGGAAAGCGGGGAGTGGGATGTAGGCCTCTTAGGGGACAGTAGATGATTTTTAGGAAAGATAAATGGGCCCTTTGAAGAATAGATGGAAGTGGTGATCATTTATGACAAAGTGTGTCTGGATGTGGGGCAGACTTCTAGTCTCCTCTTCTGTGACAAGACTCAGTCCCCCTTGGTTGAAGAAATGCCCGGGGAGGAGAAGTGATGACAATTGAGTTGCTTTTGGAGGCTCTATCTTTATGCAGATAAGGGCAGTCCAGAGAACACCTGTTCCTGCCTTTGTTTTATTTCAAGTGCCTATAGTGCCGAATAATCAGTATACCAAAGCAGCGTATCTTGGAGTGGCAAGTCCTAAACTCTTACAGTCATATCCTGGGGTGGCATGTCCTGCTACCTTTCAGTCCTTATAGTCTACTCATTGACTTGCACCCAACATAGGCAGACATATATAGACAGTTAAGCAACCTAAGTTCATAGTGACATACCAGGAAAAAAGTATAAAGTGCTCATATCAGCAATGCAATGGTGGTGTGGGGAGGAGTTGGGGGATACTTAACATGGTGTTGAAGAAATGGCCTGTAGGAAAAGGCATGTGAGACCTGCAGAAGGAGGAGCCAGACATGCACAGAACATTCCAGGCCTGGGAAGCACACATACATTTGCCTTGGGAATGTAAAGAGCCTATCTACTTTTTTTTTTTTTTTTTTTTTTTTGCGGTACGCGGGCCTCTCACTGTTGTGGCCTCTCCCGTTGCGGAGCACAGGCTCCGGACGCGCAGGCTCAGCGGCCATGGATCACGGGCCCAGCCGCTCCGCGGCATGTGGGATCTTCCCGGATCGGGGCACGAACCCGTGTCCCCTGCGTCGGCAGGCGGACTCCCAACCACTGCGCCACCAGGGAAGCCCCAAGAACCTATCTATTTGATTTCAGTAAAATTCATGGGTTTTAATATTTCCCTTCTACTACCTGTTATTTCAGGCCTTTATATGATCCGGGAGTGAAATTTTTCTGGGTATTTTGAAGAAATCAACAGTTTATCATTCTTGGTTCCTATTTCTTTCCCTTTCATAGTTAAGTGCCAAAATAAAGGTCTTTCAGTGAAAATGACAGCTAATATTTATTCATGAAGCCGGCAACGTGAGCCATTCACTTCCTTTCAACTCTCTGCAGCGGCTTTGGAGTTGGAGTTAGGAAGAACCTTTTCCAAGCGAGGAAACTAACTAGGCCTGGGCCACAGCACCAGTGAATGATTAAGATGGAACTAAACCCAGGTCGGCTACAAAGCCCATGCACGTCCCCCCTCCAGCAGAGTCTCTCCTTTTGTTAACAGTAAAATTAAATAGTATCAACTCTGCATGTAACACAATTCTGGATTTCATCACTTAAAGGCAACAGATCTAGGAACAGCTTGTGAATTGCTTATCTCTGCGTTGTGTTTTCGTCCCTGAAATGAAGAAGTACTTGCATCAGCCGCAGTTCATTCATTCACTTCATTAATTCAACAGATACTGATTAAGCACTGCTCTGCTAGACACTTGAAATAAAACAACAGACAAGACAAATACGATTCCCATCATCACAGTATCATTAAGCAAATAAAGACACAGATAATATATAATTGCAAATTGTTAAGATTCAAGGTCCAGAAAAGTTCTCTTTGAGGACCTATCTACTGGGGCTCAAAAGAGAGAAGTGAGAATTATCCAAAAAAGGGAAGAAAAACATTCCAGGCAGTCCCTAGAAGCAAACTTGAAATGCACAAGAGAGTAAAGCTCTTGAAACATTTGAAAACCCGTTAGAAGGGCTGTGCGGATGAGCCACAGTGAGTGACAGGGGGAGTGAACACAGGTTGGCAAGTGGACACATGGCAGAAGACATGTCTGAATTTATAGGCCCTTCCACTTAAGGATTTTGGATTTTGTCCTCCATCCAATGGGAAATCATGAAGAATTCTGAGCAGACGAATGACAGGATCCAATTTGTGCTTTTTACAGCTCACTCTAGTTGCTGTGTGCTGAAGAATCATTTGGAGAAGAGGGCAGGAAAGAAGCAGGAAGACCAATTAGGAACCCATTTCAGTAACTCAAGTGAGACACGAGGTGTGGCTTGTTTAGAGTGGTGTCTCAGAGAACTGGACGACTTAAGGAACATTCTGGAGTTAATGTCAAAGAGACCTGGGGCTTCCCTGGTCGTCCAGTGGTTAAGACTTCGCCTTCCAGTGCAGGGGATGCGGGTTCGATCCCTGGTTGGGGAGCTAAGATCCCACATGCCTCCAGGCCAAAAAACCAAAACGGAAGCAATATTGTAACAAATTCAATAAAGACTTTAAAAATGATCCACATCAAAAAAAAAGAATTCTAAAAAAAAAGTCAAGGAGACTTGGAAATAACTGGTGTCAGCATGAGAAAATTCTAAGAAAGCTGTCAATTTCTGATGTAAGTAGCTGAGTGGAAGAAAGTGTCATTTGCTGAGACAATCAGGAGTTTTGCTTTGAACATGTTATGAATCATGTAAGGAGCAGTCAGAAGGAGAATTGGTAAATATTAAATGTTTACTATATGCCAGGCACAGTTTTTAAGTGCTTTAAATATATTTATTTACTTATCATCAGAAAAGCCCTATAAAGTATATATAGACAAAAAAAGCAGAGGCACAGAGTTGTCGCAAACTTACGCAGAGTCACACAGCAAATAAGTTGCGAGATTGGGATTGAACCCCAGCTTGCTGACTCCGACTCTGAAGCCTGAACAACTCCAGAGATCTCTCCCTTCGGTCTTTAAGTAAGCAGTTCAGATAGCAGAGGACACTGCACAAAAGAGGATTCGCTGCAGAGTTATTCACTGGGGAATCAACATCACAGAGGAGGTATTTAAATTCAAGGGGATGGAACAAAGTGTAAAATAAGAGAGGGGTCCCTGGAATGGTCTAGGAGGAGCTACAAAGTAGTCTGAGAAAGTGCAGCCTGAGAGACAGGAGGAAGCTGGCTGAGTGTAGAGGGATTTCAAGGAGAAGAGAAGGCTCAACCCACTGAATGCTGCTGGAATGTCTAGGAAAGTAAGAGGAGAAAGCGTTTGGGCGATCTGGCACCGCACTGGGCATCACTGAACTGAACAAAAGTACATGATGTGACGTGGTGAGAGCAAAACGTAGACTGCTTTAGAGACTGGAACTGGAGAGAACATTCTGGAGCTGCTTGGCTCCAAAGCACAGCTCAGAGATGTAGACATTTTTTTTTTTAATGTATAATCTTTATTTTTTTATTCAATTTCAATGTAAACGGGGAGTCTGTACTTCTCTTATGTTTAGAAGAGGCTAAATTGACAATCTACATTTTTAAAAACCTTTGGCAAGGAAACAGATTACATGGGACCTCTGCCTAATAAAGTTAGACATCACCAAGTATTATATATTTTGAAAGGATTGTATTTGAAAAGACTGTAGATTCTTTAGGTCAAATTTTTGGGAAACAATTACATACAAGAATTAGACTTCATTGGACACACCACCATAAAGTTTCTCTCTCCATCGATGAAAAATAGCAAATCAGGTTTCATACCTGTCAAAAGCCTAATTGTCAAGGAAGCACTTAGGATGAAAACTCTGGTCTCAATTCAGTATCATTACGTTTAATATCCACCTCTAAAAGACAAAGCAAAAAATACAATCTACAGTCATAAAGACTTATTTTGGAAGTTGATTTCTAAGAGGAATATGGGGTAAAAGGAGGTGTTTTTTAAATTTTCTCAGCTTAAATGGATATAATACATGTTCCAGTCTTGGTAAGAAATATCTAGTAGATAGAAAAATAAAGGTTGAAGTTGCAGGAAAGAGAGGAGAAATGTAAAGAGTGAGGAAAGGGAAGGACAAGGCCCTGGATCGGAGCAGGACGGCTTCCTCTGGGGCACCAACGGGCACCTCTCTGAAAGTTTCCCTGGGTGCCCATGTGTGACAGACACGGAATAGTGACGGAAAATGCTCCCCTGCTGTCCTCTTCTTGTGGACCCCAAGGAATTGCTGTGCCTAGTGGGAACAAGCTTGCCCTTCCATTGTTCTGAATAAAAGGAGGAATGACTTTCTAAAGAGCACCCAGAAGTCTCTGAGGCACAAAACCATACCAGGCACGGATAGCACTCAGAAAAATTGGGGAACAACTGACTTTTTCATTGTTCTTTTTTTTTTTTTTCTATATTCCTTCTCTGTGCTCTCTCTCATTCCCCAGAGTTGCCCAGTTCTACAGATGAGAAGGAGTCCCTGTGATCCAGGGAGAAAATTCAGGAGATGTCACCTGAGTCAGCAAACCACTCACCCACCACCCAAGGGTCCCTGGGTCTCCTTTTCTGAGACCCCTGCACCCAGTCTTACCTCTGGCTGTTGTCAGCAAGTGCTGGGTGGAACACAGTCTAATTAATCATAACTCACAAGAAGATACAGATGATGGATGCAACTCCCAGGATATTTGCAATTGAAAAGAAACCACTTAAGCTTAATGTATCTCTAGAGAAATATTAATACTGAGAGAGAAGATATCTGTGATCCCTGAGTTTTCTCAAGGGAGCCGTCTATTCTGCCTAATCTGCCTATCAATCAAGATGGCCCTGTATACACCAGACACACCACATACCCACGTGAAGGCGCACACACACACAGACATACATGTACATATACTCAGACACACACTAAGACACATTCCCAGACACACACTAACATATCGAGATACACATACATTATACACACCCACAGAGCATGCACACAAACACGCATATACACACAAACACACACAAACACAGATACAGATGCCCACAGTGTATGCTGACATACCTGTGTATGTGTATGGTGTATGTACTGTGTATGGTGAAGACCCGTGTGGCTGGCTAGTAGGCAGAGACAAGAAAATGTAGAAAATTCTAAGTCAGAGCAAACAGTTTGGGTTTATCATTCTAAGTGGAATAGAAAGCCATTATAAGAGTTTTAAATGCAGGCGTGACAAGAACTGATTTTATTTTCAAAATACCACCGTGGCTGGACTCCGGAGAATGCTTACAAGGATCAGAGAAGAAGCAGGGAAGCCTCTTAGGAGGGAATTGCAGTGGTCCAGATGAGAAGAGAGCTATCTCAGACTAGAGTGGGAACAGTGGAGATGGAGAAAGTGGTAGATCCAGGAAAGACCCTGAAGAAAGTGCTGACAGGACTTGCTGAGGGATTAGACATGAGACAGGGAAAAGCTTAAACAACTGGGTGGATTTACTGAAAACGGGGAAGCTGGGAGAGAACTCTGAAAGCAAGAGTTCTGTTAGCCATGGTACGTTTTAAACTCTTGTGATCATTCTGGAAATGTGAAGGAGCAGCTGGATATATAAAACCTGAACTACCAGGAGAGGTCAGGGCTGAAGATAGAAACATAAGAATTTTGAGACTAGGGCTGGGGTTTGGAGCATGGTACTAGAGGGTGTTGGGGAGGTGAGCGTGCGCGGAAAGAAGAGCTCTGAGTAGCTGGGGACTGTCCAACATTTGAAGGCAAACAGAGAAGGAGGGGCAGCAAAGAAAGTAGAAGAAACTCTCAGTGAAGGATGAGAGTTTCATCTTGGGTGAGTTTTCTTACTCATTCTCACTCTCTCTCAGATCGCTTGCCCTGAAGCAAGCTGGCTGCTGTGCTGTTAGGTGACCGACGTAGAGAGGACAGTGGACAGCTGGTCTCAAGTTGCCAGTCATTTAAGTAAACCTACTTGGAATTAGATACTTTGTTCCCAGTCGAACCTCCAAATAACTGCTTTGTCATCCAATGTCTTCATGTGATGCCCTGAGTTAGATCCACCCAGTTGAGCAGCTCTCAGAAATTGTGAGATAATAAATATTCGTTGTTTTAAGCCACTACATTTTTTTTTAATTGAGGTATAGTTGATTTACAATCTTGTTTTAGTTTCTGCAAAGTGATTCAGTTTTATATATATTCTTTTTCAGATTCTTTCTCCCTATAGGTTATTACAAAATATTGAATAGAGTTCCCTGTGCTATATAGCAGGTCCTTGTTGGTTATCTATTTTGTATGTAGTAGTGTGTATATGTTAATCCCAAACCCCTAATTTATCCCTCCCCCACTTTCCCCTTTGGTAACTAAGCCACTGAGTTTTGTGCTTAATATGTTAAGAAACAATAGTTAACTAATTCCTCAGCATAGAAGACAGAAAATGCTGTGTAACTGTGTGTAATAAGCTCCCCCTCTACTGTTCTTCCTGCTTTACTCTGAAGAGAAAAAAAAAATCATATCTGCTAAGCGTATTTGGAGAGACCAGAATTGACAGCATCTTTTATCCACACAGAAATGAACCCTTGTGGCATGAATCCATGTGTGGGCAACATCTTCCACCTTCAGCTATTTTTGGTCAAAGTACTACCTACCTGAATCAGTATTTTTGGTGATGAAACACAACCCCATAGGGTCAATATACTGTGTTTCATGAAGGATTCCCAAAAGGAATTGATTTAAACGTTTCCCAATCTCCCTAAAATTGGAAGGTCAAGACCAAGAAAACACGGAAAGAGTAAGGAGAATGAAGAGTCGGGGAGATGGAAAGGAAAAACCCAGAAGCCCAGGCTCTACCACCACCCGGCTGTGAGACCTGGGAAATGTATCCAGCCTTTGCGCCTCAGTGTGTACATCTCTGAAATGAACTTCTGCCCATCCCACAGAGAGATAAGAGGGTTAAATAAAATAAAATAAAATGTGTGCAAAACCCTTTCAAATGACGAGGTTTTAGGGAGATCCTGTCTACTCCCTCTGTTAGTGGTGTGTTGATAGAAATAGCTGATTAGAGGTCAGTGGTTTGTTTGAGGACAGAATACATTTAGTCAGGTGACCCTGAATGCTCCTCTTTCAAATTGTTCATATATTGTATGAGCTCAGCACATTTTACTCCAAAGCACACATTTCTACCGAAATGTGTCCATGTAGCTTCATAAACCTGATTCAGCTATTCTTCTATTTTTCTTTTATAAATGATTATTAGAAGCTTTGTTCTTTCTCCTCTTTGATAATTCTTGGTCTGAACTATTTTTATCGAATTAAAGACACAGAAAATCTCAGGGAAGGGCTGTCGGTTCTGAGTCGGGTTAACTAGAGTTTTCAGCATCAGTTTCTACTCCCATTTCTCTCTGTTAAAATCATCAAAAAGAATCACAGTAATCATAGCAGTCAGTGGTAAGCAGATGATTGTATTAAAGGCCACTTCCACATAAAACCCACACTTTGAGATGAAGTGTGTATAAGCAAAATATATGTGCTCATGCTTGGTTATTGAGGTAACTGTGGCGTTGGACTTCAATTTTTCTTTTTTATTAGCTTTTTCCTTTCCTAACCTTTAATATAAAGGAAAAGGGCATTCCTAGGGGAAGCTGCTGATCTCCAAGAATGAATGAATAAGACCATCATAATGGCAAGATTGATCCATCTAACTAATCAAAGAAACATGGAGAATTAGCGTCTCTTCATAAAACATTTTAAAGTAGAACATAAATTGCATCTATTTTTGTCTTTGTCTTCTTAGAAGTTAATTTTTTGTAATCAGTTCTTTTTAAGGGCCTTTATTTTAAGAATCAGTTTTCCAAAACCCCTGTGATGTGATCTGTGCTACAAACGTGTTTACTTGCAACCGTTGGCTTCATCTTGATTGTTTGAGATTTTAGACTATTTTTAATATAAAATATTTTTAAAACACTGAAAAATAGGAAGAATAAACAAACACTTGTGTTCTCACCACTACGACCCAACAAATGTTAATGTTTTGCCTTGTTTGGTTCAGATATTTTTAAGAAATGAAGCATTAAAACGACAGGTGAAGCATTTCAGATTCCAATTTCCTCCTTCCCTTTTCAGGCACAAACCTTACCTGCGATTTGTAAGTTACACTGTCCCTTTACATATCAATAGTTTTTCTACACACACACACACACACACACACAAATTAAATGAAGTTGAGATGCCAGAATGTCTTTGGTATATTGTAGATGGACACATTCAAATGCTTAGGGAAGCAGGAATTTGGAGTGAATTTGTCATGTGTGTCCCTTTCACCAACCCAATAAGTCTAGTGCAAGGGAGTGTTCAGAAAATACTACATTTACCAATGCATGGAGAAATATACTGGTAAGGAAAGGATCAACATCCTAAAAAGCTCAGGGTGCTTTAAGCCAGCGATGATGTTGAGAGATGCTCCCTCTGAAACGGGCTCCCTGATTCACAGTCTTAAGGGGCAGCTGGAGGTGACGATCCACACGGGCAGCAGGATTAGAGAGCAGTAATCAAAATAGTTTAACCCACAGAGATCTTTGATAGTGGCTAATTGATCTCTGCTTAACCCACAGAGATCTTTGGTGTTCCTAGACGAAATATATTTGGACACTGTATAATACAAGAAAAACATTTTGAATCCTTAATTCTTGTGAGCAGAGTCTTGACTTTTGCTGACACCATGGAGAATCACAATTCGTTACTCAGTTCGCAGATTTGAGCCAGTTTGTAAATGTGGCCCCATAATGAAAGGAGAACCAGATTCCCTTAAGGATCCCCCTTGCCACACTACCACGAGAAAGTTGTGTAAATCTTCTTCCTTGAGTTTCCCAAAGCTACCTGCAGTCATTTACTAGTGTGGCTGTGCACTGGAGAAAGAGGAATACCAGACTCTTCAGAGATTATTGAACTGGTTCTGAGCTAACACTAATCTGGGGAGATCCTGTGCATCCCAGTACTCAGAGGAGGGACTTATGGAAGCCAGTGACCTACATTAAATGGGTTATAATACAGAGAAAGGAATGCAAAAGTCAGAGTCCATCTCACAGTGGACCAAGTGGGTGTGTGAACTCACCTGTGCTTACCTATGTAGCTTCTGAATGTAAATCATGCTTCAACAACAGAAAATATATCCACTGTAGCTCTTTGATCCGAGGAGTAAGGACTGTAAAGCAGGAAGGATCAAATGACAGTGGTTGGAATAGCCCCCTCCCTTCAAAAATCACCGATAATATGTCAGAGATGAGTGCCACTATCAGATTTGATAGTGTCCTCTCCATTTAATTCACCTACGTGGTCTATGCCAAAGACACGTGGATTTTGTAGACTTACGTGGACTTTTATAATCAAGTAGTGTTGCCTCTTGCACTGTGGGTCAAAATGTGATTAATAGCCTGTTGACATTAAATCTGCTAAACGCTTTTTCTCTAGACCACTTAGTAAAGACCAAAGAAGCAATTTGCTTTTCTATGGCAGGGTAGTACTATAGATTCCATTTCTTAATTCAGGGCTTTGAAGACTCTGGCTTCTCTGTGGTGATCAAGTTCCAGGGATCTTGATCATCTGTTTGTCCAACCAAACATTATGTTGGCCTGCTATCTGGGTAATATCATTCTCATTAACCCTGTAATTAAACGTGTGGGAATACTAATACAGGGAAACTGAATTCCTGCAAGTTGTCCTTCACCTTGACAAATATGACACCATTTTCTCAGCGTGCAATCCCTTTTCTTTACTTTTTCCCTTTACCTGATTAAAAAAAAAAAAATCACATCTCTCCTCACAATTTTCCCTTAAGTAGCCTCTCTTACAAGATGTGCTCATTTTTTTCTTAACTTCCTGACCATTGCTTCTCTGTGTCTTTCACTGGTTGTGCTTCTCCAACACACACACAAATACTGCTCAGTCTCTGTCATCGCTCATAATCTCCTCACGTGGAGTGTGCTTTTGTGTCAGAATTTATGAGGAAAGAGGACTCCAGTCCAGAAATGTTGAGTAGAAAAGGATTTAAGACAAGGAATTAGAAGCGTACCCAACTTGAGAGCTAGAGGAAGCAGAAGTAAGGCCAGAAGGTGACCAGAAGTTTAGAAGTGATTGCTCGCAGCAATGAGGCCACCAGTGAGAAGTCAGACTACAGCTGCCACAGGAATAAGTGAAGACTGAGCTTTCTGAACATCATAAAAATGCTCTTATTGGAATAATCTACCCAGAAGCCATATAAGGACATTTTGAGGAATGATCTCCAGACTTATTTCCCATGAAACAGAGGAGAATGAGGAAACAGAGACACTGCTGAGTTAACAGAATCCAATTGTTTCCAAGGCCCCAAACAAGGCTCTAAACAAGGCTCTAAACAATCCAATTGTTTCCAAGGCTCTAAGCTCATCACTAATAAACATCTATCTCTAATTGGAGCTTCTCCTTTAAGAACCTGTATCATCCTGACTTTGCCATGACAATCCCAAATTTGAATCCAAAACAAAATCTTTTTTACATCAGTTCCAACTTCGAGCTTTCTCTTCTGTCTCTGGGACTGTATTCTCCTGAATTTTTGACTTCCATGTCAGGAAGTCAAATTTTATTTCTTCTTCACAATTTGTGAGTTTCATTGTTTTCTACTTTCCATGACTGGTTTCTTTTTTCTCAACGATGCTGGACACATAATACTGCAAGATGTCATTACCCAGTTTCTATATTTCTACATTCAGTTCTCCCACCCTTCAGAGTACTTTTCTTTCCATCTATCCTCCATGCTATATAAATGCAGATTTCAAAAATAAGGCTCTGCTGATAAATACCCATGTGGGGTTCTCCATGTCCACAGAATCTTCAGAATACAGTCCAAAATTTGTACAAGGCCCTCCATTATCTGACCCCAAACTACTTCTGTGTTTTTATCTTCTCCAGTCATAAAGGGCTTCTCTCTGCTGTGGACACACACGATGCTAACACCCATCTCTTTGATTTCCTTATAATGACCCTAACCTGAAATATCCTTCTCATTTTTTTCTCATTAAAATTTGCCTCATCACAAGTACAATTTTTCCATGATGTGCCAAAACTTCAGCCTACTTTGATGTCTTACTATTTCTGAAATCCTGTATCTGTACCACACACTTTGCATTTAGCCTTAAACTATTTTTCAGTGTTTTTAATTCAATTCACACATTAATGAGTACCTTCAGTTGCCAGGAACTGTACCAGGCACTGGTTAACTATTCCATGTCCATTTGCCTATCTCTCACTTAAACTGTGCGCTCCTTGAGGCAGGGATTATAACTTATTTTGTTTTTCTGGTCTTCACAGTGTCCAGAGCAACTTATTCTACATAGCAGATGTTCAATGGATCTCACTCAATTGAATTGAATTGGTCTCAAACTTGGCAAGAGAAAAATGAGAAGATGAATTCCAAAGAAAACAAGGAGAGAATAGAAGGAAATTAGGAACCATCATTAGACATCTGATTGTCAGATTGATTCATACTGAACCTCAAGCAGGATAATAGCACATTATACCTTCATCACAGCAATTTTCTTCAATTTTGCCAGAGCACAGCTTTCCAGAGGGAAATAGATTTCTAAGCTATGCATGTGTGGAGAACTTAACAACACAAGGGCAGTTAAATTCTCACATACTTAGTCCATTATGTATAAAAGGTAATAGACCAAGGCTTAATTTTTAATTCTGGAAAATGCATCTATTTTTTCCCCTTTAACTGTTCGAGCTACAGGACGCTGACCTTTGACAAGCATTTAAACAATGAATTCTAAAACGGGGAACTTTCTCCTTCCTCAGTAAGTAACAGATGCTTTCTGTCTTTCTTTACTAGATCAATCAAAGATCTTTATTTATAGGCCTATTTCTGTTAAACCTTCTTTTAAGAATAAGAAAAAGAATATATTCTGAGAGCACCATAGAAATGTTCTGGGCTGGAGCATAATGAAATCCCTGAGGAATGGAAGAGATGCTGCATCTGATTGCCTAGCTTGTCGCTGAATCATTGCAAGGTCCTAACTGACCAAGCTTAAGAGCAGTCTCAACATTTGATTTTTTCAGCTCTGTCCAGGCAAAATTACCTTGAAGTAAAGCAGGAGAAATTATGCAAAGTTCTAATAAACTATTAATGACTAGACACTAGGGTTCATAAATTGCTCAGATGGTTAACAAAAAAAATGTCAGCAAAACTCAGGGCAGGACTGAGAACATCCAGTTCAAGTAGGAGAAAGGTAAGAAGTGAACCACAGTCCAAACAGGCCAGTAGAGACCTAGCTTATGGGGAATGGGGTTCAAACACTGTCAGAGCTTAAGACACCTCCTAAATTTCCTAGCATCCCCATGACAGTTTCCTCGTGCCATTTTTATTCCCTCCCTCCATATCCTCTCAAAAGCAACCACCAATCTGCTTTTGTCACTACAGATTAATCTGCATTTTCTAGAGTTTTATACAAATTGAATCTCATAGTATGCACTATTTATAGTTTGGCCTCTTTCACTCAGAATAATTCTTTTGATTATTACCGATATTGTTCTGAATATCCATAGGTACACAATAGGAAAAGGAATATGCTTTGGTACCGTATCTACGAAATTGTGTCCCTAAGTCTGACAACTAAGTTGTCTTTGCACTTTGCCGCTGAATTGCCTTTGCACTTTTGTCAGAAATTAGCTGTTCTTATATGTAGGGTTTATTTCTGGACTTTTCATTCTGCTTCATTGCTCTATTTGTCTGTTTTGACATGGGTACCACATAATCTTAATAGCATTATAATATTTTTTGAAATCCGGTAGTATTCATCCTCGAACTTTGTTCTTCTGTTTCAACTTTTAAAAAATATTTTAATTCTTTTGCATTTTCACATGAATTTGAGAATTAGCTTGTCAATTTCTACAAAAACACCTTCTAGGATATTGATGGAGATTATATTGAATCAAGAGATCAATTGAGGGCAAATTATCATCTTAACAATAATAATAAGTCTTCTGATTCATGAACGTGCTATATATCTTCATTTCCTTAGGTATTCCTTAATTTCTCTCAGAAATGTTTTATAGTTTTCAATGTATAGGTCTTTCACATCTTTTTTTATTCCAAGAAATATCTTTAACTTTTAGTATTTTAATGTAATTGTAAATGGTACTTGTAAATTTCAATTTCTGTGAGCAGTATATAGAAAACAATTTAGTTTTTCATATTGACTTTGTATTTTGCATTCTTACTAAAATTGCTTATTAGTTCTAGTAGTTCTTCTGTAGATTCCATTGGATTTTCTACAGAGACAATCATGTGGTCAGCAAATAAACTCTGGATTCCTTTTATTTCTTTTTCTTGCCTTGTATAATAAAAAAAAGTTCTTATATATTTACTCATGCAGTAGGCCCTCTATTATCCTTTGACATTTCTTGTAGTATGGTCTTCAGGCAATAGATTTTTTCAGCTTTTGTATGTCTGAAAAAGTCTTCATTTTATCACCATTGAAAAGATATTTTGTATGGGTAGAGAGTTCTAGTTTGATGATGTTTTCTTTCAACACCAGATATTGTTCCACTGCCATCTTGCATACATTGTTTTGTCAAGAACTTGACTGTCATGCTGATGCTTGTTCTTCTCTACATAAGACTGTTTACCTCTGGCTCCTTTCAAGATTTCCTATGTATCACTGGTTTTGAGCAAATTGATTATACTGTGCCTTGGTGTAGTTTTTTTCATGTTTTGGTTGAATATTAAGGTTGGGGTCCTTTGATATTCTTGGATCTTTTAAAATCAAACTTGGGAATTTTTCTAACATTATTTCTTCAAATCCTGCTTTTGCCCCTTTCCTTTGAGGATGCCAGTTACATGTATGTTAGACCATTTGAACCGGTCACAGCTCGATGATGCACTTTTCACTATCTTTAATTTTTTGTCCCTATCTCTGGCTTCCTTTTGGTGTAATTTATATTGCTATGTCTTGAAATGCATTAGTCTTTTCTTCTGCAGTGGCTAATCTGCTGTTAGTTCTAGCCAGCATATCTTTCATGTCACACTTTATAGTTTTCATCTCTATAAATTTGTCTTTATTAAAAATATCTTCCCTAGCTCTATGTAATTTTTTAACACAAGGACTACCACAATAATTATTCTTTTAATATCTTTCCTAACTTTAACATATATTCTGGATCTATTTCAATTTATGTTTTTCTCCTCATCAAGGGTCACATTTTCTTGTTTTTAGCTGATAATCTTTGATTGAATATCAGATTTTATGAATGTTCCCTTGTTGAGTGCTCCAGCAAGGAAACGTTTATATTTCCTTAAATATTCTTGAGCTTTGTTTTAGATGTAGTTATATTATGTGGAAATAATATGATAATCCAGGGTCTTACTTTTTTGCTGTGTTTGGTGCCAGTAGAGTCATATTTATTCGAAGGCTAATTATTCTCCACTACTGAGGTGAGACTTTCTGAGTACTCCACCCACTTCCCTGTGAATTATGAGGCTTTCTAGTCTGCTGGTGAAACAGCACAATTCCCAGTCCTATGTGGGCACCAGGCACCATTTACTCTAACTCTTTTGAATATGCTAAGCAGTACTCTTCTGAACACTCAAAGGGGACAGTCTACATATCCACTGAGCTTTTTGTTTGTGCATCTCCCTCTTCCACCACCGTGTCCTCCAAACTCTTACTGCCCTGGTCTCCTGGTATTCTGAGCTCCACCTTTTCTCATTATGGAATTCTCTAGGCTCTACTTAGATTCTCCCTTCTTTCACCACATCTTGGAAGCTCTCTCAAGGCAACGAGTTGGGAAAACCACAGGACTCACCTCATTTGTTACCAGTCTCTTATAGATCACTATCCTTTATTGCTTGATGTCCAGTGTTTTAAAAACGGTGTTTCAAATATTTCATTATTGCTATTTATTTCAGGCAGGAGGGTAAATTTGGTCCCTGTTATTCTATCTTGGCTGGAAGTGGAAGTCTTATTTTGCACTCTTAATGTTGATAGGGTTAGACTAAAGAATCTCTTTTCTTATAGAAACAAAGACAGTGTGTATACCTTCCAAATTTTTAAACTAAAATAAAATTTTAATTAAATACATTTAAAGGACTCTAGCTTGTCCTTTAGATAATATCTATCAAAAAAGAATGTGTCAGGACTTCCCTGGTGGTGCAGTGGTTAAGAATCCGCCTGCCAATGTAGGGGACACGGGTTCGATCCCTGGTCCAGGAAGATCCCACATGCCGCGGAGCAACTAAGCCCGTGTACCACAACTACTGAGCCTGTGCTCTAGAGTCTGCAAGCCACAACTACTGAGCCCCCATGCCACAACTACTGAAGTCTGTGAGCTAAGGCTCATGCTCTGCAACAAGAGAAGCCACCACAATGAGAAGCCCACACACCACAACAAAGAGTAGCCCCCACTTGATGCAACTAAAGAAAGTCTGCGCACAGCATTGAAGACCCAATGCAGCCAAAAGTAAATTAAAATTTTTTAAAAATGAATGTGTCACACATATATGAAACAAATGAGTATAACTTTTGAATATACACAGAAAATCAGGAATAAGTACAAGTTAGTAAAATTCAGCAATATATTAAACTGACAATATGTCATGACCAAGAAATTAAAAATAATTTAGGAAATTTGTTAATACAATAGCTCTCTTGTAAAGTAGTTAAGAGCATGGACTCTGAATTTAAACAAACCTGTTAAAATCTCAACGATCACTTACTGGTCATATTGGGTTGGCCAAAAATGTCATTCAGGTTTTTCCGTAACATCTTACCCAGACAAACTTTTTGGCCAACCCAATATAATTCTGGGCATGTTCCTTAACATTGCTGATCCATACTTACCTTACCTTTATTATAAAACTGACTTCCTTGGAATTACGAGAAGACTAAATGAAACACTTTGACCCACTCAGCAAAAATGTTTTTGATACCACATATTTTTTTAAAGTTACTTCCTGGAATATGCATGGAAATTGCAACGTTAGTAGTGATCTGCTCCAATCTCCAACTCTCCAGAGATTTCTTCAGGGAGGTGTACTCAGCTTTTACTCTGTACACTCCCGGTTAAACAAATGTAGATTTAAAAGTTCAAGGATTGCGGGTTAGGCATAAAAGCATTTTATAAATCTAAGACACTATTATATTATTAGGCCACAGGTACAATTTAATAGTTCACTCAGTCATTTATAAGACTTGGCCAAGCTCTAAATGCATTCTGCATATCCAAGCTACATCCATTTATAGCTAAAAAGTACTTAGCCTTTGATAACCCAGTGTCCTATCTCACTCAAGAACAGATGACCTCCTTTAGAGCAGTTCCTCCTTCTTGGAATCATTTTGGACAATAGCTTTTGATTCATTTAACCAACTCACAATTCATGCATATATTAAGTCGGATACACAGTGAATAGATTTATAACATACATAAGAAACACTGTCTAGGCTTATGCAAAATGCTGAGTGGGATATGAAATGGCATAATATTTTCTCTCAAGAGAGACCAGATGTATAAACATAAAATACTAATACTATAAATGAAAAATAATATAAAATAGAAAATGCAAGGACCAGACTAGCAACAAATAAATACTGAGCTCAGAGGAGGACAGATTGGTGTGGGGTGAAGTGGTAGAGGAAAGCTTCACATAGGAAGTAGCTGCTGAGCTAGGACCTAGAAGGTCGAGTGCAAGGTAAACTTGTGGAGATGAAGGCATGTCAGGGAAGCACCACAATGCAAGCAAAATCAAGGAGGCACGGGATGTGTGGGATGATAGAGGCAATGGGTGAACCATGGTTGGTTCATCTGGCAGTGTATAGTGACAAGTGGGAAAGTTTTAGGGTATAGGTTTGAAAGAATAAGTTCAAGTGGAAGATTTTATCCTGCAGGTAATTAGGAATGCAGCAGAGATGGCTGGTTGGCACAAATACCCACTTTCCTCTCTTTCTATTGTCATCGAATTTCCTGGTTTAACGGGTTACATGGGTATCTGGAACAAAGACTATTTCCCACCCACCCCTCCACCTATGAGATGTGAATGAAAGCCGCGTACGCTTCTGCTTCTGGGTATGTCCTCAAAGGGAAGAGGCATGCCTCTTCCCCTTTCACTTTCCACTTTTCTCCAGCCTGCTGCCTGAACTGTGAAAGTAGAGTGTGCCACCTGAGACCAGGTGAATGAGAACACTGTGGAACAGCCGAGTGGCCAGAGAGGAGTCTGAGTCCTTGACACCCTCAGGCAACCAAGACTTGGGCTACTCACACACATATAAAGTCACTTCTATGTCGTGTAAGTCACTGTATATTACAGCCAACCCTGTGTGCTGAACTATTGCTTCCCTGTAGTCCTCCCTTAGCCAGGAAAGACCTAGGCTGGCCAGTCACCTCTGACCTTCATGTACCCGGTGTGTTATAGAAAAGACTTCTACACTAACGAATTGGGAAGCTCTGTCTTAGTTAAAACAGGGAACCCCTGGAAGAATCTGAGTAAGGAAGTGACTTGCTAAAAATTGTGTTTTACAAGAATTAATTTGAGTAACATATAGCAGATCAGTGTTGCCTGGGGCTAGAGGTGGGGATTGGAAGAATTTATAGCAAAGGGGCATGATGGAACTTTTTGAGATGATGAAATGTCCTATATCTTGATTGTGGTTTTGGTTATGAGTATATATATATATATATATATATATATATATATATATATATATATATATATATATTTGTCAAAACTAACTAATACTTAAAATAGGTTATATATATATGTGTGTATATAAATATATATAACCTCAATAAAATTTATTAAAGACCTTAAGTTGGCTGTGTGTGCAAAATAGGTCAATAGGAGGAGACAAGAGGTAGGGAGAACAATTTATGACTTCAAACAAACCTTTAGATTGTTTAGAGTTTCTGGGGAAATAGTGGGAAGATTGAAATTAATAGACAAAAGACTCATTTTGTGGGAAGAAGTAGCAGAATTTGGAGACAAATTTGTCCTGGAAATATTGATTCACATGTGGGAGGATCTGGCTTTTTTTTCTGTGTAAGGCATGAGCTGAGCTTCCCCACAGGCTGGTGAAGATGCCACATCACAAAACGGAGAGGGAGGAAGATTGAGCCCACTCACTAGTTAAATATACTTCCTCAGTCTCTCCAAGTCCCTCTTTTTCATTTGTAAAATGAGGTTAATGATGCCTATAGATTGCAAAAAAAAGTTGTGAAGAACATAGAAAAAAATGTGGAAAACACCTAGCACCCTCTGGCCTGGCACCTAGTAGGCACCCTGAATGCAAGAGATAAAGAATGGTTGTAGGGCTTCCCTGGTGGCGCAGTGGTTGAGAGTCCGCCTGCCGATGCAGGAGACACGGGTTCGTGCCCCGGTCTGAGAAGATCCCACATGCTGGGCCCGTGAGCCATGACTGCTGAGCCTGTGCGTCCGGAGCCTGTGTTCTGCAACAGGAGAGGCCACAACAGTGAGAGGCCCGCGTATCGCAAAAAAAAAAAAAAAAAAAAAAAAAAAAAGAATGGTTGTAATCACACATTATAATAGAAAATAAATGAGCTTCCAAGATGATACCAAAGACTCTCCATTGTGGTTCTAGGAGGTGCTCGGACGTGAGAAAATAACTCAGTTAATAGGAAAGACAAATCCACTTGTAAATCATGGGATGATAGGAAGGGGCGTCGGGTGAGGCAACATGGCAGTTGGCAGTATGTTTTCTAAAGGAGGAGGCTCCTTCTGCCACAGAAGCTTCAGTGGTGTATGCATTTCTCTTTACCTCCCTTGACTCACCTCCAGGAGTGGGAGTTGAGACGAAAAGAAGCTCTTATAGCATGCTGCTTAAGATTCCCTTCATGTAAGATTTGGTTCTCAGCCCACTTTCTGTCAGGCTTCCTGAGATCTGAAAGCAATGCATAAAAATTCTCAGGCTCGGCAGTGAACTCTCCTGAGCTCCAGACTGGAATTTACAGCCGCCTGTACACACCTCCGTCTGCACGTCCTGCAGTCAGGTCCAACCGAGCATGCCCCAAACCAAATTAATTACCCTCCCACACACCCGCTCCCCCTCCAGTCTTCTGTCCACGTTAATGCCATCGCCAATTTCCCAGGTACAAAATCTAGACATTTCAGTTCTTTCGCTTTTCATCTGACACTCCCCAAGATCGATCTGCTATCATTTTTTGTGGATTCATCTGTGCTCTGCACTGTGTTTTTGACTTGTGCTGCCCTAGTGAGGATTCGTCTCTCTCCCGGACCACAGCAACAGCGATCTAGCCAGTCCCCCTCCAGAAGATCCAATGTCCTGCAACTCCAGAGTGCTCCTTACCTAGACTAGCCAAAGGATGGCCCACCCTGAAGAGCTGTGTAATGGATGTACCTGTCCCCCTGCCCCCAGCTTCTCACTTGGCTAATCCAGTTAAATTGCAGAAACACAAATCACTTCCCTTTCTGAAAATACTTCAATGACTCACCATTGAATTTACAGAACAAAGTCCCCAAAGCCAAATTTCACTCATTTCCTTTCCCATGGTATCTCTTCAAGCCTTCTATGCTCTGTCTAACCACATTGAATGGCAGGCCCTGCTCCCCAAATAATGTAACTTTGTAACCTCAGAGTCAGTGGCTCATGGAATACTCTGTACAAGCTAGCTAAGCTCTTCCTGACTCAGGTCTCCTCGATGTAGCTACCTTCACTCCACTGTCCTCCATCTCATATTCCTAGGCTGAGTGTTCCTATACTAATCTCATCGGTGGATAGCACGAGTGTCTCTCAATCAGATTTTACAGCGCTAGAGGACAAACACCGTCTCCTGTTGTCATCTCTCAATCTCCAAGGCCCTTTGAATTGACTGAGTCAGTTATTCTCACCAGTCTGAAAATAACTTATTACTTTAAGAAATGGTGATTTTTACAAAAGAAAGCTTTTAAAAGTATCAAAGAAACAGTTATTTGTTTGCAACGTACCCAAAAAGTGAATTCCCTCAACTCTACTATATTAAAGACACTTTTTAAAGTCCCTTGCAGTTTTATTATTCCAGGTGCACTGATACTATAAGAGGCCTTTGTAGTCCACTGCTATAAATGTCATTTGTTCCCATTAAGCAGGCGTATAAGTGTATGAGATGGTTGTCTAAATTAATGTTAACTGTTTTAGACAGTATTAAGTCAGGTAATATATCAAAAGTGTAGAAATTTATAGGCAACACCAGAAAATCTACAAACAACAAATGCTGGAGAGGGTGTGGAGAAAAGGGAACGCTCTTGCACTGTTGGTGGGAATGTAAATTGATACAGCCACTATGCAGAACCGTACGGAGGTTCCTTAAAAAACTAAAAAAAGAACTACCATATGACCCAGCAATCCCACTACTGGGCATATACCCAGAGAAAACCATAATTCAAAAAGACACATGCACCCCAATGTTCATTGCAGCACTATTTACAATAGCCAGGTCATGGAAGCAACCTAAATGCCCATCGATAGACGAATGGATAAAGAAGATGTGGTACATATATACAATAGAATATTACTCAGCCATAAAAAGGAACAAAATTGGTTCATTTATTGAGACGTGGATGGATCTAGAGACTGTCATACAGAGTGAAGTAAGTCAGAAAGAGAAAAACAAATATTGTATATTAAAGCATATATGTGGAACCTAGAAAAATGGTATAGATGAACCGGTTTGCAAGGCAGAAATAGAGACACAGATGTAGAGAACAAATGTATGAACACCAAGGGGGGAAAGTGGTGGGGTGTGTGTGGATGAATTGGGAGATTGGGATTGACATATATACACTAATATGTATAAAATAGATAACTAATAAGAACCTGCGGTATAAAAAATAAATAAAATAAAAATTTTTAAATGTAGACATTATTTATAATTTGGGCTTTTTTTTTTTTTTTACTGAGCTCAATACAATATATGCTTGTTCTTTCTGTGACTATATGTCAAAAGAGAAGCAGCCAAAGTTGACTAATTATTCAAATAATTCAAATAATACTCACAGCTGTCAATTACTTGGGCATTTTAGCGAAATTATGGGAAGTTGAGTTGTTAAGGAAATTAGAAAAAGAGATGCTTTTGGTTCTGACTGAGCAAGTTATCTACTCAATTTTTATTTAAATTATGGAAGAGATGAAATCTAGCAGTTGATTTCAAATATTGTATTCCTTAGACTCATTTTCTTTTAAAACTTACTTTAAGAAACTGGGATATGAAAACATTGAGAATATAAATTGACCTAAATGGGCATATGTTTGTATTGTATCAGCCAGCTACATTATCAATTAGCTCAAAAGCCAAACTTGAAATGTAACTGGGCACTTCTTTGTCATTTCTCAGTGAAGGCACACACTCTTTTTTTTTTTTTTTTTTTTCCTGTACGCGGGCCTCTCACTGTTGTGGCCTCTCCCATTGCAGAGCACAGGTTGCGGACATGCAGGCTCAGCGGCCATGGCTCACGGGCCTAGCCACTCCGCGGCATGTAGGATCCTCCCGGGCCGGGGCACGAACCCGTGTCCCCTGCATCGGCAGGCGGACTCTCAACCACTGCGCCACCAGGGAAGCCCAAGGCACATACTCTTATAGATTACTTTTGGATTTTGGAAATAGTTATTATTACTTTATTCAATCATTTCTTCTCATATTTTTCCCCCCGCTAATATTTTTGAATGGTGAAAGTGCTTACAATGTATAAAAATTAGACACAAATTTTTACTCTTTAGAAAATATTTATTGACACGTTTTAATTTTCTTTCCATTTTCTGAGAAATAAACATAATACACAAAATACAGTAAAATGCACTTTTCCCATTTCAAATAAATATAGTTTACTCTTATAAAAAATTTAATAATCTGTGTAATTCACCACAGTATCTTAATCAGTGAAATAAGGCAAAGAAAATCTCTAGCTAAATTGTCACTTATTTTTATGATTCTCTCAACTTTTTGCTGGGGAAAAGGAAAACTATTCTCTGTAGAATTATATTGAGACTTGGAGACTGCCACTTCTTGTTTGGAGAAAGCAAAGATAAGTTCCTTTACAAAGTGTTTAGTGTCAAAAAGAGTCTCAGTTTGGCAGAAAGATAATATCCAGGTCTTTGCTGAATGAACTAAGTTATATGTAAACTTTTTTGTTAATACTTCCTAGAGACCAGACTACATTCTGAATTATAATGATTCCTTTGTATCACACTAGTCATTTTTCAAAATTAGTGGTTAAGTATTTAAATTAATAGTTATGTATGTAATATAAACCCAAGACAGAATTTTAAAGCTCTATTAACAGGGAAGGTTAAAAACAATGCTTCTATAACAGGACGAATGTATCCATTTCACAATTGTTATGCTTAAAGTTATAAGAACTGAAATCTACTGAATTATACAGACTTAACACAGACTCATATACACATATATCCCTGATCAGTTTAAGACAATGTTTAAGTTTGCTCTTGTAAGTAGTAAGAATATTTTTATTAACCAGCAAAAATCATGTTTAGGTAGTCACCAATCTTCAGAGTGTACTTATGTATAGCCTATTTACCCTCAAAAGAATATATCACCAAGTAATAAAAGTCATTAGTACTGTCTAACTTCCTATGTTAGCAGTTATTTGGAACTTTATATACTAGCAAGCTTATGGAAGTGAATCAAATTCACTGTAGCTCCAATCCCACAATAGCATGGCTCATTTACATGGATGCAGAAATGCTGGTCGAACTATGCCAAAGCATAAACCTCAAAGCATAACTGTGTCCAGTAAAAATCTTACACAGGCTATAAAGTGGGTATTAGATCAGTCCTCAGCATTATAAAGGGCATCAACTATTGTCCAGGTGGTGCCTTATAATATATATACTTTTCCCACTTTCTTCTAAAGGCTGGAACATTATGTGCTTGGGTATCCTTTTATGGCAACATTTTTATTTCTACACACTTCTGAAACAGTTAAGTGTGTGCTCAAAAAATTCACAAGTCCAATAAAATAAATTTGTGGTTTTCTTCTTTGACAGTCTTTATAATTCCTCCATCTCAAAGTGTGTGTTGAAGCTGTTTGCCATGGACGTGTGTTCAAAGATCCTTGACAGGCTTGGTTTCAACAGTTCCACTGAGTGACAAGGCAGGTGCTGATTGGTGTCATTCTTCAGGGCCGTCATTTGGTCTGTCCCAGGCTCCCTTCTATCATAGTAGAGAGCCCAGAGCAGAGTAATGGTGAGAATCATGGCCAGGATCTGTGTCACTCCAATGGAGATCCCCAGAAACCTGAGCACCTGCAGTTGTTTGGTTCCTCTCAAAAAAGAATACATCTTCTTCCCACAACCCTGTAAAAGAAATAACACAGTCAATGTTACTTTGGATGTGTTACAGTGGGTCAAAATAGTGAAAACAAGTCATCTGTATCAGTTAGTGGAACCAAACGACTTGAGTTATAAACTTGAAGACAGTGACTCTCAACAGGGAGCCCCTATGAGCAGCTGGAGGAGAGATAGAGGTGCGCACTCTTTGAAAAGCCTGCCCATGTGATTCTGAAGAGTCTACTCCTTCTGCTGGCTTCCCCACAATCTGAAATTGAGACTGGTATAAAATACAACATCTAGAGCAGGGGTGAGCAAAATTCTTTTTGTAAAGGGCCAGATAGAAAATCGTTTAGGCTGTGCAGGTCACACGGTCTCTACTGCTATCACTCGTCTCTGCCACTGTAACAGGACACAGCTATAGACAGTATGTAAATCGATGGATGTGCCTGGGTTCCAATGAAACTTCACAGATAAAAAGACGGTAGGCCAGATTTGGGGCTTAGGCCATATAGATGGATGACCCCCTGATACAGACTGATCTGAGATTTTTGAAAATAATGTGTCATTATTATTATTATTTGTATTCACTGTTTGATTATAGCTCATTTGGTCAGACATTTTTCCTTAAAGATCAAGAATGTTTCCCCAGTCTGTTGCTGAAGCTTGCCAGTGAGTGGAAATCAATCTGTTGCCTTCCTCCTACTGCACATGTGTGCACACACTTCTGTCCACTGCCTGTAGCAGAAGTACACATGGGGGAATTTCTATCATGACACCAAGTTTTAATTCTACCAGGTAGGGGTTTGAAAGGTACCTTTAGCTCCCCTTCAGGCTAGAGACAGCTGACTTCAAAAGATTAGCAAGGTTTCTCTTTGTGCTTAGTTTTAACTACAAAGGCTAAGGAGTGCCTGTCGTAGATATAGAAGAGATTTCTGAAAGAAGAGGAGAGGAGGGGAAAAAAAGTTAAGAGAAAGAAGAGTCATGACCGAGGAAAATGGGGGGCAGGAGGAAGCAAAGAAAAGAAGGTAGAATGGGTCTAACAATTGTCATAAGTTACCTATTAGGTGATCAATGTATAGGCTACTTGCCCTGTCTCTAGTGAGCCCACAGCATAGAAAAGATAATTTACCCTTCAAAAGGGAAGCTGATTCTAAATTAAAGTGAAAAATCTAGAAAAAGTTAAAATTATAATAAAATTCACGAACTTTGAAGATTCTGAGATTTTTCTCTATTTGGATGATAACAAATTAGCCTGCCAGTTTCATGGATGTTGCAGAAGACAGAGACAAAGGGCTTTATTACTTATAGCAATAGCAATAGCCAGGGTACATGCCAGTTCCTCAAGTCCCAAGGGCAACATGAAGAAGGCCAGATGATGCCTGCACACACAGAGGATTACATTATGGGAAAGGAACCCCAAGCTTAGGGAACCCTAATATTTTATAATGGGCAGTAAGTGCACCTGCCCCTCATATTGGAGAGAGACATTATCTTCATTATACTAGACAGTAAACAAATCTTCATTATACTAGACAGTAAACAAAAAGTAAACATAGACTGTATACTAGACAGTCTATGCAAACACCCTTGAAAAGACAGTCCAGAACAAAGGCAGCCAGTGTCTCTACTTGTAAGACACACAGAAATGCAAGAGACCCATGGAAAATTATCTCCCAACAAGAACTCGACTTTTTGAAGCTTTTATTCTGAGTTTGGGATAAAAGTGACTCAGTGCTTACCCTGCTGAGGCAGTCACATGAATAAAAGGAAACTGATAATTATTAAAATAACTGCCTCCTTGTTTTATTCCCCAGATTCCATAAGTAACTAAATCAAGGAAAGCAAGACTATTGAATCAGTTGCTAATTTGTGCATTATACTGGAGGAGAGGAATGAATAATATGTAATTCTTAGATTTCCAAAGACACTGATCAGTAAGTGTACCCTCATAAGCCATTGCTCTCAAGAAATAAAAATCATGTAGAATTAGTCACAGACCCATTTCAATAACTACCATTTTTGGTATACTATGTAATGCAAATTAACAGCAAAACGTTAGCAAAGTTTCATCAATTTCACCAAAAAGGAAGTTAAAATATTTATAATTAATACTACTTAACACTGGTTTAGTAAAATCACTTCTCTGGTCTTCATACCTATTTAATACACACACACGGTGTGTGCATGGGTGCACGCGCACATGCGCATGTGCGCGCGCGCACACACACACACACACACACACACACACACACACACACACACACTGTGGGAAACCAAAATAGATGTCACAATCTCCGAAATTCAAATATTTTTCAAAGAGTTCCACTCAGGTAGTCTATCAGAGCCCATTCACTCTTATGCTTATGTGTAATTCCAACAAGCATCCTTATAGGACACCATATAGATCATGACCTGTAGAGTCAGAACTGTGAATTCAGATCCCTCCTCTGCTACTTATAAACTATGTGACTTTGGGAATGTTACTTAATCTCTCTGTGCTTCAGTTTTCTCATCTGAAAACATGAATGATAATAGTGCCTACCTGTTTGGGATGTTGGGAGAATTCAATGAACAAGCACATTTAAACATTTAGAATGTGATCTCACATATGGTAAGAGCTCAGTAGGAATCAGATGTAACTGGTACGTCAGCCCACAGAAGATTAGAAAGCACAAATTAAAAGAGATGCAAAATCTATGAAAAGCAGGTATTAATGGACAAGAAGGAGCACAACACCTTTTTAGAGTATAAAGTACCAAAAGTACAGCATTGTGTCACCACCGAGTATTAATGAAACAGTCCTTGCCCACAAGAGTCAAGGTGGCGGCCACTGTTTCTCAAGAGAGCGATGTAACTATCCAAAAAGATTTTTGCCACTGAGATGATGGATCATGAGCCTCGTCACGAAGCAGAGAAATCTTTAACATAGTTTGAAAAGAGACAACCAAAAATACTTAATTAAGAGGGTTTAGCTTCAGACATTTGGGAAATTAATTTATATTAACTTATCATTTAACATCATTGCTAAGTAATGCAGCACCAGATCATCAAATCCATCTTTAAAGAAATTGATATAAAATGGCTTTGCATTGTTCAGTTGATTCCTTAACTATGTTTTCGGTATTTATTACAAAGATGGTTCTTTAATGGATAAAGAATCAGCATGCGATACCAATATGTTGGTAATAATAATAAATTCCACAATTAAAGCTAAACTACTCATGAAATACATATGCTGATGATTCAACCTTGTGAAATGCTGTAAGTCAATTATTGTTTGATTTCTACCTTTTCAGTAGTCCCTGGTGCTTAAATTTTACCCATATAGTTCTTCCTGTTGGTATAAGATCTCCCACCCCTTTAGACTAATTCACTCTAAGCTGAATGTGCAGAAAAGGTAATATTTTTTTTTTAATCTGTGACTAAAACAAAGCAGAGATTGATAACTAAGCTACAGTCTACTGTGTTTCATATTTTGGCATCAGGTAAAGTCTCTTTCAATTTTATTTTAAACAATCACATTTACCCAGAAATAAGGTACAGCAAATTATATCATCTAGGATGGTTTGGGAATGTGATATATTAGATAACACCGAATGTTCTAGAGTGGGAGGGGAACTTGGAAGTCAATAATTCAACTTTCTAACTTGTAAAAATATGGTTAAAAAGCACTTCTACAGTGCCATCCACAAAACTGGCAGAGAATAGTCTCTGAATAGTCTCTCCCCTACATAAACAATGAAAGCACTAGCAAAAATTGTGAGAATCAACTTTTTTAGAACTCTGGAAATTAACCAAACACTTGCAGCAATCTGGGGAGCATTTATTCAAGAAAAGCACCTGAACCTCAGTAAGAACAAAAAGCTTTGTGGCACTTTAATTTGCCTTATTCCCATCTCCCCTCCCCAGCTCTGCAGGAGCCTTGAAAACAAACAGTCTACGATTATGGTAAAAACCGTGGTCTGGCAGCCACCAAAGGCAACAGAATAGGGCTGGAGCTCCTTCAAAGCCCCATTCTCAGAGAATTGTCATTATTTGTCCTATCTGGGGGTTCCCTGGAAGAGCTCACTTGCAAGGCTGTCTTTATTTGACTCGACTTGCAGCTCAACCAGGGCGACAGCCTTTTCCCCTGGGGATAGTTGTCAAAAGCATTTAGAGGTAACTGTTCAACACTGAGGCTGCCTGAGGTAGTGGATAACAGTTGCACACAATGGGCTAGTCAAAAGTTTAAAAGGAAAAACTGGAGAATGTGAAATCCATAGGGAGTTTGGCAGAGCTCTAACATATTTGTGGGGATCTAGAAAGTTACACATGTGAGTAGAGCTCTGCTCAAGCCCAGGGCTGTGCACAAGCTCAGCAAAGACCTAAAGAGGCCCTAAGATCTCACTTCTGGTTAACCTTGAGGCTCTGTACACCCTTGGCAAAGGCTGGGAGACTTACTGGTTCCAGGTATCTAAAGGAAACTTCAGTTCATTCATTAAGTGACCACTAAGCTAAGTGAGCCAAGATTTCAGTGGCCACACAGGACAGCGAGTACAGACTTTACAGAATTAGTTCAGAAAAGTAATTAATGAACAAACACAAACAACAAACTTTGGGAAGGGGGGAGAATCTGATTTCCAAAGTTGCCACATTATATTATTTTAAATGTCCAGTTATCAACAACAACAAGAATTATAACACATGCAAAGAAACAAAAATGTATGGCACACACACACACACACACACACACACACACACACACACAAAAGCCATCAAAAAAAAAAAAAAGCTCTTCTAAAGAAAAGGACTCCCTGCTTCACTAGACAGCCCTTTCCACACGTGGACAACACTAATTCTTAAGAAGCATTTCCCTGTTGAAAACTGTCTTCCTAATAAGGATGCAGTAGTCCTAATTCTGCTCTTGTGACTTGTTTTCCATAAGGTAGAGAGCCATATTTGAAGTGTCATCACTTTCCCTTTAACCACTCGCTTCCCTAGGCTAAATATTCCTATAGCTCTGTCATGTTTTCCAAATATAGGCACTTCATCATCCTGATGATTTCTTTCTGGATGGTGTTGATTTTGTCAATGTTCCTTTGAAAATAAAACTGATTTCTAACTCTAAAAAACTAGAAAATGCAATGAAATATTAAGACAATCCAGGCTGTTGTGAATGGGTTTGGATGCCAGTGAAAAAAGCTTTTCAGTTCCACCAGAAGAGTGGACATGGGATTGTATCAATATTGCTCGGTCAGGACCTGGCCTCCTTAGAGTTCACTGGGCCCGAAGATTGTCTCCCTGTTGAGGTGGGCAAGGGTCGTTTATTCAAAGCAAAGGTTCTAGTGAGACGCCTCAGTTTTTATAAATAAGTCAGTCTTATTACTTCCTCATTTAGTTTACAAAGATAACCCCCAAACAAGACAGAATTTTAGTATTTAGCTTAGTACTAAGTTTGTTATCGGAATTCATTACATTATATGTTATTATTCTCTATCAGGAACTCCTCAGAAAGAGGTGTTATCTACAGATTATTTAAAATAAATGAAATCAATTGATGTCTCTAGGTACTCTAAAATGTCAAACCAGACCACCAAATTCTGCCACGCTGGAATGTATTAACCTGTGCCCCTGCATATTATTTTCCACTGAAGTGTATTTTAATGTTACTGAAGAACACCATAAGAAATTTCTCTACAAAATTTGTGAAAAATAATATTGAAGATATTTTCCTAGATAACTTAGAGTAGTAGATATAAAATCCCACTTGAAAAAAATACTTTTGGATTTTGCTCCCTTTGAAACATTAGAATACTTGCCCTCCAACATTAAAATGATGCAGGTGATTATGTGCCATTTCACCTGGGCTTTCAGAAAGCTCAGGGGCAAATACGAAAGTCAACCACAGTTATCCCATTTGCCTTCACATTAAGCATATCTAGCTACTCTTTCCTTCATCCTGACTTTCCATTGCTATTTATGTAGCTTTCCCTTCCAGTTTTATCAAGCTATAATTGACACACAGCACTGTATAAGTTTAGGGTGTACAGCATAATAATCTGATTTACATATATCATGAAATGATTATCACAATAAGTTTAGTGAGCATCCATCATCTCATATAGATACAAAATAAAAGAAAAAGAGGAAACATTTTTTCCTTGTGATGAGAACCCTTAGGATTACTCTCTTCACAACTTTCATATATAGCACACAGCAGCGTTAATTATATTAATCACATTACATCCCTAGTACTTATTTATCTTATCCAATGCTACTTATTTGTATTATTCATCCATTGTATCCTTTTGTTGTATGCTGCATTAAATCCTTTAATAAAAACAGATACAAAGTATAAATATACAAATAAAAGCACAAATCTCTCTACATGGCACACAATTTGATATTTCTTTGGTAACTTAGGAGGCATTGTAGAAACTTGCAGCCTACTAGGTAGGTATCATGCTGAATTCCAATGAACTATTTACACAATTACTTAAAGTTAAGGATTAACTTTCCACAAGAATATTCCTCTTCCTGAGAAGACAGTATTTTTCCAGATTTCTGTGTATAAAATAATTGCCTGCCTCAGCCACTCTTTAAATTCTTC
This sequence comes from Grampus griseus, assembly GCF_964374135.1. Classification (NCBI taxonomy): domain Eukaryota; kingdom Metazoa; phylum Chordata; class Mammalia; order Artiodactyla; family Delphinidae; genus Grampus; species Grampus griseus. The sequence continues at coordinate 29,407,309 of NC_139003.1, read as the reverse complement.
GTAGAAGCAGCTCCAGGGTTTACTGTCCATTCTGCATCACCCTCTTTGAAGTAATTCAGTCTGAACACAAGTTGTGAGCTTATTCTGAGCCAGTCAAATAATCACGCATAAGGTTTACACTTTTTCAGTGTAAACTCGGAAGTTTTTGTTGAAAAGCAAGACACTAAGTCTAGAGAAGAAAAAATGGAAATACGTCTCTGTAATCTATTGTACTGTTCATAGATATTTAGTTGCATAAACAAACATTTCTGTTGAGTGGGTCAAAAGGGGAAATAGAAATGTTAGAGTTCAAAACTGCATTCCATTTCACAAAGGTTTTTTTATTCAAAATAGGAAGGAACAGAATTGCATTTATTTGCTTTTCTCAAAATAAAATACTCTGAGGTGATTTATCCTGAATATGTTTTCTTCCTAGATAAAGCCACATTAATAACCTCAAATAATTCAAAGGTATGAATAAGACAAGTTAGCCAGTCTACTTTACTTGCTGCAATATTAAAATTCTGGTCGACTGTAAATAACAACACTACCTTTTTATCAGAGAAAAATCACTAAACCCCATATTTCCTGGAATCTATTTGAAGGCATGTCAGGATGCCTCATTTCACTTGAGGAAATTATACACTTGAAATTATTCTCTGATCTGTCTCCAAAATGAGTTTCTAAAATTAGAAGAACCCCCGTGGCTTTTCGGTACTCAATATTCACAAGGCACATCAAAAAATTAGGCAGACCTCTAATGTGCTTATGAAGATAAAGTATAAATAAAATCTAGGTGCCAATACATGCCAGTATTGATATTCCTGTTGTTGAGTTTTCATCATAAACATAACTCCCAAGTTTGAAATGACGTGTTCATTACCAGGTACAAATATATAATATTCAGATCTATTTATTTTAAAATTGAAAGCTGAGTGATAGCAGTTCATGAGTTCATGAGCTTTAAAGAGGTTGGAACAAAAGTTCTCCACTGATAATCATAAGCTCTGCAGGGAAATAAATCCTTCCTTAAAAAAATAAAATTCAACAGCAAGTAATAAAATTTACTACAGGATTTTCTGTTCTCTTAAGAATAAAGTTAGCCAAACCCATACATAGGAAATGCAGCAGAAAAAGTCTTCACGTATCTCAAAAAACTCACATCTCATTTAATCCTCACAAGTTCCCCATTAGAGAAGCACAATCCTCAAGTTTAAATGACTGTGTTTATTGAACATTTGTCATTTTCACCAGATATGTGGTTATAAAGAAACTAGCTTCAGCAAACTCAGAAGGTGGTATTCTCCCTAGGGAGGTGAGGTCCAGGGGCAGGCATTCCCTGCCTCACTGAGCAGAACATGTACAAAGCCCTCATCAGACGTCTCTCACTGGGCCCTTCTGTCCCCTAAATATTTGTCCTTAAGAAGTAGGAAGGTGTGAAAACAAGCAAAGTGGGAAACCACATGAAGTCCCCAAAACACTGACCTAAATTCTACCTTCAACCAACACAAATAGAACTAGAAAATGAGTATTTTCCTGTGTTACTAGCAAAATTCTGGGCAATTTGGTTAGTTAAACATCTAATCATAGATCACTAATTTTTCTATTTACTCTAATAAATATGTTAACAAGTTCCTGTTATTGTCATTAGCTACCACCATGCATTGAAGATTTGTGTTTATTATGTGCCTAGTGGTTTGCTAAGGGTTTCTTAAGTAGCTCTATTTATTTTTATAAAACCATAATGAGGTAGGTACTATTATTATCTCATTTAATAGACAAGAAAATTGAGGTTTATAAGTGGAAAAAAAATCTATAAACACTCAGCCTTCTCCTCACCATGTACTCCACATCTTGAAATTTTAGTGCCTAACTGAAGTATGGGCTTTGGAATCAAATAGATCTGAGTTTAGACACTTACTAGCTCTATGAAATTGGACTAGGTCACCGAGCCTCTTTGTGCCCCACATTTCTCATCTGTAAAATGGAAATAATAATACTGTACCTTCACAGAAATGTTTTAGGGCTGAAATGATGTAATGTATATAAAATGCTTGCTCACAGAGTTGTGTATGTGTCTCCTATTTGAAAAATCCAATGTGTACTTTTCAATCCCTAATTTACTTTAACTCTCAGCTATTACTGTAGTGGATACTACAAACCCGCACTATTCTAAGGGTTGTAAACATGCTAATTCACTCACCAAACAACTTGAGATGGGTACTCTGGTTATCCTCACTTTACAGGTAATAAAAATGAAGCACAGAGACGTTTAAAACTTGCCCCAGGTCACACAGCTAATAAGGAGTAGAGGGAAGGTTTAACCCAAAGAGTCTAGTTTTGGAACCTAGCCTTAACATCTGAACCACGTTTCCTCACTAAGGAAAACTCATTCTTAGAATCCTCTCCTTCTTTGACTTTCAGGACACTGCTTTCCATTTCTTCTCTACCTACAACAGGTGCCTTCTCCACTGCCCTTATGGGTTTCCATTTCCCAACTTCTGTCCTCTGCTGCATACCTTACACCATCTCTTTGTGTGGTCTTACCTCCTCCTGTGCATGTATTGCCTCATACACACTGATAACACCTGTAAACTGACAGTCCCCCCACCTGCTCTAGGCTGTTCTCTACTCTTCACAGTAGGTGGCTTTTTCTAGGGGAACACAGCCTCCTAGCCAGAGACCACATTTCCCAGCTTCCCTTGCAGCTAAGCACAGACATGTGAACCAAGAGAATGTGAGCAGAGGTGCTGAGGGCAGAGCTTCATGCACTGGACGTTCTCCTTCCTACTTCCTCCTCCTCCCAATTGACTGGAACTGGAGGAAAACAGGGGCAACTTTGGAAGACAGGTGTCATAAAAGGTGATGCTATCTCACCCCTGGGTCCCTGGGTGAACTTGTGCAGCAGGGCTGCCTGGCAGCCTGGACCAGCTGAGTGGTGCATGAGAGAGAAATTCGAGTCCTACCTCATCCAAGCCACTGTATCTGGAGTCAGCACTTTCCTAATTAGTGCACACAAATCCCAGATCTCTGGCTGAGTTCCGTCTCCTGAGCTTCATACTTCCTACTGGGTTTCTGCACATGGAGGACTTGACAGGAACCTTAAACCCAGCATTTTCAAAATGGAACTAATCAAATCCTATCACTCCCCTCAATGAACAGCTTTCTCATCTCTCTAGGGTCCAAGTCAATGTCAGGTGTCCTTGTCCTTGCACCTTCTCTGTCACTCACTCCCCACACCCACCCCAATCATCATTCAGTTCATTCTCCCTCTTAAATATCTTTCATATTCATCTCCTTGCCCTCCTCAGTGGCACACCTGAATTCCAGCCCTTACAATCCCTCACAGTGAATTACCTGCACAGTTTTCCACCTGATTTCCCCCCGTCAAGACCCAATTCTCACCTCAACTTCTGCTCCACAATGCCGACCTAATGATTTTTTTTTTTTTTTTTTTTTGCGGTATGCGGGCCTCTCACTCTTGTGGCCTCCCTCGTTGCGGAGCACAGGCTCCGGACGCGCAGGCTCAGCGGCCATGGCTCACGGGCCCAGCCGCTCCGCGGCATGCGGGATCCTCCCAGACCGGGGCACGAACCCGTGTTCCCTGCATCGGCAGGTGGACTCTCAACCACTGCGCCACCAGGGAAGCCCAACGACCTAATGATGTTTTAAGCACATATCTAAAATTGTTACTTTGTGCAGTACTTTTTCAGGTCAAAATATTATAATGGCTTTCATATCAGTACCTTCTAAAGGCAAAGTTTGCAAGTCTCTACTAATAAAGCACAAGAGGAAAAGTTGCTTGAATACTGAATAGGTAACAGGAAGCTCACAACTGAACTCTGTTGAGAAAGAGAATGAAAGAAAAGAAGGCATTTGTATACCTGAAGCAAAACTGGCAGAATAGTTCAAGGCCTGATTAGATCAAGTGAAGCTTGAATATAAAAGGGATTCATCCCCCCTCCACCAAGACCAAACTCGTCCTACAGGGCTTCAGATGATAAAACAGATATCACCCCAAGTCCGAGTCAACCTGATCCCTGCCAGCAGTTACGGAGGAGATAATGAAGTCAGCAGAGAGGCACGAGGGAGGGTCTTTGCCTTTATACAAAAGAAAACTGAGAATGGAACTTCTTAGGTATATTCCATCTAAATAACCACTGGGCTTGAAAGCTGCCTATGGTTCACTATCTGGGCAGGAGATTCTTTGAGTGTTTATCTGAGAATGGAGCTTCATTATTAATAAATCAGAATCCCATGGCAACTCTGTTCTCAGTTTTACTTTCCTAACAATGTCTCAAATTTGTGAACCTGTTTGTCACTTCATTCGGCAACTACTCACAGACTTCGGGATAAAATGCATGCGTTAGCAGGATATACAGGGCTCTTCATGAGCCAGCGTCTGCCCTGTCCAGCCCTCCTCACGCCTGTGCTCCCGCTGTGCTGTCTTGCTTCCAGCTCTAACGCTGCACCATTGCCTCTGCCTGAAATGCCCTTTTGGGCCCCATACCCCCCAAATGATTTCTGCAACTGGCTAACACCTGCTTAGCCTTAAGACTGGAGGCCCAGTGAACTACTACCCGCTCTGTGGGCTCTCACTGCACATCTCAATCGCAAAGACAGTGGCAATGAAGGACTGCCCACCCAGTGTCAGGCTCCTTCCTGTGTCCCAATCAAGATCGTCTCATTCCTACCTCTTCTTTTAGCCACTGATGTGAGGATCATTTCTATGCAGATGTGATCAACCTCACATCAGTGCAACTGGATGGTACCTGGCCAGGGGCCTAAGCTGTTACCTCTTGCTTCCTGCCTTGGGCTTCTCTTTCAACACTTGCCCCTAATTTTGTTTGTTTGGGGTGTGGAAATTTACTTGGTCCCAAGAAGAATCTCACTAGCAGCTTAAGAGCTGGATTCCCTGGGAGAAAAATAATCCATCCCACAACTAGGTAGAGATTGCCATAAGGCCACACCCCCATTTCCCCACCATGTCCTTTTGTACCCACTGTACTCTGTCATGTTTCTTCCTCTGGCTCAGAAGTGCTGAGATAATATTTCTATGTGTAGGATGTTGTGTGTGAAAATTATAAAATAAAAGTTGTTTCTATTAGTCAAAGCAGACATATAGTACTGACTCACCTTCCTAATTCTAACAAAGATGATGACAGGGGAAGAGTGTTAATAAAAAGTGTTGAGAGCTGAGATACTTCTCCCCAAAACTGTACACGGATTATAAAACAAATACCGTTTGCCAAGGACAGCAGTGTGCAAAGGAGATGGGTGAGGAAGGACCTCCAATCTGGGTGAGGGCTGAATTCTTAACTCTCAGCTCACAGAAAGGTTAATACACAACTGAGAGAATAAAAACCTCAGACAAGCCATCCCACATGGTCACCATGAGCTGCCCCCAGCTTTAACCTGGGGGAGCACCCCTGCATGTCCATTTACTATCTGTGAGCATTGGAGACCTATACACACCATCACCATCTGGGTTCTTCATCTGGCAAGTCAGGACTCAGAAAGATCACATCCCCTTCACACTCACACCCCTGCCCTCTTCCAGCTCTTTATTTGTATGTAGAGGTTTTCTGTTACTCAGAAAAGAAATAAACAACCTTCTAAAGAGGCAGAAATGGCGTGGAGCAAAATCATTTGCCGCAAAGGAAATTATTAAGAGTATTTGATATTCAAACCCAATACGCCATGGAACATACCAAGACTAAGCATCCAAAGAACAAGTGTCCCAAAGGCACACAGCTTCGTAGAAACCATCTTTCTGTCCGGCCCTTACATAACCTCTGTGAATAACTATTCTGAAGAAGCAGTCAATCTCGTTTTGTAGTTAGGAGAAAAACTACTGTTAACAGTAGTTTTTCTCCTAACTACAAAACAAAGAAATGTGGTTTTGGAAGCATATTTTACTTGACTCTCTCCCTCTTGGTTTTACGTTTTGAGTTGGTCCATTTGAAGTAGGGCCTGTTGTGAGCTTGTTTACATCCATTTATTTTTCTTGAGGTGGCGTTTCAGTTTCTTTGAGGAGGTGTTGTTTTTCTTCATTTCCTATCTGAGAGCAAACACCGCAACTATTCCCTACAACTGTGGTTCTTCACACTTTTAGGTATGGAGCCCCAAGAAAAGCTGATGAAAGCTATAGATCCTACTCACTGAAAAATGCATATAAAATATCAAAAACAATTTCAACAATACCACTTTTCTCTTGAAGCCCATCCAAGAGCACAGGTCCATGGGCAAGGGGTTAGAAGTCCCTGTTCTACCAAAACTTTTTTTCTACCAGCCTTCTTTATTCTCTCTCTCGTCTTATTCTCCAATCAAGTCTAGAACTTTAGTAACTGGTATGATGGAAAACTCGGCAGGTGAAAGAAGGAAAAGACGCATCTCAGTCTTGTATTTTACCAACTTAAACTCTGAGTCTGAGGTTTTGCTGAAGCCAAGTCTCACACCCACTGTTTAGACAGTGTGGTTACACAAACAGTCCCAAACTGCAGGGTAGGAAGCAGTCAGGAATCGTTGGTCCAGGCCACCTCCAGGGGGGCTTATACACTGCAGTTCCCTAGGCTAAAAAAATACTCTTCAATGGATCTTTGCATGGCTGGATCCTTCTCACCAACTGGTCTCGGTTCAAATGCCACCTCCTAAGACAGCCTGTTCCTAAACATCCTGTCTTAAATAATTCCCTCACCAATAAAGCCATTCTTTAGCACATGACCCTGTTCAGAGTCTTCAAAGTGCTTACCGCCACCTGAAATGATTTTTTATTGCTGTTTTTTTCTTGTTAAATGTCTATATCCCTAACTAGAACATAAGTTATACTGGAGGAGAGTTTTTTGTCTGAAACATTTTCCATGGTATCTTCAGCGTTCACAATAGCACTTGGAACCCAGGAGGCATTCAAAACTGTTTGAATGAATGAATGGGATAGAACCAAATTGAGGGTCAGAGATAGTTTTATAGATTTTTAAATCTATACTTCTATACAAGATTTTATACAATCTATACTTTTAAATCTATACTTTTATACAAGTGGATAGCTCATTATGGATGTTTGAGGGGCTGTGTGCCAAACCCAACAATACCACTGATGGAAATGTTTTTAAAATGTGCGATTGTTGCTATATTTCCGCTCTGTCATTTTTCACAGATTTCAAATATGTCATAAAATATGACATATGGGTCAGGGACCATGCAGGCCACCAGATGGTTGAGAATGATTTATTTCCTTGATTTCAGACTACTGAAGAAAGACTACAGGAAGAAAGTCAGTTCTTATCTCTAAGCTTACAGAATATGAAAGATAAAAGGGACCTTGAAGTTCATCTAGTCCAGATTCACTCTTAATTTAAAAATCCATTCTACCCACCAATGACATAGTTATCTGACCTTGACTTTAATATTTTTAGTGATGAGATACTCACGACTTTACAAGAGAACCTTTCTCACAACTGGACGGATTTTGATGAGCAAGGTTTTCCGTCTATTGATTCAAAATTTCCTTCCTGTAACTTCTGGCCCTTGGAGCAACAATGAATAAGTCTAGTTCCTGTTCGGAATGATGAACTTTGAAGACCTCTAAAATATCTCCTTTCAGTACTTGCTACTTCAGAATAAATTTCCCAGATACCAACAGCTGTCCCTCACTTGTTCACCCTTTCAGACCCCTCATCTTTCAGGTGGATGATCTCTGGGCACACTGCAACGAGGAAACGTATGTTCTCCTGGGCAAAGTGGAATTAAGTCTTATTTTTAATGATGGATTTAATTGTACTTTTGCCATAAAGCTACTAAGTGATCCACTTTTGTAAGTCAGCTATGCATATAATTATGCACTATGTTACCAATCTCAGCATCTGTTATTAATTGTAAAATGCAAAAGCAGATTACTCTCATATAATGAACCTCTGTCTCTGCTGGAAGTTTGTCTAAAGAACATCTTGTCACTGATAATGTCAGCTTGCTTTTCAAAGTCTTTTGATGAAAATATGAGAAAACTTTTTAAATAATATGGGCCATCAATTTGCACTTGCACAATAGTGTGGTTTCTTTTAATCTTAAAATTCATGTCACAAGCAATTCTAGACATCCTGAAATTAAAGTGTCTCATTATGAATACTACTAGCAAAAGTGAATTGCATTTTTAAACAAAAAAATTTTATTAAATGTTTAATTGACTGCCTTTCAACTAAATAATAAAACTGAAGTGAATCTGTCCATACTCAGACTTTGTGGGAAGATATGGTAAATTCATTCATGTTTTGTCATTCTCAGGATCAATATTGGTTATAATCATGTTACCAGTGTTGATCACTAAAGAAAGTAGAAATTATTACATATGTAGCCCAATAATTCCCCATATTGACTTGCTACTCCTAAAAACTAACAAAGGATTAAGTTCACACTAGGAAAGTGGATAGGTTTCAATTCACATGTCAACACTTACATCTATACTGTAATCCTCTGGGGTATTTTGGTTTTGGATTTTTCTGCAAAATGGTTTATTATCCCAGGAGGAGGCTCTCCCTGGGGCTTACATCTTAATAAATAAATGTCTGTCTGTAATCATCTGTTTTTTAAAACCTAGTGGTAAGTTATGTATTTGAATATCCACAATTACATCTGCATCTAATATTATCTTAGAAATATTAAGCTTGGTTTCCTGTTTTATGAAATCAATAGGACTTTAACTGGTGAACTTGTTAGGTGACCATCCCTACTACAGTCACCAACCAATATTTACCTTTCACTCAGAAAAAAAAAATGTAACATAATCACTGCAGAACTCAGAGACACTGACTCAATAATTCTTCGTTTAATATACAATATCTTGTATATTCCTTTTCATTCAAAGCCAAAATGCTACTAAGCATAATATGTTTAAAATGATAACATCCAAATACAATACTTCCCAGTAGTGTGAGGCACGACTATAAGTATTTTGATTATCTTTTAAAGTAAACACCTGAGTTATTCAGTTGCTTCAACAATTCTTGTTATGAGATAAATTTCATCCCCTCTAAATTCATATGTTAAGTCCCTAATCTCCAGTACCTCAGAATGTGATCTTATTTGGAAATAGAATCCTTGCAGATATAATTAGTTAAGATGAGGTCATACAGGAGAAGGGTGGGCCCCTAGTCTAATACGACTGGTGTCCTTATGAAAAAGGGAAATTTGGAGACAGATGCAAACAGGGAGAATGGCATGTAAACACAAAGGCAGAGATCTGGGTGATGCTTCTACAAGCCAAGGAACACCAATGATTCCCAACGAACCGCCAGAAGCTGAGGCATAGATTCTTCCTCACACGCCTCAGAAGGAACCAACCTTGCTGACACTTGATCTCAGACTTACAGCCTTTAGAACTGTGAGACAATAAATATCTGTTAAGTTACTCACTTTGTGGTACTTTCCTGCCCTAGAAAGACTAACACAATTCTGAATCTCTTAAAGATATTTGGCACTCCTCTTTGTGGCCTGCCTTCAGAGGCCAAAGCACTTCATTTTGGGTATCCTTAAATGTGGCAAAGGCTTGTCCTCTAAGATGAACTATTTAACAGTCAAAAGTTATTCATCTCTAAGACATGAATGAAATGAAACATTTGTGTGGGTAATCCAGCATCATTTTCAAATTCATTAATTTACACTATAAATTAATACAACTGATTTTCGAGCATCTCTACAACTGACTTTGGCAGACAGCCTAAAAGATGTTTTGAACAATGACAGTATTTCCAGGGAAAATCAGATGTGTGTGTGTGTGTGTATTATATTATGAATGATATAAACTGTTACTTTATGTTAATATGATTTGTGGTACCCAGATACTTGACTGGTGATGTATCTGGGAAATGATCCCAGCCCATCAGCCTGAGCAGCTTCCCTTCCACCTGATTCACATTTTGAGCTTCCATTCTAGATCAAGACTACAATGAAGCCTTCTATAAAGATGGAACTGTCTTATATCTGTGTTGGCCTACACAGGAACTGCTAGTCCCAAGTGGCTGTTGAGCCCTTAAAATGTGGCTAGTGCAACTGAGGAAATGTAATTTTTATTTTATTTTATTTTAATTGAATAGCCAATAGCCACTTGTAGCTATTGGCTACTATACTGGAATGGTGTAGTTCTAGATTTTAATTTGAAAATAGGATTTCTCCGCTAACAAAGTTTGAAAATCACCATTAAAGATGAAGGAATAGGAAAGCTTCTGCTAACAAAGGAATAACAGATGATTCTGATGAATTCTCCCGGAAAACATAAAGATGCAAGTTTCTTAGCCACTTGATAACTGACTTTAATCCCACTGAGCACCTAACTTCATTAAATCAGCTAAAACTAACATCACTGATATTAGCCAGCAGGGGGACCTGAAGAGTCGAGGACAGCATTTTCTCTGGAGAGTAGAAGGGTTTTTGGGGGTTTTTTGGGTTTTGGTTTTTTTGTCCATCCCCTGCCCCCATGTTTTAGTCTATATGGAAGCCCTAAATACACATTATGCTCAAGAACTACAAACCTTGTCTTCCCCAATGTCCGGAGTTAGTCACACACTCTGCATGTCTGTTTTTAAAGCGCTCTTAGGAAGTGGCAATAGAGCTTGGTTCTAGACAATACAGTTCAAAATCCAATTAATTCTAAAACCTAGTCTTTCCAAATTTACTTTGTTAAAATGTGATTAGTATTCAGATTTTTATATTAACTTTTAGCTTTGTCTTCTTTCTCCACATTTCAGAGGAAAACAATTTTCGAGTCCCTCATATTTAGACAGAAGAGGAAAATTGCATTGGCATGTTGTTGATTCTTTACTTCCATGATAAGTTAATGACATATGGCCTTACCTCTTGATAAAGGTCACTGAGATCTTCCTGGTGGGCCTGTTTGGAACATCCTGGGAATTCCCTAACACAACAGGAATCTGGGGGCCAGTCCATTTCTGTCATTTCCAGCCAGTCGGTGAAATAGACAACTCCACAGCACTTGAACTGCAAAAGAATGACTGGTCAGGCTCAGAAACAACAAAAATATTTTCTTAACTTATGGGAGACTGAACGTTAGATTTCTTAAATATTTGCACCCAGAGCTAAAGTCACTTCTGTCATCACCTAATGATATGTGCACATTTTATGTTGACAACAGAAATGTAATAGAGGACTCCATAATGGAACAATTCTGAACAATAATGCCCGTAACACATGAAGACAGATCAGGCATGACTGAGTCTTACCTCCCCCCAAATGTAAAATCCTCTACAAGTGATCACATAGCAGCAAAGTTAATACACACTAACAAAACAAATAGCTGAAATCTTATATTTAACATTAAACCTCTAGCTACTAGGGAATAGTTGATCAATCTATTTGCATATTGCCTAGTTACCAACTTAAATGCTTAACAAATTCAAATATTATATTAAAACTTTCCGCAATCTCTGTAGAAAGATTTTTGGCCAACAGCCCACGTCACAGAGATTACCCAACTCGATTCATTAACCAGAACATTTCCAAAAATTTCTGAGATGGAAGCATAGGTTTGGTCAACAAATTTTTATTCAACTGAGTGAGACTCTTGAAAAAAGCTGTCATATTCTATCACCATAATCTCAGAAGAAATGATGTGTCTTTAGTGTCAATAAAGTTGGATTTAAGACAAACTATGTTGTCTTTGTTTCTTTTTAGTCTCATTTCACCAACTATTAACAAAAACCTTCTCTGGTCAAAGTTTAGAAACCCTGCTTCAGGACATATGTAGATTAGATTCAGAGTAATTAACTATGAAAACTTTCTGCCCTTGGGTAGAGGGCAGTTACTCTTCCATATAGTCAGAAACAAGGGTTATGTACAGGCAGTCACGGAGAAGAATTTTGCCAGGAGTGACTGGCTTTGAAAATTATGTAGCCCAACAAATCACCCTGTGCTCAGGATTAACACTGTATTGTAAAATATCACAATCCACCATTTCAAAATTTCAACTAAAATAAACTTTAAAGAATTCTGAATTTCTTACGTAAAATGAAACAAGGAAATACAAAAAATCATTTTACATTTTTTCACTTGCTTAAATATCTAATTTGTGTGTGTGTGTGTGTGGTACGTGGCTCTCTCACTGTTGCGGCCTCTCCCGCTGCGGAGCACAGGCTCCAGACGCGCAGGCTCAGCGGCCATGGCTCACGGGCCCAGCCGCTCCACGGCATGTGGGATCTTCCTGGACTGGGGCACGAACCCGTGTCCCCTGCATCGGCAGGTGGACTCTCAACCACTGCGCCACCAGGGAAGCCCAATATCTAATTTTAAAGAGAAAAAAAAAATGGTCATGAAGAACCTAGGGGCAAGACGGGAATAAAGAGACCTACTAGAGAATAGACTTGAGGATACGGGGAGAGGGAAGGGTAAGCTGAGACGAAGTGAGAGAGTGGCATGGACTTATATACACTACCAAACGTAAAATAGATAGCTAGTGGGAAGCAGCCGCATAGCACAGGGAGATCAGCTTGGTGCTTTGTGACCACCTAGAGGGGTGGGATAGGGAGGGTGGGAGGGAGGGAGATGCAAGAGGGAAGAGATATGGGAACATATGTATATGTATAACTGATTCACTTTGTTATAAAGCAGAAACTAACACACCATTGTAAAGCAATTATACTCCAATAAAGATGTTAAAAAATAAAAATAAATAAAGAGAAAAAAATCATCTTGAGTACTATAAATGATGAAATACTGATGCTATGAGTAATACTAAAATTTTCCAAGAAACTTTAAAAATAATTTTAGTATTTCCCTCTTACAAATGTGTTCTAAAATCCACAAATATACCACAAACATCACCAATTAAGTCAAACATAAGTTAACATCATGTATTTTACATAAGTCATTGAGTATCCATAAAAAATACATGTAGTAAAACGACCACTTTCTAAAAATCATAAACTACTACCTTTCCAAGTCAGTCTTTTTAAATCCTTGCATGCAGAAGAAACCTACTTCTCATTTCCTAATGTCATGTGTGTTTCTGTGTTGCTGACAGGAGGACGGTTCTTGGAACATGCTCACTCCGTCCACAATAGAACAGCCCATTTATCTGGCCTTCTCAGGAAGTGAGGTGCTCCACACAGATGACTTTTCCAAATAACTTATGCATAGCATGTTCTGTGCCAGATGCTTTTTTTTATTTTAATAAGTCACTGAGATACTGTTGCTTTTTACATGGTTGTTTTTCTTCATCAATAGAAGATACGGAATTGATACTGAAAATTTTCCTGGAAACTCCCTTAAGCAAACCCATTCTTAAGCCACACATGACTATAGTCTACGTCTCCTTGGAGTCTTGCTGCCTCTTTTAGAGCCACATTGTGAGATGGGGCCACTCTTCTAACATGCTGTCAAACCGGAAAATTCCACCACCATTTTACATAAGCAGAACCTGAGGCTCTAAGGAACAGGACAAGTAGGTTGCCAAGATCACAGACCAGCCAGCGGTGGAGTCTATTTGTTCTCAAGCCTATACTCCAACTTCTATGTTAGAATCAATCAATCAATACAGTTCTTAGCATCAGTTTTTTTAAAGGTATTAAATAAACATCACTAGGGCTTAAGTGAGAGTCCACTAAAGTGAAGTACATGCCCAGACCTGCACCGAATGAGGAGTCAGGAAAACTGCAGCCTGACAAGGTTGCTCTACAATTTATTTTGGGAGAAGGTGGTTAGCTGAATTGTGTCCTTCCGCCCCACCACCAAAATTCATGGTGAGGTTCTAACCTCCAGAATGTGACCATATTTGGGAAGGTCTTTACAGAAGGCATTAAAATAAGGTCATAAGGGTGGTCCTAATCCCATCTGACCTATGCCCTTATAAGAAGAGGAAATTTAAACACAGACACAGAGGGAAGATGACGTGAAGACACAGGGAGATGACTTCGGCTGTCTACAAGCCCAGGAGAGAGGCCTCAGGAAAAAAGCAATCCTGCCGATGCCTTGATCTCAGACTTCCAGCCTCCAGAGTTGTGAGACAATAAATTTCTGTGGTTTAAGCCACCCAGCCTGTGGTACTTTGTTATGGCTGCAGCCCTAGCAAACGAATACTAGGGGCTTTTAAAAATTCTTTCAGGAGGCCCGGAGGTCTTCACCACCTCCTCTGGAGTGAAATAAGCCTATGATGTAAAGGAGGAAACTTACCATACAACCAATCTAAACATATGTGCGCTATCATTTGTAGCGCTGTACATTATCGACCTAGGGTGGCGCCCTCTTTGTACCATTAGAAAAAAAAACTCATTTTGTTTTTTTACCTGGATTATCATGGTCCACATCACAACTGTCAGAAAATAAAGAGCTCTAGGAAGCTTCCACTCCGGGCAGTAGCTGAACACAGCTTATTATAAATTCCCTAACGCTTCACTTATTTTCCCTTCACGTTGTTTTTAGTACAAATGAAGAGTAAACAAACAAAGTCAGGAAGCAGTTAAATAAACAGGAAATCTGTGCTGCAGTGATAATTTTCACCATCTCAACAACTGTAACACAAAGAGCCAGATTTGGAGATTATCCTGGACTTGAACCTCTGCCTGTATCCAAGACAGAGTAACTGAGCAGGGAGCAGGACCTCTATTGTGCAAGACCCTGATTCTCAAATGCTTTGGAGCCCAGCTTTAAATGCCAGTAAAAGAAAGAGATAGACTTGGTCATCTGGGAATGTCACTCCAATCGCAAGGAAACTGCTTGGGAGAAGAACTTAGTTTGAATCAATGGTTAACTTCAAGTCACCAGATTTTAAACATCTAAATATAGTTCCTGTCTGAGAGGATAATGGGATGCAGTGCTATATGGAAGGTAGGTAAGAAAAGCTAAAAGCACGTAACTTTGTAATGTTATTGTTAACAATAACTTATGATCCCATTTTATCTTCTCAACACCTGGAGGAGATAGGTACTTTTATTATCCCCATTTTATAGATGAGGAGACTGAAGCTTAAGGAAGTTAAGTAAATTACAGAAGCTCATGTAATAGTAAGCAGCAGAGCCAGAATTTGAACGAAGTTCTTTCTGACTAGAAAGTTCATGCTTTTAATGATATGCTGAGTCCTAATTTCCAAATAAGACCCATTATTTTAAATTTTCAAATGATGCTTAAATTACAGATAGCTCTAAAAGTCACGAAAAATTATCCATTCAAATCGAGCTTGGGTAATTATCAAGGAATTCTCATTAAAAAAGGAAAATTTAGTTTAGCAAAAGGGCTTTTAAAAGATTCTAAAATATATGTGAACCGTGGGAAATGAAGCGGAAATGGTGGAAGAAAAGCAGGGCATAGAGCTACTTAAAGTATTTCTCAATAAAAAATTACACCAGTGGTAACTGAATCATCGGCTTAACTTTTCAGCACAGGGAAAATGACCAAAGCCAAAGCTTTGAACACTTGTTTTGAAAGTGTGTCATTTATTCCATACCCTCTACCTCAGAAAAGGTAGCACTTACCTCTCTCTGAAAAAAGTTCCAAGCATGAGTAAGCCACCGGTATCTCGGTAAGCCATAATTTGTCATTCTGGCTTTCAAAGTGACCATGTCTGACCACTGTACTGGAACCTAGCGATAGAAAAGACAAAGTATCAACAACTGTAACATGCAAACAGCCACATTCAGACACACATACATTCACAGATTCACACAAATACACTCACTCTTAGACTCGTCCACATACTCACACTTACTTGGAATGTACTGCCATTGCCAAACACTGCCTTAAATTTGTATTTGTTTGTGGCTTAAATTAAGCTCAGCGTTATTAAATACGTATCAAACAATCTCTACTTGTAGATTTTTGTACTAAATGAGGAAGTACTTCATATTAAGCAAAATAATGCGAAATCACTTAATGCCGATATCAAGTTCAAGGAAATCACAAAGAAGTAAAGCTCTATGTTCTGTAGATACACCCGAGCTCCTCATAACAAGCGATCCCTGCTGCAAAATGCCCTTTCATTTGATTTCGTAATGCTATGAAATGGTTCTTTGAAGTGACTGCAGATTATGGTACTAAAATAAAGGGAGAAGAATTAAGGGAACGAGTTCAGCTCAAGCCAAGCCTCACTCTAGAATAAGTCTGTAAACTTTTCAAAAAGTGGATTTTAGGGCTTCCCTGGTAGCGCAGTGGTTGAGAGTCTGCCTGCCGATGCAGGGGACACGGGTTCGTGCCCCGGTCTGGGAAGATCCCACATGCCGCGGAGCGGCTGGGCCCGTGAGCCATGGCCGCTGGGCCTGCGCGTCCGGAGCCTGTGCTCCGCAACAGGAGAGGCCACAACAGTGAGAGGCCCGCGTACAGCAAAAAAAAAAAAAAAAAAAAGGTTGGATTTCAGAGGCATGCTAGAATTCTAGAAAAATTGTTCTGAAATTAAAGCATTTTTTTGTGCTCTGCCTCTTAAGGTACCTAGCACCATGTCCCTGAACAGTTTTTAATCATGACACAGCTTCAGGTACACAACACAACAGTTGGCAAGAAATCTAATTAGCATATCATGTTATGTTTTGTGTACAGTGCTACAGGAGAAATGGGGTCACAAAAATCCTAGTCTCTCCACACGTGTTTTATTAAAGTAACTCTTGGGAAACTAGACAGACATCCACACCTGATCTATGGAGCAATACTGACCGGGCTAAGTCAAGCAAATTTGACACTAACTCAATATTCATAATATTTTGAAATCTTATTTTTAAAAATAGTAATATCGGCCTTTCCTGGCGGCGCAGTGGTTGAGAGTCCGCCTGCTGATGCAGGGGACGTGGGTTCATGCCCTGGTCCGGGAGGATCCCACATGCCACGGAGCGGCTAGGCCCATACCGTACCGCAAAAAAAAAAAAAAAAAGCAATATCAATAGTAGTTTAAAAATTCCTGGCCACAGAAAGTCTTCATTTTGTTCCTTTGTTAATTTTCTTTTTTATTACTTGGAAATGTACAATACAAAAGAAAACACCCCAACACCTGGGCATACAACTTTGTTCCCTAAATAATGGGCTGACTGGGTATACTGTGTGTTCATCTGGTTCCAGCAAAGTTCAGAGAACTAACCAAAGTTCAAGCTATGCAGTATAAATTCTTATTATCTCATATCCTTTTGAACATAAAATAAATAGAAGTGAAATAAATTCTCTAGAAATTTATAATCTGAAACAGTTAACATGATTGACAGATTTCATCTAGTGAAGGAATGATGAATGGGAGGTGAACATGTATACAAAAAACAGAAATAATGGGAAAATAGGCTGCCTGATGCTCAATCTCTTGATTTGGTTATTAGAACAGTCTTATTTTTAAGTTATTTTCCAAAATAAATTAAGTTGTTTCCCACTTGTGACCACGATTGATCTGAAACCAAATATAGCAAGAAACACAGGTGATCACTGAGGTTCGGGCACAAAATACAGTGCTCTGGCCATAAAGGAAAACACACATGTATCGGCTCCTTGCATGGAACAGAGAAGAGCACAAAGCCCATTCTACGCAAAGTCTGGGTTCTGCAAAATTTCGCAGCTCATAAACTTTAACGGCACTTTTCATTCACGTTGCTATTAGTGCAAAGGCAATAATAAAAAAAAAAAATTCTGACAAACGTTTTTCCTAAAGGACTACTTTCCACATTTCACTTTTAAACAGCCCTTGTTTTATCCTGGTGACTTAATAGGGGAAGATTTACACAAGCAAAACAGTGATGTATGCCTTCAGCAGGCACGGCAGTGTACACCCATCTAGTACCATTGTGATACTAAAAGAATACTTGCAGATGGCCCCTTCACAGAATAGAAGCAAGTATCTAAAAAGTATCAATTCCTTTCTGTTTCCTCAAGTTCCTTAGAATTGTACTAGAGTCAAAATATTTCCTTTCAAATACCTTAAATTAATTCATTTCAAACTTGTTATAATTTAGGAAATTTATCAAATATTAGTATGATATAAACACTGTTCAAGCCATTTTTTTAAATCCACTAGAAAGTAAACTCATTTTTAAAAACCTTTTAATTACCAAAAAGAACACAAAAGCTGAGATGAGGAGATCAAGAATTAATTATACAATTTACTACTCATTGCTTG
The DNA here is from genome assembly GCF_964374135.1 of Grampus griseus. NCBI lineage: Eukaryota > Metazoa > Chordata > Mammalia > Artiodactyla > Delphinidae > Grampus > Grampus griseus. Next base: position 29,389,248 of record NC_139003.1, on the reverse strand, counting down.
AATGTTAAGGAGATCCATGTGTTTTTTGAAATTAGAAGAAATTAGTAAGACACCAAAGCTGAGTCCCTGGAATCCATCACTTTTTCATTCCCTTAATATGCCAAGTTTCTAGGGATGGTGTGAAAATATGATTCTCAAAGACAACAAGAGCATTCCTATTGTAAGAGGAGATTTTGTTTTGAAGATAGTGTTTAACTTTATATTAAACTAGTTAGAACCTGCCCTGACTTTTCAATTTTTAATAGAGAAAAAAATAACCATAAATTCTCTCTTCTTACTGAGAGTTGTCACACATTGAAAGCATGAGTGTTTTCAGAGGGGTTCAGCTGTGTAGCAGTGCCAAAGTATCGTTTACATGTAAATTGAAGTATGTAGAGTACCCACTAGTCTGTAATTACCACTTAGTATTCAAAACAGTGTCACAGTACAGTAGCAGATTTACCATAGAATCTTTAATAACTGCATCAGTACCAGAGATGTCTTCAATTTTCTTACACAACTGCCAAAATGCCTCTCAGAAACAAATGTAAAAGAATCTGCTTCATGGATGGTGGTGATGTGATGAACTGGGAGATTTTGATTGACATATATACACTAATATGTATAAAATAGATAACTAATAAGAACCTGCTGTATAAAAAATAAATTAAATTAAATTAAAAAAAAAAGAATCTGCTTCGCTTCTTAAGAGCTCTTAAATTTTAAAATGTTGAAGACTGACCTGGGGAACTTGCCACAAATGCAGATACTCAGTCCCTGCCTTTTCCTCTATTCCGATCTAGCAGCTCTGGCCTAGAGCCCTATAATGTGCATTTTAAAGAATCACCCTGGTGGACTCCTGCTGTAGACAGTCCAAAGACTACATGTTGGGGGAAAAAAAACATCATCTTCCTGAAACAGAATTACTCTACGAAGCTCACAGTGGAAGAATCTGACCTGCCACCACAAAAACAGCCAGACTTCACAGACATGCAAAAGTGCTCAACCTCATTGATAATCAATGCACCAATTTTCACCAATGAAGTGAGCAAACATTAAATAAGTAATAATGCCCAATAGAGCAGAGGTGAAGTGGAGTGGTATACCGAACATGACTGGTAAAATCTTAAGGTTAAGAAACTCTTATTCTCATTCATTCTAACACACACTTCTTAATTTGGAAGATGGTTCGGCTTCCTGCAAACAGAAGGTACATGTTTCCTAGCCACCAGTGTACAGCTGCAGTCAGCATTTTATAAGGTTTTCATGTAGCTTTTCAACTTTTCTCAAGTCCTGTTGCAAATGTGAATATTTCCTATTATACACTCAGAAGATGGTAAAATTATTTTAGAACATATATAATTTTCAGTCTATTATATCCATGTTTAAGCAATCTGTGGAATTAAAGATATATATAGGAATAGAGGAAATGAAAAATTACAAATTATGCTTTGGAACTATGCTTTAGACACAGAAAAGAAAATGCTACATTTCAGAAGTATTGGGAGTATTCATTGTTACCAGACAGCATGAACATTCAAATTAATAATCGTGTGCCTAACAACTCCAGAGTATCTGATTTAAAAGGCTGAACGAATATTGTTTCAGACTGTGGTTATATTCCATTTTGAACTCACCATAATTTCCTGCTCATATGTCCAAACACCACAAGCCAGTTCTACACAGAAAATGACAAGTAAACTTCCAAAATACTGTAGAGGAACAGAAAATGAATGCTGTTAGGATAGACTCAAAGTAAAATATGGTCATCAGAGACAAGCTAAATATTATTCAGTGTTGTTTATTCAAAGGACAAGAAAACGGAGGCACATATTCAAGACGCTCCCTCCCTTGGGAGCAGATGGGGAAAATTTCAGCAAATTTTGAGATATCGGCAGACAGCATTCAATACTCACCTAAGTGGGTCGTTTGGATGGTGCTTCATTTATCAAATGCTTTCATAATTAATTCACTCAATGGATAAGACTACCTCATTTTACAAATGAAGAAATTAATGTGAAAAGTATACAATAGGACTTGCTCAAGAACGTGCATCATAAAATAAATTTTGGAGCCCTAAAGGGACCACTGCAGCCATGTTCTTTGTGCTTTTCCTTGCCACTTCTCCAGTTGCGGAGGTCACTTTACAGAAGTAAACAGTAAAAGGGTGAGAAAGAAGAGGTTCTCTGAAAGTTCACTAATTCCAGCAGAACTAAAACAACTCCACTGCTGTCATGAATCCTCCGCTCCATTTATGGTGCCAGTCAGGGTGGAAGGATCGGGTAGTGATGATTATTGATTATTCCTCTTCACTGGAATGACAGCTCTATCAAGGGCAGAAATTTACCGTGTTCCTTGTCACAAAGTAGGTGCTCAATAAATTTTTTTTACATAATATATGAATAGATAAGAATATATGAAAACAAATCAGAATGTGGTGTGGAGAAAAAGGAACCCTCCTACACTGCTGTGGGAATGTAAATTGGTGCAGCCACTATGGAGAACAGTATGGAGGTTCCTTCAAAAACTAAAAATAGAGTTGCCATATGATCCTGCAATCCCATTCCTGGGCACATATCTGGAGAAAACCATAATTTGAAAAGGTACATGCACCCCAAAGTTCATAGCAGTACTATTTACAACAGCCAAGACATGGAAGTAACCTAACCTGCCATCAACAGATAAATGGATAAAGAAATGTGATATATACATACAAGGGAACATTAGCCACAAAAAAGAATGAAATAATTACATTTGCAGCAACATGAGTGGACCTAGAGATTATCATACTAAGTGAAGTAAGTCAGAAGTGAAGTATTTGTCTAAAGACAAATATCATATGCTTATATGTGGATTCTAAAAAAAAAAATGATACAAATGAACTTATTTGCAAAACAGAACTAGACTTAGAGACATAGAAAACAAACATATGGGCACCAAAGGGGAAAGGGAGGGAGGGATAAATTAGGAGTTTGGGGTTAAAATATACATACTACTATATATAAAATAGGTAACCAACAAGGACCTACTATATAGCACAGGGAACTCTACTCAATATTTTGTAATAACCTATAAGGGAAAAGAATCTGAAAAAGAATAGCTATATATATGTATAACTGAATCACTTTGCTGTACACCTGAAACTAACACAACATTGTAAATCAACTATATTTCAATAAAAAATTTAAAAAATAAAAGTTAAAAAAAAAGCAGAGTGGTACAATGGAAAGAGACTGGGAGCTGCCTTGGACTGGGTGATCAGGAAAGGGCTCCATTTTTGTGTGTGTGTGTGTGCGGTACGCGGGCCTCTCACTGTTGTGGCCTCTCCCGTTGCAGAGCACAGGCTCCGGACACGTAGGCTCAGCTGCTCCGCGGCATGTGGGATCTTCCCGGACTGGGGCACGAACCCGTGTCCCCTGCATCGGCAGGCGGACCCTCAACCACTGCGCCACCAGGGAAGCCCTACGCCTACATTTTCTTTTTCAGGGAGCTCTGAGTCCTAGTCACCCTTGTGTTGATCACTGCACAGAGAATCACTCAGTCACTAGTTTAAGAGCTGGATCTGAGTGAGGCATCTATAAAACTTGGTGTTAATCCACAGTTTAAATAAAACAAAGCCAGCGAAGAATTAAGCAACAACTCCCGTTGAGCTCTGTTATGGCAGGTAGGGTACATACATATCACATTTCACTACAAAACCGTCTGCTGTCCTCAGCATTACTGAAACACGTGTATATCTCTCCTAATGACGTCAGTATGTGTCTGTCAAGCCCTTACTTTCCCAACACACGTGGTTTGCTGAGATGGTCTGTACCAAGCTAGTCTGCAGGGCAACTCACCCCTCTCCTCCATGAGTGCTGTCCTAGAACAGTGGAAAGAGCTCTGAATTTGGAGTCAGCAGACTGAAGTAACACACTCTGTGATCTCTGGAAAAATCATTAAACTGCCCTGACTTCAGTTTGCTCATCTGTCTGATGAAGATAAAAATAAAGTCTTCTTCACTGTTATCATCAAGGCTGATTTGACACATGGGAAATTGTTCTGGAAAATTTAAAATTTTGAATTTGTAAAGCATTATACAAATGCAATTCTGAACTCGTTTGTGAAATACAATCCACTATGGACTTGCCCTTTCCTCCTGGATTTGACCTTCATTCCCTGCAGTGTGCCGCAGTTTCTTCTTCATCATTGTTTTCCAGTATCTCATCTCTTGTTCTTTACCATTTTACCCTTCTCCTTCCCCTTGTGTGTCTGGGTATCTCTGTCTCCTGTGTATCAAGCTTCAGAGGCTTCAGCTTTTAAACCAGTCGGCTGCCTCACCCACAATTCACTGCGCTTACTAACCTGCCAGACCATCGGTTCTGCCTGGCAGGGATCTTGTTCGTAAACATTATTTTATTCCCAGTGCCGAGGCAGGACCTGTCACACAGCAGGTATTTAATAAATGTCAGTGGAAATAATGATCAGCTTACCAACTGAAAAAACCAATTTCAGGTTTCCTTGAATTTCTCTGATTAATTTGAGCTCTGAGTTTCTTGTTAACATTTGACTTCCCTTGACTTTGCTTACACATTTCTGTACTACATTGCCTCTCTGTTTTACTGTGTGTCTTTCTGAAGGATTATAGTATGATAGTCCAGGGTGCCTTTAAACATATAAGACAATTTACATAGTTAAGGAACCATATGCAGACTCTCCCCATCTTTCCTGAGCTACTATCAACTGAACATTTTAAATAAATAAAGCCTGAGAAAGTGTTTATACAAGGGACTTAGAATGCAATTATTTGCATTAACAAACTATTTTATTTGCTTTAAAAATTAGTTGATACAGACTTTCTTAAAACAGCTAAGTTCTTCTACTGTAATTAAACTAAAATTTGTGTTCTATGAATAAGTTTTATCCCTAAACATATGTTCATGCAAAAACTGCATCAAGTAAGGCAAGCTGATAATAAGATATACCCTCAAAATGGTGCAATTAATTAGTGATTTTTTTTCACCAAATCTCTCAAGCCGAGAATAATTACCTTTCAGTTCAGAAATGAGTGTCCTTACTGATTTAGATAACAGAAGATTAGATAAAACACTGTAGGTGAAATTGCTTTGTTGACTTTTTTCAACTATACAAATGGAAGAACATGAGCTTTGAAATAAAATAGACCTGGCTTCAGATTCTGGCTCCTTTACATACCAGTTGGATGACCTTGGGCAAACCACTAAGCCTCAATTTCCTCATCTGTCAAATGAGAGTGTTAAAATTGCCTTGCAGTGTTGCACTAAGGATTCAACCAGGTAGAGTGCTGTCCCACAGGAAGCATTACCTAAAGGGTAGCCACTATTAACCATATCGTAGTATCTATTAGAATATAAACTCCATGAGTACAAGAGATATTATGTTTTAAATACTTAACATACTGCCTGGCATAGAACATGTACTCAGTGAATATTTCTTGAATGCATGTAACTATGACTGCAGAATGACAACAAGTAAAACTGTTCATTTCCTCCTAAAGACCGTTAGTGTCACTCGCTCTAAAGGGTCTTCTAAACCCACAAGTTATTTGGTAAAATCTTTAGTAAAATCCCTGTCTAGTGAGAAAATAGCTGGTATTTTTCAAAAGATCTTTATTAGGAAACGAGGGCAGGAAGGGCGTGGAGGGTGGGAAACCAAATTCTTTTTTAAAAATACTGAAATCAATTCGTCTGTTATTTTAAATAACGCGTTGGCCACAGAATGGCAAGAATGGCACAGTTTAACTAGTCCCTTTGTCCCCTGGATGTATTTGAGGAGGAACGCAAAGGCATGAAATCCCACCTTCCTATTTAACCCTTGGTGACCTGTAAGTCAATGCATCCTCCAGTAGAAATAAAGGGGATTCATTTCTCGTATTAAAGATTATTTCATCTCATTATATGTGTACAGACAAAAGAATAAAATCTCCAGGAGGTCTTTTGTTAAAGGAACATTCATTTATGAAAATGAGCTGCTTCCCTGACACCTCCCCCACTCCCCAGGATCTCCCACTAAACAAAGTAGATTAAACACACGTCCTTATCCCTTCTCCCTGTTGAAGCTTCACTAAAACAATAAAGGGATATTTTAAAAGACATAAACCCAGAGATAAAGGAAAAGGGAAAGAAGACAACAGCAAGTATATTTGGGAAGGTACAAAACAAACAGTTGAGTAGCAAATTTCTCAGCAGTCCCCCAAAAGCTGAATGCTTAATCAGTAGTGGAGAAAGTAGGGAACAACCTGATTCACATACAGAGTCCCTCCAAATGCTTAGGTGCTGGAAGCCCTGGGTACTTGCAGAAGTGGATGAAAGTAGGACTAAAAAGAGGATGATTTGTTGAAAACTTGTTTAGGAAGAAGTTAGAGCCCTCAGGTCCCCTCCCCTACACTATGTAGCTGGGTACTATCCACCCCTACCAGTAAAGAAGTTAGGGGTTATTCTGTGGAACCAGTAAAACAGAGTCTCAGGACTGGGGACACTAGGTATAGTCGAGGATAAAGCAGAATACGGGAAACAGAACTGGAGTTCAAATTTAAATACCTTTTCCGCAGAGGATCAAAACCAAAAGAGCATTGGATTTCTCAATAAAATATTGGAAGCTAGAGGCAGCAGGAGGATGTCTTCAAAATTCTGAGGAAAAAAAATGATTTCCAACCTATAATTCTATAGCCATTAGAATTAACATGGATGGACCTGGAGATTATCTTACTAAGTGAAGTTAAGTCAGACAGAGAAAGACATGTATGATATCACTCCTATGTGGAATCTAATTTTTAAAAAATGATACAAATGAACTTATTTAGAAAACAGAAACAGACGTGCAGATATCGAAGACAAGCTTATGGCTACCAAAGGGGAAATGTGGGGTGAAGGGATAAATCAGGAGCTTGAGATTAACATACACATATATACACTAATATGTATAAAATAGATAACTAATAAGAACCTGCTGTATAAAAAATAAATAAATAAAATTAAATTAAAAAAAATACACACACTACTTATATATAAGATAGTTAACCAACAAGGACTTACTGTATAGCACAGGGAACTCTACTCAATATTCTGTGATAACCTGTATGAGAAAAGAATCTGAAAAAGAATGAATATATGTATATGTAGAACTGAATCACTTTGCTGTACACCTGAAACGAACACAACATTGTAAATCAACTATACTCCAATAAGATTAAAATTTAAAAAAAAAGGAATTAACCTGTAAGGATATTTAAAGCCATTTTTAGGCATGCAGGCTTTTTAAAAAATGTATTTCCTATGTATGTTTTTCAGGAAACTACTGGAAGATATGCTACCTCAAATGAGAGACTAAACAGAGTAGGACAATGACTTGGATTCCAGGAAACAAGGGATCTAAAACAAAAGGGAGGCAAAGGAAATCTCAGAATGGTAGTAAAGGGGGTATTGCGTGACGGCAGCAGCTTCAGCAGTCTAGACTGGAGTGGGTCTAGAACGTGCTGAGAGATTTCTTAAAAAAAAAATCATCGATAGAATACCCCAAATATTTGAATATATGAAGAGAAAACGTACACCAGGGGAAGTTTAGAGTTGATTTAGACAGAAAACATAGAAAACAAGGAGAGTTACGAATTCCAAAAAAAAAAAAAACCCAAAGTATTATTCCAGAAAGAAAAAAGTAAACCTGGTAATTTACCTGGCCCATCTGTGAATAACATTTACATAGTCATGAGCATGTAAACACTGTTCTAACCAAAATGATAATATATCTGTGTCGAGCTGAGAGAGGAAGTATGCATGGGGCGGGGCTGGAGGGTGGTGCGGCACTGAGGGCAGGAAAAGATACCAGTTCCTCATCTTGCACAGACGTCAATGGATAGGGCTTAAAACTAAAAGAATGAGAAGAGTTAGATAAATATGTGATTTAGAGATATGGAAGTAAATTCCAAGGGACTCTGCAAAAAAAAAAAAAAATTGAAAGCAGTTGCCTCTTTCTTAGCAGTGGAAAATGACAAAGGTAGAGGACTACTATTTTTCATAAGAAGTATTTTGGAATTAAATTTACTCTACACTTTGTGTATGAAGCACTCTGATAAAAGTAAAAATAAAATTAAAACAAACAATAGCCCTGCCCCGAAGACTCGACAATCAAGAGAAAGATGCTGGTAGCTGGAGGATTTTATATTTTTTACACAGAAAATGTTATTCAAAAAGGCTGAAAATTATAAGTAGCCCAATTACACTTCATGGTTATTGAGAGTAAAGGAGGGGGGTGGCAACTGGAAACTTATACTCAGGTGCTGTCATCCTTTTCCTAAATGTACCTTCAGTAGCTGAAAATAGGGATTCCGTAACAAAATGCAAAAAGTTTATATTTAAATGTGATTTACAGACCCGCCCCCCCCCCCACCCCAGAGGTCTCTTTCACTAGACCTTATTTGGAAATTTGAATGTCTCCTCCAATATTGCTCATAAAACCACACAGGCAGTCTGCTCAAATCAATGCGAGCTGGATTATTTTCCAACTTGGAGAATTCACTTCAGTCACAAAATTTTGAAGTTTAGAACTCTATGTTATGGGCAATTTCGTTCAAGGAGGGAGGCTTGGATTTAGTTTATTTGCTCAAGAAACACACGTTTGTATATATAATCAAGTACTGTGAGTATACAAAATTAAAAGTATATAAAAAGTATGTAAAAAATAAAGTATTCTTATAGGTATATATGTGTATGTGCAAATGTATGTATGTAAATTTATTATGTCAAAGGTATATATATACATTGTGTAAGTTATTCCCCAAAACATATTACAAAAATATCATTAGCTGTATGTTTGAAAAGAGAAAATGGAGCTAGGTACATTGAGAGGCAACAGAACACTAAGTTTTTCAGAGCACAGTTCCTGGATTCAGATCCCAGCTCTACCACTTCGTAGTTGGGCAAATCACTTAACCTTTCTGTGTCTCCGTGTCTTCATCTATAAAGTGGAGATAACAATCGTGGCAACGTTATAGTATAGTTGGGAGAATTTAATGATCCAATACACATAAAGCACATACAATAGTGGCTGGCACATAGTACATATTATATCACGGATGTTGGCAGTGGTGTTAGCAATACCTCACGATCCATCATCTATAGACCCCCCCACTACTGAACACAAATGCACACAAGTACATGTTCACACGGGTATTTACAAAACCTTTCTTGTCTTTGAATTAAAACACCTACATTCCCATCTCTGACCTTTTCAGTAGGAAAAAAAAAAAAAAGACTACCAGTAATATCAAAATTTTAAGGATGGCAAAAAAATTCCTTTTTCGCTCCTCCAAATAATGCCTAATTAAAGCCACAAATGCTGCTTTAACTACTATATCAAACTCCTTGACACTTTATCTCAGTAATTCCATCTCTTTTTATGTTTTGACCTTACATTAAATCAGTCAGATCAGCTTCTTTTGAAGTTAATAGTAAAATTAACTTTTGTTCTTATTCATCTTACAATTTTCATAATGAAATATAATGTCATATAGCCAATGAGTGCTTAACAGTTCATTAAATTGAACTTTCATAAAAACACTAATAAATGAAATAAGTATTACTTATGTACGTTAATAATTGATTTAATAAAATTTCAAAGAAAGTAATGTTTGTTTTGTACAAAATATTTCAAATAATTTTCACTTTGGGGAAAATAGATTTATTTAAAATTTTTCCTTTCTAACTTCCATCAATCTAATGAAAAGAAGAAAGCAATCTGCCCTAACAAAGCCAATCAATTTATTGAGAATATTAAACTTTATAAGCAGTTGAGAAGTATAGGAAAAGATACTTTCAATTACTAAGAGCTTTTTAATAGGAACTATGTTCTATTGATATAAAACTTATCCTCATCATATCCAGTTTTATGGATAGAGGACTCTGCGATATATACTATCTAAAGGAAACAAAAAATCCTATATCCAACCTACGATAAATAGACAAAACAGTTATTCTCCAAACTGTTTTCCTGTATAAATGCCAACTGGAAAAGAATTTTTACATTAACACAAAATTGTAATGTCTTCCACGAAACACTTATATATATAAATTTCTCTGTGTGAGCAAAGCAGATAATAAACCACATATCACAGAACCTCCTCAGTGAGAATATATTTCACTGGGTGAGAAGTAAAAAGTATAAACACTGTAAAAGTTATTTTAATCTGCTAGTCTCTTAATTCATAACTAAAAACTCAGATTGTTTTCTCATAAGTAACATTCAACATAATTTAAAACCACAAAAGTCAGATTTGCTTATCTCGGAACATTAATACCTCTCTGAGACTCACCTCTCCACAAATAAAAACTATTTCAAAATATAACATACTTTACTGGACATTTGAATATTTTAAAAACACGGTGCCTTTTGACTCCTACCTACGTGCTACATAACCAACTCTTTTAATAAACAAAAAGTTTGATGAAAGGCCTGCATTCACTAAATGATAAATGATAAACTCCAGTCTCTACCCTGTCAAATGCTAAACTCTGCAAGCTTTCAGTGCTAAGTATCTCTATGTCAGTTGTTTATTTTTCCTTTCCCAGTGATTGGAGGTTTAAAAATATTATATTACTTAAAGTTAGTAAATAAGAGAATTCCAGTGCCAAATATTTGTACAAGATAATGGAACGGCTGACATTCTGTTAAGAATCCACCGGGACTAAACTACTAACAGTCCAAGAGCACTTGTGCTTAGAACACACGTCCACACAAAGCCTCTGTTTTAGCCAAGTCTCAAAACGATGTCATAGCAGACACAGGCTTGGTACTTTCTGAAGGCCAACTATTCACCATGTTCTGTGTGTCTTTACAAAATTTTCCAAGAAAAGGCAGCATTAAATTTCCTTTCTTTTAAGAATTATAAATGAGATGAGTTCAGTCTAATTTAGAAAAAGCTAGAACTATAAACCAGTTTTTGAAGAAACAAAGTCTTGGCATTCCTGAGCCCATGCAGAAAGGTGAGCTAAAGTAAGAAAGTATCGGTATGCTGTGGTCCTTTGTTCATGCTTACATTTGAATAAATACATAGAAGAATCTTTGTAATAATGTATGTTAATTTACTCCCCTTTTCCATTTTATTTACACTGGTAATTTGTTGAGCTAGTTTCTCTATCGAAGATGTTGGTGAAGTTCAGATTAATAAGCGTTTGCTTCACACGCTGTTCAAACTCTGAGACAGAGAAACGTATTATGCCAAAATCAGAGGGACTTAGCCAGGGGCCACGGGTTCTCGGGGGCAGTGATGTATATTGTGACAGGTAACACATTAAGGGTAAGGCAATAAAGCAACTGGACACGCTAGACAGGTCACCATGTATATAGCTTCTGTTGCTTTGTAAGCCAGGTCAGCTAAAGTCTGCATGCTCGGCCCCATTGCAAAAGATTTACAGGGTGTTTCTGGTCTCGGAAGAGGTTGTTTCTATGTATTACGGGGCTATTCCTCAGAACGCAAGACAGGAGTCCCCATCACCAGAACCTGGGCAGGAAAGTACAGAGGAAGTATCCTAAGCAACACAGTTAAAGAACACCAGACTCAATTCTGATCCAACTCATGCCTCTCAGACGCAAACGCGGCCAGATACCTCACAAACACAAGAGGAGTGAGTCCATTACCACCGGCGTCTTTAGGACAACATCATTTACAAGACAACAGATTAGGAAATTGGAAATTTTAAAGAATTTTATTAGGTAGGAAGAGTGTTCATACTTTAATATCTGCAATAACTTTTGAATCATTCTGTATTTGTGAAAGTATCTTCTAAATCACTTTCTTTTGTTTTACCTTTATTTTCAGACAAGATATACATTTTAACTTACCTTTGTACATTCTCCAGAAAAACCTCAAACCTATTTGTTAAAAGAGTATTAAAGGGAAATGTTTCCATTAAATTTTATAAATCCACGAATAAGAGGTTCATTCTTTTTTTTCTTCTTGATAAATCTATTCCAGCAAAAACACTTTCTTCCTGAACCAAAAATATGTATTTTCTTTGTTAAAATAATAAAGTAGAAGAACACAAGCTGATCCACAGTCATGCTTAATGTTCAGGGAAAGAAAAGCATATGTGAATAATGATAAAATCACTAAATTGTCACCAAAGTTGCCCAAACATCAGTAATTCAGTCTAATTGGTAGAAGGAACAATTTGAATTAAATAGCATGAATTACAGATCAATTTTAGAGAAATGCATGCTTGTTACAACAAATATTTTAGCTATAAGAATATTGAAAATTGATAAGCAGATCCTTAAAGACCTGCTTTTATAAACAGATTAATGATGATTGGAAAGGAGCATATCCATTATCTGTAGGTAAGTGCTTCTAACATGCTTAAAAAGTTTGTTCTCAAACAAGTTAAGCAGTTCTACAACAATCCTCTGCTACTAGTCAATTGTTTATGGAACGTTTTTTTCCCCTGAGCCTGGGAAATTGTGGCAGCATTCCAAAGAACTACTGTTCAAACCATTCCACAAGAGCCCTTGGCTGGCTGGTCTCCCTAAGGGCATCCTAGCCCCACACCCAGTTTCCTGGTGCCTACTTTAGCTTACTAACTATAATTTTGCTATTAAACCTGAATTAAATACATCCAGATTAATAAAATGTTGTTTACAATGTACATCTGGGAAAAAAATTCTAAAGCATTAGCTAGACCGTCCCACCTGGAAACCTTTATTCCTTCATCAGTAAAGGCACATTGTTAGAATAAAATACGTCTTCCATTCTCTCTTCCATCATTAAAAAGGGTTCTCTAAATGTGAAGGCCCCTTAGCCCAGAGTGGCAGGACCAGGTAGCTATCTTCTCCCAGGTAAATGAGAAAAAGGCCCCGAGGAAAGCAAGAACAGACACTGCTTCCTGGGTTATGTAGCAAAAGAGATATCCCATCACTCTGCAGCTCCCAAAACTTCACACTGCAGAGCATGTGCACAAGATATATTCAAGACATCTCCATAATTTGGCCCTAGGTCACACAGCCAAGTCTCAGCCTTGTAAGACTGGCACACGTCTATCCAATGACCTACACATGCCCTTTGCCAAGCACTCCATGAGCTTCTGAGTCTTTTCACAACTGCTCCCTCCACTAGCCTTTCAATTCCTCAAAGTCCCTTGCTTCCCCTGCAGAGGCCCTTCTCCCACCTCTGCCCATGAATCACCAGCCTCCCAAATTCTGCCCTCCCCCTCAGATCTCAGTTCAAATGATTCCTCATGTCCTTTTATTAAATGCTCTTGGTAGAACAAGGCTATCTATTGTTCCTTACAGTTCTTTTAAACTACTTTAATAACACAAAAGAGAACTTTTAGAATTAAAATATTTTAATTACAAAAGGCAAACTTCTCCAAGTCTTGTCAAAAGTTATCAGTCTGTGTCTTCAACTCGGCTGTGTAAACCCTGCACAGAACCTGAAAATTTATAATATTTTAAATGCTTGTTTCCTAGAAGAGGCACTGAAAAGATTCATATTTTTACTTAACTAGCAACAATTCTTACATTGGCACGTATCATCTAATAAAATTCCAACTTTCTTAAAGATGTTCCTAAAATGTCTTCATAGTTGTAACCATATTGCGGAAACTTGTAGTTTCCAAATTTTAAAGATTTAAAACTAAAATAATGGTAATCTAAAAAAAGTTCAGGGATAATCACTTATTTCCGAATAATTCAAATGTAGTGCTTAAGAGGAATACTAAGTGATACAACTACAGTGTTTATACATTTTAAATAAAATTTAAATTAGTGTTTCTGTCATGTGAGCTGAGAAGATTCATCTTAATCTGAGCACATAATTGGAGCCTGTAATAACCCTTTAACTGAATAAAGGGGGAAATGGGGACTTCCCTGTTGGTCCAGTGGTTAAGACTCCATGCTTCCACTGCAGGGGGCACAGGTCCGATCCCTGGTCAGGGAACTAAGATCCCACATGCCACGCAGCGAGGCCAAAAAAAAAAAAAAAAATCCCTGCTATGAATAAAGGGGGAAATACATGGATCACAATTCTGAAAAAGTAGGTGTTTTTAACTTAGGAAATTTCATGAAAAAAACCTTTAATTCATAAGCTATTATTTAGTCATCAAATTCATCAGATATTGCATATTAAGTAAATATTCAACATCATTTTTCTATACAAGTTTTCTGAAAGCTACTTTCCTCATTATAGCTTAAGCAACTTAATTCTCTCGTCTTTTACGTGTCATTTGCTTGTCTATTGATTTAACTCTGTTTCCTGAGTCATCTAGACACTGATATGATTTTGAATGAATAGCTACTGTTTTACCTTGGCCAAAGGAAGTCAATAGATGTTGGACCCAGATGTGAAAGCAAAAACTCTACACAATTGCTGAATTAACCTCAAGGTAGCATTTGCTGAACCTGTAACCAGCATCCACAGCAGAATCACCCCTTCAGAGCACGTGCTGCCTGAGAAATATCTGTCACTGAACTCTGAACAGACTAGGGATATTCACCAAATCAATGGGTATAGATTTATATGGCTTATATTTAACCAAAGCTATCGCAAATGTATATAATAAGAAACAGTATATAACAAAGCTTAAAATGCGTACCATGACAGAGTATACCTAAATTATACCAAAGTCAGAAATACAAAACCTTGAGCCATTCATACTTCAAACCCTAAAGTAAGCAAAAAGTCCAAAGAACACTCAAGATCCTGTCACAAAGACCCACCACTAAGGGCATGAATATCATGACATTTCCTTTCAGAGACGTCTGCTTGTGTGCTTTTCTGGGGTATAATTAGAGACAGTCAAACCAACATCACTGAAGAAACAGAAAGGTTAATGGAACTCTGTCCTGGGCTTTGTGTGCATACAAAACCGAAATGTGCAAGCTGAGCCTCCGGATGCAGAAATGCCTACGTCATCTTCAGTTTCCTCTGCTTGAAATTTTTGTGAGTTTAACAACTAAATTTTAAAGCTATAGCTCTAAAAGAATTCTAGTTAACATGTCAAAATAAAACGCATATATTGAAGGGATATGTTTCTATTAGATGAAAAACGCATACATATTGAGTAATACCCCGTTTCCTCATGTCAAGTAATACAAACATTACTATCATGTGCAAAAATTCTATCTCAGCAAAGTCTGCTGAATTCAGCTGCCTTCCACTCAGTCCTCAAACTCTAGTCTTAGTCTAGACCCCATGCATGGCTTCCAAAGACTAGGGTATAACCACTAACCAGCCTACCCAATGCCTCCAGCCCTTAATGTTATCATTTCATTAAATGCTGGAAACACCCATTGACTCTCTATAGTCCAAGGGATAACATCAGACTCTCCTACAAAGACCTTCATGGTTGGACTACTTCATGCACTTTTCACTGACACCATAGTTACACGGAACTTCTAAGTTTTGCCTAAACTTGCCATGTTCTTTCACTCTTCTGTATCTTTGCACATACTCTTCATGTGGCTTCCCTCCTCCACCAGAAAACTCTTACACATTTTCAACATCCAGCTCAAATAAAGACTCTCCTGCCCAACCTACTGGAAATCTCCAACCGCTCCTTGTTCAGGGTTCCCACATTAATTTATTTATAACCTTAATACTGTATCGTGTTGTGATATTTTCTTTGCAGTCGCCCATTTCATCTTTGTATCTCATGTTTATCACAGACTGAGTACTCAGTATATGTTTACAGAGGGAAAAAGGAAAGAGAGGGGAAGGACAGAGGGCAGAAAGGGAAAGAGAAGTTGTTTGATTCTTGGACAGGATAAGGGAGAAATATGGTCGAATTTTTAGAGTTCCTTCCTTAATAAGGACATTAAAAGATTATATTTTTAAAAACGGAATGACTACTGAATACCTTGGATTACAGATGAAGCATATTTAAGTTTTATAGAAATAGTGCCATTAATTAATTAAATGTATTCCAGTCACTGGGCGTTGGAATGAAACACATATAGACTTGTATAAGTTGAATCTGAATGCTAATGAAAGCAGCTAGCAGGTGTGTATCTTCAGGCATCCTACTTCCCCTCAGGTGTAAAATAAGTCTAACCATATAAAGTTGCTATAAGTATTTTCTGAGAAAACAGAGTGAAACTCTGGGTAGATGCTGAACGTGCAATCAATGATATGATGGACTTTGATTTAGAAATAAAGGTGCTAGGCTATCAACCAAAACTATAAATAGCAAATAATAAAGATATTTAACTTAATAATTTAATTTTAACTTAATGGGTTATAAGGAGCTGTATAATTATTAAATGTATAACTAGTTAAAAGAAAGACTTAAACAGAGTCAGTAGAAAATTAACTACTATTTAAAGATATTCCTGTTTTGCATTATGATTTTAAATAACAGAAAACTGAGGATGGTTAATTTCTCCATGGCCATTAAAAACGTACTTGATTTCTCTTAAGAGAATCATTTCAAATCTGATTCAACCACTGGATATTTTAAGAAAGCTTTAAAAGTGCTTCCACACAATCACTAGCTATGTGCAAATTCTCTGGGATAATAAAAGTGGAAAAAAAAGAAAAGAAAACCTTCCCTTTTAAATACAAGGTACTGATCTTAAACATGTAAGGCGCAGGCAACTTAATTTCTGACGAGTGCCTGACAAGTTGTGGTTTGCTGGCAGCCGAGCATATATTAGCATCACTCTCTGACAAATGACGATCTCCTGACGGTGACGTTCAGCTGTTGTCGATATTGTAAACATGTCTGTTCAATCTGTTTACATTCCCCCTGAGCTGGCACTGCCTTCCTAATGCCTCTGTTAATAGCAAGGTAGAACTGCAATAACAAATGAATTTCATTTAGTCTACAGCTAAAAGCCTTGGGAAGTACCCATCTAAAGCTTGAAACCAATTTCCATTTAGCTTTAATTTCTCTTGTAAAGAGAAAAGGAATTTCTGTTACCAAAATTACTTTGAAAGTCATGGCACATTCAAGCTTATCTTCCTATTCATTTTGGCTTGTTTTCCCAATATAATTAGAATTTAATTACTTGTAATATCCTCCTATATGTATATAAAAGTTGCTGTTCTGTGACAGTTTCATATTTATTAAGAACAAATCTGGTTAGAGCAGGGTTGCCAAATTCAGCAAGTAAAAATACAAGATGCTCATTTAAATCTGAGTTTCAGATAAAAAATAATGTTTTAGTAGATGCATGGGACATTATGCATGGGACATATTGCATGGGACAAACTTATACGAAACTATTATTTGTCGTCTATCTGAAATACAAGTTTTATTGGATGTCCTGTAGTTTATTTAGGAAACTTAAATTAGGGTGTTTTAGCAATCTGCATCTATAATTCAATAAAAGGGTCGACTTCATGACCAAGGTTCACCAGAAATGTTTTCCTACAGGTGGTCTCTTAGCCTGCAGTTGTTTTGTTGGAGGGGTGAGCGTGGGAAGGCAGGTCAGTTATAAAGATCTGTTTTGAGCCTCTCTCACTTTTTCTTGATCAGTCTGATGAATAATGGCATTTTGACTTTTGCTTAAACAGCACCATAGCCCAGTTGCCAGACCTTTTCTTAGTAATCATTCAAGAGCTGTGGCAGCTCTCAGAGATACTGGTGGTCTTTTTTTTTTTTTTTTTTTTTAAAAAAAGCTTTCTTCTCTAATCTGGTTTACAGGTCTTAAAAGTGAAGCGCGATTTTGAGTACAAGGAAATGGACAAGTTGGATTGAATGCACTGGGCTTATTTAAACATTTGTATCCAAAATTAAGGAACCTCCTAATTAAAAAAAAAAATTAGGATAAAAAGCTAAAGGATAAGAAGCCCGCATACCACAAAAAAAAAAGCTAAAGGACATAAAGGAAGAAATCATGTGAGTTTCGTTGCAAACATTTGCCAAAGACCTGACATCCTGTCATATCCTGCGTTAGTGCTCACCCCTTTAACAGGCCACTGTTGTCAAAACCTATGTAACAGCCAGGCTCCTCCCTTAAAATCTCACCCTCTTCACTGCCTTCCAGACACCATCCTCCCTATCTGATGTGCTGGCCACTTCGACTCACACTGTTCTAATTTCCTGTCTACTACTCGATTTCATAAAAAGTTATTAAAGCAATAGGCAAGATGAATGGTTCATATTATCAAGTTGTTTGTAGTCCGGCAGTTTGGGCTGGTTATAAAAAAAGGGAAATTTATAATAGGAGAAATGCACTGGACTTCAAAAGTTGAGACGTGTCTGTTGGAGACATCGGTAAAGGCCCAATGAGAATGGGCTTGGCAGTCAGAAACACAGAGGTCTGAATCAAAGCTTTACCTGCTAGTGCTGAGTGACCTTGGACATATTACTGAACCTCTCTGAACCTCATTTGTAATCATCTCTCTTAGATGATTGTTGTTGAGTTTAAAATGAAAGATCATAGGGAAAATGTTTTATACAATGTGAGATGCCTAATCCTTAAGATATACTAAGTATTAAT
The DNA here is from genome assembly GCF_964374135.1 of Grampus griseus. Taxonomy (NCBI): domain Eukaryota; kingdom Metazoa; phylum Chordata; class Mammalia; order Artiodactyla; family Delphinidae; genus Grampus; species Grampus griseus. Next base: position 29,370,822 of record NC_139003.1, on the reverse strand, counting down.
AATTAAATAACACTAAGATACTTAAGCATTTAAGAAAAGGCAGCAATTACAGAGTAAAATAGTGAAGTTGTTGCAAACATGTTGTTCGAACTAGACTGTGATGATCTGAATACCATATACTCCATTTACTAGCTATGCAAACAGGCAAATCACTGAGCCAACCTGTGCTTCCTTTCCTCATCTATATTATGGGAATAATTATAGTATCTATCTCAAAATTGATTAATTAATGTAAAGCCCTTCATATAAAAATTTCATTTAAACCTCTACGAGTCTGAAAGCATTACAGTTTGTCAACACATGAGAAATGTTAACTACTTTGATTATCATCATCATCTTTGTCATTATTACAATTTCAGGAGGTAGTATTTCAGGCAAATTGTAATGGGCTGGTAGTACTGAAACAAAAGCATTAAGAAGAAATTCCCAGCTAAGGGACAGCAGGAGTAAGAGCAGGAAAGAACAGTCAGAAAATGAAGTAGGTAAGAAAGCTAAAAATGGCAGATGAAGGTTTGATTGCAGAAGAGCTTGACACAAGATTGAAGTGTCTCTAAACACTTCATTACCCAACCAGAAGTCTTTCAAGGTTTTGGAACAGAGGAGTAATGTGATCGCTGCTGCATTGTATTAACCGGCAGCACTGGTTTGGGGTAAATTAGGAGACAACAGAGGCAGGAAGTTTAGTTAGGGGGCTCTGCACTGTTTCAGCAAGAAGTCAGGAGAGGGACCTCTCTGGTGGCACAATGGTTAAGAATCCGCCTGCCAGTGCCGGGGACACGGGTTCAATCCCTGGTCCAGGAAGATCCCACATGCCGCAGAGCAACTAAGCCCGTGTGTAACAACTACTGAGCCTGCGCTCTGGAGCCCGCGAGCCATAACTTCTGAAGCCCGCGCACCTAGAGCCCGTGCTCCGCAACAAGAGAAGCCACCGCGATGAGAACCTTGCGCACTGCAATGAAGAGTAGCCCCCGCTCACGGCAACTAGAGAAACCCTGTGCGCAGCAACGAAGACTCAACGTAGCCAAAAATTTAAAGATAAGTAAAATAAATTAAGGAAAAAAAAAAAAAAGTCAGGAGAGCCTGAACCTGGGCATTCCAAATAAGAAAAGAAGGGACGGGATCCCGAGATTGTAAAACTAGAACTTACAGGATTTGACAACTGTTTAGAGAAGGAGGCTATGGAAAGAAAGGCAGAGAAAAAACTGCCTGAGAAGCAGATCAGATGCAGATCAGTTACGAGCAACAGGTAATTGGGAGCTGAGACCACAAATCATTCTTCAAGCAAAGGAAGGCTGTGCTGGGTTTAGACAGAGTAACATCTAGGAACTTGCTAAGAGGAGACAGGCAGCCCAATGGGAATGGGGAACAAACTGCCACAGAGAGTCAACGAGAAGGAAAACCAAGAGCTGACGGCAGCCAGGGACACGTGGAACAGCGATGCACCAAAAGCTGCTTTGCGGAAAAGAGTACATCCACCAAAAGGGGCGGGATGGGATAAAGCAGTATCCATCTATGCCAGTCATTCTCCTGGAGGAGAGGCTGACCCCTTGGGACGGAGCTTGGAGCTCTTCTCTAGCCTCAGTACTCAGAGTAAATCTTATTAGAGGTCTTGTCAGACAGTAGTGAAATTGCCTATCCACGGTGTATACACTGGTCTGATGGCAAAGGCTAATAGTGCCTATATTCTCCATAAATGTTTGAAGAATGAATGAATGAACAAGTTTCTGGCCCTTAGAACCTCAGTCCTCCATGTCACCTGTGCAGCATAAGGTTCTTTCCAACATCACAAACTAGCTCCCATGCACAAGTCTCTATGACTCATCCTGCCCCAAGGAGAGCCCAAATTACCTCGTTATTTGTCAAATTGTTTTACTTGCACTCAAGCAATCTAATGGAATGCGTAAATGGTTTTCAAAATATGTTCCTAAAAGTCTTTGAAGTTCCATGAAATACGCTATGCTACCCCACCCCACCTCCACAGTCCAGGGACCATCCAGAATCATACCAGTTGGGAGGAGGAAGAACAGCAGCTATATTTAAATTGGTTGTATACATAGGACATTGTTGTAAGATTGTGGTTTTAAAAAAGGATTCTGAGATTTTTTTTTTGAGTTTCAATACCTTATCCATCCCTTAAACTGTAAGTCTCATATAAAGTAAGTACTTTAGTTTGTTTAAATTATTGTCCAAATTTCTTGAATTGCAACATAGGTTCCAAACCCTTCCACCTCCTCTCCCCTGAGAGAAGAAAATTAATGACATATTATAAATAAAATACAGCCAAAAACATTGTATACCAAAGTGAACAGAAGTAAGGCAATGGGCATGTCCCCTTTCTCTGCAGCATTTTCTGTTTTCCAATCATGGACCTAAAGAGTTATCCTCCACGAAGCCAAGTAATACATTAACACAGGTTGTTCTTGTGAAATGCAAAGCTTTAGTTCAGCTTCACACTAAGAGTCTGTTTTAATGGGCTTGGGACGGGAGCTAGTCAAGCCCTGGCGTGCAGGAGCTGTCTCCTGAGAGCCAATCTGTACTCATCTCTCCCCAGCTCTGCATTCAGTAATGGCAAGTTGGTAGCCTGAAATCGACCATGCTGGGAGTATTTACATCACAGAAATCTTCAAATGCTACAGATCAGGGCTTTTTTTCTGCTCAGATATCCAGCTTATCAGCACACCATAAAAACACCTTTTTTTAAGTTCCCTACAAGAAATGAGTGCACAGATACCATTGAGAACTATGGCAAAGAAAGGAATATACTCAATGAATTACTTTTTAGGAATCTGATATGTCTGCAATTACATGTTAGCAGCCTCAACCCCCTGGGGCCGTTAACATATAATATTTTATACAATCAATGAGCTTCAAAACTCTATCTGTAAACTGTATTTTTAATTGACTCAAGTTTTTAATGTTAAAACAGGGTTTGCTAATTTTTGAATTAAAGGCATAATCATAGATTTTGGAATCATAGAGCTTGAGTGCTGAAGGGAATTTAAGAAGTAATCTAGTCCAACTGTTCCAGAATTTTTTAAAAAACAAAACACTAAAACTATAGAAACTGAGACTCATATCCACTAACCTATGTAAAGGCAGTGCCGGGATTATGATGTCTGTTTGCTACCTCACCACCTGAATTTCCACATGGGTTTAAGTGGTGGGTTTGCTTAAAACAAGAAAAGAGAGAAAGAAAGAGAGTTCCATTATGACGTCTCAGTTCTAGTCCCGAGGGGGCTGTTGGAGTGGTAATAAGGTCCGTGACACTAGAAAAAATTCGTACTTTCAGATGAAAATGTCAACACATGGCCTGAGTGAAATAATTAAATAGTGTACATATTTCCGCACCTCATCTTCTGAGTAAAGCAAATACTTGTACTGAAATCGTCTCTCATGGAAAGAACACTTCCCTTCTCACAGGATGTTGAACAATGAGCACAGATTAGGGAACCGCTATCACAGTTCCCTAAGCATGTAATCTTGTGCACTGATGAACCAATTATACATTACTGGTTGGTCTTTTTAACCACAATAAAGAATAGATATAAACACCGTACCCATGCAAGAAGCAAGAGATTTCTTTTTACTGTTCCACAGTATCCTAACATCCCCACGATGATCAGGAAACAGCAAACAGCAATCATGACCGGATGAACCACAGGAAAATAAGTCAAGATGACAGCCTCCTCTACCCTGAAAGAAGAACAATAATGTCATATTATAAATAAAATACAACCAAAATGCACCCAAGACATAGTACAAGACACAACTGACTTGTGTTAATAATCCTTTAAATCATCACGCCTCAAAGCTGAAGACTGGATTTCTATTTCAGAATCACTGAACAATCACCAATTTGCTTGCTTGTTTTATTTTTTGTCTTGTTTGGTTTAGTTTTTTATACAAGTGGTAGCCTTCCTACCTCAGCTCATTTAAAATATAAGATAGGGGTTGTCAGTAAAAAGTCGATCTAATATTAGCTTTGAAGCCTTAACCTGAGGAAACCACATGAGACTTTTCACTATTTCTTTTTTTGTTTATAAATTTATTTATTTATCTAGTTATTTATTTTTGGCTGCATTGGGTCTTTGTTGTTGCGCACGGGCTTTCTCTAGTTGCGGCGAGCAGGGACTACTCTTCGTTGCGGTGCACGGGCTTCTCATTTTGGTGGCTTCTCATTTTGGTGGCTTCTCTTGTTGTGGAGCACGGGCTCTAGGCGTGCGGGCTTCAGTAGTTGCGGCGCACAGGCTTAGTTGCTCCGTGGCATGTGGGATCTTCCTGGACCAGGGCTTGAACCCGTGCCCCTGCACTGGCAGGCAGATTCTTAACCACCGCACCACCAGGGAAACCCTTTTCAACATTTCTTAACTGAGAAGACTCTCCCTACTCTTCTCTGGTCTGGGACTCCATATGCAGTGTGCACTTTCTCCCCAACAAATGACCTTTCCCAAAGATGTGAAACACTGCTATGGAAGGGAAATTGGTCTGAATTAAAATGAAGGGAGGGAAATGCTTTCTGCTAAGACTGTGAAAAAATTATTAACTAGAGCCATAACAGTACGAGTAATAATTAAGATAACAAAAAACGACCGTTACAAAGTGCTTACTAAGCTCCATCGTGTTAAGGATTTTATAGAAATGTATCTCAGTTAATCCTTAGGAAAATTCAGAGTGGCATTTAATACAATCCCCATTCAGAAATGAAGAAACTGAGGCTCAGAGAAGTTAAGTAATTTGCCCCTTGAGATGTTAGTGGGTCAATCCTTGAAACTGGGTAAGAAAATGACCTTTGGGGTTTGGTTTTCATTAGCTCAGGAATATGAAGGCAAGAAGAAGTTGGCGATCATTTTCTTAAGGAAATGTAGCTGTGTCGTCCTTTATACACAAATATGACATGGCTGGCACACTGTCAGAAGGACAGGCAAGTGGTATTACCATAACCAGAAGTGTCCTCCAGAACCAGTGGCACACCTTAATGATATGCTGGAAACTGCAAGTGTTGCCATGGGCAGGAAAAACTGTCCAAACGATCGTGGATGAGCACTACCGTCTAAACACCCTAGGGCAATGTTACTTAGAAACTAGTGTCTGAGGAAACCCTGATGAAAGAAATCAATCTTTTTTTTTTTTTTTTGCGGTACGCAGGCCTCTCACTGTTGTGGCCTCTCCCGTTGCGGAGCACAGGCTCCGGACGCGCAGGCTCAGCGGCCACGGCTCACGGGCCCAGCCGCTCCACGGTATGTGGGATTTTCCCAGACCGGGGCACGAACCCGTGTTCCCTGCATCGGCAGGTGGACTCTCAACTGCTGCGCCACCAGGGAAGCCCTAGAAATCAATCATTAATCATAAAGCCTACCTTGTTTCTGCAGTTAAAGTCAGAACATTATTTAGGTAGTCCCTCATCCAAGCGGAAACTGCCAACACGCTGATGGACATTAACTGGGGGGGAAAAAAAATACAAACTGGTGACGAAGGATTTATGCACCATGCTCTGCAGGACTCATAATAAAAAATTAAGGATTTTATTTACATAATCATTATGTTTTTTCCTAATTACCATTTACCACCTGTTGAAATTTACTGTTACTATAAATATCTGCCATTCTGTTTTGTAATCATGTCATAGCTACTAAATAGAATGTCACTAAACAGTATACAGATAGCGGAACTATTAGATACGGTAGTTCAGGACAGGAATTGTACAGAACAACTAAATTATCCAATATACAACATAAGCCTAAAACACGTCATATGTAAAAGCAAGGGAGCAATCAAACACTACTGATGTTGTCCAGAAACGTCACAGGAGCTAACTTCAAAGGACTTCCATTGGCTAAAGTTAGACAATTTGAGCATGAAAATAATAGTCATCATAATAATAATAAATGCAACGGTTTAAAACATCCAATATGCTAAAATCTATGAATTCACAATAATCGTTAAACAAAACTCATTAGCCAGCTTTGGAGGATGTTGGATATTCAACTCATTATTCAGAAAACTGATAAGAATCCAATATTTATCCAATCTTTCCTATACGAACTAAAGAAAAGAACCAAAGACTTAATGAAAGTTTTTAATGGAAGAATGTCTGCTAATAAGTACAGAAAGCATGACAGAATGTCACTATTGGATAATCTTTTCTGAAATAATGGCTCTCTTGGCAAAGATCTTCAACGACTGCCAAAATTATCAAGTCAGTGGCTCTCAGTCCCGTCTGTACATCAGAATCAACCAGGACTCTTAAAAAAATTACTGAGCCCAGATCCACCCTGAATCAATTCTTGGAAGTGGGGTCTGGGCATCAAAAGTGGATAAAGGCTCCACAGATATTCTAATGGGTAGTAAGGGCTGAGAACTACTGCATTAAGTGTGAAAGGCTGATGGGGACTTTTAGAATGGAGAGATAAGGTTGACATAAAATACCAGATGCCCTGATCAATCTTAGTATCATAAAAAGAGGCAACTGGATATAATAATGTCCCCAATATGATGCAATCAGAAGTACTCAGAGATACCTTTGAGGTTAATTTAACCAAAAAGTCAAACCTGAATCTAATCAAGCCTCCAGCTCTATCAGTTTATAGGAAATACAGGGAACAGATTTAAACTTGTTAAATGTCACCATGCGGATGCAATCAACAAAATCAAGAATATAAGAAATTTTACAGAACAAATGATCTGGTTTCTTCAATTTAAAAAGCTGGCAGGTGGAACAAAAAGAAGGAAGGAGAAACTGTTATAAATTAAAAGAGATTTCAGAGATTGTCCAAGGCAATGTCAGGATCTTGGTTTGGATCCTGATTTAAATGAACCAACCACAAAAAGCCATTTATGAGAAGACTGGCGATATTGGATATTTGAAAATATTTACAATAGCCAGGTCATGGAAGCAGCCTAAATGCCCATTGACGGATGAATGGATAAAGAAGATGCGGTACATATATACAATGGAATATTACTCAGCCATAAAAAGGAACAAAAATGGGTCATTTGTAGAGATGTGGATGGACATAGAGACTGTCATACAGAGTGAAGTAAGTCAGAAAGAGAAAAACAAATATCATACATTAACGCATATATGTGGAATCTAGAAAAATGGTACAGATGAACCGGTTTGCAAGGCAGAAATAGAGACACAGATGTTGAGAACAAACATATGGACACCAAAGGGGGAAAGTGGAGGGGAGGGGCTGGTGGAATGAATTGGGAGATAGGGATTGACATATATACACTAATGTATAAAATAGATAACTAATAAGAACTTGCTGTATAAAAAAATAAATAAAATAAAAAATATTGACATCATAAAATAAATTATTGTTTATTATTTTAGATATGACAATAGTATTATTTTTTTTAAGAATCCTTACCTTTTACAGATACATGCTGAGTGGTTTAATAAACAATCCCGATGCATGGGGATTAAGTGAGAAGTGGAGGCTGTGTTGGTAACTGGGGATTAATTATACTGTGCTTTCTACTTCTGTATGTTTTTAATTGTCCATAATTTAAAAAAAAAGATTTTTTTTTTAAACAGCAACTATCTGGAACACATTCAGTCTTCCTGGGAGGCTTTTCTAAAAGCTGAATGTTAACTCTAAGTTCTGAAGGCCTTTCCTATTTTGATGGAAATTTTTCTCAAATTGCCTTATACTTATCTTCTTAAGTGCAGTATAATGAATTTCAGCTTGATTTGATTTTTAATAATTTCTGGCATCTTGATGAACATTGATTACCATTACGTCACAGGTTTTCTGTAAATGCTGAAATAATGAACGTACAAGATAGGAATGAGTCTTTACTGACTCAAGGAGTGGCTGTAAACATGCTTTCTGGATAAGGGCTCCTAGGTCAGCAGAGCACGTGGAGCTCCACCTGCCTGGAAAAGCAGCTAGTGAATTCACACATCCTTCATCCAGTTGCAAATACAGTAGATCCCCGCCTTATCCGAGGGGGATATTTTCCACGAACCCCACTGGAAGCCTGAAACCTTAGAGAGTACCAAACCCTATATATACTAATGTTTTTTTCTATAATAATGGGCGGGTAGCATCTACACCTTGGATACAGTGGACAAAGGGATGATTCACGTCCTGGGCCTGACAGTAGGAGATTTCATCACGCTTCTCAGAACTGCACACAATATAAAACTTACGACTTGTTGATTTCTGGAATTTTCCATTTTATATTTTTGGAACACTGTCGACCGTGGGTAACTGAAACTACAGAAAGTGAAACCGAGGACAAGGGGAACTACTGTATTTACTCAGCCCCAACCATCTGCCTTGTACTGTCTGTGCTAGAGTACAGACCCAACAATGCATAAAAGAAGCAAGATGTCAGCCTCTGTGGAGCTTCTTACAGAACACAAGGAATAAATACGTAAACCAGATAATGACAGACTGTAAAAAGTGACATGAAGCACGGAAAAGTGAAGTAACCTGTTCAAGGTCTTGCAGATTCAACGGCAGGGCTGGATTCAAATCCGGGCCTTCATCTTTAAGCTTCAGGGTTAGTCACTAAATGCCTTCCAAGTTTACAAACGAGCCTTATATTCCCCAAACAGCGAGGAGATGCACCTGCATAGCATGCAGGGTTCCTTAAAACAAGGGAGGGGTGGGGTTGCAGGGGGAGGTCCTCTGTAGGGGTCAGGCTCAGTCTGAATGTCTGAACTACTTTCTTTGCTGAATGAGGGCTCAGGGCTCAATGGCTTCAAACAGGTTAAGAACCCTGGGATCACAGTTCAGAGGAGAATTAGGCCACTTATAACTATCCTCATTCCTGTTGGGAATGAAGAACAGATTGTAAACCTCATAAAAGTTACCCAGCGGATCAGCCACAGTGTATTAAACATGCTTCCAACTTCTGTAAACTTGACGCTTTAACATCTGTTCTACATGCGTATGCTGGACACACCTTGGTCTGGACAAACTGATAATATGCCTGAGTCACCTTGCCTTGGCCACCTTCCACCTGCCCTTGTGAGAAGTCCTTCTTCAGGGCCCACAGTTTTCATTTTCAAATACAAACCAACCAATCCAGAGCCCACACTCCCAACCACCCCTTTAATGAGCTCTCTCATTCCAGGCCGCTCTACACATGCCCGAATCACCGCAAGGTCCAGATGCCAGACAACTAGGGACAGAGGCTGCTGAAATTATTCAAACTAGCCAAAACCTACTTATCCTGCCTTGCCAGTTCCTCCTTGAAGAAGCCCCAATGAAAGCACTTGCTCAGTCTCCCTCTCTCCCTGCCTCGCAATGGACCTCACCATGAGGAGACCTGTACTCTATCTCTTAGGATCTGTGAGTGTAACGGACTATCTTTTCAATGGCAGCTGTCTCCTGATCTGTCGATCTTACCAAACCTCAATAATCACAGTACCTATTACAACACACAGGGCTAGCAGGGGACCATGGACTGCTTGATTAAATCTGAGGCTAAGTGGCCTCCCTCTACTTGGCTATATGTGGGTCTTCAAATACCTTATATGTTTCAGGGGAACGGGAAAGTCTACTAATGTGCTATTTTATTTAATTACCTTAATTCTTTTGCAGTTATAAATAATTCTCCCCTCTCTTTATCATTCTTCGAAATAATAACCGATCTTGATTTCTCCATCCTTTAATTTCTCGCAGGCTGTTTAGCCAGTTTTCAATATCATAGCTCTAAGACAGCTATCAATAAATTATCAGATTCTTCATTTTGCATGATATAGTATCAGCGGTTGTCATTATATACACAGTACTTCCATTCATAACAAAAATGTCATTTTTTAAAACGGCATATTCCAAAACATTTCTAGTACTGTAGAACAGTTAAGAGCATGGGTTCTGAAGTTATTCTTTCTTTCAAAAAAATATGTATTGATCAGCTGCTCTTTGTCAGGTACTGTGCAATGTGCTAGAGATATATACTGATCAGCAATGACAGGCACCAGCTCAATTCTATGATGAAATTTACTAAGTGAAGAGATCACGTGTTAGTCAAGTGTTAGTCAACTCATCAGAGACACAAATGTGTAACTGCAAAATGTAATAAGTACTAGGAAGGAATAATACAAGTTGCTGTAAGAACTTTTGGGGGACTTCTCTGGTGGTCCAGTGGCTAAGACTCCATGCTCCCATTGCAGGGGGCCCAGGTTCTATCCCTGGTCAGGGAACTAGATCCCTTATGACGCAACTAAAAGATCCCACATGCCACAACGAAGATCCCACACGTGCCATGAAGACCCTGTGTGCTGCAACTAAGACCCAGCTCAGCCAAATAAGTAAATAAATTAAAAATATATATATATATTAAAAAAAAATCCTTTTGGGGTGACTGACCTATTCCATGGGGTCAAGGGGACTTCTCCAGACAGCTAAGATCTGAAAGATAATTATCAAGTTCATTAGGGAAAGGGAGGTTGAAAAGAACATTCCAGTCAGAAAGAACAGCAAAGGTCCTGGGGTGGAAGGCAGCATGATATGGGCAAGGAAGGGAAACCGGCAGGGAGCAAGAATGGAAAGCCAGGCAGGGGTCAGAGCACACGGTCTTAGAGGTCATCGTGAGGCATATGGTCTTGACCACAATGACCATAAGAAGCCATTGTATCAAAAAGTCTTGGTTTGGGCTTCCCTGGTAGCGCAGTGGTTGGGAGTCCGCCTGCCGATGCGGGGGACGCGGGTTCGTGCCCCGGTCCGGGAGGATCCCACATGCCGCGGAGCGACTGGGCCCGTGGGCCATGGCCGCTGAGCCTGCGCGTCCGGAGCCTGTGCTCCGCAGCGGGAGAGGCCGCAGCAGTGGGAGGCCCGCGTACCGCAAAAAAAAAAAAGCTTGGTTTGAATTTGAATTCCAGCTCTGCTCCTTTTCATCTATATGACTTCGGGTATGTCATTTAATCTTTCCTAAGCTTCAGTTTCCTCCTATATAAAATGTTATAATAGCAAGTTCAACTTCATAGAGCATTCACAGGATGAAAAAAGCGTAGGATTCTTACACATATTCCCTGTTACTATCTTATACATATTACCTATTCCTTTTGACTTCCGGCCTTTCACTTAACCTTTCTCAGTTTAGGAGACAACTCTTAAATCAGTTCATAGATGTGATCTTCGGATATTTGAAGGTCTAACAAATGGACGGGAAAGGCCGCTCTGGATAGAACTGTCTATTGGACTTCCATAGCCATTCTTATTTTTGACATCTCTAAAACTGAACTCATTTTCATTCTTCTCGAAACCTGTGTGTCCCTCCCACTGTTTTTCCTGTCTCGGTAAACGGTATAATCAATGCTTCAGTCACATCCACTGGCACCTTGGCAAGCAGCCTGAACCTCTCCCTCTTCCTCAGTCCTACATCTAATTGCTTTCAAGCCCAACGGATTGTTCCTGCAACACACCTGATAAATTCCTCCCCCTTTCCTGCCATTCTGGCTAGTTCAAGCCCTCAGTCTCTTGCCAGGCAATTACAATCACCTTATAATAGAACTCTCCAGCTCACAGATTCCACCTCAAATTCACCCTTCAGTTAGCTTTATAAAACACAGATCGAGCGATTCTGCTTATAAAGCTCTAATAGCTGCCCCTTGGGGCCCCTCCCCATCTCTCACTTCCACTTCCCCCAACTCTCTCTTAGAGAATAAGTTTAAACTCTACAGCAGGACACACAGGCCCTCTTCAGTCACCCTTTGACCTATCTCTTCAACTTATTTCCTGCCAACTCCTTCCCACACACATTCTGTCCTTGGATGAAAAAAGTCCTGCTTGTGCTTCTCTGATATGCACCACACAGACCTCCCAAACCTATGGCTTTGCCCATGCAGTTCCCTCTGCCTGGAATGCAATCCTGCCCCAGCCTTTCCATATCATGAGCAGAGCAACCTTATCCTTAAAGACCAGCTCAAACATCAGCTAGAATGTAAAGTTTTCCTCCCAGCTCCCTCCTTACCCAGAGTCAACACTCTTGTCTAGACTTCACAGAGCAGTTATCTACCGTCTCCTATTTTTACCCACCCATCTCATTCCACTAGAGGACACAGACCACTGCCTCTAGCCCCATCTCACAGTAGAGTACCAGGCCCAGTAGTAAGACCTGATACATATTAGATGAATGAATGAGAAAATAATTAAAGAAAGATGATTTCAACTTGCCAGATAAGCTAACTATTGGAGAACTTTAGCAAAATTAGGAGATGCTTTAAGTAGAACTGAGCTTTCTATCACTGGAAGTTTTCCAGTAGAGAGATGCTTGCTGAATTACATGATGAAAAATTTATATATCAGGTCAGAAGCTGGCTTAAGTGTTCTCAAAAGTCGTTTAAACTACAAATGTTGCATTCTACTTAGCCCCGCTGTTTTTTTCACTGTAGTCACCGAAGCCTTGTAGCTGTGCAGAGAACATCAGTAGAAATAAATAATATCAACACAAAGCTTTATCTCACAGTAAACAAGCAATTCTGAAAATACACTGCTTTTTATTATGACCTTATTTCCAGCCGCATTAAATGGCTGAGAAAGTTCAATTCTCAAAGAGTGATTTTACTTATTGTTGAGAAAATAATAACAGTAACAACAAATACAGTGCATGCTATAGCAAGGAACTAAGCTAAAATGAGACAAGGTCACTTCAATAACTAATCCTAATGCTATTAAATCCAGAAGGACAAATTATGCAACCAATTCAGGACTCCTTACAAATAATGGTATTTTCTACTAACTTTCCAAATTAAAATAAAATAATTCTTCAACTGTCATTCATGATGATTAAATTATTAGGACACTGTAGTTATCACATGTAACTAGGTTTATAGCTCCTTACATCTTCTCCAATATTGCAAAATATTATCTGTAGTTCAAGGAAATATTTAGAAAATAACACAAAGATTACTTTAGAGAAATATATTTAATATACTACTTGGCAGGACCTCTGCCACCTTCTGTCTTGCAAAAAACGTTCAGAAAATGCTAGCTCTCAACAAATATTTATAAAAATGAAATTTGCTGTGTTGCAGATATATTCTGGTTTTGCTTGAATTTAATCATGTAAAAAAAATAACAAGAATCAAGTTGTTTCCTATATCAGAATTTATTATGAAATGTATACCTATAGTTTCCAGGAAGTAAGGTTGCAGTCAAAAAATAGACATTTACATCCTTCAACTGTCTGGCATATATAATATATATTCTTATATAAGGTGACAGTAACACTAATCATTTCTGCTCAAGGCGGACAGATGTCTAAAGCCAGCCACCTAAACTTTTCTTTTTATGTCAAATCTGTTAGCAAAGAGCAGAATGTGGAAGAGAGACCAGGAACTTAGTTACATTTCTGTCTCTACAGAGAACTTGGACGAGTAATTCAAACTTTTAGAAACTCTTTTCGCTCATGATGAAAATGGAAAAATTGAACTAGATGCTTTTAAAATTCCCTTTTTTTCTTAAAAACAAAAGGATTCCAATTATTATTTATTAAAATGTAAAGGTAAATCAATGTTTTTTGGTTTTGTTTTTGTTTTTTTGCGGTACGCGGGCCTCTCACTGTCGTGGCCTCTCCCGTTGCGGAGCAACAGGCTCCGGACGCGCAGGCTCAGCAGCCATGGCTCACGGGCCCAGCCGCTCCGCGGCATGTAGGATCCTCCCGGACCGGGGCATGGACCCGTGTCCCCTGCATCGGCGGGCGGACTCTCAACCACTGCGCCACCAAGGAAGCCCGGTAAATCAATTTTTGATAATTTGGAGGCTAGCAGTCCAAGGCAAGTACTTCCCAGGAACATGTCTGTCTCAGTTCCCAAGCCTGCTCCCATCCACCTTTTAATCAGTTCATGCCTCAACCAGCTTCCCTTCTGGGGGTCTGGGGGGGAGCCGGGAGCAGCAGAAAAAAGCAAACAGATCAGACTATTTGCCTGAAAGCACGGGCACTGTAAATGATGGCTGAAACAAGTTCCGAAGATTCCTTGTGGGTATCATTTAAGCACGAACATCTACTAATTAAGGATGAATAAATCAATAGCACCTTGGAGCTGTGCTGACTAATAGTTTTTATAGATCATGTTGCCCTGCAGACAGGGTGACCATACATCCTGCTCTGACCAGGATGGTTCCACTTTAAGCCTCTGTTGTCCTGTCATCATTATTAATAGAGACAACCCCTTATAACTTCACTCTCAAAATTGTCCTGATTTCCACAATAAATGATCTGGTCACCCTATAGGCAATGCAGGCAAAAGAAGGGTGAAAGGCCTCATTCTACACCGTAGTTTCTGTGCAGCCCAATGGCCCAGCCTGTGACTGTTCTGAGTGGGGAACGATGCCTGAGGGGCCTGTGAGTCCAGTTGGCAGCAGGGCTGGGCCCCAAGGAAGCCTCCACGCCCTTCTCCTTCTCGAAATGCTTCCTTAAGAAGCATGCAGTGGCCTGTCTTTGCTCAGCTGAGCCAACCGCATTAAGAAAAGTGTATTAGCTTTGCCCCTGAGACTAAAGCTTATTGAATGTTTATTTTTAAAAAGCACTAACATTTCTCGAAGGGCTCTCCTTTATTCCTTAGGAAGAGTTAAAGTAAACTGGAATGCCTTTCATAGTACAAAATTGTGGGGGGGTGGAGAGCAACAATTCAAAAAGTAGTAGGGCTTCCCTGGTGGCGCAGTGGTTGAGAGTCTGCCTGCAGATGCAAGGGATGCAGGTTCGTGTCCCGGTCCGGGAAGATCCCACATGCCACGGAGCGGCTGGGCCCGTGAGCCATGGCCGCTGAGCCTGCACGTCCGGAGCCTGTGCTCCGCTACGGGATAGGCCACAATAGTGAGAGGCCTGCGTACTGCAAAAAAAAAAATAAAAAATAAATAAAAAAATAAAAAGTAGTATTTTAACATGAGTATATAAATGCTGTGTGAATGCAAATACCCACTTGCCCAGAATCTCTTTAGGGACTACGGGGGTCAGACACCTAAGGTTCACTATAGAAAACCGGAGAAAAACAAACAGAACATTGAGTCTTCTGTTTTCTTCATCTAGCTTGCATATATCCCAAAAGTGTGAACCAGATTTCCTGTCTGCTTTTTAGGCTTTCTTTTATAAGCTTCTTTTCGTATTTTGTCGAGGGTAGTTCCTCTCTCTTGCTACTCTTTGGTAATGGTAAGTGAAAGACAATGGCTCTTATCTGCTGGTGAGAAAAGAGAGTTTAAAACTACAGGTGGGATATTATACTTTTAGAAAATAATAAACAAACGTGATGAATGTTAAGTGTTCACCAATTTCAAGAATTTCCAAAAAGAACCATATGTATCCATTTTTCCAACAGCAGAAAATTATCATCTAAGAATGGCAAACACTCACATCATAAAGCCACAGAAGTTGTCTTTAAAATGGAGGAAAGCTTTCATTTATGAAATAGTATGGCATTTAAAAAGTAAAAGTGTGATACATTTGAAGTAAAAATAACCCATTTCCTTGCTCTATCGTGGCCAGAATGTGAATCATGGTCTCCAAAGAGCTCTCAGGGCAGTTTACTCACGTGCACTGTGTCTCATGTGCCTTTTCCCGTTACAAATCCACAAAACTCATGACAAACCTCGAAGGTCCAGTATCTGTCTGCCAGCCCCAGTAGAGCTGAACTGGGATCATGCTTCTTTACAAGTGAAAGAGCCACTTCAACAGATGGCAAATCAAGGTGACCGGATCCACAGCAATGAAAGAATGCAGTGCATCTGTGATCTTGAATATTCTGTGGGTTGTTTCCTCTTAGACAGGTCTATACCTCCCACTTAAAAAAATTAAATATGCAAGATACACGTTTTTACTGAAAAAAAAAATTCACTGTTTGATATTCAACTCCCAGAACAGAAAAACAAAATTGTATAGGTCCTCAGTGTTTTTCCAAATAAGATTTATTTTTCTTTCCCTAAAATCTTTGTTGGGTAGAGAAGGGGAGAGGGTACCAGTATAGTAGAAATAGATAAGAAAAAGTCTATTTCAGATGCTAGGAGAAGAGTAAAAGGATACAGCTTTTGATCCTGCAGTTAATGAGTGCAGGTATCTCAATCCCACAAAACTAGAGGCCAGTACAGTCGCCCTCTCCACACTCAGGATGAGCTCAGGTTCACGCCACACTAGTTTGTTCTCCTTCTAATTACAATGAGAACTAAAAGCAAGGACTAAAGCCTTGCTCCTCCAGATGGGGCAGTCAGACCAGCAGCAACAGTGTCACAGAGGGGCTTTTGAGAAATGCAGACTCTCAGGCCCAGCCCCAGACATACTGAATCAGAATTTGCATTTTAACGAGATGCCCAGGTGATCTGTATGCACGTGGAGGTTTGAGAAGCACTGCTCTAGGGGACTTGGAATGAGCAGGTGGACAGCTAATCCCTTCCTACTGAAGATGTTTATTTCTCTGCTGCAAATAAATTCAGCACCGTTTCCAATAGTACAACTTCTGCCGCACTTAGAGAAAAAAAAAATTGGACTTTGAATCCCTATTCTGCTACTTACTGGCAAGTTAATGAGCTTCACTGAGTAACTTCTCTTTACCACCACCCGCCATTTTCCAGGCGGAAAACGAGAATTAGATGAGAATTAGATGAAAGAGTAGTGTAAGGATGCCCAGGAGTGTGTGAGGCACAAGTAAGGAAATATAGGATCTGCAAACATTGCTTTAACTTTGAAAGAATAACACCAATGTCCCCAAAGTTAGCATATACATTTCATATAATTCCAAAAAACTCCTGACAGGTATTTTAATTGTATAAAATCATCTCAAAGAAAAAGAAACCTTAATCAAGACAAGAAAGGCAGGTGCTTTAAAAGAACAGAAGAATAAAAAAAATTCTAGAGAAAAATTCTACCGAAAAAACATATAAAAATTTGTTTATATAAAGTGATGCTCAAGCTCACTGATAGTGGGGGAGGTAAAGAATAAAGTAACAGTGAAATAACACTTTAAGCCTCTTAGATTGGTAAAAATTTTAAAGTTTCATAAGATGGCAGCAACATTATATGTATATGATGTACATATAATGAGGTATATTGGTGCTTCTATTTCTAGGAGATAGATTCCCAGGACAGGATTACTGGGTCAAAGGAATGGAGGAGCGGTAGCAATAGTAGCAGTATTAATCACAACAATAACCATTACTACTACAAGGATTCCTTTGACTCATCCATCCATCTCCCGGTAATCTACTTATTACAGTAAACTATTCGTGAGCATCATTATTGTAGTAGTAGTAACGACTGCGGGTACTACAGCTACTACTGCTACCGCTACGACCTAGATAGCGCTTATTAAGTGCCACTGTTCAAGCACTTCACATATATTGAGTCTAATTCCCCAACAACTCTAAAAAACTCTAAAAAATAGGAACCATTCCTATTTTGCAGACTAGGAAACGGAGACACTTAAACGTGCCTGGCACACATAGTAAGAACTACATAAATGTTAGCTATTTTGTTGTCATCATTACATATCCTCTGACATAGCAATCCCGCTCCTGTAACTCTAACCAAATGAGAAAAACAACCTAACAAAAAATGTCATGAATATCTATATGAATGTACATGAATGGGTATACGTGGACAGGTATGAGTAAATACATCTTTGTATGAAATAAAGAAAAAATAGGGCTTCCCTGGTGGCGCAGTGGTTGAGAGTCCACCTGCCGATGCAGGGCACACGGGTTCGTGCCCCGGTCCGGGAAGATCCCACATGCCGCGGAGCGGCTGGCCCGTGAGCCATGGGCGCTGAGCCTGCGCGTCCGGAGCCTGTGCTCCGCAACGGGAGAGGCCACAACAGTGAGAGGCCCGCGTACAGCAAAAAAAAAAATAATAATAATAATAAAATAAAGAAAAATACAGAGGGATGCTGAGTAGGCAGTAAACTCGGATTATTTTGTTGGTGGGGAGATGATATTTGGAGAAGAGGAGGGCTGGAGAAAGGGGGAAGCAATTTTAATAAATCAGAACACACAGAAAGTGAGAATGTTGAAGTACAGGATAACAACAAAGAAATAACATTTTACATTCTTTGGGGACACAAAGAGCCCTGGAGGAGTTTAAGGAATAGGCATTTTTAAGCAAATGTCATTACTCAGAAGAGTAATATTTTTGTTAAGTGATTTGGGTTCCCCTCCACACACACACATAATACACGTTATTGAGAAAATTTCCAAAACATTGTTCTATGTTGCACAAAAAAAGTCCTAGTAATTCCAAGGTTCGAACACAGTAATCGTCCATGTAAAGGCACCGTCTAGGGGCAAGAAAGCTGAGTTCTGCTCCCGGCACTGTCACCATTGGGCCATCTGACCTTTGGCTTCCCGTCACTAACCTACACTTAGTTTTCTCATTCCCAAAGTAAGGAAGTTCGACCAGATCATCTTAAATCCCCTTTTAGTTATAAAAATGTGTTGATTCTGTAATTAAAAACAATAAAGTAGAAAAGTGAAAAACTAATAAACAGAAGTGACAATTATCACACATTTTAAAGGAACAAAGTTCAAAATCTTAATACCCTATAGCTAAGCAGGTAATTTAATGACCTTAATTAAATTAAGTTTGTACCTTAAATTAAATGTACATTTAATTTGTACATTTTTAGAATTAAAAACTGCAACAAGATCAGTTAGGTATTTTATATTTCCAAGTGGTGAATATAACTACTCAATGCTTTAAGTTTCATGTTGAGAAAAAAAGTTGCCAGTTTAGATATCTTTCAGATTACTTCCTGACGTAAGGCTTCATTTGTCACCTTAAAATGGAGCCATCCATAAGGAGTAGTTCAACCAAAATGTCATTCTCTAGAGACCACATGTCATAACCCTACAAAAAAAAAAGCTGGTAAATGCCAGCTAGTCAGCCAAATAAATAAATTACTCATTAAAAACTGTAACAGAACGTTTTGAATATAAATTATTAATAGAACACAAATTTCAGGGAAAAAAACTAACTGCTTAAGCAGGACAGCTTCCTGAAGCAACATTCAACGTTTAAATTTTTACAGTTTCCTCAAAAGTTTTGTAAATAACAATGTGATTATTAATAACACTTAATGAAAATTTATGCCTGGGTGCAATGCATAAAAAGTCACTAACTCACAGGGCATAAAGATTTCCATGAGCTTGTTAAATTTTATGTATTTTATTTCCTTAAATGGTTATGGGATTTTCCAAAAGCATACACAAAATTCCTTAAAGCTTTGCCAACTTAGAAATAGTTACACGGAAACCACCTTTTCAGACTATATGGAATCTCCCAGAAAAATCTACTTAGTCTTTTGATAGGATATCTGGGTATGAATTCCTACAAAAACATAGTAAGACTTCTGCCCCCACCAGATTTTATAGGATGACGTAAGGAAACAATTTATGGCTTGCACAGTTATCTGAAATTCCTGAAAACAAGCAGTTCCCTAAGTAGTGTGTCAAAATTTTCTTATCTACAAGCACAAGCACGTGCATTTATTTATATCCCCAGATTAACTTCAAGTCTAATTTTACTGCCACTAGTATCCAGCGGTGGATTTCTTTTTTCTAATTACAAATGGAACTTGAGCTAGATCAAAGGCATTTTAAGGTCAAAATTTACTTCTCTGAAAAATAGAGGGTGTGATCCCATGTAATTAATTAATGCTTAGCCATGCCCTTTGGCGCATTATGTGGTGGCTATAGGAAACCGAGTCCAGCCGTCCCCACCTGTTGGTGCAGTGGACTGCTTGACTTACCCAAAAGAGCAGATTGAGCGCGTAGAGCAGGCAGCGCAAACACTTCACAGAATCTTCTCTGGCCATTGTGAGCCCCGGGAGGGAGAAGCTCCATCCTTTCACCACATCCTACCCCCACGGGCAAAACAGCAGCGATCTGCAGAGGGCGGAGGATAACAGGGGACTTCTCACCACCGCGCTCCTCACCCCCAGCCCATCCCTCCTCTGCCAGCCGTCAGCTGGGTGCAGGTCTGGTCCGAAGCCTAGTTCATTCGAGACATCGCTTCATCGAAAATCATTTGTTAAAGTTATAATAGTAACCTAAACTCCCCAAAGTTCCAAACAGGCTTCAGATAACACCTGCTGGGAAGAGAAAAGATTGTCTCCCCGGATGAATGAAGGCGCGCAGTAAACTCGGGTTCTCAGGGGACACGCGGCGGTGTCCTCTGAATTCTGATGAGACGCTCTTTAAAACCTCCCTCAGTCCACGCCCCTCCTCGGGAAGAGCTCTGCTCCGAACTGTCCCGAAGGTTGGAAACCACACTCCCGTCCCCCCACCCCCCCGGAGATGTCACAGACGCCGCGGGCGACACCGAAGGTGAGAGTGTTCCTCTCACTTGGACAGTTCCTGGGCCCCCCGCCTCCGCACCCCCTTCGCCATCCCGCAGCTCGGGTGTGAACGCGGGGCACTGGAGGGGGCGCAGCGCTGAGCTGGGATTCCGCCCGGCGACTAGGGTTTCTCCGGGAGAACACAAGAAATGATGTTTGGGCCCCGGAATGATGGATTAGCCGGGGGCGGCGGGCGGGGAGCGGGGAGGGGCGCACGGGAATTAGGGCCGGTGCAGCTGTGCAGACGCCGGGTTAGTCATTCACGTCCCCCTCCCCCGGCCCGGCCCCGGCCGCGACCCGGCTCTCCCAGCCGCCCGAGGAGCACAAAGCCGAGCGCGGTCAGCCGCCCCGCCACCCGGGCGCGCGCCCCCGGCAGGGCGCGCGGGGAAGCGCCGGCGGCGGGGAGCCCCGAAGCCAGCACTCTAAGTAGTTTAGCACACAGCGCCGGGGGCAGCCGCCGCCGGCGGGCTGGCGGGACAGCGGGCAGGAAGGACGAGAGACGCGCGGCCACTCACCGTCGGCGCTGGGCTCCGCGCCCCGATCCCGCCGGGGGACAGTCGGGGACGCACTGCGGGGGCTCATCGGGGCAGCGACGCTCCTCCTGGAAAGCCGCAGGGCTGCATTGACTCAAACTGGAGAAGCTTCCTTCTCTTCCTCTCCCCCCGCCGCCGCCGTCGCCGCCTCCTGGGAAAAGGGGGAAAAAAAAAGTCCTGGGCAGCAGTTGCTGGAAAGTCTCTGCTAAGCCACCTCCCAGCGCCGCTGTCCCTCCCAAGTCCTCGCCAAGTCCGGACGAGGCAGCGGCGGCAGCCAGGGCCAGCTGCACGAACTCTCAGCGCATGCTCGGGCCGCCGGCTGCCCGGGTTGGATCCTAATGGGTGTTTCTGGTCCCCTCACGCGGCGTGAGCCCCCGAAGGGACGCCTCACCTCTACAAGGGCCAGAGGGAGAAAAAACCTAGGGACTTTGGAGAAGTCCGCGCAGCAAGCCCCTTAAAAATGGTGGTGTCGGAGGAGGGGAGGCTGGGTTATAACCATAGGGAACAGGCTTTTATTATATGAAAATATTTGTGTTTGAGAAGGAGGGTGAAGGAGTGGCCCAACCCGATTCCTGCAATGAGAAACTAGTTTTCACAACCTTTCTAGAACCACCTCCTGCGATTTGTCACTAACATGGTGCCCTGTGCTCCTTCTTATTGCTTTGTTGCCCTCCCTGATTTAAAAAAAAAACAGTTCTTTCCCACTTCCATGGTGCACTAATAGCATTTACTTACACCCCAGGGTAGACATGTGGAGATCTGACGGCCAGAATAGGAAGAACATGTTTAACTCTTTCACAAGTAACGCAAAGTTTCAAAAATTTTCTCGCAATAGGATTGTTTGAGCTTTAACAGGGTAATTTATCTTGAATTGTGTATATGGTAATGGGTTTTGAATTTTTTTAACAAAAAATTCAGGAAGTATTCATAGTAGGAGACTATACTTCTAAAAGTACCTTCCCTTTTGAAAGTAAGAAATTTCAGACATAAAATATGGTGGAATTTTGATGTTTTATGCCTTGTGATAGTCCACATCTATGACTACTTCTGTGTGCATTGTGTGGCAAATAAAACTTCACTGACAAATGTGAATTACTTGAAATATAAACATCTTTGAGAAAACCTAATAATAGGAGTCCTCCTTCAATTTCTTTGGGGGGTGGGGAATAAAATGGAGTCCTGTGTCCATCACTGCCTATCTAGAGTCAGTTGCTACAAGACCAGGGTGACGAAGAAACACACACTCTCATGTGGAGAGAAGTAAAATTAAGACCTAAAGAGAACTTGAGTGTCCTGGGTTATGGGAGGAAAAGTCTTGGCAAGCGAGTCACTAAGCTGTGTGTAAGGCAGCAAGCTCTAAAGAGCACGAAAGCCATCGACTCCAAATACCAAGACAAATGTCCAGTCATCCACCAAATGACACTACCTCTGGCAACAGAGTATCTTCTGGAGTCACAGAGAAGAGCAAAGAAACCCACTTTAATCCTCAGTTACTGCTCAAATGAGGGTGTACGCCAGTTACAAGCAGAGGGCTGCTGAAACCACCCACCATCTGAATGCTGTTGGTGCCACACATTCCTCTAAGTGACAGAAAAATCCCCACACTGAGGGCAGTCTATGACTGCCATTAAAACTGACAGAAAGAGTGCAAATCATTCCCAGGTCTCCGAACAGAGATCCTCTTCTATTTCTAGAAAGCAGTGAAGTACCTTTTAAGTCATAAACCTTGAAAGGCCCTAGAATAATAAAATTTTAGAGGAAGATGCTTTAGAAGTACATCTCCCACCACCCCCACCCGCTTTTAGTAAATGAGGAATATAGAGCCACGAGAAGTTTTCAAAGTTGCTCATTTACACCTCTCGTTAAATCAGATCCCAAGCGAAAATCCAGAATCATACTCTCTAACTAGTTCAGTGATTCTCAAAATTGCTGTATATTAGAACCACTTAGGGAGTTTTGGACAAATCCTAATGCTCAGGCTATAGCCCACACTAATTAAATTGGAATCTCTGCAGATGTGGCCTGGGCATCCAGATTTTTCAAAGTTTGCAGGGTAATTCTAATCTGCAGCAAAGTTTGAAAACCACTGCAACTAACACTTTACAGATGCCTTAAAACTAGCAAAGGAGTTTCTTCAGGTTTAGTTGGATCAAATCCCTCACCTGTGAATTGATACCTGGGATTATTCCTATGTTAGAAGTTAAGAAGAAAACAGAGCTGCAGTTACTGTTCTCATATTCCTGAAGAATGGTATATCAAAGTCTGTGATCAGCATCTCAGCAGGGGAGACCTCACCACATTTGAGGCATTGCAGAACTGGGTAGTTTTAATAGCTTAAACCTGACCATACCTCCCTATAACTGGTACCACTCAGCTCTAGTTCTTCTGCCTTTTGGAATCCACAGCAGGAGCAATCCTTCTCCCATATGACAGTCCTTCAACTCCCTGAGGGCAGCTTCTAGTCCCCTCCTCTCTAAGTCTTCTCTTCTCTAGGATCATAGAAGCGCAGTAAGACTTGACATCACAGCTGTCATTCTGTCGGCTCTCCATTTTTCTCTGTGAGAATAACGTTTTTGTGCACAAAGGTAGGATAGAAAAATCCCAAAATGGGCATTACAGTTTGAATGTAGAATAACACATTAGGAAGGCGGAATGGTCTGTTCATTGCCCGTGAAGTAGGAACCCAGTTCTCTGGCCATGTATACGTCACTCGTGTACCTTTGAGTGTGTGGCCACATGCTGAAGGTACTAAGAATAAGATGGGTCCCTGTCCTTCAAGAAAAGGCAAAACTCTTCTTTTCAGTTTAGAAAACAATAGCAGCTACTATCTACGAGCAGTCTCATGTGTGTCATTCCTACAGTCAGGAGCAAAACTCAGCTAGCTAAGCAGTAATGTAATACAAGTTCTTCACTCCACAAGGCAGCTCATTTGTCTACATCTTATTGCACTCATTCTGCTCAAGTTGTGCAGAGGGAAGGAACTGCATAGGTATTTGGTAGGATGACTGAATTTCTGTTGCTTCTTGGTATAATACCCTTACAGTACACCTGCAACGGTCCTTCACAATCAATACAGGAAAGATGTTTTGAGAAGTATTATGTTTTGAGAAGTCTTATGTGTCTGACATCATAGATGCTTCTCATAAAATGTCTTATTAATTCCTCATAACGACACAGTTGGATACTGAGACTCGGAGAGTTGATTTCTCCAGGGCCATACTGGTAGTGAAAAGAAAGTGAGATTCTAAGATCGGTCTGACTCTTTCCACTGTTAATCTGCATTACAATAATATTTCAAATCTTGGTGGGAATTCACTGACAAGTTTCAAGAATAAAAATATTCTCGGCAATTATTATTACTTCTTGCGCATATGAGGCTGAATTTCAAATATGTATACTCTAACAATGACTGGCGAATCTACTCTCACCTTTTACTTCTGAAAGAGTATACCCAGTCAGACCTGAGAAAAGCCTTTCGGCACTGAATTACGTAGACTTCACTCACTACAAGCTTAAGGTTGGCAAATATAAAATGCAGGATGCCCATTTAGGTTTGCATTTCAGATCAACAACAAATAACTTTTCAGCATAAGGATGTCCCAAATATTACATGGGACAAGTATAACATTGGACAAACACATACTAAAAAATTATTCATTGTTTATCTGAAATTCAAATTTAATGTGCATCCTACATTTTTATTTGCTAATTCTGACAATCCTATGCAAACTAGAAAATTCAACTCAAAGTACTACAATAATGATATAAGTAAATATATAATTTCACATAACAGTGTGTGTTCAAAAATAGCAATCTATCCAGTCAGCAATGACATCAGTTCTTTTTCCAGCTTGCTTTTTTGATATATACAGTGTGTCAACTAACGTCCTTGGGCTACATCTTCTCATACTCACAAGATAACTGTGCAAATCCAGGCACTACGTGCAGTTATCACTTCTTCTAGAGAAGGAAGAAACTCTTCCCACCTATGGCTCTCCCTTATGATCAAGGAAACCTCTCCCAGAAGTTTTGCAGCAGGTTATCTGTTATGATTCATTAGCTAGAACCCTGTCACATACTGATGTATGCATGGATTATTGGTAAGGCTATGGGTCAGCCATGACTGGTTTAAAGCAATCAAGATGCCTTCCTTGTGCCTGGAGTGACTCTTCTCTGAAGCGCACGGCCAAACAGAGGAGGGTAGATAATAGAAAATAATCAGATTTTTATTTGAACTGCAGGGTAGAGAAAAAACTGGGTGCTGCCCCCTTCTCTCGCATTCACTGCTGAAACAACCCAGCTCTCACCCAACAATTTCTGTGGCACTACTCAGCAAAGGCCCTTAGTTCCTGAGAGAACCACTGAAGCAGGAACCTCCTGGCAACAGCGAAGAACCCTAAGAAAACCCAGATCACATCATTTCCATCCCACGCCATCAGCTTACATCCTGTACCCACATTTGCCTTTGTACACCATATGATTGAATAGAGAGCTGTCCAGGAGCGAGCATGAGCATCTGAATGAGAAAGCAGGTTCTGGCAGCGGTGCCCCACTCTGCCCAGCCCGTCCCACGGGTTCTGCGGGCCGGTGTGGAGAAGTGCCCTTCTGGGGGCTCTTCTGCCCCTCGCCAGAGTTTTGAAGTTGGAGTCACAGGGGCCAATAACTCATCACGCCGGCACTTTGGAGGCTGCTGCTCTGCCGGCGACTCCGTGGAGTCCTTCATCTCCCGAACACTCAAAGCTGAGCAGGGAAGGAAACACGGCTGGGAAGAGTGTAGCCCTGGGACTGGGACAGTGGATTTGGGTCAGAAGACATGAATTTGCAAACTACTATTTTCTAGTAGCCTCTTTGAACTCACGCTTAATGATGTATGACTTATAGGGCTATTGTAAGGATCATTTTTTTAAAAAATACAAGATGTAAATGGAGACAGACCTTCAAGATGGTGGAAGAGTAAGACGTGGAGATCGCGTTCCTCCCCACAAATACATCAGAAATACATCTGCATGTGGAACAGCTCCTAGAGAACACCTACTGAACGCTGGCAGAAGACCTCAGACCTCCCAAAAGGCAAGAAACTCCCCACGTACCTGGGTAGGGCCAAAGAAAAAAGAAAAATCAGAGACATAAGAATAGGGACGGGACCTGCACCAGTGGGAGGGAGCTGTGAAGGAGGAAAGGTTTCCACACACTAGGAAGCCCCTTCACAGGCGGAGACTGCGGGTGGTGGAGGGGGTAAGCTTCGGGGCCAGGGAGGAGAGCGCAGCAACAGGGGTGCGGAGGGCAAAGCGGAGAGATTCCCGCACAGAGGATCAGTGCCGACCAGCACTCACCAGCCCGAGAGGCTTGTCTGCTCACTCGCTGGGGCGGGTGGGGGCTGGGAGCTGAGGCTCGGGCTTTGGAGGTCGGATCCCAAGGAGAGGACTGGGGGTGGCTGCATGAACACAGCCTGCAGGGGGCTAGTGCGCCACGGCTAGCTGGGAGGGAGTCCGGGAAAAAGTCTGGAGCTGCCTAAGAGGCAACAGACCATTGTTTCAGGGTTTGCAAGGAGAGGGGTTTCAGAGCTCCGAACAAACGAGCTCCAGAGACGGGCGCGAGCCGCGCCTACCAATGCGGACGCCAGAGACAGGCATGAGACGCTAAGGCTGCTGCTGCCGCCACCAAGAAGCCTGTGTGCGAGCACAGGTCACTATCCACACCCCACTTCCGGGGAGCCCGGGCAGCCCGCCACTGCCAGGGTCCCAGGATCCAGGGACAACTTCCCCGGGAGAACTCACGGCGTGCCTCACGCTGGTGCAACGTCACACCGGCCTCTGCCACCACAGGCTCACCCCGCAACCATACCCCTCCCTCCCCCCGGCCTGAGTGAGCCAGAGCCCCCGAATCAGCTGCTCCTTTAACCCCATCCTGTCTGAGCGAAGAACAGATGCCCTCAGGCGACCTACATGCAGAGGCAGGTCCAAATCCAAAGCTGAACCCCAGGAGCTGTGCGAAAAAGAAGAGAAAGGGAAATGTCTCCCAGCAGCCTCAGGAGAAGTGGATTAAATCTCCACAATCAACTTGATGTAACCTGCATCTGTGGAATACATGAATAGACAACGAATCATCCCAAATTGAGGAGATGGACTTTGGGAGCAATGATATACATTTTTTTTTTCCTTTTTCTCTTTTTGTGAGTGTGTATGTGTATGCTACTTTGTGTGATTTTGTCTGTATAGCTTTGCTTTTACCATTTGTCCTAGGGTTCTGTCTGTCCGTTTTCTTGTTGTTTTGTTTTGGTTTGTTTTTGGTTTTGTTTTTTTTTTAATATAGTTTTTAGTGCTTGTTATCATTGGTGGATTTGTTTTGGGTTTCTTTGCTCTCTTCTTTCTTCTTATGTTTTCTTTTTTAAATTACTTTTTTTATTTTTTAAAATTATTTTTTAATTTTTATTTTAATAACTTTATTTTATTTTATTTATTTATTTAGTTTTTCTCCCTTTTCTTCTGAGCTGTGTGGCTGACAGGGTCTTGGTGCTCTGGCCAGGTGTCAGGCTTCTGCCTCTGAGGTAGGAAAGCCGAGTTCAGGACATGGTTCCGCCAGAGACCTCCCAGCTCCACATAATATCCAACAGTGAAAACTCTCCCAGAGATCTCCATCTCAACACTAAGACCCAGCTCCACTCAACGACCAGCAAGCTACAGTGCTGGACACCCCATGCCAAACAACTAGCAAGACAGAATGCAAAACCACCTATTAGCCAAGATGCTGCCTAAAATCATAAAAAAGGTCACAGACACCCCCAACACACCACCGGATGCAGTCCTGCACACCAGAAAGACAAGATCCAGCCTCATCCACCAGAACACAGGCAATAGTCCCCTCCACCAGAAGCCTACACAACCCACTGAACCAACCTTAGCCACTGGGGACAGACACCAAAAACAATGGGAACTATGAACCTGCAGCCTGCAAAAAGTAAGTTAAGCAAAATGAGAAGACAGAAAAACACACAGCAGATGAAGGAGCAAGGTAAAAACCCACCAGACCAAACAAATGAAGAGAAAATAGTCAGTCTACCTAAAAAAAAATTCATAGTAATGATACTAAAGATGATCTGAAATCGTGGAAATAGAATGGAAAAAATACAAGAAACGTTTAACAAGGACCTAGAGAACTAAAGAGCAAACAAAAAATGATGAACAACACAATAAATGAAATTAGAAATTCTCTAGAAGGCATCAATAGCAGAATAACTGAGGCAGAAGGACGGATAAGGGACCTGGAAGATAAAATAGTGGAAATAACTACTGCAGAGCAGAATAAAGAAAAAAGAATGAAAAGAATTGAGGATAGTCTCAGAGACCTCTGGGAAAACATTAAACACACCAACATTCGAATTATAGGGGTCCCAGAAGAAGAAGAGAAAAAGAAAGGGAAGGAGAAAATATTTGAAGAGATTATAGATGAAAATTTCCCTAATATGGGAAAGGAAATAGTTAAGTCCAGGAAGCACAGAGAGTCCCATACAGGATAAATCCAAGGAGAAACACAGCAAGACACATATTAATCAAACTATAAAAATTAACAACAAAGAAAAAATATTAAAAGCAGCAAGGGAAAACCAAGAAATAACATACAAGGGAATGCCCATAAGGTTAAAAAGCTGATCTTTCAGCAGAAACTCTGCAAACCAGAAGGGACTGGCAGGACATATTTGAAGTGATGAAAGGGAAAAACCTACAACAAAGATTACTCTACCCAGCAAGGATCTCATTCAGATTTGACAGAGAAATTAAAACCTTTACAGATAAGCAAAACTAAGAGAATTCAGCACCACCAAACCAGCTTTACCACAAATGATAAACGAACTTCTCTAGGCAGGAAACACAAGAGAAGGAAAAGACCTACAATAACAAACCCAAAACAATTAAGAAAATGGTAATAGGAACATACATATCGATAATTACCTTAAATTTAAATGGATTAAATGCTCCAACCAAAAGACCTAGACTGGCCTAAGACATAGACATAGACTGAAAGTGAGGGGATGGAAAAAGATATTCCATGCAAATGGAAATCAAAAGAAAGCTGGAGTATCAATTCTCATATCACACAAAATAGACTTTAAAATAAAGACTATTACAAGAGACAAAGAAGGACACTGCATAACAATCAAGGGATCAGTCCAAGAAGAAGATATAACAATTGTAAAATTTATGCATCCAACATAGGAGCACCTCAGTACCTAAGGCAAATGCTAACAGGCATAAAAGGGGAAATTGACAGTAACACAATCATAGTAGAGGACTTTAACACCCCATTTTCACCAGTGGACAGATCATCAAAAATGTAAATAAATAAGGAAACACAAGCATTAAATGGCACATTAAGCGAGATGGACTTAATTGATATTTATAGGACAGTAAATCCAAAAACAACAGAATACACTTTCTTCTCAAGTGCTCAAGGAACATTCTCCAGGATAGATACATAGATAGATAGATCATATCTTGGGTCACAAATCAAGCCTTGGTAAATTTAAGAAAATTGAAATGTATCAAGTATCTTTTCCAAGCCTTGGTAAATTTAAGAAAATTGAAATCGTATCAAGTATCTTTTCCAACCACAACGCTATGAGACTAGACATCAATTACAGGAAAAAAATCTGTAAAAAATAAAAACACATGGAGGCTAAACAATACACTACTTAATAACCAAGAGATCACTGAACAAATCAAAGAGGAAATTAAAAAATACCTAGAAACAAATGACAATGAAAACACAACAACCCAAAACCTGTGGGATGCAGCAGAAGCAGTTCTAAGAGGGAAGTTTACAGCAATACAATCCTACCTCAACAAACAAGAAACATCTCAAATAAACAACCTAACCTTACACCTAAACCAATTAGAGAAAGAAGAAGAAAAAAACCCAAAGTTAGCAGAAGGAAAGAAATCATAAAGATCAGACAGAAATAAATGAAAAAGAAATGAAGGAAACGATAGCAAAGATCAATAACACTAAAAGCTGTTTCTTTGGGAAGATTAACAAAATTGATAAACCATTAGCTAGTCTAATTAAGAAAAAAAGGGAGAAGACTCAAATCAATAGAATTAGAAATGAAAAAGGAGAAGTAACAACTGACACTGCAGAAATTCAAAGGATCATGAGAGATTACTACAAGAAACTCTATGCCAATAAAATGGACAACCTGCAAGAAATGGACAAATTCTTAGAAAAGCACAACCTTCTGAGAATGAACCAGGAAGAAATAGAAAATATAAACAGACAAATCACAAGCAGTGAAATTGAGACTGTGATTAAAAATCTTCCAAAAAACAACAGCCCAGGACCAGATGGCTTCACAGGCAAATTCTATCAAACAGTTTGAGAAGAGCTAACACTTATCCTTCTCAAACTCTTCCAAAATATAGCAGAGGGATGAGCACTCCCAAACTCATTCTACGAGGCCACCATCACCCTGATACCAAAACCAAAGATGTCACAAAGAAAACTACAGGCTGATATCACTGATGAACATAGATGCAAAATCCTCAACAAAATACTAGCAAACAGAATCCAACAGCACATTAAAAGGATTGTATACCATGATCAAGTGGAGTTTATCCCAGGAATGCAAAGATTCTTCAGTATACGCAAATCAATCAATGTGATACACCATATTAACAGATTGAAGGAGAAAAACCATATGATCATCTCAATAGATTCAGAAAAACCTTTTGACAAAATCCAACACCTATTTATGATAAAAACCCACCAGAGAGTAGGCACAGAGAGAACTTACCTCAAAATAATAAAGCCCATATATGACAAACCCACAGCCAACATCGTTCTCAATGGTGAAAAACTGAAAGCATTTCCACTAAGATCAGGAAGGAGACAAGGTTGCCCACTCTCACCACTATTATTCAACAGAGTTTTGGAAGTTTTAGCCACAGCAATCAGAGAAGAAAAAGAAATAAAAGGAATCCAAATCAGTAAAGAAGAAGTAAAGCTGTCACTGTTTTCAGATGACATGATACTATACATAGAGAATCCTAAAGATGCTACCAGAAAACTACTAGAGCTAATCAATGAATTTGGTAAAGTAGCAGGATACAAAATTAATGCACAGAAATCTCTGGCATTCCTATACACTAATGATGAAATATCTGAAAGAGAAATAAAGGAAACACTCCCATTTGCCATTGCAACAAAAAGAATAAAATACCTAGGAATAAACCTACCTAAGGAGACAAAAGACCTGTATGCAGAAAACTATAAGACACTGATGAAAGAAATTAAAGATGATACAGATGGAGAGATATACCATGTTCTTGGATTGGAAGAACAACATTGTGAAAATGAGTGTAGTACCCAAAGCAATCTACAGATTCAATGCAATCCCTATCAAACTACCACTGGCATTTTTCACAGAACTAGAACAAAAAACTTCACAATCTGTATGGAAACACAAAAGACCCCGAATAGCCAAAGCAATCTTGAGAAAGAAAAATGGAGCTAGAGGAATAAGGCTGCCGGACTTCAGACTATACTACAAAGCTACAGTAACCAAGATAGTTTGGTACTGACACAAAAACAGAAATATAGATCAATGGAACAGGATAGAAAGCCAGGAGATAAACCCATGCACATATGGTCACCTTATCTTTAATAAATGAGGCAAGAATATACAATGGAGAAAAGACATCATCTTCAGTAAGTGGTGCTGGGAAAACTGGACAGCTACATGAAAAAGAATGAAATTAAAACACTCCTTAACACCATACACAAAAATAAACTCAAAATGGATTAAAGACTTAAACGTAAGGCCAGACACTATAAAACTCCTAGAGGAAAACATAAGCAGAACACTCTATGACATAAATCACAGCAAGATCCTTTTTGACCTGCCTCCTAGAGAAATGGAAATAAAAACAAAAATAAACAAATGGGACCTAATGAAACTTAAAACTTTTGCACAGCAAAGGAAACCATAAACAAGAAGAAAAGACAACCCTCAGAATGGGAGAAAATATTTGAAAATGAAGCAACTGACAAAGAATTAATCTCCAAAACTTACAAGCAGCTCATGCAGCTCAATATCAGAAAAACAAACAACCCAGTCCAAAACTGGACAGAAGACATAAATAGATATTTCTCTAAAGAAGATATACAGATTGCCAACAAACATATGAAAGAATTCTCAACATCACTAATCATTAGAGAAATGCAAATCAAACTACAGTGAGGTATCACCTCACACCAGTCAGAATGGCCATCACCAAAAAATCTACAAAAAAACAAATCCTGGAGAGGATGTGGAGAAAAGGGAACCCTCTTGCACTGTTGGTGGGAATGTAAATTGATACAGCCACTATGGAGAACAGTATGTGGAGGAACTTAAGGAACTTAAGGAACAGTATGTTCCTTAAGAAACTACAAATAGAACTACCATATGACCCAGCAATCCCACTACTGGTCATACACCCTGAGAAAACCATAATTCAAAAAGAGTCATGTGCCAAAATATTCATTGCAGCTCTATTTACAATAGCCAGGACATGGAAGCAACCTAAGTGTCCATCAACAGATGAATGGATAAAGAAGATGTGGTGCATATATACAGTGGAATATTGCTCAGCCATAAAAAGAAACGAAATTGAGTTATTTGTAGTGATGTGGATGGACCTAGAGTCTGTCATGCAGAGTGAAGTAAGTCAGAAAGAGAAAAACAAATAACGTATGGTAACACATATATATGGAATCTAAAAAAAAAATTGGTTATGAAGAACCTAGGGTCAGGACAAGAATAAGACACAGACGTAGAGAATGGACTTGAGGACACGGGGAGGGGGAAGGGTAAGCTGGGATGAAGTGAGAGAGTGGCATGGACTTATATATACTACCAAATGTAAAATAGATAGCTAGTGGGAAGCAGCCACATAGCACAGGGAGATCAGTTTGGTACTTTGTGACCACCTAGAGGGGTGGGTTAGGGAGGGTGGAGGGAGACGCAAGAGGGAGGAGATATGGGGATATAGGTATATGTATAGCTGATTCACTTTGTTATAAAGCAGAAACTAACACACCATTGTAAAGCAATTATATTCCAATAAAGATGTTTAAAAAAATTGTCCAAATTAGCACTCTTGTATAAAGTCCTAGAAGAATTTCCTCTTAACGTTTATCCAAACCCATCCTCTGTACAAAGTTCAGAGATTTGGATTCATTTCACTGGCTAACATTTGTACAAATAATCCAG
The DNA here is from genome assembly GCF_964374135.1 of Grampus griseus. Lineage (NCBI taxonomy): Eukaryota > Metazoa > Chordata > Mammalia > Artiodactyla > Delphinidae > Grampus > Grampus griseus. The sequence goes on along the minus strand of NC_139003.1, from coordinate 29,337,764 downwards.
TCGTATTCAGTAAATATTTATTGAATTGTTACTACAAACTCAGAACTATGCTAGGAGATAGCAAAAGTTCTAACATAACTTTGACTCTCAAAGAACTTATAACATCATTGGCATACTTTCTCTTCAGAAAGTGAAACTTAGAGAACTTAAGAACTCTTTCCCCTTATAAAAAGTCTTAATTGACAGTTCTCTGAAACAAACTATAAGGAAAAGGAAGGAATATAGCTTCCATTTACAAACAGCTGCGAAACCCTACTTTTCTTAGAAAGATCCCTCAGGAGTTACTCCATTATCTGATGACATCAGCTTCTTATCATGTCCCCAATACAACAGCTAGGAGAAATAAACCAATATTTACCATGAATATTAGACATTTGTCTTCATCTGCTGCCCCTTCAATTCACTTGCCATGTTTTAAAACTTTTAGTTTACTCCAACAGGGCATTAATAAGACATTTATTTATTTATGCTAGATACAAATATTTAATTTTTAAAATTATTTGCAGTCAGCTAATCCAAACTCTTGAGTGTCCTCAACCTACCACATATAAACTATTTTATGTAACAAAAACAACTGTGATCTTGTGATTATAATTCAGCCTTTACAAAAGTTCTATCGTTGAAATTTAGACTTTCTATTTTTATGTTATTATTGTGTGTATGTGTATTAGCCATAACCACCGGTGGCAAACTAGAGATGTAGTGAATTTTCATTTCATATTTCATGGTATGAATGTGTGAAGGATTGACTGATGAATATGAAAAAAAGCTAGCATTCCTGCTTTCTTTCAGTGAGGGTACTGCTTTTTCTTTTTTCATTCCTAAGAACTAACAATTGTCATTATGTTTTACCATCTTTGTATTGTCACTATTCTCTCTTAGAAAGTAGTCTCAGAGGGTTAGTATTCACAGTAATAAAGGAAAAGATATCATGACAGGGACATAAGTCAACCATACATAACTCATACAGGTAGTTTTAATAACTAGCAAGCATTTCTATTATCTTAATATATTTCTTAGCTTTATCAGGAATATTACTCACTGTAACTGACTAGAAAAAAAGACTTGGGATGTAATATGCTTGTTTTAGAAAACGTATACCTATCTTCCAAAATGACTAGCAGGAACTGAATTATGTGTTTTCCTTGTGAGTTTTATACTGATGGTGTTTTATGATCCCCAGTCACCTTAGCATTGGGTCACAGAAAGGAAACTTCTAAGTCTGCCAAGGTGGAAATGAGTTGGTTCTCACTTCAGAGAAAGTGGCTTCAAATGTGGCAGCAGCCAGCATGGGCTGCAAGACTGACCATATGTTAACTTAATTAACTAGGTCCCAAGATCCATTCCTTAGATCAGACATAAAAATGAGAATGTAACAACTGAAAGCTTACGTTAGTTAAGGTTACTCTCTGTCTCGATCTGTTCTTCCTTTTACGGTCCCCAACTTGCACATGTACTAAGAACACTACAATCATTTCTCCTCTTCCCTCCCCTCCACAAACTTCACTCTATTCAGGCCGGTGTCGCCAACTATCCCATGAACTTAATGTATTTGCTGTACATCCAAAGTTTCACAGACGTGCCTCATTCAGTTATGGGAGTGGATGGGGATGGCCAGAACCTGAAAATTAGACCAATCAATTAGGGTGTGACTGGAACTTGAGTGAGGAACCATCAAAGGGCAATGTAAATTCAGGCGGCCAAGCGGAACCAAGAATGAGGGGAATGCATTGGCAAGGGCGAGGTGGAAATCTCAGCAGGAAGACAGATGGCAGCATCAGAGAGGTCCAGCAAATGGTAACAGGCAGGTGCCCTGGCAGACAGACAGAACCCAGTGGCACAGGAGTTGGGCAGCAAAAACACGAAAAGTTTCCCAGAACAAGAAGAGGACCTGCCTCCCCCCAACACATCAAGGTGATTTAGCTCCTCTCTGCCAAGGCCCAGCCGGTGAGGCTGGTCCACAGAGATGAACGCAGGCTCCTAGAAAACCATGACTCAAGAACAAGAACCATCGTCCCAGAGAAATTCCTCTAGTTTCTACTTTTAAGAGTCATAATATTAAGATTACAAAAGTTTCTGGGTTCCAGATTAAGGAAGATCTTACATGCTGGGCTAAGGAGTTGGCCCTTTATTCAGAGGCAGTGGCAGCCACTGAAGGGTTTTGACGTGATAAGAAGAATAATATAACCAACAACAGCAGGGGTTTAGAGTCAGACCCGGATTGGAATGCTGGCTTCTCACTCGCTGGGCTGGTAATGTGATAATGAGCAAATGACCTCACCTCCATAGGTCTCAGTTTCTTTATCTGTATACCTACCTCCTAAAGTGGTCATGAGTGTTATGTCATAGGTGAGGGGCCTAAATTTAGCTGGGGTCACGCTGTCCTTTGAGGTTGAAGTAGAATGGCTGAGCCCCTTTCCTGCAAGCAGTGGGTAAATTTGTTTTCCCCTTGTCATCCCTCTGCAGATTCTTGAGATGGGAAAAGAATGGGAAACAGTCCTTCTAGAGTTCTGAATCAGTTTACAGGTCACCTTGTCACCCCATGTATTCTTTTCTCTAAAGGGCGACAACCTTCAGAAAAAGATCCCTTCTCTCTCAAAGTATCGCCAGTGCAAGCCTCCATTCGTAGCTGCCTTTGAAGTCTCAAAGAATCTGAGAGGATTTTTGTAGCAGCATCACATACAACTCAGAAACAAATATTAGAAATCCTGTGGCTATTCTAATACTACTTATTTCTTCCTGGTTGACTTTTCCTGAAGTTTCCATGTTGACTGACTCCCTCTTCTCTATGCTGCTCTCCCTCTGTTTATACTCCAACCACAAATTCCTAGTCATTTCCCATGCAGACGACATAGCTATCTTTTCTGTCTTATAGTCTTCTATCAAACTCTGCTCTAGAGGTCTCAGCTTTCAGACAATTCTTTTCCTAAGAGAAATTCTGATGCAAGGAAATTAGCAAGAGATTAGCAGATCAGATTAAGATACAGCCTAGAGTATAGACAGCTAGTTTTCGGAAGAGAACCTGGGATTAAGATAGCTGGGAGGACGGTGTCCCTGATGGCGCAGTGGTTGAGAGTCCGCCTGCCGAGGCAGGGGACACGGGTTCTTACCCCAGTCCGGGAAGATCCCACACGCCGCGCCCACGTACCGCTAAAAAAAAAAAAAAAAAAAAAAAAAGCTGGGAGGAGTCATTCTGGGATCAGAACAAATAGCAGACCCTGACCTTGGAAATTTCCTTCCAAGAAGCTACATTTTGATTGGATTAGGTTATAGAGGACTATTTGCCTGGTGGCATTACTGAAAACAGTATAGGCAACAGCAGCCAATTCGTGGAGTTTACCGGCTGTCTGTGGTCAAGGACAGAGTAGAAGAGAGCCCTACCCGTCCCACTGTCACCCCAGGCTGGCGGGGGCACACCCAGAGCTGTGCCATCCTGAGGAGCAACATGAGAGGCTTAACACCATGCCGGGAAATGGACTTCACTCAAATGACCCAGGCAATCCCTCAACAAATAAACAAGCAAATAACAATAACAAGCCCCAAAGTGGGAGGGAGTGACCAGAACCTAGAGTTGCACAGTGAATTATCTAAAATACCTAGTTTCCAACAACAAAAAAAAAATGTTGAGGCCTGAAAAGAAACAGGAAAGTGTGACTCATACACCAGGGACGAAAAGCAGACAACAGAAACTGCTTGTGACAGTGACCTGATGTTGGGTCTAACAGAAAAAGATGTCAAAGTAGCCATTATAAATATGCTTACAGCACAAAAGGAAGTACGGCTAGAGAAGTACAGGAAGGAGTGACGGCAGTGTCACATCATATAGATAACATCAATCAAAAGATATAAATGATAAAAGCCAAATGTTTTTAAGTGCTCTAGTCTCAATGATATATTTTATATTTATACATATAAATACATTTCATATAAACAAAAATATATATATAAAACAACAAATTATATCCATGAAATGTGTTGTTGGTCCCATGACATATAGAAATATTATTGTAATATGTTGGCCAATAACAGCAGAAGGAGGTGGGTGGGAGCAAAACTATAACAGGCTAAGGAAATGACTATAGGTGATAAAGTAATTATTTTATAAGATAGAAAGGAAAGAAGGAAGGGAGGAAGGGATTCCCCTGTCTACTTCATCAAAGATGTTGACACCAGCCCCTATCTTCCTTAGCAGTTACTTGCTAAGTTCCTGATGCCCTTCTGAGTTCTCAACCCCACTCTGGTGCTGAAACAAGCCTGAAGTCGCAGTGCAGACGGTATAACAGGAAGGCCAAGCCTATTTGCTACCAGAGCTTCTGAGATTCCCTTTGTCCCCCAGCTGTGGCCTGTCGCTATTGTCCCGACACTGCTGGTCCAGTACTAATTATGAGCTCCTGCCTACTTTCCCCACCTGACATTCCAATTTGGATTCTTATTTAGAGTCAGAAATCCTTCCCTAAACCCTATCTTCTTGGCTAGGCCCTAATACTATTCTTAATCTCTTTCTCTAGAGGCTAGACCTAGCTCCCTATATTTCATTTGCTTTCTTACTTTTCCGGGACCCATTGGGAATGGACCCTTAAACCACTACAGTGCTCCAACCTGCTCAAATTGGAATTTTCTTGATGTCCTTCAAGATTCCCCCACCCATCAGCTCCCCACCACCATCACCACCCTCCAACACACATACATACACACACTCACACACACACATTGTTTGACCTTCTTGGATACTAAAACCCGCAAGAAGCAAGTCTGGGTCTGCCTTGACCCCTCAGACATGTACCTCAACCCCTAGAGCTGGGGCACTGTCCCCAGATCTTTCTGATATTGACCTGTAAAGATTTGATGGCTTCTGTGTCTCTGCGTTTGGCCCAAAGTTGCATGAGTTTAACAGTGAATATTTTAAAGTCTCTTTTCAGGACTGATCTCACAGCTTATGGAAGTAAGCAGGTTATTAGCTTCACTCCTGAGTGAGTTTGTGACATAACTCTCTCCTTACTGTCAGGCTCGTTTTTGTTGGTTTGTTTGTTATTTTTGCTGGTTGTAGCAGGCTTGCAACAAGCTACATAGCTCTCCCCTTGCCTATACCTTGCTCTCTTTCCTGTCAAAAGCAAAGGAAGAAATCTTCTAATCTGCTTTGAGCAGAAAATCAGGAGAAGCAAGATGATAGAATGGAACTCAGAGTCAGAGGAAATATACTCTAATGGGAGTCTAGAAAAATGCATGAGTTTTAGTGTAAGGATTTCATGTTGTCTGTTTTTGCATAAGGAGTGTGCGCGTGCGTGTGCACATGTATGTGTTTTATCCATCTATGTTCTGTGTAGTTAAGGTTCTAAAATCAGTAACTCTGGTCATGTCATGAAAGTATTACTGAACTAACCTTTTGAAAAAAGTCTCTGAGAAAATATTTGAAGGAAAATTTACTTTTCGCAGATTGTGATATTTCAAATCTAATTTTGTTCTGAGCTACTTCAAGCCTATCTGGTGAGTGAAATGACCAGTGAACTGGGAAGCAGAAGACTGAGGTTCTCATCCAGATTTTTTCTGAGCCAGAAAGCCTAGAGTTGTTTAATAGCTCTCTACCTGGAGACGTGGAAAGAGTTTTTCATCCCTAACATTCTATTAACTTCTTTCATTTTAATATTATAGTTCCAACATCAAGCGATTGGACCACATATTTTAAAATTCTGTCCTTTTGAGTTCTGACAAAAATTACTAGCAATAGTAGGTGTTTTAGAGGCAAAATATTCATGACCTAACATCCTTTACTTAAATCTAAACACAAAGTGCTGATATGGAGAATGTCCTTCAATTCTATTGATAACAATAGTTCAGCGTTTTGATATTATTATGACAAATCACATCTCAATTGTTAAAGTTCAAAGTTACAACATTAGTTTACATGTTATCTTTGGTTAAAAAAACAAAAAACAATCTCCTGCTTCTCAGAGGCTTTAAAATGGTCCTTGTGTTACATAAATCAAATACTTATATCTCCTCTAGGTATATCTAGAATTTTAAGTGTTAAATTTGCTTTCTTTCTATTCTTTTATCTTTCAAGTTTGCAGGTGGCTGTGAATTAAAACATACAATTGTATTATGCACCCACATTCATACTTAATCTTATAATTTTTTTGAACATTGGACATTCATAGAAGGCAAAATTGTAGTTTATTAATCTGTGCTAATGTAGTTACTAATTTCCTCTGTTCATTCAGATTCAAGACCATAAATCATGATTCATTTTAACCCATTATTCTTTCATTTACAGGATAAAAATGACAATATTATATGATTTTTATGACTTAATCGTCACAAAATAATTAGTACAGCAGTAATCAATTATAGTTCAGTATAAGTACATTTGAGATTCTCAATTGAACAGAATGAGGGAAAGTTCTGATTTTCAAAAGATATGTTTTCTGCTAAAACGAATGGTAGTGCCAAATGTTTTAGAATTTTTTGCCATGCAGATAATAAAACTGCAGCGATTGGACTAGAAATATCAAACTCATTTCAATAACTGGCTCATTCTTAAGACACACTTCCCACTTTGTGTTCTGCATCCTCTACATGAATACTGAAAAGGAAACACTTAACGAGCCCTGATGAATACAACAATTATAACACAAAAGAAATCATTAATGCATCAGAACAGAAGAGTATGGTTAAAATTAGGCTTTGGCTGTAATTATCCTCCATTTGAGAAATCTTCTTAATGTAAAAATGATAAAACAAATCATGAGTATTTACTTAGTCTAATTAGTTAGCAGCACTAAGGCACATTTAATTTAATCTGTGCCCTTTTTATATACTCTGTTCTAATGATCTATAGAAGATCTGAATAGTTTACCACTTTAAACCTTTTACAATACCCACATCATAAAATCTTTCTTCTACACCCTTAGCTCCGATCCCCACAAAACTCCCCCAGACCAATTTCCCACATTGTGCTTGGTTACTTGTGCTGAAGCGTCAAAAGAGGGAAAGGATTAAGGAAGCATTGTGTGACTGGAGTTAGAACAGAAGGGGAATGAGGGAGGGAAGGAAGCAGGAAAGGGGGAGGGACACGAGGAGGGAGGGGGAGAAGAGGAAGAGATATTGAGGGGAGAAAGAAGAGAAGGAGAGGGGAAGGGAGGGTATGGGAGGAGGGGGAAGGGGAGAGAGGCGAGGAGGTTGAAATAAAAAAGAAAGAAAGAAGAATCAGAAAAGGAAGAGTTAATGAGGTGGCTGAACTGGAGAGAGCAGAAACACAAAGATGGTTTTGCACTCATATCACTCATCCATGAGCCAAGCCTATGCTTTAAAATTATCTGTCTATCTACTTATCTATCTATGTTCCTGGCAGCAGATTTTTCTTTTTTAGTCATCCTTTTTTTCTCTGGGATAAAACACCTGAAGATAGGACTAAATTCTGCTTATAATTCTCCAAAACAGAAAATTCTCCAAGTTCCCTAATAATTTTTTCTGTCCTTCCATAACCAAGGAAAGTCCGGGCAACCCAGTTGGACTGAGAGTCTATCCTGTTTCTCAGGATCATGAGTTCTTGCTGTCCTCTGGAAATGTGGCCCTTAATCAACAGAGGGCTAGTAGGAGGGTAGGAACAAACAACCTGGGTGCTGGAAAGCAACTTAACGTGTGTACTCTCTGTTGGATATCCACTCCATTTAGATAGGCAGGCAGAGTTGACTCGTATCCAAATCAGTTTCTTCCCCTGGTCGCATCAATGGCAAAAAAAAAATTTTTAAATCAATCTTTCCTATTAGTACTTTAAAAAATAACTTATGGTCGGCAGTTTATTTGCTGATTACCTTTTTAAAAACCATGCTTAGAAAAGCTGTGCTACATGAGTTCTTCCCGAATCTTTACGTATAATGGTCCCAAGATAGTTCAAGTGCATGCGTACACTAAAACATTGTTTCTATATACAAATGAAATCATGATTTGGATCTATAAAAACCATTTGATAATAATTCAATTTTGATTAGAGATCTGAGGTAGAAAGTAACTCTCAAAATAAGTAGCTCCAAAATCTTTTCTATCACCAAAATTAATGTGTAGTAAAATAAATACCTGATGAATGATCAAGGAATCATGCTCAGATTCATTATTGAACCAAAATATATTAAAAAAAATATGCTGCACACCATTGATTCAAGTTTTCAAGAGGGAGGGAACATTTGGGAACTCATCTGATTTCATCAGAGTTTATATTTATCTGGCAAGCATGGATATGGCTCTACTGGTCAGTAAAATATGAAATGCTTCTGAAATAGCTGCTGCTCTGAGCCCTTGGCTCCCCAGCTACCTGGCCCACACTCCCACAATCTTTGACCATCTAGAAAATAAAGCATTAAGGCTGGGGCAGCACTTGCCCTCCAGGAACTATGGAACAGCCATTCTAGTTTGTTGTCGTCTGGACCATAATGGTATTAAATATTTTAAGTGCAATCTCTGAATGGAATACATGCTGCCATTTTTCATCAATAGGAGAGAATATGTTTGCAGGGGAAGGAGTGATATGATAACCGTAGTCTTCTGTTTGTTTGTTTTTAAACTGCACGCTTTTACACACTTATTTCCTTCAACGAGGGCCAGCCTATCTCACCCTGTCCCTGGATATCATTAGAACTTGTTCTATATACAGGCACCAATATGGTGACTCAACTTCCATTGCCAATGCTGTGCTCCATTTCGGTACGCTGTTGCTCCTGGTGATGTAGGCATGACTGCCCTGTCATTGTGCCTCCCTTCTTCTCACGGTTTTGTCCACTACTCCCTTGGTTGAAGTAGAAGGATATGCATGTGGAGGGCTGAGCCAGTCCTCCTCCAGCCAGTGTAACAATTCTTTTAAGAGGTTCGCGATCAGAGCGGTTTGTGACCCCAGTATTTTCCTGTGCAAATTTTCATTTGCATATTTGAATATTCATTTGAATATTTTATTTAGTTTCCTGAGGCAAGCTTCCTTTGGCGCTGGGTTGAAGGTAGCACTTCTAACAGAGATCAACTCTCCTCACCAATAATTACACTGACAAGTCTAAAATGGGACAGCTTTGCTCTCTCCCCTTTTCAAATTGAGTCCCCTGGGATGAGGACCACTGTTGAGAGAAACCCCTCCTTCCTCCAGAGGTGCATCCCAAAGGCCTTGGTTCAGTTCCACCATGTCAGGGCACCATATCGCTTCCAGAAGGTAGATGAAGCCTTCTTGGCGCCATCTAGGTGTGAGATGGTGTTCAGGAGATGAAAAGCCGTTTTCATCTCCACCGCATGCACACAATGGGTCAGGCTACAGGAATGTACTTCCTTTCCCTATCTTCCTTACTACTTTTAGCATCTTCTCAATTATTATTCTTAATTGTTCCATCCTAATCAAAAACATATCCAAAATAATTGTTTGAGTTTCTATTTTACATGAAACAGTACTGAGGTGCTGAATAAAATAGCACCATCTCTTCTTTCTCCATTTTGTGAAAAAAAAATTTTTTTGCTGATGTAAACTCTCCTCATTTCGAATTCATTATTTTGTCTTCTCCCTCTTCTCTGAGGTAAAAGGGCTTTGGGTGAGAAGTGATCGAACATTGATGTGTCACATGAAACTTTCCCTTTTCCACTCAGCACTAGTGAAAATATTTGCCTTCTACTTAACTAACAGGTCTTTTCTTTAAAACTTGCTGAACTTGTTTTTTAACGTAGTAACTTCGGTGCAGACCACAATAGGGATGCTTCAGATTTTCAACTCTTTCATTCCTTAGGGAAGAAAGAAAGAAAGGAAAAAAATCCCCAGGCTTACAGGCTGAATAAGGAGAATGAAAAAAAGATTCTTAGTTCATAAAATAATCATTCAAAACTTTCATTGGCTTATTAAATGATTGCTTTCCATTAAATACCAAACAAAAAAAGCACTTACTGTCACAGACATAATAGATGCAAATTGCCAATATAATTTTATTTTATTTTATAATCATGTGGAAAGCACAAATAGAAATGATCACCCATCATTAACAGGTATATAGTGCTTTAGAACTTTAACAGTAATATTTACTGATTGGGCTAACTCAAACTGGACATATGGCATACCCAAGTTTTTTATACCCTTAAAATATCTCAATTCTACCTGGAAATGCCCTTCTGTAAATCTACCCATGCAATTTTTAAAAATTGGTAAGACATAAAGGTATATACAGTCAGCATAAGAATATTTTAAACTGTTTCATCTATTCCACAAAATTATTCCACTGAAGCTAAATAAATAGTCATCAAATTACTACCCAGAAGAGTCAGCAGCTGCTTCTATTTAAGGCTTTCATATATGTCTCTACTGTCCCCTCCCTACTCCTCTAAATTAACCCTGGAAGGAGACAGCAGGATTAATTTCAAGAGTTCTTTCTCCCTGCAGGGCACTGGGAGATGATGGAATGGGGAACAGCTGCATTTCCTGAGCCCACTTTGCCCCTTCTTGTTATTTTTCTTCCTTTTCTTTCCCGCCAGTCTCACCCTACCCTTGTACCATCTCAATTAGTTCTCAAGCTTTAAATTACATTGATATCTTGACGACTCCTATAAGTACATCTCTAGGCCAGAACACTTCTACTGGGAACTGCAGATTCTAGCATCCAACCAGATACAGGTTATGTCAAGTTCATGTGTGCAAAATGGAACTCTTAGCAATGGAACACTACACCACTTCTGAACAAGTAGTAAGTGGGATCACCATTGATTCGAACCATTTTTCAACCAGAAATCTAGATTTTATCCTTGATTCATTCTTTTATATCGACACTGTATTCACTCTAATGGAAAGTTCTATCAATTCTACTGCAAAGCATACTGCAAATCCATCTCATTTTCTGTCCCCATTGCCACCAACCTAGTCAAACAAACTGCAGTCTCTCAACTGGACTACTCCCTCAGCCTTTGGCACATTAATATTTGCTCCCCTCAATCCATTCTCCATAAAAATACAGTAGGAATTACTGTCCTATTATGACAGAAAGGGGAAGTGAGGTTCCCGATGGTAAATAAATTTGCCCAAGGCTACATGGCGATAAAGGATAGAGCTAGAATTTTAAGCCAGGTGGATCACGCCAGAAGCTCAGCAATTTATCCCATTCCATATAACTACAAAATGGATCTAGCTAGTTCAGATTTTAAATTCTTTTTACTAAACTATATTGTTACTCTATATTTAAAGGAAGAGTGACCAGAGGGATACTTTTCATGTCTTTGAAATTAAAATGGGCCAGAAAACTCATACATGCGTATATACATATATATATATATATATATATATATATATATATATATATACACATCTCTGTTATTCAATTTAAAAGGTGCTTTAGACAAAGACTTAATTGAAAAAGAGTGAATTTCAGTAAGACTGTCATTGGAGATCTTTTCCCTTTCATAGAGCTCTCTTTAAAAACCTCAGTCTTTTTGCATCCAAATGTTGTCACCATCTTTGCCCTATCTCTCTCTCTCTCTCTCAGATCATCCTATTTGATTCTTTTAACATTGTTTAGAGTTGGAGCCTGATATAAAATGCCTCTTTCAGAATTTCAGCAGCCACAACAGTACGTAGAAGACAACCCTTTTTATAGTTTCCACAAGTTTTAAAGTCTGACCTTTTGCCTCAAATAATCATGGGGGGGGCGCGGTTTAAAAAAAAAAAAACAAGCATCTACTGGCTGTATGAAAAAAATGAACACTAGGGCATGTGGCTGGTGAGTGAAGGAGACCTTAAGGAATTAAATAGGCAACCCAAAATCTATAGGGACAATTGCTGGGCTTAGGGATTTTTCTCACTCCAATGGGGCATAGGATATGTGATCTCTGGGAGATTGTATGAGGGCAGAGCTTCAATCCCACGAAGTCTGAAGTTCGAGTTTTTGCAGGGTATCATTTACACTCTGCAGATCATCGCCTAACTTTGCACAAGGGTCTTTGGAGCCTCTGTTTGGCAGCCAGCCATGATTCACCGCAGCAGCATATTGTCAAGGCAGCCGGTCCTTGATCTGCACACACATATACACACACACACAGCCCACTGCAGAAATTAACCCTTTCTCACCTAACAACACATACACACCCTTGTTTTTACACTACCTATAAAAATCACATCTGTTATTCCATTGAGGGCCAGTTGTGTACCAACTCTTTTCGTATAATATCTCTGAGCTTTTCAACAACCCTATAAGATAGATATCATCATTTTCAATTTATAGATGAGAAGACTAAGAGGTTGAATATCTTTCCCAAGGTCTCAGATCTAGTGTAAGGCTGAACTGTAATTCAAACCAAGATCTGTCTGGTTCCCAAACGCTCTTGCCATTGATAACTAGAGATCTATTCATGCATCACACAATAGGACCTAGAGAAGGGGCAAAAGCTCTTTTGAAGTGCAAACTCATGAAAAGTCATTAGGAAGTTAGGTAAATTCCATTATTAAGGTTACAAGTCTGTCTTCATTATTACCAGAGCTGACTTGCTTGAGAAACATAAAAACCAATGATTACTTAAAGTGTGTGCTTTAATCACAAGGATATGTCATATTTTAAATATTCAGTACTTTAAGGAAACAGCGTATTTTAATAAAGCACTAAAAAAGTTATAAATGTTCCAGAAAAGGAAGGGAATTGGCAATAATGTGGTCAGAATGTAGTAGATTCAAGGTCAGTTGCCTAACTCTCAACGGGCCATTCTAGGTTGGCATTCTCTAGTGAATTTACCTAATCTAGACACTGACATCGACTTTTTGATATCACAGTTTTGATCTGTGTCTAATACTACAAGTGATTCCTACTAAATGAGAATTTGGGTTCCTCCAGATTGGTTTTCATGTGGAAAAAAATTCATTAATAGATTATTAGTTAAAAAATATTCAGTTTAGTATAGTTATATGTAAAAAAGGATTAGTTCTTCTTTTCAGTTTTCAGTTATTTTATAAACCTATTATCCCATGTAGAAAGCTAACACGTTTTCACAGTCCATTTAAAGGAGGTCTTTGGTTACTGTCTGGAACCAGTTATAAGTCTTGTTAATTAAACTCCTTTTAAACATTTTCAACTGCACTAATGCATTTAATATGCTCAATTTTTTTTCTATGCATATATGAATTATCTAACAAACTTAATCAAGTATTTGAGGAATACTTAGGAAATTAATAAATGAAACTTTTAAAATGGTTTCAAGTTTTCTTAAATCTTCAAATACTACTGGGTTGGCCAAAAAGTTCGCTGGGGTTTTTCCACATGGAAAAACCCCAACGAACTTTTTGGCTGACCCGATATTATAAAATTGATTATATTCAGTCTAGACACATGATTCTATATCACTTCTCATTTAGACATTTTAAAACAATATTACAAGCTTGAGCTGTTTTTCTAACACGTAATGCCTCTTAGGCATTACAGATACTTAATTTAGCGAGTATACACACATTAATTAATGTAAAAAATTAATATTTCATTTTGGTTCTCTTGAATATTCCTACAATTAATTCCAAATCTTTCAGATATGAAAAATTCTTTCCCACGAAGGAAACATATCATCTCACAAAATTTTAGGGGTTATTTCCCCATATGACTTTTGGAGCTGTCTTCTAATCTGCTCAGTGACCTCAGGCAAGTCCTGGGATAAACCTGGATCCTGTCTGTGCAGGGCTGGAATGTACCGAACCCTGTAGATTGTAGCAGCCTATAAGAAGGACTTCCACTGTGAAAGAAGAAAACTTCATGTGGCTCATATCCATTAGAAGTGAATTACATCGTTATCTAATTTTCAAGTCAGGTTAGGGTCTCCAACTCCCACCCAGGTGGCCATACCTCTTAATTGGATTTTACTTTCCTGAGTTCTTAAGACAAGTAAATGTATTCACGTCTAGGTATAATGACATTGGATTGTAAGGCAATCCTGCATTTTCTCACATTAATCAAACCACCCAACTCTTCCCAGTATTAAAACACATTAAATTGAATTCTGAAATGTCTTGGAGCCTTGTCTGACTCTACTGCTCACAATTTCCAAGGTCATCCTATTGACAGACTCATCTCTTAAGGGCAGATGCACATTAACCAGGCTCACAAAAGTAAAGTGTCAAAACAAAATGCCAATGTATTAATTTACAAGGAGAAACAGAACTGGTAAGGAAGCCGTGCACATAAAATCCTCTGGTGCACACATTATTTTCCTATAAACAAGCCTCATAAAGAGGTGAGCTTTTATCTGAAGGCTGCTTGCTGAGTACAGAATCAGAACAAGAGGAATTAAATATATGATTTGGATAACTAAGGACACCAGCACAAGACAATCTGATATACCTGCCAGGGTTTAAAGGAGCCTAATAGATAATATCCCTTTCTACCCTGTAAGTTTGGTACCAACTGAAAGGCAAATATGGAGTCAAACAGATGGAGCTGTTACTGATAAAGGCTAGAGTGAAGACACAGCTTTAGCTATGCAACTAAGTGCACTTGATAATATTTCTCCATTGAATTAGACCAACTGACATTGTCATTGGTACAGCTGCTCAATCCTAGGTACCACCACAGCCAGGTGTCTGACTACAAGGAAGCAGACAGACCAAAATTGCGTGTATACTATGGGAAGGTTGGTTTCCATATAGGGAAGAGAGATATAGAAAGAGAGAGAGATGGGGACAAAGAGAGACATCTTTCTCTTCCAAATTTTACTTATTAGGTAAGACATTTCTTCTCCTGTGGGAAGAAGTAAACAAGGAAAAGAAGGGCCAACAGGGTTTCTCTTAGGGAATCCTTCTCAATTCTACATACAGAATAGGAGATAAGTGCCCTACAAGCCCTGGCAATACCCACCTCCATGTGAGGGATTGCTCTGCTCTGCTGAAGGGCCAGGAAAGGGTTGTATACCTGGATCAGGACAGCTTCTACCTCTGATGGAGTCAGGATGGGCACAGCCCATGAGAAAGATTCTCATTTTCCCATCTTTCTCCTGAAGATCAATCACTTTTCTCACCTGTAGTTTTTTTTTTTTAAGTTCTTTTAATATAAAAAATCAGGTTGATGTCAAGCTTCATGGGCCTGAAAGCTAGTCTGCCTTTCAAAATACTCTGCATGTCTCTGCTCTGATCTGTTATTATATTTCAATCTTAATTCCCTCAACTCCAAATTCAGGAAGGATGACCCTGTCTCCCACCACCCCAAATCATAAGAGAAGTACTGAATAGTCTCTGTGGAGATAAAACTCCACCACGAGACGGAGAGGTTCTTTTCTGTTTACATGCTCTTGGGAACCTTCATTTAATAGCAGTAATTGCTTTCTTTTTACAGATAAATCTGGCTTGCTGCTCAGTTTTTCAAAGCTAAAAAAAATTGCTTAGGAATAAATACATGAGTGCTGAGTTTATTTTTTAAGAAAGGGAAGATTAATATAAAAGTTAAGAAAGTAGTTACTTCTGGGAATAGAGGAGGGGAAATGCAATTGGTAAGGAACACAGGGGACTTTCAAGTACAGTTAAATGTTACGTTCCTTAATCTGAGTTGTGGGTACAGAGGTGTTTATTGTTACTGTGTATACACTAGTTATATGTTTTAGTATTTTATATATGAATAGTACATTTCAAAATTAAAAATAATTTACTGAATAAAAATGGTAAGTGTAACGATTCCATTTATGTAAAATTTTATGTGAGTGTGTATGTGTAAAAATAGAGATGTATAAAATAACAATCATTAAAATATCAATAGAAGATCTCTCCAGATGGTGAGACTTCAGATGTTTTTGGTTTGTTTATGTTTGGAGGGTTTTTTCTGAATTGTTCTTATTAAAATAATTACAAGAATCAATAAAGCACAATTCTCATTGTGAACCAAGAAGAAATATAACTCCTGCACATAAAAATTATTAAATAAAATTGTATATGTAGCATTTTTTTCACATTTATTATTAAATTGTATTCCTAAACATGTATTTTTCTCAGGTTAAGGAAAAAATAATATCTGGTATATTGTATGCTACATGGGTTCAAACCTCACTCTTGGTACCAAAATCTGTATTGTTTTTCTATTGCTGCTGTAACAAGTGACTACAAACTAAATGACTTAAAACAGCACCAGTTTATTATCTTATAATACTGAAACTCAGAAGTCCAACACAGGTCTCACGAGGTTGAAATCAAGAGGTTTGCAGGGCTGCATGCCTTTCTTGAGGCTCTACAAGAGGATCCATTTCTTTGTCTTTTTCAACTTCTAAAGACCATCCATGCTTGGTGGTCTATAGACTCTTTCCTCCATCTCTCTAACCATTTTGCCCTCTGATTCTCTCTTCAGTCTGAGAGGGTCTTACAAGCTCTCACATGATTAGGTTGGGCCCACATGGATAATCCAGGTATTGTCCCCACCTCAAGGTCCTTAAGATTAACTATATCTTCAAAGTGGCTTTATCCATGTAAGATAACACAGATAGTCACAGGTTCCAGGAATTAGAACAGGGACATCTTTAGGTGGCCATAATTCCACCTAGAGTAGCGGGCTTGCAGATACAGAAATGTAATTCTGATCATTCTACGTTTATACATATATAATTTTCCTCTAACTTTTAAAAAGATATATTGAGAAATTTCTTTTAATCTTCAGAAAGCACATCATCAAATGTGACCCTAATTTGAATTTATTCAAAATAACTTCTAAACAAAAAATGGAAAACATTGTTTATGATAATGACCCAGTTGAAAAATAGGTACTTTTTTTAACTGCCAAAGAGAAATTCAGTCACAAAATTACGGAAAGCCCAAACTTTATAGATCATTTAGGGATTTAATAAAATAAGGTTTCTTCAACAAACTTTTAAAAAGATGATATAACAAAACTGCCACAAAGCTGAAGTAAGAATTATTGTACATATTATATATATACTTCAACCAGGGTTAGCTTTCCAAATGGGTGACAAGAAAGCCAGTGAGAGCCAACTGCTGCACCCTACTCAGACCACTTCTTACACCCCATCTGTTACCTGTGTCAAAAATTCCTCCAAGAGAGATTCATTCCTTTGGGTTCAAAACGTCTATTAAAATGCCAGTGCTAAGAATATAAGCTAAATATTAGCAAAAACCTCGGCTTGGATTTGTTAAAAACTAGTATAAAAATTGACATTTGAGGAGAGAAGTGAACCAGAGGAAATCTACTAGAAGATAGGAGTGAGTCATTAAAAAGGAAAATGCAACGATCTAACTTTACCTATTTTCTAATTTTTAATGCACCATCCTCTACCACTAATAAGACAAGTCATGTCAACCACCCAGGGGATGATAAAAATGTAAGAATATACAGGATTTTTTATTAAATTAAAAAAATATAATGTCCTGACCAGAGAGAAGAGTGACAAGGAATTCTTGATGAAATAATACAAAAGCTAGATATAACTTTCAAGAAATGGAAATAAATTTATGCAGCCTATCATAAATCATTGATCATATTTATGCCTAATGTTCTATAATATTTTCCCAGCAGTACCCATTGTTTATTCATATTAATAAAAAATCACCTGAAATTAGTGCCAAATGCCCTATGAAAATACTGCAAAGCAAGGACATTACTTATAAGATTACTTCTGCTTCTGGTCAAAAGAGTTTGAAAGCTTTACATCACTCAGTGGCATATTTCATTTTAAGCAGCCTTGTCTACTTTCATCTTTGTGCTATGTATAGCATGCTGGACTATCTTCCTAAGATCAAAGGGAAACTCACTGTACTTTATTTACAAAGGCAATTTTAATGGGTAACAAGGGTACTTATTTTACTACACTGACTAGTCCCTTTGAACTACTATCTTCACTGATCCATAGACCAAGCTCAAATGTGGAGAAGGCTTCCTTGAATCTGGAAAATGTTCTTAGCCTAATTGGTGCACTTTCTTTGAACTGCATGCCATTGATTTTACCAGGCAGTAAGTGCACAACAGAGGTTCCTTCAGGACACACAAGGGCTAAAATCCTTTTGGAAACAAAAACCAGAACAAATAAAAAATATACCAACACTGCAAGATAGAAAATATTAGATCTCAAAATCAAAACTGGATAAGAATAACTCCTTCCAAAGTCTATGATTATGATATTAGTAGTTTTTATAGTAATTGGCACAGTTCTCTGTGTTATCTGGCTACGGGATAACTTATAATGCCCACTTCTACTTTGATGTAAGTAGAAAATATGTTTGTTCTGTGTGTGACATTGATACCAATGTGATAGTGAATATATGTGAGGCAAGGTGTTGCAATGGAAAGAATATAGATTTAGGAATTTTGCATTCCAATATATCACATAGGTAGAGGGTGATTTTGCCTAAGTTGCTAATATCTCTGAATCTCAGATTCCTTACGTTCAAAATAGGAAGTCCCTTTTTGTGATAGACATCAATGCTGCTCACCAGAATTTCTGGCTTTCCTGCTTTGAGGCACATGAGGAAGTTACATTCTGTTCCCCACTGAAGTGACACATGCTGCTGTAATTTGCTTTGACCAGTGAAATGTGAGTGGAAGTAACATGTCATTTCTGGGAAGAAACATTAAGTGGCATTATGAGACTTTACAGAAGTATCTTTGTTTTCAATTTTGGAAGGATGTATTGATATGATATGGAATTGCAAGTCTGAGCAGTCACGGGGAAAGGAGCTGCCTTTGACAATTACCTAGATCTAGGCTGTTTTAAGCCACTGAGAGTTGTTATTATAGGATAACCTAACCTATCCTGACTAAACATCTTTGTGAGATGAATGAAAGGATGAAGTAAAATTTATATGTATATACAAAGCACCTAGCTGAGTGCTTAGCACATTTTATTTGATTAACAAACACTGCAACAAAAGCCCAGGACCAGATGGCTTCACAGGCGAATTCTATCAAACATTTAGAGAAGAGCTAACACATATCCTTCTCAAACTCTTCCAAAATATAGCAGAGGTTGGAACACTCCCAAACTCATTCTATGAGACCACCGTCACCCTAATACCAAAACCAGTCAAAGATGTCACAAAGAAAGAAAACTACAGGCCAATATCACTGATGAACACAGATGCAAAAATCCTCAACAAAATACTAGCAAACAGAATCCAACAGCACATTAAAAGGATCATACACCATGATCAAGTGGGGTTTATCCCAGGAATGCAAAGATTCTTCAATATCAATGATTCTTCAAATCAATCAACGTGATACACCATATTAACAAATTGAAGGATAAAAACCATATGATCATCTCAATAGATGCAGAAAAAGCTTTTGACAAAATTCAACACCCATTTATGATTAAAAACCCTCCAGAAAGTAGGCATAGAGGGAATTTACCTCAATATAATAAAGCCCATATATGACAAACCCAGAGCCAACACCGTCCTCGATGGTGAAAAACTGAAACCATTTCCACTAAGATCAGGAACAAGACAAGGTTTCCCAGTCTCACCACTCTTATTCCACATAGTTTTGGAAGTTTTAGTCACAGCAATCAGAGAAGAAAAGGAAATAAAAGGAATCCAAATTGGAAAAGAAGAACTAAAGCTGTCACTGTTTGCAGATGACATGATATTATATAGAGAGAATCCTGAAGACTCTACCAGAAAATTACTAGAGCTAATCAATGAATTTGGTAAAGTATCAGGATACAAAATTAATGCACAGAAATCTCTTGCATTCCTATACATTAATGATGAAAAATCTGAAAGAGAAATTAAGGAGACACTCCCATTTACCATTGCAACAAAAAGAATAAACTACCTAGAAATAAACCTACCTAAGGAGACAAAAGACCTGTATGCAGAAAACTATAAGACACTGATGAAAGAATTAAAGATCATACAAACAGATGGAGAGATATACCATGTTCTTGGATTGGAAGAATAAACATTGTGAAAATGACTATACTACCCAAAGCAATCTACAGATTCAGTGCAATCCCTATCAACTACCAATGGCATTTTTCACAGAACTAGAAGAAAAAATTTCACAGTTTGTATGGAAACATAAAAGACCCCGAATAGCCAAAGCAATCTTGAGAAAGAAAAACAGAGCTAGAGGAATCAGGCTCTCTGACTTCAGACTATACTACAAAGCTACAGTAATCAAGACAGTATGGCCATTGTAAAGCAATTATACCCCAATAAAGATGTTTAAAAAAAAAAAAAGACAGTATGGTACTGGCATAAAAACAGAAATATAGATCAATGGAACAGCAGCTCAATATCAAAAAAACAAACAACCCAGTCCAAAAATGGGTAGAAGAACTAAATAGACATTTCTCCAAAGTACATATACAGATTGCCAACAAACACATGAAAGAATGCTCAACATCACTAGTCATTAGAGAAATGCAAATCAAAACTACAATGAGGTGTCACCTCACACCAGTCAGAATGGCCATCAACAAAAAATCTACAAACAATAAATGCTGGAGAGGGTGTGGAGAAAGGGGAACCCTCTTGCACTGTTAGTGGGAATGTAAATTGACACAGCCACTATGGAGAACAGTATGGAGGTTCCTTAAAAAACTACAAATAGAACTACCATATGACCCAGCAATCCCACTACTGGGCATATACCCTGAGAAAACCATAATTCCAAAAGAGACATGTACCGCAACGTTCATTGCAGCACTATTTACAGTAGCCAGGACATGGAAGCAACCTAAGTGTCCATTGGCAGATGAATGGATAAAGAAGATGTGGCACATATATACAATGGCATATTACTCAGCCATAAAAAGAAATGAAATTGAGTTATTTGTAGTGAGGTGGATGGACCTAGAGTCTGTCATACAGAGTGAAGTAAGTCAGAAAGAAAAACAAATACCGTTTGCTAACACATATATATGGAATCTAAAAAAAAAAAAATCGTAATGAAGAACCTAGGGGCAGGACAGGAATAAAGACACAGACGTAGAGAATGGACTTGAGGACACGGGGAGGGGGAAGGTAAGTTGAGACGAAGTGAGAGCGTGACATGGACTTATATAAACCACCAAATGTAAAATAGATAACTAGTGGGAAGCAGGCGCATAGCACAGGGAGATCAGCTCAGTGCTTTGTGACCACCTAGAGGGGTGAGATAAGGAGGGTGGAGGGAAACGCAAGAGGGAGGAGATATGGGGATATAAGTATATGTATAGCTGATTTACTTTGTTATAAAGCAGAAACTAACACACCATTGTAAAGCAATTATATTCCAATAAGGATGTTAAGAAAAAAAAACAAAACACTGCTTCTTTTCCTTCTCTTTTTCTTCAATCTTGTGCACTTTTAGAAAAGTGAGCCTGCTGTTATAAACTTATTTAAAACAGTACAAAGTTAAAGATTTCCCCTCATCCCTTCCATGTTTTCCTATTACCTTATCACCTCTCCTGCCTCTTTTCCCTGATTCACAACAACCAGCCATTGGAGGCAGAGGTAAAAAAAGTACTTCATAACAATTTCCTCACTCCTCATAGTGGCAGTTTCAAGAAAGAGAATTTAAAGATTGTTTAAGGGCTTCCCTGGTGGTGCAGTGGTTGGGAATCTGCCTCCCAATGCAGGGGACACGGGTTCAACCCCTGGTCCAGGAAGATCCCACATGCCGCGGAGCAACTAAGCCCGTGCACCACAACTACTGAGCCTGTGCTCTAGAGCCCATGAGCCACAAATACTGAGCCCACGTGCCACAACTACTGAAGCCCACGTGCCTAGAGCCCGTGCTCCGCAACAAGAGAAGCCACCGCAATGAGAAGCCCACGCACCACAGCAAAGAGTAGCCCCCGCTCGCTGCAACCAGAGAAAAGCCCACACACAGCAACGAAGACCCAATACAGCCAAAAACAATAAATAAATAAAATAATAAAATAAAATAAATAAATTTATTTAAAAAAATAACGATTGCTTAAAATTACCTGCAATTGCTATTTCTGTCTTTCAGAAGCTGCAAGAGTAGTCCTCTCTGGGTTATTATTTTCTTTTTTGATGCTCTCACCTTTGATTACTTCTTAAGAACCATGGCAGTTCTGAAGAGCATTTTCCATTACGTTTACTTCAGGGTCACAATTTCCCTTTGTCTAATTGGTCTGAGCATTAGCTATCATTTTGTTTAAATTGCCTTGGTCTTAAATCGATTTTCTTAAATTTACTACTGGACCTAGAAAATGGAAGCATACAGAAACAATAAAACCATTTTTCTAGCTCAGTGGATTCAAGAAATGGCCCTGAACATAGTTTATATCATTAATGGCCAGCATATGTAGACCACTGACTTTGTGCCAGGAACTTTGCTGAGTATTTTGCAAGCCACCCTTTATGTAATCTTCTTTGCAATCCTATGAAGTAGGCGCTGCAATCAACAATGATGAAGTTGAGCTTAGAGAAACTAACTCATCAACATCTCTATGTAGTATTGAGTGGAGCAGGTGTCCATATGATTAGTCTCCCAACAAGCCATTCTGTAAGTTACCAACCCATATGGTTGTAGGCGTACAGAAACAGACCATTCTAAATTGGTTTCTTATATACCAAGCACCACTTGATAACTCCACCACATCCCACGTTCGTCCATACTAAATGGAATGCCTACATCTACATGCAGGAATATCACACACAGAGAATATTTGTGTCTGTAAATTTCCTGGAAAGCAGAGGGAGGAACAAGAGGAGAGTACTTTTATTTTCTCTTTGTCATCCAAGGCTGAAGTAGCAATTATTTGTTTATTGTACTTGGGTTGTTTACAAGGAGTTATTTTTAATCCATATTTATTGAATTACTGGATATGGTTAGATAAATGATATTTATGAATGACTATTTATGAATTCATGAATATCATGAGTATTTATGAAACAGAAGTCTGATCCTTGTCTCTCAAAGCTCAGTTTCAGAAGGGGAAATGGTTGAAATATATACTAGATTTTTGCTGTTGTGTAGCTGTTGTCCCCTGGTGTGATGGGGAAGAGAGTAATACTGCTCTAGTTTTCTTTGCAGAATACTTCAATTTCATTCCATGGTTAAGTTAATTTAAACTGCTATGGAAAAGTATCTCTAGTGCCTTATACTTCCTAACCTCAACGTTAATTTTTTATTGTAAGGAGGCTGCTTACAGCACTTCGAAAGTTTTGAAATAGAAAGAAAGTATTACATAAAATGAACCGAGAGAGAACAGGGACAAAATCAAGGAGCAAATGAATAGTTATAAATGTTGTTTTCAGCTTAGCAAACAATATTGCTTTCAAATGGCAACTAGCTTCTTTATTTTCTCACATCATCTTTATTTCTACCTCAATTTGTACATATATGTATTCATGGAAATTTTCTAGATTCATGGAAAACTTCTTGAAAGTCCATCATTCACTCGATTCAGTTGTAAAATACTAATTCTACAGAGACAAACAGAGTTAAATGGGAGAAAAATATTGGGGGCTAAAATGTGCCATATAGTTTCATATAATAGAGTTGAATAAATATCCATATGACTGTAAGTGTATGTGCCAAGCCAGAAGGAACTTGGGAGGACATCTCGCTCATACCATGCCTCTAGGTAGGGGAGTCTTTAAATTACCAAAGGCAGACAGTTATTAAGAACTTTTCCTTGATTAGCCATAAATTTGCTGCAGGGAAAAGAGCTAGTGATAAGGAAGCTGATGTTTCCTCAGACAGCGATTTTAAATTTTAATTTTGTTAAGTGTCGGTAAATTACAACAGGAACACATTCTAATTATAGCCACGGAACCAAGCAAAAGTTATACAAAGATAAAGGAAGATACATTACCCCATGTTTTTTTTTTTTTTTTTTTTTTTTTGCGTTATGCGGGCCTTTCACTGTCGTGGCCTCTCCCATTGCGGAGCACAGGCTCCGGACGCGCAGGCTCAGCGGCCATGGCTCAGGGGCCTAGCTGCTCCGCGGCATGTGGGATCTTGCCGGACCGGGGCACGAACCCGTGTCCCCAGCATCGGCAGGCGGACTCTCAACCACTGCACCACCAGGGAAGCCCTACCCCATGTTTTAAATACCCTTCCACCCACGTAACAGGGATAACCTGCATTTCCACATGACCACTCAAACCAGTGTAAACACATATACTCACAGCCACTCTCTCCCTCTCCTCTCTCTCGCTCTCTCTGTCATTCTCTCTCCCCTCTCTCCCTCTCTCTCTTTTTCATTCACATGTTTTGTTTATTGTTTTACAAAAAGTGGAGTAACACTATTGTATATATTTACATTAACATGCAATCTGATTTTTTCCTTTAAAAATACATCCTTCTGAGTCTATAAATAGAATTCATACTTTTGAATAGCTACATTGTGTAGATGTACGGAAATTTACTTACCCATTCTTCTATTAATAACACTTAAATTTTTACAGTTTTTGACCATTAAAAAATCTTTCAATAAATTTTCTTATGTGCAAATATTTACAAACTGATTATCTTTATTTCTATATAATAAATTCCTCAAGGTGATTTTGGCCTAATAATTATTTTTTGTAATAAATACTTCCAATATTAATCTCAGGTCCTGAAATCAATGACTTTCTAAGTAACTCATCTAGAGCTGGTTTGCTTATAAGCATTTCCCTTAATGATCAATTTGTCTAAAACAAAGTCATATTGAGGCACATGGTAGACCATGTAAGTGCCTCATTTGGCTCCCCTTCTTAAATATTTCTTCAATATTAATTTTGTGGGAGAAAATATCAACTAATGATAATTAAATACCAACTTTAGGTTCAAAAGAAAAATTTATATTATATATCCTAAATATCACAAAGCATCTTAATTTTTTGTAACTTTCATTTATAAATCTCTTTCCCATAATTCTTTTAATTGTATTTTTTTTCACTGTGAAAGAACTCCAAAATAATCTACTCATCAGGAGGCATGTTAAAGGTTTGTAAACTTAGACAATAAAATATATCACTTTTTTTCCTGGACTTAGTATATGTCTGTAGAATTAGAGCATGGAAAATTAAAATAGAAAGAAGAAAATAGAAAAATATTTAGTAAGTCAAAAGGTGTGACTTCTTAATGTGGGAAAAGAAGTGGAGTGAAGGATAGTATGGTACACTGATGTTTCTTCCTTGGAGTCTCGCTGTATATATATACATATGCATATTAATGCATTATTTTTTCTATTCACTGAAACCATTATGCACAAAGCGCTAGATGATATGGTGTACTACATAGCTGAGAAGACATAGACCCTGTCCCATACACATATAGTGCTGATTTATTTTGGTCTTGGTCAACTGCTCTTAGAAAAAGAATATACTACCCTTCTTTTATTTTATGCATCTCTGATCACTTTGTCATTAAATTCTCTCTTGCCTAGCTAAAGGTCTTCTGATTCCTATCATATTGTTTGATTGTTTTTAAAGAGCAAACATAGAATGATTTTAATAGTTTATATACATGTTATGTAATCTGAGGACAACTGAGTCCCAAATGGATCAGGCCTAAGTCACTGTGGTAAAGAATTCCTAGATGACAGAGATATCACACAAGAAATACTTACCTATACCTTGATCATAGGTAATATATTGCATTTTGATGAAACTATCTCCAAAAGAACTGTACTGTAATGCTTTGGTAGGAGTGACTTGTTATACCATTACCATTTCTATGAATTCATCCTCACTCCAATTGGAGATTTAGGAAGATAAGAAAAATACATTAAATGTTTATAGAAGTTTTATATAATTGCCAAAAATTGGAAACAAGCTACATCACCTTCAGCTGATGAAGGAATTAACAACCTATGGTACACCCATCAATGGAATACCACCCAGTTATTCAAGGGAATACACTTCTGATAAACACAAAACGTGGATCAATCTCAAATGCGTTATGCTAAATAAAAAGAATCTGACTCAAAACGTTACATAGTTTCTGATTCTATTTATATGGCATTCTAAAAATGGCAAAACTATACGGACAGAAACAAAGCTTTGTATACCAGGGATTCAGTCTGGTAAAAGAGGATAATGACAAAAGGGATATAAGTTAATTTGAGAGGAGGACAGAACTGTACTCTGTCTTGATTGTGGTGCATTTTTCAAAATGCAAAAAGAATGACTTGCCTTGTATGCAAATTATACCTCAATAAAAAACAAATACCACCACCACCAAAAAGGAAAATATTTTCTAGTAATTACAAAGCATACTGTCATTAAGTGGAATATACTAACTCTACCAAAACCTAACGTATTAATTTTTATGGATTGCCCTAAGGTGAAAGATATAACTATGGTTTGGGACAGAACATTTTTGGAATTTAATCCACAAATGCCTACATAAACATGATATAAAGCCCATATGTCTGCCTCTTTAACGTTGTATGTTTTTTTCAACATAAGCAGCGAGTTGATGGCTTGGCAGCTCTTAGCATTTGTTCAGTTTTCATTATTTGATGAAATGAGAAATAAATCTCTTCTCTTGTCAGAGTGGCAAAAAGTTTCCAATTTTATTAAATAATTAGTTTTAAAAATATTTTTCAAATTAGAAAGACCAAACAAACCTATGTCATGGTTTTTAAAATAAGGGAAGTAATTAACAATGGTATTTAAATTAAACATACATGATAATTTTAGTAAAAGAAAAATAGAATCTTTCAGGATAAACTAATATAAAACACAAATAATTGCTATAAGATACAAAAGACATATACCAAAAAAGCACTTGTTGTATAAATCTGTTAGGAAAGTGGAAATATCACTTTAGAAAAGAAGCGATAACATGGAATGAGGCCATCAGGAATAGACAGTTATTAGATTTCTGGAATTTTTGACCCTTTTCTCTCCTTCTTAAACTGACTGTGTGATCCATTGCCAGCCAGGGCCCCAATCCATACACATACAGAGCAGATAATACCAAATTCTATCCTGCATGATTCTTTCTAGCAAAGCACACTTAAAAATACTTTAATGAGTTCTCACAGTGATATTATTATATCACTTATAATACCTAAGCAGGCATTAATCTTTTTTCTCTTCTGAGCATGTTTTAAGAAAATGTATCACTGAATTAACTTGGTTAACTAAAATAAAATATTGCTAGCATGTGGATTTATTTATTGTTTATTTCCACTTGTGATTCTTAAAAATTTTACGATCTATTTCAAATCAAATTAAATTATCATGCTTCTGTTTTTCCATTAGCAAACTGATTCCAAGGGAACTTCACCAAAATCTAAAATATGTGATAAAATAAAGTTTCTTATAAAAATTGAGCTAATCCATGAGATTTTCAGTTTTTCTAAAAATGAATTTATAGGAATGCTAATTTTCATTTTATGACTTTTTAAGCCTATATTTAGTTATCTTTACTTAGTAGCAATCTTTTAATTGAAAAAAGAGCATCATATGTAAGATATTAAGAGCATATGCTAATATATTCTGTTTAAGTTTAACAAAGTAGTGAAAATTGGATACATGCAAATGATTCATCAATGCCATGTTAATCATGGAGGAGAGAGTTGTCTCTTATTCTGTGATGACTGAAATGTGGACCTGAGTAACTCATGGATCCCTCACATAGGTGGACTCTGTGGAAGGTCTGTCTCTCAGGGCTCGCAAGTCCTACTTCTGCAGTAACAGCCTGAAAACCTTTACCTCATCCCAGGAGGTGAGGAGAAGATGCCCATTATCAGATTAAGCCCTCATACTCAAACCCCACCCAACTGAAATAGAATGACATGGTCTCATACCCTTGCAAGTGGTGGAAAATATTGACGTGAGCCAGCAAAATTCAGTGTAAGAAAACACTATGCGCTTCTGAGTGGCATGGCTCCCCACTGAATAGAGGTATAGAGGTCAAAATTAAGTGTCATGGTGGCATTTATTCTTTCCAGAAAAATCATATACACAAGGAAATTGGAAATGGGGGAAACAGGAAGACTAATGGAAAGGTAAGTTGCCTTGGGAAGCAAAACTAGACAGACACACTCTTATTAAAAGAATGACCAAAGAGTGAGAGATTATGCTTCTGGTCCAGATGAACAAAGATGTCCCCAACCCCACAAGTGTTCATTTGGGAGAACCTAAAGTCTCTGGGGTTTGAACTGCTTACTCTCAAGAGGGAAGAAAAGGATAATTTGTGACACTATATCTCTCCCTCACCAAGGGTTCCAAAAGCCGTGATGGTGCTGAAGTGATACCTTAGCCAAGATGCAGGGGTCAGTGCTCTGCCTCTGCCCAGGGCTGAGAAAAGAACAAGAACTCTCTCTAAAGTTATTCCACAAATTCTTAATTGTCATAGTAGAAAATCATCTTCCTGAAAGTGATTTTTAATTAAAATCAAGACTGAGGCTGTATCTTTGAGGGTGTAGGATGAGTAAAATTGAACTGAACTTGTGAAGCATACCTCAGGGAAACTTTCTGATGGGGCTACTGTGGGAGTTCCAGGGAGAATTAGGAATTTGAGTGTAAAGAAAAACTCTTGTCAGAGAGAGTAAAGAGTTCATCTTGGTTGACTAGTCTACACGCGTGGAAAAGCAAAAACCTAGGGAAATAGGATTTTGTTAGTATTTCTCATAGTGCAGATCAGTTGATCTCACCATCTTCAGAAAGGTTTAATTGCATAAGAGAATTGAAAGGAGAAGAAATTTGCAATAGCAAATTGTGTGTTCATAAAATACATTACAGACAGAATTTGCGGAAACTTTTATATCCATTATCAAAATCCCAAAGGAAACTTAATTGAGGTTGACTTTGTATTTGGAACTAATGCAAAGGGCAAACTCTGGAGCTGCCCTTGATATTTACTCTTTTTGAACTGAACACTTGGGTCAGAGAACATGGGTGCACATACAGATAACTTGTCCAGTTTATACTGACAAAGATTCTCCCCATGATTGAACTTTAGTCAGGCTCTTCTGTGAGCTCTTTTTCAACTAGAAGTCGAGTTTGGGGCTTCTGTTTTCATCCCTGTATTGTTCAATTTTAGCAAGAATCCTGCGAAATTGGTTTAACCAGAATTCCTCATCCTCTATATCTTATCACCCTCAATCATCCTCCAAGATGTCTGATCACCCTGGCATGACTTTACCAAGAACCGTATTAAGTCAGTTTAGCCAGAATCCCCCTTTGCTCCTGATATTTCCTCTTAGTAATTCTCCATCCAGCAACCCCCAGCTTGCTCCCTGGATAAAAATTCCCACTTTTCCTGGTTATATTCAGAATTGAGCCAGTTCTATACGGAGGTCTCTTTCCCCAGTTGCAATAGTTTTTCTGAATAAAATCTGTTTTTATGGCCTTAGCTACTGTCCAGGTCTGGTTTTTCTTTAACACCTAGTTAATGGGAAGGATGCTCCACACTAGATGTTGCTGTTGGAGAAGAGACCTTGCAAATATCTCTGGGCTGGACCTGATCAGGCACTCTTCCAAATAGTTGCTTCTCCAGCAGGGCTCAGATGATAGTTATTCAATGCTGTGTTTCCCCTGCAGCATTTATGGCATAAACAGTCTTTACATATTTGGGATCCAAGTAGTCATAAATACAGC
Source organism: Grampus griseus (assembly GCF_964374135.1). NCBI lineage: Eukaryota > Metazoa > Chordata > Mammalia > Artiodactyla > Delphinidae > Grampus > Grampus griseus. The sequence continues at coordinate 29,308,297 of NC_139003.1, read as the reverse complement.
CATTGGAAGCTAGACTCTTTCGCTATAGCTAGGTCTCTTATCAAGCTTACTCCGTTCAGGCAGTATTCAAGGTGCATTGTGCCGGGGCATCCAGGCCTTCACTAATTGCTTTTTAAACCACATGATCCTTTTCATAATGGCTAAAACTGTAAGGTTCAAATAAGAACTGCCATCAACTCTTTGGCTTTGGCAGAGGGAAATGTGTTCTTAATCTTTCTTATTGCCACCTTTTTAGTTGTGCCAATAAATAAAGTGTGTGTGTGTGTGTGTGTGTGTGTGTGTGTGTGTGTGTGAATGTATAAGAGAAAGAGAAAAAAGGAGACAGAGATGGGTGGGAGTGGGGGGACCGGGGCAGGTGGGCACATCTTCATACAAGTCTGGTTATTTGTAGGTTGATGTGTCTGTGTCTGAAATCCAGGTGTGGAAAGAGAGAATTGTATGGTTGAGGTGACCAATAAAATTCATGAAAAAAAAAATTTTCAAAAACTACAAAAATAGCTCCCTAACTGTAGAGGCCATGTCTTTGAAAATTCCTGTGTAGGAGAATTTAGAGTTGAGAAAAATAGAAAAGAGTAAGCAAAGTCAGAAATTAACCAATTAAAGCTGTTAGACTTTTATGTTCACGACACAGAGTGGAAAAGAATCTATTATCCCTAGGGGTAAGATCAATGACAATGAATGAAAGCAAGTAATAATTTGATCTGTACTGGTTTTTTTGATTTGCCACCCAAACCACTATCAATCCATGAGGTCCAGGATCAGATCAGCAATGCAGTCACAACCAAAGAGACCATTTTAAAGTAATTTAAGCTCTTCACATGTATTTCTTAAAGTCCATGAAGGCGGCATATTTCTACAGCAGTGCTTAAAATTCTCCTCCCTCCCCGATCAGCAACTCTCTCATATGGTAGCTTCTGTGCCCCTCCTTCCAAAATTCCTCTGAAAAACTTCCATGAAACTTTTATGCCTCAAGCCACTCTAGTACTCAAATTGTTCTCTTTCAGCCCACATTCCTTCTTTTAATAGTTCATCACGAAAGCGCCAAAGACAAGTGGAACAAGACAGGACCATTTTTGGAGATCAGTAGAAGTCTGGTGGAGGGTGAGGGGATGGGGAACTGACTAGATAAAGCCAGAATTTATTTTTGTAGATAAGAGGGAGGAGAAAGGCCAGTATCACTCATTGTTTGATACATTTGCCATCTCACATTGAAAAGACATTTTTTTACCCAAATGCTTAATGCTTTTCTGATTTGATGGCTTAGAGATGCTGACATCTACATGCCAATCCCTTCCCTCCTGCTTTCCTGTCCCCATATCCTTCGTTCATCTCCATCAGTTTTTTCTTGTACATGACCCAGTACATGCCTCTTCTGCAGACTAAGTTTTCTTTCCTTTAACATTCTTTATCTTTTCCAAGTCTTAATTGCAAAAGAAAGTGTACTTTCTCTACTATTTGGTTGACTTCTTTTTCTCTTCCTAACCTTATTCTCTATTTTTTATTGAAGCATAGTTGATTTATACTACTATATTAGTTTCAGGTCTACAACATAGTGATTCAAGATTTTTATAGATTATGCTCCATTTAAAATTATTTTAAAATAATGGCTCTACTTCCCTGTGCTGTACAATATATCCTTGTTGCTTATTTATTTTATACATAGCAGTTTGTGTCTCTTAATCCCATACCTTTATCTCACGCCTCCTTCCTTCCCTCTCCACTAACCACTAGTTTGTTCTCCATATCTGTGAGTCTGTTTCTGTTTTGTTATATACATTCATTTTAGATTCCACATATAAGTGATAACATGGAGTATTTGTCTTCTCTGTCTGACTTATTTCACCAAGCACGATACACTCAATATAATGAAATATTACTCAGCCTAAGCTTATTCCCTAATTATCAACAAGAGTAATTTGAAAAAGCACATATCGGGTAATTTACATAAATATATAAATAAATTTTAAAATGCTCAAATTTTGCCAAAGGAGAATTTTTATTGGGAAATGACTGCTGTATTTCCGAGTCTGCCTTCACTTATTCAAGTAAACTCTTAATCAAAAAGATCATGTTTTGTTCAAGGCATTATTGCATTACTTGACCTTGGCCTGTACAATTTGCTACGTGTTTCTTCTGCTCCCTGATTGCAAATGTCCCCTTTCAGCTTACTGCAACAGCTGCTTCAACATCCTGTTCACAGTAGTGTTAGGTTGCATCAAGGATCACTGAATGCCAGAATACTGGCTGTGGTCCAGGATCTTGGTAGTGGTGATATTATCTGGTCATTTTAGATAAAGTATGGCTTCAGTCGATGGTGATGAAATATATTTCAAGTATAAGATACAGTAATTATGACAAGTGAGATTTTACAAATATGCAACAGGTCACAATCTACCACTGTTCTTTTAGACCTTTAGTTTGGTTAGGAATCTGAAGCCAATATCACAGATTACTCTGCCTTCCAGCACAGCTGTTCTGACGAAATGTTTCACTTAGTGCACTATTTCACAATATCTCCTGCCTAGGCATATCTGTAGTGATAGCCTTAATTCTAATTTGGCTGATACAATGCATGCAATGTATCAGTGATTCAATATATGCTACATTAACCCTTCAAAATGGTTGTTTTAATGCTCAGTGAAATAGACTGAACCTGTTTTTTCATAATTGTTTCCATGCTTTGTGTCATATGTCCCTGAAAACCTGGCCAAAACTTTACATCTTGCATGTATCAATGTCTGACCCAAAGAAGACCGGGCCCGGCAACTTCTAGGAACTCTGCCAGTCAGAGAAGCTATAGTTTGGGTAGAGATCCCCTTTCTGAGATCACCTGACCCCCTTTCTGAGAATATGAATGCAACAAGGAGGCTGCAGTTAGTAAAAAACAATAGAAGCAGACATTGGTGCAGCAGAAGTAGTAGAGACAAAGCATTAGGGAGAATGGGACCACACAGTCAAGGTCCAAATAAACACTTTGTCATTTACTAAGGCTACATGTAGGAAGGAATAAGGAGCCAGCCACAAGCTGAGGTTCCTTGACTGGCCTTCCTAGGGATTATGGTTTATATCCATCAAAGACGTGAGGGATTTTATGTCACAAAGCATGTTGATCATAGCAACATCTGTGATCATGACTTTTGAAAAGTTTTTTTCCAAATAATAAAGAAATTGGGAAAATACCTAAAGCTTTTTAAAATGAAATATTTACATGCTACTTGTAAATTTTTGTGATAAATATGCATAACCTAAATTTACCATATTAATCATTTTTTAAGTATACAATTCAGTAGTATTAAGAGCATTCAAAACATTGGGCAAACTAAAGCACAGCAGGGCAGAGAGGGGTAAGTTTGGTTGGAATAACCTCCTGCCCATAATTTTTTTTTTTTACATCTTTATTGGAGTATAATTGCTTTACAATGGTGTGTTAGTTTCTGCTTTATAACAAACTGAATCAGTTATACATATACATATGTTCCCATGTCTCCTCCCTCTTGCATCTCCCTCCCTCCCACCCTCCTTATCCCACCCATCCAGGTGGTCACAAAGCACCGAGCTGATCTCCCTGTGCTATGCGGCTGCTTCCCACTAGCTATCTATTTTACGTTTGGTAGTGTATATATGTCCACGCCACTCTCTCACTTTGTCACATCTTACCCTTCCCCCTCCCCATATCCTCAAGTCCATTCTCTACTAGGTCTGCATCTTTATTCCCGTCTTACCCCTAGGTTCTTCATGACATTTTTTTTTCTTAGATTCCATATATATGTGTTAGCATATGGTATTTCTCTTTCTCTTTCTGACTAACTTCACTCTGTATGACAGACTCTAGGTCCATCCACCTCACTACAAATAACTCGATTTCATTCCTTTTTATGGCTGAGTAATATTCCATTGTATATATGTGCCACATCTTCTTTATCCATTCATCTGATAATGGACACTTAGGTTGTTTCCAACTCCTGGCTATTGTAAATAGAGCTTCAATGAACACTTTGGTACATGACTCTTTTTGAATTATGGTTTTCTCAGGGTATATCCCCAGTAGTGGGATTGCTGGGTCATATGGTAGTTCTATTTGTAGATTTTTAAGGAACCTCCATACTGTTCTCCATAGTGGCTGTATCAATTCACATTCCCACCAGCAGTGCAAGAGTGTTGCTTTTTATCCACAGCCTCTCCAGCATTTATTGTTTCTAGATTTTTTGATGATGGCCATTCTGACCGGTGTGAGATGATATCTCATTGTAGTTTTGATTTGCATTTCTCTAATGATTAATGATATTGAGCATTCTTTCATGTGTTTGTTGGCAATCTGTATATCTTCTTTGGAGAAATGTCTAATTAGGTCTTCTGCCCATTTTTGGATTGGGTTGTTTGTTTGTTTGTTATTGAGCTGCATGAGCTGCTTATAAATTCTGGAGATTAATGCTTTGTCAGCTGCTTCATTTGCAAATATTTTCTCCCATTCTGAGGGTTGTCTTTTGGTCTTGTTTATGGCCTCCTTTGCTGTGCAAAAGCTTTGCAGTTTCATTAGGTCCCATTTGTTTATTTTTGTTTTTATTTCCATTTCTCTAGGAGGTGGGTCAAAAAGGATCTTGCTGTGATTTATGTCATAGGGTGTTCTGCCTACGTTTTCCTCTAAGAGTTTGATAGTTTCTGGCCTGACATTTAGATCTTTAATCCATTTTGAGCTTATTTTTGTGTATGGTGTTAGGGAGTGTTCTAATCTCATTCTTTTACATATGCCTGTCCAGTTTTCCCAGCACCACTTACTGAAGAGGCTGTCCTTTCTCCACTGTATATTCCTGCCTCCTTTATCAAAGACAAGGTGACCATATGTGCGGGGGGTTATCTCTGGGCTTTCTATCCTGTTCCATTGATCTATCTTTCTGTTTTTGTGCCAGTACCATACTGTCTTGATTACTGTAGCTTTGTAGTATAGTCTGAAGTCAGGGAGCCTGATTCCTCCAGCTCCGTTTTTCCTTCTCAAGATTGCTTTGACTATTCGGGGTCTTTTGTGTTTCCATACAAATTGTGAAATTTTTTGTTCTAGTTCTGTGAAAAATGCCAGTGGTAGTTTGATAGGGGTTGCATTGACTCTGTAGACTGCTTTGGGTATTATAGTCATTTTCACAATGTTGATTCTTCCAATCCAAGAATATGGTATATCTCTCCATCTATTTGTATCATCTTTAATTTCTGTCATCAGTGTCATAATTTTCTGCATACAGGTCTTTTGTCTCCTTAGGTAGGTTTATTCTTAGATATTTTATTCTTTTTGTTGCAATGGTAAATGGGAGTGTTTTCTTGATTTCACTTTCAGATTTTTCATCATTAGTGTATAGGAATGCCAGAGATTTCTGTGCATTAATTTTGTATCCTGATACTTTACCAAATTCATTGATTAGCTCTACTAGTTTTCTGGTAGCATCTTTAGGATTCTCTATGTATAGTATCATGTCATCTGCAAACAGTGACAGCTTTACTTCTTCTTTTCCGATTTCGATTCCTTTTATTTCTTTTTCTTCTCTGATTGCTGTGGCTAAAACTTCCAAAACTATGTTGAATAAGAGTGATGAGAGTGGGCAACCTAGTCTTATTCCTGATCTTAGTGGAAATGCTTTCAGTTTTTCACCATTGAGGACGATGTTGGCTCTGAGTTTGTCATATATGGCCTTTATTATGTTGAGGTAAGTTCCCTCTATGCCTACTTTCTGCAGGGTTTTTATCATAAATGGGTGTTGAATTTTGTCAAAAGCTTTCTCTGCATCTATTGAAATGATCACATGGTTTTCTCCTTCAATTTGTTAATATGGTGTATCACGTTGATTGATTTGCATATATTGAAGAATCCTTGCATTCCTGGAATAAACCCCACTTGATCATGGTGTATGATCCTTTTAATGTGCTGCTGGATTCTGTTGCTAGTATTTTGTTGAGGATTTTTGCATCTATGTTCATCAGTGATATTGGCCTGTAGTTTTCTTTCTTTGTGCCACCCTTGTCTTGTTTCGGTATCAGGGTGAAGATGGCCTTGTAGAATGAGTTTGGGTGTGTTCCTCCCTCTGCTATATTTTGGAAGAGTTTGAGAAGGATAGGTGTTAGCTCTTCTCTAAATATTTGATAGAATTCACCTGTGAAGCCACCTGGTCCTGGGCTTTTGTTTGCTAGAAGATTTTTAATCACAGTTTCAATCTCAGTGCTTGTGATTGGTCTGTTCATATTTTCTATTTTTTTTTGATTCAGTCTTGGCAGGTTGTGTATTTCTAAGAATTTGCCCATTTCTTCCAGGATGTCCACTTTACTGGCATAGAGTTGCTTCTAGTAATCTCCTATGATCTTTTGTATTTCTGCAGTCTCAGCTGTTACTTCTACTTTTTCATTTCTAATTCTATTGATTTGAGTCTTCTCCCTTCTTTTCTTGATGAGTTTGGCTAATCGTTTATCAATTTTGTTTATCTTCTCAAAGAACCAGCTTTTAGTTTTATTGATCTTTGCTATCGTTTCCTTCATTTCTTTTTCATTTATTTCTGATCTTATCTTTATGACTTCATTCTTACTGCTAACTTTGGGGTTTTTTCTGTTCTTCTTTCTCTAATTGCTTTAGGTGCAAGGTTAGGTTGTTTATTTGAGATGTTTCCTGTTTCTTAAGGTAGGATTGTATTGCTATAAAATTCCCTCTTAGAACTGTTTTTGCTGCATCCCATAGGTTTTGGGTCATCATGTCTCCATTATCATTTGTTTCTAGGTATTTTTTTATTTCCTCTTTGATTTCTTCAGTGATCACTTCGTTATTAAGTAGTGTATTGTTTAGCCTCCATGTGTTTGTATGTTTTACAGATCTTCTCCTGTAATTGATATCTAGTCTCATAGTGTTGTGGTCAGAAAAGATCCTTGATACGATTTCAATTTTCTTAAATTTACCAAGGCTTGATTGTGACCCAAGATATGATCTATCCTGGAGAATGTTCCATGAGCACTTGAGAAAAATGTGTATTCTGTTGTTTTTGGGTGGAATGTCCCATAAATATCAATTAAGTCTATCTTGTTTAATGTATCCTTTAAAGCTTGTGTTTCCTTATTTATTTTAATTTTGGATGATCTTTCCATTGGTGAAAGTGGGGTGTTAAAGTCCCCTACTATGAATGTATTACTATCGATTTCCCCTTTTATGGCTGTTAGTATTTGCCTTATGTATTGAGGTGCTCCTATGTTGGGTACATAAATATTTACAATTGTTATATCTTCTTCTTGGATCAATACCTTGATCATTATGTAGTGTCCTTCTTTGTCTCGTCTAATAGTCTTTATTTTAAAGTCTATTTTGTCTGATATGAGAATTGCTACTCCAGCTTTCTTTTGGTTTCCATCTTTTGGTTTCCATTTGCATGGAATATCTTTTTCCATGCCCTTACTTTCAGTCTGTATGTGTCTCTAGGTCTGAACTGGGTCTCTTGTAGACAGCATATATATGGGTCTTGTTTTTGTATCCATTCAGCCAGTCTGTGTCTTTTGGTGGGAGCATTTAATCCATTTACATTTAAGGTAATTATCGATATGTATGTTCCTATTCCCATTTTCTTAATTGTTTTGGGTTCTTTATTGTAGGTCTTTCCTTCTTTTGTGTTTCTTGCCTAGAGAAGTTCCTTTAGCAGTTGTTGTAGAGCTGGTTTGGTGGTGCTGAACTCTCTCATCTTTTGCTTGTCTGTAAAGATTTTAATTTCTCCATCAAATCTGAATGAGATCCTTGCTGGGTAGAGCAATCCTGGTTGTAGGGTTTTCTCCTTCATCACTTTAAATATGTCCTGCCAGTCCCTTCTGGTTTGCAGAGTTTCTGCTGAAAGATCAGCTGTTAACCTTATGGGGAGTCCCCAGTGTGTTATTTGCTGTTTTTCCCTTGCTGCTTTTAATATGTTTTCTTTGTATTTATTTTTGACAGTTTCATTAATATGTGTCTTAGTGTGTTTCTTTGGATTTATCCTGTATGGGACTCTCTGTGCTTCCTGGACTGATTAACTATTTCTTTTCCCATATTAGGGAAGTTTTCAACTATAATCTCTTCAAATATTTTCTCAGTCCCTTTCTTTTTCTCTTCTTCTTCTGGAACCCCTATAATTCGAATGTTGGTGCATTTAATGTTGTCCCAGAGGTCTCTGTGACTGTCCTCAATTCTTTTCATTCTTTTTTCTTTATTCTGCTCTGCAGTAGTTATTTCCACTATTTTATCTTCCAGGTCACTTATCCATTCTTCTGCCTCATTTATTCTGCTTTGATCCCATCTCGAGGATTTTTAATTTCATTTATTGTGCTCTTCATCATTGCTTGTTTCATCTTTAGTTCTTCTAGGTCCTTGTTAAATGTTTCTTGCATTTTCTCTATCCTATTTCCAAGTTTTTGGATCATCTTTACTATCATTATTCTGAATTCTTTTTCAGGCAGACTGCCTATTTCCTCTTCATTTGTTAGGCCTGGTGGGTTTTTATCCTGCTCCTTCATCTGCTGTGTGTTTTTCTGTCTTCTCATTTTGCTTATCTTTCTGTGTTTGGGGTCTCCTTTTGCAGACTGCAGGTTCGTAGTTCCCATTGTTTTTGGTGTCTGTCCCCAGTGGCTAAAGTTAGTTCAGTGGGTTGTGTAGGCTTCCCGGTGGAGGGGATTAGTGCCTGTGTTCTGGTGGATAAGGCTGGATCTTGTCTTTCTGGTGGGGAGGTCCACGTCTGGTGGTGTGTTTTGGGGTGTCTGTGGACTTATTATGATTTTAGGCAGCCTCTCTGCTAATGGCTGGGGTTGTGTTCCTATCTTGCTAGTTGTTTGGCATAGGGTGTCCAGCACTGTAGCTTGCTGGTCATTGAGTGAAGCTGGGTGCTGGTGTTGAGATGGAGATCTCTGGGAGATTTTCACCGTTTGATATTATGTGGAGCTGGGAGGTCTCTTGTGGACCAGTGTCCTAAAGTTGGCTCTCTCACCTCAGAGGCACAGCACTGACTCCTGGCTGAAGCACCACGAGCCTTTCATCCACACAGCTCAGAATAAAAGGGAGAAAAAGTAGAAAGAAAGGAAGGAAGAAAGAAAGAGGATAAAATAAAATAAGATTAAATAAAATAAGATTAAATAAAATAATTAAAATAAATAATAATTATTAAGAAAAAAAATTTTTTTAAGGAAAAACAGAAACGGACGGATAGAACCCTAGGACATATGGTGAAAGCAAAGCTATACAGCCAAAATCTCACACAGAAGCATACACATACACACTCACAAAAAGAGAAAAGGGGGAAAAAATAATAAATCTTGCTCTCAAAGTCCACTTCCTCAATTTGGGATGATTCGTTTTCTATTCATGTATTCCACAGATGCAGGGTACATCATTTGATTGTGGAGCTTTAATCCGCTGCTTCTGAGGCTGCTGGGAGAGATTTCCCTTTCTCTTCTTTGTTCGCATAGCTCCTGGGGCTCAGCTTTGGATTTGGCCCCGCCTCTGCGTGTAGGTCAGCAGAGGGCGTCTGCTCTACGCTCAGACAGGACGGGGTTAAAGGAGCCGCTGATTCCGGGGCTCTGGCGCACTCAGGCGGGAGCGGCACGGAGTGCGGGGCGGGCCTGCGGCGGCAGAGGCCGGCGTGACGTTGCACCAGCCTGAGGCGCGCCGTGCGTTCTCCCAGGGAAGTTGTCCCTGGATCCCGGGACCCTGGCAGCGGCGGGCTGCACAAGCTCCCCCGAAGCGGGGTGTGGATAGTGACCTGTGCTCGCACACAGGCTTCTTGGTGGCGGCAGCGGCAGCCTTAGCGTCTCATGCCCGTCCCTGGGGCCCGCGCTTTTAGCCGCGGCTCGCGCCCGTCTCTGGAGCTCCTTTAAGCAGCGCTCTTAATCCGCTCTACTCGCGCACCACGAAACAAAGAGGTAAGAAAAAGTCTCCTGCCTCTTCGGCAGGTTCAGACTTTTCCCCCGGACTCCCTCTCGGCTAGCCGTGGCGCACTAACCCCCTGCAGGCTGTGTTCACGCCTCCAACCCCAGTCCTCTCCCTGTGCTCCGACCAAGCTGGAGCCTCAGCTCCCAGCCCCGCCCGCCCTGGCGGGTGAGCAGACAAGTCTCTCAGGCACCGTTCCTCTGTGCGGGAATCTCTCCGCTTTGCCCTCCACACCCCTGTGGCTGTGCTCTCCTCCGCGGCTCTGAAGCTTCCCCCCTCCGACACCCGCAGTCTCCGCCCGGCGCCCGGCGCCCGCAAAGGGGCTTCTTAGTGTGCGGGAACCTTTCCTCCTTCACAGCTCCCTCCCATTGGTGCAGGTCCCGTCCCTATTCTTTTGTCTCTGTTTTTCCTTTTTTCTTTTGCCCTACTCAGGTACGTGGGGAGTTTCTTGCCTTTTGGGAGGTCTGAGGTCTTCTGCCAGCGTTCAGTAAGTGTTCTGTAGGAGTTGTTCCACGTGTAGATGTATTTCTGGTGTATCTGTGGGGAGGAAGGTGATCTTCGTGTCTTACTCTTCCGCCATCTTCCCCCTCACCTCTGCCCATAATTTTTATTGTTTAACAACCAGGGCTTTTGCTACTAGGCAGGATTTAAAACTGCCATTCAAAAAAAGTACCTGTGGGGCTTCCCTGGTGGCGCAGTGGTTGAGAGCCCACCTGCCAATGCAGGGGACATGGGTTTGTGCCCCGGTCCGGGAAGATCCCACATGCCGCAGAGCGGCTGGTCCCGTGAGCCATGGCCGCTGAGCCTGCGCATCTGGAGCCTGTGCTCCGCAACGGGAGAGGCCACAACAGTGAGAGGCCCGCGTACCACAAAAAAAAAAAAAAAAAAGTACCTGTGACAATTAAGCTACTTATTTATTATTTGGCCTGTGGGCTGTTCTTATCAAACTAAAAACTACATTTATTTTGAGCCTCAGACCATGCTAGAAAATATAGCTCTTGATCAAAGCCACTTAGTTCATGTATGTTTTAACTACATACAAATACATACATATAGTCATTCAGGAAAAAAAATCAAAATCAAATATTTTGTATTTTTACCAATAAGTGCTTCATTTTGTAAAATCAAGTACTTTTTATTTATTTGATTGTAGAGCAAGCACTTATTCAAACAATCACAATTAGAGAATAAAAGAATTCTGAACATCCTTTTAATTGTAAAAACTATGTTTTTATGAGTCATAGTGCTAGGGGCTCTTTTGAGAGAATAAGTCCTGCATCTGTACATCACAGATAACTTCCTGTGTTAAAACAGTACTGCAAACATTTATACATATTCAAATTTCAGTATCTATTCAACATATCTTTATGGGTGGGTGACACTGAAGCATGTAGTTTTGAGGCTTAGTCTTCCACTAATCTGGAATAGATCCTCTGCAGTTTTTTGTTTTGTTTTGTTTTGTTTTGTCTTGCATGATCTTGACAATTTTTCAAGACTATAGGCCACTTACTTTGTAAAATATCCTCAACTTGGGCTTGTCTGATATTCTTTCACAATTAGATTCAGGTTCTACATTTTTGGCAAGAGTACTACAGAAGCAATGTTGGGTTTTTCCAAAGCCTTATGTCAAGAAGCATATGATATTAATTTGCTTCATTTCTGTTGGTATTAATATCAGTCATGTGTTTAGGTAGTGTCTACCAGATTTCTCAAAATTATGATATTTCTCTTTTCACTGATTAGCATTTGGGCAGCGATACTTTGCGACTACTTAAATGTCCTATTTCTCATCACACTGGTACCCATTTGTTCTAGCATCCATTGATGATTTTTGCCCGAACTGATTGTTGCCAAATGGTTACTTTCAAACTTCATTATTCCTTCAACATTTAACAGTTGACATTTCTACTTAACTTTGCCTCCTCAGTCATTTATCATTCCCAGATTTGGCTAGCAAGAGCCCCTTTAAACTGGTTCCTAAGGACAGATTAACTTTTTATTGTGTCTAATAGGAAAGACATGAGATGCATAGGTGTGGTATAATAAAAAACATATTTGATCTTTGTCCTTAGTTCCTGACACAGAGGTAGTACAACTCTTGGACTTCCTGAGTGATATGCATATCTTTTATTTTTCATAACAAGCTCTTTTCAACCATACCTGATTTTTTCTGAGATGACTTGGCAGGGCCCTAGATGGCTTCCAAATAATCGGGACTAATCACAAGAAAACTCAACCAGGTAATGAGAGGGTTAGGACTTGCAGCATCACCCTTTAACCTCCAGGCAAGGGAGAGGGACTGGAGACTGAGTTTAATCATCAATGGTCAATAATTTAATCCGTCACATTTATGTAATAAAATCTCAATTAAAAAAAAACACAAAACTAAACAACAGGGTTTGGAGAGCTTCCAGGTTGGTGAACACATCGAGGTGCTGGGAGGGTGATGTGCCCTGAGAAGGCATGGAAGCTCCCTGCCACCCCTAACTCTTGCATCTTGCCTGATGGATCTCTTCCATATGGATGTTCTTGAGTTGTATCCTTTATAATAAGCCTTTAAATGTAAGAAAGGTCTTTTCCTGATTTCTGAGAGTCATTCTAATGAATTATTGAGCCTGAATGGGATAGGGAGTTGTGACAGTCTCACAATTTGCAGCCACATGAGACAAAATTACAGTTAACCTGGGGACTTAAGACTTGGGACTGGTATCTGAGGTGAGGGCAGCCTTGTGGGACTGAATCCTTAAATCTGTGGAGTCTGATGCTAACTTTGGGTGGTTAACGTCAGAATAGAATTGAATTGTAAGACACCCAATTGGTGTCAGAGAATTGCAGAATTGCTTGATCCTTAAAGACCACGGAGTAGGGATCAGCCAGTCTCCCAAGAGCTGGATACATGGAATTAATTTATAATATTTAACTAAAATAACAAAATCTTTGAATAAAAATCAGATCTAGGATGAAAATAACCTCAACAACCCTGGACAGGAACAGGGAAACGAGGAGAAAGAAATGAAAGTAAGACAGTAGGGAGTTTCACCTTTCACATCTGGTCCTCTGATGCCCTGATGTCTCCTCTGCTGTTCTCAGGATCTCATGATCCTCCCACGTCTTCACCAAATTGTCATGGAAAATAAGATGACAGGCTCCAATTTTATAGCTGGACTTCGTCAATCGCAAGGATGCAAAAATGAGAGAGGCACACACAAACTCAATGTGACTCCTGGCCAAACCTCATTTCCTTAATTGGACTTGCTAGAAGTGCAATTTATATTCAAAAAAGAGTCAAGGGATTTTCTTTAGGTACATTAAGTCATAAAGCAAACTGTTCATGGCATTTAGGCTAACTTATGATAGGTTAGCAAACTTGGAGAGTTATTTAAAAGAATGCTGATAGTGCATTTTAAAAGTGGCCCCAGGGGCTTCCCTGGTGGCGCAGTGGTTGGGGGTCCGCCTGCCGATGCAGGGGACGCGGGTTCGTGCCCCGGTCCGGGAGGATCCTGCGTGCCGCGGAGTGGCTGGGCCCGTGAGCCATGGCCGCTGCGCCTGCGTGTCCGGAGCCTGTGCTCCGCAGCGGGAGAGCCCACAGCGGTGAGGGGTCCACATACCGCAAAAAAAAAAAAAAAAAAAAAAAAAAGTGGCCCCAGTATGTTTGTCCAGGGGAAATAAAACACAAGGATTTCATCAGTTCATTGAGCTCATAACTACATACATGGTTATGTAGTTTCGACTATTGTAGAGATTGATTTCTTCTTCTAGAGAAAAGAGAGGAGTTTGAGTCTTAGAATGAACAAGACATTATACAAAAGAGAGCTACTTTTAAGGGTAAAATTGCTGTGGTTGTTATTAAAACATAATGGCCTCTAAAGAAAGTGTCCTGGAATGGAGAGGACAGAGTTTCCCTAATAATCCCCAACTCTCCTGCTCCCTGAGTGATAGTCACACCCTTACTAGGTTTATAATAACTATTGGGTTAGCAGAAGATTAAATGATGCCACTTTGATTGATCAAGTTTAAGGAGATGTTATTGGTTGATGTACTCTCTTTCTTTCCGTACCAGGCTCCTCGTTGTTACTATAACACACCAGGCACACTCCTCCCTCAGGGCTTTTTACTATCTGTTCCCTTTACATAGAACCTTCTTCCCAGAGATATCTGCCTATATTAGTCACCTTCGGCTGCTATACACATAAAGTGCCATATACTGGGTGGCTTAAACAATAGATACTTATTTCTCACAGTTCCGGAAGCTGAGAAGTCTGAGATCAGGTACAGATTTGGTGTCTGGTGAGAACTCTCTGCCTGATATGTAGATAGCTACTTTCTCACGTGATAGAGAGAAAGAGTGCTCCCGTCTCCTCCTCTTCTTCTAAAAACACTAATCCCAACATGGGGCCCCCACCCCCATGACCTCAACTAAACCTAATTATCCTCCCCAAAGCCTTACCTCCAGATCCCATCATATTGGGGATCAGGGCTTCAACATATAAATTTTGGGGTACACAAACATTCAGTCTATAGCACAACTTCTAAGCAGGTTTTAATTGCTCCAAGTGAGCTTACTGCCTTCTTCTTCTTCACTTTTTCTTATTGGCCACCTTCTCATATGATCTTTTCTTTGATTATCACCTTCCTAACTCTAAAGGGCAAATTGTTAAAAGACCAGCTGGATCCAGACTGCAAGCTTAGAGCTAATGGAAAGGAAAGGGAAAGTATTTCACTTCCTTTCCCCCAGCCTTTTCAATTTTTAATTTTGTGTTCTTCAAGAATACTGGGCTTCCTGGTGGCACAGTGGTTGAGAATCTGACTGCCAATGCAGGGGACACGGGTTCAAGCCCTGGTCAGGGAAGATCCCACATGCGGCGGAGCAACTAAACCCGTGGGCCACAACTACTGAGCCTGCGCTCTACAGCCCGTGAGCCACAACTGCTGAGCCCACGTGTCACAACTACTGAAGCCCATGAGCCTAGAGCCCATGATCCGCAACAAGAGAAGCCACCGCAATGAGAAGCCCGCACACCGCAACAAAGAGTAGCCCCCACCCACCACAACTAGAGAAAGCCCGCATGCAGCAATGAAGACCTAACGCGGCCAAAAATAAATTAATTAATTAATTTAAAAAAATACTTTACTAGAAATTACCAAAAGTAAACTTATATAGCTTGCCCAATGAGCTGTTACAGGAATTTTAAATGGGAAATGCTATCTCCTGTGAATTTCACTGAGTCACTGATATATAGTTTAATAATATCTTCTAAGGATTCCAACTTTAAAGCAGGGACCTACTTCTTAAAAAATTTGTTTTGCTCTGCTTTAATGTGTATTAAGAGATTTTAATTAAAATTACAGTAAATAAAATTAACTATAAGAATCAATTAGTTTACACTAGCTATTGTAGTACATTTATTCTAAAATATACATTTAGAACAATTTTAGGTCATTAATTACTGTTTATTCAGGTTCTGAAATTTAATAACTGCTCAATAATTCTGCAAATTAAAATCCAAAATAATTCATTTACATAATTTGCCTTTCATTGTAATTTTTGTTTTAGAGAATTAAAAAACAATGTTTTGTTCTGAATGTATTATATGAATTACAATATTCTTTGTGTAAATACCTCTGCTTATAGAAATCTGTGTCATTAATCATGACACTCTTTGGTTAAATCAGTTATATAATTATCATTTTACCACATTCTTGAATAAGTACTTTGGCTTATAGAGCTATGTGCCATTGGTTAGTCCACTGTTATGTACAATTGCTTTTTATCAAGGAAAACTTACACTTCAATCAATAAGAATACCAGAAACTTACTTTTAACAAAGCAAACAATAACCTCCTCCATGTACAACTTGTTCTCTAGAGTAAACCTGGGGTAGAGAGTCACATTCTATAACCCAGATAAATAATAATTTTAAGGAAAACAAGTGGAGAAGTACAGCCTGCAAAAACAAAAATTTCCATCATTATGGTTAACCATATAATATACATTTCCATGAAGTTAATATTCTTTCTCTTATTTCCATACATATTTTATCCAAGAGAAGTTTATAATACTCCTACTGACTATGAAAAGGCTTACACTGACCAGTGTAATGTTATTAAGCTTGAAAAGGGGCAAGGGATACTCTAAGTTCACCAACAAATGATTCACTGAGAGTCAAAACTGGTTACTAATTCCTGGATGATGTAATTGAGAAGTATGTTCTAGTAGGACTTGCATTTCTTGGGTTCTAGTTTAGCTGGATGGTGAAAACTAGGAGTAGCCAGAATCTGGATTTATAATAAATCACTAAGGCCAAAAAGACAGGCCCAGGCTTATCTACAGTTATTGGAAAATAGAAAAGCCCAGTTCAAGAGACATAAAATAGTGTCTAGTATTAGTGTCTAGTAAATAGTGTCTAAATAGTGTCTAGTATTGGCCAACAGATCATATACTTATACTGTGTGGTAAGCAGCCTCCAAGATGGCCCCCAATGATTCTCCTCTCCTGGTAGTCAGTCCCTTGTGTGCTCTCCTCCCCCATTGAATCAGGGCTGCTATGGATGACAGACAGAGAAAGGTAGAGATGGGAGTGTGTGACTTCTGAGGTTAGTTCGTAAAGGGCTCTGTGGCTTCTGCTTTGTTCTCTTGGGTTGCTTGTGCTGAGGGAAGCCAGCCATCACGCAGCAGGGACACTCAAATCCATGGATCTTGGAAAGATTCATGTGGAGAGAAACTGAGATTCGCTGTCAAAAACTGGCACCAATTTACCATCCATGTGAGAGAACCTTCTCAGAAACACATCCTCCAGCCCCAGTCAAGCCTTCAGATGACTGTATCCCTGGCAGACATCTTGACTGCAACCTCATGAGAGACCCTGAGCCAGAATTGTTGCCCATCAAGCAGCTCCTGAATTCCTGACAAAGTAACTGTGAGAGCTAATAAATGTTTACTGGTGTTTTAAGTCACAAAATTTTAACTTGTTGTGAAACAATAGCTAAATAATGTATATTGTAATCATTATTAAGATAGTAAAGAGGCAGACAGAGCAATAAGGTTGAATTAGGAACATTCAGTATTGAAAGCACAAGCGTCACTATGACAGTGACTCAGATCTGTGGCACAAGCTCAGAGTTACATCAGCAGCAAGAACTTTGAGAAAAAAATGCCTAAATACATCCTATTGGAAATGTTGTGCTTTGACCACAGTACTATAGGGGGAGGGGGAGTACAGATGAGAAACTAGTAATTTATGGAGAGAAATCTAAGAAGCCTAAGCCTCTGAATTAGTCATAATCGTAAGAATTCTTCTAATGTGTATATAGTACAAATATGAATAAAAATTACTCCACTTGCTTTTTCAGATGGAACTTTAATGTGATTTCTGTGAGTCATGCTCCTATTTATACTGATCTCTAGTCCTGAGTTTGAGCTTTTTTTCCAAGAGGTTATTTTTAGCCATTGTAAAACAGGAACTATTTTAAAGTTTGCAATTTCTTGATCTGTAAATTAACACAAATTTACAATAATTCTGTGTTCAATTCTTTTTATCTTGCTGTGTCTGCAAAATATAAGTATTTGCCAAAACAATGATTTCCTTTTGTATTTTACTATTTCTTTTTTTTTTTAACATCTTTATTGGAGTATAATTGCTTTACAATGGTGTGCTGGTTTCTGCTTTATAACGAAGTGAATCAGCTATACGTATACATATATCCCCATATTTCCTTTTTAAATTTAAAGGAAATTAGTTGTTACTTTCTGAGCTTCCCAAGACCAGATAAATGGATTGTACCCGCCAAAAATCATTTGGATTTTTAAAATACTCTTCACTCTGTTTCTCATTCAAACTGTATAGTGCCCTACTCTCACTTAGCTGTTAAGAGCTAATGAATAAAACAATTCCCAAAATACACTCATTTCTGACAACTCCCAAGGAATAGGCATTTTTATAAAAAATAATAATTTTAATGGTGGCTTGTTTATGAAGAAACTACTTTTGGAAGGAAAGCCTTCCCACATAGACATTTGCCTGCCCTGCATGAACTCAGGCTTGGGTGTGAGGATCAGCATGGAACTAGTATTTGGACAAAGGAGGACATTTAGACCAGTTAAACTTTGGAGTAAGGAAAGAGTAACACAGAGTTGTGTTAATTCAAGTCAAAGAGATTCTCATTCCTGCCTACCTTTCTCCACAGACTGGCACTTAAGGAAATTATACTCTTTATACACCTAAAAATACAATGGAATATAAACTAACTTCCTTCCTTCCTTACTTACTTTCTCCCTCCCCCTTTTTTTCTTTCTTTCTTTTTCTTTCTTTCTTTCTTTCTTTCTTTCTTTCTTTCTTTCTTTCTTTCTTTCTTTCTTTCTTTCTATCTCTTTTCTTTCTTCCTTCCTTCCTTTTTCCTTTCTTTCTTTCTTTCCCTTTCTTTCTTTCTTTGTTTTTCTTTCTGTCTTTCTCTCTCCCTTTCTTTCTTCCTTCCTTTCTCTCTCTCTTTCTCCCTCTCATTCTTTATTTCTCTCTCTCTCTTTCTTTCTTTCTTTCTTTCATGCTTTCTTTCTTCTTTCTTTCTTTCACCTCCCTTCACTTTAACACACAAACTTGCTCTTTGGTTTCTGTCAAAAAATATATATAAAAGACTGTCTGAAACATATTTGGAGTCTCTGGGTACCATTAATTGAGTGCTTACCACATGGTAGGTATTATGATAACTTTTCATCTAATGTAGCCAAGTATGTGTTATTACCCTCACTTAACAAATAGGGAAATAGGAGCTTGGAGGAGAGAGCAAATAAATGACTTGCCAGTGCCACACTGACAATATAAGGTAACCCTGGGATTGGTTCCCAGGTCTGCCCAGCTCCAGTGCCATGATTTTAATGACTACACTTATACTGCGGAGTAATGTAGCTGCTGTACTGTAGTGCTTACACATGTCAGGGCTTCCTCTGAGAACTTTATATACAGCTACTCTTTGATTCTTCACAACAGCCTTATGAAGTAGGAACTATTATTATCCCTATTTTCCAGCTAAGTAAACAGAGACAAGGAGAGATTAAGTAATAGCCAATGAGTTATGGAGAAGGCATTTGATTCCATACTGTCCAACTCCTAAGCACATACTACAAACCAATACATCAACAAAAGTTATAGAAAAAAAATCACAGTGTATTTTGAAGACACTACAATATAAAAGGTTTTGAGAAAAATTAAAGTTAAAAATTATCTCTAAATCTATTGCCATAACAATAAAAGCAATAAACAATATCTTATCAACAGCTTTGAATAAGAATCAGGCTTTGGAGACATTTCAATATTTTAATGATCTAAAAGTAACCTTTCAAAATTGCATTGTATTTTTTTGAAAGGTTCAAATGCGTCTTTTTATTTTTAATTTTTTTAATTTTTATTTTATATTGGAGTATAGTTGGTTAACAATGTTGTGTTAGTTTCAGATGTACAGCAATGTGATCTGGTTATACATATCATGTATCTATTCTTTTTCAAATTATTTTCTCATTTAGCTTACTCCAGAGTATTGAGCAGAGTTCCCTGTGCTATACAGTAGGTCCTTGTTGGTTATCTGTTTTAAATATAGCAGTGTGTACATGTCAATCCCAAACTCCCAATCTATCCCTCCCCGCCCCCCCCACCCCAGTAACCATAAATTTGTTCCCTAAGCCTGTATGTTTCTGTTTTGTATATAAGTTCATTTGTATCATTTTTTTTAGTGTCCATATATAAGTGATATCATATATTTGTCTTTCTCTGTCTGACTTACTTCACTTAGTATGATAATCTCCAGGTCCACTCATGTTGCTGCAAATGGCATTATTTCATTCTTTTTTTTTTTTTTTTTTTTGTGGTACATGGGCCTCTCACTGTTGCGGCCTCTCCCGTTGTGGAGCAGAGGCTCCGGACGTGCAGGCTCAGCGGCCATGGCTCACAGGCCTAGCCGCTCCGTGGCATGTGGGATCTTCCCGGACCGGGGCATGAACCCGTGTCCCCTGCATCAGCAGGAGAACTCTCAACCACTGCACCACCAGGGAAGCCCTATTTCATTCTTTTTAAAGGCTGAGTAATATTCCATTGTATATATGTACCACATCTTCTTTATCCATTCCTCTGTTGATGGACATTTAGGTTGCTTCCATGTCTTGGCTATTGTAAATAGCACTGCAGTGAACATTGGGGTACATGTATCCTTTTGAACCATGTTTTTCTCTAGATATATACCCAGGAATGGGATTCAAAATTGCATTATGTTTTAATTCATTTAAAACAATTACAAAGATGAGTCTCCAAAATTTGTGGTTTTTACTGCACACACAAATAAAATGTTAAGTTAAAATTGATCTTCTTAACTTTCACTTGTCTAAGGGTTGATCATTTTTAAAGATCTTTATGCTAACAAGAGTAGATAAGGATAATGTAAGTTAATTCAAAACAAATTGTTGAGAAAATAGAAATTAAATGGTTAATAGCTGATGATGTTTTTGCAGACTGTAAAGAAACAAAAAGGAAATTATGACTAATTCAGCTCTAAATGAAATGAACTAAGAGATAAGGTGTGTATTTCTCTAAATCTGGGCTGAAAGTCAAATTTGAAGGTATTCGGAAATTCCATTTTCCTGTTGGTGAACCAAGTAATGAATAATCTTGATTTTGAAATAGATAAGTTGCCACCCATAAATTATTTCTTGGGTTAAAAATAGATGCATAGTTTAAAGTAAATTTTTTCATAAGAATGATAAAGAACTACTTATTCAGTATTTATCATCATCAAATTGCATGCATTGACATAGCTATCTCTAAGAGTCTGCAATGAAGATGGTTAACACTCATGCTTACTACTGAGAAAAGAATGTATGATTGCATAATCCTAAAAAACCAAGCTGTGCATGTGTGTGTTTATAACGCAGGCTGGGAAGGGAAGGAGGGAGGAGAGAAGAGAGGCATGAGTCCTATTAAGTTTATGTAAATGGTAAGATTTTAAGAAAAGTTAAAGATTTTCTTAAATAATTTAATGAACCTTGATTTTAAAGTTCTGAGCCTTAAAGGAATGAGAAGGATGATACATTTGAGCAAATAACTCTTTAAGAAAAAGGACAAAAACTAGGAAAAGATAACTTTGAACATTTTGGACACACATAGGTCATCATGAACTCTTATTCTACCAGATGGCATTAAAGTGGAAAGCATTGTGAATGGGAGAGAGAAAGAAAGCAGTTCCTTCCATGAAGAGGTTAATTTGGAGGACTCATAAGGGAAAATAATGTCTTATATTTGATATATCAGCAGAAATACATCCAAAATGCTCAATCAAATGTTGGAGTTAGGAAGCTGGGGACATTATACATGACTCTGGGGATTTGACACTAAGAAAGGCTCATGGTTAGTGATCTTAATGTAAATGAGAAAGCCAGAGTTAAGCTGTAATTGTTGCAACTCATGACGAGGGAGCAAACCATTTTTTCATCTCTTAAAATTGGACTCTAAATCTTTTTCTTGGCAAATCATTAAAAAAAAAAGGAAACACTAAAAACAGAAAACAAAAAATGTGATCAGAACTAAAATTTGACATATATTTAATAAGTGAAATAGAACACATTAATCTATTAGATTGCCTGCAAAATTATAACCAACCAGATATAAGATACATAGTTAAAATAAAATGATTCAAGAAAGGTTGAAAGAAAAAAGCAAACAAATCCTAATCATATGGGGAAAAATAAGATTTGCAATATTAATATTAGGCAATTATTAAGTCAAAGCAAAAAGTATTAGAGAAAAAATACTTTAAAATAATAAAGACTGCAATCCACAGTAAATACCTCTCAAGGATCTTTATGAACCAAATAACAGCTTCAAAATGAAAAAAGGCAAAGCTGTAGGAAGTATAAGAAGACATAGAAAAATAAAGACAATAACAATACTTAGCATATGTCAGATTAAGTAGATAGAAAAAGAGTAAGACTATAAAGACCCTCAGTAACAATATTATAGAACTTATAAGTATGAATATATATTGAAATCAATATCCTCAAAAACACAACCACAACTTTTCAAAAATTCCTTTAAGCATTTACAAAAATTTACCACACGTTAAGCTATAAAAATTCAATAAATTCTAAAATGTAGAACACAGAATCAGGAAAATTAGAAGTCAACAAAAATAGAACCAGTAGCAACATAAAATCCTCACAACTATCTAGACGTTCAAAATTCTCTGGTAAAACAATTTTGGGAGTAAAAGGATATCAAAATCAACATTTTTATAATATTTGCCATGTATAGTAATAACAATGAAAAAATAAAGCAATGCTTAAAGGAAATGTTAGTATTATTCATATACATTACTACATAAGAATGAATAGAAATAAATCTTTTAATCTCAAGAATTTGAAAAGGAACAATTAAATAAAATGAAAAAGAATTGTTTCAGTAAGGTTTTTGGTTGAAACCAATAGATATTAGGTCTGATAAGTTTAGGTAGTTAATGAATTAATCAGAGGAAACATTGGGTAGCTCCCCAACTCTCTGGCAGGACCTCTGAACCAGGCCTAGAAGCTTCACAACTAAGAACAATATAAAAAAAAAAATCACAGCACTGAATTGAACATACATATGCAGTCACCACTAACTATGGAAAGTGCAGACTGTACCACCAGCTCTGCATGCTGCAAGCACTGGATGTGGACACCATCACATTTATCAGAATGAATTCCTCACAGTGCTGGCTTCATCATCAGTTTCTAATTTCTGATTTGATCCACTATGGGTTCATCTTATTGGCAGAGCTGAGATCACACACTGTAAGGAAATCTGTGAAAGCAATCATCTCCATGGCTTTTATTCCCATAAGATAAAGAATTCCCCAAACATAGGCAGTACATTCAATGAGCACTCAAAAATATGACAAATATCACCACAGCCCAATGCATTAGCTGCCTAACATTACACACACTCTTTTTTCAAAGCTGAACTTCTGAAAATTACATCAGTAAAGGCAGCCTAAAATAATGCAACATAATTACATTATCCCCTCATATAAGTGAAAACCTCTGCTTAAAAAGAGACCCTCTAAAATCTTATAAATTTCTACATCTAAACCAGCAGAGTCAGAAAGCTGGAAATCAAATATTTGAGAAGAGGGTCACTCTCACTTGAATTACATTCCAGGACTCACAACTTGAAAAAGTAACACTATATATGGGTCCCTGGTTTAGAGCAGATAGTATATCCCATCAGATAGTACATGAAATCTGATCGTCAATTGGCCATTCTACCAATCCATAGGGACAGATTCTTTTAGGATTGTTATGTGGTAAGATTTGTGAATCCTATGAATCAAAACTGACTTTATTCTCTAAGGAAAAAAATTATTGCCACTTCAAACTTGGAAGATCTCCAACATATTCACTCTATCACAAAGTTGCCTGGGCCTCATAGGCTAAGATCTGGTTCCTGTTGCTGTCAAATTTGACACATAGTTGTGGCAGTGACCAACTCAATCTTGATGAGAAAAGTTTTTGCTGTTGAGCCCAAACAAAATCTCTGTCCTTGCCCCAGTGCCCGCTAAGCCAGCCTTGGAGTTGAACCTGCAAAGTAACTGACTGACATCCACAGAAATGAGCATCTTTCTCATCTGATTATGGAAAGCTTATTTTGCAGTGGGGGTCTTTTGTGAACATTCGTATGAGACACAAATATTCTCACGTGTTGGATCATTACCCCAAGCCCTTTGTTACCAATCTTCCAAACTGTCTTCAAGTCACAAATCATTTTGTCAAACAATTAACCATATCATGAATTGATATATCTAACTCCTTACCTCGTCACCCCACTGCACAATTCTTTAATTAGCATTGCTTCCATGCTCTTCAGACTCCACAGCCACAGCCCATCCTAATATCTCACCTTCCATCTGACTTTATCACAGGAGACATTCTCAGTAGCACAATGATACTCCATATAGGTTTATTACCACACCGCTCATCACCCTCTGACCCGCTAATAACCAATTCCAAAATTATACTTTAATGGCATGCTCTTTAAAGTTACTTCTGGTACCAACTGTCTCAGCTTGGGTTTCCCAGAAAGCAGAGCCAATAGGAGGATGAGTTTTTGACCTGGCCACTGCTTGTTCTCAAGAAGTGTATAAAGTGCATTTCCAGATAGTCACTTGGTGGGTTGGGAGGTGGAAAAAATCCAGTGGTTTCCATGTTTCCGTGGTCAAAGATTGTCTTCATAGTGTGTTAAATGCTCTGCAGTTCCAGGGTGTGCATGCATAGGCAAGATCTCAGAGCAGAAGGAAGAAGTAAGAGGCATGCAGCATGGGCTGGAGGTAAGAACTGCACGGTCTGGGGGAAAGGGAAGACGCACATTGTGTGAGAAAGATGCAAGGCACCTGTCTGTGCCCTGGTGAGGTCAGCCAGAGCTCAGACAGCTTAGAACAAGAAACAGGTGACACCAGAGGCTCTGAAGGTGTTCATAAACGGTGTCTGATATACAAGGACTCTAAAATATCTGTAAGTTCTTGATATTCAGTTCTTGGCAGCATTATTTCATTAATATCGTGAGCCAGCGTAATATCTAGTAAGATGTTGAGATAATCAATGTCCCTATGGATTATATTGTGGCATGGAGCTGAAGCAAGATAGTGGAGGTGCACTGCTATCCCCTCTAGATGAAAGAGAACTTCTGATGTTCTCGCTTGAAATATAGAAAAAGCATTTCACAGATCAAGAGCTGCATACCAGGGGCTGGAGGATGGGCTGACTTTCTCCTGGAAATAGACCAGATCTGAAACAACAGTAGCATGACAGGTATGTGTAAGGAACAGTAAGGAAGTCTTCATGACTATAGTGTAGTGAGTGAAGTGAGAAAGCAGAGGAAAATGACACTGCAAAGGTAACAGGACCAATCACTCTGGACTTTGTAGACCATTGTAAAAACTTTGTCTTTTTTTTTTTTTTTTTTTTTTTTGTGGTACGTGGGCCTGTCACTGTTGTGGCCTCTCCCGTTGCGGAGCACAGGCTCCGGACACGCAGGCTCAGCGGCCATGGCTCACGGGCCCAGCCGCTCCGCGGCATGCAGGATCTTCCCGGACCGGGGCACGAACCCGTGTCCTCTGTATCGGCAGGCGGACTCTCAACCACTGCGCCACCAGGGGAGCCCAAGATTTTGTCTTTTACTGTGACTGAAATGGTATACCATCGGAGGGTTCTGAGCGGAGGAGAAAAATCATTGGCCTTATCTTAAAGATAACTCTGCCAGTCACGTAGAGAATGGACCCTAGAGAGGAAGGGGGTGGAGGGAAGCATAGAGGCTAGTTAGCATTCTATTACACACACACTACAAACCAATAACCAAACAGAGAGATGATGGTCAATTTTCCCAGGCAAACATCTTTCAATTTTTAATGGTAGGATTCATCTCTCTGACATTCCTGAAATGTATATCATTTTTGATAATTGGAAGTTTTAGGGTGCGAGATAAAGTTTCCACTTGACCCTTTGTACTGCTGTTACCAAATGGGGATTTTCCCACTTGCTCAATATATCTATTTCAACATTATATTATGGAACAGGGGAAATTATCCCAGACTGAGTTCAGAGTAGCATGGGGCCCACTGTGAGGCAAAGTCAGTTGAAAACTCTACTAATTACATGAATTCTATAAGCACTTATTTTCATTTGTGGACTATAGCATTCTTTGTACCCAAAGATTAACAATTAGTTGAGAGAAATATCCAAAGTCCCAGAAAATACACTTAAGTGTATTCCCTTAAGTGCCTATTGTTTCTTTGGGGAAAGTTAGAAAATGGATGGCATTGATTTATAATGATGCGAGGTCCCTTCTCTAGTGTACCAACCTCCTCTTCATTAAATGGATTCTAGGGATTCCACTCAGGTCTTGGAACGTAATACAGGGGTTCAGATCAAGCTCCTGTTCTCCAGACCTCGAATTTTTAGTTATAGAGGATAAATAGGACCTTAGTGTGCTGCCCAACTATTTAATTCACCAGGACCTGACCAACAATTAGCCATCACCAGAGGTCTTTGCAGGTTAGATCATTCACATTGCCATTCAGGCCCCAGTGTTTATTAAGACCAAGCTCATTCTGCCCCTGGTAGTTAAATGCCCTATTTGAATGCTCATGCTGCTTTGGGTCCTAGCATCCCCATTGCAAACAAAGAGCTCAGGCCAACTGCATCATCTTTTACCGGCATTCCTGGCTTACAGAATATTTCCCTAGAGTATTTTTTCAAAGTTAGTGGTGCTCTCCTCATAAATATGTTTCTCAGTGTCATAGTAAAAGGAAGGTCTTCTAGTCCACAAAGCAGACATGATTAAGGGGAGGGTGAGAAAATCACATTTGATAAGTCCATTTCAGCTTTCCTGCCTCCTTCAGTTTAGATTCTTCTCATCAAGGAATTCTGGCATTTCAACTTCATTAAATGTCGATCACTGTTAAATACACATTTAGCCAACCAGTCAGAGAACTACTCCCAACTGCACCCATATATATAAATCCACCCCTACCTAGAATTGTTTCTCCTTTCCTACTTTAGCATCTTTACGATCCATTTCTAATTCTGTTCTCCTTTTCTCCAAAATAAATTAGCACAATGTTGCAAATGTGGGCACATTAGCCCTCTCTTATTTTTTTAAATTTTACTTTATTTTTTTAAATTTTAATTTATTAATTTTTTTTTTTTTTGCGGTACGCGGGCCTCTCACTCTCGTGGCCTCTCCCATTGCGGAGCACAGGCTCCGGACGCGCAGGCTCAGCGGCCATGGCTCACGGGCCCAGCCGCTCTGCGGCATGTGGGATCTTCCCGGACCGGGGCACGAACCCGTGTCCCCTGCATCGGCAGGCGGACTCCCAACCACTGCGCCACCAGGGAAGCCCTTACTTTATTTTTTAATTGGAGTATAATTGCTTTACAATGTTGTGTTAGTTTCTGCTGTACAACGAAATGAATCAGCTATATGTATACCTATACCCCTCCCTCTTGGACCTCCCTCTAACACCCCCATCCCACCCATCTAGGTTGTCATAGAGAGTCTGACTTTGTATTTCGCCTCTGAGTCAGGCTGGAATTTGATTCTAGTTGTGAATTTGAAGACAATCAGAGGAGATGACAGTGAGAAATGAGCAGAATTAGATTCCCTTGAGAGGTAACTCTCTCAGGAATGCTCAATAAGGGATTTTCAAGTAAGGCAGGAATGTCCTCATTTAACCACAGAAGGAGGGTGTGGTTTTTCTGGCAGTGGATGCTAAGAAAGATTCGGGAATTGGGGATCTCTGAGTCATCTAAAACTTCCCACAAGACCCCACTCCTATTCTTCATCCCATACTCTTTCTTGAAAAAAAAAAATTGTACTCTCACAAGATCTGGTAGGATTGTGTATTTCTGATGCTACAACCCTATAAATTGCAGAATAAAATTTGAAGTTTACATATCAGAAAAATAAAATTATTTTATCACAGTTATAAATTTTTTGGAATTCCTTAAGCAAATAATTTAGGAGTTTTCTATTATTTTTTTTAACTTCTCCAGCACAATGTTAAAGCAAAGAGCATACTGTTCTTGAGTTCCTCATGACCTTCCCACTGGAGACCAACATAATCCTAATGCCAAAATATACATGGAAAAGACTAGAAAAGAAAACTACAAACCAGTAATCCTCATAACCTTAGACACAAAAATCCCTCAAAATATTAACAAATCAAATCTATCAAAATATAGAAAATATTACTACAGTATATAATCAGGTGGGGGTTATCCCAGGAATGCAAAGTTGGTTTAATCTTCAAAAAAATCAATCAACAAAATTCACTATCTTATCAGAACAAAGGAGGAAAATCATATATAATATAACTAGATTTAGGAAAAGTATTTGACAAAATTCAACACCAATTCATTGTTTTGAAAAACAACTTTCAACACACTAGGAATAGAACGGAAGAACTTCCTCAGTTGGGTAAATGCTACCTTCAAAAATCCTACAGCTATCATCATATTTAATGATGAGCTATTGAACACTTACCCCTTACAACTAGAAATGAGGCAGGAACATTTTCCTTACTAACACTTTTCAACATTATGCTAGAGGTTCTACCCAGTGTAACTGAGGACAAAATAGAAAAGAAGATGTAAATTGTCTGTGTTAGTTTTCTAGGGCATCTATAACAAAATTCCAAAGACTGGGTGGCTTAAACAATAGAAATTTGTTTTCTCATGGTTCTAGAGGCTAGAAGACCAAAATCAAAGCGTTGATAGGGCTCGTTCCTTCTGGGGGCTGTCTTCTCTCTGTGTCTTCACATAGTCTTCTCTGTATGTGTGTCTGTGGCCAAATTTCCTCTTCTTATAAGAATACCAGTTATATTGGATTAGGGCCCACCCTAATAACCTCATTTTAAATTAATTACCTCTGTAAAGACCCTATCTCCAAATGCAGGCACATTCTCAGGGGATTAGGACTTAGGAATTTGGGGGAGACAATTCAGGCCATAACCTTGTCTTTGTTCACAAATGACATGATTATATACCTAGAAAATATTAAGAAATTTACAAGACAAAAACCACTAAAACTAAGTAAATTTAGCAAGATAACAGTCAATATTTTAAAATTAATTATATTTCATATACCAGTAAGAATAAAGGAATGTTCTAGGATGACAACTGTGCAGTAAGCACAGACAACAACCAGTACCAATTAGAGTAGAATATAAAAAGAGAGATAGTGTGATGACAAATTAAAGGCGGTTGAGGGTTTAGCATGAGAAAAATAGAAAAATAACTGGAAACTACAGGGAGAGAGAGACAGATGAGAGAGAAATAATCAACGGTCCAAATATAAAACACAGTAAAAAATGGCATGACTTTGAGCACCTAATGGAATGTATAAAGTGGTGTTGAAAACACTTTCTTTCAACTGTCCCCAAGGTTGTTAACACTGGACCCCTAAAGAAGAAAAGCTTCTTTGCCTAAGAACTAAAAAACACTTTCATGGTGCTAATGATGTAAATGTTTCCTATTTTTAATCATTTAGAATTATCCTAGAGACAATGGAAGAAATATTAGTCTCTGGTTACAAGGCAAAACAGAGTATTAACAAATATGACAGTGTAACAATATAGCTACAGAAGGTGGGAAATTGAAGGGGAAGAGGTAAGATAGAAAATAAGGTGGGCACTCTAGTAACTTCATCTTCCAAGGGAGAAGTCAATAGGTGCTTCCTCAAGATGTTGGAGTTAGGATTATAGTTATATACTTTAAGTGTATATAATTAACATTACAAATATAACCAATGACACAATTATTTATCAAACCCTGGAAGCAAGGAGGGAGTGTAAGTGTTCTATATTCTCATCTTTTGTGTTGAAGAGGCAATAGATCTTATCCAAAATTAATACTTTAAGAACTTTATAGACATGAAATTTTGAGTTCTGAAGGCAACTACTGGAAGAATTAAAAACAGAAACAGTAATTACCTCCAGAGAAAGGAAGGGGGCTGAGGAAGGCATTGCATTGTGTTATAAGCTATTTTATACTATTAATTTGTTACCACATGCAGGTGTTACTCAAAACAAAAATCCATATTATCTATTATCTATCCCCTCTATTTCTGTCTATAAAATTTGGGGACAATTGAATGATCATTTAGAAAAAAGTTATTTTAGATTGACTTTCTCATATAATAATTCAAAGCCAAATTTCAGATTGTTTAAGAATATTAATAAAGAAAGAAATCCTAAAATAACTAGAAGAAACTTGGGTGAGCATTAAAAATCTTAAAATAGGAAAGGATTTTATTGCAACATGATGAAATTCTGAAACCACAAGGAAAATATTGATAGATTTGATTCAGACTGGGAAGATTCCTGGTCTTTTATCATGATTTTTTATTATTATAAATATAGTAAGAATAAGTAATATTATTATTATTTTTACCAAGGGGAAGGGTAAAGTTGAATATACAAAATGGCCTATCTCAAGCTCTCTTTAACTTTTTGGTTTTTTTGATGACTATTTATTAATTTGGAAAAAACAAAGATATATTTTAAAAGTTCCTTGAACATGTAGAGTCCAGTGGAAAGAAAATAAATGTCTCTGAATTTCATTAAATCAACTACAAAAGAACATATGCTTTGGTAAAATGTGTTGGACTTGACAGTTCCCAGCAATAAGTTATTAAATACTGGAATAGTCTACCAAAAAAAATAGTATCATCAATTATACATTAGTATTAGGTGATACATTTCATTTTCTTAATATTTAGATGCCACTGGTTGTTTTTTGTTTGTTTTTTAGTGAGTCAAGAGTTGCAGGTATCAGTGCTCAAGATATATACTAAGAAGATAAGTCATTGTTTCTATATCTGTGGAACTTCTAAAATTTTTACTACACTTTTGTGTAAAATGAGGTGATATTTTTATTCAAAAATACAAAATTATTTTCTTTATTTTTATTTTTCTGCTTTTGCTATTATTTTGTTTTAGGGATTAGAGAAGTAGAAAAAGGAAGAAAACTATGGAGGACAAATGATAATATAATATAAAAATTTGTTTATCACTGCCCTCTACTGTATGATTTTCTCAAACCAACACTATTTGGTTAAGGAGACCACAATGTTACTGATAGGGATGGAACATTGACCCAAGAAGGTCGGGAACTCTTCAACTACAGCATCAGTCTGCAGCAGGTTTTCTCAAACTTGACATTTTGGACCTACTAACTGTTGCAGGTGGCTGTCCTGTGCATTGAAGGATGTTTAGCAGCAGCCCTGGCCTCTACCCAGTAGATGCCAGTAGTTCTACCCCCAAGTTGTGACAAGTAAAATGTCTCCAGATGTTGCCAAGTGACCCCCGGGGGACAAAATCACTCCTGGTTGAGAACCACTGGTCTACTGTTTAGCAATCATATCTGTAATGTAGTCTCATTATGAATCAAGGCCCTAGGCATCCAACAATGTTATCTGTTCCCAAGGGTCCACTTATAATCTAGATGACATAAAGACTTACCTGTTTACGCCATCAGTTCAGTCCTAAAACACATGTGTTGAGCTAGATGAGAAGGCAGCTCAAGTGATAGCATGACGTTCATTGATGGTGCTCTTCCTCTCATCGTCACACCCTCCAGCCATCATCACACTATCAACACAGTGTGAGAATTCTATTATTAATTAGTTCCAAAGCCTGAACAATGTTTTTTCTGCTACCTCAGCTGACCTTAACTTAGCATTTTGCATGTTGTCCAGTGTTCCAGGATTTCACTTGGCAAATAATCCTTTCCTCCTTGTGTTCTGACCTCATTTCCTATTTGTGTATCTGCTTCCCCCAGATCCTGACCTTTATGTGTCTGACCCAAGGCTGATAATGAGACTAGGTAATGAGACTCAAAATCCTGAATGTTTCCTTTGCTTAATGACTTGGCTTGGTATTTTGACTCTTGGACACCACTTTGACACTGATAGCAATATAACTCAGCATGAAAGTTTTTAGAGAATAAAACTGATTATTCTAAAAATAGTTGACAGATATTTGCTCAGTTTTATAGAACTTGGAAAAATTTGGGGATGCAGACACAACACACTACATAGATTACCAATCTGATTGCTTTCATTTCCCTCTCATTCTCTCTCTTCATATATATTTCTGATTATAAAATAATTTTAAAGTTTGGAAAATACAGAAATATATATAGAAAATACAGTCACTTCTAATTCCACTATCGTTCAGAAATAACTATTGTTAACTAATTAATGTAATTCAAGTCTAAATCTATATATGTCTGTAAGTGTGTATGGATCTATCCACATACACTTTTTTTTTTACAAAAGTACTATCATATTCCACACAGTGTTTGTAACCCAATTTTTCACTTTGTTATGTATCAAGAGTGATCTCCAATATAATTAACAACGCATATAGCAGAGGCTGGCCCCACCTGAGTGAGATAACTCTATCATAGCTACATAATAAGGGAGACTCAGAGAGTCTAATGGGAAGGGCCCGGGTAGCCAGGGTAGTATGGGACATTCTGGTGGCTCAGAGCAGCTGCTACTTACCAACCAGTAGAAGTATTTAAATTATTTATTTTTTTAATTAAGATTTTATTTATTTCTTAGAACAGTTCACAGCAAAATTGAGGGGAAGGTACGGAGATTTCCCACATACTCCCTACCTCCACTCGTGTACAGCCATTATCAACATCCTCCACCAAAGTGGTACATTTGCCACAACTGATGAATCTACATTGACACATTGTGATCACCCAAAGCCCATAGTGTAAAAATATGGTTCACAACTCTTGGTGTTGTACATTCTGTGGGTTTGGACAAATGCATAATTACACATATAATGACATATCCATCATTATATTATACAGAGTATTTTCACTGCCCTAAAAGTCCTCTGTGCTCTACCTATTCATCTTTCCAATCCGCCTCATAACTCCTGGTAACAGCCAATCTTTCTACTGTCTCAATAGTTTTGGCTTTCCCAGAATGTCATAGTTTGAATCATACAGTATGTAGCCTTTGCATATTGGCTTCTCTTAGTAATGCCTTTAAGGTTCCTCCATGTCTTTTCACGGCTTGATAGCTCATTTCTGTTTAGCACTGAATAATGCTCCATTTTCTGAATGTGCCACAGTTTATTAAACCATTCACCTGTTGAAAGACATCTTGGTTGCTTCCAGCTTTGGGCAACTATAAATAAAACTGCTATAAGCATCCACGGGCACGTTTTTATTTGGATATAAGTGTTCAGCTCCTTTGGGTAAATACTAAGGAGCACAATTACTGGACTGTATGCTAAGAATATGTTTAGTTTTATAATAAAACACCAAACTGTCTTCCAAAGAGGCTATACCTGTACTATTTTGCATTTCCACTAGCAATAAATTAGAGTTCCTGTGGCTCAGCATTCTCACCAGCACCGTGTTGTCATTGTTCCAGATTCTGGCCATTTTAATAGTGGTATCTCTTTTTAATTTGCATTTTCCTGATGGCATATAATGTGACACATCTTATCTCAATATTTTAACAACGGGTTAGGATTGTACCCGTGTAAATCAGCTGATTAGCATTCCTGAATACTTATATAGTAATAAAACTATGATATATAATGGCTGGAAAATACCTGAATCTGTGGATATTTTATCCACTACATCTTTATATTGGTCTCCAGCACTTTTTCCTTTTGCTGAATCTACACCTTCACCATTCATCAAAGAAACCATCAGTTCTCAATCAAATTTATGTTATGAATTACTCTTGCTGAATGACCTAGTAGCATCCTCAAAATTTGACCATATTAAACCACCTACCACACTGTATTTACCTAACTATCTGCTTCTCTTACCAAGATGTACATACCGTAAAAGTGGAAACTGTGTTTTGGCCATATTTTGTATTAGTGGTATTTGCTGTTCAATAAATGTTTACTAAAATGAACTGTAATAATATTCTTTCTCATGTTCTCTAGGAGTCTTACTTATTCATCAAATTAATATTTAGAACGCCAAATGATTTTTTTAAAAGATAGAGCATCATGAATTACCATATTACTTTCACTTTCCCTCTGCCTACTCTTCTAGGCAAGCCTAATTAAAAGCTACTTTGGAAGTAAATCAACTTCTGAATCTGAGAATTTTTGGAAAACATTCTATTTAGAAAATTCTCGTCAGCATTCCATTCCAGTTACTTGAATGACCACTGGAATCCCATTTTCTTCACAGAGCTTAGTGGTTAGCAATCATGATAACTTCATCTTGCCCTCTCTGGTTTGAACTTGGAAACTTACGAACTTGTGCTTGATACTCATGTATTCATTCATTCAAAAATGCATTACATCTTTATTAAACTCATATTACCTTCAGATCTGTGGATCAACAGATGAATAAAACATGGTCTTTGCCCTTGAGGAATTCCAGATTAGTGGAGGAGGCAGGCTTTTCGTAGTGTAGTGAGTTTCGTAAGATATTTATGTACAGAGTGTAAGAAAGCACTGTATTGTCATATTTCCACATTCTGTTTCTTCAGTGCTAGGAATACCCTAACCGAGCTTAGAAAAATGTTTTGCCCCTACTAGCAAAATAAGACTTCCTAGGCCTTAAATGATTAAAAACAAGATTTAAATAAAAATAAGAAAAAAAACCCCTTGAATTTTCCAAACACTGCTTCTTGTCAATATCATAGAGCTCCTGAGTGATAAAGGAGAAAAGGAAAAGGAGAATCTTTGAAGGTTTTCCAGCAATGTTAAAAGTCCTTACAGTCGCTGAAATTTTTCATGTTGTATCACAAAGAGAAGATGCTTGATAATTTATCTTTACATTACCAGTCTCATGAAAATGAATGTTAGTAAGATTTCAAAATCGAACACAGAAAATAGTTATAGACCATGATGCCACTGTGTATAAATACATTTACATTTGCCTTCTGTGAGAAGCCCCTAAGTAAGCATCTCAGTGTATCTACCACCTGGAGCAGATAATTTTCTTAGTATACTCCTCTTAATAATTTAAGAAAATTATTTTCAAAAATAATCATTACATGAAATAAATAATGACAATAGCCAGAAAAGAAATTCAGACAGTATACATTCTTTTATTGAACTTCATTATATAATCATGCTTGTAATGAATAATTAATTTTACAGTGAAAAGGAAAAAAATAATGGATTAATCCCTTTTAATTACATTTAAGCAATTTTTGAAAAGGGAAAACATATTGGCATGTTGCAGTAATAAAAAAACTACATTAAAATGTAATAGCAATTAAATATCAAACGAGAAAACTAACAATTTTTAAAGAATACATTTCAATTTTGAAGATATTATTTAAATTTAGGAATATGTTTCATGTATGAGCTAAAATTTGCATTTAACAAACAAAAATATCACCCCAGCAGTTCATAGACAGTTTCACTGTTTTAAATTTAAAATACAAATTAAAGCTCCAAGTGATCATATAGAATTACGTAATTGAAATAACTCAAGTTCTGTGTCTTTGTCTTTACAAATCAGCATGCTTTCAATGTTTATTTCCAACCCACTATTTAACAGGAATATGTGGTGCCAGTTATTAAAATTCAATCATAACTTCAGAGGTTGTTTAGAACTTAGACCAACAAAATATTTTTTTAGGGAGAAATATTTTATCACTGACACTGTTTAGAATCACTGGCACATTGTGACAATAAAAGCAGACTGTGAGGATTATTTTTAATCCTCTAAAGACAATGCTCCCTCTTATTTGCCTGCTCCCATTGTAATGCCCTTAGAATAGCACTTACTGGACCATTTACCTAACGGTACTGTCACTTCTACAAATAATACTGTTTCATAATTACACTTCTGTGCCAGGCACTGGGCTAGGTACTCATACGTTACTCCTTTGGGCCTCGCCACAATCTAACAGGGCAAAGTATCCTTCCTTATTCTTATTTCAAAGGTGAAGAAACAGTCTTAGGGATATTGAGCAACTTGGTTCAGGTCATATGAGCAAGTAACAGTGTTCAAACGTAGGTCTGTCTGACTGAAAAGCCCTACTATACCCAATACTGCTTCCATTTATTCATGCAAAAAGTAGGAATTGAGTGCCTTTGCAAGCTGGGAATAGCGCAGTGCATAAGAAACAGACCCTGTCAGCAAAGGGTTCTAAGATTAGTCAAGCACCTCACTTTCCGCAAAGGTGGCCACTCTCCTATGTCTATCACCTGAGATTAGTTTTACCTATTCAGAAACTTCACCTCCATGAGTATGAGTCATAGAGTATGTAGCCTTTAGTGTCTCCATTTTTTTTCTGTTCTCTCTGGAACTCCTAGCAACAGGTATTCAAACTTCAAGACCAACCCTCAAATTTTTCTCTTTTCTCTCTTTCTTGTTTGTTCTACTTTCTGTATTGATTTCATTAATCGTGACATCCGAAACTTGCATTTTTAGAATTCCCCTATTTATTCTATCTGCTACAGTCTCTCAGAGTCTTCATTTCCTTAAGTGATTTGTTACATTTGAGCGTGAGCTCATTTCCAGCAGAAGTTCCTCTTCTTTGTGTCCCAGCCTGAGGAGCAACCCTAACGGGTATTAGTGTATTTGTCTCCATAGAAGCTCTCTCCTGTTTCACTGGGCCTGACCAGTGTTTACTACCTTGTTAAAGGGTCCCTGCGCCTTGTAAGGAGTCTGAATTTGGACTCTACACTCATGCCTGGGTGCAGGTCTGGGGTCTAAATTCCTCTGGGTTGCCTTTTCACTTATGATTCTAGGTAGATGGTTGGCAAGCTTCTTTGCTGTGTTCCCAGTTTCACAGAAGGAGCAGTCCTCTGAGATTACTGGCTTTTTGCAAGATGGTTAGCTTTAGCTCCCTACAAATCTATGACCTCAGGCTTGTCTTTAAAAAATGATTAAAGAAGACAATTTAGGTGATGCAAAAAAAAGTTATTTAACACTTCATGATGTGGACCATCTCCATTTGGAGAACTGCAAAATGGGTTTCCCACCACCTTAAGACAATAATCTCTAGTTCTTTCAGCTCCAATTCGTACTCACTATTCTGACTTTGAGTTTACTCTTCTTTTCTGGCACCTGAGGGTTTCAAGCTTTTTTTTATTGTATTTATCCAGAATTTCCATTTGTCTTGGGGGAATGGTCTTGTGACAGCTTCAGAGCCAGTTATCCATCATTCTTCTCAATATTGTCCCTCTCCCATGTGCTGAACCTCCAGAGAGCAATCCCCTCTGCAAAGTCTCCTTAACTCTCATCCCACTAGTCACTTGCTGTCTTTTTCCTCTCTCTCCTCTTCTCCAGATTCTCCCATCAAAAACACCCAGGAACCAGGTCAGGAAAGTAGAACCTTCCTTAAAGCCATCTTTTTAGTTGAGTATTGAGAGTGGAAAAGGCTGGAAACTTCCATTGATATACAAAGTAAGACTATTATCCTACTGCTTATAACTTATCTATTAAGTGACTCAATGAATTTTAAAGATGTAAAATTAGGTCATGTAAAGACAGCATTTTACTCTGCTTTCTTCCCATATTATATCCCTGTCAGGGAGGATATATTGCTTGGCACAAAGTTAAGAAAATATTTCATTTCAAAGTTTCACTCTTGTGGCCTCTCCCGTTGCGGAGCACAGGCTCCGGACGTGCAGGCTCAGCGGCCATAGCTCACGGGCTCAGCCGCTCCGCTGCATGTGGGATCTTCACGGACCGGGGCACGAACCCGCATCCCCTGCATCGACAGGCGGACTCTCAACCACTGCGCCACCAGGGAAGCCCTCAAAGTTTTACTAGCAAGTTTTCAAGATGATAGTTTTCTTTGCAAGATAGGGACATAGCAGAACCTTAAGACACAGGCAAAGGTTCCCCTGAGGTTATGCTATATGAAGGATTTAAATTTTCCTTTCTCTTGGACTCCTGGTAACAGTCATATTTTGCATCCGCTTTGAATCTCTTCCCTATATTCTAATTCCCTCTACTTAGCCTTCATGCAGTACTCTTACATAGCCTTACCCGAACCACTTCTCCTCTAAATTTGGTATGACAGTGGCAGTATAACAGTCGAGTCCTAGGTGGTCCAGCTTCAAAATAAGCAGGGATACAAGGCAAAGCTAACAGTAGCACAAAGGAGCATATCTGCAATATGGATAAACTTACAAAGGGTCTTAACACTATTAATGATGATGATAATGGAAGCTGACATTTATTGTATCATAACATTTATCAGGCATTAACCTAACTGCTTTGCTTGGATGATATTATTTCAATCTAACACTCCTATAATTTAGTTACTATTTAGCTACTATTGCTATTTTAGTTTACAGATCAGGAAACAGAGGCACAGAGTGTTAAAATAACTTTCTCAAGGTCATAAAACTCATGTTAGATAAAGTGACAGAGAAAGGGAAAAAAAGGCAAGGAAAAAACCAGAGCGTCTCTGGGGTATCTGAGCAACAGGAGCCTGTGGACCACCTATTTACTGTGCTGGAATTAATGCAATTCTGCCACCCTGACTTCAGTTTTCAAGTTTCTTCATTCCCAATTTCAAATCCTAAGAGAATGCAACTAATAGGCCCAGGTTTGGTCTGTCGCTGGTAAGTTAATGAGCTCTGGTCAGCTAGCACAGTAATGTAATACAGGTATAGTCATCCCTATATATTAGGAGCATTGCCTAGAAATGCAGTAGTGGTTGTAAGTGGGCAGCTACTCCAAGTGGTATCCACTATATGACCTAATGATGTAAGAAGCTATCACATGTGTGTACATATACAATTTTCTGCAGCTGATACATGGTCTAAGAATAAGAATTACATTCACTACAAACTCTTGGGTGTAAGATAGGCTCAAGGATGTCTTGTACAGCATGAGGAATATAGCCAATATTTTGTAATAATTGTAAATAGAAAGTAACCTTTAAAACTGTATAAATTTTTTTAATATCAAAGCATTATATTGTACACCTGAAACTAATATGTTTTATGTCAATTATACCTCAACAAAAAAGAAACAAAAAAACAACAGAATTATTGATACATTCATTAATTAAAATATATAGAGTGTAGGTTTTATTAGTTTTTAGTTTTCAGGAGTATGTATGTATATTGACTGAATTGGGAACCATATATTATCTCTTTTTCCTTAATATGGAAAACTCCCTGAAGAAGCTCAGTTTACACTGAAATGATGGATTTCTATTTCTATTTTTTCTATTTCTGACAGCATTCCCCCTCTGAATGAACCACCTGCTGAAAACAACAAAAAATGAAGAGTTAAAAAAAAATCAAATACATTGATGAAGTGGTAGGAAATGAAGAAATTCTCACAGGGAAAAAAAAGGAAGGAAGGAAGAAAAATGAGAATATCCTGAGAAATAATTGAGACCAAAGTGGGCTTCATACCTGTCTTGACCTTGGAACCCAGGAAGAAAAAGTCTCCCCTGAGAATCTATAACAAGCCACTTGGATTTGAGGCCCAAATTCAATCTATATGTGCAATCCAATAAACTTCAAGTGGAGAATTTAATCTGGTACTAGGATTGATGGTGTCTCCAAGCAACTTGCAGAAGCAAATTCTAAAAATCTCTAGGAAAACTCAGTTTTGACTCT
Organism: Grampus griseus; assembly: GCF_964374135.1. Taxonomy (NCBI): domain Eukaryota; kingdom Metazoa; phylum Chordata; class Mammalia; order Artiodactyla; family Delphinidae; genus Grampus; species Grampus griseus. The sequence continues at coordinate 29,269,285 of NC_139003.1, read as the reverse complement.
GGCCTCAAAGAATTCCCAGTTACAACCCCAGAAACACAAGTGCAGAGTCCAAAATAACAACCCACAAGGAAACAGGCACCATGCGCAAAAGCTAGAAGAAACAGCAAACAGCACAAAAAACCAATAAAATTTTCAGTATTGGATTTAACAGAGTATAGACTATGTTTAATTTGTATAAGAAATTAGAAAATGGCTCAAAAAGAGAAGCAAATAGAACTCCTAAAATTAAAAAGTATTTGAAAAATTTGAGATGGACCATATAAAAGAAAGACTAAGTGAAATGGAGTTTAAAGTGAGAAAATTTTATTGATATATAGATGGTCTAAGAAATAATGGAGAAAAATAAGAAATGAGCAACTCTAAAGAGATAAGGGCTGAGAATTTTCTACAATTGTTGCAGGGCATTATTCCTGAGATTTAGAAATCCTCTCAAATCTTAAGCATGGCTAAAAAATATTTTTTTTAAGGAAAGAAAGAGGAAGGGAGGAAAGGAAGGAATTCATACTTAGATTCATCATTTTGAATTGCAAAAATATCAAAGAGATCTTAAAAGCAGCCAGAAGAAGAAAGGGAGGGAGGAAATAAGACAATGCACTAGATTTTAGATAAAAGTACAGAAAATAAACTAGGTAATTCTTATTAGGATTGAGGTACGTTTCCTTTGATATTCATCAATATGACAGGTAAGTATCCTGATTAAGAGCTGTGAAAAAGTCTTGAGTACAAGAAAAAGTAAAGGAGGGAGAAAGGATAAAGTGTTTCAAAAGTAAAGGAGGGAGAAAGGATAAAGTGTTGCATAAAGTGTTTCAACTCCAATCTGAAAAACATAAACAGAACATTAAATTATGAACTAAAGACACATGTCCCTGAAAAAAAAGTTAAGACAGTTGTAAAATAATAATACCCAATCTCTACTGAGTGCAAACGTTTGAAAGAAAAAGGAAACAAACTGAGCAGTGAAAGGCTAAATATAGCACGGTTGAACAAATGCTGGGAGTAGTCCAAAGATTAAAAAAAAAAAGACAACTCCCGGGACTACAGACGTCTAATACAGGCTTTTTACTCAACGTTATCTAGTTATTGCTAAGATAGCCCATTAGATAGTAAGGTTTCATCCGTTATGTCTGCTTGCTCACTTTTTTTCTGGTGCAGGTATATGTATAGATCAATTACATTAGAATGAAGACGAGACGGACCGCAAAATAGACTGTATAAGAGGCTATTGAGAAATATTTGTTCACCTTTTAATAAGGGAAATACATATTTACTCCATATTCTGAGTGTAAACTATTTTAGTTAGATGGCAGCCAATCTATCGTCCCACTTACATCTTTAGGAGTGGATACGGAAGATAAATTCCAGCAATGAGCTCTGTTTTAAACAATCCCAATTGCCCGAACTTTGCTGATAATTCTAGCGTTAGAACCTTTGCCGTCTGCCTGGCACTACTTGAAATCCATGACTCACAAACGCCGGGGCGTGGAATCACAGCAGTAAAAAACAGGTGAAAACTTGTTCCTAGTTGTGTTCTGCAGGCGCATACAACTCCCGTCATTCCCCGTGTAAATATCAACAAATAAACAGAGGCACCGCATTTCAGATTCTGTTGCGCACCGTTCGCAACGGCGCTTGGTTTTTGTAGTTTCCACGTGGAGGACTGCCAGCGTGTTCAAGTTTGCTGGGGAGGTGCTAAAACTACACTTCCCACAAAGACGCGGAGGCGGACTCCGGTCGGCCTACGTCAATGCTTCAGCCAGCCAATGACCGCTCCGGGCGGCGGTGAGGCAAGCGCTGTCAGGAGCCAAAGTGGTTTTTTTTTTTCTTTTTTTTTTTTTTCCGCCGAAGCCGAGCGGGCGCTGCTAGCGGAGGCGCCATATTGGAAGGGACAAAACTCCGGCGACAGCGAGTGACACAAATAAACCCTTGGACCCCCTCGCTCCCCCAGCTCTGAGGGCCGCGATGTTGTACCTAGAGGACTATCTGGAAAGTGAGTGGGCGGCACTGGCGGGCCCGACTTGGGGACCTGCGGGCGGGCGAGGGCGGGAGTGGACGGGCTGGCGGGATGGCGGGAGGGAGGGGGAGGCGGGGGATGTTTCTTTCTCACGGTAACTGGCAGCCTCGCTGTGGGCTGCCGGCTCCCTCGACCCCCCCCGACGCACGCACGCACGCACGCACGTAGCGACGTATGCGCGTACTTTCGCCTTTGGCCCCGCCCCTCTGACGGACTCTCCCATTGACAGTGATTGAGCAGCTACCAATGGACCTGCGGGACCGCTTCACCGAGATGCGCGAGATGGACCTGCAAGTGCAGAGTAAGTCGGCGCGTTTGCCCTTGTTCGCTGCGCGCGTTCAGTGCCAGACTTACTTGCCATCGACACCAGCGACTCTGCTCTTTGGCTCTCCTCCGGCTCACTCGCTAGTACAGAAGGAGTTGTCCAAAAGAACCGGCAATGCCAAATCTTGCCTCTTCTGTCTCCCACGCTAATTTTCTCCTGGCTTTTACAAGAGAAGGTGGCATTAGAGCACGTGTGCACCTTTCTCGAATTTGTGACTGTGCAATAAAAGTTTCTATACCTTCGTTGAGAATGTAGATATGTTTTAGCGCACATCGGCGTACATGTTGCGAAGATTTTGACTTGAGACTTCATGTATAGAACATAGATTTCAGCATTTATATTTTTGTTGAAGTTCATGCTAATCAAAATTCAAGAGCGGACAACACATAGAAGCACAGGTTATATGTAGTTCTTTAGAGACCCTGGTGAACTTGGAATGTCGCATTTGAAAAGTTACACATTAAAGGATACATTCTCAACTGTCAACAATATGGTAGTTTCTCAGTCAAAATAAGAAAGTAAATAAAATTTCACTGTAAAGCTTCTTGTCTGCTGTAACAAAAATTTTGACTTTTCTTCTTTCAGTTATAGCTTGGTAGTCCGGAGACGTGTTCCCCAAAATAACCTTGCTCTTTCATAGAACAGTATTTAATTTATTTGATCTTTCTTTTCTGTGAAGTTTCTTTAAAGAGTTTATGATTCAGAGAGGGTAAAGAATAAATACCTTTGGAGATAACAAGGTAAATACTTAGAGCAAAATTTCGAAACAAGAAAACAGTGCTGAGTACCAAATGTATGTCCATCATGCTCTGAAAGAACCTCACACACCTTCCCCCTTTGTGAAATGAATATAATATAGCTGTTCCAACTATCTTGTAGAGATACTATATTAAAAATTTTAAATGTGAAATATACGATACATAATTAAAATGTATAATCAAGTGTACTTGTTGGCTTTGTGTCACTCCTTTTGTTTGGAGAAATGTAAGTATTCCTTAATTGTTTGAATAATATTAATGGCTGGCCTTCATGGGGTGTATCTGCAGATGTTTCTTGATCCCATGTGTACCAGCTATGTTTGGAGTATACATAGAATTAGGATTGAGATAAGTTTCTTGTGCTGACAGGTTTTCTTCTTAGAAAAGTAGGGGTGGGGGAAGATCTGGGTTTTGGGGTATGATAGGGAAGAAAGGAGTATCATGGAAAGCGATCAGAAAACAACATTCCAGAGTGCGGGAGTCTTGAGGTAGCTAAGAACCTGCCCCCCCGCCCCTGCTTCTCTGCCCCACCATGCCACACACACTTCCATACCCAGTGTTTGTGAATATTCTTTTCTTAGCCTCCTGTCGGTTTTATGTGGTGCATAATACAAGGTGATACATCACGGAAATCACCTTCTGTTCAGTGGATTGCAGTGTGGAAGTCTGAATTGTGTGTTGTTTCTCCAGCTTGCTCACGAAATTCATTTTAACTTTAATGTAGTTGAAATGCTAAATATTTGCTAAAGTAGTGTTTTCTACAGGATTGAACGTAGATTTTATCATCAGACAGATCTGAGTTCATTTTAGGGCTTTACTAACTTATTCATTGGCCTTGACCACATCGCCACTTCTGAGGGATTTTTATTGTCTTGCGGATTAAAAGAAATACAGATAAATTAGAAAGTTTAGTACCTGATACGAAGTGGGCATTCAATAAAGGGAAGTTGTTATTTTATGCTTTCATTACAAATGTTAAGTCCTCTAGCAATTTGGACTTGATAATGTAAGTTAGAGGTTTTTTAAACTTGCATTTTTTACAATAATTAGAATTATCTAAAGTGAATAGGTATTATGGATTAACAAAAGATATCTCTTTGTCAAATAAGTTAGGAAATGCACTATTATGCACTGCAGATCTCCAGAACAGTATAGTAAAACAGTTTTCCTCAATTTATATAGCAACAAAATCCCTTTTATTTATTTTTCCTTTTTTAGCAGACATAGAATGAAGTGACTATTCTTAGCACACACTTCAGGAAAAACTTATCTAGAACAAATAATAATGTGCGTTAAGTGAATAAATGATTGTACCTACCACGTTCAGTCATGATATGAGATGATGGGGTGCTTAATGGTATATAGCAAGAGGTTGAAACCTTTTTATCACATTTTCTTATTGAAATAAATGAGAGGATTATCAAGTGATTTCAATAACAAATCGTGTTTCAGCATATTTGGCTGACTTTATACTGTTAGTTTTTGACCCCAAGCCTATACTATTCAACAGCTATGGTATAGAATCTATCTACATTGTTGACTACTTTGACTATTGGAAGTTTAGAAGTAACAACAAAAATAGTCAGTAGGGAAAATTGTAGCTTTTTTTTTACTAAGGTAATTAAGGCACCATATATTTACATTATTAAAACATGACATATTTAAGTTACAGACCAAGTAAAACAGTGTATGTGCTCAGATATTTTTTTCTTTCTTCACATCAAAGCATGTATATTCAGTGTATGAGTTTGGTCATCTAAGTATGAAATGTTATGTCCTAGATGCAATGGATCAGCTAGAACAAAGAGTCAGTGAATTCTTCATGAATGCAAAGAAAAATAAACCGGAGTGGAGAGAAGAGCAAATGGCATCCATTAAAAAGGTATGTTCAACACTCTGGATGATTTATCTGTGAATTTTTGAGACCCTCTGAGGAAGCTATTTTAAAATTAAATAGTTTGGGGGATATCAAAATGAGGGAAAGTTATCAATAGCTCTTTAGAATTTAAACGTGACTTATAAAATTAAAAATGATGTATTAAATGTTAGAGCTTCAGGTATAGGAATTTATTTTATATATAAATTTGTTTGTTTATTTTTGGCTGTGATGGGTCTTCGTTGCTGCGCGCGGGCTTTCTCTAGTTGCGGCGAGCCGGGGCTACTCTTCGTTGCGGTGTGTGGGCTTCTCATTGCAGTGGCGTCTCTCGTTGTGGAGCACGGGCTCTTGGCACACGGGCTTCAGTAGTTGTGGCTTGCGGGCTCTAGAGCGCAGGCTCAGTATTTGTGGCACAGGGGCCCAGTTGCTCCGCGGCATGTGGGATCTTCCCGGACCAGGGTTCGAACCTGTGTCCTCCACACCACTGCGCCACCAAGGAAGTCCAGGAATTTTTAATCATTGAAGCATCTTGGTAATTTAGAAAATTATTTCAATAATTAGTGACTCATTAGAGAGTCACAAAACCATTTAAAAAGTACATTTTTTCTTTTAATTTGTTTTGTTGTAGTTAAGGTAATTAAAGTTGCCTTGTCTTTAAAGGTGTATTGTCTTCCAATTTGGGCCACATACTGGGGTGAAAATTAGCAACGCTGAAGCATATTTTATATATTGCTAGGTACCTAGGTTGGTGGAATCATAGAAGAACAGAATCCTAAGAATTGAAAAGATCTTTAAAAAATATTTAGTTTAAAACTCTTAATTTGTACATCAGTTGGTCCTAGAAATACAGAATTCTTTGAGTTTTTGTTAGTTTTATAGTACTCAGAGCTCTCTTCCAGTTTAGAATGGATATCAGCTCTCCCCTCAAGGTTTGCTTTAAAGGTGTGATTTAGTTTATTTGGGGATACGGTGGAAGAACTACTCACAAACCCTCAGTTTGGTCATGACTGTGCCATTTGACTGTGTGACGTGGGACAGGTCCTTTAATACCTCTGAGTAATAATGGCTCCCTTACCCCCAACCTTCATAGAATTGTTCAAGAATCAACTGAGAAAGAAATTTGAAAACTAGTTGTGTTGTTTATTTTACCACATGGGGGGAATGTTATTTCTGTTAGGAGCAAAAACTTCAGAATCTTTTATAGAATTAGTCCTGACTTGGAGGATATCTGGAGGCCCAGGTGTGTGTGAGTATAGACTTCACATATATGCATCCTAAAGTCATTCATCATACCTTTATCCTATTAGGTTTTTGGAGTAGCACGGCTTGGATATACCCTAAAAGTCTGATACTTAATGGAACTTCATAGGATTTTTAAAAAATAATTTGCTTTATACAGGGGAGAAATCTAAAGTATTGGTTGATTATATGAATTGATACCTAGCTTAAAATGAGAATTATAGAACAGTTGGAAACAATGGACATGCAGGTCAGAATCCTTTCAATAGTTGCTTTTATAACAAGTTTTAAAAATGGTTAGCATAAATACTCTTTACAAGTTAGATAAGTCTTACATCTTAAATAACATTTATTTTTGAAGAAAAAGAACTATTCATTGGCTCACATAACTTGTACTAGTATAGAGGCTAGACTTGGATGATATTTATTTTTTATTTATATCTTTTCTAGGAATTCTGAACATCTTCCTTTAATCCTTGGCTGTTGTCTAAAATTTCTAATCTTACCCCATTCCCACCCTATCCCTAACTGGATTTTTATTGCTAATGTATAATGACTGACAGTGATAACAAGCTCTGATAATGAAAAATGCAGTTATATGTCCTGCATACACATATTTTTAAATTATTAATCTTGAAACACGAATGTTTTTATTCAGGATTACTATAAAGCTTTGGAGGATGCAGACGAGAAGGTACAGTTGGCAAACCAGATATATGACTTGGTAAGTAAAATTAATGTGCATGCTATGCCGTATTTGAATTATGGATTATGTTTTAAATGGTGTTGGCTTATATGTAATAGGAAGAACAGACTAAACTGAATTATTGCTCTCTTGATCCCATTTAATTTCAGAGTTCAGTGTCTACTTTTTGGTTTCTTTGTGGAAGAGAGCCAGAAAGTCCACAGTCAGTAGTAGGTCAAGAACCTTATATTTTAGCCAAATCTACGTTGCTATAAGATTGTAGCTGATGTTAGGCTTTTTTTGTTTTTTTAGCAAAAATGGGTGTTTATTATACTAATCCTTATCTTCTTAAGGGAGTGTGCTTACTTGCCTGATAAATCATCTTGAGATTGTTTCTGTGACAAAATACACGTAAGAGTACTATGTTGATAGTTCTTGGTAGTCTGATTAAAATGAAGAAGAGACTTATTTCAATCTGTGTTAATGGATAGCACTCAGCTGTCTATTAAGTGACGTCAGTAGATAGCACTTAGCAACTGGCACAGGTGGCAAAACTGGGAAACATGATTAAATGAACTTTAAAAACAGGGTTTTTTACAGTAGCAGCAGCACTTCTTAAAGATTGAAATCACCAAGAAGACAGATATATGCAATATTTCTCAAATTGGTATAATTATGTTTTTTTTTTAATGTAAAGCATCTTCTCCCAAAGTATATACTTTAGGAAATACTCATTTCTGATTCTCTCTCAAAGCAAGTTAAAGCTGAAGACAAATGCTCACTTTTGATTAACTTTAGCATATGGATTCATATCTTATTTTTGTAGTCTTGTGTGGATACAGTTTTATTACTGAACAGATACATGTTAATATAAATGTCATTGGTGTGCATGACACAGATAAAAGGTACATATCCCATTTGGTATACATTGTGAATGCTATACTAAACTAGAAAGCATTTGTCATGTAAAACCACAGAAAATGCTTAATTGTTTTTACATAGTGAAAATATTCTAATGGATATAAAGACCTAGACTCTTTTGCTCATACAGTTAGTCTGAAAACAGTTTCATTAAAGATACTGACTAAAGGAGGGTAGAGTGGGCTGGTGGCTTGATTTACTGTGGAATGAAAACCAAAAAATGTTCTAAATTGTTTTGGTCTTGAATTAGGTCTATAAACATAGAGAAAGATATTTATGTTTGAATCCAGGACTAATTTGTTTAAAACATTCTTTCTCATATGTAGTGACTAGGTGTCAATCTTTATTTAGAAACTACCTGCTTTTTAAATCATATAGCTCTTTGGTTCCAATCTTTTGTTTATATTTTACTTTACTACTTTTTACACCTTTATTAAAAGTACTTCATGCATTTAGAAAAAATATATATAACAAATATATGCTTTTTAAATGTGTGTGTGTATCCATCTCTTGTTTACAAACCACACTCTTCATCCACTGTGTACTTGGTGTAATGGAGTTTTATGTGGGTACAATGGAGGAATGAAGAGTAAATGCTATAAATGCTCCTGTCCTCAAGGCGTCTGTTAACTAGTTGGGAAGACATGCCCACAGAGACATGCCCATAAGTAAAGTGGAGAGCCTGTATAGAAACATGTTAACAAATAAAGATTAATACAGTTGGGTATTAAGGGGATCTGGTAAAAGACTGACCTAAGTCAAGCAGAGTTACTGTTGATTTCTTGGAGAGTATGAGATGAGTTTTGAACGGAATTTATTCAGAGCCTCGGGGGCCTGGATTCAGGTATTGTATTGAGGGGAAAGCATTTCACTCAGAGGTAATGGATAAACACAGAATGAAAATAAAAATTAGTAACTTCTTTGAGGGAGATAGGTTATTTAGGCTAGAGATTGAAGGAATAACAGGTGATGTATTAAATTTAATACAACGTAATGAATGTAATAAAAAGCAAGGACCCATAATGGATTCTTGCAGACGTGAGTTCAGCTACTTCACTGACAGTAAGACTTTGGAAAAGTTATTTAATCCTGGAACCTCGGTTTCCTTATCTGTAAAATAGCAGTATTAATTTGTGCCTTAAAGGAAGATTTGAATCAATCTCTCTCTCTTTTGACAGAGATATAGAGACAAATATAGATACATTTATATACATATGTCTATATCTGTCTCTGTATATCTCTTATCTATATCTGCGCATGCGCGCGCACACACACACACACACACGCACACACACACAGAGTGCTCGTAGCTTGGCAGATAGTAGGCACTCGCTCTTTAAAAAAACTCACTTCATCTCATTTCTCTATCAAATTTTCTACTTTCCTGAAGCCACTGCTTCCCTTTCAGCTCTGCCAAGTTAAACCTGTTTTTTTTTTCCATAGTCCCCCATTATTTATTTCTAAGACTGCCTTTTGTCTTTTCTCTACTCTTTCCTATCTCTGTCCCTTTCTTTCCCTCCCCTTTTCTTTTTGTTACTCCCCCCTTCTTCCTTTTTAAAGACTCCATTGCTATTCCAGGTGACCACGATATCCTTAATATAAAATCCATTCTTCTTGAGACTTTATGTTAATTTATTATCTTCCCACCTTTGTGGCCTTTCTCAGTCTCCTTGGGTATCACTCAGAGCGGTTGCTGTTCTGAAGGGTTCTGTCTTTGACCTGCATTGTTTCTTACTCTGTTCAGTGGTTCGCATGTAAAGGTAGTTTTCTTCTCATCTTCAGCCCCAACTCCAGAGGCTGATGAGACCAAATGCCACACGGTAAAGCATTGTTGTGATGCCAGTTTTACCCCCTCCCCGCCACACTCACCACCCAAGCCGAGAAACATTTCTCCATTACTTTTCCATGTGTATGCTTAGTTTTAGCAATTATGCAATAATTATTCTTCAAGCTCAAACTTCTCCTCTGAGTCTGTTCTTATCTGAGAATTCCTAGGCCCTGGAACTCATTGTATTAAGACTTAAGTCTTCTTGTTTTACTTCTTTGACTAGCATCACTTCTCATGAATAAATAATTGTTAAAATGTTAAAATCAATTATGCACCCTCATTAAATTCCTATAACATTTAACAGGTGAGAGCTTAGAAGGCCCTGTACTTCAGAGGTGAATAGATAGGATATAGTGTAAGCGTAAAAATACAGTAATTTTTATTTATAGATCCTTTACCCAGTAAACAATGGTACTTGTATTTATACAGTTCTACCTAGTGGTAGAGTATAACTTTCACTCATACAGCAAATATTTATAGATCTCCAACTATGCGTGGTAACTGGTGCTGGATGGGCAGTAATGATACAGACAGGCAATGAATATAGGCAAACTAGATTATTGGAGATTTTGGTAAGTGCTGTGAAGGAAGTAAACATTGTGGAAAGAGGGGGAAAGAGTGAGTCACTGGGGGAGGCTTTAAGAGTCTACTAGTCAGGATGAGTGTAGTCTAAGGAGGTGACACCTGAGGCAGTACTTGGAAAGCGAGAAAGAGCACAGCCATGTGACAGGCTTAAGGAAGAACATTTCAGGCAGGTGATGGACCAAGTGCAGTGTCTGAGGTGCAGTGTCTGAGTCTCCTTGGTTAGACTGACAGGTTGCACCAGGAAAGAGGCCAGTGTGCTTGGTGTGTTGTGGGAAAGAAGAGGGTGTGAGCGGGGCAGGCAGAGGCCGGCACGCGCAGGCCTAAAAGCCGATGAAGCAGTGTTTTTAGTCTAAGAGCAGGGGGAGGCCAGTGAAAGATTTTAAACAGAGGAGTGGGACACACCTTAGAGGACATTGTATGTATGGCTTTGCTTAAACATTATATTATTATGGAAATGTCAAGTAAGCAGGTATTATTATTACAGGTTTTGAGATACAGCAATTGAGTATATAATTGTGTTTGATTTTGCCCCTCAATGTTTTCTATAGCACAGTATTTAATTGTATTATTTTTCATTAAAATATTTTATTTACTTTTAAAATCAATAGTAAGCTTTCTATTCCTGTGACCAGCACTGTACTGACTACCTCATTTATTAAGGAAAAAAATCAGACCGCATAAATATCCACAAATGAAGAAATTTGTGGAACTAGGGGTTCATTGGAACGAACCGACGCTTTATTTAAGAGGGTTTAGTGAAATTTGACTAACAGACTAAAAAAACATCTATCTTATTAAAATAATTTCCTTCCAGAATCCTGATGTTCATAGGCTTTAAACACTTTTTGGTGTTCCTCAGTCAGATGTCACTGTCATAAGGCCACATTAGATTACAATACCTAGTAAAGGTGATTTATATATACGCTGATAAAGCTTGAGCTCTTGGTTAATGCTTGAATGGTTTTAGCAGCCTCTTACAGCGCTAAATACCCTTGAACTTGCTTCTTTTTTATATCCTGGTTTATTCCTGAGATGATTATATTTCAGGCCCACATTTTACCTATAAATTTGAGAATTCCTCATCCGATACTCTAATTAAGGAAATATATTATGTGAGCTTGACCTTTTGATTTGTCTCCTATCCTTATTGTCTTTTAGGAGAATGATTAGATGTAGTTTATGTGCTAAGGCCTTAAGTATTTGATTCACCCTAAAGATGGATCAAATTTTCATCTAGTTTAAATTTAATTCAGGATGTGAAGAATCATTTTCATGACTTACCATCAGAGAAATGATTTGCCATCATGTTTCCTTTTTATTCCCCAGTTTACCCTCCTGATTCCCTATTACTAGATCTTTTCATGGATAGAAATTTCTCTCTTATTACCATGGATTTCCACTTAGAACCTTGTAGACAGAGTGCTCATTGTGAAAAGGCAAACTTGACATCTAACTTTTAGAATTTGACAGTGTTGGAAGCCATAAAATCATGGAAAAACTTTTAAAAAGCTTTATTCAGTTCAGTTTGAGTCCATCAAGTGATACATTTTAAAATTTGAACATTGGAAAACTGGGAGAGACAAAAGAGAAAGAATAAAGGATTACAGCTCTATGCAAAAATAATTAAAGGGTCAGGATTTTTTGTTTGTTTCATGCAGAGGGGCCAAGGGTGACTTAAATATTTTATGATCATGAATATATTAACAAATAATGTTGACAGAATTTCCTTTGTCTCTGTAAAGGTCAGAAAAAGGACACTAAATTTAAAGAAGTTATGATTTGGGGTTGTAGGATATGATTTAGGGTTGTAGAATAAGGACCTTTTGTGGCTAGCATTTATTGACATTAAGTGGGGAGCAGATCAATAATTAGACTCCGTGGTCGGCCTTGTGTTAGAAATCTGTGGTTAATGGAAAATCTCTCAATTGGATCAGTACCCTCTTTACCACTATAAATCAGTCTTACAGGGTCAGGTGTTTGTAAAGCGGTATGGTAACTTGGGTTCTTGCTTCACCTGATATCTGGGGGGCCATTATGGAGCTCAGCTAGGATAGGTGCTTTACCCATTCAGAATCATGTAGGTAGAGGGAATGCACTTAATAATAGGTTTCAGATACGTTCAGTGCAGCTCTTGCTATTGCTGTTTAATACTGTTTAAGTATCCTGTTGCTTTATAGCTTAAGTTAAATCTTGTGGTCAACTTCTTTCCAACTCCTAATTTGATTAGTACAGCAGTGGTGAATCGAATAAAAAGAATTCTCATTGTTTGATAATTGCTTATAATATTAATCAGTTCATAATCTTTTTTACCTACCAGTGGGAATGATTGAAAGCTCCCTTACAAAACTCCCCACCACAGTGTGGTTAAGGCTTTTCTGTATCTGTTTATTTTAATTGTGAATTCAGTTTTTCGAGTTATTAACTCTTTGGGTTCCACTGCTTTTTCTGAACTATCTGATATTGGGAATTCCATCATTATTTCCATGTTTTCAGGTATAATAAACATTATTAGTGCTATCTTAAAAGATAATTAAGCAATTCTTAAATTCAGGGGTGTAATGAGTTAGGGAGGTATGTATGGTTTCTTCCTCTCACCTCGATCCCCACCCCCCCGCCCGCAACCGAGATTCTAACACTTCCTCTCTATACTGTCTGCCCCTATGACAGGTCACACCAGACTTTGTTTTTCTCTGAGAATTCTGTTTGTCTTCTTGTCTCTATACACTCTTTAGTTCTTTAATTATCACTCCTTTCCACCTGTTTGAAAACAATCCATTCTTCACTATCTAACTCGTTCATAATTCCTTTGTCTACAATAGCCCAATATTATATTTTTTCTTTATGTGCTACTTCTCACCCTTTCTCGCTGTTTTTTATTTTTTACATCTAGGAGATTTTTATTTGTTTGTTTATACCTTTACTGTGTTAAAAATCTTACATAAATCTTGATTTGTCAGCTAAATTTTAATTCCTATGAAGACAGGGATTCTCTCATTCTTCAGGTATTCTCTGTTTACCCAGTGCCAAGCACACGATAGGAACTCAATATTTATTAGTAGTATAGCTGTAGATAAGAAAGGCGGTGGAGTATTTTCATTGCATTAAGTAGACTTGGAATTTAGATATGAGTATTTTTTCTGATTTCCCTTGAGATTAAATTTTGACAATGTAAGAGATATTCTTGAATAACAGGTCTGTGTTCACACTTTATTATTGGAAGGGAGTTTCCATTAAAAAGGATGCTCAGTTACCTGCAGGTTCTTTGAATAGTAGCATGTGTCTATAATACGTGACCCTATAGAATTTTAAATATTGTAATTACAACTTCTACCAAGCTCTGAAAAATTATGTGTGAAGATGGAAGGAAAATTGGGCCTTGAATTATTGAAAAATCATAAACCAGCATCCCAATGATTACTGTTAATATACAAAATACAAATAATAAGACAATAGTCTTATTTTTTTTCAATTTGAATTCTATTACTTTGAGTTAAAAAATTGGCTTCTGCATGCGGAAGTTCAGAGGGCAATGTTAGGTATAAACAGTGAAGCACAATCTATTACAGATAGATCAGAGTTAAGTCTCATTTTTATAATGCACTAGTTATTGAATTTGGGCATGTTGCTTAACCCTTCTGAGCTTTAGTTTCTTCACTTATGAAATCGAGACAGTAATAACCTATCTCAAAAGATTAGAGCAAGGACTAGAAAACATAAACCTTCCAATGCACCAAACACATTAGTGGCATCTAACACCCGCAAATTGTCTTTTGCTACTCTTCTTCCCCACTCCCTCATTTAGATACACATTATTTAATCGAAAGTCTTATTTAAATTTTTTGCCCTCTGGTGTATCATAGCATTTTGACATTTGTGAGAAAGTTACTCTTAAATATAACAGTGATTAAGAGGGAAACTAGAGTTTGAAAAAGAAAGATGTTGACAATAATGTGACATGAATACTTTTCAAGACTTGGTGTTTTTCGGTTTCACTTCAAAGTAGTAAATTTGAATAAGTATTGAAAAAATTTAATATTAAGCTTTAAAAATACATTGACTTGTTGCTAGTTTGAGGTGTCATAAAATTTTCTGAAATCAGTCCAGAGATCTGTAGGTGAATGAGAAAATACAATTTTGCCACCTTAACCAAGGGCAACAGTATTACAATAAAACTCTTTTTTTTTTTTTTTTTTTTTTTTGCGGTACACGGGCCTCTTACTGCCGTGGCCTCTCCCGCCGCGGAGCACAGGCTCTGGACGCGCAGGCCCAGCGGCCATGGCTCACGGGCCCAGCCGCTCCGTGGCACGTGGAATCCTCCCAGACCGGGGCACGAACCCGCGTCACTTGCATCGGCAGGCGAACTCCCAACCACTGCGCCACCAGGGAAGCCCACAATAAAACCCTTTTGACCAAGCTCTTTGTGGAATGGCATTTTCTGGCTAAAAACCCTTTTGTTTCAACTCTTTACATAAATGTTTACAAGTATAATGGTCCACTCTCCTGCCTTAGAGAAATGTATGTATAGAATATAGGAGCCTCTTTGTTTGTAGACTGAGGATCTTTCATTCCTTACTGTGACAGTTATTATGGTCTGGCAGTGTGGATGGCCTTGTTATAAGTAGGAGATTAGGCTAAAAGTAATTGTAGGGCATACTAAGAACTGTTACCAACCCTCCTGTACCACCCACCGCCCATCTTTGCTTTACTTTTCATATCCTACTTCTTCCAAACATTTTCTAACAAATTGCGATTCTGGTTTCTTAAAACTTAAAATTTATTCAAGGAAACTTCGGAGATACTTAGCCTAGCACCCTCATGTTATAGATTAAAAACCTGCAGTGTAGGTTAATTGACTTGCTCAAGGATACAAAGCAGATGCGCTAAAACAAATAAAGATTTAGGTTTCCTCATTAAACTGACACTTTAATAGTGTCCCAAATTGTGGTGGTTATCTTTGATCTTCTTTGAAACAGGTAGATCGACACTTGAGAAAGCTGGATCAGGAACTGGCTAAGTTTAAAATGGAGCTGGAAGCTGATAATGCTGGAATTACAGAAATATTAGAGAGGCGTAAGTAAACTTTACAGTTTTGCATCAATGTTGGACAGTACATGTGCACATCATTGAGGAGACACACGTTCCGCAGAGGCTTCTCAGGTGCTGCTCCTTGGTGGACGGTGGCACCTGGGTGGGATAGCTTGGTCCCCAGCAGTTGGACTGTTTGGGTCACGGATACTTGGAGAGATAATATATCATCCACTCACTCTGTATGAAAATAACATATTAAGTCATTCCATTTTTTAACATGGATATATGCTAGTAAGATGAGTGGTAGGAACGAAGATTTAAAGGAATACAACCATCTAGAAACAAGTCAGCCATCTGGCATTACATGTTCTGACTTTGCCCTGCCAGTTTATGCACTTAAGTGTTGAGGAAGGTTGTTATTTTTTCTTCTTAAGGACTGCCTTAAAGCTTTCCCTCAGCTGTGTTACTAAGAAAGATTTTAATGAGTTCTTCAACACTTCCTCTTTTTCTCAAGAAGTCTTTCCTAAACTTTCTCTTATCAGCAAGAAACCATTTTAATATTTCTCTGCAAGACTCGACTTGATCTCCTGCTATAATTTACTCTCATCACTTCTAGGGTTTAACTCAGGAGACTTCCCCAAAATGGAGACATGAGCTCTGATTCTTTAACTAATTTAGCTCTTCCAGCCTAAATAGATAACGTCCATAAAATCAGATAGTGCTGTGCTAAGCCCAGAGTAGGCACTCACTAAATGTTAGTTGAATCAAGTGAGTATTATGGCTGATTTCTAGTAGAATTTAATTAAAGGATTCAAGCATCTCTTTTCTTGGTGCATTTCAACAGCAAGAAATAGGTACAGCAACATGTACCTATTTCTACACACAGATGAAAGGTTTCTTTAGAGTGTTAGGTTACATATATCTCTGTTTATATACTCACTAGATGTCAACCAGGGCAGCAACCACACATGAATCCATCTTGGTACCCATAGTTGCATGTTTGTATTCAAAAATAGATCCATCATTTTAGATGATCATCTTATTTATTTGTGATACTTTTATTCCAGGGGGACCCTATCTGAAGATAATAAGTATTTTGAGGCAAAATAAAATATTTTATTTTATTTTTTTGAAATGCTGATGGTAGCTGTGAGTAGCAATAAGCCATGCCTATTCAGTACTGCAGGAAGGTTAATGAAGCATCCTCTGTAAGGACGCAGACATATGAAAGTAAATTAGATCAAGTTGTAAAAATTGCTCCACCCTGTGCCCTGCCATAATTTCATCTCAAGGGATCAAGATAAACCCAGGAAATTTCTTTAAAAGTATTTTAAAGCTTGGCGGTAGAGATTCTATGCATCACTTTTCACAAACAAAATCCCTAACTTCTTTTAGGAAGTCTTTACTATCGCATGTCATTTTAATGATCAAAGGATTTTCTTTCATATAGTAATGTCCCATTGCCTAATACTCTCCCATTAAAAGGTCTTCAGCTCAGTAACTCTAGGTTGAGTTTTTCAGATCAGTAATGGAGTTATAATACCCATTCATCCACTTATGTTGTACCAAATGTCGTGAATTCCCTAACTCAGACATTAGCGTGCTTTGACCCATTTTGTACCTAAGGTGAATATTGAAAAATAGGTTACTTATTGTTTAGAAAGAGGATCAGATTGGCTCAGGGTAAAATTGGCAGTGGTGACCCTCTAATGTGTTTGCCTAAAATGATACAGGCATAGGCATCAGAGCTTGCCAGTTCTTTGCTGGTTAAGGGTACAGAATGCCTGTATTTGATTGATGTGTAAAGAAGTTCTGTGGCGATATCTCATGTGGTATATCTCTATGCCTCTCTTTTTTTTTTTTAGGATCTCTGGAATTAGATACTCCTTCACAGCCAGTGAACAATCACCATGCTCACTCACATACTCCAGTGGAAAGTAAGTTTGATTTAGGACAGCTAAAATTTTAAAGCCAATTAAAAATTCATTATATTATCTATGTATTCTCTTTCACTAGCTTTACACAACCAATTGAGAAACGAATATCCTCCCCTTTTATTCTGTGAGATGTATTTTTTTTCATTGCAATTACTGGCAGATTTATCTTCTTCATTTGGGAAGAGCATATTTGATTTGGGAACAGGTAGTCTGTTTTCCCTGGAATTCATTGCGGAAGAACATGTGGTACTAGTAGCAGTGTATACTGACCACATACAGATACCTGATACTCTCCAGGGAGTGTTAGAACTAAGCCAAACAGTGAACTACTTGATTGTGGGCTCTTTGTCTTTTTTATCCTTGCTTTTCAATTTTTTAGCTTACTGTTGGCTTATAATAAAGTCTCAAATGGTTGGTGAGTTAGTGAGTAAATGAATGGTTAGTCAGATGCTAGCTGGCTAGATGACCGTATCAGTGCCTTTTTTTGACAGAGCAATTTGATATGAAAGAAAGATTGATTGAAAATTATTTTAAATTGTAGTTAATGTTTTGAAAACAAAATTCTCCTCATGTTATATGTGAAACCATGGTGTATCATGGGTTGTCTTCACTACTTTCCTATTAAAGTTTTTTAAATGTCCAAGCAGTCTGCTCTTACTAAAACAGGTGACACAGAGAGTTCTGTTTGTCGTGTCTTCTCAGAAAACATAATGTTCTGTATTCCATGAGGAACTCAGATCATAACTGTATCAGTTTATAACCAGATGGAGTACAATATTATGCCTTGTCTATAGTTCTCTAAAATTTAAAAAAATTGAATTTTTTATTTATATTCAGAAAGGAAATATAATCCAACTTCTCACCATACGACAACAGATCATATACCTGAAAAGAAGTTTAAATCTGAAGCTCTTTTGTCTACCCTAACATCAGATGCCTCTAAGGAAAATACGCTAGGTAAGTTTATTATCTTAAATATGATTGTTTTCTCTTTTTGTTTGCGTTAAACTAAAGGGAAATGACAGCAATTAAGATTAATTATACAGATTCTTTACCTGGTTAAAGTATACGATAGGAAAAAAGAAGTAAAAATGTGACATGAAAATTTTAAATTTAGTGATTATATCTGTGCTGAGAACTAATATATTTTAAGCTCACTAACTTTATGTTCTCTCTAATCATTTTTATTGCTTCTTTAATTCTATACAGGTTGTCGAAATAATAATTCTACAGCTTCTTCTAACAATGCTTACAATGTGAATTCCTCCCAGCCTCTGGCATCCTATAATATTGGCTCCTTGTCTTCAGGAACTGGTGCAGGGGCAATTACCATGGCAGCAGCTCAAGCAGTTCAAGCTACAGCTCAGGTAAAAAGGAAAAAGGTTTGGAAACAATGTTAAATTTTGTCTGGATCCTTGGCAAACTCAAATAGAAACAACTAGATAGGAACAAAAAGAGTTTTCTTGCATTGTAAAGTTTCATTTTTAAATCATAGTTTTATGATATCTGACATTTTATTTAATGAAATGAATATGCAGAAATTCCCTGATTGATAATGAAAAGTAAAAAATAGATTCATACAACCTCATGCAGATCCCTTCTCATAGTAATTGCTCATGACGCCCATATTCTTGACTGTAAGCCACAGCACCTGCTAGGACTATACTTTATTCTTTCTACCAGTTCCAGGGCTTTCTCTATAGCCTCAGAACGTAGGTTGCCTTGAGTTTGTTCACTTCTGTACTGGTTATCTGTATTCCTTAAGATACCCATCCTGTAGTTACTTCAGAACTAGGTAAAAACTGATCTTAAATCTTTACATAAAATAGCTTAAATTACAATGATGAAAATAATGGTTTAAACAAAATAATATTGGATAAGCCAAAGTAATGCTGTAACTAGTAAGACTTGAAAAAGAAAATATACATACTTATATTTATTAATACTATCAATGAATGTCTTTCTAAGATGAAAGAGGGACGAAGAACATCAAGTTTAAAAGCCAGTTATGAAGCATTTAAGAATAATGACTTTCAGCTGGGAAAAGAGTTTTCCATGCCCAGGGAAGCAGCTGGCTATTCATCATCTTCAGCGCTCATGACTACATTGACACAGAACGCCAGCTCATCCGCAGCAGATTCACGGAGCGGGAGAAAGAGCAAGTAAGTTTTATTGCTACAGTAGCCCGTACCTTTACTAAGTATGCAGACTACCTGGCATCCAGCTGGGCTTCCATATATTAAACAAAGGCAGCATGATATGATGGGTCAGGGTGAACTTTGGGGAGGTGGGAAGACATGACATTTCCTTCACACTGACTTACTTTGAAAGGGATGAAGTCTTTAAAAAGTGCTAAGAGACCGTAATTTTTCTAGAGTCTTAAATTGCGTTTATTAATAAATGACTTCTTTTTACTTTCTTTTGTTCATTAAGATAAAGCATTTTATGAAACTTTTTCTGCTTATAACACCTTATTTTGTCCTGTGTTTCCTGGAAATTTTTTCAAATAAGATTCTTCATTTTGATTAAGAGCAAGTTGTCTTACTTCTTGGTATTACATCCCCAAAATTGAAATTATGAAAATATCCCTAGATTTTGTAGATGAGACTCTTAAGATGATTATATAAAAACCGAACAGCATTTGGCACCATCTTTCCAAAATACCTGCATATGTTAGGTATTCATACATAGTGAAAGTTCAAATGCTCGATCAAAAGAATTGTATCATAATTTTATCATAATTTATTCTTTAAATGTATTTTCTGCAAGTAAATGTTGTATTTTCTGGGTTCCTGTACTTTCTGTGACTAAATCTCTAAAAGAATGATTAATGTAGAATTACCACAAAAGTGCTAAATATCTTAAAAATTCATTAATGACCCAAACTTTTTATAACTGCCGATGATAAATTTTTGCATTTTTAAAATTTATTAGCATACGGATAATGGTAAATTTCTTGTGAATTTTAACACTTTTTGTTTCCTGTCCTACACAGGTAAGTATTCACATGTCAGTTGATGGTCATGATTATTTTCATCAAATGCTTCTGTGTATTTGTATTTTAGATTTTGATGAAGAGTATTCAGTTTGCTTAAAAATACAAAGAATGTCTGTAAGGTAGCCATAACTAATACTAATTCTTAAAAGTATTACCTACAATTTAAATCAATGGTAAGTAGTAACTGATTAAAAATTTATTCTAAAAACTTTGAAATATTTTGAAAGAATTTCCTTTAAATATATTTGCTCTCCAGAAAACAAAAATCTCAGATAAAAATAAACTGTTATGAAAAATGTTTTATTGCTCTAAACAATTGTGCTTTTAAATCTGTTTATCAGATTATTTGAGTGTTAAATATTAATTTATACATTTAATGTTATTTCATATCATACCACTTACTTAGAAGTTATTTTCAGGTAACTTCTTATGGATGCTGAGCAAATAAAACTGATACTGTTTTTTTCAGAAACAACAACAAGTCTTCAAGCCAGCAGTCATCATCTTCCTCCTCCTCTTCTTCCTTATCATCATGTTCTTCGTCATCAACTGTTGTACAAGAAATCTCTCAACAGACAACAGTTGTACCAGAATCTGATTCGAACAGTCAGGTTGATTGGACTTATGACCCAAATGAACCACGATACTGCATTTGTAATCAGGTAAAAATCTGACATAGGTCTATAAAAGCATAATCTGAATAAATTAGGAAAAAGAGCTACTCCATTTTTATAGAGTTCTTTTTACTCCAGTTAAAAATATCTTTGCTTCTTTAATATATTTTTCTCCTGCTTCTTATAAAAATGACGTGTTTGCTGTAAATACAAACAGTATAAAGAAACATATAAGTCATCCATAATCTCGGCCCTCAGATATAACCTATAATTAAACATTTCTATGTACTACTACTATGTACCCCACATGCATGTTGTCTTAGCCTGCTCAGGCTGCCATAATAAAATACAACAGACTGGGTGGCTTAAACAACAGAAATTTGTTTTCTCACAGTTTTGGAGGCTGGCTAGTCTGAAATTAAGGTGCTGGCCAATTGTGTTCCTGGTGAGGGCTCTCTTCCTGGCTTGCAGACGGCCCCCTTCTTGTTGAGTCCTCACATGGTGAAGAAAGAGAGCTTTGGTATCTCTTCCTTTCGTATAAGGACACCAACTTGATTGAATTAGGACTCCACCCTTATGGCCTCATTTAACCTTTATCCTCTCCTCACAGGCAGTCACATTGGGGGTTAAGACTTTAACACATGAATTTTGGGAAGGGACACAAGCATTCAGTTCATAATACATATGTACACAGATACACACATAGGTGTATGTGTATTTGAATTTGACAGTTGGAATCATGGTATGTCCTTTTATGTAACTGGCTTTTTTCACTAAATCATGTGTACTGAACATGATTTTTCTTGTCATTTTTTTCTTCTCACAGTTATCTGTTATAGTCTGTACTGTAACTTATTTAGTCAATATTTAGCTATAAATTATTTTAGTGGTTTTATTTTTTAAAAATTACAAATAACATTATGGTAGGCATTTTTTATGTAATCCATTTCATACATCTAATTTTTAGGACAGTCCTTTAGAATTAAAATTAAGTTATAAATATTTGATACCAACTACCAAATTATCTTCTAAAATTTATTACCAAAATTAATAAATTGATGAATATGCCTGTTTCCTAAACGCTGTCCAGCACTGCATTTTATTCTCTCTTAAAAACCATGTACCAATTTTGATAGTTTTGAATCACAGAGTTGTTTCAATTTACCTTAGTAAGATTGGATTTTTTTGGCCATTTTGATTTCTTCTTTTATGTGTTGGCTGATTTTTTCTATCATTTTTGTCACATATAAATATTTTGCTTGGTTTAGTTTTTTAATTCTAAAATTCCAATTTTATGTAGTAATGACTGTCAGTCTTTTTCTTTATGAATTCAGCCATGGATTACATCCTTAGGAAGGCCTCTTCCCCTTTACCCCTTATAAATGTGTCTTGATTTTTAAATGTTTTCATCTGTTGATATGCTTTAATTTCTTCACATTTAAATCTTTAATCTGTCTGCAGTATATTGTGTTTAACAGTGTGAGTTGCCAGTCTAATTTTTAAGAATATGCCATTTAAGAGTTTGCTAGGTCTGCTGTCACCTGATAAACATTTTTTAACGTTAATGATTAAGAATATCCTATAAATATCCTGACAGTAGAGGTAGATTACCTACAAAAGAACAAAATCAGATTCACCCTAGATTTCCCCTCTATAACACTAAAAACTAGAAGTTGATGAAATATGTCTGTAGAGCTTTGAGGGAGAGATCTAAGTGCCCCCGCCCCCGGCCCCTACCCCACACCCCCGCAAATTGTTACCCAGAGAAGTTGTTCATCATGTGCATAGAACCGCGAACAGGTATTTTCACTCATGCAAAGAATCAGGAAGTACGCCATCTAGTAATATAAACTCTATCTGAAAACGTATTCAGTTCATTGAGAACTTAAATGAATTCAGGAATTAGGAAGTCGTGCTATAAAGTACTAGTGAAGAACAGCAAAAAGAAAAATGAGAAAGGACATATAATAAATAGCTAATAAGTTTAGAAGTTTCAGTGAAATGGGCTATTGACTGCAAAAATATAAATGACCTAACCTGACCCAAGAAAAAGTAAAAAAAAACTTAAGTATGTAAATAATCAAGAAAGAAACTTAAAATCTTTATAAAAGGAACCACCCAAAAAGTTGGCTCCTTTGTCGAGGTAGTCTACAGAACAAATTCTTGCAGACTTTCAAAGAGCACATAATTTCTGTGTATCTCCCCCTACATCCCAGTCCCAAAAAAACCTTCCAGAAAAAAAAACTGTAAACTGTGTAAAACTATATGCCCTGTTTCTTAATGCAGTTGTATATTCAGTGTATTTCCCTCTATTTTCTTAACAGTATCATAGACAATTAATTTGGGTTTAGGTGCTTGTTATATAGTCATAACAAAAATACTTAATTTTCTTTTAACTAGGTATCCTATGGTGAGATGGTGGGCTGCGATAACCAAGATGTAAGTATTAAATTTTTCTATTTAGGAATGAAATAATCACAGATTATTATTGCTAGAATGTATACTTTTTTGTTTACTGTGTCTCTCAGTATAAGAAAACAGGTTTGAAGTTATGTTAATTATAATAATGCTAGAGTATTCCTCCCCCAAATAGGATAGTATGCCTTAATATATTCCCTATTTTAACTTTTTTAAAGCTAATTTTACAGTTTTATGTGCAGATTATACTTCTCAAAAGGTGCTATGTTGTATGAAAATTAGAAACACCCTCCTCCCCTTTTGCCAAAGAGTGCTGTGTTTGCTAGAATTCAGTTCACTTATCACAGTGAAGAATTGGAACTTTAGAACAGTACATTCTTTGAGGAAGCATGGTGCTAAGGTGAAGGCTCTAACGGGGGTTATTTTCCTCCTGTTAGTATAGTATTTCCTAAGGTACTCTGCTAGTGTCAGCTGATAAGAGCCACTTCTGATATTAAAAAATAAAGAAGGTTTGAAAGAAAAGAATTCCTATTTATTTTCTTTGAAGCTTAATTTGGGTTAGAGATATGTTTTGAATGCTGAGAATATTTTTGTCTAGTAGTTTCCACTCCCTTCTTAACTGTCACACAGCTCAGCCCCCTCTTGTCCATGTTTTCCTCCAGAGGGGTAACTGAACCCTGAATTCTAAAGAGGACTAATCAGTAATGTCAAGATCCTAAGGTTAATAATAAGAGTTTTAAATTTTTAAAACAATTTGAAAATTGATCAGGGTTGGCTCATGAAAATGTGTGCTTTCCTGACCTGCCAGGTTCCCAACAACACGTTCACATAGAGAAAGACTTTCCTTCCACTCCCTGTGCAGAACCACTGTGGGCTGTTTGTGATTATTGCAAAACCATTTCAAGAAGACCATTGTAAACTGTCTTCTGGGGCGCTTAGTGCAAATGAGGGATGAGAGTTCTGTGAATAGTTCTGTCATACTCTCTCTGATCCCTCTCATTCCCAGTTGAGCTCTTCTAAGTGCTAAGATTTTCTGTGAAAGTGTAGAACCACTTAGTATATTGCACAGTGGAACTCCTTTTCTCTGCATATCTAGGAATAGATACACCAGAAAGGAAACCCAGGGCAATCCTTTATGTCTTAATTACAAGTAGCTTGTTCTACTTTATGAGGAAATGAATAAGGCTGAATATTAAATAAAATCTTTAAAATACATTTACCGCCTATGTGAGAGACCCATCTCACTTCTTCTTGTCCTTGTGAGTTGGTATCAATGTACTCTCCAGCTTAACGGAAATTAGTGAATTTTGTTCATTATTTAAGATTATGGGAGTAGATTACATGAACCTCAGAGTTAACAAAGATGCACAATTTTCTGTGTCTCCATTTCCTCATCTCTGAAACTTACCAGTTGGACTAAATGAACAACAAATCAGCTCCTAGATGTCAAAGTTCTGTTTCCATGGCTCTAATTATTAATATTTAGTCTGCTGGGCATATTTTAACATACTTCCTAATCTTTTACTAAAAACTATTTCTTTGCATTTTTGCTTTCTAGTGCCCCATAGAATGGTTCCATTATGGATGTGTTGGATTGACAGAAGCACCAAAAGGAAAATGGTACTGTCCACAGTGCACTGCTGCCATGAAAAGAAGAGGCAGTCGGCACAAATAAGGGTGGTCGTTTCATTTGAGAAAGAAAAAAACTCCAACATTTTATATAGGACTTTAAAAAAAGGAAAAAAAGAGAGAGAAGAGACAATGCATTTCCAGGCAACCACTTAAAGGATTTACATAGACAATCCTATAAGATCTTGAACTTGAATTTTATGGGTTGTATTTTAATAATGTAAGTAAATTATTTATGCACTCCTGCTGTGCTCTGAATATTATTCCAGTCAGCCTTGGATTATTTCAGTGGCCAACATATGCAGACGTTTGTACTCCTCAACCATTTTCTCCAAGTAATGGGCATTCTATAATTTAGACTTCAAAGAATTCCAACGATGAAGATTTTAAGAAAAGGATTTTATATTCAACAGGTATGTTCTGCTGCATGTACTGTACTCCAGAGCTGTTACGTAACACTGTATATAAATGGTTGCAAAACAAAAAAAAAGTCAGTGCTTCTAAAAAGAATTTAAGATAATGGTTTTTTAAATGCCTTTATAATAAGCTTTGTTTCTTTGTGAAACTAAATTCAGCGGGCTGAAGGAAATGGTTCATGTGATAAAGTGGGCTGGTGTCCTCTAGAGTACCTGGGTACATAAACAGAAATTCCTGTAGGTAAAAACTAATCTGTGCCATTAGTCTTTATATGTTTCTGCATCCAGATAGAGTGCAGTTCATGAGGGTGGGAGGGGGAGGGGCTGAGGGGAAAGGGTGTTTAAGTGATACATTTTTATACCAAATGTGTTTATTTTTTTGTGCAAGTAATCCTTAAGATTGGAATTGTATTAGGTGTTAAAATAAAGTTTTTAAAAAATTACTTGTATTTATACTTCACACTTAATAATGAAAATTTCTTAATTCCAACTAACTTCCGATGTTCATAATCTAAAAAAGACAGAGACCCAGGACACAGAATGCTGCGTAATCTGTTATTTCTTTGATAATGCTTGGAATTTGTGATATGAAAATAAGGGAAAGACATTTTTAATGCAAATTTGAAATGCAAATGTATTTTTCTAGAACATCTCCCTGACTTTTCCTTCAGTCTAAGGGACATGAAAGAAGTCTAACTACAGCAGATAAAATGAAAATAATGATTGTAGTTGTTCTGACTTGTGGCAGTGTGGCCAGCGTAAGTAAAGAGAACCCTTGGATTGGAGCTTAAAATTCAGTTCTCTTTTTGATTCTACCACATGTTGGTATGACAGTTAATTCACATCTTTAGTCACTCTGGGCCTTATTAAACCAGGGTGACACTGGCTTCAGGATGTCTATAAAGCACTCCTAAGGTTTTATTCTATAGGTGCTATTTAAATTATAAATTTTGCATAGTGGAAGTTTTATTTAAGGTATAATATCGAGTCTGGTCGATAGAAAAATCCTTAAAACGTTAGAAATACTTATTATGTTGTATTTCTTTTATATTGAAAGTTACTGGGCCCATCAGATTTCTGCTTTAATCAAAACCACTTATGAGCCTCTTAGAACTTATACAAAAAACTATGAAATCTATGCAATGCTACCCAAAGGGTATGGATTAGATAGGGGATTTCAGAGGTCTCTTTGCAGCTTCTAGATTCCATAATTCTGAGCTGCTGCAGTCTGATTTTATAACTGGACAGACCATAAAACTAAGTTAGGTTCATTTGTGGATACTCATGATTTCGTGATACTCAGTATTTTCATGGAGATTTTATAAACCTTTAAAAAATAATATATAATGTAGTATTCAGTTAACTTATTAGCATGTTGCCTGGAGATGCTCAGTGGTATTGTTTAATCTGTATATAATGACTTTTCCAAACTCATTTGTTTTATAGGAATTGGTCAAAGGGAAAAAGCCTTATGTACAGCCTTATTTTAAGAGAAAGTTCCTTGTCAGAGTCAGGAACATCCCTATTTCCAGCTGCTATAGCCCCTTTCAGTGTGTGAGTTCCACTACTTAACTAAATCACTCAGAAAAACATTTTGACAAATTTTAAGCTCAGACATGTAATATTTTATGAAGTGTGTATAAAGAAGTAAACCCAAATTTTGTGCAGTTATTTAGTAATGGGTAGAACCTGTTCATATCTGAGATCTATACAATGGGCCAATCATGGAACTACCTCATCAAAAAACAAAAAAATGTGGCCAGCTATTAATATTCTTTGTGACATTTACATCAAGGAGTATATGAGCATTTCTGGTATTATAATATACACATTCAAAATCTTTGTTGTACAAAACTTGTGTAACAGTTGGTGGCACAAAAAATCCAAATGTGGGTTCACAGTTTATAGGTGGTGAAAATTGAGGCCTTACTGCTGTGGAGTGTATATTACAATGTTCATGGTGACACATTTGAAGCAATAAATGGCTTAATTAAATGCCTAAATGAAGCTGAGTGTTTGATAAACATACAGTCATTCTTTTTAAGGGCAGTTCATTTTTTTGCTCTTTTCTCCTTTAAAGAAATTCCACATATTTTAGATTTTTAACCATCTTTGTTTTGTGCAATGTTAGTGCTCTTTGCCCTTAGACCTCAGAAATAGTCTTCTTGATCTAATTAATTAATTATTTTAGTCTTAGAAAAATAAATATTTAATATACTGCCAGGAGTAAGAGTCTCTTTGTAGACGTTGTAGCGTTTTCCTTCAACTCTCACATTTAACAAAAAATCTTTCAACAGATGGGTTTTACGAGTAAAAGAATATCCTCAAAAATGTTCACTTTTGTAATTAAACGTTAAGCACTTAGATGTTGAAAATACACAGATGAAGGTATTCGTGTGTATATGGGCGTATGTGTGTGAGAGGGTGTGTGTATGTTGGTGGGGGAAGTGGGAAAGGATGGACATGTTGACAAGTAATTGCTGTATTTTGATAAGTGCTGTAATAGATGGATGTACAAAGTATTCTAGGAACACTGGGAAGTTTAACATAGGAGGTATCATTTGAACTGATTCCTAAAGACAGATGAAGCAGGGAAGGTTTTCCAGGCAGGTGAAATTGTTCTAGAGCCGCAAACATTCTGGGAATTTAAAAGTAGTCCAGAATGAGTGGACATGGGTTAGGAAGATGTGCTGTCAGGGAAGGGAGCTGGACAGCTAAGCGAGAGTCTATTCGTGGGCATTTTACACTGGGCCATGGAATTTTTGTCAATAGGAGCAGTGATAGCATTTACATGTTGTCAGTTAAATACTTTATGATTTAACAGTTTAGCGAAATCATAGCACTTTTCTTATTGAGATTATAAACTAGAGATGGCAAAAATTAATTAGTCTATAACTTGGAAGTTGCTTAAAAATTCTAAATTTAGGGTGAAACTTTTCTCCCAATTTTTGAAACTACAAATCAGAATTGCTAGTCAAGAGTTTTAGATTCCCCTATTTAGATGATAAAATCTAAATTATTGAAACAGATTGTAATTTCTGAACCAGGATCTTAATATTCATGTTTTGATTTTGCTGCAGAGAAAAAGTTTAAAGTGATTAAAAGATGAAATGACTTGAAAGTTGCTTTGTGTTTAACTTAAGTTTAATAATAAGGAAGAGATATACCCCCTTCTGGCCATTTCCATTTTAAAGTAGTAAGTCGTGTATATCTTTTAAGTCAATATTTGAACTTAATAAATAAGATAAATGACTTTATTTGCTAACAAATTCCTGGAAACCTAGACATAGTAAAATGTTTATTTGAAAGAGATTTAATAATAAATTCTTCAGAGCCATATACTTTTCTTCACTCCTGGCAAAGGAGACTATAAAGAGAACATTATAATCATTCATTTTTCTGCTGCTCATTGAAAATTCAGAAGCCAATGTGGGAGGTGAGGGTGAGGAATGTGTACAGGTGTGTGTGTTGCTTATTCCTGTTCCCCACTTCTACTGGCCTGTTAGTGAAGAAGAGTAGTTTTTCATAGGAAAGTGTATACTTGCTAGTCTTAATGATGAACTAGTTTAAAACATTTACAAGTTTAATATTGCTTGTAGGAAAAAACAGTGGTCATATTTTAATTCATTTTGCACTGTTAAATCTACTCCAGTAGAGGGACCCTCCATGCTAATACGTTAAGAATAATTATAATTGGTACCAAGTTACTTTAAAAAGCTGTCGAGGTCAAATGGAATACAAGGGGCCAGGCAGAAATATTTCTAAATAACCCTGAACATAAATATGAGTCAGTTCATTGGAGTGATTTTGCTAATATTATAATTAGCCTAGTAGAAACTTTTAATGTGACCTCCCCAGTATGTCCCATTAGAATTTATCAATTTTTTATTTGTATCCTTGAAGCATTTATATATTTATCTTCAATATGACAAATAATTGTTTTCTTGAGTAGTTTGAGGCATTGATCATAAGGATAATTTTTTTCATGGGTTTCCCAAGTGCGCCAAAAGCTTCTTCACTTTTCCAATGGTTGCCACTTATGAATGTTTGACAGTTCCCTTATCTGTTGAAAACAAAACAAAACAAAACATTAAAAAGCTCATATATTAGCATATGATTTAAATATAGAAGTAGTCTTTTGACTTTATGTGGTATACATGTAACCAAAGAACCATACTCTGTCAAAGAACGTTTCCTTCTTAGCCACTCAGATTGGCTAAATGAATGCCAGTCTTCATTGGAGTGATAAGACCAAACCTACCCCTTCCCATCTCCCATCACACACATCAGTCTTTCAGGGAGAAAATTTAATGCTGGGAAAATTTCAAAATACTTTTTGTTTTCTGAAAATAAAAATGGATGATTGAACTGTGATTACATTTTTTAAAAGAAAACAAGCTAAATTATGTGGCTATCTTGAGAAAATTTCTTTCAGTGTATTACGGTTTCCAAGGAATATGATATTGTCAATCTACAGAGAAGAGGAATGAAACTTCTAATTAAGGTAAAGAACATAATTTGCTACTATGATATAACAAATTGAATTTGTTCATGTTTTATGTATTAATTGATAAAAAAATTAGGAATTCTGGCTCCATGCCAAGGTGTAAGTTTACATCTCAAAATAGTAAAACATTGGGGATGTATAATTCATTGGATTAAATATTTACCATTCTACCTGTGTAGAGGATGCGAACCTTAAAAGCAAATTTGGAAGGCTTAAAGGAAATAATATGCGCAAGTTGCATTTGTTTGGGGGAGCAGTATAATTACGCATTCAAGGAATGGTTAAAAATCCCAGTGAAGCTAATTCTGTCATTGCCACAAGCTGCTCAGGGACTCACTATTCTAAATTAAGTAACAGACCATCTTTGGCACCCACATGTAAAAATTGTGCAACAAACTATTCCTTTGGTTAAACTTCAGTTTCCCAACGTTAGCCCTACTGACATTTTCTGCCAGATGATTCTTTGTTGTGGTGCTGCTGTCGTGTGCATTGTGGGATGTTTAGCAGCATTCCTGGCATCTACACACGAGATGTCATTAGCATCCCTCCTGGGCCCACAAGTTGTGACAACCAGAAAAGGCTGTAGACAATGCCAAATGCCCTCTGGGGAACAAAATTACCCGCACTGGGTTAAATGTTAACAAGATGTGAAATATTTCTTGTGGGAAAAATGGCAATAATATGGGAAAATATTTGAATGTATGATGTATAGACCTCTACAAATGGGAATTTTTTAATCATTTGCAGGAAGACACTGATAGATACTGCAAGAATAGGGAGATGAGTAAAATAGTTTCTGTCAGAAAGCAGTTTATACTGTAAAGAGATATAAGTACACTGATAACTAGAATACAGCATGGAATATGATAAAAGTAATTTTGGGTACTGGTGCAAGCAAATTCAAAATGCTTACGAAGAGAGAAAGTTGTGAAAAATAAGTAGAGTGACTGGTCAAGAACTATGGAGAGCTGGCGAGTGTACGTCCCATTTCAGAAAGGCAGCACCGAGTGTTCTCATATGGACTCTGCAGGAGATTTATGTGCTCGGAAACACTGGTCTAGTGGACAATTTAAAATGGTAAGCATTTAGGGACTTCCTTGGTGGTGCAGTGGATAAGACTCCGTGCTCCCAATGCAGGGGGCCTGGGTTCGATCCCTGGTCAGGGAACTAGATCCCACATGCATGCCGCAACTAAGAGTTTGTGTGCCGCAACTGAGGAGCCAGCAAGCCGTAACCAAAGAGCCCTGGAGACCCAACTTAGGAGCCCACCTGCTGCAACTAAGACCCGGTGCAACCAAATAAATAAATAAATATTTGTTTTTAAATGATAAGCATTTAGTCTGGAAGATTTAGTCTATCTGGACTGTTTTGTTCATCTAGAAATTTAAAGGCTATAGAATGTATCTGTTCAAGCAAACATCAAACAAGAAAAAGTAGAAAAACGAAGATTTTCACTGTGGTATTTTATTTCCATGTGTAAATTGAACAAATGCTGTGCCTGAGGGAAGTCCCTTCTACCCTTTAATGCAATTCCCAGACCTCTGCAAATCCTGAGCTCACCATTCAGCAGCCTAGAGTGGTTTTAGAACCACTACAAAGGAAGGGAAAAATCTTTTTTTTTTTTAATTGAACTAAAACCCCATAAAGTTTCAGTGGTCTTAAATTGAAATCCGTAGATTTGTACAAAAAGTGACTCCACATAATGTTTAGGAGAGAGGCAATGGAATTGCGTTAAAAGGAAATTAAGCAAGTTTAAATGTTGATTGCATTAGAAATTGCAGAAAACTTGCAAAACAGTTTTCGGATTTCTCTTCATACTCCTCCAGCATATCAAGAACAAGACGTGAGCCTAACTGTAGTTGGAACTTTTGGTTTTTTCATTATAATGAGTGGGAGGTGTAAAGTTCTAAAGACAAGTGAAAGGACGCATGATGCTAACCCTGGTATAAATTAGTGCTCTGTGTTTGCATGGCTTTGTGGGATAACACATGATCAGGTGTATATGCACGTACCTTACACTAGTGCAGCATTTTCGTCCACAAGGACAGTGTGGGCCCTAAGGCAAGAATCTGACCTTGCACACAGACTTTTCTTTTCAATCTTGCATATATTTTGCACCATTGAGAGTAACCACATAAACTTGACCCATGTGGTGGTTCTTATTCTACCCAAAAAACAAAAGAGGTTTTGCTTTGTGAGTTTACAACTAAAGATAGTGGTAATATAACAGTATTCTCAGATAAATGAAGATAATGGCCTTCCTAGTCTGACTTATAATATCTTCATTAATAAATCATGTGGGGAAGAAACTTTTTGGATTCCTGTCTACAGATGGCTAAATAAACCCTTTAACTTAGAAATTAGAGCCATCCTTGATCAGGACCGAACTCTCCAGTTCTATCCTTAGTCGTCTCCCACTAAGACATAAAACCTGCAGCAGTTGAAATATTTGTGACTTTTCAGGGCCCAGTTGAGAAACTGCCACTTTCCTGAAGCTTTCCTTATCACTTCTCAAAAGATGTGGACTCCCAATTACAGTTCTCCATGGTACTTGACTTACCTCCATCTTAGTTGTGGTTGGGAATGCTGTGTTTATCAGCCTCTTTTCCTTTTCCTCTTGGGCATGTAGCTAAACCTCATTTTCCATCTCAGTTTCAGTTAGGTGGGTCCATATAATTGGGCTCTGACCAGTAGAATGTGGACCGAAGGATATATGCCAATTTGAAGCTTAGTCCCAAAAGACCTCTCACATAATTCTCCTTGCCTTTCTCATTTCTCATCTGCTAGTAGGGTTCAGAGGATCTCAGTGGGTGTCCAAGATTCTAGAGTATGGAAAGTCACCAGGTGGAAGGACCTTGGGTGCTAAATGTCTTAATGGAAACTGATAAACACTGGAAAATTATGAGTGCAAAACGAGATTTTATTGTATCAAGTCTCTGAGATTTCAAAGTTATTTGTTACAGAAGTTATCCTATCCTGACCAATTCATCATTGTGTTTATCATATTTTAGTCATTTATGGTATTTGTTATATGTCTTCAGTTTTCCACATTGCCTGGGATGATGTTTTTGCATAGTAAAGATTCAATATGTAATTCGTGATTTAAAAGTTTCCTTTATGTTCAGAGCTTATGGGGAAATTTCCATGGTCATTATTTGAAGAGAGGTGGTAGGAGCTGGGAAGAGGTCATTCAGACTCTCTAGGGAAGAGGTACTGGAAGGTGAGTGCCCAGGTGTGACTGGCAGCACCCCCAGGACTTAACTCATGACATCACCACTAGTATCTACAACTGAATTTTACATCACTGTGGTTTTTTCTTTTTTTTTTTTTTAAGAAGATGTTGCGGGTAGGAGTTTATTAATTAATTTATTTATTTTTACTGTGTTGCGTCTTCGTTTCTGTGCGAGGGCTTTCTCTAGTTGTGGCAAGCGGGGGCCACTCTTCATCGCGGTGTGTGGGCCTCTCGCTATAGCGGCCTCTCTTGTTGAGGAGCACAGGCTCCAGACGCGCAGGCTCAGTAGTTGTGGCTCACGGGCCTAGTTGCTCCACGGCATGTGGGATCCTCCCAGGCCAGGACTCGAACCCGTGTTCCCTGCATTAGCAGACAGATTCTCAACCACTGCGCCACTAGGGAAGCCCCAGGAGCTTTCTTGAAAGAAAAAGGCTTTCCCCTGCAGGAAACCAAGTGGGCCCAGAATCTGAAGACTTCCTCTTCTTACCAGGTTGCAACAGAGAGGAAATCCATGTCAAAAATGCATCCCTACAAGCGTAACTTCGGAGCCTCAGGTGACCTGTGAGATTATCTAGTGATCACTGAAGCCCCTATTTTATGAGGAAAGTGACACTCAAAGAGAGAAATACTTTCCCAGAGTTCCTGATAGGATACTGGAATCTTCTCTATTAGAGATAGCTTTATTTCTCTAGTTTAAAAAATAAAATAATTTTTAAAAATACCTTTTCAAACAACAATTATTAAATTCAACCTCTCCTTTCACCCCCACTTCATATCAAAACCGAAAGGGAACATAAGTGTGATGGAAGAGTATGTTTTGTGTTAGAGAGGTTTGAAGAGGAAGATTGTTGTGTTTTGTCCAACGTTGAACTATAGAATTCTAAAAGACCTGCCACTCTATTGTCCCAGGTTGATGCCACTTAAATACAGGCCCTTGAATACTGAAGTGATTTAGGGAAAGAGGTACTTTATGAAATTATATGCACAAAAACATTCAGTCTGAAACACTGCCAGAATCCACAGTTTCATATAATTCTACTGCGTGTTACCCTCCTACTCCTGTCACTGAAACAACTTACTCTCTGTCTTCACTGTTCCCTGATCTGACACCTCCAGACTCTTAACACATGCTCCTACTTCACCTTGCCTTACAACTAGGGCGTAAATACCCCCCACTTGTAGTCTCCGCCTTCCTCTCATCCCTCTCTTGCTCTCATTCTCCCAAACCAGCATCGGCCCCCCGCCATCACCTCAAAGAATAAAGGAAAGAGAACTAATACTAAGCGCTCATGTTTGCTTTGGGGGCTTCTCCAAGAGGCCCGATATTTGATAATTATCTGTTCATATGTCTGGCACCAAACCAGACTGAGCTCAGCCACAGGATTGAAAACATAACAGACATGCATTCAGCATGCGTTTTTCCAACACATGTGCACAGAACGCTTATCGTATACATTATTTCATCTAGTCACGCCAACAACACTTCAAAGGAAGAATTAGTATCCTCATTTCACAAATCACTTGTTTAAAACCATGTGATAAGAGGCAGTGCTATGATTCTAAACCCAGATGGGACTAACTCTAACGTCAGATGTTGTCTATGGACTGCCTTAGTCTATTTGTATCTTATTTCCCGCCTCTTCTTTCCAACTTCCCACTCTAATTATCCCTTTTCTCACTTCTGCAGATAGTCGTTTATTTACCATCTTCCCACTGGGTTTTTCAACCTGCCAGTATCATTTCTAGAACACTAATTTGCCATCTTCTGATTCCTGTTACTTGAAGTGTAGCTATAAAATTTAACTAGGCTGTTGTCTTTCACTTCTCCCAGATCAAAGACAATATGATTTTAGCATCTGGTTTATGTTTTAAATTTAATAATGCATAAAAATAACCCCTCAGGTTCCTCAGACTCTCAGTCTTCAGACTTTTTGCCTTAATAGAAATGTGTGTTCATTCCTTTTCACCTAGTAAAGAACTTCGTCTCACCTCAGATCACACCAACACAAGGACAATTCCAGTTTAGAGAACACCAATTCCTATTATCTCTCAAATTACACTGTAACTATATCTTCCAACACTACTGTTTAACCATTTCCTCTTAAAACTCTCTTGGCTTCTAAAAGTCAAATGCCACTTCATTTTCCCCTGCTATCAGTACTTCACTTGTCATGGGATTGAGGATTCTGAATCTATAAATAAAAAATATTTTAAAAAACTGGAGGGGATATATGCAAGGGTTCGGGATAAATCTAGCTTTAGTGTGAATACTTATTCTCTAAAGTTTAATTAATGTGTTAAGGTGTTAAAGTAGTTTCTTACAAGCGAGAAGGTAGATGACCTTTTGTCTCTGAATCTGTAATAGCGAGGCACCCGTAGGGGGCGCTCCGTCTCACAAAATACGAGTGACTGACAGCGTGCCTAAGGGATGGGATCACTTTAGAGGTGTGGCCTCACAGGAGAACCTCAGCCCACAAGAACGAGTTTTGGTCAGAAACAGGTCACAAAACCTATTTAGAAGAGCCTTGGAAGAATATCTGCTGTGAGCCTAAGCCAGTCCTGGGTGTCCAGAGATCGCAAAGCAAAGGCTGGGAGACGTGAGCAACATGCATTGGACAGATTGCCTTTCTCCATGGCATTCCCTGAGCCGACTCAGCAAAAGTGGATGGAGTTTGCAGACTTGCCCTGTTAGGGGTTCCTTGTGGCAGTCTGTATAGCATTAGATTGAGTTGACTTCTGAACAAAGCGTGCTGCGTACCCCTTTCTGATGACCGAAAGTTACCAACGTCTGCTATAGTCCACTCATCACGGGAGTGAAGTGTCAGGCAATTAGCCTTTGAAAGACTCAGCCCTAGTCCAGGAAAGGAGCAATAATGTGATATGAGTTAGGTACTGAGCAGAAAAAGATCATTTCCAGTGGAATCAGTGCATACAACAGACTTTCATGTTCTGAGGTCCAGACAGTACCCGTGACCCTCTTATCCGCATAAGAGTGACCGTAATTCCTTCGAGTGAAGATCCTCCCAATTCCCTCACCGAGCCTGCTTTAGTCTCCCCCTCGACCTTTGACATCAGCTGACGAAGGGCTATTTGTTTTTCCAATGCTGTATTAGAAAAAAAAACCAGAAGGGGTCAAATATCAAATAATGTATTTAAAATTCTACAGCTCTGGGTGGACAGTCACATTTCAGGGGAAATGAGAAATGTTGTTTCCAGTCTGGGGAAGCCCACCCTTTCTGATCCTGGGCTAACGGCGCGCTCCGGCCGCCCCCGAGGACCTAAGAGCCCGGGCCTTAGCCCCGCCCCCTCGCCGGACAGTGGCTGCGCTGCCCGCGGGCCCCGCGCCCGGCTCCCTGCGCCCTGCTCCCCGCTCCCCTCAGCGAGTGCGGCCGGCGCGCGCGTGTGGCTCTGTGTGCCTGCGTGAGTGTGTCCGTGGGTGGGAGATGAATTGGAGTCATACGACTGGGTGTTTCCTTCCGAGTGGTTTTGATCAGCAATCCATTAGGGGATCATGGAAAGTATTTTTTTTTTCTGGCTAAAAGGATGAAAACTGAGTAAGTACGTAGAACTTTGAACTCGAAACGGAATGAAACAAATACAAGGCAAACCCCGCGGATGGTAACCATGTCCCTTCAGACCCTGTATTCCCTTTTTCTGTTAAAAGCCGGGAAGGCTTACAGGAAAGTGGCAGTTTAAAATGGAATGAAGGGAAGCAGTTAAACATGAAAGGCTGAAAGCAGGACAGCTTTAAAACCGGAGGAAAAATGAGGAACTGTTAAGGCAAGCTGGCCCGCCTCCAGCCGTGCAACAGGCACTATGGTATAAACCTATTGCGTTCTCCGGTGCTGTTTTTAGACTCCAGATTTACTTTGGTGTTGTTTCTCTTTTCCTGTGAAGCTTTTACTGTGAGCTTAAGGATGTTGTGAAAAATAAGGCATTACCGGAAGCAACAGTTTGACAGCCTGGAGTACGCTCAGGTTATTAGTTACAACTATTATTATTTTGATGTCTTTTTTTAACCGAGGCCAACCACTTTTTACTGTCATCCATGGAAGGGCTCTTATTAACCGCCGCAGACTTTTGGGACCGATGATTCTTTGGCAGGATACTTCGGAAAGTTCTTAAGTGGGGATGGAGCTATCTTGATTTGATTTAAGTTGTGGAAAAAGAAGACAGATTTGTGTTTTTCATGCTGACAAAAAATAGCTGCTATGACTTTTCCGGCAACGTGGACAGGGGCCAAGTGAAGCTGAACTGGTCATGGTCTGTCGTCCAGTGTTCCTTTGTCGTCGGCGATTTTGCCCCCGGCCCTTCTTGGTGGGCTTGGTGGTGGCAATCTGTCTCTTCTACCAGACCCTGACATTCCGGGGGGCAAGGAAGCTCACAGCTGCTGTCCCTGAGGCTGCCCCAAACACACCCACCGAAACCCAGGCAAGCAGATGCAAGGAAGGATTGTCCCT
Source organism: Grampus griseus (assembly GCF_964374135.1). Taxonomy (NCBI): domain Eukaryota; kingdom Metazoa; phylum Chordata; class Mammalia; order Artiodactyla; family Delphinidae; genus Grampus; species Grampus griseus. The sequence continues at coordinate 29,231,818 of NC_139003.1, read as the reverse complement.
GGACAAGCAGTGCTTACTTCTCTCTGATAAGGCACAGGAAGTCAGAAAGGTAAGGCGGTCATAAGCTTAACCTTGACATTCTCTGCAAAGATAGCAGTCTGCTTCTCTCTGTCCCTTCTGTAAGACTAAAATTAACTTCCATGAGGTCTGAAAAGGATCAGACTGTATACACAGTCCAGACAGTGACCTTATGACAGTGAAACACATGTTAGCTTAAACTTCTTATGTTTACTTCCAGAGAGTCCTGGTCATTATTTTCTCTCTCAGAATTTCACTTCATTTCAGCTAAATGAAATAGACAATTTGGAGGAGATGGGAATGATGTGAATTCTTTCTAAAATACAGGGATTCTGAGAGATCTGAAGATTTACAGTTCAGGAACAAAAATCAAATATTCATAAAATTTGGTAAACGTTGAGTGTCTCTTTCCTCAAGGCAGTCAGTATGAGTGGTCAGACCATTCCAGACTTGAAGTTACTGCAAAATTACATTTTATAATTGGTTAAGTCTATTTGTCACATTTCTAAAGCAATACATTTATTTTTTGAAGCACTTAAAAAATAGTATAATAGGCTTCTTCAAAAGAATTGACACGGCATTTCATTGCTTATAGAATTAGAAAAATACAGATCATTCCATACTTATATTATTCTAATTAACTTTACTAATCTTACTTGTCAAGTGTTGGAAAAACACGAAACATAAGTAAATACACAGAATTTCTATTTTAATATACCACTCTGTTCATGCCTGTTAGTGAAATGAAGACCTTTAAAATAATCCAGTCTAGAAAAGAAACAAAAACACACACACATATTCATGATAGCAAAACCACTGATTTCTATGCAATAGTGTAGCAAGATAATTTAGGAATCTGTAAGTACTATCTTATATCTAGAGTAGATTTAGGTAGGTCCTATGATCATGGTTAGTGTTTGGAGCAGAATTTCTTGTTGAATACCAACACTTACTGCTACCATTATTGCTAACACCACACCATCTTGTTTAAAAAATTCTTTTATGTATTTCATTTCAGACTCATAACCTTTTGAGCTAGGTAAGGTAGGTATGATGACACTCAAAGATGTTTAGGCAGGCCACGTTATGACATGATACATCCATCTGGTCCCTACTGCAGGGAAGATGCTCTAAAAAGTAAATTCAAAGCTCTGATAACAATTTGTGAAACCACAGCTGTAAGAACATACTGAAATACGAGATAATATCAGGTTTGAACAAAGAAAATGTGAAGACTTCTGAGTGATTATTTTATCAACAATGTCAAGAAATATCTTGACCAAGAAATAGGACAAAAAAGCAGATAATATCACTAGAAACATATCGAGATGAAACTTCAACGGCAAGTGTGAATCAAATATTAAATTAATTGACGAATTTATATTTTTTGTTAATTTATACCAGCATTAACTTAACTCGTATCTACATTTTTAATACCTCAAATTTATGATGGTGTAAACTATGACTTTGAAAGTCACTTCTTGTTTGTTTCCAATAACTATAATTTCTTTAAAAATATTTGAGACGGTTTTGCTCTTTAAGTACCTAAAATTTTTGCTAAGAACTTTGGACAAAAAGGTTTTTATTCATTAACTTACGGCCTTTCTTACTCACTACTTGACTTTACGGTGACTCCTGTTTTTGACTGTAACTTAGGCATATGTTAACTGTTATTTGTAGGCTGTCACAGAAAATTCCATTTCAGCTTTGGACCTCCTGCCACTTATAAACCATCTGAAACTTATTGGCTGCTCGTGTAAAACATTCACTCTAGAATGTTCTTCACAAAAAATGCCTAACACATGATGATTTTTTTCCACAGTCTTAAATATTTTAACTGTAAGCAAGATTCTGAAGTCACAATTATAGTTCAGAAGCTCAGTGGATATGAAAACTGAATTTCCAAACATTTGCCATGTACTTCTATTTTCAACTTAACTTGGGCCAGCCTTTGGTTTAGAGCCAGTTTTTATTAGACAGAAAGTATCATGTGGAAGTTAGTTAAAATCCAATATAAATTAGTTCTCCTTGTATTATATGTTCCAGAAAAGAATCAAATAATAATCACTTTTTGAAGATTAAATATTCTTTCAGACAGCTAAAGTGAAGAAAGAAATGTGTTTGGAGTACATACATAGATCCTTCTCAAAAACAGCTACCTAAGAAGTTCATTAAAAAGATAACTGATAAGATGCTACCTAGATTTTCCTCAAGACCTAAAATATAGCTTTTTAGGCATTTTATAGAAGATGCATTGTTTCTATCTATAAATTTTGGGTTTTGTTATTACTTTTATTGGCAAACCAAAATATTCATTTTACTAGCGCTTTCCCTTACTTGTATCCATCCATCTTTAGGTGACTTTTAAAGTTACCTAAAACAGCTGGTTTTGACCTCAGGTTCATGGATTCCAGAAAGTATTTGGATGTATAAGATGTCTACCAAACCCAAGCATTTTATGCAAAAAATGTGTGTACATGTATGTGCTGTTCTCTGGGAAAAACTATGATCCTCTTCAGATATTCAGACCTAAAGAAACACTAGGAAATAAGACAATGCTTAAAAAGCAGTACATTTCAACTTTCATTGCCCCTTCAGGAAAAAAAGTTGGGTCTGAGTTTATAAATCTAAAAAAGGAAAAAAAATCTTAACGAATCCACTAGAAGACATTTGAAAAACTATTTCAGTGAATGCTATAGTGTCTGCAGGGATAGACATTCTGAAACCGAAGTATGCTCATAGCGTATTTCTCAAATCATAGTTTTCATACTTTCATGAATAAGCAATAAGTATTTCCCAGTTGTTTTGGTTGTAGTTGTTTCTAAGAGAGGACCTTTTATGCTTTACTAGCCAAGTAACAGAGCGTTCTGGAGTAGCAAATATTTAAAGGTAAGTGACTGTGCTCTTTACACCTTTGTAACTGGGATCTGGTTCAATGTCTAAAACTGTTTTCAGCACAGATTGAGATCATGGTATGGTATATGCCAACTTTCCGTAGTGAGGAAGTGCGCTCCCTCCTCTGGCCAGATTCCTTTTTCCATTCGAGCTTTACAAACAGCCTTGCTAAGCAGATGTAATTTTGTCATTTTTTCTGGGTTTTCTCCCAATATTAGTTGCTTGTGCTGTGTCTTAAAATTATTTCAACTTAATATATAAACTGAAGACAATTTGAGTTCTCTTCACTGAAGTAGGTCACACAATAGATTTATTTATTTTCCTAGAATCTAACGTTTCAATATTCCATAACATAGGAAGCACATTAAATTATAAACAGGCACAATGGAAGAAAATTTCCTTGGTAAATGCTCCTTTAATGGAAACTTAGCTCTTTGGGGAATATATTTGTACTCACCATAGCCATGTGTTTCTGATTATCTCTTGTTGATGTTCCACAAGGAGACTATTTCTTTGTTGTTTGACTCTTTGTTCTCCATTTCTTCCTGACTATTTTCAGTGACAGTTCCCTACAACTACTCTCCCAGTGTCCAACAATAAGCCAATGCAGATAAGTGAATGTTTTCACTACAAATACTTCTTATTTAATCTGTTTCTGTTTCTAATAATGCATGATATATTTAGCATTTGAAAATTCTAAAAATTACTTGTTTAGTCTAGGTTTTCCCAAAACAGAATCTATGGCAAACACTTAAATGATAACATTGTATTGGTTGGTGCAATCCCAGGAATATGAGAGAGGGGGAAATAACGAAAAAAGGAGAGCAAACACAAATGGGTGAATTATTGGGAGACATTTCCAGAGAGGCCGTATTAAACTACTGCAACTCAGAACAGGCACCGGGGGAAAAGGGCAAGAAGGACAAGTAATTTATCTGTCTCCTGGCTTTCTCTTTCTTCCGTCTTTCATTGGTTAGAATTGGTCCCATGCTACCTCTAAGTAGTATTGCGTGGATTCTCTGGGTGGCCATGGGGGAGCCAGTGCCTCGGTGGGTGCAGTGCTGCCAGGTAAAAGCGGGGTGGACCCTCCTTTCAATCTGTAATGTGCATAGGAGCGTCCAGGTCTCTGGTGGGCACGGTGGTGAAAAGTGTCCATAGCTTTATGATCACAACAGTGGCATGAGTAATGCCCTTTGGAGGGGTAGGGCAGGGTGATCTAGTGTCTGATCCAGTAGTTGTGCTAATTTTGCTTTCTAAAATCCACAGAGAATTTCTAAATATGTTCCTACTCTTGGGAAATAGCATCACTTTCTTTAAACAAAATATTTGTAACTATCTCACTGAGAGCTCTCCTCTCCAACTGAAAAAAAACCCCTTCCTTCATCTTTACCTTTTCTCCTTCTCATCCCTTTCATTCATTCATTCATTTTCTTCATTTATTTAGTAAATATTTGTTGAACAATTTATACTTGCCAGACACTGTGTCAGGTACTGGTGATACAGAAATATACAGCACTCTGAGACAGACAAGTAAATAAAGAGAATGTTAGGGAATCCATAACTTTAAGGCAACATTTTGAAAGATGAGAAGGAACTAGAAAGTGTAGAGAAAGAAAAGAGTATTACAAGCAGAAAACACCGCATTTGCAAAGAAGAAATTAAAGAGTGGCGGGGGGGTGGGGGGGAAGCAGAGCGAGAAGGCAAATAGATGCAGTAGAGAGTTCAGCAGGATATAGATGTCGGAAATGTGGGCATGATAAGGAGTGTAGATTCCGTCCTGAAGGCAACAGGGAACCCCCAAAGAATGAAAAGCAAAACGTGGCACGAATAGAGAGAACACTCCAGAATGCACATTGCAGAGTGGACTGGACGGGATCGAATTGAAGGCAGGCAGACCAGTTGAGATGCTGTTTTAGAGATGGGAGTTGTGCGAGTGCAAGCCAAGGAATCCCAAAGCTTGCCAGCAAACCACCAGATGCTCAGAAGAGACCGGGAAGGATTTCTCTACAGGTTTCAGGGGTAGCATGGCACTGCTGACACCTTGATTTCTAGCTTCTAGCCTCCAGAGTTGTGAGACAATACATTTCTGTTGCTTTAAGACACTCAGTGTGTGGTACTCTGTAATGGCAGCCCTGGGAAACTAATAAAATTGGGGAGGCAGAATGGTTCAGCATGTGAGCTCTCAAGTCAAATCAATAGCACTTCTTACCTTGCTACCTTGGGAACATTTCTTGACCTCTTCAGGATTTTCTTTCCTCACATGAACATGCATATATTATCACCTTACAAGACTACCATGAAGCTTAAATGAGAGAAATCATGTGAAGGACTTGAAGTGTCTGGCGGGTAGGAAGTGCTCAGTTAGTATTAACTATCAGGATAATTATTATTTAATCTCTTTGAGGATTTACCCATCTCTGTAGTTTCTATAGACCCTAACATTTGGCCTTCCCAAAGTAGGTGAGCAATGAGTTATTGCTGGCAGTGAACATAAGTACTTAGGTAAGGAGAGTCTGAGATGAAAGATACATTGAGTTTCTCTCCCTGTTCTCCAGCCTCTAAGCTATTGCCTTTTCGCAGTAAAATGAGCCTTTAGAACCAAGATAAAACCTAGGGAGGATGATAATGTCACTCAGAGTGAGGCCTGCTTACCTCTAAGCAAGGTCTTTGGTTTGGGCTGAATTTTTTTTTTTTTTTTAATTTACGATGCTAGCACTATCCGCACGTTATAGCTGAGGATATGGAGAGATGAGATGGGTGTAGAGTAGGGGAAAGAGGTTAAGATCTTTGACACTGAATAAATATTTATCTATTTGTTTACTATCTGTCTCCCTACATAGAATACAAGCTCCTTAACAGCAACGACTTTATTTGACTGGTTTATTGCTACATCCCCAGTGCCAAAACAGTATCTGATATCTCATGAGCACTGAATAAATATCTAGTCAATGAATGAATAAATAAATGAATCATGAGTTTAAGGGTCAGAGACAGTCCTCTTTAAAGCAGAGGCCAGGAGATGAGAGGAACTCCGCCCTTCTCTCTTTTTGCCTTCACTGAACTCTCAGGTCCTCCACTCTGTCTTTTCCCTGTACCAATATTCCTCGAAGTCCTTCCTGTACCATTTCTTGCACTTTTGCCTAGTGTAACGATCTTGCATTTTGCTACATTGAATTTCCTTCATCAGTTATTATACAGCTCTCTTCTTCTCTTCAGCTCATTTGTCTCTTTGGGATTCTTCTCCTCTAAATAAACATCCTCAAGTATCTACCATAAATTACAAAACAAAAAATCTCTCCTAACCTATATGCCTCGCTAAATACTTCCATCCCTCTTGGCTTCTCTGTCACCATCATTTAACCCCTCTTTGTCTCAAGCAATTTCCATTTTTTTAACACATTCTGACAAATATTGAGGTTTTCCTTTTACATGTTTTTATATTTTAACCAGATTTGGATGTAAATATTCTAAAATAGAGCTGATGGCATCTAAAGACAGAGGTCTATGTATAGGAGTCTCTCAGGAGATGTTTTCAGCATACTAACAGGTATGTGATTTTCCTAGAATTGTTTGGGCTAATGATGAGCATTTAATGCTTGTGGATTTCTCTGAGATAGTTTTTTTGTTTGTTTTTATTAATCTACTTGCATATATTTTATTTTTTGATGTTTTCCTTATTAGTTATCTATTTTATACATAGTAGTATATATATGTCAATACCAATCTCCCAATTCATCCCACCACCAGCCCCCCACCCCGCTTTCCCCACTTGGTGTCCGTACGTTTGTTCTCTTCACGTGTGACGCTATTTCTGCCTTGAAAAACAGTTCATCTGTACCATTTTTCTAGATTCCACATATATGTGTTAAAATATGATATTTGTTTTTCTCTTTCTGACTTACTTCACTCTGTATGACAGTCTCTAGATCCATCCACGTCTCAATAAATGAACCAATTTCATTCCTTTTTATGGCTGAGTAATATTCCATTGTATATATGTACTACTTCTTTATCCATTCATCTGTTGATGGACACTTAAGTTGCTTCCATGGCCTGGCTATTGTAAATAGTGCTTCAGTGAACATTGGGGTGCATGTGTCTTTTTGAATTATGGTTTTCTCTGGGTGTATGCCCAGTAGTGGGATAGCTAGGTCATATGGTAATTCTATTTTTAATTTTTTAAGGAACCTCCGTTTTGTTCTCCATAGTGGCTGTATCAATTTACACTCCCACTAACAGTGCAAGAGGATTCCCTTTTCTCCACACCCTCTCCAGCATTTGTTGTTTATAGATTTTCTGATGATGCCCATTCTAACTGGTGTGAGGTGGTACCTCATTGTAGTTTTGATTTGCATTTCTCTAATAATTAGTGATGTTGAGCAGCTTTTCATGTGCCTCTTGGCCATCTGTATGTCTTCTTTGGAGAAATATCTGTTTAGGTTTTCTGCTCATTTTTTGATTGGGTTGGTTGTTTTTTTGTTATTGAGCTGCATGAGCTGTTTATATATTTTGGAGATTAATCCTTTGTCCGTTGATTCGTTTACAAATATTTTCTCCCATTCTGAGGGTTCTCTTTTCGTCTTGTTTATGGTTTCCTTTGCTGTGCAAAAGCTTTTAAGTTTCATTAGTCCCATTTGTTTATGTTTATTTTTATTTCCGTTACTATAGGAGGTGGGTCAAAAAGATCTTGCTTTGATTATGTCAAAGAGTGTTCTTCCTGTGTTTTCCTCTAAGAGTTTTATAGTGTCTGGTCTTACATTTAGGTCTTTAATCCATTTTGAGTTTATTTTTGTGTATGGTGTTAGGGAGTGTTCTAATTTCATTCTTTTAAATGAAGCTGTCCAGTTTTCCCAGCACCCCTTATTGAAGAGACTCTCTTTTTTCCATTGTATATCCTTGCCTCTTTTGTCATAGATTAGTTGACCATCTATGTGGTGCCTGGGTTTATCTCCGGGCTTTCGATCCTGTTCCATTGATCTATATTTCTGTTTTTGTGCCAGTACCATATTGTTGTGATTACTGTAGCTTTGTAGTACAGTCTGAAGTCAGGGAGTCTAATTTCTCCAGCTCTGTTTTCTTCCCTCAAGATTGCTTTGGCTATTTGGGGTCTTTTTTGTCTCCATACAAATTTTAAGATTTTTTTGTTCTAGTTCTGTAAAAAATGCCCTTGGTAATTTGATGGGGATTGCATTGAATCTGTAGGTTGCTTTGGGTAGTATAGTCATTTTCAAAATGTTGATTCTTCCAGTCGAAGAACATGATATATCTCTCCATCTGTTTGTGTCATCTTTGATTTCTTTCATCAATGTCTTACAGCTTTCTGAGTACAGGTCTTTTACCTCCTTAGGTAGATTTATTCCTAGGTATTTTATTCTTTTTGTTGCAATGGTGAATGGGATTGTTTTTTTAATTTCTCTTTCTGATCTTTCGTTGTTAGTGTCTAGGAATGCAAGAGATTTCTGTGCATTAATTTTGTATCCTGAAACTTTACCAGATTCAATGATTAACTCTAGTAGTTTTCTGGTGGCATCTTGAGGATTCTCTGTGTATAGTGTCATGTCATCTGCAAACAGTGACAGTTTTACGTCTTCTTTTCCAATTTGTATTCCTTTTATTTCTTTTTCTTCTCTGATTGCCATGGCTAGGACTTGCAATACTATGTTGAGTAATAGTGGCAAGAGTGGACATCCTTGTCTTGTTGCTGATCTTAGAGGAAATGCTTTCAATTTTTCACCATTGAGAATGATGTTGGCTGTGGGTTTTTCATATATGGCCTTTATTATGTTGAGGTAGTTACCCTGTATGCCCACTTTCTGGAGAAAGTTGTAAATGGGTGTTGAATTTTGTCAAAAGCTTTTTCTGCATCTATTGAGATGGTCATATGGTTTTTCTCCTTCAGTTTGTTAATATGGTGTATCACATTGATTGATTTGCATACATTGAAGAATCCTTGCATCCCTGGGATAAATCCCATTTGATCATGGTGTATGATCCTTTCAGTGTGTTGTTGGATTCTGTCTGCTAGTATTCTTTTGATGATTTTTGCATCTATATTCATCACTGATATTGTTCTGTAATTTTCTTTTTTTGTAGTATCTTTGTCTGGTTTTGGTATCAGGCTACGGTGGCCTCATAGAATGAGTTTGGGAGTGTTCCTTCCTCTTTAATTTTTTGGAAGAGTTTGAGAAGGTTGGGTGTTAGCTCTTCTCTAAATGTTTGACAGACTTCACCTGTGAAGCCATCTGGACCTGGGCCTTTGTTTGTTGGAAGATTTTTAATCCCAGTTTCAATTTCATTACTTGTGATTGCTCTGTTCATATTTTCTATTTCTTCCTGGTTCAGGTTTGGAAGGTTATACCAGTCTAAGAATTTGTCCATTTCTTCCCAGTTGTCCCTTTTATTGGCATAGAGTTGCTTGTAGTAGTCTCTTAGGATGCTTTGTATTTCTGCAGTGTCTGTCGTAACTTATCTTTTTTCATTTCTAATGTCATTGATTTTAGTCCTCTCCCTCTTTTTCTTGATGAGTTTGGCTAAAGGTTTATCAATTTTGCTTATCTTCTCAAAGAACCAGCTTTTAGTTTTAGTGATTTTTGCTATTGTTTTCTTTGTTTCTATTTCATTTATTTCTGCTCTGATCTTTATGATTTCTTTCCTTCTACTAACTTTGGGTTTTGTTTGTTCTTCTTTCTCTAGTTCCTTTAGGTGTAAGCTTAGATTGTTTATTTGATATTTTTCTTGTTTCTTGAGGTAGGCTTGTATAGCTATAAACTTCCCTCTTAGAACTGCTTTTGCTGCATCCCATAGGTTTTGGATCATCATGTTTTCATTGTCCTTTGTCTCAAGATATTTTTTGATTTCCTCTTTGATTTCTTCAGTGATCTCTTGGTTATTTAGTAACATATTGTTTAGCCTCCATGTGTTTTTTTTTTTTTAACATAGTTTTCCCTGTGATTCATTTCTAATCTCATAGCATTGTGGTCAGAAAAGATGCTTGATATGATTTCAATTTTCTTAAATTTACTGAGGCTTGATTTGTGACCCAAGATGTGATCTATCCTGGAGAATGTTCCGTGCACATTTGAGAAGCAAGTGTAATCTGCTGTTTTTGGATGGAATGTCCTATAAATATGAATTAAATCTATCTGGTCTATTGTGTCATTTAAAGCTTCTCTTTCCTTATTTATTTTCATTTTGGATGATCTGTCCATTGGTGTAAGCGAGGTGTTAAAGTCCCCCCACTATTATTGTGTTACTGTCGATTTCCTGTTTTAGAGCTGTTAGCAGTTGCCTTATGTATTGAGGTGCTCCTATGTTGGGTGCATATATATTTATAATTGTTATATCTTCTTCTTAGATTGATCCCTTGATCCTTATGTAATGTCCTTCCTTGTCTCTTGTAACATTCTTTATTTTAAAGTCTATTTTATCTGATAGGAATATTGCTACTCCAGCTTTCTTTTGCTTTCCATTTGCATGGAGTATCTTTTCCCAACCCCTCACTTTCAGTCTGTATGTGTCCCTCGGTCTGAAGTTGGTCTCTTGTAGACAGCATATGTGTGGGTCTTGTTTTTGTATCCATTCAGCAAGCCTGTGTCTTTTGTTTGGAGCATTTAATCCATTCATGTTTAAGGTAATTATCAATATGTATGTTCCTAAGACTGTTTTCTTAATTGTTTTGGGTTGTTTTTGTAGGTCCTTTTCTTCTCTTGTGTCTCCCACTTAGAGAATTTCCTTTAGCATTTGTTGTAGAGCTGGTTTGGTGGTGCTGAATTCTCTTAGTTTTTGCTTGTCTGTAAAGCTTTTGATTTCTCCATCGAATCTGAATGAGATCCTTGCCAGGTAGAGTAATCTTGGTTGTAGGTTCTTCCCTTTCATCACTTTAAGTATATCATGCCACTCCCTTCTGGCTTATAGAGTTTCTGCTGAGAAATCAGCTTTTAACCTTATGGGGGAGTTCCTGTGTGTGTTATTTGTTGTTTTTCCCTTATTGCTTTTAATAATTTTCCTTTGTCTTCAATTTTTGTCAATTTGATTACTGTGTGTCTCGGCATGTTTCTCCTTGGGTTTTTCCTGCCTGGGACTCTTTGCGCTTCCTGGACTTGAGTGGCTATTTCCTTTACCATGTTAGGGAAATTTTTGACTATAATCTCTTCAAATATTTTCTCGGATCCTTTCTCTCTCTCTTCTCCTTCTGGGACCCCTATAATGTGAATGTTGGTGCATTTAATGGTGTCCCAGAGGTCTCTTAGGCTGTCTTCATTTCTTTTCATTCTTTTTTCTTATTCTGTTCCGTGGCAGTGAATTCCACCATTCTGTCTTCCAGGTCACTTATCCATTCTTCTGCTTCAGTTATTCTGCTGTTGATTCTGTCTAGTGTATTTTTCATTTCAGTTATTGTATTGTTCATCTCTGTTTTTTTGTTCTTTAATTCTTCTAGGTCTTTGTTAAACCTTTCTTGCTTCTTCTCGATCTTTGCCTCTATTCTTTTTCCAAGGTCCTGGATCATCCTCACTATCATTATTCTGAATTCTTTTTCTGGAAGGTTGCCTATCTCCACTTCATTTAATTGTTTTGCTGGGGTTTTATCTTGTTCCTTCATCTGGTATGTAGTCCTCTGCCTTTTCATTTTTTGTATCTTTCTGTGAATGTGGTTTTCGTTCCACAGGCTGCAGGCTTGTAGTTCTTCTTGCTTCTGCTGTCTGCCCTCTGGTGGATGAGACTATGTAAGAAGCTTGCGTAAGTTTCCTGATGGGAGGGACTGGTGGTGGGTAGAGCTGGGTGTTGCTCTGGTTGGCAGAGCTCAGTAAAACTTTAATCCACTTGTCTGCTCATGGGTGGGACTGAGTTCCCTCCCTGTTGGTTGTTTGGCCTGAGGTGACCCAGCACCGGAGGCTACTGGGTCTTTGGTGTGGCTAATAGCGGACTCTGAGAGGGCTCATGCCAAGGAGTACTTCCTGGAACTTCTGCTGCCAGTGTCCTTGTCCCCGCAGTGAGCCACAGCCACCTTCTGCTGCTGCAGGAGACCCTCCAGCAATAGCAGTAGGTCTGGTTCAGTCTCCTATGAGGTCACTGCTCCTTTCCCCTTGGTCCTGATTCACACACTATTTGTGCAGTCTCTGTTTCCCTCAGTCCGTCTAAGTCCTGCAATCAAATCCTGCTAGGCTTCAAAGTCCGATTCTCTGGGAATTCCTGCTCCCATTGCCGACGCACAGGTTGGGATGCCTGACGTGGGGCTCAGAACCTTCACTCCAGTAGGTGGACTTCCGTGATATAATTGTTCTCCAGTTTGTGAGTTACCCACCCAGTGGTTATGGGATTTGATTTTATCGTGATTGCGTTCCTCCTACTGTCTCACTGCGGCTTCTCCTTTGTCTTTGGATGTGGGGTATCTTTTTTGGTGAGTTCCAGTGTCTTCCTGTCGATGATTGTTTAGCAGTTAATTGTGATTCCGGTGCTCTTACAATAGGGGGTAAGCATACATCCTTCTACTCCGCCATCTTGAACCAGTCTCTCTCTGAGATAGTTGATTAGAGCTATGTTAAATTTTTACAGTGAAATATGCACATGGATGAAAAATTGTTCATACTGAGAGAATTTTATACAAATTCGAATTTGCTTACATTAGACAAACTTTAATGAAGTCTTGATGAAGCTCATATTTAAGCAAGTTATGTTACATTTCCTTTGAACCGAGGAATTAATCAGTTTATAGGTGTCATTCTCTCTTGTGTTTTTTTTTGCACAATAGTGGCAACAGCCTCTGCCTTTCTCTCTGTAAGCAATTCTGTTTCTTGTTCTAATGGAATTGGAAACTCTCATAAGATAAACCCTCTGAGATGGAAACCACTGGATACACTGACATTATAAAAAGTGCTTCCTATTATCAACTTGGAGTCTGTGGCCTTTGGGGTGAAAAAATGTTTTGGTTTTACTTTTCTGTTTGGTTTCCACTGGATATTTTTTCTAGGGAGCCATTCTCACTAAAACGATGAGCTCATGTTCTAAAATAGGATTTATGTTCTCTAACAGAAACTATACCAAAGTTGGAAATCTGCAAGGTAAAAGTCTTTTGTCAACCTTTGTACTTTACAAAGACTTGTTCAAAATGCAAACCAAAATATCTTGGTTATCAGGCACAGGGTTAAAAAAGGAATATAATGATAGAAGACGTATTGATTGAGTCTTGTTTATATATAAGGATCTTAATGAAAAAAATTTATTCAACTTTCAATTAAATTCACTAATAGAGGCTTTGGGTACTTAATAGATGAACCAAAGTAATAATTAAAAAGAGCACATGAATTTGAAAGTGCAGAATGGGTCCTATCAACGTGTTCTGAAATGGAACTGCATTGGTTTCACTAATCCTTACTTGGGGACTCTGAACAGAACCCCCCACCAGTTTGCTTGTACTGCAACCCAATCAGAAGAACTCTTTAAGGGGGAGGCTCTGAGACTCTGCATATTGATGGGGAGAACAGACCTGACCATCCCCAGCAAGGCTTCTAACCCCAAACCTGTTTAGTATACGGAATAAGCAGTCTAATAGAGCATCAGAATGTTGTGGAACAAACATGGGCTTTCTTACACATTGGTTCAAATTCCAGATGTGTCATTTACTAGCTATAGCACATAGACAAATTTTACCTGGACTTCTAAACTCTCAGTTTTCTCGTTGGAAAAATGAAGCTAACTAAGCCTTACTTGTGAAAACTGATTATATGTTTGAAAACAGTAAGCATGGTGGCTGACCAGAGTTGGTGTTCAATAAATTATGGTGTCCTTCTTGCCCCTGAGAAGCTGGGTTTAAGCTCTGACCACAAAAACAAGCCCTTTAAAGGGCTTATATTTGTTTCAATAATGCACGTATAGTACATATTTTTGATCCTCAGCCTATGTGCTTTCTTCGTTATATTTTGCTTAGGCAGGTGTGTAAAGCGGTGTGTCCTATACTAACCGTCTGTCACTTTTCTTTTTGACACTCTCAGTGCAGTCAAACGCAGGCACATTCCACTGGTTTTCCAGGGCTGTGCACAATACTTCCTTCTTCTCCCACTCAAGAAAGTGTTTGCCTGCAAGTAGTGGGCATGCAGCACGTGTTCCCTGATTTATAAAGTGTAAATTATTACAAATTTTGATATTTTAATTCTTTTTATAGCCAATATAGCCAATATCTTATAACATACCTCACAGCTGATCTTGACAAAAAGAACCCGGTATCTGCTGCCATTCTGACTATGACTAAGAGAGACATCTGGGGAAGAGTGGCCAGTTCAGGATGGGAGAGTCAGGCAAGGGAAAAAGCCTGATGACAATGACTAATCTATGGGAAGAAAGGAGAATTTATTTAAATAGTAATATTGCTCCAGGATCCTGGTGTTTCTCGTCGGTTTTGCAATAAGAAAAAGTGGATGGTGTCGGGCTGGTGGTGTAGACTTCTGGAAACCTCCTGAACCACCTGTTAAAAGTCTGTGTATCTGAGGCAGATCTTGTTGCGCCCCACTCACAGTCTCCAGGCAAAAGAGAACACACACAGATGGGGACCCGGAACCGATGCTGAAAAGTTGAGTGACCATGGACAAGTGACCCTTTGGGGTTCATTTTCGCGGACTGCGGCATGTGGGTGGGAATGCCTGTTACAGGGATGATATGGGATCAAGTTAGGCACGAATTAGGCAGAATGCTTTGGAAAACATGGAGATTATAAAAGGCAGGCGACTAAGCATTGTCACATTTGTTAAAAGGTAAACTGAGGCACATTGGAAATTTTAAGACTTTATTTGAGCAAAAGTAGATTCCAACTGGGCAGCACCAAACCTGAAGTGGCTAGGAACGCTCCGAGGGCACGAGCCCAGGGAGAGACTTTTACGGAGAAAAGGTGGAAGGAAGCAGAGCAAGGCAATTATCGATTGGCCACAACTTAAAGCCTCCTTTGCTGCTTGTGATTGGTTATCCTTAAGTGTCAGTTTCAAAACCTCCACTTTGATTTGCTTATATAGACCACTGGCATTACAGCCACCTCAGTCTACAGGCCTACTTGTTCAATTAATTTAACACGTCCCAAAGAATAAGGCCATGAAAATATTCTCATTGCACTTGGCGCCTCTGAAGGAGAAGAGTGCATATATACAGCATAACTGTGAGTACCAGGAATACTCCTTCTTCTCTTTAAAAACTTATAGTATATTAGTGTGCTATACAGATGTCAGGTTATAGTTATTTTTGAAAATGCCACTAGGAGTCCAAATTGGCACTGTCACAGTTGAGTTTCACTGTTTCTTTAACAAGTGATAGGAAGTATAATAGCATTCCAATAGTTTCAGCCTTAAACCTGCTTCTTTCCTAGTGGAAAATCTAGCATTAATTTAGCCAAAGTGCACAGATGCCTCAGGAAAAATGGAACAGGAAATTAACTTTTATGTGGCAGGCAGGAACTGCCTGACTTTAGCAAAGTATCAGCCAGAAAGTCGATTTTCATACTGAGCAGTAAACCTTCCCTACTGGACACACCCAGAAGGCAGAAGTGATTTCAAATGGGTTTTTCCTCACTCCTCCATTTATTATTAATTATTTTTTCCGAGTAAATAGTGAAAATTAATAACACATCTGAAGCTTCCTACACATAAGCTAACCCTATTTATCCATGTATTTTAGCGCTATACATAAGCTATTTTTAGAGCAGATAGATTTGGAGCAGTTAATTTTCTTTTTCATGGGGGAGTATAGAGGCAAAAAGAGGTAAGCTGATTACTTTTCTTTTAAAGAAACAATGGTTAAAGTAATACTATGTCTGCTTTAAACACACTTGTTTGCTGTAGAGCAGAGAAAATGTATTTGTGAAAATATCTTCTGTCAGAAATAGAAACCTCAAGAAGCTAGAATTGTCTCCTGCTTTTAATATAAAATAACAACACTTTAAAAGGAGCCCTTCTCTGTGATATAAATGGGAGGATGTCTCATCATCCAAAGATGTGCACATGATCTTAAGCACAATTCTTAGCAAAACCCTGAACAAAGTAACCAAGTACTTGCAATAATGCAACCACTCCCTGAGAAATCTAGCATTTACACAAAACCTTCTAATAAATTACTGGCAGTTACATCAGGGCAGGGATCAAGTTTATACAATGCCTGGCACATAAAGTGTTGAATGAATGGATGAATGGGAACTCGTATAATTCACGCTGTGTGTCCAGTACAGGACTTCCTGTGGTGGCCAGCAGTCCTTAAATTCTTCTTTTGGGCTTTCAATTGGGTTCTTAAACACTGATCTTCACCGGGTTCATCCAGGTCCTTCTCCATTTATAAGATGTCCTTACCTCCTGCTTTCCTGAGAAAACCAAAGCAATCTGTTGTGTTTGAAGAGGTGCTTTCTTCTTTAGGCCTGACCTATGAGATCATCTGGTGGACCCTTTAAAAATAAACTGGACTTCTAGCAGGAGAACTTACTTTTCTAGCCAGTCACAGAAAAAAAAAAAATGGTATTCTGCAATCCCTTACGGAAAGGATTATAGAGTTTAGGGAGTTGAAAATTCGATAACAGTATTAGATGATGTCTTATTCCTTCCTCTAAAGATAGTGCTTATGTTGTGGTATTACTGGATATTGTCATTTCGTGCCAATTTTTGATTTTTAAAGCAAAAAGTTGGCCATGAAATACTTAAACATTCTAGAATGGGTGTGTAATTTGGAGAGCTCTAAGATTTTGGCAGGAATACGTGAGGGTGTGTTATGAGGTGGTGGTGTGATGGTACAGCATCTGGCAATGCGAAGAGGATCAGGGTGGACTGGGTGGAGGCTTCTAACGGGGAAGCACAGAGAAGAGGCCTCTCAGGGCTCAGTCAGGCTGGGAGGAGAGTTACCCAGGGTCGTCCTCAAGCTTGTGTATTGGTACTGGCCGGGGAGCTGAAGGGACAAGATGAGGAGACCATAGAGTGTGAACAGCCACTCTGTTCACTCTGAGTGAACAAGGGTGCTCAGAGTAAGCAAGCAAAAAATGTGTGCCAAGGCATAAATGTGCACTTCAGGAGACTTGGTCTACACGTTTCATATGAGGCAGGATGTTTCCTTTCTGCAGACTTTGGTGTCTAGATGTTTAACATGCGTTCCCCCATTCTTTTTAACACTTTGAGCCCCACGTGGGTAGGGTGAGGCAGAGCTCCTCTGAGTTTGTGAGATGTGTGCCTCTATCCTGTAGCCTTTCATTCACCCAAGAACTGGAGCTGACCTTTGCTGCCCTGGAGATGCAGGACCACCTGCATGGAGTGTGTTGGCTTTCCATCCTTAACCATCTGTGCAATTCATGGGGACCCTGGATTTCTGGGGAGAATCCAGATAAACTGGTTGCTACTTGGCTGTGAGTGTTGAGGGGAGACGAAAGGAGCTGGGGATGCTATCTGCATGGATTGACAATATTAGACACTTGAAGTGGCCTTAGGAACCTCTCCTGGGAGTATGAATGTGGTGACTGGATCGACAGTGGATGGAGAATCTTAATCGCCATCTCAGTGCCTGAATTCTATCCTTGCATCCAGCAGGTGTTTCATTTAGGCTGGACTCTCTATCCAGGGGAGGGCATATTTGCCATGCTGCTGGAAGAGATTCTTGGCTGGCCACCACAAGTTTTTTCATGGTGGCCTGATGCAGACGCCTGGGGTCTTAGTGTGTGCAGTGGTGAAGTGCTGAGAGGACTGCATGGCTAGGAGGAGAGTCGAGATCATAAACTGGGAAGGATGGGTGGTGGGAGGATGTGCAGCAAGCCTTGTAGCAGGGACAGTGCAGAGAAGGGAATAGGATTAAAGTGGAGAATGAAGTGAGTAAAAGTTAATAGGTAAGTCCTATGGAAGGTCCTAAGAGCAAACAATGGTGACCGTATTTCTAAGCCCCAAAGAGGGAATGTAATCTTGCTAAGGGCTTTTTGTATCCTGGTTGTGAATTTATTTATAGGACATTAAATCATATTTAGTTGTGCAATGAACATACTGCCTAATTTTTATCTGGCACCCAAATCTAAAAAGTGTGTCCATTGTGTATATGGTGTCAGTGGCCATATTTTATTTTCCTAATGATATGTTTGCTCTGACACTGGATTTTTAGCAGAGAAGAATAGTAGAAATGGTGATCCATTGATTATTTTTAAATGCTTTAATGCCCCTAATATATAAACACAGCCCTTTAATATTCTCCTTGTGACAGAACCCTTATGAAATCATTTGACTGAAGTTTGTAGGGTCTTAATTCTGTTAAATTAATTAAACAAGGAGCCCATTAGACCGAGGTGGCTGTGAGGCTGTGTGGGCCTCTGTAGGCAAACCAAAATCTAATTCTGTGAATGGCTCAGGGTTCCAAAATCAAAACGCCAAGGATGACCAGTCACAAACAGCCAACTAGGCTTTAGGCTACAGCTCATCAATAATTTCCTTTCTCTGCTTCCATACTTTCTCTATATAAGTCTTTCCCCAGCTCCCGTTGGCGGAATGTTCCTAATCACTTCAGGTTTGGTGCAGTCCAACTGGAATGGGTTTTTGCTCAAATGAACTCTTAAAATTTTAAATATGCCTCAGTTTATCTTTTAACAATTTAAAATATTTTAATTTGTCAAGATCACTTTTATGCTATCTTTTTTTTTTTTTTTTTGTGGTACGCGGGCCACTCACCGCTGTGGCCTCTCCCGTAGGCTCCAAACGCGCAGGCTCAGCGGCCATGGCTCACGGGCCCAGCCGCTCCGCGGCATGTAGGATCTTCCCAGACCTGGGCACAAACCCGTGTCCCCTGCATCGGCAGGCGGACTCCCAACCACTGCGCCACCAGGGAAGCCCTATGCTATCATTTTTTAAGTGATATTTATGCCATTGCTTTTTTTTGGCCACGGGATCTTAGCTCCCCAACCAGGGACCAAACCCGTGTCCCCTGCAGTGAAAGCACAAGAGTCTTAACCGCTGGACCGCCAGGGAAGTCCCAATGTGATCACTTTTTAAGAGATATTTAAATACGCCTTACATTTATGAGGGGTTGTACATTTTCTAAAGATTTTATTTCACTGTTTGAGTCTCCTTTGATCCTTACAACAGCGAGAAAAGTAGGATGGGAGGTTCATGTTCATTTGCAGATGAGGAAAGGGAAGTACACCTAGTGGAGCTTAAGTGGTGTCAGTAGACAATGAATGGGGGAGTGGGGTGGGAAGTAGAATGGAAACTCAGGATTCAGAAGTCCTTGGGGTGTTGCTGGCAAAGGCTCTGACTTAGATTCATGGTCTCTGGCATCCATTAAACTGTTTGGTAGATTGTATGCTGCTTAGGTATTGATATTGTTGTAATGACCCCAGTGTTCTTTCCTTTCTGTTACGTTGCCTTTGTATGGACTTCTATTTTAAGGTTGAATTGCAGAATTAACTCCTTGTTTTGGCATGGGGGACAGAGACTTGCTATTATTTTAACATTTTTCAAAAGAACAAGGTCTCTCGTTGTCCTCTGCTTGGTATTTCATAATTGGGAATTGTTGACTTCATATTTTGTTATATTTTTACGGATGTTCTTTAACTACTGCTGACACTGTGATAAGATGCAGGGGGCTGGGGAGCTGTTACTCTAAGACCAGCAAACGCTATCAGGGTTTGAGGATGGAAAGCAAATAACGTCTTCCTCCTCTGAAGCTCTATGTGATTAAGTGTCGGATTAATAGAAGACTGAGAATGGGAAAGAACTGTAGAGAAAGAGGAAAGCGGAAGGAAGGAGAAAAGGCAAAAGAGGGACACTTAGAGTGGTTTTTATTTGATCCAAAATAGAAAGTAAATCAACTGTGCCAAAAGAAAAAGTAATTTACAGTCTCTTCTGATCTCATTCAAAGCTTTGTCTAACTCTTAAAGATGTCTCGAAGGACGTTATCATGACCACCATCTCCCAGCTAGTCCTGTGTTTTTGTAATCTCAGCTGGGTTTTGTTATGTCTGTAAAGTTATAGCAAATAGTAAACCGATGGCCCACAGCTGTGCATCGTGGGTGGCACCTCAAGGAAAGGAGTCTTGAATTCGTTAGAGGAACAGCCTCCAGAGGAGGCTGAAAAAGATGCTTACTATGACCTTCCAAACAGCTAGAAAAGAGGAACAAAAATTTGGGAGAAGCAGAGAGGCAATGTAAGCTCCTCCGTGTTGGTTGAAATGGATGAGCACTTCAGGGGGGTGAGATAGGCAGTCAGCAACGGCAGGCGTGGGGAGGCAAGCAATCACAGCAGCAGACTCCAGATAGGGACTCCAGGAGAAACCCCTGTTCTTGTGTTCTTGGTTTGTTTTCAGTTTCTCACTATCTCCAAGATTCCTGCTCTGTGTGCGGGTCAGCCTGGGGAAGGAATGAGCTGCACCCAATTGAAGCTACGCCCAGCCTGTCTGTACATTGGCTGGGGTTTGAAGAGCTGAGAAGTGGCCTTTTTTTCTTTTTTTTTTTTTCCTGTCTTGAAAGTTGCTCTTCTCCAGGCACTCCTCTTCTCCTTCCTCTGGCTACACAGGCTCTATACTGCGCACCCCTCTTAGAAAGGCGTGGTGTGGTTCTGAGTTGGGAGGGCAGAGAAGGGCATTAGACAGAGATGGCCGAGGCATTCTCATGGTTTACCATCAGGTTATATGCTTCGTACTTTATAGGTGGAGTGGGAAGTCTCTTCTGATCAGCAAAAATCATACTATATCTCTTAAGTCTCAGTGTTTCAGATGTTCCCAGTGGACTAAGGCAATTTGATGTTTTCTCTCATTAAATATTTTCTAGCTTAGGATGGCCAGGTCAGGCTCTGTCCTGCTGTTCTCTTCTGTTTTCCTCTTTTGTGCCCCTCTCTTCTTCTCATGTGTCAGGCTTACAGACTCTCTCTCTGTTTACTTAAGATCTTCACAGCACATCCTTTCTTTGGGACTTTTCACCCCACTTCTGGAATGCTTTCATCCTCTGTACCTGACCTCTCCCTCACACTGTGAGGTGCGACTGTCCTGTTGCTGCCTCTCCTTCTGTTGCAGGAAGGAAGGTGGGGCTCAAGGGGATCGTCACATCCCAGGACTCAGGCAAGTCCCTGGGACAGCCGCCAAGTGTGGGTTCTTCGCTTGGTGCAGGAAAAGATTCAAGAGCGAGCCAGAGAAAAGTGAATGAAGGCTTATTCAGGGAGATACACGCTCCATAGACAGAGTGTGGGCCATTTTGGAAGGCAAGAGGCCCCAGGGTATGGGGTTGTCGGTTTTTATAGGGGTGGGTTATTTCATAGGCTAATGAGTGAGAGGATTATTTCAACTACAGTATTTTGGGGAAGGGGTGGAAACTGCCAAGAATTGGGCCACAGCCCACTTTTTGGCCTTTTATGGCTGGCCCCGGAACTGTCATGGTGCCTGTGGGTGTGTCATTTAGCTGATGTATTACAATGAGCGTCTATTGAGGCTCAAGGGAAGTCGACTTGTCCACCATCTTGGATCTAGTTGGTTCTAACTAGTTTATGTCGTATCCTCAATGGCGGTCATTGTTTTAAGGGTTGGATCCTGCCCCTTTTCTGTTTACTCACTGACCTCTCCTCGCACTACTCTGCCGCCCAATGTTCCCCCAGTGCCATTAGATGCCTCCTTAAGACAGATCTCAGGTCTCCCTCTTGTGGCATGGTCACCCAGGTCACTGAATGCTTCCATTAAAAAAAACCCCAAAAAACAACAAAACTTATTTTCTGCATTGTGGGAACCATGACATATAGTTCTTAGGAAATCCTCTGATTTAGGTAGTAGAAGTCTGGTCTTCTGAAATTCTATCATGGTACCCATCCATCCAGAAAACCAAGAAAACATCCTCACTTTATCTTAGTAAGTCTAGTTTTCCTCATCCACCTCTTCCCTGCTATGGTTTTTTTGTAAACGGCATCAAAGTTCATCAAAGTTGTACCTAGGTAGAAAGACCAGTATAAAGTGACCAACTTTTTTTTTTTTTTTTGCAATTATAGCTTCATTTTATTTATTTTTTAAATTTAATTTTATGTATTTATTTTATTTACAGCAGGTTCTTATTCGTTATCTATTTTATACATATTAGTTTGTACATGTCAATCCCAATCTCCCAGTTCATCCCCCCACTCCCCCATCCCCCTGCTTTCCCCACTTTGTGTCCATATGTTTGTTCTCTACATCTGTGTCTCTATTTCTGCCTTGAAAACCGGTTCATCTGTACCATTTTTCTAGATTCCACATATATGTGTTAATATATGATATTTGTTTTCCTCTTTCTGACTTACTTCACTCTGTATGACAGTCTCTAGGTCCATCCATGTCTCTACAAATGACCCAATTTCATTCCTTTTTATGGCTGAGTTATATTCCATTGTAAATATGTATCACATCTTCTTTATCCATTTGTCTCTTGATGGGCATTTAGGTTGCTTCCATGACCTGGCTTTTAAATTCTCTACTGCTAACTAGGTTTTGGTTTCCTACCAGCTACTTAACAAGATAATAAGTCATGTTGCATTACCTCCACTTTTATCTTCATTGCCAATTATTTCTTGTTGCCTACCTGACCGTATTTACCACTCACAATAAAAAGCACCTCTGCTGCTGACCTTCAAGGACTTCTGTTTTAATACCTCTTCTTTTGTTTTCTCTCTGTCCAAGAATTATCTTTCTTCTCTCATTGTCTTTCATACAAAACATTCATAACACATGCAAGCAACAGCAGCATGACCATCTGGGTCATCTTTTTTTTTTTTTTGGGGGGGGGTACGTGGGATCTCACTGTTGTGCCTCTCCCATTGCGGAGCACAGGCTCCGGACGCGCAGGCTCAGCGGCCATGGCTCACGGGCCCAGCCGCTCCATAGCATGGGGATCTTCCCCAACTGGGGCAAGAACCCGCGTCCCCTGCATCGTCAGGTGGACTCTCAACCACTGCACCACCAGGGAAGCCCTCTGGGTCATCTTTGACACTTTGCCCTGACCAGATATCTTATCTCTGCAGGAACTTATCTTTCATGATACCATTAATTGTCTATTGCTCCTCCCACTAAAAAGTAAGCTCAGTGAGAGCTAGAACTTTATCCAGGTTCTTCACTATTGTATTTCTCAGAGACTAGAACCATGCCTGACACATAGAAAGCATTCAAAATATATATATATATATATATATATATATATGTAGTACATCTTTATTGGAGTATAATTGCTTTACAATGGTGTGTTAGTTTCTGCTTTATAACAAAGTGAATCAGTTATACATATACATATGTTCCCATATCTCTTCCCTCTTGCATCTCCATCCCTCCCACCCTCCCTATCCCACCCCTCCAGGCTGTCACAAAGCACCGATCTGATCTCCCTGTGCTATGCAGCTGCTTCCCACTAGCTATCTACCTTACATTTGGTAGTGTATATATGTCCATGCCTCTCTCTCGCTTTGTCACAGCTTACCCTTCCCCCTCCCCACATCCTCAAGTCCGTTCTCTAGTAGGTCTGTGTCTTTATTCCTGTCTTACCCCTAGGTTTTTCATGACATTTTTTCCCTTAAATTCCATATATATGTGTTAGCATACGGTCTTTCTCTTTCTGACTTACTTCACTCTGTATGACAGACTCTAGGTCTATCCACCTCATTACAAATAGCTCAATTTTGTTTCTTTTTATGGCTGAGTAATATTCCATTGTATATAAGTGCCACATCTTCTTTATCCATTCATCTGATGATGGGAACTTAGGTTTGTTTCCATCTCCGGGCTATTATAAATAGAGCTGCAATGAACATTTTGGTACATGACTCTTTTTGAATTATGGTTTTCTCAGGGTATATGCCCAGTAGTGGGATTGCTGGGTCATATGGTAGTTCTATGTGTAGTTTTTAAGGAACCTCCATACTGTTCTCCACAGGGGCTGTATAAATTTACATTCCCACCAACAGTGTAAGAGGGTTCCCTTTTCTCCACACCCTCTCCAGCATTTATTGTTTCTAGACGTTTTGAGATGGCCATTCTGACTGGTGTGACATGATATCTCATTGTAGTTTTGATTTGCATTTCTCTAATGATTAATGATGTTGAGCATCCTTTCATGAGTTTGTTGGCAGTTTGTATATCTTCTCTGGAGAAATGTCTATTTAGGTCTTCTGCCCATTTTTGGATTGGGTTGTTTGTTTTCTTGTTATTGAGCTGCATTAGCTGCTTATAAATTTTGGAGATTAATCCTTTGTCAGTTGCTTCATTTGCAAATATTTTCTCCCATTCTGAGGGTTGTCTTTTGGTCTTGTTTATGGTTTCCTTTGCTGTGCAAAAGCTTTGCAGTTTCATTAGGTCCCATTTGTTTATTTTTGTTTTAATTTCCATTTCTCTAGGAGTGGGTCAAAAAGGATCTTGCTGTGATTTATGTCATAGAGTGTTCTGCCTATGTTTTCCTCTAAGAGTTTGATAGTTTCTGGCCTTACATTTAGGTCTTTAATCCATTTTGAGCTTATTTTTGTGTATGGTGTTAGGGAGCGATCTAATATCATACTTTTACATGTACCTGCCCAGTTTTCCCAGCACCACTTACTGAAGAGGCTGTCCTTTCTCCACTGTACATTCCTGCCTCCTTTATCAAAGTTAAGGTGACCATATGTGCGTGGGTTTATCTCTGGGCTTTCTATGCTGTTCCATTGATCTATATTTCTGTTTTTGTGTCAGTACCATACTGTCTTGATTACTGTAGCTTTGTAGTATAGTCTGAAGTAAGGGAGCCTGATTCCTCCAGCTCCGTTTTTCGTTCTCAAGTTTGCTTTGGCTATTCGGGGTCTTTTGTGTTTCCATACAAATTGTGAAATTTTTTGTTCTAGTTCTGTGAAAAATACCAGTGGTAGTTTGATAGGGATTGCATTGAATCTGTAGATTGCTTTGGGTAGTAGAGTCATTTTCACAATATTGATTCTTCCAATCCAAGAACACTGTATATCTCTCCATCTATTTGTATCATCTTTAATTTCTGTCATCAGTGTCTTATAATTTTCTGCATACAGGTCTTTCCTTAGGTAGGTTTATTCCTAGATATTTTATTCTTTTTGTTGCAATGGTAAATGGGAGTGTTTTCTTGATTTCACTTTCAGATTTTTCATCATTAGTGTATAGGAATGCAAGAGATTTCTGTGCATTAATTTTGTATCCTGCTACCTTACCAAATTCATTGATTAGCTCTACTAATTTTCTGGTAGCATCCTTAGGAACCTCTATGTATAGTATCATGTCATCTGCAAACAGTGACAGCTTTATTTCTTCTTTTCCGATTTGGATTCCTTTTATTTCCTTTTCTTCTCTGATTGCTGTGGCTAAAACTTCCAAAACTATGTTGAATAAGAGTGGTGAGAGTGGGCAACCTTGTCTTGTTTCTGATCTTAGTGGAAATGCTTTCAGTTTTTCACCATTGAGGACGATGTTGGCTCTGAGTTTGTCATATATGGCCTTTATTATGTTGAGGAAAGTTCCCTCTATGCCTACTTTCTGGAGGGTTTTTATCATAAATTGGTGTTGAATTTTGTCAAAAGCTTTCTTTGCATCTATCGAGATGATCATATGGTTTTTCTCCTTCAATTTGTTAATATGGTGTTCCGTTGATTGATTTGCGCATATTGTAGAATCCTTGCATTCCTGGAATAAACCCCACTTGATCATGGTGTATGATCCTTTCAACGTGCTGTTGGATTCTGTTTGCTAGTATTTTGTTGAGGATTTTTGCATCTATGTTTATCAGTGATATTGACCTGTAGTTTTCTTTGTGACATTCTTGTCTGGTTTTGGTATCAAGGTGATGGTGGCTTTGTAGAATGAGTTTGGGAGTGTTCCTCCCTCTGCTATATTTTGAAAGAGTTTGAGAAGGATAGGTGTTAGCTCTTCTCTAAATGTTTGATAGAATTCGCCTGTGAAGCCATCTGGTCCTGGTCTTTTGTTTGTTGGAAGATTTTTAATCAGTTTCAATTTCAGTGCTTGTGATTGGTCTGTTCATCTTTTCTATTTCCTCCTGATTCAGTCTTGGCAGTTGTGCATTTCTAAGAATTTGTCCATTTCTTCCAGGTTGTCCATTTTATTGGTATAGAGTTGCTTGTAGTAATCTCCTATGATCTTTTGTGTTTCTGCAGTGTCAGTTGTTACTTTCTCTTTTTCATTTCTAATTCTATTGATTTGAGTTTTCTCCCTTTTTCTCTTGATGAGTCTGTCTAATGGTTTATCAATTTTGTTTATCTTCTCAAAGAACCAGCTTTTAGTTTTATTGATCTTTGCTATTGTTTCCTTCATTTCTTTTTCATTTATTTCTGATCTGATTTTTATGATTTCTTTCCTTCTGCTAGCTTTGGGGTTTTTTGTTCTTCTTTCTCTAATTGCTTGAGGTGCAAGGTTAGGTTGTTTATTCGAGATGTTTCCTGTTTCTTAAGGTAGGATTGTATTGCTATAAACTTCCCTCTTAGAACTGCTTTTGCTGCATTCCATAGATTTTGGGTCGTCGTCTCTCCATTGTCATTTGTTTCTAGGTATTTTTTAATTTCCTCTTTGATTTCTTCAGTGATCACTTTGTTATTAGTGTATTCTTTAGCCTCCAAGTGTTTTTATTTTTTACGGATCTTTTCCTGTAATTGATATCTAGTCTCATAGCATTGTGGTCGGAAAGATACTTGATACAATTTCAATTTTCTTAAATTTACCAAGACTTGATTTGTGACCCAAGATATGATCTATCCTGGAGAATGTTCCATGAGCACTTGAGAAAAATGTGTATTCTGTTGTTTTTGGATGGAATGTCCTATAAATATCAATTAAGTCCATCTTGTTTAATGTATCATTTAAAGCTTGTGTTTCCTTATTTACTTTCATTTTGGATGATCTGTCCATTGGTGAAAGTGGGGTGTTAAAGTCCCCTACTATGAATGTGTTACTGTCGATTTCCCCTTTTATGGCTGTTAGTATTTGCCTTATGTATTGAGGTGCTTGTATGTTGGGTGCATAAATATTTACAATTGTTATATCTTCTTCTTGGATCGATTCCTTGATCATTATGTAGTGTCCTTCTTTGTCTCTTCTAATAGTCTTTATTTTAAAGTCTATTTTGTCTGATATGAGAATTGCTACTCCAGCTTTCTTTTGGTTTTCATGTGCATGAAATATCATTTTCTATCACCTCACTTTCAGTCTGTATGTGTCTCTAGGTCTGAACTGGGTCTCTTGTAGACACGAAATATATGGGTCTTGTTTTTGTATCCATTCAGCCAATCTGTGTCTTTTGGTGGGAGCATTTAGTCCATTTACATTTAAGGTAATTATCGGTATTTATGTTCCTATTCCCATTTTCTTAATTGTTTTGGGTTTGTTATTGTAGGTCTTTTCCTTCTCTTGTGTTTCTTGCCTAGTGAAGTTCCTTTAGCAGTTGTAAAGCTGGTTTGTTGATGCTGAACTCTGTCAGCTTTTGCTTGTCTGTAAAGGTTTTAAGTTCTCCATCAAATCTGAATGAGATCCTTGTTGGGTAGAGTAATCTTGTTTGCAGGTTTTTCTCCTTCATCACTTTAAATATGTCCTGCCAGTCCCTTCTGGCTTGCAGAGTTTCTGCTGAAAGATCAGCTGTTAACCTTATGGGGATTCCCTTGTGTGTTATTTGTTATTTTTCCCTTGCTGCTTTTAATATGTTTTGTTTGTATTTAATTTTTGACAGTTTGATTAATATGTGTCTTGGCCTATTTCTGCTTGGATTTATGCTGTATGGGACTCTCTGTGCTTTCTGGACTTGATTAACTATTTCCTTTCCCATATTAGGGAAGTTTTCAGCTATAACCTCTTCAAATATTTTCTCAGTCCTTTTCTTTTTCTCTTCTTCTTCTGGAACCCCTATAATTCGAATGTTGGTGCGTTTACTGTTGTCCCAGAGGTCTCTGAGACTGTTCTCAGTTCTTTTCATTCTTTTTTCTTTATTCTGCTCTGCAGTAGTTATTTCCACTACTTTATCTTCCAGGTCACTTATCTGTTCTTCTGCCTCAGTTATTCTGCTATTGATCCCATCTAGAGTATTTTTAATTTCATTTATTGTGTTGTTCATCGTTGCTTGTTTCATCTTTAGTTCTTCTAGGTCCTTGTTAAATGTTTCTTGCATTTTGTCTATTCTATTTCCAAGATTTTGGATCATCTTTACTACCATTATTCTGAATTCTTTTTCAGGCAGACTGCCTATTTCCTCTTCATTTGTTAGGTCTGGTGGGTTTTTATCTTGCTACTTCATCTGCTGTGTGTTTTTCTGTCTTCTCATTTTGCTTATCTTACTGTGTTTGGGTCTCCTTTTTGCAGTCTGCAGGTTCGTAGTTCTCGTTGTTTTTGGTGTCTGTCCCCAGTGGCTAAGGTTGGTTCAGTGGGTTGTGTAGGCTTCCTGGTGGAGGGGACTAGTGCCTGTGTTCTGGTGGATGAGCTCCATCTTGTCTTTCTGGTGGGCAGGTCCACGTCTGGTGGTGTGTTTTGGGGTGTCTGTGGACTTATTATGATTTTAGGCAGCCTCTCTGCTAATGGCTGGGGTTTTGTTCCTGTCTTGCTAGTTGTTTGGCATCGGGTGTCCAGCACTGTAGCTTGCTGGTCGTTGAGTGAAGCTGGGTGCTGGTGTTGAGATGGAGATCTCTGGGAGATTTTCGCCGTTTGATATTATGTGGAGCTGGGAGGTCTCTTGTGGACCAGTGTCCTGAAGTCGGCTCTCTCACCTCAGAGGCACAGCACTGACTCCTGGCTGAAGCACCAAGAGCCTTTCATCCACACGGCTGAGAATAAAAGGGAGAAAAAGTAGAAAGAAAGAATTAGTAGAGGAAGAAAGAAAGAAAGAAAGAAAGGAGGGAGGGCGGGAGGGAGGAGGGAAGGAAGGAAAAAAGAAAGAAAGAAAGAAGATAAAGTAAAATAAAATAATATAAAATATAATAAAGTTATTAAAATAGAAAAATAATTATTAAGGAAAAAAAAGAAAAATTAAAAAAAAAAGACGGATAGAACCCTAGGACAAATGGTGGAAGCAAAGCTATACAGACAAAATCTCACACAGAAGCATACACATACACACTCACAAAAAGAGGAAAAGGGGAAAAAATCCTAAACCTTGCTCTCAATGTCCACCTCCTCAATTTGGGATGATTCGTTTTCTATTCATGTATTCCACAGATGCAGGGTACATCAAGTTGATTGTGGAGCTTTAATCCGCTGCTTCTGAGGCTGCTGGGAGGTGTTTCCCTTTCTCTTTGTTCTCACAGCTCCCAGGAGCTCAGCTTTGGATTTGGCCCCGCCTGTGCGTGTAGGTCGCCGGAGGGCGTCTGTTCTTTGCTCAGACAGGACGGGGTTAAAGGAGCCGCTGATTCGGAGGCTCTGGCTCACTCAGGCCGTGGGGAGGGAGGGGCACGTAGTGCGGGGCGTGTCTGCGGCCGCAGAGGCCTGCGTGACGTTGCACCAGCCTGAGGCGCGTCGTGCGTTCTCCCGGGGGAGTTGTCCCTGGATCCCGGGACGCTGGCAGCGGCGGGCTGCACAAGCTCCCCGGAAGGGGGGTGTGGATAGTGACCTGTGCTCGCACACAGGCTTCTTGGTGGCGGCAGCAGCAGCCTTAGCATCTCATGCCCGTCTCTGGGGTCCGCGCTTTTAGCCGCGGCTCGCGCCCGTCTCTGGAGCTCCTTTAAGCAGCGCTCTTAATCCCCTCTCCTCGCGCACCAGGAAACAAAGAGGGAAGAAAAAGTCTCTTGCCTCTTCGGCAGGTCCAGACTTTTCCCCGGACTCCCTCCCGTTCAGCCGTGGCGCACTAACCCCCAGCAGGCTGTGTTCACGCCACCAGTCCTCTCCCGGTGCTCCTACCGAAGCCCGAGCCTCAACTCCCAGACCCGCCCGCCGTGGCAGGTGAGCAGACAAGCCTCTCGGGCTGGTGAGTGCCGGTCGGCCCTGATCCTCCTTGCGGGAATCTCTCCGCTTTGCCCTCCGCACCCCTGTTGCTGTGCTCTCCTCCGCGGCCCCGAAGCTTTCCCCCTCCGCCACCCGCAGTCTCCGCCCGCGAAGGGGCTTCCTAGTGTGTTTGAAACCTTTCCTCCTTCCCAGCTCCCTCCCACTGGCGCAGGTCCCGTCCCATGGAGGGAGGGGGAGTCTGGAGTCTGGAGAATAAGCAGAGTGATTGACCATCGATAAGAAGTGGACAGGTTTCTTCTCTGGAAATCAGAAGAAAAGAGGAAATGCTGGTTGTGCTGATAGGCTATAGGTTTGCCAAAACAGACGTAGTGTAACTCAGTGTGTTTCCTTCTAAGATGGCTACTTTCCTCTGTCAGGAGAAGGCTGTTATCTGTAGAAATAAGGAGGTAGCTGGAGAGTGGGAAAGTTTGTCACTTTGGAGAATGTGAGAGAATTGACCCAGGAAGAATAGTGGGATGGTCTGGGGAGTGTGAGGACTGCATTGGCTTTGCCAACCAGGATCTGTCCAACTGAGCCCTTTTCTTCAACAGCTCTCAGCACCCCAGCCCAGGGGCAGGTCAGGCGGGTTGCAGAGATCTTCCTCGGCTCTCTCAGATCAGAGTTTTCACAGTATCCTCTTCCTCCCGGTTTACCTGGCATGTTATCATTTATTATAACTAGATGTTTATGTCTGCTTTCCTTGATGGGCTGTTACCTCTGTGAGGGCAGAGACTTGCCTGTCTTATTTAATGCTGTGTCTCCAGCTCGTCCATGCTTGAGGTTTTGCCATATGACTGTGATGCATGTACAGTGGAGCAAGGGAATTTAAGGTACCGGGTAGGGAGTATTGGATCCTGGAATCTGAGATGCAGAGAAGGAAGGTGAAAGGAGGCTAGCAGAAAGTTGGCATTAGGGGGAAAGACCAGTGGTTGAAGAACTGATATATTAGGAATAAATGAGAAGATCTGGAAATTAATGAATGTGATCAGAGAATGGAGTATCACATTTTATAATTTCAGAGATGGGACTGTTTGGGGGACCACAAAGATCAAGCAAGATTTGGCCATTGGAGTGGGTGGTTGAAGTGAAGTGGAGGAGAGAGTCATTAGGGATGAAGAGGTCATGGATATCTTATGACTTGAGATGCGGATGTCGAAGCCTCCACGGAGACTTTCTAGTGGATTTTTTTACCTGACAGTGAGTAAAATAATGAAAGGGCATGCATATATTTGCAAGTAATGAACTCATAGTTTGCATTTAGCGTTTATTCATTTGCTCATTCATCCTCCCATTCACTCTTATTTAGAACCTGGCAGTAGGCTGTGTGTACAACGATGACCAAAGCAGACAAGTCTAGGCCCTCATGAAACATACAGACTTGTAGGAAGGGCAGACAGTATACAAGCAATCTGTAACTATAAATTGTGAAGCGTGTCAAAGGGAAAATTGGATTGAGGAATAGGTGAAGATGAGGTTTGGCAATAGCTATTTCATCAAAGCTACATTGTAGATGTTCTTTAATATTGAAACTTTATTGCTTTTGTTTAGAACTTACATAGAGCCACAGATGGGTAAATTTGCCTTACATTGGATGTTGGGTGTTGGGATAGCCCCAAAGTACAGTTTGGGGGTACATTCAGAGGGTGCTCAGTTGTCATGGAGTAGTTCTGAGAAATGTGTGATCGTTCCATGATGGGCCCAAGGTTCAGCTGAGTCAGCTGTGAGATGGAGGCCGCGGGTCATTATATGTTCATTTAAGTAGGGAACATTCTCCGAGGTTCTGCTTGCATACCCAGGGAACCTGCAGTTCCTGAACTGCCCTACAATTATAAATAGTGTTCAAGTAGAAAATGTATAGGATATGCATCCTGGAAAACTCCATCCATTTTATTCCTTGAATTCTCTAAAATAAGTGTACATCTTGCCAATGGAAAAAAATTCTCTATTCTCGTAGTGGAAAAATTAAAACGTAATTCACTATGATAGACTCTATAATATTTCTAAAATGCCAAAAATCTAGACAGCATGGCAACTTGACTTTTAGTTGTATATGACACACATACAAGGTCTACTATGTGATTTGTATTTGAGCATCAAAAAGTGTCATAAATACGTGGCTACTTCAATAAATCCAGAAAAAAATCTTTCTGTCGTATGGAAAAAAAGCAAGTTTTATTTCTCATCTCTACTATATTTTCAAGAGCTGTATTTCTTGCTTTTGTGGTAAGTCTTGGTAAAGACTTGTTAATAGTAACTGAGAAATATAGTGCCTTTATAATACAGCTCTTTATTGAATTTTTTTTTAACTGTAAGTTCATTACTTTGCTCAAATATTTGACTCTATTTTTGTCATTCTTGCCACTATTCTACTGAAACAAACTGCTTTATTTTTATTTTTTTAACATCTTTATTGGAGTATAATTGCTCTACAATGTTGTGTTAATTTCTGCTTTATAACAAAGTGAATCAGCCATAAATATACATATATCCACATATCTCCTCCCTCTTGCGTCTGCCTCCCACCCTCCCTATCCCACCCTCCCTATCCCACCCCTCTAGGTGGTCACAAAGCACTGAGCTGATCTCCCTGTGCTATGTGCCTGCTTCCCACTAGCTATCAATTTTACACTTGAAACAAATTTCTTAATACAGATTTTCACCACTTTCTGTCCCAATCTTCCATGGTAGTATTTATAAAAAAGACTTTTACATATTGCAAAAAAAGATGTTTGTATTCATTCATTCAAAGAATATTTATTATGCGCCCATATGTGCCAAGGACTATTCTTAGGCTGGGGAAACAAAAGTGAACAAAACAGACAAAAGTATATGCTTTCATTTACCTTCTTTTATGGTGTGGGGAAACAGACAATAAACATAATAAAGAAATCATATTTTTGCCTTAAAAGATGATAAACCCTACAGAGAAAAATATGTATCAGGGTATATAGCAGCATATAGTTTACTGTAGAAAGGCTTTTTATTATAGAGACCAAACTATATTAATTGAAAAACTTACAGAATTCCTAATATAAAAGCAATTACAATATGATATAGATTTTTATTCAATTTTACTTGTATATATTTGACATCGTTTATTGGTGGGATGCTGTGTTGGACACTTTCATATAGAAAACTGATTTAATTTCACCATACAATCTCATGAAGTAGGATTCGTTACTTCAACTATACGTATGAGAAAACTCTGATGGGGGGAGATTACATCACTCTCCCCATTGCATGAAGCACGCGAGTGGCAGAGCGAGAATCCAAATCTAGATTTTTGATTCCTTACATGGCTGCATCTAACCCTCCAACTAGTTTATTACGACACTCTATCCTAAGGCGGCATAGAGGCTTCAGATTTTGAAGTCCTTCCAATAAAAATAATGTGTTCGGTTATAAAGCAACTTTCGTGTAGTCCAGCGAAGTGATTTCTGAGGGGCTATTCTGCAGATCTCTCAGGAAGAAGGGAGAGAAGGGAAGTGACTCGGGGTTCAGAGTGTCAACATCCAGTAACACTCATTCTTTTCTAAATTCTCCGCAGCAGACCCGCAAGTCTTAAGTTCAGTTGTTGTAGTGATAGCCAGGTTAAATGTATTCTTCCACTAAAAATAGACCCTCAAACTTGTAGGGGTCATCAGGAGCTCTCCTTTCC
Organism: Grampus griseus; assembly: GCF_964374135.1. Classification (NCBI taxonomy): domain Eukaryota; kingdom Metazoa; phylum Chordata; class Mammalia; order Artiodactyla; family Delphinidae; genus Grampus; species Grampus griseus. The sequence continues at coordinate 29,198,358 of NC_139003.1, read as the reverse complement.
AAAAGTGCTGCTCCGGGCATTTGATAATCCCGCATTTGCTGGTGCAGTTGACGTAACTGTATTTCACATCCGCAGTGCGTGCCCCTGTTGTTGGACCAGCAAAAACCGTTCTCGCCCCTTGGTATTGGGCCATTCTGCTGATACAGGGTGTTATAAATATTATGACAGGGGCAGTTTGTATAATACAACATAATTTGGCAGGATAAGACAACATAATTTGACAGACAAACTCATTTCCTATTTATTCTCTGTAGTCTGAGACATGAGTTAAAATTTCAGTGTGTTATAAAGGTTATGATAAAATATGGCCAGTAATTAACACTTTATTTAAAATATGCTCTCTATAAGATAGGCCGGTGAGAACTATGCTGCTCTTACTTAAACTGATCATGGTTTGGGGGTGGGGGTGGGAAAGAGGGATTATATCTTTCAAAATAATAAGAACTTAAAGTTTGAAAATACACTCTCCTCATGTGAAATCACCGCTGTACCCGAGCCAGCTGTAATCGAGAGGGGCATCCTGTGATTGTGAAAGAAAATAATGTGAGAAGGGAAATCTGGACACTGTATTTCGCTTGAGTGACACTGATATATTTGGAAGCATCTGTCTTCCCCTTTCACCTAGATGCATGTTTGTTTATTTTGGCCTCCTATGGGCTACCGTTTCCCTCAATTCCTGAGTCCAAAGGCTCAACCAGTAGTTGGTTTCAAATACTCCTTCTTAATTGTTTATCACTACGAACAATTACAACATTTGCTGGAGAGTTTTGTCCCAGTTTGCAGTTAAATTCTTGAGTTTAAATAGTTTCGTTATCAATAAAACGCAGTGTCCTTTAACAAGGGAAAATGTCTGATCATGTTTTCCCAAAGTACCATGCACAGAAGGTGTGATAGCTGGTGTTTTCTTTCTTTCCTTTGTATTCATCACACACGTATTAAGAGCCTGTGTTAGCATGTGTCAGGCAAAGCTCAGATACAGAAACAGTGTTCCTGACTCTCTGCTCTTTTTGACATATGATTATTTTAAAAACACATGTATAGGACTTCCTTTATGCCAGGCACAGTTCTAAGCACTTTACAAATATTAAGTCCTTAATCCTCACAGCAGCCTTAGGAAGAAGGTACTGTCCATGGTCACATGATTAGTGCTGGTGGAACCAGGGGATTCGAAGCCGGCAGCCTGGCTGCAGAGTTTGTGTCCTTCTGCACTACACCATGCTTTGTCTCTGAATTTTCAGATAGCCATCATTTGTATGCAATGAAAATAGGATATGGTTCCTGCCCTCAAAGGGTTTACAAGCTAAAGCTGTTTCTTCTTTCCATATGTATATTCAAAGATCAGATCTTGATAGAGCATTACGGTCCATTCATTTACTAGATATCTTCATTTATTAAGTATGTACGATGTGTACTAGAGACACAGGGACAATGCAGGCTGCCCACATCAGGGAGAGACACAATTTCATAAGTGCTGATGGAAGGATGTATTTCAATGAAAAATTTCCAAAGAGGTACTGTTTGATTTGGAGTTTGCTAAACAGAAGAATGGAGAGAGAGGAAGGAATTGTTGGTTGAAGGCACAGTGGAGTCCGTATGAAGGAGCAGAATGGGATCACGAATGGAAATGACTAAGAGTACAACATGACCAGAGAAGGAAGATGGGGGTCTAAGTTCAAATGACCTACATTCCTTGATAAAGATGTGGAATTGTTTCGGTCAGTAATGGGAAATAATGAAGAAATTTAAGGAGTGAAAAGACAGGGTACAAAATGTGTCTTAGATCACTGAAATGGACAGTTTGATTCAGAGCTGCCACTAAAAGTAATGTGCCTTCCCAATTTCATTTTTTACCTCTTCCCCCTCATCTGCCTCCTCCAACCCCTTTGTCTCCTCTTCTTTGGCCTCTCCCATTTTTTTTTTCTCTAACCCCCATCCACTTTCATCACTCCTTGCAGTAGTAAAAAATGTCTACTTCCTCAAGATTTAGTCACAGATTTTCAGGAAAACACGTAGTATTTGCCGTTAAACCGTATAATGAATTTCAATGTCAGTGTTCTTTCTACTTGCCAATTCAAAACTTCCCTCTTTTTTTTTTTTAATAAATTTATTTATTTCTTTTTGGCTGCATTGGGTCTTTGTCGCTGCACGCGGGCCTTCTCTAGTTGCGGCGAGTGAGGGCCACTCTTCGTCGTGGTGCGCGTGCTTCTCATTGCGGTGGCTTCTCTTGTTGTGGAGCATGGGCTCTAGGCACGTGGGCTTAGTAGTTGTGGCTTGTGGGCTTAGTTGCTCCGCGGCATGTGTGATCTTCCCGGACCAGGGCTCGAACCCGTGTCCCCTGCATTGGCAGGCAGATTCTTAATCACTGTGCCACCAGGGAAGTCCCAAAACTTCCCTCTTGTTAACGGTATTTCAAACATCAGCGTGAGAAAGAAGAATATTTCTTTGGAGGAGCAATAAACCACTGAAGGAAGAACCTAAAATTATGATACTTAAGTGATACCCTCCCCTTCTCACACGAAGTTCCATCCTGCCTCATTGAGACGCATCCAAATTTTGCTGCGTCCTGATGGAGAGAAGCAGCAGCATTGTGCGTCTCCAGAGAGCTCTGGGATTGCTTCTCAGCTGTACTCCCCTGTCCTTCCGGTGCAGAATCCATCCTCCCTGTGTCTATTTCCTCTAATGTGTTTACCTAAAAGAACTGTTAAAAGATAAGGCAATTGGAACTACTACAGAAAAGCACAATGCAGATGAAAAGCGTTGCTATTAATTTCTATTTTTCAGCCAGAGTTGAGCTCAGTATTTCCATGCCACGGTATTCCTCCAGGAACTCTATATTTTAATGGCCTGAAATTTTCATCCTTCTGGAATAATGAGAAAAATACAGTTCACCTTCAGTTCTCGCAGATGAGGTTGGCTTTGTGCTGGTCAGCCTTTCAGAGGATCTGTCATTCCTTTACAGAGAAAAACTTAAAAGACAACTTTCTGAACGGCCTCTGATTTGCATTAACGATCTCCTTCAAGGGAAACGTGCTCCTTTTTCTCCTTGAATTTTTATGCCTTCTTTCTTTCTGTAGATCGAAGAGTCAATTGAGCTCCACTTCGGCAGCCATGGCAGAAAGGCCGTTCTCTACAGGCCTCCTTCCTCCAGCAAAAGGGAGCTTCAGCTCCACCAGCGCATTCTCACTCGGCATCACTACGCGGTTGTCATCACTGAAGAAAGGCTCAGTGCTGACCCTGGGCTGGGGCTACTAGAAAAAGGTCAGAGTCAGAATTAATTACCAAAGTCATTAATTAATTACCAAAGTTGCTTGTCTTCTAATTTAAATACTTCCTGAAATGTGCTACTCTCTTCCTCTAAAAAATTTCACAAGAACCAAGTTTTACCCATGATCACCTTTCTTGCATCATAGAAAACGTGGCGCCTTTTCTGCTTCCTCTCCATTTTCTTTTAGCTGCATTTCTTTATTCCTGAAATTATTTTGTTTATATTTTTATAGCATTTTGGAGCTGCATAGTTCATCTTTAAATGCTACATAAAACATGTTTATGTTTATGAGTCCAAATACATGTTCTGCCCAGCACCAAACTGCTCAATATTTTAAGAAAATTGCCACTTCATCTGACTGCAAGTAGAATGTGCTGGAAATTGTTTCGAGAAGCCAGCTTAAATGTGATTCACAGATTGGTTCTAAATGCAAAAGAAGTATAGATATTTATCTCACACGCCATTACTAGTCAAGTACTTTTTATGTCTGTCATTTGAAGTGAAAAATAAGAGACAAGTTTTTAAACAAGTTATTTGAGAAAAAAGTTGAGTAGGTGATGAGGGTCAAAAAGGGCAATAACAGTAACAGCTGACATTTCTTGAGTAACTAACCATGTGACATGTTGTATTCTGTATTCATGGCTTCATTTAATCCTCACTGAAGGCCCCTGAGTGCCCTACGATTAAGAAATATTCATTCCTTCCCCAATTCCAGAAGAGGAAAACAGGCTTGGAGAGGTGCAGTGACTCACCTTGTATCTTAAACCTGGGGTGATGGAAAGGCAGGATTTGAACCCCTGTGTTCCAGCTCTCACTTCTGTGCTCGCCCTCTTCACCTCCGTGTTGCCCACTCCCTCTTTTGTCCCCTTATCCTGCACTAACCTATCATTATTAGAGCTACCACGATGTATAGCACTCGTTCTCCATGAGCCAATCAGATTTTTCTCTTTACGACAACACAGTGTATCCGTTTTCCTTTTTATCAAAAGGGAGGGGAGGAAAAGCAATTTGAATCCACTGCTGATCTCCATGATGGTTTCCTTTGGGAGAAAAAGTCAGATCCCGGTGCCACAATAATTTTCATTTGTCATTTCACTTTCAGCCATCTTGACATCCCGGTAGCACTTGCTCTTCAGTTAGGTCCCCCCTTGCTCTTTAAAGTGCTGGTTTATGCTGGTCAGTGGAAGAGGCTGGGGGACATTTAGCCATGATTACTCTTCACCACCTTTTACCATGTTGGCGGTAAAGTTATAAGCTGCTTAGCTAACAAAGCTCCCAGGGAAGAAAGCCCCAAGAGATCCACTTTGATGAAAAGAAAGTTCTTAAAAATGTGCAGAGGTCATTAGCACAGGTCTTCAGGAATGCCATTTGCTGGTCCCCGCCCCCAGGAGAAGTATGGACATCTAGAGCTTTGGGAAACACATAAGAAAAACAAAAGGGAAGTTGAATGCTCTGGAATATCAGAGCAGCTGGAAACCAAGTTTACAAACCTCACTGGGGTTGGTTCTATTAAGAAGGACCAATCTAAAGTTCTGGCACATCCATAAATGATATTGTCAGAAAACCACTGATCAGAATAGCTGTTGTTGGTATTAAGGAAAGATGTAAAACATTTAGTATTCCTCTCATCCCGTAAATTATTTTAGCCCATTGCTGAACCAGGTGCTTGACTGTATAACCACCTCCTTTGTGCCACATGAGCTGTGCTCCTGGAATCCTGCAGAGCATTGGCCCTGATAACACAACACTATTGTCTGAAATTCCCATGTTCTTCTGTCTTCTTGGTGCTGCTACTGACTGTGTATAGGCACAACTTGGATTATCTGTGCATTTCAACTTCAATTCCAATTTTAAGTTTTCTCCAGTTGCAAAACAAGGAATATGGCTCTTCTCTCCCTTGATGTCCTTGAGTCGGTTTTACAAGAAAAAGGAGGATGACTTTGCAGCTTCCAAATACCAAGAAAGTGCAAAGAGAACCTGAAGGCAATAGAATCTGGCAGCAAAGGGAGCTGCTGGGCCCGTAGCACAAGATAACTAGACGGTGTCACCAGAATTTGTCAGTGTAAATACTGATTTGGCTCCCTTTCCACACGTTTCCTCAGCTTTGAAAATATCCATGCCTCTTTCTGGGTATTCTTTTACTTTGTATAGTAAGATATTTTTCCTGGATCAGCCTCAAGAAAGGGTAGCAATTTCACAAGTATGGGAAATTGGTTTTTGGTTCTTCATTTGATTTTGTAGTTTTCACCGTGAGAGCATGTGCATTGAATACCTGAGATTAAAAAAAGTTCTATGACCGTCATCTAACATGTCCCTGATTATCTAACCTACAGAAAAAAAAGCCACTTGTTTATTGCAGCTTATTTTCCGTGGCCACACATTTAATCTACAAATTATGTTTGAACTGAAGCCCTTACTGTCAAAACTATTTTCTAGAGATTTGATTCTTGTAAAAATTTTGTTTCTTTAGCTCCACATAGCCACCCCATGCTTATTTACTATGTGTACAGCAGCAGCGAGTGGGATGCTGTATTGGAACATTTAAACTTCATCTCTCCATGTTGAGCAGCTTGGGGAGAGTGGAAGCAATTCAGAATGCTCTGGACACCTACCCCGCCCCTCTTTCTTTTCCCCGTTGCTGTTTGCTAACCTGAAGTTTGAAAATATTGCATTAAAAACAAAATAGGCACAAAGTACAAAAGTACTCAGGTGCAGACTTGACGCATTTATAAAATACATTTTTAGTCCTAGGAAAATAAATATAAAATGCGTTTTCCCTATTCTACTTATTTATTCCACCTGCTTTCCAATCCTCTTTTGACTTGACCCCCATCACTTCTGCTGATCTCTTTTTTGTGCCATCCTTTGAAGCACAGGTGGCCTTTTTCCAGCATGGGGCCACTTTTTTTTTTTTTTTTTTTTACCATTTAAGGCCAGAAATGGATAAAAATTAGAAAAAAATTAAAGGGTGCTTGTTCAGGCAGGCAACATCCTACGATTAAGTATAATCTGTTCTTGCAGAGTTACATTTGGGCTTCATATTGTATTTAATTTTCCCACTAATTTAGTAAACATTTATTGAAAGGAAAAGTAACCAGTCTTGGGTTGTAAATTCAAATATGGGCATTATGTTTTTCCCCGGTTAATTCCATTCTATGATATAACAGAAATTGGTGGCTCTAACCGGAACGCCTCTAAGGCTGTGTATACTTGACCTTAAGCAAGTTCAGTTCTCTGAGTTCTAGCTCTCTTATCTGTTAAACGCCATAATGAATTTTTACTTCACAGGAGTGTGTAGTGAGAATTTAATCACTTTGTCCACACGCATCAGAGTTCTGGGAAGAAACAAAGTAAAGCCCCATCGATGTTTTTCTCATTCAGTAGTCTGGTAGTGGGACCCAGAAATTTATATGTTAAAATCAGACACAGGTAATTCTGACATGTAACCTAGTTTGGGGAGCATTGTCCTAAGGGATATACTATTGGTTCAAAGAATAGCAATGTTTAAAGTTAATTTTGGGAATAAAACGATACAAAAGTCTGCTTGCTGCAATGCCATTGAACTACTTAAAATTTATTGGTATAGTTATGTACCAGCATTTTGACTTTAAGCTGATTTTGAGAACAGTAAGAGGACAATTGTCTTTACAGATTTATGCCTACAAAACTTAGCAGAATGTAAAACATATACATTTGTGGTCCTTCAATACCCTTCTTTGGAAAAATATATCTTACGTCCCTGCATTTGTAAGAACGTGTAATTCTCTAAAGGAAAAGATTGGAAGGACCAACCAATTCTTCCCTTTCCTAGTATCTAGATAGTATTTAGTAAATCAGTGCTTTAGTAAGTGGAACAGTATAGTGGCCTAAAAGAGTAGGTGTTTTCCAAAAAAGTTCTTAACCTATTCCCATGGCAACATCCAAGAAGGGTGTGACTCAGGAGACTCTGCTTCAATGGACTTTATCATTAGATCAGAATTATTTATGTACACTTGAAGAGTAGAGCATATTTAGCAATTTTCTGTCCACTCCTGAATACATCCTGCACTGTTACATTAAGTGTATTACATAGTCAACATGAAAAACAAATGCCAACTGCTATCAAAGCTACAGGATTGGAGTCACTCTTATGGTTTCAAATTGCTCTTGTTTTTGTAACTTGGGGGTTTTACATGGAACGGTTTTTGAAGAAGTACAGAAAGTGAAAGACCATAGACATTTTCTTGCCAGGGTTGGCAAACCATGGCCCACTGGCCAAGTCTGGCCCAACGCCTGTTTCTGTAAACAAAGTTTGATTGGAACACAGCCACGCATTTGTTTTTGTACTGTCTTTGGCCTTTTTCTACAACAGCAGAGTTGAGTAGTTGCAACAGAGACTGTATGGCTCTTAAGGCCTAAAATATTTATTATTGGGCCCTTTACAGAAAACATTTGCTGACCCATGGATCTAGACTAATTCTATGTCATCTGATTTCAGACCAAGCTGATGGTTAAACTCTAGGACTGAGGTAGGTTAGGTTTTAACTTACATCAAATCTCATTCAAAAAGGATTTGATGGTTTATAGTCAGACATATAATAATAAGATTGCTAAAATGGAAATATAAAATTAGGGCTCAAACTGGATATTCCTCTTAGCTACCATAATTTCAGCTTAATTTTGGCTTGAGTTGCCAAGTACCCAGAGCAACAAGGGAAAGAATAGAGGTTTCGCTCTCAGGAAGGAGGGAGTTCTATAGTTCCTACCGCTGATCTTCGACATGCCCAAGTAGTACATTTAAAACAACTTTTTCAAAGGGATTATTAAGTTGATGACATTATGTAACGGGTCAAGGGTCAGAGCAACATTTGTATTGCAGACGAAGTGGATGTCATATCTTGGTTCACAAAGCAACCTTCCAATGAGCTGAGAGTGTAACATGACAGCATGGTATAGTGAAAGCATTTCTAGGAAGGGCTAGGGTTAATACTGTGATAAATAGTACTTATCGATATTTGTATTGATATTACATTTGATATATTGTGTTTGGAGATCGTATTTTAAATAATATTGCTACAGCTTTCCCCCCACTAAGAAGGACACTGTCGTTTACCCAACTGTGTTCTTGGGATGCACTATTAAAAGATAGTTAACAGAGCGAGAGATACAGATCACTACTTAATGTTGTGGAAAATATATTAAAGAAGAAAAAGCCTATTTCCTTCCTTGTTTATAATTTTATAGTTTCTCTCCTCCCATAGTTTTATTTGCATTCACCTGCACTCTTAAAAATGTCCAACACATCCATGTATCATTTGAAATCTAGTCTAATTTTGAAGGTTTATTTATAATGGCTACTTGCCAGAAGCTGTTTCTGCAGTTTATATGGAAAAGAAACACCTCTTATAGACCAACCTTAACTTTTGTAATGGAAAATGTATTACAAAATATATATGTATTCAAAAAGAAGCCATAAGGAAGTTGAGATTTAAATTAAGTAAGAAGAGCTTAACCGCAATAATTGCTTTCTTGGGGAGCTAGTAGACTGTGGTAATTAAAGGGAATAAGCTGTGGAGTTAAGACTGAACCTGGGTTGGACTCCCTAGTGTTACCTTTAATGGTTACGCTACCCTGGGCAAGTTAGCCTCTCAAAGCCCTAGTTTTCTCTTCTGTAGTGGATTGTTTTGAGATGGTTCTGAGAATGCCACGTGGTAGGCACTCTAAATATGGGAGGTAATATTGCTACTGCTGTCAGGAACTAGATACAGAAAGGAGATTGTGAATATTCCTTTGTGGAGAGGTACGTTTAAAGTGGGTTCTCTCAGTAGCAGAAGGGTGCTGCTACTAGATATTTTGCATTAAATGAACTTGATATGTCTCCCTATCAGGTCCTATCCTTTCCAAGTCTCCCTCCCAATTTAACACGTTTTCATTGACAGATCTGCGTTGTAAACCCTCCTGAAATTCCAACACACAGCCTCTTGGATCATTCCATTAGGAAAAAACAACTAAACTTCTAAAAAATCTGTAAACTCCTTGAGGTCAGGAGCCCTGTCTGCTCAGCTCATCACATAAAACGAAGCCCTCCACATAGGGGCACACAAATATTTATTGGATACATGAATAAATGAGGATAAAATAGTACACCAACAGCTGAGCCCCTTAAATAGTGAACTACCTCAGACTTTCACATTAAAGTTTAATTCATCAACATTTCATTTTTATGTAACTTTATAGGAACACTGGTATTCTTTTCATGCTCAAATCTCTTATAACAAAAATAATGCAACCAGAAATTCAGTAGTAGATAGAGCTAATACTTTACACATAAAACAGTTCTATACTGTTGAGGTTTTTAATGCTTGTGTCCATTTGTTCCCCTCTTTGGTTTTCAAGACTCCTCTGCCACGTTTAGCGGTGTTCCTCAGCCTATTGGTTCTGTAGGGAGGGCGGATGAGTTTAGTTCTGAACATACTCAGACTCGGGTGCCTTGAGGTTTTCATGTGGATGTATTTAGCAGAGACTGGAGGTCAGGGCAGGAGATGTAGATTTGTAGGTTATCTGCTTAGAGGTGATGATTGATTCATTGAAGTTTTAATATTCCGTAAAACAATAGAACGCACAGTGTTACCTAAAGATTCTCTCCAGTAAAGGACACGGAAAAGTAAGCGTATAGCTTTTTCAGCTCGTGCATGTAGACATTAAAGGTCAAAACCCCCATCATGTCATTTAGGTCCTGTTTGTGTCCTCTGCCTTACGCTTTCTGGTTCTGTTCTTAGCATAGTGTAAAATATTCACTTTCATGCTCTTCCAGTCCCTTGCTTTGGAAAAACATATCATATGACCCAGGATTTTTATAACATGTACTTCTCTAAAGAAAAAGAAAGAGGTACCATCAAATTTTTCTCTTTCATAGCATCGAGGTACCATTTAGGAAATCACTGTCTTAGTTCGTAGAATGAATAGTGGCCTAAGAGAAAAGAAATGTTTTCCAAAAGTTTTAAACTTGCTCCCAGGGTAGAGTCTAAGTAATATGCAGTTCCAGAGACTCTGACGCAGAGCATATTTTATCATTGGGTCGGAATTATTTATGTATACTCGAAGAGGGCATATTTCTACAGTTGCAGCAGAAACCAGAACTGTAGCAGGAACGGGAAAATAGATTGTTCCTATTGAAAAGACCGTTTCTGGGAGGCCCTGCAAGTAGTTGGGCCAGTATTTTTGTATTCCCGCTGTTTAACGGGTCGCTTGAGTACAAGATTTATTTGTGGTAACCCTAGAAGGCATAGGACCAGCTGAAGGAGGAACGTTGTATCAATCAGACTCATCCAGCAGTGGAACAGCCCATTTCAAAGAGTAGGAAGTTTTGTTGGAATGGGAGCAAAGCAGAGATGCTGCTGAGGGACTGCTTTATCAGCCAGGAGAATGAGTACAATCACCATCGACGCCCTTTTCAAATCTGCGGTTCTGGGACGGGCGCTAACATTTATACAACACGGAATGAGAGAAAGCAAGACAAGATTTTAAACCTCTGTCATTTTAGGATTCCTTTCCTTGAGTCCTTGCTTTTAGCCTCCTGTCCTCTGGGCAGAAGAGAGGAAGGGGAAGCAAAGAAGGAGTGGAGAAACGTGTATCTGGAGGCAAAATTGGAGACGGTTCCTTTTGGCTAGCAGTGCACGTTCATAACAGATGCTTCTTCTCATCAGTTAAAATTTCAGAGCCTAATGAACACCTCATTCCTCTTCCCCTCCAGCCCCACACCAGCACTCCTGCTGCCTTCCTGAATTTAATATGCATTACAACTGTTTAGCAGGAAGACAAAAGAGTAAAGGCCCCATTTAAAAGGCGCAGTGGGGCTTCCCTGGTGGCGCAGTGATTGAGAGTCCGCCTGCCGATGCAGGGGACACGGGTTCGGGCCCCGGTCTGGGAAGATCCCACATGCCGCGGAGCGGCTGGGCCTGTGGGCCCGTGGGGCCATGGCCGCTGAGCCTGCGCGTCCGGATCCTGTGCTCCGCAACGCGAGAGGCCACAATAGCGGGAGGCCACAACAGGGAGAGGCCCGCGTACCGCAAAAAAAAAAAAAAAAAAAAAGGCACAGTGTGTTTTGCCTTGTTGGTATTTCTCCTCGAACACACTGGACATACGTTTTCTATTAGGCAAGCAATAGGTTTTGCACGGTATCAGAAGTGCTTCTGTGCCTTCAGTTAATCGAACTAGAAAAGAAAAGAAATTGAATCAGAGAAACGTATAGGGCTGCACTGTTCTATTTTTTTGTGTTATGACACATGGTAATTGTGTGTTCGCATTTATTGTTATTTTCCTCATTGCTCATAGAATTACTGATGTATTTACAACCGAACAGAATTTGTTCTTTAATTGGCACAGGAGAGCTCAAGGAATGTTTATTTAACCTTAACTCGGTTGAGTTGTTTATACTACAGGGACCTGAGTTCAATTTACTTTAGTTTTTGAAAAAAAAAAACTTTCTTATTTATAAAAGTTGAGCTGTGAGTGACCTCTCCAGTCTGATGTTTCCTTTACCCTCCACTGTGCAAAAGGGAACAAAAAGCCACTGTCTCATTTTTATTCCAAAGAAACTAAACTACTTCCTTAAGTGGGCTAGTTCTTTCAATTGAAAATGGTAACCAGATGTTTACTGAAATCCCTAGCATTTCTCCTTCAAGCCTATCTTCTTTCTAATTGTTTGATCTTTTTAAGTTTCATAGAAACCAGATTGGGTATTTGAGTTTTCCATAGCTGGGAAATGTTTAATGCAGCTTTGCAGATACTTTCTTTGTACTGTTTCTTTAAATGCACTTCCTTCTGCTTTTATTTTTTAAAAAGATGCAGCATGGAAAATTTTATAAGTTTTTATTTTTTTTATAAGTAATTTATTACAGATCATTGTTCTTTTCATATTTCTTTAGAATTGAAGAGACTGGGGTTTTTTTGTTTGTTTTGTTTTGTTTGGAACTTAGACTTTTTTGCTTGGTTTTGCCACAGACTAAACTGTGCTCTAAGTGACAGATTTAATTTGTAAAAACAAATATTCATATTATGTTTAGATGGAGAAAGACTCTAGGAAGGAAAACAAACTCCTTCATACGGGACCTTTCAAGTGACAGAGTATGTGGATTAAGTTAAGAGTGTTTGGAGACTCCAGATACAGTGCATTTACTATGCTAGTGTATTATCAGATTTAGCTGCCTGAAATATTTTAGACCTTGTCCTCAATTTGGTAGGAGTTTAGGAGCATCTAACCATATTTTCAAGACCACCTCTTAATTTTTGTATCACTTTTACTTTCTACTTTCAGTGTTACAAATACCGTTGAAACGTCCCGAATCACTTCCTTTTTGGACTTGACTTTTCTCAGTTAATTACTATTTCGCTCTGGATATCTTATATGGTTTCTATCTTATTTTTAGCTAAAGTGGCTTCCTCTTAACAGCGTCTCTTTGTGGAAGTACAAACCACAGTTTGGGAAACAAAGACTTAAGGAAAAGTAGGTTTTTTTTTTCCCCCTTGTTAATCTCTCTCTAATTAACTCTCAATAATCAGATTTTCACCCCACCAAAATTGTCCTTTCAGAATTTACCAAGAAATTCCTTTTTGTTACAGAATCCAGCCACCATATTTACAATTGCCTTATTTTCGGTAGAAGAGCATGTTTGAGCATGGGTGGAATGTAAATTAGGCTTTAATGTAAGTTCACTGAGATAATTTCTCAATTTCCGTGATCTTACTCTAGCAGTGTTTCCCAAACTTGGTGAAATGTGTGTATCAGTGGAATAAATACCTATCCTAGCACTGAGGGGGCGCTACATGCTCTGGGATTTCCTTACAAACCCTTTTCTCTCTTAACTTCCTTGCTAGTGCCCTTGCCTGCTTCTCCCACCTTTCTGACGCCTCCTTCTTTATGTTTTTGCCCCAAATATGAGCCTTCTCCAGGACCTTGATCCCTAGCCATCTTTTTTGCCTCCTGTCTTGATATTCCCTCAAGACATCTTTCTACAGATTCAGTGATCTCCTCTGGGAACTCCTCAGTGGTGGCCAGAGGCTGGGGCTGGTGATCAAAGGGTACAAACTTCCAGTCATAAATAAGTTCTGGAGATGTAATATATAACACGGTAACTAGAGTTATAATACTGTATCGTCTATTTGAAAGCTGTTAAGACAGTAGATTGTAAAGGTTCTCCTTATCAAAAAAATGTATAACTATATGTGGTGATGGATGTTAACTAGACTCATTGTGGTGATCATTTCACAGCATATATATATATACATATATATATACACACACACACACACACATATATATACACACACACACACACACACACACACACACACACATACCCAGAGAGAGAGAGAGAAAGAGAGAGAGAGAATCATTATGTTGTACACTTGAAACTAATATAATGTTAGATGTCATTTATATCTCAAAAAAAAATTCCACTTGGGCTAGAACCTCAAAATAATGTCGAATCCTAATCTGTCTCCTATAGGCAAAGTTTTGAGAAAGCATGGATTTTCCAGGTACCTGGTAGTTTTGATTTGTGTGTCCCAGGGCCTCAGCATATATAGATAATGGATAATGCATGATGCTTCCATTCTGTGGGTCTTGCCAGCCATGTTCCTCTGACTAGTACGGCATTCCCTCACCTCCTAGGCTCTAAAGCTCGCATCAGGTCCTCTCTCTCTCTTTCAGCCACAGCACAGATCCGGCACCCTGAGCCCTGTAAGGTATGCCTTCTCTTGGCCAGGACTCCATGTTCCTCACAGTTGCTGTGCCTCTTTGGTGCTATCACAGTAACTATTGCCCTCCCAGATGCTCGTCTCTGCCTTCTGTTATACATCCCCACCACAAGTGCCAGTTTAATATTCCACAAGCACACCTCTGCTCACATCACTTTCCTGTGCAGAAGTGTTTAATGATTTTTTATTTCCTCCTAAACAGAACGCAAATTCCTTACCCCAGCATTCGAAGACATGGAGTCAGACATCTCCATATCCCTGCGGTAGCATGGCTCTCAGGCTTGTCCTCACTCTTGAATTACCCAGGGAATATAAAAATTCAAGAGGCCAATGCCCAGGCCCCACTTCAGAAAATTATATCAGAATGTGGGGGGAAGGGATTGGATCTGGGTATCATTTTTTTTTTTTTTTAATTCTTAACTTTCTGGCCTAAAGTTCTTATTTTACCTGAGTTCTTTTTAAAAACTTTATTTTATTGAGGTATTGTTGATTTACAATGCTGTGTTAATTTCTACTGTACAACACAGTGATTCAGTTATACATATATATGCAGTCTTTCTCATATTCTTTTCCATTATAGTTTATCACAGGATGTTGAATATAGTTCCCTGTGCTATCCAGTAGGACCTTGTTGTTTATCCATTCTATTTATAATAGTTTACATCTGCTAATCCCAAACTCCCAATCCATCCCTCCTCTCCCCCTCTGCAACCTCGTCTATCTATGTCTGTGAGTCAGTTTCTGTTTCATAGATAAGTTCATATGTGTCTTGATTCCACATATAAATGGTATCATATGGTATTTGTCTTTCTTTTTCTGACTTACTTCACTTAGTATGATAATCTCTAGGTCCATCCATGTTGCTACAAATGGCATTATTTCATTCTTTTTTATGGCTGAGTAATATTCCATTGTATATAAGTACCACATCTTCTTTATTCGTTCATCTGTTGTTGGACATTTAGGTTGTCTCTATGTCTTGACTATTGTAAACAACGCTGCAATGAACATAGGGGTGCATGTATCTTTTTGAATTATAGTTTTCTCCGGACATTGGGCATTACTTTTTTTTTAAAAGCTTCCCAGGTGATATTAATATGTGGGCAGAATGGAGAACCACTTTGATTGGGCTACTCACCTTTGCCTGATCACATTTCAAAGCTTTCTACTTTGCAGTGCTATTGAGGCTTTTGTCTCCTAGAATTTCCTCCTTTCTGCCATTTGTTAAAATCCAAATTAATATATAAATTCACCCATAAATTCCCCTCAAACTAGAAATGGTAAACAAGTTAACTAAGGCATCATCTCACGTTAGTCATATACCTCTGATGCCTAGATTATATTTTTTGTTATATTTTTATAATTTTTGTTACATTTTATAACAAAAATTTGTTATATTTTTATAATTTTTGTCTGTTACTCTCATCTCCCCTTTTATATGACAAACTTCTTGTAGAACAGGGAGTATTTTATTCATCTTTTTATTCGTTATCCTGCATAGGAAAGTGCATTGTGTATACCTAGTAGGTACACAATTAAATGAATAAGGAATTGAAAAAATAAACCTACAAATATACTAATAAAAGAGCTGAATATTTCCTTCAGATATTCAAGCATCATTTGCTTCTTTGAAGTTTAGAGAAAAAATAGTGAGTGCTTGATAGGAAATAGCTGTATTGTAGAGCAAAATGAAATGTGCTTCAGAATATGTCCGAGCAAAACCAGCTGAAGAACAGAACTCACATGCCCACTGCCTCTAGTGAAAGTTCTCTGTAACCTTGTTTCAGAGTCAGTCAAGCCAGTGATGTCTCTATTTTCAAAGAAAGAAGAATTCTGCCAATAGCTAGTAATAACCTTTAATAATAATAACTCATTTCAACTCTTTGTCTAAGGAAAAACATGAAAGTCATATGTGAATCTCATCATCTGTGCAACAAGATGATCTATTTAGAGCAGGGAACTCTTGGAATTTAAAAAATCTGTTTAGCATTCCAACTCGTTATCAGAGTGACCAAACAAGTGATTAAGGGGTGTAGAGGACAGAAATGACTCTCAGGGGTCCCTGCTTCTCTAATTGCTAGCTCTGTATTTTATACTTATCAGAAGGTAAAAGGAATCCTTCCGTGAATATTTGCTTAAGCAACATGGTTTTAGCAAAGTTTGACCATAGTATCTACCGATTTGCTAGGACTATGATTCTCAAACTTAGTATGCATTAGAATTATCTGGAAGGTTTGTCAAATTACAGATTGCTGGGCCCTACTTCCAGCTGATCTGATTCAGTAAGAATAGGGAGGTGGGTTAAGAAATAATAAGTTCCCAGGTAATGCTAATGTGTTGGTCCTGGACCACTTGTTGAAAACTACTGTCCTAGGTATTTCTTTATTGCAGATTTTCATTGTTTCTTCCAGAAGCACAAGGATGTTCTGCCTATTTGCTATTTTAAGTATTTAGTGGCCAAGCAGTTCCCCATTTGCCTCGCTAGGACCCTGAGTCAACCTTCTACCTTGGTGAGAAGCCCCCTCCTAAATTTACGTAGATGCTAAACCCATTAATTGTGAGTTAACATGCAAAGCCTTGGTACATGTTAGCTTAATTCTTTACAGTCAAGACCAGTGATCGCATTTAAAAATGATAGCAACAAGTAGCTGAATTTAAACTGTCTTTGGACATGTTGGGCTTGCTTGAAGATAGTGGGATCAAGGTAAAAATGTGGACAGATAATTTATTCCAAATGATAGTTATATGCTCCCAAAGAGAAGCAAGATGGTACTGTGGAAGAGAGGAATACTGGCTTGGGTTGCAATGTCTATGTGAAACCATGGCTAAGTTACTTAATTTCTTAGATTCCTTTCATTTTACAGAAGATGAAGATTTTTGGATTAGATGATATTTAAGATCTAGTTCAACTGGAAAATATATAAAAAGAATAATAGGGCTTCCCTGGTGGCGCAGTGGTTGAGAGTCCGCCTGCCGATGCAGGGGACACGGGTTCGTGCCCCGGTCCGGGAAGATCCCACATGCCACAGAGCGGCTGGGCCCGTGAGCCATGGCTGCTGGGCCTGCACGTCTGGAGCCTGTGCTCCGCAACGGGAGAGGCCACAACAGTGAGACACCCGCATACCGCCAAAAAAAAAAAAAGAATAATAAAGAATGAGGGAGATTACCTAAAATGCCACCAACAAAGACAGTTAATTTGGGGCACATTTCTTTATAATTTTTTTATACATTTTATACAATTTTCTAGTTTGCTTTTTTACCATACTATTATGTCAGAAATACATGCTGTAAAAACTTTGTAAATGTTATTTCAAGGGCTACATAAAATTATATTACTGGATGTATTCAATATTCACTTAATTTAATGTCCTTAATCTTTTCCATATTGTTAGATATTTATGATATTTTTAATGTTTTGCTATTGTAAATATTGCACTCACAAAATCGTTGTTGTTCTATGGAAGTATAGCATGGAAATCCAAGTTCACAGCTGTAGTATAAAACAGATTAAGATTCTGCTGGAAATTGGTACTTGCATCGTAGTAGGAATGCTGGGAATGCCAGAATGGCAGGCACATTCCATGGTAATCTGAAGGCTCATCTGAGAGAGCCAGTATCAGGAATAACAAGTGTTTGCCCTTCCATTGGTTTGTTTGCTCAAGGATTCCTGTTCATTATTTGTTCATTTTTGGAGAAACAGCATATTAAGGGTATCAGAAAGACCTTACTTTGTGTTGTCTGAAATCTCTAACCCATAACTGTACACAGCATGACTATAGCACCCTGAGACTGATTTTGTTTCTTGTTTTATGGAAGGAAATCCTATTACTTTGTCACATTGAGTATTTTACATCAATTTTCATCAGAGACATTCTGAATTTTAAAATGGTTGAGATCTATGTTAATTTTATGTATTTTTTCATTTGTATATAGCAGTTGATTGGCATCTTACAGTACTTTGAAAGATGTACAATGTTTGAAAAGACTCAATGTCTGTTTTTCTTAGAAAATAATAGTTCTTTATTTGGATGCATATTCTAACCACATTTTTAGAAAATAGTTTTCCCATTTATAAAGATGTTATATGTTTATGGTAGAATATTGAATCAAACCTTTGCAAGTACAAAGATGAAAGCGAAAATCATTCCAAATCCCACCACCCAGAGATAACACAGTTAAATAATGTTGTGCGTGTTTCCAGGCATCTCTCTAAGCATAACACACAAGTACAAACACACACACACACCCACATACACACACATTTACATCCTGACTTTTTGCCTCCTGCCTCTTTTACAATAGTTTACCCCACATGTTTTAACAGATACTTTTTTCAAATTTTTTTGGCTGCCACACGCAACTTGCGGGATCTTAGTTCCTCGACCAGGGATTGAACCCGGGCCCCCAGCAATGGAAGCGCAGAGTCCTAACCACTGGACCACCAGGGAATTCCCCAGACATTTTTAATATTTTGATAAAAATAAAGACTGTGATAAAAGTATTGTCATATCAATGTAGTTTTTAAGGATTGTGATAAATTGTTATATCACTAGCTTTAAGTTAGCCTTTTTTGATCATTAAGTAAATGCACTGTGCTATGTAGTTTATATACATTAACTTATTGAATTCTCACTTCTAGTCCACAAGGTAGCTATTTCTGTTTCACAGATGAGGAACTGAACAGTGTATATCATAAATGGTGGAGTTAAGGTTTGACCCAAGGACTGTCTTTCTCCAAACCTGAGTCTTTGACCACAATATCATCCTAGTTTCTTGAAAGTGTATGAAAAGTATTTGCTTCATTCTGTTTTGTGTTTTATTGTATGGGTATACTATAGTTTTTTAACCAAGTTCTTCTTGACAGATAGTTAGAATTTTTTCAACTTGTTAATACAAAATCCAACTTTACTACCATATTTGTTTATATTGCTTTTTTGAGATTTGGGTGTAATGTGGAATTATTGTACCAATGCATTAAATATTAAAACTGTGGTTCTTCCTGCCACATTCCTCTACAAAATGATGATTCCTATTTTTACTTTCATCAGCAGTGCTAGTTCTCCATGGATCTTCAGTATCACATTTTTTAATCTGATGAAGTTAAAAATGTCACATCATTTAAATTCTTTCATAGGAAAGGAAGCTTTACTTACACATCAATTTAAAAATATTTCTATTTTTCTAAGTGCTGTTTTTTAAATTTAATTTTTTATTTCTAAATCTTTTTTATACAAAGGATATGAATAAGCAGTTTATATTTTCATATCTAAATGTCAAAACAAAGGAGAAAAGATCATGAAGTTCACAAAAAGCTACAGAAAGACCATTTAAAGTATAGCATATCACTTTACAGTCCCAGGACTGGCAAATTTCAAAATTGGTGATATCACCTGTTGCTGGTGGACATTCCAGGAAAGGAAGCTCTCATACATTGCCTGTGGAAGTGTGAAATATTGTAGCCTTTTTTTGGAAAACAATCTGGAAAATCTATAACATTTAAAATACTTATAGTTTCTAAGCCAGCAATATTATTCTTGGGAATCAAGTATAAGTTGAAGTTAAAGCATTAGAAGATAATAAAATATATACATAAATCTTAAAATTAACACTGTCAAAGAAAATGGTTTTAACTAAGGACAATCAAAATAAGGGAAATGAGATTATGCTACAAATTTTGAGTAATAAATAATTAGAGAGAAAAATAGCAAATTATGTTCCTAGAGTCTCTGGAGAGGTGGAAAACTCATGTTAAGAGTTTAGAGGAAACACCAATTTTACAGAATTCTATTAAAATATGTGGAAAAAATGTGCTTCTTAGATGTGTAGGAACAATACACTTTAATAATACGGTACACTTTAACATACTTGGCCTAGTTTCATATGGGCTAAGTGTTCTTCATCTCATAGATGACAGCATTATTAGCCTCAGGAGACGCTTCTGATACCCCCTTGGCTTCTGAGAGCAGGGCCAATTTTAAGAAAATTATGAAGTGGGTGAAATGGGTTTTAGGCAATAGCTCTGTTCACCCATTACCCAAGTCCCTCCTTACCTAAAGCACCTACTTTAGGGTCCCACAGGGTTGGCCTAACTAGTCAGGTCACATCTATCATATGGGGCTCATTGCTACTCACTCATGAAAATGTACCTTCCTTCATCTTCAGTTTCAGGGCTGAAGATGTCACATATTCTAACAAATGCACTTGTACTGCCAATGAGAGAAAACTGATCCCAGTTCTAGGTCCCAGTTCTAGATAATGTGTATGAATTTTAACTGAGGCCTCATGCTGAAGAAGTCCTCTGTTTCCCTTAGACCAAAACCACCAAATGATGTCTGTTGAGTTAACATACTCTCCTTCTACGGTAAGAAGGCCTATTAACAAAACATGAGGGGGTGGTACAGAATTGAGACAGAAGATTATTTTCTGTGTTTTCTAAATTCTACTCTTACTGCCCTATTCAGAAGGCTTAAATAATAGGCGGAAAGACATATACAAGATGTCACATTTCTTCTTGAGTTTATCATCGAGACCGCATATTTATCTGCCTGTCTCTTACCTCCCACCCACCTATCTATTCATTAAACAACAAATACTTATGTAAAGCTTATCAAGTACTAGGCACTGTCCTAAGCACTTTACAAACATTAACTCATTTAATTTTCATAATATCCTCCCAAGAGTGGTATTAGTGTTACTAGGAGATCTGAGTTTTAGGCCTCACATCTGCTTTTTGAAATGACCTTGAACAAGCTCATTAGATAATCTGTTGCTTGGTATGAAAATGGAAGATAAGACCTGTTCCATAAATATCTCACAGAAATATTATGATTGGTTTAAGCAAATCTCCAAAGATTATTGAAAATAATGCTTTATGAATAAGAGCTGTGTAATCCTGAAATACAAATGGCATTAAGTAATAAGCCATTGAGAGAATTGATTCTTTTTCTCATGTTAGTGAACTATATTTTCTCAAGCCTTGATTCTCATCTGTGCTGAATTAGTGTGTAATTATTCTTAGAATAAATTTTAAATCAATGACTCCCACCTCCCTCTCAGATTGCTTGAAGTCCCCAGTGCATTATTATACAATGTTAAACCAGATATGATTAGGTTTTATTCACTGCATTTTAAAGAAGTCATGCAAAATGACTTTTAATAAATCAGAAAGAAGGAATAATATTTGGTTAAATGAAGTGTCACCACACTAATTATACACTAAAACCTCCTGCACCATTCTGTGGAATTTGGTACAAGGAGTGTCTATCAAAAACTCAAGTCAAGTACTCAAGTAATAAAAGAACCCATTTTCAGGCATCATCCTCATACAAGGATTATGACAAGGACATTTTGGCCAGGCATCAGAATATTTTATAATTGACACTAAACACGTTTTATTTAACACATGTTTATTAAACATGAGCTAGGTGTAGGATACTAAAATTGGTGTGGATGGAGAGAGAGCATTATAAAAGTGAGTGAGACCTTTCAAGGAACTATAGGGCAGAGGTGTATATCAGTGTTTCTCAAACTCACATGTGCATACTGGGGATTTTGTTACCGACAAATTTGATTTGCTGAGGTCTAAGTTGGGGACTGAAATTTTTCATTTCTAACAGGCTTTCACTATATGAAAACGATACAGATCCAAGGATCATTTTTGAGTAGGAAAGATGTACATGTTTGACTGTAATATAAGATACAATAGGAGCAGTATGAAGAGCAGAAATAACATGTTCTGAGAGAACAGAAAAAGAAGGGACCAATTCTGCATGTGGGGGTCTAGGAAGGTGTCACAAGTGAATACTTGATATGTGACCATGATTTCTCAAGTAGATTTTAGAGGGAAGAGCATTCATCAGTATGAGCTGCATGCTAG
The DNA here is from genome assembly GCF_964374135.1 of Grampus griseus. Classification (NCBI taxonomy): domain Eukaryota; kingdom Metazoa; phylum Chordata; class Mammalia; order Artiodactyla; family Delphinidae; genus Grampus; species Grampus griseus. The sequence goes on along the minus strand of NC_139003.1, from coordinate 29,176,480 downwards.
GGCACACAGGTCTAAAAGTGTGTGGATCATATGGTAGCTCTATTTTTAGTACTTTTTTAAGGAACCTCCATACTGTTCTCCATAGTGGCTGTACCAATTTACATTCCCACCAACAGTGTAGGAGGGTGCCCTTTTCTCCACACCCTCTCCAGCATTGATTGTTTATAGATGTTTGTTTTGATGATGGCCATTCTTACTGCTGTGAGGTGATACCTCATTATAGTTTTGATTTGCATTTCTCTGATAATTAGTGATGTTGAGCATCTTTTCATGTGCCTCTTGGCCATCTGTATGTCTTTTTTGGAGAAATGTCTATTTAGGTCTTCTGCCCATTTTTTGATTAGGTTTTTGTTTTTTCGATATTGAGTTGCATGAGCTGTTTGTGTATTTTGGAGATTAATCCCTTGCCACTCCTGGGCATATATCTGGAGAAAACCATAATTCAGAAAGATATGTGTATCCCAGTGTTCACTGCAGCACTGTTTACAATAGCCAGGATATGGAAGCAACCTAAATGTCCATCAATGGAGGAATGGATAAAGAAGATGTGGTATATATATACAATGAAATATTACTCAGCCATAAAAAAGAACAAAATAATGCCATTTGCAGTGACATGGGTGGACCTAGAGATTGTCATACTGAGTGAAGTAAGTCAGAGAAAGACAAATTAAAAAATATAAAAGAATGGTACAAATGAACCTATTTACAAAACAGAAATAATAGACTCACAGATGTAAAAAACAAACTTATGGTTACCAAGGGGGAAAGGGAGGTGGGAGGGATAAATTGGGAGATTGAGATTGACATATACACACTACTATATATAAAATAGATAACTAATAAGGATGTACTGTATAGCACAAGGAACTCTACTCAGTACACTGTAATGACCTATATAGGAATAGGATCCAAAAAAGAGTGGATATATGTATATGTAAAATTGATTCACTTTGCTGTACAGCAGAAACTAACACAACATTGTAAATCAACTCTACTCCAATAAAAATTAATTGAAAAATAAATAAAAGTGTATGGAGTCTCAGGGGCCAACAAGGGTCCATGTGGCTGAGAAGAAGTGGGGTTTGGGGAGTGCTGCTTTGAGGGAAAGAGCTAGAGAACTAGGTTGGGGCAGGTGTGAAGGATCTCTGTTGCTTTGCTAAGGAATTTGATCTGTATTGTGGTGGCAATGATAAGATCTGTGTTTTCAGAGGATGATTGTGGCTTTATGGAGGAAAATGGATTAATGAAGGGAAAAGAAATAGAAGCAGGGTGACTAATTAGGAGACTTTGCTAAGATAGTGAGATCTTAGATTTAGAGACTGTGATAGGATTTGGAAAGGTCAGGAAATATTTAAGAAATTCTAATTTAGGTTGGATGGGAATTGGAGATCAATGGGAAGTGGAATGAGAGACAAGTACTAGTTGAAGATGATGTTATGCTTTCTAGCTTGAGGGAGAGGAGGTGACTACACCTTTGACGATAATAAAACTGGAAGGACGGACAGGTTTTTGGTAGGAGATACAGCTTCTGATTCATATGTGTTCAGCAGGGCATCTGTCTTAGGATGTAACTGGAGATCTGAAACATAAGAAAGGTTAAGAAATGTAAATTTGAGAGTCAGTGGCAGGGAAGCAATAGCTAAAGCAATGAATGTAAATAAAATCATCAAAGGAGTTGAATTTAGAGAGAAATGGTAACAAGTGAAATGAAAGGCTAGAAACTTGGGGAGCTGCATGTATTGAGGAGGGTCTCAAACCCTGAACTTGATCTATTTTTCAGTCTTCTGTATTTTAAATACCATCGGAATTGTCTTTATCAGAGAATCCATCTTGTATAGAAAGTAATTATTTTTCACTTTCTGCATTGTAGTGCAGATTGGTTTTGTAATACAACATTCTTAGTATAAAATACTTGGTGAGATATGTAATTAATATGTGTCTAGTTACAGCCATATACTTAACAGTCATCATCTTTTTTTCTCTGGAGAATATGTTTATTCTGATTTTTTTTAAAAAAACTAAAGTCCATACTTCATTCAGATTTTTAAACTTTTACCTAATGTCCTTTTTCTGTTCCAAGATCCCATCCAGGATACATTACATTGAGTTGTCGTGTTTCCTTAGGCTTCTCTTGGCTGTGACCTTTTCTCAGACTTTATTTGTTCTTGATGACCTTGGCAGTTTTGAGAAGAACTGGTCAGGTGTTTTGATGTGCCTCAGTTGGGTCATGCCTGGTATTTTCCGATTAGTATAGGGTTATGGTTTGGGGGAGTAAGACCACGGAGGTAAAATTCTCATCATATCATATCAAGGGTATAGACTATCCACATGACTTATCACTGTTGATATTAACCTTAATCACCTGACAGGTAGTGTTTGTCAGGTTTTTCCACTGCGAATTATACTTTTATTTCCCCTTTCCATACTGGACTCTTTGGAAGGGTGTCACTGTGAGCAACTCATGCCGAAGGGCTAGGCAGTTGTGATCTACCTCCTTGAGTCTGTAGTAGCTATGAAAATTATTTGATATTTTTCCACACCAGACATTTGTCTCTTCCTCTCCATTTATTTTTTTATTCAATAATTTGTTTATATCAGTATGGACTAGTGGATATTTATTTTATACCAATATTACTTTACTTTTTTTTTGCTCAAATTGTTCCAGTTTTGACCATTGGCTCACATGCCCCTTTAACATACCTCCATCACTGCTTTTGTTCATTTGTTTGTTTGCTTGTTTGGTTTTGAGCTCTTCCTCATTTTCTGGCACTGTGATGCTCTAGGCTCATCTTGTACACTTACTTTTCCAGCCCTTGAATCAGCCATACCTCCAAGGACCCCCTGGTTCCTCTTATTGGAGAATGGAATTAGAGACCAATATCTGAGTGTTAGGTGCAGTCTGAGTTTTAAATTGCAGTCTGAGTTTTAAATTGCTGCAGAGTTCATTTCTTTCAAGGTCTCCTAAGCTGGTGAGAATTCCAGACTTGTAGAAATTTGGTAAAATGCAATAATGAGAGTTTTCTCCCAGATAAACAATAGTCTTGAAGCAGTAAAAGTTTAAACACACATGCACACACATCTAATCAGTTATACTTCAATAGAAGACTATATAAGTGGCATGAAAATCTTTTTTAAAAAAAGTCACTTTAAAGAGAACAAATGTATGGATACCAAGGGGGAAAAGGGGTGGGGTGGGAGGAATTGGGAGATTGGGATTGATACATATATACTACTGATACTATGTATAAAATAGGCAACTAATGAGAACATACTGTATAGCACAGGGAACTCTACTTAATTCACTGTGGGGGCTGAAATGAGAAGGAAATCCAAAAAAGAGGGGAGATATATATATCTCCGATTCATTTTGCCATACAGTAGAAACGAACACAACATTGTAAAGCAACTATACTCCAATAAAAATTATTAAAAAAAAAAAAAAGCCTATGGGACTTCCCTGATGGTCCAGTGGTTAAGACTCTGAGCTCCCAATGCACGGGGCCTGGGTTTGATCCTTGGTCAGGGAACTAGATCCCGCGTGCTGCAACTAAAGATCCTGGATGCCGCAACTAAGAGCACGCATGCTGCAACTAAGACCGGGTACAGCCAAATAAATAAATAAATATTAAAAAAAAACAAACAGAAAAGAAACAAACAAAAAAAACCTATAGAAGGAAACTTTAGCAAGCCTTCTAAAGTAAACATTTCTTGAATTTATTTCATAGAAATAAACTGATCTATTTCTTTTCATGCTCTTCTTAATGAAAAGTTCCTTTAGAACAGGAGTCTTTTAACTTTTGCAAAAGTCTAAGCATAGTGTTGCTTTCTTTTTTACGTGGGCCTCTCACTGTTGTGGCCTCTCCCGCTGCACAGCGCGGGCTCCGGACGCGCAGGCTCAGCGGCCATGGCTCACGGGCCCAGCTGCTTCGTGGCATGTGGGATCTTCCCGGACCGGGGCACGAACCCGCGTCCTCTGCATCGGCAGGCGGACTCTCAACCACTGCGCCACCAGGGAAGCCCAGTGTTGCTTTTTTGAACTTGTGAGTAGGTTAGAAAAATTTCAGGAGTTCAAAACTCTTCACAGAAACAACCTCCAAACCTCTCTTAGGGCAGAAAACTGGTAGACATTAGGGCAGGAAAACCTTATCCCTAGTGTGCATTTAAAACATCAAGGGAGAGAATGGTTTTGAATTTCTCTGTGGTGAAACACAAAGTTTTCATCATCAGCTCTTAGAGGTTAAGGAGCCAGAGGCATAACAAGCAAAAATCCATGACCAGAGTCTTGGGGCAAGAAACCAGATTTAATTAGATTTTGTGACCATGTTATATAATGCTTTGAAAATCTCAAGTTTCAATATATATGATTTCTTTTAAAATGAATTCTGAAAATTGAAATATATAATCCAATAAACATCTACTAAGTGTCTACTATAATCAGTGTTATATACAAGAACTTGAATGTTTGTTGTCCTTAAAGAAAAGCCATGAATAAAATTAATTAAGTATGGGTAGATCCATCGTATTAAGAATACAGTTAAGGGAACAGGTTAATGCAGCTTGGTTCAGGAATGGCTAATTTATATTCAAACGATCTTGTGGTAGAATCAAGCATAGAACCCAATTTATTATTAATAAGTTAATAATGTATTCAATAATGTAAACTATCCACTAAGTCTGGTAAAAGAAGGATACAGAGAAAGGAAGACTTTATTATGTGATAAGAATCTTATAGTTGTGAATAAAAGGCTGTACAAAGGGAAGAGTGAGCATGTAAAATATCCTGTTATAAAGGAATTTTATGTATTATTTAATAATTGCTATATTATAAAGGAATATTATGTATTATTTAAAAATTAAACATTTTCAGTATTTCACACTGAAATAAAACAAATTTTAGGAAATCATACTACTGTATCCTTAAGGAATATAATAGTATAATACTATAAATAAGTAAATGAGACTTGGCTTTAGTAGCTATGTATCTTAAAAGTTCCTGGACAAGTTTCTTTTCCAAGTCATACTTTATAAATCTTTTCTGCTTCAATCAAATGTATGTGGTCACAGAAAAGTTTCTAATAAGTAAAGCACTTGGAATCTGCTATTAGTTTTCATAATTAATATTATAATTCTTTAAATGCAATGACTGGTTACCTTTGTTTTTTTTATGTACTTCTCTCCTTCATTCTTACTAAGAACCAAAATGTATTTTTATGTCCTTTTTAAAAAAACTACTCTAATATTTTTTCTTATTATTCATCCATTTTTAATTTTTACAAAAATATTTCAATATCCTAGCATTTTATCGAGTCTTAGTTATTGGTCTACTGCTCACATTCAGTTATTCATTCATCTATGCATTTAGCAAATAGGTAGCAAATACTTGTTAAATTCCAGCCACTGTTGTAGATACTGAGAATACAGCAGTGATTAAAATAGGCCCTGTTCTGTCCTCGTGAAGCTCACATTCAAATGGGGATAGACAGACAATAAACAAATAGATAAGAAATACATAATGTGTCAGATGATGATAGATGCTATGGAGAAAAGTAAAGCAGGAATAGACCTGTCATTCCTTGAGAATAAGCAGCATGTATAAGAATGATGCTATCTCAGAGCTCTCCGTTGTTCTCTGGGTTGAATTACTGATCCAGTAGACTTTATCAATGAGGAGGTCATTTGAGAGCCAGGAACGATTGTTTGCTTTACATGACAGCCTGACTATGAGAAACTGGAAATATTCTAAAGGCAGCCTCACTCCTTAGGGCAGATGCTTGATTAAAACAAAAACAAAAAGCTTTAAAAATAGCTCTTACTTTTAACACTGAGATGTTAGGTGGTTCCTGAGAATGCTTAGAGAAGGATAAAAACTATAGTCAGTGCCATATTATGTCTGAATTAATAAAGCTGGACCCTGACATCTCCTTCTAAAATTGTCTGTGGAGTTTTCATTGCTTCCAGACCCAACACTATGGAGGCATGATAATGAGCAATAATGTTCTACAGTTTATGGGGAGAATCCTATAGATTTTTCACGTTGAGATGGAGAATGGAACACCCACATCCTGTTTTCTAAGAACTATGTCCTATGACCTCTCTATTTAAGGGCTTGGCTAGCCTGATCTGGGAGCTTGTCCTGCTCTGGTTTCTTTGTGACAGGGAAAGAAATCATTTTAACCATCAAAAAAAAGCTGAGAAACTTTTAGAGGTTTCTTTTCAAAAGTAGGTAGAAACCCAGTTAATATTTATAGTTCCTGAGTACATGTGCAGTTGAGAGCTATCTCCTTTTACACATGAATATTTCTCTTACTTCAATTACCAGTGGTATCGCTAATAATGTTTTAGGATGCTGTTGCTGGGTGAGGGTCTAGGAATACCTGAGTTATACCTGTTATAGTCTTTTTCCTCCAAGGTCCCAAAGGAAAATAGATACTGGACAGTAGTTGAGAAAATACCAAAGCTAGATAGTTCCTCTTTGTCTCAGTTTCTTCTTCTGTAAAGTATGTGTCATAATAGTTTCTACTCCACAGTGTTGTTGGAAGTTCTGCATAAGTTAGTACATATAAGGCATCAAAAACTAAGTGTCTCTGTTGCCTCCCTGTTTTTTGAAGCAATAATGATGTAATGATCACAAACATGGCTTCTGGAGCTAGACTTCCTGTATTCAAATTCTCTTCCCATCACGAACTAGATGGCTGACCTTGGGCAAGTTATTTAACCTTTCTGCACTAAAAAAAAAAAAAGAAAAAGTATATCCAGCAGGGTACTGTACAAAATAAATTAATTAATGCAAATACTCGGAACAGTACCTGGCATACTCTTAAGTACTCAGGAGCTAATTGCTGTTGATTCATTACCACTACTACTGCTCCTATTCCTTATTTATTAGTGTGGCCTTGGCGCCCAAATCCTAATGCAGTATTCTGAAGAGTTAGGCTGGGTCACATAAAGGTCTCCTTTCCCTGTGCCAGGAAAACCTAAGAAGCCATCATCCAAATTGGCCAGGATCTGCTTTGCCTGTTTTTTCCCGAATCTAAATCTTTTTTTTTTTTAAGTTACTTTTTATTGGAGTATAGTTGCTTTACAATGTTGTGTTAGCTTCAATCCAAATCTGACTTCTCAGCTCTTACACTAATGTCGACCTTCAGGGGACAGAAGAAACACATCAAGTAAGACCAACACCAAAAATGTTTGCCTCGGTGCCTAGAAAGAGCCTGTCCTGGGCCACGTATAACTGTGGCAACAGCCCTGAGACAGACTGAATGTGGAAAGAGTCCAAAGAGAGAGTGTGAACAAGAAAGAAACGAAGGCAGGTCCACCTAGGAGTGGGACCTGGTCCACTTTAGCAATCCAACCAAAAAGACATAAGGGAAAAAGATGGCTACAGGCCAATCGGTTTTTTCCAGGCTTGTTAGAGAAAGAACGACTCGAAGAGGCCACACTTCAGTCCTTGCCAACTTTAACATGGCCAACCAAATGTCTTTGGAGTTGAAGTGACCTTATTCAACCGTGCGAAAGAGCACAGCCAAAGATGGAAAGCAAAGGGTATGTTCAGACATCCTTTAAAGACCAACTGAGCAAATATCAACTGCCTATAGTCATCTCAACAAAACCAATTTACCTAATGAACAAGCCTAATTCATTGAGAGCTAAAGCATGGAACATCAACTTGCTGAATGAACAATTCATGGAAGACTGACAAACCAGTGTTTTATACCAGTTCTAAGGACTGTTTGCTGCTACTAAAGGCAGAGCCCAGGCAGAGTTTGGGCCAGGTCGGGCCACTAAGGTAAACTACAGAAAATGTGGGAAGCTGGCCTCAGCTGTCAGTGGCTGCCTTGTAGGATATGAACCCAAAACTTCTAAGTTTTCAAATGAAAGCTGAAATCTGGATTTTTATGTGAATTGTGCTAACATTTGCGTTTTGACAAACGCTTAAAATTAAAAACAAAAACAAAACAAACACTGTGCAGACCAAATGCACCCTATATGTGGGCATTACACCCCCTGTGTGCCTGCAGTCTGCAGTCTCTGCTGTACGCATTTTCCACTAAACACTCATGCTTTTAGGTTGTTGAGCGTGGCCCCAAAGCTTCACAGTAAACAGTAATTTGTAATCTTGTTGAGGAACAAATTTGTATCCCAGATGCTCCAAGGTTGACTTCTGAATGTTATTTACTTCACTAGTGAGTATGCTTTGCTCTCTGCCCAGTTTCTAGATTTCAGTATGGTTTTGGGAGGTTTTTAAACCAAGCTTGAATTCATAGCACCACTCATAAAACAAATAAAGCTTTTTTCTTTAAAAAAGGGCTGTGGGAATCAGGCAACGGAGTAGATTTCTAGATAGAAATGAAGAGAAATTGAAAAGGTCTACTTTAACTAGAAAATTGAACTAGGAAATAGAGATTTGGAAGTTTGATGTGGAATTCAGCAAGGGTAACAGTAGGAATTTTGAGTGGAAACAATCAGCATTTTTTTCAGACCGTGGTAGCAAGAATTAGGCAAGAAGGATATGAAGAGATCGCTGAAAATTTTTGGTTATACTTTACTTCATTTTAAGAGGAAATTGATGTGCTCTATGGTATTTTTGAAATATTAACTTTTCACTTAAAATATTAATTAAATATTTTTGAGAGATGAGGGGTAACCTTATGAATATCAAGAAATTGTGTGATGCTTTATAAGTTAGCCTAAATTCTTTTTGATGTTTAGATTCCTTATAGCTGCTAAGGGCAGTGACTGTCTGCCCTTTTGTTTTGCTATTTACTTTCATATTTCTAGTACAGTGTTCAGCTCAGAGGAGGTTCTTAATAAACTGAATACTTTGAATTATTTAAATGTGTCTCCAGTTTCAAACATTTATGGCTTAAATATGTATTTCTTTCTATCAATTCTAGAAATTGTGTGCATGCCTTGGGTAGTGAAGGGGGGCATGCTTCAGACTTAGAGGAATATAAAACATACTGTTTTTTAACTCCCAAACAATGCAGTCCATAATATGAAATTCCTCTTTCTCTGCATATTCTTATCTTCTTCAAATATTTAGTTGTGTATATTATAACAGGAAGTTTCCTCTAGGGCTTTAGTGTTTCCTGGTCTAGAAGTAATATCAAATGAAAATAGTCTCTGTGTTTTCCCTTTTGAATCCATATCAAAGGTTTTGGCTGAAAATGCCAGGTGCACATTTAAAATAAAGTATTGGAATCATCATAGAGTATTAGGTTTTGGCCATTGGAATCTGCTTGTAGTTTCCTTCAAAGTGAGAGTGCATGGGACAGGGTAGACCCTTGACACCTAAGGCCTGATGGCTATTACCTGGATGAGTTCTCTCCCAACTCCCAATCAACAACATCATTTCTCCTTGTTCTTTTGAACTATTTGCTATCTTCCAGCATCTTGAGATACATCAAGCAAACAGAGAAGCTCTAGGACAAGAGCTCAGTTAACTTGAGTTCAGTTGTCTGGATCCTTTTGTTTGGCAGAGAGGTTTCCCTTCCAGCAACAGGACAACTATAGAGGGACCAATAGCTTAGACAGCACAGGACTTGTCAAATGGAAAAGGACTTGATTAGTGCAGGGTAAAATTTCATTCCTAATTGTCATAGATATTCTTCCTCATCAACTTTTATTTTCCTGTATAATTCTTCTTTGAAAGCATTATGCTCTCAAGTGAGAAATTCTAGGAAATTTTTAAAAGATAGAATTTGGAGGCATTGGATATTTTCTAGCTTTTTGAAGCCACTAATAACGCAGTAACTGACTTGTGAGGTCTGGCATAAATAGTTACTTGAAGGAACATTTATCTTAGTATTGATCAACAAAAGATGCCATGTGTACAGCAATTGCTTCATTTTCTAAACCAGATTTCCATCCAAAATGGAAACGTTTCCCAGGTAGTACCAATTCTTTTATATATTACTTAGTGTTCTTTTTCTGTTTTTTTTTTTTCTTGAGATAGATATTTCTATATTGTTTCTGAAGTAATGTGTTTACTACCCTATCATTAGCTAGTTATTCATTCATGCATTTAACAAATATTTCTAAAGCATCAGTTATATGCAAGGTAAGCTGATACAAATTTATGTAAATAGATCAAAAAGAATAAGGGGGCTTCCTTGGTGGCGCAGTGGTTAAGAGTCCGCCTGCCGATGCAGGGGACACGGGTTCGTGCCCCGGTCCGAGAAGATCCCACATGCCTCAGAGCGGCTGGGCCCGTGAGCCATGGCCGCTGAGCCTGCGCGTCTGGAGCCTGTGGTCCGCAACGGGAGAGGCCACAACAGTGAGAGGCCCGCATACCGCAAAAAACAAAAAAAAAAGTAAGGGAAAATAAACCCATATATAGCCACATAAATGTTAATTTTTAAGTATTCAATTACTTATGCAAGAATGTACTCTGCTGAGATTATTTTGGCAAGTAACTATGATTTATTGACAAAGAACTTTGTTCTTGGTGAAATAGATGAAATATCATTTCTTTAGTCTGTGTTATACTCTGTATTTTAGAGTCAACTCTGTCTATAACTAGAACACAAATTCCTTTTAGACTAAACCTATCTTAAATTTTTAATTAAATTTTATTTTCTACCTAACATAACTTTTTCTTTGTAAGAAAACTTATAAGAGCATTTTTTAAATTTATTTATTTAAGTTATTTATTTTTGGCTGCGTTGGGTCTTCGTTGCTGCGTGCGGGCTTTTCTCTAGTTGCGGCGAGCGGAGGCTACTCTTCGTTGTGGTGAGCAGGCTTCTCATTGCAGTGGCTTCTCTTGTTGCGGAGCATGGGCTGTAGAGCACAGGCTCAGTAGTCGTGGCGCACGGGCTTAGTTGCTCCACGGCATGTGGGATCTTCCCAGACCAGGGCTCGAACCCATGTCCTCTGCATTGGCAGGCGGATTCTTAACCACTGCACCACCAGGGAAGCCCCTTAAGAGCGTTTTTGGTTTTCAAGATCTATGAAAATAATGGTAATACGGAGGCCCAGAACAAAATGTTCGATGTTTTGACTTCATATCGTTATAACTCTCTCATCTCTTAAAAGACTTTATAATTTTCTTTCCTCCAAATCTCCAATTAAGATTTTATAAATTTATAAAATTAGTGATTTGAAACATTCTAATTTTAGTCTTTTAAAGGAATTTTATGATATAACTTAAGATAATTGGATTTTCCCTAGGATACAATATTAAAGTGTTATTTCTGCTTAATTAGAAAAGGTGAATTTTAGTTACTTTGAATATATGCTTTTAAGTATATTCAGAATCATTGTTACTTGTGTTTTAGGATTTAAATAATTACATTCTTTAATCTGAAGAAGTAAATGGTGCCTTTAAAAATCTGATAAGAAATTGTTTGTTTTTCCATACTCTTTTGCTATTAGGTGATTTGGGCTCTTGGGATCTGCTCGTTTGCCTGTCTTCTGGGAAAGCTGGTGGAAAACCTTGCATATCCAAGGAAGACATGTGCCAGTTAGGTTTGCATCAAAAGGTAAACATTCTTTTTCAAAATGTGCACAGGTTTTTATCAGATCTATGAACATTAACACCAGTACTTCCTGGTCCATAATGTTGAAAAAAAAAAAAGTATTGAAAAACTGGAACTGTTGAATCTTTGGAGAAAGTTTCAATGGCCATGCCTTATACACTTTACCATAAATTTTCACCATTTGGGTTTGATAAGATCCCCTTCAACTTCGGCTGCTGCCAATAAGGATCCAGTTTTAGCTAGTGGGACCCAAAACTTGACCTTGAAATACATAGCCCATGGAGTGTTGCTTACCCTGGCCACCTGTTCATCCAAAGTAGTAAAAATTTTATTTACTAGATCCCTATTTTGACTTTTCAAACTTAAATTGATATCCAGAATTATAACAAATATATATAGTTTTTGTTAACTTTTAAAATTGACATCCTATATCTACTATCGTGTGTAAACTTTTATAAATGCTTCTAGAAAAATTAACTAAAAATTATCAGATGCCTACAATGTGCTAGTGACTGTGTTGGAAAATTTGCATATGCTCTGTTTTTGGTAACTTTAACAAATCTGTGAGAAAAGTGTCAAAGCCAATAGCTATTTTTCAATGGTAAAAGAGTACTATAGTAGCTACTGTGATCATTTGATATTTCTGCAATTGACAGTTGTGATCACTCCTTCTTCCTTCTAACTCTTTCCTTCCTTGACCTTTAGACTGAGCACATTCTTTCGCTTCTTCTTGTACATCTTTGGCCATCCTTTCTGTGTCCTTCAGAGCCACCTTTTCTCTGTCCGTTCTTTAAATGCCTCTGTTCCCCAGCACCACCCCTAACGTTTCACCTACCATTTGTAATTGATGACTCCCAAATCTACATCTAAAGTTCAAAGCAGTTTCCCATGCTTCAGGCTTGCGTGTGTAACTACCCACTGAGCATCTCCACTTAGATGTCACATAGGACCTCAGACTCAAGGTAGAGAAAATGAATTCATTATTTTCCCTGGTAAACTCACTTCTGTGCTTGCATTTAGAAGCTCTGCAGAATTGCTCTGCTGGTCATGAGCGTGATTAACCACTCTGTCACTTCCTAAGATAGAAATCTGGCCTTCACCTTTGAGCCCTTCCTCTCTCTTGTCATCTGCATTCTATCAATCATGAATACTAAGGAATTTAACTTCTAAATAGTTCTCAAATATCTTACCTACTCTCCATTCTTACTACCTTTATCCTGGGCAGACAGTCACCATGTATAACCAGGACAATTGCTGAATCCTCCTCACTGATTTTTCTGAAGCAAGTGTTTTGCTCCTGAAATCCATCGGGCTCTCAGTTATCAGAGTGAAAAATAGAAAATGCTGAATTAACCTGGTTACTCCTGTGCTTAAAATCTTGCATGGCTTCTCATCAGCTACAGGATAAAGTCGACAATATTTGCTGTGTGTATCAGTCAACCTCCCAGCAGGAAACAAATGCCATACTCCAAAGGATTTAACTGAAGAGAAACTAATGAAAGAGCTATTTACAGAGCTTTTGGCAGGATAAGAGAAACAAAAAAGATTAGAGGCACCCAGGGACCAGCAACATCATAAGGTTTTACCACCCTTGGTCTGAAGAAGGGTGTGTACAACAGAAGGAATTGTATAGCAAAACCAAATAAGAGCCGGAGCCAAGAAAGAGGGATCTGTGGAAAGGAGCTATAAACATAGGGGAACATAGCCATTGCCAAATCATAGCCCTGCAGAGAGGAAGCCAGGAAGATTCTCTACTCCTACCTTCCAATCTCTTGCCAAGGCCTCCTCCTGAGAACAATTCTAAGTGCTTACATATTTGTTTATATACGTTCTTTACATATGAAGAGACTGAAGCACAGAGAGATTAAGAAAATTACTTAAGTCCTCCTGGCTAATAAATGAAGCATCTAGGATTCAAACTCTGGAAGTCTGACTTTAAATTCTGTGTTCTTAACTATATCACTATAGAGCCTTTCTAAATAAATATTTAGCTGCTGCACTTAAAACCTATTCTAATGAATATTCTTAAAGAATACACAAATTCTAAATGATACATTTAGATAACTGTCACTTTGGAGCATGAATAATTTGAAGTTTTGTGAACCGTGACTTATTTATGTAAACATAAATATTCAAAACAGAAGTTGCTTCAGATTTGTTGGGTACGTGTTAGGATTGTTAATGACCTTAGAATGAACAAAGAAAGGGCACCTGCTCAGATGAGGATTACTCACCTCTTCAGAGCTTTGGAATTTAAGTGCTTAATGAAAATGATCTTAAGGTCTGTTATAGATGATGAATGACCAGGAGTCTCTCTAGCCAGGAGGAAGGTAACAGGAATTTAAGACTGTATTGGTCTGTGTGATGCTGAGTGAAGCAAGGTCCACTATTTGGGGTGACACTAAGTTTAGTAAGTGGAGCTCTGTCTCACCTCTAACAGGTCCTGGTATTTCAGGAGCAGAGAAATTCGTTTCTAGTTCTGAATGTGTGTAGGATTAGCAGTCCCTGAATCTGGGATGCTGTTTTTAGTACTTGGAGCACTGAGAACTACTGAAATGGCTCTTATTTTACAGTGTGCTAGGACATTTTCAGGTGACCGTGATGGAGTGATAATTACCTGGGAGAGACATGGATGATAATAAGACTTTTTTCTTTGATTAGCTGGTTCCCTTCTTGCCATTAATTCTCTTCATTATGGATGACACTGAACAGCTTTCAGAGAAGGTCTGATTTTTGATAAAAGATATGAACATCTGTACAGATCTAATGAAGAAAAAGGACAGTTCCCTAAGATACAATGTGACATGTGTGTCACTCTCAATGTTCATGAGTGACCAAAAAAAATTTTTTTCCCTGGGTGCTTTCTTACACTTTATATAAATAGCTCATCTCACATGTCTACTTTCCTTAATGAGTTAATGGTATTACTGTAGTTTTAGTTTTTTTGAGTTATAAATACTTTCTGAATGTTTATAATTAACATCATACTGTTGCTCTTATTAATGAAATAAGTCTCAAAATAAGAATGATTTTTTTTTTTTTTTACTTTTGCTTCCGACGGTATGTAATGAAAACAATTTAGATTACCACAGAGTAGGATTGAAATATTTTTAAATGCACACTTCCTTTCTCCCAGTTTGATCTCAGAAATATTCTAGGGCCCAAATGTCATTATCATTTTTTTGTATGCATTCTAATCCTTTCAAAGATACAGAAGCTTCTGTGCCAAGAAAAACAGCTGTCTATATAAAATACACATACGCGCACACACACACACACACACACACACACACACACACACACATAAAGCATTCAAACTCAGTACAAAATTGGTATATATTAAAAATGACTGTTGGGGTGGTAATGATGTGTCAGTGTAGCTTCATCAGTTGTAACAGATGTACCAGTCTGGGGGAGATGTTGATAATGGGGGAGGCTGTGTGTGGGTCGGGGGGAGTGGGTATATGGGAAATCTCTGTACCTTCTGTTCAATTTTGCTGTGAACTTAAATTATATTAAAAATAATTATTGCAGTATTAAGCTGGAGGAGCTCATCGTATAGAAGTCAGCTAATCCCAGTGAAAACTTCTTTATGTTCCACTTGATAATGATGCAAATCTTATATATTTTATGATGTACATAAAAATAATAAAAAGCACTAGGATATTGAAGAACATTATTAGGTTTAACAATTAAAAAGTTAATTAAGAAAGTTAATATGTGTAATAAAGTTGATTTAGCACAGCTGTAGGACCCATAGCCTTGTATGTGTTTATTTTTTTGTGCCAAGTTATTTAGTTTAACTGCTTAGCTTGGTGCTCAGTTCCAGAGTAGAACAGAGACGATAGTTCTAGTGTCACGTGTCACCATGGTCGGGTCATCTTCTTCTACTCTGTGAATTCCAAAGATGTGCTTTGGAGGAAAGAGCAGTGGAAGAGGTTATTGCGTAGGGGATGGGAAAGTGAGAGCAGTTGCTTCCTTTGGCTTGACTCTGGTTTTTTGAAGCAAATGCTTTGTTGACCCTGAGTCAGTTCATCGTTGTGACCCAAGGTCTCATGTGAAAAGTCATCTCTGATATGACACAACAACTACCCTTGTATCTGAAATCTGTGCAAGCTGTACTCTGTCTTTGCAGCATTTACACACATTCTTCTGGCCCGTTAGTTCAGTTACTGTTATCCATTTAATCAGGGCTGTGCTAGTCCTTTCAGTTTGTAGAGGTCAGGACGGCATAAAAGGGATGCTCTAAACGTCTGCAAGGCCGGCACATTTACTCTGAGCCCTTCAAGAAGTGGGAGAAGGTTTTCAATAGGACCTGTGTCCATACACAGCCTTCACTACTACTTACCTAATGCTGCTGCTTTTTCTTGGCCCTTCTATCGTTAAAGCTTCTATTTAGTCAATAGCAACTGAGTGATTTTTTTCCTTAAGTGGAGGAAAATGGTTCAAGTTTATTGACTTTTAAACCTTTTCACAATCTAATTTAGAAAGGTTCTTTGTGTGTTAACAATAACAGCAAAACCCCCAAGCCTCTAGGATGGGTTCCCCAGACCTTTGCAGTCATGCTCTGTCCCTCCCTCCAGCCAGTCTTAGGCTGAACTGAAAACTTCAGGACTTTATGAAAGCCCTTCTTCTTTTCCTACATTTAGACTCTAAAATTGATCACTTTTGAATTTGAGAAATGTAGACATCCCTAAAATCTAAAGTGTACTATACACTTTTCTCAATTCTCATATTCACAAGAGCGGATTCTGCTGAAGCCTGGGCTTTATTTATGCATGACCTGGGCTGAAGTTTACAGTTTGCTGAATAAACGGATAGAGTTAACAAAATTGCAAGGGTTAGAGAACTTTTAAACGATGAACTGTTTCAAAGCACTTTAAATGAATCCTTTTTTAAAAACTACAGCTTATGACTGAATTATTGAATTGATCAAAGCTTAGAGCGGAAGTGGTATTTAGAGACCCAAGGCTCTATTTTACAAATGGAGAAAATGAAAAGAAGTAAAGTGACGGGCTCAAGGTTCTGATTTTGTTACATGCCAGAAGTGGGACTACAGCTCATGTCTCTGGTTCCCTCTCTTTTCTCCAGCTGCAGCTGAGTTCTTTTTATCCAGTCAGGCCAGCCGGCCACAGTAAAGAAACTCTAATACGTTTTTAGGGTAGAGTGAATTAATTTGAAAGTAATCAATAATTGCTCAAAAATGAATCTGATTTTCAAGCTGATTTACACTGACTCTTTCTGTTGGTTTTAACGAGGTGTTACCATGTTTGGCATTATTTGGGGGATTTAGCTGAGAATAGCTAATCTGTCAATTCAGAAGAGGAGGGAATTAAGCTTGCTTGTATCTTTTCTTTAAAAATTAAAAGATATGTTTGAGTTTATGACAATATTTATGAAGCTTTCTAAGAATAAATTTTTGTTAAAATATAGTTTTGTGGTGACTGGGTTTTATACTCGAAAGCAGTAAATACCCTTCAGTATGAAGTGAAAACTATAAATGCTAACAGGTTTAGCATTGAATTACCACTAGATGTCCGTGATTCAAATCATTGAGGGCCTTTGGAACTTGGGCGTGTAGTTGACTTTGAGGAATGTTTAGTACTATTTTTTGCCAAAGCAAAATGTGCAACTATCAAGTTAGTAGTGTTACTCTACTTGCCATAATGACATAAATTTTTTTCTAGCAAATTTCATGGCTTTGAAATATATCAAGGTTTTAACAAGTATTCCCCAATATTTTGAAGATTTCTAAGGGTACGTTTTTATTTTATGTTATCAAATAAACCACTCTATTATTTTGGATTTTAATGTTGACTTACAGAGATTTGAAAGTAGGAGGTGGGTGGTGTAGACAGTGCTTCACATCTGTACCCTGTAGGCTGTTTGTATTTTCTTTGCTTTAGCAGAGAATGCCTAACTCACTAGAATCGTTTTTATTCCTTTCAGGTAAACATATTACCAGAAATACAACATCAGCTTTGCAGAAGGGAAGGATTATGTCAACTAATTAGAAAATTTCCAGGTAATCTTTCATTTGCCTCCTTATGCATAAACCTGTGAGATATATAGGATTCCTCAGCAGACACCGACTAAGGAGCTCTCAGATCAGCATACTAAACTCCTTTGTTTATCAATTCCACTATCACCAATCTTCCAGAATCCACAAGGTTTTGCCAATGGGAGGACCTTGATAATAAGGAATAACACAAAACACTGATATTCTTTCTTTTAGATTTGCCTTCTAACTTTCTAGATGAATATTCCTTTTCTTCCTATGTATTTATTTTCAAAATAATTGCTGCTTCATATTTAAAACAATTATTATAGTACTTCTTAATTATACAAAACTTGAGGTTTTAAAAAAATGTATTTCTTTATGTTAAGTGACTCTGATCTTAACAATTTTGTTTCTTCTTTCTGAAGTGCTCTCAATTTGTCTTGACAACTTTAGAAATTTGGGACAAAAATTACCATCTCACTTCCTCGTAGAATCCCAGAGTGTAAAAAACACATCAGATGGCATATGAGTCTTCATAGATGAAATTATAGCCTACTTGAAAACCCATCAG
Organism: Grampus griseus; assembly: GCF_964374135.1. Taxonomy (NCBI): domain Eukaryota; kingdom Metazoa; phylum Chordata; class Mammalia; order Artiodactyla; family Delphinidae; genus Grampus; species Grampus griseus. The sequence goes on along the minus strand of NC_139003.1, from coordinate 29,158,428 downwards.
TGAAAGAGTTCCTCACATTTCTAGTTTAAAACCCACTTAATGTTTAATAGTTATGCCCCTAGAAAGTATTGCACTATATAATTAAAATTTAAATCCACATAATTTAAATTATGTTTTTAAAAATTAATTTGTGTCTGAGTTGAATCAGAAAATTGGTATCTTAACCCATCAGCTTTTCCATGGGGTTTCTGCTTCTACATCAAACATTAACCACATTGGCATATCCCATTATAAAGACTACAGTCTTCTATTGTCATTTACCAAGGATTAAAATAAAATAAATATAAATCAGCAATTAATCTTTCAATTTAAGATTTGTTTAAAATAAATACTTGTTTAAAATACTTGTTTAAAATAAATAATAGCTTGTTTAAAATAAATAATACTTGTTTAAAATAAATAATAGCTGTATAAACCTGGTTCTGCAGTTATCATTTTATATGACAGGTGTATCTGACTCCCTAATCTCTTTGTTTTGTTTTTGTACACTTTAGCTGGATAGCTTTTTATTTTATAAAAAAAATAAGTAAAGTTTTCGTGAGAAGCAAGTAAAATATTCCCATTAATGCATTATTAATAAGTATCTAGAAATCCTTTAATTAAGGCAATTTGAACAACATTTGTTTATGTTTTGACCAGAATTAACATACTTTTAAAGTATGTTTTTCTTTCTTGCTGTTTACATTTCAAAATGATTGATTAGCACTGGAGTTAGCAGAATAGAATCATAATAATGAAAATCTGTTTGTAGCCAGAAATGGATTACCAGTTTAAAAAAATTCCCCAAACAACTCTTACCTAAGTTTATATTTTGCTTCCATAAAGTTAAAAAGTTTTTTTTCTGTCTTTTTCCTTTAAACATTTTTTTTTCTCAAGAACATCTGTAAGTTCCAGACACATGTAGTCCTTTCCCCACTCTGTCTAGTTTGTAATTTTCTATTTATCTCTGTGACTAACAAGGTAATTTCATGGAATATACAGCCTTTTTAATCGAATTATTTCTCCTGTAATGTTATCTTTCTGTAGCTGAAGATAATTTTCTTAGATGTGTAGCTTTGAAGCAATATGTCTACAACATTGTTTTCTGATATAAGCTTTATAAACAATAGCTTATGTTAGAGACTCTGGCTATGAATATACAGTATACACTATAAAATCAGTATTCACAAGATTAAAAAACACGTTATTTGTTGTGAATGCTGAATATTTAATATTGAATACAGATTAGATAGCATCATGCCGGTACCTAAAGTTATTTTAAAAAGTAAGGTGTTATTAAAAAGATAGTAAAACTAAACATAATACTATATACTTTAGCCATTTTATTTAAAGCCTAAGTGGCCCATACTGTTTTGAGCTGTGTTTCATTTAAAGACAGGCAAAACACAAATTTTGAAACCATAGATTTTTAGCTCCACCGCCTATTAGCTGTGTGAGTTAAATTTGGGGTTTGTTGGTTTTTGTTTTTGTTTTTTAATCTATATAGTGAGTAGAGTGAGACCCATTTCACAGATTTAATTTAAAAAATAAAGTGTAGCTACAGGTATGTCTGTGTGTGTATAATTTTATTTGAAGAATGAAGCATATTACAATATATATGTATTATGTACCTCCAAAATGGTAACTGGATGATCCTAGATTTGAAAAGTCCATCAACAGGCCTTTCAATATTTTCTCTCTACATATGATTGATTATCACTACAGTTTTATGTTTCTGTCAAAAACTGTGAGGAGTCTGAGATTCCACCTACTTCTAAGCTCACAAGTCTGCCTGCCACAGTTTCATGGGAGCTGGCAGAAGACGGGAGACTCCTGGGTCAGAGACAAATCACTTTATTGTTTGTAGCAATAGCAGCAGACAGATTATCAGCATTGACACTGGTTCACTGAATCCCAGCTCCCGCAGGGCAAGTGAAGAGGGCTAGGAGGTGACACTTGTATACTAAGTGGTTTGCATTTCCAGAGCAGAACTCTGACCTTAGGGAGTTTGAATGTTCCTAATGGTCAGTGAGTATGCCTGCCCTTTGCCTCAGAGAGAGACATTATTTTTGTTATACTGGACAGAAACTTCTCTTTGCTCTGGAGTGAGACACCATCCCTATCTTTCAAGGTTATCTGCTGCATAAATATCTTTGAAAAGATAGTTCAGAACAGATTGTCAGTGCCTCTGTTTGCAAACGATGCAAAAATGTGAAAGATTCATGGAGAAGTATCTCCTAACCATTTCAGAGAAGAATACCTGACAGGTTTTAGCTCTGAAGCTTAAACAATGTATAATTCAGAGCAAGATTTAAAGCCTGGTTGTGCTTCAGTTTTTTTATCTATAAAAATAAGACATTTGGCAGTGATCGATAATGGTGAGATTTCATGATTCCACCGTGCCTTTTTCCCATACAGACGCGCTCTCCCAGGCTTTATCTTGAGCAGTAGGTAGAGACAAGGATGCTATGAATGGAGGGATGATCATCCTGATAAATCTGAGTGGGACCTTGCAAGTGTGGCAGGACAAGCAGAGTTTGGGCCAGATATATATGGGAGCGTTTGAAGACAGAGTGTCAGACTAAGACAGTCTGTTCCGTTCCCCAACCACACAGAGTGTACCTGCCATTAAACTTGGGACTCACATTGAAAGGCACAAATCCATGGAATTTTTACTGGCTAGCACAAAGGTTTATTTTTATCTTGCCATTTAATGCTTTGGTGTTTGAAATCAAATGTTTTCATTGGCCCAAACTTTCTGCTAATGGTTTTTGTTGCTTTTTATTGTTTGTTTTTTTTTGATAAAAAGTTTTTTTCCCCTATATTTGAAATATAAGTACAAAACAGAACATCACAGAAACTGTTTTACTTGGGTTGTTGTTTTTGTTCTCCTTTATGATATCCAAGAAGCCCTGGTTAGGAGTGTGCCAAAGTTTTGGCTATTTCTCATTCTTTCCAGTAGTTTTATCTTAGTTCTGAGCACTGGCTTTTACATGAAATTTGAAATGTACCCAGACTCGTACTCAAAGACAGCATTTTGAACATTTTAGGATCTCTGGCCTCATCTTTTTAGTAATGTGAGTAACATAAAAAATGAAAAGGAAAATGATAAATAGAATTTACACATTCTGTTGTATCGAAACAAGTGTAGACTTTAAAAAATTATAGATATTTACTACCAAATATAAAATATATCTTTAAATAACATAATTGAACTTATTTTAAAATATTGACCAATAATAGCTTTTATCTCACATGGAACTGATGATTGTTTTTAAAATTCTAGGTCTAAAAAATTCTGTTTATCATATGATATCAGTGAAGTATTGTCAGGGAAGCAAATAGCCTAGCTTGAATTTAAACAAAGCAACATGGAAATTGTCAATGCTTAATACCATTTGAGGATTTTTATTGATTTCATTTTTTCCTCTCCTCTGCTGTAAGGAATGTACTCCTTCAAACAAGAATGTGAGAAATGAGATTCCCAGTGTTAAAGGAAACTAGGGACTTACCTCTACGAGGCAATCAGGCAAACTTTCACAGAAGACCAGAGTTTGCTTTTCTCTGTGCTCTCAAATGCTGACACCCCCTCTATGTGTCTTCTGAATGCTCCTTCATGTTTATATCTTTCCAAAGTCTTCCACCTCGGTCCCACACGTGATTATATCCTTTGTGCAAAACATTCTTTCCGCAAGTAAAACTCTCATCTTTTTAGTATGACTGACTTCAGCTTCCATCAAGTAAGTTGATGGAACTAATTCAGACTAAATTACACCCTCACCCCAGTCATAAGCCTCTTAGATGTATTTGCATTTTTATAAAAGAAGCTTGCAAACCCAATGAATTTCTAATTGGTAGAATTTCTGGAAGCGCATTCAAATTCCCACTCAGTTCATCCAGTCCATTATCGAGACTATAGCCAGAGTGATCTTTTCCTCCATCTCTTTCAGAAATAAAACAAGTCTATTGGGCAGTTTGTCTACGGACTAAACAGTGAGGCCCAGGTAACTAGCCTTCTGATGCTCTGACTCGAGCTGGGGATAGATTTTTAACTAGATCAGAAGTCACACACCCAAATGTTAACAAGAGCCTGGCATATGACATAAAGAATTCGTAACAAATACAGAAGCTTGAGAGACCAAATAACCCGCACATTTTCAGTATTTGGCTTGTCATCAAATGTATAGACTCATTAACATAAGCCATTTGGGCTCCAAGAAGAGAAGAGGAGTTGGAGACATAGGAAAGTACAACGCAGTATGACGTGGCATCACCCAGATATACCTCAGCAGAGTGGCATTGCTGGAAACATAAAGTTCCCTCATGTTTCTCATCCCTGTTGAATTCAGTTACCACTAAGATTCAGATCCCATCTGGTGGCCTGGTCCTTCTCCTTCTACCTCTTTATTCCCGTACTTCTCTCCACTCCTTCCTCTTCATACATGTTTGCATTTCTCTAAACCCTTGGTAACTCCACCTTCCATTTTCCTCACAAAGTGGTGACTTTGTTAATCCCTAAGAACAATGAAGCTGGGTGTTCCTAAAACCTTAATCTCTGGAATTGGGAGGGATTTGTTGGTGTCTCTCTGCCAGTCCTCCTTACTCCCATCTCTCAACATCCTGATCATTCAGAATATTCAATAAGAAAATCATCACCTTGGTTAACTTCTTCTGGAGACTTCAGATCTGCTATCATTCTTATCAGTTTTGATGTCCACACCAATGACCCTTTCATCATCACAGCTCTTTGATCTCATCAAATCCATGACCTTCCTTTCTCTGCACCTTCTGCCTCCCGCCTGTGTAGCCTTGCTGATTAGTAACTTGCATCACAGACAACTACATCCATCTTTGAGACGTTAAACTAATTTACCACTTTATAATCACTGTCTTTCTGGCTTTTTCACTCCTTCAATGCCTCTGAGCCTAGAATCTCAGATGTCACTTTCAGTACTTTTAATTCTGCTACTTTCTCCAAGGCCCTCAGCCATATTTGACCATTAGAGAGCATGAATAGTGGTCAGTGGAGGTAGATTCTGTTTATCAAGCATGATTCTGTTTTCAGGCATGAAAGGTCATAGAAATGTTCTTCTCTTTCTTTCCTGTATCCTGTTAAGTTTTTTGGCCACCGATGAGAAGGAAAATAGAAATCAGATTTTAAAAATGATCAAACATGCATTTTTTAATTCCTTTTCCCTTTCCCTTTTATTATGCTAGTGAGCCACATTCAATATGAAAAGAATAGAAAATACAGATAAGCAAAAAGCAAGAAAAAATGTAAATTTAGTGAAAGTACATAATTTTCCATACTTTTCCTGTTCATGAACAATTTTTACATACTAGAGTACCATGCAATTCAAGTGTGAGCAAATCGTGGCATGTTTATCTGTGGAAAACTATGAAGACATTAAAAGTGATGGGAAGTGGGGGTAAAAGTGATGGAGGGACTTCCCTGACGGTCCACTGGTTAAGACTTTGCCTTCCAATGCAAGGGGTGTGGGTTCAGTCCCTGGTCAGGGAGCTAAGATCCCACATGCCTTGCGGCCAAAAAACCAAAACATAAAACAGAAGGAGTATTGTAACAAATTAAATAAAGACTTTAAAAATGGTCCACATCAACAACAACAAAATCTTTTTAAAAAAGTGATGGAGAGCTACATTTATTGGCATAGAAAAATATTCACACTATATTGTTGAGTTAAAAATAAAGAGGAGTAATCCCAATATATATATAATATATATTTTATATTAGTATATATTTTACCTATTCATACAATATCTATGTAAAATATATGTTAATAATATATTTTGTTTTAAAACTATATACTTACATATATCCATATGTATATTAATTCATTTAGTCCTCACAATGTCTCCATGAGGGAGATATCATTATTATTCCTATTTATCTCAAGTATAGAGAAATTAAGTAAAATTTTCAGTATCACACATCTAACAAATGGTATCTTCACATAGTCAGTATGAGTCTGGAGTCTGCTTTCTTAACCACGTCACTCCTCCAAACTCCTCCGGGTGGCATTCACGGCCTGCCACAGGCTGAGGTCCCTACATTTCTCCCTGGTCTCCTGTTGTCCCCCAACCTAACTCTCTGCTCAAGCCAAGTCCCGCCCTTCACTGTCCCTTCAACACCAGGCTTACTGCCTGCTCCTTTTCCTGCCTTCACCCTAATGACCTTATTTAGCTTAACCATCTCTTTAAAGATGTTTTCTCCAAATACAGTCACATTCTGAGGTACTGGCGGTTAGGCCTTCAACATGAATTTTGAGGATTCAGCCCATAACAGCCAAGAAAGAGGCAGGGAACTGTGATTGGCAGTTCACCAGATCCATATGGTGAGAGGAGAACAGATCCCCAAAGGAAGAAAGATACTGGACACATAAAAACAATGGATGTCTATTATTATAGGGTTTTTTTGTTTGGTTGGTTTTTTTTTGCGGTACGCGGGCCTCTCACTGCTGTGGCCTCTCCCATCGCGGGGCACAGGCTCTGGATGCGCAGGCTCAGCGGCCATGGCTCACGGGCCCAGCCACTCCACGTCATGTGGGATCTTCCCGGACCGGGGCACGAACCCGTGTCCCCTGCATTGGAAGGCGGACTCTCAACCACTGCGCCACCAGGGAAGCCCTATTATAGGTTTTTGATAAATATTTACTGATTGTTTATGATAAAGCCCATGGCATTCTTTAGGCAGAACGAATCATTCTGCCTAAATGATTCATTTTAAAGTAAGGGAATATTCATGTTTCCTTCTCTTTGTTACTTTCTACCATGAACCCCAGTTCTCACATGTTCTCAGACCTTTCTCTGCTCTCCAGAGCTCGCTAATATGAGAAATTAATTCATTCTGCTCTACTTCCCTCTCTCAAGTATACCCTTTTTTTCATTCGATATACTTCAACCCCAAATAATAATTTTATGGATAACAATGTTAGACACCATTGCAGACCAGTCAGAAGTTCATGGAAACTATTGAATCATGCAAATGCAGCAATCGTCTACTGAGTCTGGCCTATCCAGAAAACTGATCACTGCCTGTGAGCCATAAATCTCTAAATGGACTAATCACAGACACAATCAAATGGAGACTTTGAGAATACGATAGCATCGCCTTGCTTCATTTCCTTGAAAATGGGAAAAAATATTTGCTGCTTATTATAGCCTGTTAGTCGTAAGCTACTTAATGCTTCTTTCCATTTGGCATATCTTAAGACTAAGAAGCAAACTTGTCGACGTGCCTGGTATATATACTGTGACGTGCTTCCTGCCCGGCCACTGGCAAGACAGGAGGGAGGGTCAGTGGAGGCTGGTAGCACTGGGGTATGAGGGTCAGTGGGAGCTTTGGGAGACTCGCTTTTTCTTTGGGAGAAGCTAGATCGAGCTCAGTGACCCAAAGGTGCTTCTTGCTCTGGTGTTGCTCACGACGTTACACTTTGCACTTTGGGCATCGGGACAGTGTGAAAGGGACAACACGTCCATGTTCCAGTAATGGAAAGGAGCATAATGGCAGCTCCTTGACATCTCGGAAGTTGTGCTCAAGACCGGCTGGCTGAGGGAGCTTATTAATCCCTCTGCTCTTTGGTTAAATGGCCCTGACCTTTTAAACTTGAACTGGTTTGGTGAATCTTTACATTTCTGGTGCACGACTTGTGTACCTCCTGCCATCATGTAGGTATGTTTACTTATTTCACTTCGGGAGTTTGTTATCTTGTGCCAAACACTGGGACACGTGAGGGGCGAGATTGCGTAGCACACTTGCAACAATGTGTGTGATTCTGATGATTAAATCTGATTTTCAGCAGACCATAGAGGAAGAGGTGATAAGAGAGGTACTTACTTTTGTTGTCCAAATCTTTCCAGTAAGTCCCCATTTACTTTAAACATAGTAGAGTAGCACTGCGTCTAAATGGCACAAAAACAACTTGTTAAAACATGAACAACTTTAAACAACGAAACTGAGTTCCCTTTGCATTACGTGATAAAACCTCAGTGAACTATACTTGTACTTCATGGATTTGTTTACCCTGTTTGCCCAGCCTGCATCTATTAATCAATAGTTTATTCCTCGCTGTGTGTAGATACGTTCCGTGACTCAGTATGTTGCCCTCTGAAATAAACTCTACCATATTTGTTTGCCTTTTCCTCAACAAAAACATTGCCCAAGCAGTGATTGTGATATTTTCCCCGTATCACTTCTTCCTGAGCCACTGTATTTGCAACAGAAATACTAGCAGAGAATCTGAAATCTTGATAAGATGCCTCCCAAAAACATAACTTGCTTTAAGATAGATGAAAAACCTGTTACAGAAATGGCCAACCTTTTTATTTTAAGCCATCAGGGGCTGCTTTATTTGGGGATTATAAGAGCTAGATTAAGAAGGGGACAAAATGAAATCAAGTTCTAGAAGTTAGCTGCTGAAGTGGTGAAAATTCATCCTGAAACTTACATACTTGCCTTGTTTTGTGAGTAAACTCAATAAGCAAAAGAGAACTATTCTATGATTCTATGATTTTGATTCATTTATTTCTGTATATATATACAGAGACAAAGAGAGACAGACAGAGAGAGACAGAGATTTTGGCATTGGAGGATATAGTATGTTGAACTTCAAGAAAATCTCTTACCCAGTCTCCTTCTGGTGGTAGAGGTAGATACTGAACAACAACAACAAAATTACAAGTGTTATGAAAGAAAAACAATGTTAGTAGGTTTGCAGTGCTCATGGCTTGTTCATTCATTTTCATGGAACTCCAGGGCTGGGAACTGACGTTTGATTTGCAGGATATCATTGATATTAGGAAATGAAAACCCACTAAAGTGATGCATTGGCCCTAAGGCACACAACTTCATAAAGTGTATGTTACATAACACATTTATTCGTGGGAAGATGATACTTGTTGTGACTAGTCTCTTGAAGTTCTCATTGTAACCATAATAATTAATAATATGATTTATTAGGACTGATACATTTTAATAGGCGTTTAGTGTCTTCCAGTCTGATAGATCCTGTTGAAATATATATTGATAAAAACCCAAAATGGGATTTGCAGCAAGCTACAAAGTGAAATACATTCATTTCCCTAAATAGAATCTTAGAATCCTTCGTCTGTAGTTGAAGTTATGATTAGAAAGGATATGTACTTGGCAGAAGTATAATTAACTGAATGAATGGAGTTGTTTTGGAAGATGCTTTACTCTTTGATGATGGGTTGGGTGTGCTTCTGTCTGGGAGAGACGCATAGACTCTATTATATGGTAAACCCCATTCAAATCCTGTGATTCACTGCTTCGATAACTTTGGGGACGATTTTCTTTAAACTTCTCTTAGCACCACCTAATGGTAAAAATGATATCATAGTCATAGCAGCAGTTACAATCCCAGTGTTGATAGTCATTTCACAAGAAAATGTGTAGCTTATCAAAGGGTCAACTTACCCCCAAATAGACAAAAGTAGGTAATTCAGCCACGTTAACTGAGAAGGCCTTTTGAAGGACTCTCTTGCCTCATCCATTTCTGCGTGGGCTCATAAGTACTGGTAAGAATCCTAGCCTCAGAGGTCAGAAGAATTCTAACCTTCAACCTAGTAGAGGCGGAAGTCAGGAATCCTATGGTCCCCGTATGAGGAGACCTGAATTCTAGTTCCACACAGCTACTAAGTATAGTGACATGACTCTGGGAAAAGTACTTGGTCCATTTGTGCCTCTTTTCTAGACTTGTAAGATAGGAGCAATTAGAGTGACCATTCTTTCCTCACAGAGTTGTCATGCAAATGCTTTATAAAAGAATATGTGTTGTAAATCTATAAAAGTAATATTAAGGTATCATTTCTATATTGCTCAAGATATCCATGAGTTGATTCAGAGAGAAAAATTGAATGAGGTGTTCAGTTTTTCAGATTGACATAAAACTGTCACAACAATATATATTGTTCTTCTTTTTGGAGGCATGCTGATATGGAAAGAAAGCATATTGATGCCCAAGTATTTATCTAAAGTTAGAGGTTGAGTATAGAGAGTCATCAAACACGATTAGTAGTAATTTTGTGTTTGTTTTACAAATAGATTGGGGCTTTATGATTTATGCCACAAGGTTATATTATAGATAAATTACCCTCAAATAATAACACATGGTAACATTAATTTTTTACTTATCATGTGTCAGACACTGTGTCAAGCCCTTTATCTACTTACTCTTTTAACCCTCTGTAACCATCTGTGGGGCAGATACTGATATGCCTTCTTTAGATAGAGGAATGGAAGCTCCAAGAACGTCTGAGCTACACAGCTGGAAAGGAGCAGATCCATATCTCAGGTACCATGCTCTTGTAACAGGCTTGAGCCACTATACTGTATTTTAAGCCTGTCCCTTATAATGCAAGAAAATAAGAAAGGAGCTATTTAAGAAAGCCTAATACCTGGGCCTAATGAGAAAGGGAACTTGTTTACTATTTATTATTATTATTAATCATCAGTATTATTATTTGATCAACTAAAGTAATTCTTATAATTTCTTATTTATCATAATATTTACATATAAGGAGATATTAAGTGAATTTGCTGCAGGCAGGAGATTGTTTTGCTTTAGTCATTTTTGTTTGTTTTAGTTTTTTAATAGGGAACTCAGTAACAGATGGGGATTGCCTACCCTGGGAGAGTCAGAAGCTCAGGTCCTCAGTGCTCACTGGCACTTTCCTGAGGGTCCTCTCTACCTTTCTTCTGTTACCTTTTTATCTGATGTGCCCGCTCAGGCTCAGCTCCTCAAGCCATCCACAACCATTTTTAGGCAAAGTAGAAAATTTCACGTGACAAACCTCATACCGCAGCCGTATGCCTGGGGTTCGGGGCAACTCAGATGTGGGCGTAGCCACCAGCCTGAGGTCTGGGCCTCTGGAACGACAGTGACCACTTTGGGCCACGTGGAAGGACCAAGTATTAGTAGTCCTGGCTCGTCGAAGCTGCTCTTTTGACCTTTTTTTTTTTTTTTTTCGGTATGTGGGTCTCTCACTGTTGTGGCCTCTCCCATTGTGGAGCACAAGCTCCGGACGTGCAGGCCCAGCGACCATAGCTCATGGGCCCAGCCGCTCCACGGCATGTGGGATCCTCCCAGACCGGGGCACGAACCCGTGTCCCCTGCATCGGCAGGCGGACTCTCAACCACTGCGCCACCAGGGAAGCCCTCTTCTGACCTTTTTGGGAGGGCTTTTAGAATTCACTGGCTGTGCTGCCAAAAGGGTTTATAAAGCACCAATCTGGGGATGTGAAATTAATGAACGTAAGTAGAACAAAATTACGTTTTGTGGGTGATACATGATTTCTGTCTGAACAAGTAATCGCCTTGACCTGATGGCGCATCTGCTGTTGGGTAGTGGCGAGTGCAGACTGAGCCCGGCTGCACATGTGTGGATCCCATCTTGACGTCTTAATAGCCCACTGTCCTTGGGCAAGTTTCTTACCTTCTCCATGCTTCAGTTTTCTGTCTGCAGTATAGGGACAATAATGACTCTGCCTCCTGGGGTTGGTAGGAGGATCGAAGGAGTTCGTGCACTTAAAGTACTTGGAACAATGCCTCACACAGAGTCAGCAACCCACGAACATTAAGTATTTAATAAGCATTTCCATAAATATTAGTTGCTTCAGTAAGTATTTCCATAAATATTCGTTGATAAGTACTAACCACTGCTCCTATCCAGTTGGTGAGACCCATGTTTTTCAGGATTCACTAACCTGGGAATAAAGCTAGGATCTTTTTTTTTTTTTTTTAACGTCTTTATTGGAGTATAATTGCTTTACAATGGTGTGTTAGTTTCTGCTGTATAACAAAGTGAATCAGCTACACATATACATATATCCCCATATCCCCTCCCTCTTGCGTCTCCCTCCCACCCTCCCTACCCCACCCCTCTAGGTGGTCACAAAGCACTGAGCTGATCTCCCTGTGCGATGCAACTTAAAGCTAGGATCTTAAAATGGTCACAAAAACATTTCTTTGCCTCCACCTACACTCACTGTCTTCAGGCCTCTTCATCTCAAAATCCTGCTTCCAATCACTTTTGGATCATCCTAAAGCAATCCTTTCATTCATTCCTATCAGACCTCACATTCTTTTTGGATAAATTTATTTATTAATCTCTGGTGGATCTGGAAGGAAGTATCTATAACTTACCTATACACATAATTTCAACAAGCCCTAATATAATGCCCTAACTTTGATATAAAGGACAAATAAAAGGCAAGTACTTTATAGTGTAACAATTTGTAATCTAATATGTAAATGTTTAGGCATAATGACAGCATAAGGAGTAATGAAATAGTCAAATGCTCCCTCTTTTATTTGGAATCTCCATGAATGTGACAGGTACAAATTCAGATTGGTGCAGTTGTATCATAAGGAAACTAAGATTCCATGGGTCACATTGCTGTTGGTGAACAACTCTTGAGACAGTCACAAGCAAAACAAAGTATAGTGTTCCCTTGCTTGACTATGAAATCACACTCCTGAAAAATTCAGTGTATGTTAAAACTGGGTAAAATGCTTGGGGTTTATATATAAAATGGAGTCAAGCTCCAGGTTCAAATAATTACCAACAGGCTTTTCATCCACTTCAATGTCCAGTGAGACATTCAAAAGTGATATAGGGTGGGGGAGAATTTATTGTTTTGCACAGAGCGATATTCAACATAGTAACAGCTGTTGTGGTATGTGCCTTGGTCGATGAGAATGGTTATCTCACTATTCAAACAGGCGCTGGACTCTGCACCTTACCAATACATTCCAAATAAACATCAGCCTTATCCTACATAAGGCAGAGATCTGGGCTTTATAACCCTCATCTATTAAATTTCACTAGCATTCTTGATCATTGTGATGGCCTCAAATGCCCCCTTTGTCTTAGAGGGTGTACCTTATGTGCTCATGAACACAATCCTCTTATACTCGATACCGTGTCCACTATTTTCTCCATTTCTGCTCTGGTGCCCTGTGGTCATCTGCTGCCAGTGTAACCGCTGGTCACACCCACCAAAGGTGTTCTGCCACTGGAGTGCCCCATGGCAGAGGCTGCTGCTGCACCTGCCATTGTCTGTGCTGTCCCATGCCCAGTGTAAGGGATCCTGAGGTTCATGCTGTGCCTGCTTCTCCTCTGGCTGCTGCTGAAACTGTTGGTGCCATGTCCCATGTACCAGTCACTGTCTTGTCCATTGGCTGGAAGTCTACGGGTATTCTCAGAAGCCTGAATAAGTCAACACTAAATTGGTTCAGTAGTAAAAAATCAATAGTCAAAATCTTTCTTTACGTTATTTTTTTTCTATTGTATGTAATGTTACACTCTCACTAAAAAAAACATTCTTTCAGTATTATTTTAGCTTCTGACCTAAAACCTGGAGTGGCAGTAAGGCCTGTGGAATATAGGAGCAACATACTAAAAGCTCCCCTTCTCTTTCATGTTGTCCTGTTATCCTTGGACTTCTCTTCCATCCACTCTTTTTTCTCTAGGACAGATTCCTTACTATTAGGCTTTACCCACAGTTCTTCCAGTCAGAGCCAGACATAGTGAACTCCTAGCTGGACACGGATTGGTGTCACACTAAAACTCCATCACACTGGTAAATAATAACCAGACAGCATTCTTGTCATCATTCATTGACCATAGGGTTTCAAAGAACAGCAACAAAAAGTAGGTGTCTCGTCTTTTCTTAGTTTAGGGGGTTGGGATGGTCGTGTTTAATGTCATTGGGTTCTAACAATGTCACGACTGGACCTGAAATATTTCTGTTGAGCATATGGAAATAGGACTGCATTTATCCTTCAAATATAAAGCCATAGCTATTTATATTCTTGTGTTCCAAATATTGCAGAAGCGGGAATGTTTACTTTGTATCTAAATACAGAATTAAGAAGAAAAAGAGAAAGATTACGTGGTTAAGTAAACTGATCATGCCTAATTTATCTTTTCGGTTCAGTATTTTGTAATGTTTCTGTTTCTAGATTCCTTCTCTCAGTCCTGTGTAGGTTATTCAGCAGCCAATTTTAGAAGAGCTTGTGTCATTTAAGAGAACGAACTTTAAACTATATTCAAAGAGGACTACGAAAAGCAAAGATACCACCGGCAAAGTGATATTTAAAATTTTCCAGTTACGTGATTTATTGGTAAATCTACACGGGCTGTGCCACGAGCAAATCAAACAATGTGCCAGGTGTACTCTGAGCTTTTAATTAAGAGAAATTTTACCTTTTGGACAGATTTTAATAGGGTATTTTGCTGTTCGTAAGCCATTGAAACAACGGTTTAAGCCATTCGTGGGTGAAAAGCCCTTAATTATGTAGAATATAGATCATGAGGGAAGCAAAACCGAAAAACAACCCAAAATCCAATTGACTCATGTCAATTTGGAAAATTTCCAGTTGTGCCCTAATGTCACCTCAAGCCCCTGGGACTAATGGATTCTGTGAATGGTTTAAGTGATTTGGTAAATAAAAGCCAGATTTGGGGGACCGAAGAAAATGCTGAGTAAGGAGCAACATTCTCAGAGAAATCAGCCGTAGTGGTGAGTTGGAGGCCAGGTGAGTAGTTGTGAGGCAGCGAGCTGAAAACGTGAATCGCAAATCATTCCGTGGATAATGGCGGCCATGAACCGTTGTCACTTTTCACTCTAGATCCATGAAATTGAATGCACAGCCCTTATAACAGAAACTTAATGTACTTTTCTCTAAATCAGATTTTGCTCACCTGCCTGTGTCTGTATCACCCCCTCTCGCCCTGCCTCTTCCTCATAGCTATACGCCCCGGCAGCCAAGTGGCCCAAGGGACCTGACCTTGGCCCCAGGGGATTGAGCCAGGTGTGGCAGGGAGCTTAGGCAAAAATGTCCCCTCCGAGGGCTTCCCTGGTGGCGCAGTGGTTGAGAGTCCGCCTGCCGATGCAGGGGACACGGGTTCGTGCCCCGGTCCGGGAAGATCCCACATGCCGTGGAGCGGCTGGGCCCGTGAGCCATGGCCGCTGAGCCTGCGCGTCGGGAGCCTGTGCTCCGCAACGGGAGAGGCCACAACAGTGAGAGGCCCGCGTACCACACACAAAAAAAGGCCCCTCCGAGAGAATGCTGAGCATTAGGTTGTGTTAAGCAAACAAATAAATTAATTAAAACGCCCCCTCCAATAACAGCATGACTTACTGGTAAATAAGCCTTGAGGAGTAGTTTAAATTTTTTAATAGTTTTTTTGTTTCTTTGTTTTTGAGAGTAGAGTTGGGGACAATATGGCAGCCAAGGGGCAATTAGCCTTATTCAACACACAATGAAATTTCCGCTAAATTCTACTTTTACAACCCTCTTTTTCCCCTAGGCAACCCCCCCAGCTCACCAAAACACCATCCTGCACATCCGCTCTCCTCAATGGTCTCTTTGTCCACTTTCCTCTCTAACTCATTTATATAGATTTAAAAATAAATTTATTTTTTCCCATACTTCAAACAACATTGCAAAGATTTGGTTCCCATATAACATGTATCATTCTTTCTTAGAGAGGAAAAGAGGACCAAAGGAGCAGAAAACCTCTACTTTGATAATTTTTCACTGTTACTTAGCCTTTTCCCCTTTTGACTTAAAACTAGCTTGAATTTTTTCCACTACTTACAATCCAGGCTTTTGATTCAGCTTCCATTGGCTGGGTCTACAGAGTCAAACTCTAGCAGAGAGCTTGATTGTTAACTCATGACTTTGAACCCCTGAGTGAGGCCGCAGCTCACAGAATTTTTTAAAGCAATGACTGCACATCCCTAATTTATTGAAAATGACTGAGATATTATTGGATACCAGAGAATTATCTTCCCTAAGACGTTTAGTGTGTTTTGTAAGAAATAGCAAGATATGAATGACATTATCCACCACCCACCTATTTTAAGGCAGCTAAGTAGCAGCTTAGACCCGGAAGTGCAGTCTGGGATTGCAAGGACATGCAAACAAGTGGTGTTAACTGAGGTAAAATGCTGATGTCAAGGGGTGGTGGTGTGATGAATTGGAAGATTGGGATTGACATATTTACACTAATATGTATAAAATGGATAACTAATAAGAGCTTGCTGTATAAAAAAATAAATAAAATAAAATTTAAAAAACCCCCCAAAACAAAAAACTCTGTAGCTTGAGTTAGAGTGTGTTAAATCTCTGGAAAATAATATATGTATGTAATATAAGTATGTTTATATAATATATTAAATAAATTATATATAAATTAGGTAATTTATATATATGCATATGTATACACATATGAACACATATGCTAAAAGTAACTTGGCAGTACAAAAGATGCGAGATGTATGAAGAAAATATGAAGAATATTCTTATAGAAAATATTTATTTGAATTTAATGTCCCGGCCTAAATTCTACCCAGAGTAGAGAGTTTAGGGGGGAAAAATTCAAGATTTTAATCACCTTATTAACATCTTTAAAGACCAACAGTTATTTAACACTTCAGATATGAAGACCCTTCCCTCCCTTGGCTCAGTTAGTTGGTTAATTCTTTAGTCATTTACAAGATACAAAATAGGCCAAACGTACCTGGCTACTGATGGGCTTACCCAGCTCAAGGTGAAACTGAAGCACCAATTCAGAAACTCTTGTCAGGCTGTGCTTGGCTTCTGACTTGCCCTTGGTGCCCTCGTCTATGAGGAGTAGATTCCTGTGTCGCTCAGCTGAAACTGACATCCGCAGACTCCAGTCATATCACTGGTCAATTGAAGGGAAAGAACCTGAGGACAAAATGGTTCCGTAGGAACATGTTTGCTCTGTGTCATAACCAAAAATCTTTTCTGACATATTTCCATGTTTTTGACCTATTTCTGGCATTGGGATCTCTGGCCCTCATTAGATTTCATTTTGGCAATTGTCTCTAGTCTCTGAATGTTCTATATTTGTCTCACTCTTGGAGTCAGATATTATGAAAATATTGTTATTTTAAATATGTACTGGTTCACATATAATACGTTTATTTGTAAATACTATAGAAGTAGAGAAGGAAATTGAAGGTGATACCATGTACCGTTTATTATACAAAAAATATAGGGTGAAAATTGAAAACAGAGTTGGTCCGTGAAGGTGCCATTAAAGAAGAGCTATGTTCATGTGTGTTTTCACTTAAAATAGGCTCAATGAGTCACAGTGTTTGTGTCTTACATTTAAATTGAGATTGACTTGAATATACTTAAAAAAGAATTTGGAATCACTGTTACAAATTTCTAGTAAGTCATTTATTATTCTGATGTAAATGATATCAATAACATTTCATGGTTTACTCCAGAAAATGTTCCTGAGAAAAAGTTTAATATTAATAAAGTGATTAACTTATTTTTGCAGTGAGTGGGCTTAGACAGCTATTCTATTATCATATTTGTTGCACTCTAGGTACTAATGTTTGTGGGAGGTTGTGTTTCAAATTGTTATTAATGATGCTCATTAATTTATACCAAATTATTCATCTTTGGGCTTGCTGAAGTAGCCAAGTATTTTTTCTTTTCCTTTTCTTTTCCCCTGGAAAATTCATGTAGAAAAACATCAAAGCAAAATTAAGTTGCCATAAAGTAATAAAACAATCTTTCATGCTGCTTGATCATTGCAGTGAAATCATAGGGGCAAGAAATTGAAGTAGGAGTCTAGACATAGCTTTTATTACCAAGGAAAATGAGCAGAATTCAAGGTTTTTACGTTGTCATGGTCAAAACATAGAGGAGTCCATGGGGAAAATTGTTTTTGTAGAATTGCATGACTTTGACACTTCCACTGAAAAAGAACAGAAAGGAAGGCATTTATGGCTTGCATTTACTGAGTGCTCAGTAAGTAAGCAGTTGATTGATGGTTAGTTGGTGGAAACTTTATGCAATGATTACACTTTGATTTTTCTAACCTTGTACATACACCTATTTTTTAAAAGTATCAATACGAGTGTTCGGAAATAAGTCATTATTGTTGGTCTTTACTTTTACACACTTCAAAAACCCACTAAATAATATTTTACAAAATAATGAAGCACTCTGGTTGAGGTTACCAAGGTCATGAAGCATGACAAACTCTAGCACGTGAAGGACTGTATTGTCAGGAAATCAACTCAAGTTATCTATATAAAATTCTCATCGCAAACAGAAGTCAACTCCTGCAGCCACCATCCCCTAATCGAGAGAGCATCTCCTAGCTGTATGGAAGAAAGACCCTCTTGGTGTGGGACAGAAGGAGACATCAAATCTACTTCACCTTCTGAGAAAAAATTTTGAAATCAGTTATTATAATTGTTTTTCTAGTCTGTGGTAAGATAACATACTACAAAGCAAATGCCCCTCTAAACATGCCTTCATGCTTGAGGGATTGAACCTTGATTAGAATGGGGAGAAAATTTGAGGCCTATTTCCCTTGGAACCAGTTTAACATAGCAGACTCTATTATGGAAGCCATTCCAAAAGGAAACAATAGAATGACTGTTTTTTGCTCTGTTGAATCTTTTCAGAATTGCAACTTCCGGTGAGCCCCTCAGTGTGTCTGGATCAGAGCATACAATTAAAGCTGAGTAATTCAAGTCACCTTTTAAAAACAGTGAAGTCATATTTGTGGAAACCAGGGGACTGGAGACGTGAACAGCTGTAAGCTAATCATCTTGAATTGTTATGTCAAGCGTGCATTTTAAGAGATAGCTAATAAGAGAAAAGCACCAAACACATCTGGGGGTTTTACGTGTTTGAATTATTAGGTTCTGTTATATAAATTTTAGGCTATCTCTTCTTAATAAATAATGCCACCATCGATTTTCTGCTACACTAATTCAAATCTCTCTTGCCATAGAATAAACATTTGGGTAAATAGGACTCTTATCCAGGAAGTTACATTAATGGAAATTGAATTTAAAACCTTGGCCATGTGAAACTAAAATTTTAACTTCCATTTTATACTCAAATAACATGCCTTAGTCTACGAGTATGGCTGAATGATTTTTTTTTTATTATTTTTTTATGGCTCTGAGAAAGCAACTGTAGGGTACCAAGTTATTAAAGTTACCTTCAGGGAAAGGATTTTGTCATGTAGATAAATTATAGTGAAAAATTAAGAGATTTTAATTATCTTATCCAACACACAAAATAGTTTGCCCCATGTAATTTTATAATTATTAGGTAGTATTCCACAGTTAATAGTTTTTATTGAAGAATCATATGCATTTCTGCTTACCTAGACTTCAGAAGATGAAACAGCACACTCTTTTCATTGATCAAACTTAGATATTTGAAATATAGAAATATGATGCAGAAAAGAAAATAGTTATACATTTTGGTATCATTTATAATGAAATTATGTTTGTTTTATCACAAAATATTTAACTAGTGTTATTTTTCCTTTTTTAGACTGAAGTGTTTCCTAATACTTCATCCCTTAAATTAACCCTTATTTATCTGTGGTGCAGGTTATTAGGTAGAATCACATTAGTGGGGAAAGTATTTTGGCATATTTTTGGTGACCTGCCTGTCCACTATTGAGAAACAGTATCTTTTCTTGTGGAGGATAAGATAGAGCAAAGGTAGGAGAGGGCAGAACCGGAAAATTTCAGGGGTATCCTAAACTTTTATATGTATCACTTTTGTTGGGATGGTACCAGATGTGACTAATTTAAATTTTTTAGATCTTTAAGCCTCATTTTAGGTACAATTTTAGACATCGTTTAAGGCAACCCATACACTGAAAGCTGGGGTCCAGTGAGAGAGAGATGGGGTGTACAAAGCTCTGAGGCAATTTATAAATTACATACCCCAAATTATGGAGCTTTAATTATATTTTTAATTTTTTAGGAATCAAACCACAGTCCTAGCTCCACAAGAAACACTCTTGAGAGCCAAAGATTTATCCGTAATTCTTAAAGCGTATGTGCTGGTGACATCCTTAACTCCTCTGCGTGCATTCATTCATTCGACTGGCACGGTTTGGAATCCACCAAAGAAAAAACGCTTCACTGTCAAGGTAAAATTTCCATTGTTGCAGTTATTTCCCACAAAGTATACTGGAGATAAGTAAAGTGAGTTGGGCTGCCTTTCAACGACCTTTATGATTATCAAATCCCAAGGAGCAAAGATTGTATCGTTTTATTGCTGCAAGCAGAGATTTTCATTTAATAGGTGCAGGTTGAAAAATGAACTGGAAACAGCTTAATTCACTACGGATCACAAAGGCTACATCTTCTTTTTCTCTCAATTCATCTTTTTAGTTCAGTTCTTTGACCCATTGTAGAACTAGTTCTCAGCTGTGGTCTGTTTTTCTTGACTTTCCACTCATTCAAGAAAAATGTAGTCAGTGCAACAAAGGAAAATACAATTTTGCCCTTATGCTTTTTGCTTCATTTTTAGGAAGCATAATGCCTGTTTCATTTCACCATTCAATATGGAATACTTGCTGAGCAAAAAACAACGCTCTCAAGGGTGCCTGACACAGTAGCCATGACATAAAGCATGATGAGAAAGTTTTCAAGGTAGAACTTAATAATAACCTCCAAAAAGTTTAGTTATAAGAGGTAATTCAGGTTAGCTCATTCGAAAATAAGGTCTAGTGAGAATATACTTGATACATTTTAAGGAGTTTCTGATTTTACAGAAATAATTTTTCAGAGTGTAGTTAAGGGGAAGTGCACACATGCATTCTTTCAGTTTCTTCCCACTTCCTCTTATCTGTTTTCTGAACAATTATTTCTGTAAGATCAAAGATGCCTTCAAAGAACAAATACTACCCGATCCCTTTTATAGAAGGAATCTAAACTAGTCAAACTCAAAGAAGCAGAGAATAGAATGGTAGTTACCAGGGGCTGGGGAAAGAGGGAAATAGGGAGGTGTTAGTCTAAGGGTCTAAAGTTTCAGTTATGCTCGATGAATAAGTCCTGGAGATCGACTTACAGTATAGCGCCTATAGTTAATAATACTGAGATTTGCTAAGAGGATAGATTTTATGTTCTTATCACTAAATAAATAAATAAATAGGGTGGGTGGAAACTTTTGAAGGGGATAGATACGTTTATGACTTGATTGTAGTGATGGTTTCATGGGTGTATACTTATCTCTAAACTCATCAAATTGTATGCATTAAATATGTACAGGTTTTTGTATTTTAATCATAAAAATGGTATTTAAAAAAAAGAAGGCACAAGTGCCTTTTATAGTTTTGAGAGATTTAAAAGTGACTATACTTGATACTTTTCAGAATTTTTCTTACATAAACTGCACTTTAAGTTTTGGAAAATCTTCCAACAGTGAAAAATTTTTAAATGGTATGTTTAAAAATTGTCAATTAAAAAATAGGTAAGCATGACAAAAGATGCAGATGTTACATTACTTAGTAAAGTAGGTAACTGATATTTTAAGGAAATGGTGTTGATGACTTAGGTCTTAAGGGTGGTTTATTTTAAAGACAATCATCTCATCTCAATTATATCAGTATTAAGTGGTTTTTGATCAGGAAAAAGTGGAATCTAATTTGATTTGTCTTTCATGTTATCTCCCACAAGTCTGCACAGTGGCTGTTTATATTTCCCTAAGAACCTTTAATTATTCCCCAGTTGCCTTCTTCTATTAAGTTGAATTGTATGCAATTGCTAACTTGGCCAGTTTTGACCTACAAAAAATTACAGTTTCATATGATTCAACCAAAAATTAGAAATCAGATATAGAGAGATACAAGAATCATAATCCTCTATTCATGTCACATTCATGTATTCGACAAATGTTTGTTGAGCAGAGACCCAAATCCCTGTCCTTGTGGAACTTGCAACATCTGTGTGTGCAAGCCTCCTCTCTTGTTTTATCTGTTTCATTTAATACATTTTATCACCGTTTCCCACTTAATTATCCTTCCTCTCAAAGGCCATCATTATAATGATTTAATGTGTGTGTTTTTTGTGCATATTCTTGTAAAATAAGCATTTTTATTTTGTTATACATGCAAGTATCTTTAGCATATAAACTGTATTATATTAGATATTTTTTCCTTTATCTTTTACTATATATATATATATATATATATATATATATATATATATATATATATATATATATATATATATATATATATATATTAGGCCGTGCGGCATGTGGGATCTTAGTTCCCCGACCAGGGATCAAACCCATGCCCCGCCCCCTGCAGTGGAAGCGTGGAGTCTTAACAACTGGACCGCCAAGAAAGTCCCTCTGACTATTTTTTAAAATGCAGCACTACGTATTTTTAGGAAGAAACCTTCCACGTTGCTATGTGTATATCTTCTGTTACTTTTTCACTGATTTGCAGTATTAGTGATGTGTTTTCCCTTATAGTTTACCTCCCCACTGCTCCAGTGATAGACATCTGGATTGCTCCAGCTCTTGGCTAAAGCAAACAGTACTTCAAATGCACAAATCCTTGTATCTGACTCTTTATGAACCTGCATATGATTTTCTGAAGAGTGTATACCCAGAACTGGGATGACTGGGGCATAATACATAGGTTCATTTGATAGAATTAAATAATGCCAGCTCGCCCTCCAAAATGCCTGTGTCAATTTCCATACCCCCGCATAGGCCAACATTTGACTGTTTCCAGCTGTGACAGGTGAAAAGTGTTATCTCGATCTTGCAAATAGCTCAATTTGCCCTCTCTCTGTTAACTTTATCACAGTGTTATTTTTTGATTAGAAATCTTCAATTCATTAATCAAATTAATTTTTCCATAGGCTTCCTCTTTGGGGATTTAGTTTCAGAAATCCTTTCTTATCTCTAAGTCACAAAGGTGTGCTTCTCCATTTTTTTCTATTACCTTTATAATTTTCCCTGGACATGTAAATATTTAATTCAACTAGAGATCACCTCTGATCCAGTTTTTTTCTTTTTTCCTAAATATTCCATTCTCACGGGCTAAAAACTCATCATTTCCTATGAATCTGACATCACTTTTGTTGTATAAGTTTCCATATGTATATGGAGCCGTCTCTGATGTCTCTGTTCGGTTCCAGTTGGCCCACTGCACTCTTTTTTATTATTTTGGCAGTATAAGTATGTCTTCATGCCTGACACGGGAGGTACCTCTTGTCTACTTCTTCTTTTCAAGATTGTTAACTATGTGGTGGGCGTTTATTTCCTCATAAACATTTTAGAATATCAATTATACTTTTAAACTCGTACTGGATCCACCTCCTAGAGTAATGGAAATAAAAACAAAAATAAACAAAATGGGACCTAATGAAACTTAAAAAGTTTTGCAAAGCAAAGAAAACTACAAACAAGACGAAAAGACAACCCTCAGAATGGGAGAAAATATTTGCAAATGAATCAACGGACAAAGGATTAATCTTCAAAATATATGAACAGCTCATGCAGCTCAATGTTAAAAAAAAAACAAAAACCCAATCAAAAAATGGGCAGGAGACCTAAATAGACATTTCTCCAAAGAAGGCATACAGATGGCCAAGAGACACATGAAAAGCTGCTCAACATCACTAATCATTAGAGAAATGCAAATCAAAACTACAGTGAGGTATCACCTCACACCAGTTAGAATGGGCATCATCAGAAAATCTACAAACAACAAATGCTGGAGAGGGTGTGGAGAAAAGGGAGCCCTCTTGCACTGTTGGTGGGAATGTAAATTGATACAGTCACTATGGAGAACAGTGTGGAGGTTCCTTAAAAAACTAAACATAGGGGCTTCCCTGGGGGCGCAGTGGTTGAGAGTCTGCCTGCCGATGCAGGGGACACGGGTTCATGCCCTGGTCTGGGAGGACCCCACATGCCGCAGAGTGGCTGGGCCTGTGAGCCATGGCCGCTGAGCCTGCGTGTCCGGAGCCTGTGCTCTGCAATGGGAGAGGCTACACAGTGAGAGGCCCGCGTACTGCCAAAAAAAAAAAAAAAAAAAAAAACCACACTAAATATAGAATTACCATACGATCCAGCAATCCCACTACCAGGCATATACCCAGAGAAAACCATAATGCAAAAAAGACACATGCACCCCAATGTTCATTGCAGCACTATTTACAATAGCCAGGTCATGGAAGCAACCTAAATGCCCATCAACAGATGAATGTATAAAGAAGATGTGGTACATATATGCAATGGAATATTACTCAGCCATAAAAAGGAATGAAATTGGGTCATCTGTAGAGACGTGGATGGATCTAGAGACTGTCATACAGAGTGAACTAAGTCATAAAGAGAAAAACAAATATTGTATATTAAAGCATGTATGTGGAACCTAGAAAAATGGTACAGATGAACTGGTTTGCTGGGCAGAAATAGAGACACAGATGTAGAGAACAAATGTATGCACACCAAGGGGGGAAAGTGGCGGGGGTGGTGGTGGTGGTGATGGAATGAATTGGGAGATTGGGATTGATACATATACACTAATATGTATAAAATAGATAACTGATAAGAACCTGCTGTTTAAAAAAATAAATAAAATTCAAAAAAAAATCCTACTGGAATTTCAATATAATATTGAATTTTTAGCTTAATTTTTGAAGAGTTGATTATTCATAATATTGTCTCTCCATTTATTCAGGTCATTTTATTTGTCCTTTATTAGAGTTTAATTTTTATTCCTCCACAGAGATCTTATATGGTTTTGCTTAAGTTTATTTCAAGATTCCTGGGAGTATTTTTTGATATTGTTATTTACTTATTTATTTTTTAACATCTTTATTGGAGTATAATTACTTTACAGTGGGTGTGTTAGTTTCTGCTGTATGACAAAGTGAATCAGTTATACATATATCCCCATATCCCCTCCCTCTTGTGTCTCCCTCCCAACCTCCCTATCCCACCCCTCTAGCTGGTCACATAGCACCGAGCTGATCTCCCTGTGCTATGCGGCTGCTTCCCACTAGCTATCTATTTTACATTTGCTAGTGTATATATGGCACTGCTACTCTCTCACTTCATCCCAGCTTACCCTTCCCCTTCCCCATGTCCTCAAGTCCATTCTCTACCTCTGCATCTTTATTCCTGTCCTCCCCCTAGGTTCATCAGAACCATTTTCTTTTTTAGATTCCATATATATGTGTTAGCATATGGTATTTGTTTTTCTCTTTCTGACTTACTTCACTCTGTATGACAAACTCTAGGTCCATCCAGCTCACTACAAATAACTCAATTTCATTTCTTTTTATGGTTGAGTAATATTCCATTGTATATATGTGCCACATCTTCTTTATCCATTCATCTGTCAATGGACACTTAGGTTGCTTCCATGTCCTGGCTACTGTAAATAGTGCTGCAATGAACATTCTGGTATGACTCTTTTTGAATTATGGTTTTCTCAGGGTATATGCCCAGTAGTGGGATTGCTGGGTCATGTGGTAGTTCTATTTTTAGTTTTTTAAGGAACCTCCATACTGTTCTCCATAGTGAGAACAGTATCAATTTACATTGATACTGTATCAATTTAGATTCCTACCAACAGTGCAAGAGTGTTCCCGTTACTCCACACCCTCTCGGGCATTTATTGTTTCTAGATTTTTTGATGATGTCCATTCTGACTGGTGTGAGGTGGTACCTCATTGTAGTTTTGATTTGCATGTCTCTAATGATTAGTGGTGCTGAGCATCCTTTCATGTGTTTGTTGGCAATTTGTGTATCTTCCTTGGAGAAATGTCCATTTAGGTCTTCTGCCCATTTTTTGGACTGGGTTGTTTGTTTTTTTGATATTGAGCTGCATGAGTTGCTTGTATATTTTGGAGATTAATCTTTTGTCAGTTGCTTTGTTTGCAAATGTTTTCTCCCATTCTGAGGGTTATCTTTTCATCCTGTTTATGGTTTTCTTTGCTGTGCAAAAGCTTTTAAGTTTCATTAGATTCCATTTGCTTATTTTTGTTTTTATTTCCCTTTCTCTAGGAGGTGGGTCAAAAAGGATCTTGCTGTGATTTATGCCATAGAGTGTTCTGCCTATGTTTTCCCGTAAGAGTTTTATAGTTACATTTAGGTCTTACATTTAGGTCTCTATAGTTACATTAGGTCTTAATGTAACCTATAGTTACATTAGATCTATATAGTTACATTAGGTCTTACATTAGGTCTTACATTTAGGTCTCTAATCCATTTTTAGTTTATTTTTGTGTAAGGTGTTAGGGAGTGTTCTAAGTTCATTCTTTTACATGTAGCTGTCCAGTTTTCCCAGCACCACTTATTGAAGAGGCTGTCTTTTCTCCATCGTATATTCTTGCCTCCCCTATCAAAGATAAGGTGACCATATGTGCATAGGTTTATCTCTGGGCTTTCTATGCTGTTCCATTGATCTATATTTCTGTTTTTGTGCCGGTACCATACTGTCTTGATTACTGTACCTTTGTAGTATAAAATAAAGTCAGGGAGCCTGATTCCTCCAGCTCTGTTTTTCTTTCTCAAGAGTGCTTTGGCTCTTAGGGGTCTTATGTATGTCCATACAAATTGTGAAGTTTCTTGTTCTAATTCTGTGAAATGTTCTAATTCTGTGAAAAATGCCATTGGTAGTTTGATAGGGATTGAATAGGCACTGAATCTGTAGATTGCTTTGGGTAGTATAGTCATTTTCACAATTTTGATTCTTCCAATCCAAGAACATGGTATATCTCTCCATCTGTTTATATCATCTTTAATTTCATATGGGTCTTTCGTCTCCTTAGGTAGGTTTATTCCTAGCTAGTTTACTCTTTTTGTTGCAGTGGTTAATGAGAGTGTTTCCATAAATGTTCCTTCAGATTTTTCATCATTAGTGTATAGGAATGCAAGAGATTTTGGTGCATTAATTTTGTATCCTGCTACTTTACAAAATTCATTGATTACCTCTAGTAGTTTTCTGGTAGGATCTTTAGGATTCTCTATATATAGTCTCATGTCATCTGCAACAGTGACAGTTTTACTTCTTCTTTTCCGATTTGGATTCCTTTTATTTCTTTTTTTTCTCTGATTGCTGTGGCTAAAACTTCCAAAACTATGTTGAATAATAGTGCTGAGAGTGGGCAACCTTGTCTTGTTCCTGATCTTAGTGGAAAAGGTTTCACTTTTTCACCATTGAGAATGATGTTGGCTGTGGGTTTGTCATATATGGCCTTTATTATGTTGAGGTAGGTTCCCTCTATGCCCTTTCTGGAGAGTTTTTATCATAAATGGGTGTTGAATTTTGTCGAAAGCTTTTTCTGCATCTATTGAGATGATCATATGGTTTTTATCCTTCAGTTTGTTAATATGGTGTATCACATTGATTGATTTGCATATATTGAAGAATCCTTGCATTCCTGGGATAGACCCCACTTGATCATGGTATATGATCCTTTTAATGTGCTGTTGGATTCTGTTTGCTAGTATTTTGTTGAGGATTTTTGCATCTATGTTCATCAGTGATATTGGCCTGTAGTTTTCTTTCTTTGTGACATCTTTGTCTGGTTTTGGTATCAGGGTGATGGTGGCCTCATAGAATGAGTTTGGGAGTGTTCCTCCCTCTGCTATATTTTGGAAGAGTTTGTGAAGGATAGGTGTTAGCTCTTCTCTAAATGTTTGATAGAATTCACCTGTGAGGCCATCTGGTCCTGGGCTTTTGTTTGTTGGAAGATTTTTAATAACAGTTTCATTTTCAGTGTTTTTGATTGGTCTGTTTATATTTTCTATTTCTTCCTGGTTCAGTTTCAGGATGTTGTGCTTTTGTAAGAATTTGTCCTTTTCTTCCAGGGTGTCCATTTATTGGCACATAGTTGCCTGTAGTAATCTCTCATGATCCTTTGTATTTCTGCAAGGTCAGTTGTTACTTCTCCTTTTTCATTTCTAATTCTATTGATTTGAGTCTTCTCCTTTTTTTCTTGATGAGTCTGGCTAATGGTTTATCAATTTTGTTTATCTTCTCAAAGAAGATAAAACCTTTCAGTTTTATTGATCTTCTCAAAGAAGATAAAACCTTTCAGTTTTATTGATCTTTGCTATTGTTTCCTTCATCTCTTTCTCATTTATTTCTGATCTGTTCTTTATGATTTCTTTCCTTCTGCTAACTTTGGGGTATTTTTGTTCTTCTTTCTCTAATTGCTTTAGGTGTAAGTTTAGGCTGTTTATTTGAAATGTTTCTTGTTTTTTGAGGTAGGCATGTATTGCTATAAACTTCCCTCTTAGAACTTCTTTTGCTGCATTCCATAGGTTTTGGGCTGTCGTGTTTTGATCGTCATTTGTTTCTAGGTATTTTTAAATTTCCTCTTTGATTTCTTCAGTGATCTCTTGGTTATTTAGTAGCATATTGTTTAGCCTCCATGTGTTTTTATTTTTTACAGAATTTTTCCTGTAATTGATATCTAGTCTCATAGTGTTGTGGTCAGAAAAGAAACTTGATATGATTTCAGTTTTCTTAAATTTACCAAGGCTTGATTTGTGACCCAAGATATGATCTATCCTGGAGAATGTTCCATGAGCACTTGAGAAGAAAGTGTATTCTGTTGTTTTTGGATGGAATGTCCTATAAATATCAATTAAGTCCATCTTGTTTAATGTGTCATTTAAAGCTTATGTTTCCTTATTTATTTTCATTTTGGATGATCTGTTTGCTGGTGAAAGTGTGGTGTTGAAGTCCCCTACTATGATTGCGTTACTGTCGATTTCCTCTTCTGTGGCTGTTAGCATTTGCCTTATGTATTGAGGTGCTCCTATGTCGGGTGCATAAATATTTTTGATTGTTATATCCTCTTGGATTGATCCCTTCATCATTATGTAGTGTCCTTCTTTGTGTCTTGTAATAGTCTTTATTTTAAAGTCTATTTTGTCTGCTATGAGAATTGCTACTCCAGCTTTCTTTTGATTTCCATTTACATGGAATATCTTTTTCCATCCCCTCACTTTCAGTCTGTATGTGTCCCTAGGTCTGAAGTGGGTCTTTATACACAGCCTGTATACGGGTCTTGTTTTTGTATCCATTCAGCCAGTTTGTGTCTTTTGGTTGGAGCATTTAATCCATTTACATGTAAGGTAGTTATTGATATGTATGTTCTTATTACCATTTTCTTAATTGTTTTGGGTTTATTATGGTAGGTCTTTTCCTTCTCTTGTGTTTCCTGCCTAGAGAAGTTCCTTTAGCATTTGTTGTAAAGCTCGTTTGGTAGTGCTGAATTCTCTTAGCTTTTGCTTGTCTGTAAAGGTTTTAATTTCTCTGTCGAATCTGAATGAGATCCTTGCTGGGGAGAATAATCTTGGTTGTAGGTTTTTCCCTTTCATCACTTTAAATATGTCCTGCCACTCCCTTCTGGCTTGCAGAATTTCTAGTGAAAGATCAGCTGCTAACCTTATGGGGATTCTGTCCTATGTTTTTTGTTGCTTTTCTCTTGCTGCTTTTAATATTTTTCTTTGAATTTAATTTTTGATAGTTTGATTAATATGTGTCTCGGTGTGTTTCTCTTTGGGTTTATCCTCTATGGGACTCTCTGCGCTTCCTGGACTTGATTGGCTATTTCCTTTCCCATGTTGGGGAAGCTTTCAACTATAATCCCTTCAAATATTTTCTCAGATGCTTTCTTTTTCTCTTCTCCTTCTGGGACCCCTATAATTCTAATGTTGGTGCATTTGATGTTGTCCCAGAGGTCTCTGAGACTGTCCTCAGTTCTTTTCATTCTTTTTTCTTTATTCTGCTCCCTGGCAGTTATTTCCACTATTTTATCTTCCAGGTCACTTATCTGTTCTTCTGCCTCAGTTATTCTGCTATTGATTCCTTCTAGAGTATTTTTAATTTCACTTATTTTTTTGTTCATCATTGTTTGTTTGCTCTTTAGTTCTTCTAGATCTTTGTTAAATGTTTCTTGTATTTTCTCCATTCTGTTTCCAAGATTTTTGATCATCTTTACTATCATTACTCTGAATTCTTTTTCAGGTAGTTTGCCTATTTCGTCTCCATTTATTTGGTGTTGTAGGTTTTTACCTTGCTCCTTCATCTGTAACATATTCTTTTGTCATTTCTTTTTTTTTTTTTTTTTGATAGGTGGGTCTATATTCCTCTCTTACTGGTTGTTTAGCCTGAGGTGTCCAAAACTGGAGCTTTCAGGCAGTTGGATAGAGCCAGGTCTTGGTGCTGAGATTAGGACCTCTGGGAAGCCTCACTCCGATTAACCTGGGGTCTGAGGTTCTCTCTTAGTCCAGTGGTTTGGACTCAGAGCTCCCACCACAGGAGCTTGGGCCCGACCTCCTGCAAGCTGGTCATTGGCAGTTCCTCCCATCCCCTTTGGTGTCTGTAGTCCCCCAGTATGCCTGGTAGGTGCCCTAGTTGTGCAGAGATGTGAATTCCATGTTCTTCTAGTCTGCCATCTTCAAGAAATACTATTTTTAAAGTGGAATTTCTATTTGATAAACTTGTTCCAATAATTTAACTATTAATATCATTGGTTTTACTAGGTGTTTTATCTGCAAATAAGGTCATGTTAATCTCTTTCCTTTTAATTCTTGGCTATCTTCTTTTCTACTTCCTTCTTCTTTTTTTTTTTTTTCCTTTTCCTTGACTAATGTTGCCAAGAATCTTTAAAAGTAGAACTGATAGTGGATGTTCTTGAGTTGAACATCTTTTAAGATGGGCACATCTCAAGTTTCTCCGTTAAGTAAAATGCTCGCTGTAGGTTTTTGGTATGTAATCTTTGCAATGTGTGCCAAAGTAGTGAGAATAATATAATTAAGTACAATGGATCTATCATTACATTTCGGCCGTTACAATTTATAGGTAGTCTTGTTTCATCTGTACCCTCTCTACTCCCTTTCCCTAACACTAATTTATTTTGAAACAAATACATCATATGATTTCATTTATAAATCTTTTTACAATATAACTCTAAGACATATGGATTTATAAACTTTACCAAGTCAAGGAAATTCTCTTTTATTTTTAGTTTGCTGGAAATCTTCATCATGAAATGATTTTGAACTTCACCAACACTTTTGTTCTGCATTTTGAGATAATCATGATTTTTTTTCCTCCTCAAGTTTATGTGTATTATATTGCTAGATTTTCTCTTAATAAAACCTCCTTGCATAAATGAGATAAAACCTACTTGATAAGTCTGTGCTATTTTCAATACTCTGTTGGATTTGTTTATTTACAATTTTTATACCTTTGATCATAAATGATGTGGACTTATATTTTCTTATATTTCTCATACTTGGTTTTTACAGTTGAGATTATTATAGCTTCATAAAATTAAACTGGATAACTTTCACTTTTTTTCAGTTTTTTGGAGCAACTTATATAAGATAGAAATTAGCTTACCCTCAGGAATTTGGTACAAGTCTCTTGAAAAAAATAGATTTGGAGGTTTTTTGGAGGTTTTGGAGGTTTTTTAAAATAGCATTGATATTTCAACTTATTAAAACATTCAACATTATTAAAACAAAAAATCAAAACATTTTGATTTTAAGTTCTCAATTTCTTCTTGTACAATTTGGCAATTTTGGGGGGGTTACCAATTTCGTCAAATTTTCAAATTCTTTAGTGTATAGTTGATTATAATGTTTTGATTTTTGTATCTGTTGTGTCTATAGCTATTTCATCTTTTTAAATTTATCCTTTGTAGATATGTGTTTTTTTTAATTTTTTGACTAGAATTGCCAGAAGTTTTTTTTTTTAGAGTTGGTTAAATCTTTTTAAAGAAACTAGTTTTTTATTTTGTTAATCTTTTTCATAATTTTGAAGTTGTTTTTCCCAGTTTCACAGATTTATGCCCTTATTTGTGTCATTTCTTGGCTTCTAGTGTTTTGTTTGTTTGCTCTATTGTTTCTTTATCGTTTCTTTATTTGAATGTTTGCCTCCTTTATGCTTAACATTTTTTGTTTCCTAGTAAAAATGGCTAAAGCTATATGTTCCTTTTATGTCCTGCTTTAGTCATGTCCCATAAATTTTGAATTATTTAATTCTAATTATTTTTTAATATTCTTTATGATTGCCTTGTTTAACTCAAGGTATTTAATAACATATTATTCCATTTATAAACAAAGGATTCTTTTTCAGCTATCTTTTTGTTATGAATTTCTAATATATTGCATTATTATCAGAGGACAAATCCTGTATGCTACTGCTGTCTTGGAATTTATCCAGGCTTTCGTTTATTAATAATCTTTCTATTTAAAAAAAACCTTCCATGGGTGCTTGAAAAGAAAAACTCTACATGGGTATAGAAATTCTGTATATATTAATAGTTAAAGGCTCTCTTATTAATCATATTTTGCAGATACCTATTTGTTTTCCTCTTGATCTGATAGTTGCTAAGTGGAATGTGTTAAAATCTCCAACTACAGTTGTTGGTCTGTTTCTCCCTGCCATTCAGTGGGTTGACTATTTTGAAGTTATATTGTTTTGCTACCTGTTATTTATCATGGGTACAACTTCTTTCTCCGTAGTTCCTTTAACCAGTATATATTAGCTTTCTTTTGTCTTAGGATACTACTGCTTTAATTTCTGTTTTCGTCAGCTGTGAGTTTTCTTTTAGTTCATATTTTTGTTTTACCATATGTATTTTTAATTTTACCCTTTCTACATGTCTTTGTAGTAAATGTATTTTTAAATAGTCAATATAGTTTTGGAATTGATTGTTTTCATCCAATCTGAGAATCTTCGTTTTTAATTTATGATTTTTTTTTTTTTTTGTGGTACCTGGGCCTCTCACTGCCGTGGCCTCTCCCGTTGTGGAGCACAGGCTCCGGACGCGCAGGCTCAGCAGCCATGGCTCATGGGCCCAGCCGCTCCACGGCATGTGGGATTTTCCTGGACCAGGGCACGAACCCGCGTCCCCTGCATCGGCAGGCGGACTCTCAACCACTGCGCCACCAGGGAAGCCCTAATTTATGATTTTTAACTGATGTGCCTAGATTGTGACTACCATCTTATTTTTTAAATTTTTCAATGCATTCTTTTTGCTTTATTTAAAATATCTTTTCCTGCTTTTCACTGTAAAGATTGAATTTTCTTCTGTCAGCTTAAAAATTATACATTCTTAATATAACATGCAGTGGATATCCTTCATTTAAGACATACATTCATGTTTATTTTCTCCTATTAAGTTCTTAAATTTTTAATATCTCCCACTCTGCCCCCTTAAGACTAATATCATTTGCTCTCTACACTACTTCCCCACATTGCAGTGTAGATCTACAGTGTAGATTTTTATTTCTGGTTGAAATAATCACTTTTTGTTTTGTTTTGTTTTCTTAAAAAACCAAACCTAACCAAACTTTATCAAGGAATTTATCACCCTCACATCCCCTAAACTGTTCACAACATCCCCCTGGATTTGTTTCTTTTCTTATTTGTGTTTCCAGTTTGGACCTGAAGTCTTTACTCTTTAATTCTGGGAAATTTGTTTCCATTATTTCTTGGAATATTTTTGCTCACTGTTTCGTCTTTCTTTCTTCTGTTGTCCAGATTTTGACCCCTTCCTTCATGTGCCGATACCCCTTAACTTGAGAACTATGCACATTTTTACTTCTATCTATTGATTTCTTACTATTTTTCCTCTTGGTTCTTTTTAATGATCTTCTTTAATATTTTATTTTGCTACTATCTTCCATTATTCCTAGTATGAGTATATTAATCATGCTTATTTTAAATTCCTAACCCATTGGTTTTAGAAGTCCAATGTGCTATCCATTGCCACAGAACCCCTTGTCCTTTAGTTTTAGGAGCGTGATATATGGTATTTAGTTTGTTGCTTTTCTTTCCAGGCAGCTATACTTTTCATTTTTCCCCTATTTTGTCCTTTGAGCTTAAGTTATCCTGCAGATACTATTTATTCTCACCATTATCATATTGGGGGAAGGCCAGGTAAATCCAAAAGAGGTATGAGGATGAGTTCCAGGCATTGTAAAACCACTTTTGATCACTTCTCTCTGCTACTACGGTATCAGGTGACTTCCTTGGTCAGAATCTCACTCCCTAACCTCTTAGATAGAAAAGCCCTGGGAGGAGGCACTCCCCTTCATTGTAATCCATCAAACTTGGGGTTTGAGAGAGAATAGGGTAGAGGAGTGAATGCCAGATGTGATGTAATCACACACATCTCATCACCTCCTCATCTGAGCGGGACATTCAGCAACCTGAATCCTGGGGTGGGCTTCACATCCTTAACAAGAAAGGAGCAGGCAGTGAATGTCCTAGGGGACCACAGGGTGAGGCAGGAGGGAAACAAAAATGCTTTCCTCCAAACTGTCCTCTCAAAGAAACCTCTGGCAACACCTCCTCAAACTCCAGCAATCCCTGCCCACTGCCACCACTGGCCAAGCCAGTTCAAAATATTTTTCAAAATCATTTTCACACAAGTTTTCATTTGTTCTTTAGTTAAATTCATATTAATCTCATTTAACCTATAATAGTTCACCATCTTGATGGGAAACTGAAGCTCCTAGATAGTCCAAGTAATTGTTCTTAAGTTTTGTTTTGTTTTTTCTTTATTAAGCACCACATCCCCCAACCCCAGTAGAAGTGACTGGTAGAAATGATATGCTTTTTTGTGTGACGGTTTTTATGTATTTCCTAAAGGAAAATCATATGCAAAGAAAGCTCTTTGTGATTTGGTTTCCTTTAGATTTTCATGCTTTGTTCACTGCTTTGTTTGTTATTCATATCTTTGTCATGTCTGCAGGACAGATGTGAGCCGCAGTTGTAGCATGGGAAAGCTTGCAGTTCTTGTCATTTTCATCCTCTCCTTGGGATTTGTCTTTTCAAGATCTTGCCTGATTATTCTGGACAGTACTGTTATCTGCTCTCAAAGGGAGGTAGTGCAGCTTCCTGGATTCATGTGCCAGAGAGCAATTATTTCCTTCTAGAGGTCAAAGTTGTACTTGAGGCTACAGATAGATTCAGAAAACAAGGGTCTATTTATTTACCCAACTGAAGTACTTATAGCTTCACTTAAAGCAAATAGATTATACTTATCTGTTAAATCACTTAACCATTCTCCAAAATACAGCTACCGTGTGATATTTTTAGAAGTGAAAAAATACAGAAATGGTTTTCAATTCTAACGTGGAGGACAGGACCAAAACCCACTTTAAAGACTAACCATGTGATATCAATGTTTTATTAAATACTGTTCTTAAATTTCCACAAAACATAATTTGTGTGTGTGTGTGTGTTTGTACTGAGTCCTGAATCCAAAGGCTAAATTACTCGGTTAAATCAGTAGTGATTTATGCACTGTGCAGTGAGGCAAGCCCACTAAACTGGTTATTGGTGGCCATTTATAGAACATTCTGGCAGCTAAAGGAGTATGAAAGTAATAACAGATATAACTATGAGCTCATTTATTTCCAATTATGTCTGCTGCTGAGATACTTTATGTACTATAGCTTTGGAGAGAGTTGAAAAACATCATTAATGCAAATTTGAGAAATAATGGAAATAGAAGCTTTATAAACTAAACTTTTCTAAAATCCCCTTCTGTACAGTAAAAATAATTTAAAATATAAGTGTTAGATGTTTCCAAAGAATGTTCAAATTTAAAAGGGAAAGGGAGGTAGAGAAGAAAGAAAATTAATAACAAATGCAACATTTGATTATTATATCCTTCGATCCAGTTTTAAAACCACCATTTTTGCTGCTTGCTGTTAAGCAATGTCATTTTCTTGGTGAATATAATAAATTCAACTGCAAGCAATATTTTATTCAAACATTTCTTCCCTGAAAAATCTCTCAATTCAATTATAAAACACTCCAGTTATACCTATGCATTGAAGAGTAGAACTCTTCCACAGACACTGTAACTATACCTTTCAGTCAAATACATCCATGGCTGTCTTTATATGCAAGTCATGTAGATTAACTGCAAGAAATTTAAATTTGGTTCTTAGAGTAAAAAGTCACAAGTTATCCCGTCATCCATTGGAAAGTTATCCAGCAGAGAGGAAGCTCTCCTGTCTATAACTTCTTTATGATGTCTGGAGATTCTGTATACTTGTGATCATAGCTGACTGCTTTGATGAAAATGTATTGCTGGAGTGATTTGTGACTTCTGGCGGGAAGACCTATCCAAAGCCTTATTTTCTCTAGTTGAGACATAACTTAAATGAATTTGTATTTTGATCAGCCATTCCATATTTGAAGGCGTTCTTTTGTTGATATTTGATATTCAGAGGTTACATGAGGATAATTCCTTGAATGTAATCAGCTCTTGATAAATGCTTGTGTGGCATTCAATCAAAGATCATTTAAAATTGTTTAACCATGTGAAGAAATTGCCCAAGGATATTTAATCCCTAGCTGTTCTAATTCAGCCCTGTATTTTGCAATGATCTTCTAGTGGCTTTCCAGGAAACGTAATAGGCAGATGTCATCATCTGAATTTCTGGGCAGGGCCACTTTGATGGAAAAGGGAAAACACAGGACATTGCCGTCTTTGCTCACGTCAGTATCTATGAGAATCACCTCCAATGGAAACCAAAGTTAAAACAAGCTGCCGCCCAGTCTCTGAATCACCAGCTCTCTACCACCACTGCACTGGCCTTTGGGGGACCATTCTTCCATTTCCAGTGCCCACAGTTCCCTCTCACATCGATGCAAATCAGCAAATGTGCACAGAGGAGAGAGTGAACCTTGGCAAAGAGGGGCATGTTGTTATTTACAAGGACCCCTTTTAAAAGATGCATATGTCTCTTATTCAGTTTGGGAACCATGATACAGTTGTAGGGATAAAGTTAGCCTCATTTGCCGTCAATATTGATACAGTGCCTTTCATAATGTCAGGTGAGATAGCTCATATATTCTCAAGGTAAAAATGAGTAATGTCTTTCGAAGCAGGTATAAAGTTACATTATAGTTTTTCAACTTGAGGAAGTGTTCTTCTCCTGATCTTCATTTTACATCTAAACTGCAGACTATGGAGCAGACCTTGTAAAAGACTTCTTCACTGAGCATCTGGCCCTTCTGTAGGCCCAGGAGATTTATGTCAGCTGTAGAAGGAATGTGAATAAAAGCCTGCTTCTGGGAGTTTGTAAAAAGAGTTGATGTATTACTTGGTCTACTCTTGCTTGGATTAAATTTAAAAATTGCATCAGGGTGTTCATTTTAAAGTATGATTTTATATAAATAGAAATTATAGATAACCAGAATAAAATTGAATAAACATGTGATGAGAGCTGACTTACAATAAAAACCTAAATAATAATTGCAAAATAACACTTATCTAATGAGCCCATATTGGTGTTAAATATTATTTCAGGTATATGTTAACTCTAGAAAAAGAATGATTATTTTGCAACTGCCCAGGATTTTAAAGTGCATAAATGCAAAATAATTTTATGCTGTTGATGGCATTGATGCTGCCCATGGCAACTTTGTCTCTTGTGTTGAAAAATTTCCTTTATTCATTCATTTTATTCACTCATTCATTTCCATCTTTGTTCCATAAAAGGCTTTCGGGTAATTTTGTACATTTATTTATTCTTAATACTGAACCTGGATTATTAGCCTAAGAAAATTATTCATTAATCATGGCCATGCTTACTTGATCAAAAGTGATCATTTAAACCCATGAACCTAAGCTTTCAGAACTGCAGGCAAAATCTGTGTGTGCCAGGCACTCAAAAAATATATATTTTTAAAAATTTACTTATTTTATTTATTTATTTTGGCTGTGTTGGGTCTTCGTTGCTGCACACGGGCTTTCTCTAGTTGCATTGAGCAGGGGCTACTCTTCGTTGTGGTGTGCAGGCTTTTCATTGCAGTGGTTTCTCTTGTTGCAGAGCGCGGGCTCTAGGCGCACGGCCTTCAGTAGTTGTGGCTCACGGGCTCTAGAGCGCAGGCTCAGTAGTTGTGGCGCACAGGCTTAGTTGCTCCGCAGCATGTGGGATCTTCCTGGACCAAGGCTCGAACCCATGTCCCCTGCATTGGCAGGCGGATTCTTAACGACTGCGCCACCAGGGAAGCCCTCAAAAAATATTAATCAGTGAATGATTGTCTATCATTATCATTTTTGTTAAAGGTATCTTGTTAATTGTAACTTGCTAAAAACTGAAACTTGGGGAAATATTTTAGAATAGGTTCTGCGACAGCAGATAAATTTTAGAGTAGGCTCTGCAACAGAAGATAAATATACTGAATTTATATATACCATCTTTGTTAATTATGTCATCTCTTCTGAACTAACATAGTGAACAGATATAATTATCTGATATGGACACATTGTATATATGCATTGTAGTGACAACATAAAGGTGAAACTTAACCCTAATGAATAAATTTGCTAGTTATTATTTCCTTTAATGCAAGAAAACTGATGGACAAGTGTTAATTATCCATCCAGAAAAATGGAGGTTAACTGATATTCAGGGACTTCAGTGTGAAATCAGGTGAAGTAAGTGAATCCATTCAGGATGCTGGAGAGATGGAAGAGGGAAGGCCTCAGTGGTAGTTTGGGGTTTAGGGTGTGTATTTGCCTGCTCCTTTGCTCCCCGCCCCCACTTTACCTGTCCTGTTCAAAGCTCCCTTCTCCTTGGCGCCATCTAGTGGATGCCTGTGTCGGGATGAGGAAGATGCCTAGTTAAGGATTTGCAAAAAGATCAAGTGTCATTTCTCCAAACTGGAGCCTAGGAGTGGATGGCCTGTGGACATCACAGAAGCTCTTATAAATTAGTTTATGGAGGCTCTTCCTCTTTCTGTTGTTATCCCGTACAGACTTATTGCTCTGATTTCTGGTACACCTCGCTGATCAGAAGTTTATAAAATAAACAAGGGTTTAGAGTAAAAACTGAGCATGAAAAATGAGGACTCTTGTAAGCAGTGCTCCAGAGCAGTTTAAGCATCCTCAGGGAACACCATCTTAATTTTTCAGTTTCTCATTATTTCTTCAACAGATGAGCTAGCTAAGCCAGAAAGATGTTCAAAGGCAGAGCAGCTATAATCTCTTCCTTCACTACCCTCCATATGATAAGGATTTGTTAAGATGAATCTCTGTTAATGGACCCATGAATTAAGGCAAAACTCCCTGCCATCTTCCTGATTTTTTTTTCACTTCTAAGAAGGCACCAAGAGAGTTACCAAATTTAATTTCATAAGTTTCATAAGCCTTGATTCTTGGACTTTGACAACAAGGCTCACCTGAGTTTTGCATCCCTGTGGTAATGTTAAATATCTTCTGAGGACAAGAAAATAGACTGGGAGAAAAAAATTAGATAAAGTAAATAAAAGAATCAAGAGAACAAAAACGAAGCAGAAAAATTTACTTGCCTAAATACATGTAAAATTCTTTAAAGAAGAGATTATGTTTATTTTTGATTTACAAAAGGAAAACCTTCAGTGCCTGACACAATACTTAATACTCAGCAGACAGAGGGGAGAGAAATGACTTGGAATAGAGACTCCACTCATCAACTTGCTGAAAAGATTAATCAGTAATAAAATAACCCCTTTACAAAGTGTGATGTGAATGCAGAGTAATAACAGTGAAGACAACGGGAGTAAATGTCGTCAAAAATTAATTACTTTAATGCTTAAGTTTATTCTAAAATATATACCCAGTGGAGAAGACAGGTGATATTTACATTTTCACTTTAGGTATAGAAACAAAATAACTTTCCACCAGTACATTTTGAAGATCATTATATGTTTGTCATTTTAAACATTTCTATTTACAGTTTCCTTTATTCTTTGAGATCTATCTCTAAAGCTGTGACAAATTCTAAATATAAAATATTCCCAAATGTGCCAACTAGGTAAGACTGATTTGTCTGCTAAAAGAAGACAGACTTTTGTTCCCTTCAGGAGAAAATCTGACTTGCATTTGTCTTATGTGATTTATGCATTGTAAGTTTAAAATGAAATACAGCCTTTTCCCTCCCATACATTAAAATGGGGCTTCAAATTTGAAAGAAACAGCAATCTTCTCTGAAACCTACATAGCTATGTGATGAGACGCAACAAAAATACTGTATTGCCCCCAAGTGGTCTTTATAGGTATTGCCTGCACTGTCCAATAGTGAAAGAAAAAGAGAAAGCAAAAATATTTGGACAGCAAATCTTTGACCATTTTCTTTCACTGGAATATACATATTTATTTTTGAAAAGTTATTTGATAATCCATGCTGTGGTAGTAAGGCTATATTGCTAAGTAGAGATTCTGAATGGTGGTAAATCTTCAGTGCAATTTAAATTGCCTAGGTTACACAGTTATTTGGAATGATATCAACATTTGTAAGTCACTGGGAATTGTTTTTCCATTTAAGGAGATTTTGCAACACATAGGTTTTTTTTTTAATTACTGTAAAGTTAGCACTAGCACTTTCGACTCAGCATCTGAGAGTGCATTATTTTTATCCACGTATCTTCTGTGTGTACTTCTATTTGATTTCAACCTGAACCTCAAATCGGTTTTTAGCCTGAATTCCTTTGAATTGTATAAATGACCTAATATTGTGAGGTGGAACTGAAAGTTTGTCGTTCATGTCTCTGAATGTTACTAAGGTAGACACAGATGGATTCTTTCCCAGGATCCTGCACGCACGCATCGTGCTGTATTCTATACGTACTGCAATATACAGACATATTTCATTGCTTTTTAAAATTCTGTCTCTTTGGAGCATCTTCCAGTAAAGCAGTCATTCTCTGACTTCCTCATTTCCTGATATGGAGCATCCCCATACCCCCCAGTCTATCCTCTGTCTCATAACAGCTTGTCCTCTCTCCCTCACCTCCATGCTTATGAAACTATTAATAGTTATTAGAAGCTCTGTGAAGCAAGTTTTACCATTTGGAGAAAGGGACTGCAAACAAGAGAGGAATTCCTGGTATCCCTGTATTTATATGTATCTATATGTGGTATGTGTCCCCTTCTAAACCAGCTTCCTGATGCCTGGTGTCTAGTCTTCCAGAATCCAATAGTTCCAGCCATCACAGCCTCCTTTACCTGTCTAAAACAGTACTGTTCCGGGCTTCCCTGGTGGTGCAGTGGTTGAGAATCTGCCTGCTAATGCAGGGGACGTGGGTTCGAGCCCTGTTCTGGGAAGATCCCACATGCCGCAGAGCATCTAGGCCCGTGAGCCACAACTACTGAGCCTGCGCATCTGGAGCCTGTGCTCCGCAACAAGAGAGGCCGCCACAGTGAGAGGCCCGCGCACCGCGATGAAGAGTGGCCCCTGCTTGCCGCAGCTAGAGAAAGCCCTCGCACAGAAACGAAGACCCAACACAGCAAAAATAAATTAATTAATTAATAAACTCCTACCCCCAGCATCTTAAAAAAAAAAAAAGTACTGTTCCAAATTGATTTCTATCAGAAATTTGATTCCAGATATATTTGAAAGGCATGAGAATTTTCCCATGTGCTTGATTACCCAAATTATCTACATAAAGAATATGTATTCAAGTCACAGAGAGTGAAATTATTACTTTAAACTCAGAAGTCAAAGAAGAAAAACATTACGCTGAGGAACTATGTTACATTTTCATGCTTTCAAGGAGTTACCATTAAAGGAAAAAAATGTGATTTTAAAATACAAATAAGACAATGATGACGTTCTTTCAGGCTGAGTGAGAAGCGTATATCCAATTGCATTTTTACTCTAAAGGAGAGAGAAGTAAATCACTAGTACTGGATCTATAGTGCTGAATCTACAGAACTAAAAACAAAAATCCCAAAGCATGACCTCTAGAGGCCTAGATATGGATGTGCAGTAGGAAGATCCTTATACCAACTGTGTGACCTCAGGCAAGTCTTTCAACCTCTCTGAACCACTTTTTCTATGTGAAAGACAGGACTAGTTTCCTATGGGTTAAATAAGTTTTTTGATTCCTTGTACAAATATTTACTGGGCACTTCTCATATGAAGTGTCTCATATGCTAGACATTTTGTTAGGTTCAAGTGATATAGTAACAAACAAGACAAAGTCCCTGCTTTCATGGAGTTTATTCTTGTGTTGAATAGTAGATGAAATACAGATAAAAATTAATTATACATATATAAACAAATATAGAGAACTACAATTTTTTAATAAAACTTTGAAAGGTTGCTTTCCATGAACAGTTATTACAAAATATTGGCTCTATTCCCCGTGTTATACAATACCTCCTTCAGCCTATCTCACACCCAATAGTTTGTACCTCCCACCCCCCTCACTGCCTCCCCCCCACCCCGGCAACTGGTAACCACTAATTTGTTCTCTATATCTGTGAGTCTGCTTCTTTTTTGTTATCCTCACTAGTGTGTTGTATTTTTTTAATTCCACATATAAGTGACGTCATACAGTATTTGTCTTTCTCTGTCTGACTTACTTCCCTTGGCATAATGCAGATTTTTAATATTGCTAAGAATGCAACGAGGGAGGAGGCTGTGTAGAAAGTGACTGGGTTGCCCACTTTTGAGAGGTAGCAAGATCTCCCTGACCAAGTGACATCTGAGCTGTGCTTCATGGAGGAGGCTGAGTGTCATTTGAAGAGCTAGTGGTAAAGCATTCCCAGCAAAGGGCCCATTCCGATGCCCTGAGGTAGGAGAGTCCAGGCATGATCACAGAACACCACAGTGTCGTCATGAGATCTGCCTTTTCAAGCCCACTCTGCTGCTGCTGTGTAGAGAACAGACTGAAGAGGATTATGAGTGGGGACAGAGTGACCAGTTGCAAGGCATCTGGGTGAGGAGGATGGTGGCTTGGACGGGTCGGTGAGGTGGTGATCTAAAGAAGGTGAGAAGGGCGTCCCTGGTGGCACAGTGGTTGAGAGTCCGCCTGCCGATGTAGGGGACACGGGTTCGTGCCCTGGTCCGGGAAGATCCCACGTGCCGCGGAGCGGCTGGGCCCGTGAGCCATGGCCGCTGAGCCTGCGCGTCCGGAGCCTGTGCTCCGCAACGGGAGAGGCCACAACAGTGAGAGGCCCGCGGACCAAAAAAAAAAAAAAAGAAGGTGAGAAACTGGCACCTTTTGGAGGTAGAAACAAGAGTCAGTGGTGAGGTGAGAGAGAGGGACTAGACAGAGAGGGCTCAGAGAGGACTCTGCAGCCATGATGTGACTGGTGGTGCCCTTTCCTGAGACAGAGAACATGGAAGCAGGTGGGACAGAGAAGCGGGAAGTGAGGAGGTGGAGAGGAGGAGAGCTTCCTGCTGTCACGGCAGACTAGCCAGTTACATGATTCGTCTCCATTTGTCTGGCTCTTCGGTCTCCTTTGCTCCAAAACCCGCCCGAGGGCCCTGCATAGAATAAGTTTCTCGCCTTGGGAGGTTGGTGTTTCTTTTCCCGCTCACTTTCCTCCCCGCCTTTCTCCACCTCATTCCCTCTCCCTCCTGCCACTTCAAAGACGTGAGCAGAATAACTAGTTGCTCAGCCTGCCTAGTGTGACAAGGCAGGTCCCAGCTGTCCAGGTCCCCATTACTGTAAAAACAACCCAGGCAGAAGTGCCTGCTTCTCAGCCACCATGGGATCAAGGGTTCTCTTCAAAAACATGGGACCTCAACTCACAGGTCAGTTCCCTTGGAGGAGAGTAGGATGATGAAGTGTGATGTATTCCAATAAGAAGGCGAGAAGAGAATAATTAGGAATCTGTGCACCCTAGTAAGGGTCAGTTTATCCAGCGTTTGGGGTGGAAGCCAGAGTGAGGTTGGAGAAACCAAACTAGAAGCAGCAGGCATTCGACCGTGCATTCTAGGCACTGAAAATGAAGAAACTGTGACCTGCTTGAACAATGGCATTCATATAAGGAAAATGAGTAGACATATGTCCACAGAGTCCAATGATAAAATCTTACAACTTTTACTTTTTTTTTGCGGTATGTGGGCCTCTCACTGTTGTGTCCTCTCCCGTTGCGGAGCACAGGCTCCGAACGCGCAGGCTCAGCGGCCATGGCTCACGGGCCCAGCCACTCTGCGGCATGTGGGATCTTCCCGGACTGGGGCACGAACCCACGTCCCTGCATCGGCAGGCGGACTCTCAACCACTGAGCCACCAGGGAAGCCCCTAACTTTTACTTTTTTCTGTAAAATCTCTCCAATCCTTTATATCCTACTGAGAGATTCTAGACGGGGCAATAAGGATAACCTGCCAGCTCCCTGAGAAGGTTGAATATAATGCAATCAGGGTTCTACCATTCAAAGCAAATAATTAAATTTTTATGCTCTTCATAGCCTTCTGTATTTTGGTACCTTGCTCCTGATCAATTCTCTGATATACATATGGGAAATTTAAAAATTTTTAACCATGAAACTGATTAAATCACAGAATCTACTTCCTGAATTTCCAATTTTAATGTATGCTTTAAAGCTTAGGGTTATTAAGAAGTACAAATGAATAAAATTATTCATGTCACTGGAAGCATGAAA
Source organism: Grampus griseus (assembly GCF_964374135.1). Classification (NCBI taxonomy): domain Eukaryota; kingdom Metazoa; phylum Chordata; class Mammalia; order Artiodactyla; family Delphinidae; genus Grampus; species Grampus griseus. The sequence continues at coordinate 29,114,191 of NC_139003.1, read as the reverse complement.
CTTACTTAAATATTGGAGTTTTGATCTAATTCCAGAGAATGAGGAAAAACTATCCTAATTCCAGAGAATGAGGAAAAACTATCCTAATTCCAGAGAATGAGGAAAAGCTATCCTAATTGAGTTTTTCTGTAGTTTACCCTAAAGCAAGCCAATTTTCAATGAGCTAAAACAAATGACGAGAATATTTATTTTCTTAAATCATTTGACTTAACACAGAATTTGTTCTTGATTCAGGCAATTTCATGTAAGTCACAAAGAAATGTCCTTAGTTTTTCCAAAAGGTAATTAGGCTACACAAATGCTCAAGTTGTTGAGTTGATTTGTTAGATGTGTGGGTGTTAGAGAATTGTGACAGTTTCAAACACATTTTCTGTGAAAGTAAAAACACAGATGATTCATTCTTCAATATTTCAGGGTCCATCCACATTCCTAAATCTGTATAATCAAAGCCGCAGTAGCAGAGGTAATGCTGGGGCTTTGCAGCCAAGCAGACTGGTTTCAACACCCATACAGGTTACCTTTTAGCTGTAAAACCTTAGGCAAATTATTTGTGTTCTCAGCCCTCGGTTTCTTCATCTATAAAATGGGGATAATGAGTATCAACCTCATAGCATTGCTGTGAATATAAACAAAACAGTGCATGAGAAACACACAGTGTCTGGCACATGGTGTCAACTTGGCTGGGGTTAGTGAGTATTATTAAGTATGACATAGAATTTTATCCAAATACCCCATGTGCGTGAAATGAAAAATCACATCAGTGCTTAGGTTTGTAATTTAGTCATTTTTTTCCCTCCCTTTCTCACATCTTTTTTCCTCTTTTCCTTCTGTTTTTATATATCTGATTTCCCCCCTAAATCGTGACCCTTTAAAACACAAAGGAGACTTCTTGCTACGGTCCAGAATGCTCACCAGCCCTTCATCCCCTTCCACAGCCCTCTGACGTGCAGCAGATGTGTTCTCTGGGCCAGACACAGCCAGAGCTATGATCCTCAAGTGGGGTGTCGTGTGCCTCTGGGGAGCCATGAAGACTCTCCAAGGGGTTCACAGGCCCATAGATAGTTTCAAGAGAATCAATGCCCATAACTTCATCTTTCCCACGTATACCTTCCTAAAATTTGATCTCACTGAGACAGCACCTCTAAAGCGGGTGCTTTTTATTCCCCATCCCTTCATGCACAGACCTCTGCTCTTCAAAAGAAAGACCTAGCGCTCACCTATCCCTAATATTATAATAATAATGGCTCCAGGGTGAAAAAATTTTGCAACCCCTCCCCGAAACAGGTGCATTTAAATATGGTTTTCATTAGAGAAAGTGAAGGATGCTAATCACCAAGTAACAAATCCTCCACAACTCAGATTGTTTTCAGTTTTTAACAAAATTAAATATTTCATGATAAATCACTACTTGTTTTTTTTTTCATATACTTTGGAGGGAGCTCAAGGAATTAAGTCATGTTGCTCTAGCTAAACCCTTCCATCTACATCTGTGTATTTGTGTGAACAAATCTTCTCCATGCTTACATTGAAAATAATATTAATACCAATGCTGAACCCTTCTCATTCTAACAATAAATACTGCTGTCTCAATGGATAAAAAGACTCAACTAAGTGAATAAAAAGAAGTCATATCCATCTAAGGGGTGCATTTCCAAACCAATTTTACTTTTTATTTTATAAATTATTTATTAAGATTTGTAATGTATTTCTATTTTTCTGACCAATTGTGTACAACAAGTAATTGTAATCGTAACTCTTTGGAAAAAATATTTTAAAATTTAGAGCCATATGGTAACTGAAATTTTAAATTAAATGTATAAACATGTTTCTTATTGAGAATTATAAGGTGATCAAAAAATACTTTGTATATAAAATATATTACATTGGGATAAAATTCTGAGGTGTTCAAATTCCTTCAGATACACTTTAAGAGTTTGGCAAGTGCCAGGGAGAGAGAATGATTAGGTCAGAGTCAGACAGAGAGATCCCAATTGAGTCTGTAAAAGGCAGAATAATAATATCAATCAGGAACAATAGACTTGGGCTTCCCCGGTGGCGCGGTGGTTGGGAGTCCGCTTGCCGATGCAGGGACGTGGGTTCGTGTCCCGGTCCAGGAAGATCCCACATGCCGCGGAGTGGCTGGGCCCGTGAGCCATGGCCGCTGAGCCTGCGCGTTCGGAGCCTGTGCTCCGCAACAGGAGAGGCCACAACAGTGAGAGGCCCGCGTACCGCAAAAAATTAAATTCCAACTGTATTAAAAAGAGGTAGATTTGAATGCATATTTATTCCCCTTTTAACTTGGAAAAGAACATAGACTCTTGGATTTCATATATTTAGTTGTGTCCTTAGTTCTACCATGGATAAAATTGAGTCAGAACTCTTATGTGATATTTCCTTTTAAGGGAAAATATCATAAGATATTTTCCTTTAAAAAAAAAAAAGATCTTTTCCTTTTAACCTGAAATGATCATCCTCTAGACTTCGTGTTCCATCATAAATTTGTCCTCTATTCTTGGTCATTCCTACGAGCATTCAAGCTTGCTGTGTGATATTTCTCAGACTAAACAAGCAAAAAGTTCAAGGTTAAAAGATTGTTTCTGGATAAAACAGTGAGTAAGAGGAGACGTAATAGAGATGGAAACTATTTCCAATATTTGCAGGAGCTGAGAAATGGAGCAAGGGAGGGGTTATTTTGTGTTTTGTTTCTTTTGCAAAATTTATAACCATTAAAAAGGTGTTCTTCTGGACTTTTGTGGTACAAAATTAACAGGTGTTTAAACATGGTTATTGGAGGGAGTAAGACTGTGAAAACTACAATATTACTTAAAAAATTTTAAAAACTGTGGTAATATATACATAACGTGAAATTTACCATCTTAACCATTTTAAGTGTACAGTTCAGTAGTGTTGAAAATATTTACCTTGTTGTGAAACCAGTGTTGAGAACTTTTTGCAAAGCTGACATTATATACTCATTAAACAACTTCGCATTTCCCCCTCCCCCCAAGCCACTGGCAACCACTATTTTATTTCCTTTTTCTAGGAATGTGACGACTCTAGATACCTTATATAAGTGGAATCAGGCAGTGTCTTTTGTGACTGGATTATTTCAACTAGCATACTATCCTCAAGGTTCATCTGAGTTGCAGTATGTGTCAGAATATCTTTCCTTTTTAAGGCTAAATGATATTCCATTGTCTGTATATACTACATTTTGTCTATCCATTCATCCATGGATGTATACTTGAGTTTCTTCCACCATTTAGCTATTGTGACTAATGCTGCTGTGAACATGGATGAACAAATATTTCTTTGAGACCCAGTTTTCAATCCTCTTGGCTCTGTACCCAGAAGCTGAATTACTGGATCATATGGTGATTCTATTTTGATTTCTTGAGGAACCTCCATACTGTTTTGCATAGTGGCTGCACCATTTAATATTCCCACCAACAGTGCTCAAGGGTTCTGATTTCTTCACATCCTTGCCCACACTTAATATTTTATGGGTTTTTTTTTTATAGTAGCCATCCTAATGGATGTGAGGTGATACCTCATTGTGGTTTTGATTTGCATTTCCCTAATGACTAGTGATGTTGAGCATCTTTTCATATGCTTGTTGCTGCAAAATGGTTTTAAGTACCAATATTCTTTATTTTGAGAAGATGAAAACTTCTCTCTCCTGCATTAATACTGAGGGAAATTCTGGTAAGCTTTAATAAGGTACAATGCTATTAAACACTACTGAAAATTCAAAATATTGAAATATCAGTATTCTGCTATAGCTTCTCAGTTAGTCAAGAACATGACTTTAAAAAAAAACTCTAAAATTGGTTAATCTTTCATCCTGTGTTTTAACTCTTATATTTTTCTTATCTCAAAAATTCTCCTGAACAGCTGTGAGCTTCTATTTTTCAAAGGTTTTATTACAAGTCACCAGAAAAATGCTCATCCTCCCTCGCTCACGAGATGGAAGCGAGAGATAAACATGTTGTCCTAAGGAGAAAATTTATGTTATCCAGAAGCTCCAGTAAACTATTTCTCTTATCAAAGTCTCTGTGGTTTCTGTAATGTTATACTTAGGTTTAGTTACTCAACAGTGTTTACTTAATACCTACCCTGTGTTAGATACTGGCCACCCAAAGATAAAATGGTACAGTATCTGCCCTAAAAGATCTTATGGTCTAATGGTGAGAGCAAACAAGAAAGTCAACACGTTTAACACAGAACAACATGCTTTGCCACTGAGAACCATCTGCCTAAGGTCCTATGGGAGGATAAAGGAAATTAATCAGGTGAAGCCCAGAATTTAGCACAGGAGGGGTTTGTGAGAGGTGGGGTGGGGGAATGAGGTGAATATAAGGGCAATTTAGAAATATTTTAAGATATTAAAAACATAACTGAAGTTTTCCTACAAATATTTTGAAGTTCATCCTTAGTCCCTCTTGTCCTTCTATTTTTAGTTGATAATTTTGACCCATCTACGTATATTTCAATGGCTAGATGTGGAAATTACAGATACCTTACTGGGTTATTGCTTGAATTTTACACAAGTACAAACAAGTGGTGATGCTTTAACTGCCTGGTTTTACAGCCATGATCTTACAAGGTCATTTTCTACATAATTTATTTTGCACTAAATTTGTGTTTCATTTTTGTACTGAAGGAGGAAAATTTATAGTTCATAAAATAGTTTCATGTCATGTTAAATGTTTTAAGATCTTCTTTTATTCATTTTTACCTTACTGCCAAGGCACTGATTTCCTTGGGATCTTATATTCTCATGTTTAGGTAATTCAAAAACATCGATTAAACGTCTTGATCTAGAGACAGAGAAGTCTCCGTGATATTTGAGTTCACGGCTGATTTTAACTTACAAAAGTGAAGATGTTCTTTCAGATATTTGTGTTTGGGTTAAGAAAGCTCCTCAGTGAAAAGTGTATTGTGGGTTGAATGGAATTACTATCAAATAATTTCAGATTTGACATTGTCCCATGAAATCATCAAGCACATTTCTCTCTTTCTACGTGCGAGCACATTGAGATGCACAGAACTCAAGTATTTGACCAAAGAAATACAATCAGTGTAACAAATTACAATATGAGCAGACAGTCAAAGAAGTCTGCCACTTAGCCTAAGTGGATTAGTTTCAAAAATTGGTATAAGTATTCTGCCCTCTCTGGGCGACTTATTGAAAGTTGATGATTAAAAAAAAATAGTAAGCATTTGCATGATTCTACTTTCACTTCTGGCATATGTAATTTGCTTGCCACTGTACTAAATAAAGAGATGACTCATCTAGAATTTTCTTTGACTTAAGGACTTAAATAAATGGAAATGCATGCAATGAGATAGAAGGAAATGCATATAGAGACAAAGATTGGTAACAGAACGAATACAAAAATGAAGAAGTCTCTCTGTTTTGAATTGTGCCTTTTAAATGCCATTTCTATCTCCTCTCTCCACATTTGTTTGTAATGGCAACTGTCTAGCTTCTTGTCCCCCTGCTTTCATGATTGGTGGTTGACATTGGTCCTTCTCTTGGAAGGCTGAGTTTTAGGGAAATGGGAGGAAAGCCAGTTATTTTGGTCCTTCAGTTCTCCTCTTTCACTTCTGCTGGGAGACATACCAGTGATGGGGTCTATTTACCCACCATGCCTCTTTCTTCTCCCTTTTAAATATATTTCTATTGAAAGGCTTATCATATATTTTTTAAATGTTCTTCCTTGATTGAAGGAAGGCTGTGGACTTTTGTTTTAATTAATAAAAGGCGCTAACGTGTACTGAAGATTGATGTGTGATGGGTGGTGGTGTACCTTATGTACATTCTCTGATTTAATCCTAGCAATACCTCCATAAAGTTACTGTTAGTAATCCCGCAAGGTCTCACAATTTAGTAGTAACAGGAGAACCAAAGTCGAGACTGTGACTTTCAGCCTCTAAAGTCTATAGAGTTACCACCATGCTATGTACCTTGTCCCCCCAAACCCAGCACACAGTGCTTTCCACATGGTGAAAAATTAATTACAGTCAAAAATTAAGAAATACACATTTCCACAGTAGAAGAATAAATACAATCCTAAGCAGTAATTTGCTAATTATTTTTTACCATGGAGGATATAATTTGATAATAAATCTTATATATCCTATGTGCTGCACAAACATTTCCAACGTTCTTAAATTATTAACCTTGAACCCTGTGATATTCAGAAAACATTAAAATAGAAAAATGCAATAATATTATCAATAACCCTTTCTATATAATATGGTGAAGTGAGTGAAATGTGATGAGTTACTTTTATTTGGAAAAACATGTGACTCTGTTTTGGCTCAAGGGTGTTAATATTTTTAGTGTTAGCTTTGATTTATTTTCTTTTGATCATACAGTTATTACATTCGTTTTCCTTAGTCCTTAGAGAGGGAAAAACACCCCAACTGCCAAATGCTAATGATGTGTTTATAGGGTCTTAAAGTGTACATCTCATTAGGTTTCTGGTTTTCAGCTGGGAAGAGTTTATGAAGTCAGCATTTGCTTCTCTTGGGTGAATTTTGCTTGCGTATCTTAAAGATACATTTACCATCTCCCTCAGGTGATTTGTGCCAATATCTGTCCTTCATTATTATAGCAACAAAAGTTTTTCACTTTGCAGTCTTACGCAGCTCAGATAAATTTAGTTTGTTCTTCCAAAAATATTAATAGTATACCTGCTGCATGTTTTTTCAAAAAATATTTTTTGTTCTTCATTTTTGAAAGCGTATGTTTATCCAGAGAAAGTTTATGAATCAATATGAGGTCTGTTTTATACTTTTTAGAAAGTTTGACTTGAACTTTGGTGTTAAGCATCCTCAAGATATAGTTTTGTTGTTGTGATTGTTTTCATATTTAAGCAAATAAAAATAGCTCTTTGTGATACCAACTATAGTGTTTCTATGAAGACATAAACCTAACATCCTGCCCCTTTTTGTAATATGGCCTCGTTCTCTCTAGCCACATGAAGCCTGAAATTAACATGTTAGGAGGACACTGAGATTTTCTTAGATTCTTCTGTGGTTGGCTAGAGCTCTCACAGCAAAACACCTTGAAGAAGAAGCAATTTCGATATAGTTCTTTTTGTTCTGATATACGCAGGAAAGGGATAATAATAAAAAGCTTAGATTTGAATTTCATACTTTACAGTGACTTTCTTGCAATTTGGCCTCACAACTCTCTTGTTGGTAGGTAGTAACCCATTTTAAAGAAAAGGACACAAAAATTCGGAGGAGTGAGTTGCAAGTCCAAGTTCACCTAGGTAGAAGAGTCACAAAATAAACTTGGCAGTTCTGATCACAAGCTCTGTGAGTTCCCCTTCACTTTCCATGATTACGTGCCATGGAATGAGAAGAAAAATGGAGTAAGCACCTCTAAAGTAATTTAAATTACAGCATGTTTTGGCACCCCACATTCAATCGGAGGGCTTATATTTTTAAATGTATACAATATATATACATTATATATTACGTGATAATATATATTTATTATATAACATACCTTAAGTATATTATATACTCTTTCAGTATATTTTACATATATATGTATATATAAAATATATATGTATGTATATATGTCTTAAATGATCAAATTTTGCTTTTTAAGGAGTTTTTTTTGAGTGTGTCAAGGAGAGATAGCCTGAAGGGCTCTTTCACATTGTTCACTTTGGAAATGATAGAGAGACAAATTGAGATTGTAGTTTCAACATGTGAATCCTTTCCTTTGTTCATAGCTGCAAACGTTTTTTGAGACGTTCCTGAGAACAAGTTCACCTCTTCAGGCTTTTGATAACATGAAGGAAGCAATTAGCAAACTCCTGCTAGCAGCTGAAGTATTCAGTGAAACATCTACTCTGGGACCAAAGGTCTTCCGTAGGTAAAAACAAATTTCAATGTTAAAAAAAATTTAAAAAAAACCCTACTTCTAACAATCGATTGTTAGTGAAAATATATCTTAATTATCACAAGTAGGTGCTACTTAGAAAATTTTATATCAGTGTAAAATAATGAACTTCTAAACTTATGTTTTCTAATTTGTTGATCCTAAAACTTCAGAGCATGTTAAAGACTCACCAGTATTTAAATAGTGGTGACAAGAAATAAGGCACAGTTATTTAAATTATCTTTTTAACTGCAGCCCCTTTCAAGCTCAGTTATTTTTATCATATATGCTTTCCATTGACTAGGTATGTTTTTATTTATAGATTTTTATTAACAAAATTCATTAACTCTTATCTCCATATCTCAGTTTACTTGAGTATAATTTAATGCCTTTTTCTGGGGAAATGTTAAATCGAGTATGTCAAAACAGGAGGTGCCTTCATGTAAGCTTTATCATGCTTTATATGTGAATAAGAATGTAAGCTTTATATGCGAATAAGAATGTAAGCTTTTTATGCGAATAAGAATGTAAGCTTTATATGCGAATAAGAATGCCTAGCACGGAGGAGTAGGAGAGCTTCCTTTTCCATATTATGTTTTTATGGAGTCACTTCGTTGCTTCGTTTAATGTATTATGAATACTTTGGATATATTTGTATTTTCTGTAAGGAACGAAACAGATTCCAAATCCAAAGATAACTTGTATTCAATTTTGGATTATCCAAGCCACTGCTCTTTGTAATTAGTATGGACCTTGAAATTTAACCTTAGTGATTAGTAATGATATAGTATCAAATAATAGAGTAAATACAGCAAGTAGAATGTATTTTTGTTACCTTGTGCTTTTATTTCAGATGCAGATTATGTTTTCAGCTTTTAACTTTTGATATTGGTTATGGCAGTGTCAGGTCCCCTGTAGTGCTCCAGGTGAGTATGCCGGAGCCCTCATGGGATCTTCCCCTTTGGCTGAAGTGTGTGTGTGTGTGTGTGTGTGGTGGTGGTGGTGGTGGTGGTGTGTTCATTCATAGTAACTGATCAATAAGTGCAACTTGCGTCAAACTTACTACAGACTTATATTTACTGTGGTTCAGAGAATTAACTAGCATATGGAGAGTCTCTGATTTGAGTTACAATACCCACTCTGCATCCCTGTTGAACAAATATGGATTTTTTTGTGTTTTTGAAATAAATGTGGAATAAAGCTAAGTATGTGTTAATGCAGGAAAACAGACATTTAGATAATAGAAAATAGCAGGTAACCTAGCTTATTCATATGGGTTTATAAAAAAGGTAACTCTTTTATTCTTTACATATAGATATTTAGTTTAAAACTGGACTATATTTTAATTTTAAAAGCCATAGGAATTTTTGAAATATTTGTTTTCAATATTTGTATAAATATATGGAAATTTAAGAGTGTTTTTGTACACTCTGATTCTTTTACTTCCTCTTAAATTAAATTAACTCATTCAGATCATCTCCTGCAGCATATTTTTAATCTAAAATAGCCCTTAGTGGCAAGAAGATTTTAAAATTGATTGCATTAGTCTATAGAAAGCTATCTTGGGATATGGCATGAGAAGAAATGAAGAGAAACAAAATAAAATTATGTGCAACCAGAGTTTGACTTCATACTGTAATGACTGGTTTTCAAACTATTACACAAGGAGAATGATGACATTATATATGGCTCAGACATTTGGCTGAATAGTTCAACTATTTATCTCTAAAATTTTGAAATTTTATGAATCTACATCTTCTAATGGTCATTTATTCATTATTTTACACACATATCTAATAGTTTATATTATGATTTTTAAAATTTATTGTTCAGAAATGTTATTTCCATAAACATAAGGTCTTCAACAATGAAGAAGTTCAAGACAAACTAATTTGATTTTACAAAACAGTTAATGTTCTTATAAAGAATCGTATTTTCAAAAGAGCATTACTTAGATTTTCTAAAACTGTTGACCTCCAAAAGGACCACTAGGTGTCAGTTCTGATCTATAATCCAACGGGAAATGAATCACGTCTTAGAAGTGGTTTCACTGCATTAAAAGTAAGTCAATGAAAAATATTTGCTGTGCTTTTGCTCTTTCACAGGTGCATGAGCATTTGAAGTTTCAAGATGATGATAATATGGATTTTGAGGACCAAAACACAGAAGAATTCCTTTTAAAAGACACTTTCAATTTTCTCCTGTCTAATGAATCTTCACTTTCCATATTTTCTGAGATATTTCAGAGACTTTATAGATCAGGTATATTTAAGGTAAGTGCGTATTTTTGTACTGACAAATATTTATTTCATTTTTGGAAGGTGCCATTTTCTTTACTGTGCAGGTAAGCAACGTGATAATTCATTTGAAATTGATTTGTATCCATTATATAAACCTCTTAATATTTTTCCGACCTAAGGACCAATATTATTTTTATGTCTCCTAAGTATGTGACTGACTGATTATGATGAAATTATGGGTTGAAAATGAAGTAAAGCAGTCCCTAATTCCCAGGGAAAATTCGTGGTTATAATGAAGAATACATATTACATATTGTAAAATACTTTAAAAGGAATACCTGAACCTTTTAGAGGCAGTTAGAATAGCCGTGAGTGCTCTAGATTAACATCAAGGGACTAGAGTTATAATACTAATTTTTTTTAAAGCATTCACATCTGGTTAACGTCTTTGGTTAGATAGATGCTGATGATTAGGGAGTAGTGCTTCCGAGTAAGATTGGTTAATTTTTATGATCTGTTAATACAAGTTTTCTTGATGCATAAAAAAATATGTACAGGTTACTAGGTACAGTATTGTTTTCTATGTATCTTTCAGTTTTAAAACCATAATTGGAAAATTTGGAAAAGTAGAATGTGAAGGGTCTCACCAAGAAACAATGCTCTACAGAGAGATGGTTTTGAGAGAGATGACATTATAGACTGTTGTTTCCCTATGATTTTATTGATTCCTTCCTAGAGTTCCCTGTTTCCCTTCCTTAGTGAGTGGATTGCCATTAAAACCATTAGAACCATTTGACCCAGAGGGAATGGTAATATGTGTATCTTTTGCTCTAAGGGATGAATTATAATGAAAAATGAATGTGAGGAAAATGGGGGGATGAGTCTGTTTACTAGAATCCATGAAACTCGAAAATGGTAATGTCCCATACATGAGGTTCACGTGTAAATTTGCTGCTCTGACCTTTTGTACCCTGAAGACTAAAAAAAGACTTTTCCTGCATTTCCAAACTGTCACACTCATTCTGTCCTTCTGGGCCCAATTTCCCAACCTTACTACCAAAGTAGTACTTACTGAGCTATTTCAGGTCCTTTGGTCAAATAGGAAGCTTTCTTATATTCTGACATCATTTTGGCAAGTTAAAGTTATTATGTATTATTTAGAATTAATTAGCCCAGCTGTTTATAGAGTTCAAAATTTGGTTCTTGAATTGTGTTAAACATGGTTTGACTTTGTAGCAATTGCTTAAGAGTTGCATTTTTTCCCCCCATTATAGGGTGAAAACTATCAAAAAGAACTAAATCAATGCCTATCTTTAGAGGAGATTAACTCAATTATGACTTTCATAAAGGAACTCAGGAGTTTGGGACAATTCCAACTGGTAAAACAAAAGTGACCTTTGATTCCTCTTGATTACTGAGATTACAGTAGATCAGCCATAAGAGACTTGATTTTGACTTAAAACTAGGTGAAGATATTTCTTTAAGGAATAGAAATCTTTGTAAGCTTCTTCTTTTCAGAGATATAAATATTAAGATGAGCAGAATGCATATTCTTTAAGAGTTTGCAGATAATACATGACTTACTAAAAGTGAAAGAATATGGAATTAATATAGCTGGCAGGATTTGATAGTTCTTAGGGGGAAAATGCTAACATTTTTCCAAAAAAGTTTGCTTTTAGCTTTGTAACCAAAATGTAACCAAAATTTCCTTCTGTTTATTATGCCCTTTTTCATTTGTGTAAAAGTAAATATTACTCAATAGAACAATAATATTTTTTAAAACTACCTAAATCTTAATTTGTTGTAACTCTGTAGCAAAATCCAAAGAAGGAAAACGTAAATAATTATAATAACTTTTACTGGTTTCAGCCAAAAAATATATATGGCATTTATTTTGTTTTCTATGTATTTTCCTGGATTCTGTTAAGTTATTGCTCAATATCAAAGGATAATTTATTACATATACATGTGCATGCTCAGTACTTGCCTTGTTTCCAGTTCCGCCCTTATATAGGTAAATTATATTGGATTCATATTTTTCTACCTAAGATGTGTTTATACAAAATATCTCTTTAAAATAGCATTTTAAAAAGTCTACTAATAATTTATTATTAATCTGTTTGAATAAAATTTTTTTACTTAAAATAATCTGTGTATTCAGATGCTACTTGTATGAATTATAACCAAATTACTAAATTAATTAGTGAAGGTTTGACACTTGTTTTTATAATTTAGCTCCATATTTTAGAGGGTTCAAAGTAAGCTTATTACTCCAAAGATAACGTAATTGATGGGTTATTTTAATTAATTTAAATATAGTAAGTATTACATTCATGACAGTTTGGGTCAATACTCTACAAAGATAATCAGAGACCTGGCTTCATCCTTCATCCTTCAATATCTTCAATTTAAGATATTGTGAAAGTAAAGAATATCTCTTGGCACAATGTGAAGAACAGAAGAATTATTTTGTAGCAGAAAGGGCAGACACTAATTTCCTGACTCTCAGAGTAGAAAGAGGATAACCATAGATTTTTTTTTGGTAGGATTAATATCTCTCACCCTGAGATTTGTAAGGCACTTGTAACCCAAGAGAATGTCTCCTCATTTTTCCTGCTAGCTGACTCACTGTTATTCAACTGTTTTCAGGTATCTATAGAAAGCAGATATCCATTTCCTTTCAATGAAAAGAGAAATAAAATTCACCCCATTTGAAAGTATAAACATCAGCAAAATTAGTTCCTTATAAAAAGTGGCATTTACCTTGACAGCAACACAGAAAATTAAATTATGGTTTAGATAATGGATTTTAAATAAATATCTGATTTTTTAAATATCTGAATAAATAAATATAAGGCCTTTCCTAGTAATACTACATTTTATTTTCCATAACTTATTCTGATATTCTGCTTTCGAATATTCCTTCTCAGCTCTTCCCATCTACTACTCCTGGGTTTCAATCTTTGATGCGTGAATTTCATGATATGGCAAATCCTGTGGGGAAACCTGGTTCCATCCTGACCCAATACTGGTCTCTTTTAAATGTATTCGAACAATTTCAGCTCCTGAATAAAAAGGCACAGCCACACCCGCTGGAATGGTAAGAGAGCCACAAATTTGAATTGTGCAACCCCCAAAATCTCTAAAGATTGATTTCAAAAGGCATTGCCTACATTAAAGAAAGCAACAAAAAGAAGTGTGTCCAAAAATTCATGCTCTGGAAAATAAGCTTCTTTAAAACATTGAAACCATAATGATTCTAGTGGTCTTCAAACACTGTAACAAAAATATATCCAACAGTTTTTCAAACCATCAGGACTTGACTCCATTCAAAAGTCATGTTTAAAATTAAAAGTTTCAAGCTAGTTTCATCCTGTGATATATATCCTTGAATTACGGGAGCATCAGACAGAAAGAATTAGGTGAGATTTGTTTTATGAACCATCAGTCAGAATGGAGCCCGAGACGGTATGAGCATTCATTTGGAGTTTTTGAGGCATGACTTTATTCTAGGCAAAACCTATCCAAATTTATAAATATGTCTGTCTCTACCGCAAGATTAGAACTTTTTTTTTAGAAGATGGAATCTCAGAGAGAAGCATTCGGCCAGGAGAAAAGGTCCTTGGCCTCCTATGTCCACTTCCATTCTAATGAGGGGTAGTAATGAGTGAATAAGAGGGTTGCTGGGCCAGAGAACATAGTAACACTCCCAGTTGCCAGGGGAAGGGGCAGTGCCTATGGTGCCAGCTAAGTCTGCTTCCCTTTTATATGATAGAATTAAGTGAGTATTTGACTTGTCTATTGCCAGGAAAACAGAAGTAAACCTAACCTCCCAAGGGAATGAAAGACTAGATGGCTGTGCACGATCATCAGTGTCTCTGAAGTTACCCTCACGAACGGCCTCAATTCTACTGACTTGTCCTTCATTTCCTTCTGCCTCGGGAGACAGCGAAAACAGTCCTATAAGAAACATTTTTTTAATAGTTCAAAAATACAAGTAATCACATATTCAAAGAATTCATAGGACATCTCCCAGGACCAGAACTCACTTTAATTGCCACATCTTTATGCAGCTGGCCTTATTCTCTCAATACTCCGAAATAATAGGATTGATAGAAGGTTTTGTTTGTTTGTTTGAAAATTAGGTTTTAAATAATACAGCCTACTGTCCCTTTGTTTGTTCTTTGCACTCACTCAATCCAAGACTGTCTCTTTCGCCGTTGTCGATGAGGGAAGAACAGACTTGATTTACCAAGGAGTCTATTTAAGTATGGTTTTTAACTTTGGGTAAGTTCCTTTGAGATATGCAAGCTTTGGAAAGTTTATTCCCAAAATTTGTCTCAAGGTCCACATTTGTTATAAGGTTAAGCAATTGACTTAATTTCAGAATATTGAATTTAAGCCTAATTCTAACCCTAACTGATTCCTTCCAAAAAATGAAATTTACTAAAGGTCAGTTTTAAATATAGTTAGAAAAAGTCAGGACCTTTTTGAATCAGACAGACTTGGATTCAAAAATCCCAACTCTAGAGTTTATTAATTACAGCAGGTAAGATTTTCCTCTGAGTCTCAGTTTCCATACCTGTAAAATATGGATTATACCACCTACCAAGTATTGTTTCAGGATTACATAAGATAACCTACATCATGTACTGCATAGTGTGTGGTGTGCTGCAGACCAGATAGGTAATAAATATTAATATACTTTCGGTTTCCTGTTCCTATACCATCCAAAAGTCACTTCAGCATCGACAAATGGGGTATATGTTTTTCTTTCATTTATAGGAAAATCAAGGTAAGTATGAAAGCTTTATCTAAGTTAACACTAAGATAAGTAAACTTGAAGTCTTTATCAAGAAACAATTACATAAATTGTTTCTAGAACATTTTAAGAAAGAATACTCAATTCTAATTATCTTCAAGTTTACCAGTGAATGTATATATATTTAATTATCATTCATGTGTATTACAAGGAGGATGCATATGATACACATTTTCCAGATGAGGAAACTGAGGTGCTGAGAAGATGGGTTATTTGCCCAAGCCACGCAGCTACTTGAGTTGAGACTAGGGCCCTGGCCTTTTGCCCGTCGTCCAGTGCTTTACACCAAGACCTCATGCTGACAGGAAGATCACGTGTAGTCATTCATAATTGCCCTTATCTTCACAATGGTCTTCTCCAGTTTTTCATACCAAAAAAGCCAATTTTACGTACCTGTACTATCTGTGGGGTTTAATGCCTTCCTCCACCCTTTTAAATAAAGATCATCTGCTTATAGCAACAAGGTGAGGAGAAATAAAGTCAAAAAAGCAACATTTAGAAAAAGTGACACTTATGTCTGTGCCCTGAGGCTCAGAATCCAGAGGTCCCAACAGAATTAGTGGAAATCTTAACAGAATGAAAACACTAAAATCAATGTGTGTGTACTCTCTGCTAATTTTCACTTTACTGGAAATAAAGTAGCAAGTGTAATTTGCTCTAATCACATGCTTTCCATGAAAATACACATTGTCAAAACAAATAAGTTATTCACAAAATTACACAAGAAATCACTTGCAGGATGAGTAAACATACAAAACATCCCATTCCATTAAGATAGTAACATTTCTAAAATTCAGTTTACATGCATTTCAGGGTTGTATCTTTTATGAGCTTTGTTTAGAGTGTTTACTTCATATGAAATCAGAGATTTTTTTTTTTTACCTTGGCCTGGCACTCAGACTTCAAGTAAACGTATCTCACCCCATGCTTGCTTTATCTATTTCTTCATTCCTCGGAGGAGGAAAGTTATTTTAAAGTCCTAGACATCATAATTTTTCACCCCTGATTACATCGTTGCATATACTAAAGGGAAAAAAAGACTTTAAAAATAAAACTGCAATAACACGATCACACCTCCCAACATTAACTATAGTTTTAGTTCCTTGATGCTTCTTAATTTCCTATCTGATGCTTATATTTTAAGGGAATTGAAAATGCCTTATTCATCTCTACTAGTACAGTACAATATCTGGAACAATAAATCTTTATAAAATGTAATTTAACACAGAGCGTTTGATTGAATCTTCATAGCATCCTTGTGAAGTAAGGCCAGTGTTGTTATCTCTGTTTCTCTGGAGTAGAAATGGAGCCTCACAACCCAGCACAGTGAAGTGAAGTCACATCCTGTCCAGTATTCTCTATCATCAGGACCAGCAATTTTTCTGTCTGCAACTTAAGATTACTTTGGTCCCAAATTTGAGGATTTAAAGGCCAATCTGGCTGAGCATTTAGTTATACAACAGAAAAATGAGGCAAACACACCAAGATATAACTAACCCTTAAAATTCATTCCTGTTCATCAGAGTTTAAGGATAGAATCCTTGGCAGGACAGGTCACTTTCTGCATGGTACACTTCAATTTCTTAGATTATATGGATGTTCTTCTCAGTCTGTGTCTCAGAGTTTCCAAGGCTTCTTGCTTCAAGACTTTGTAATTTTAGCCAAACAGATTCCAATAGGAATGTGTGTTTCTGAATCACTTCAGTTGGACCTAGGCTATCAGAGATTGTTCCCTTTTGGACCAAGAGTGACTTTTTGCCCTGGCTTTCTTCAAATGTGCTTCTGCTGATTAAAGATGATGAGATTTCCATCCACCTCACTTGAGACAAGATTGCCAGTTTTGAGGAATGAAATCCAGAAAGTTTTTCTTTGTGTTCATCAAAATAACTGTGCTCACACACAGGAAAAAAGATAGTGTGTTAGATGTAATTTCCATGAATTTGTTCAGTGCATTGATCCAGAGATGTTTGATATTGCATTCACAGGAATTCTTTCGCAGAGGATGAGAACATGAAAAAACCACAAGTACCATTTAATGCAATTGAAAATAAAAAAGGTAAAGGATGTAGTCCCACTTCTTTCTACATGAAAAACAAGTATTGTGTGGCCAAAAACATAAAAAATGTTTAGCTTTATTAGCAATCAAAATTAAACTGGAAAATGCTGTTTTCCCTCAAATTTGGAAAGATTTTTCCTCTTGAAGATAATAGAGTTGGGAAGAGTGTAGGAAAATGAGTATTCTCATGTTGCTGGTGGGTGTATAATTTAGAACAATCTTTCTTAAGGGGCCGTTTAACAACATGTAAGAAAAGCTTTAAAAGTTATTCTTACATACCAGAAATTTCACTTCCAGATATTCATTTTAAGGAAATAATTAAGAACGTACACAAAAATTTAATTACATAAATTACTAATAAATGAAAAAAATAGCAACTACCATTATTGCAATAATAGTGGATTGGATTAAGCTATAGTCATCCAATAAATTACTATAAAGCCATTCTAATATTGTGGGAAAATAGCTATACATTAAAGATGTTTAAGATATATTATTAAATGAAACAATTGGCTACAAGCAATATGGACCTTAAGGAAAATTAATGGTGATTTTGATTTTCTCTCTTAAGCTTATCTCAATTTTCAGTTTTTTCCCTTCTAAAGAACATCTGAGCTTTATGTCACATGAAAAGAAAATGTTTCTAATTTTCAGAAGAAAAAATGAAAAGAAGTACATGTGTCTACATTTTTTTTAAAAATCCAAGTTTTCCTATTACATATCAAGGTTTAATCCAATGTAGTGGTTCTGGGTGTGTAGCCCCTAAACCAACAACATCAGCATCATCTGGGAAGCTTGGAAAATTCAGATCTACTGAATCAGAACCTCTGGGTATAAGGCCCGGTATTCTTTATTTTAACAAGCCCTTCAGATGATTCTGAGGCATGCTAATGTTTGATAATAAAATGAATCAATCAATAAGGTCAGGGAAGAACTGATGTTAAACTGCTGTTCTGATTGTCTTTCTCTCTCCCACCATTTTTTTCTTCTCTAAATGATTTCTTTATGCACTCTGTTTTTATTCACTCGTTTGTCCCATTGGTATTTATTAAGAAGTCTTTTAGATAAATGTTTAGTTGAATTTAGAAACAAAGTAAATATCAGTGGAACCAACTGGATGGAATTTATGTAATTCTAATGATTTGAGAAATTATAGCCATAAGATCATAGAACTAGAGGAATTCTGATAGATCAACTTCAAGCAATAGATGGCATTTAGACCATTCATTTTTCTCCCTTAATATTTTCTTATTTGAAATAATTATTTTTCTGCAATTTGAACCAAATAGCTTCTTTTGTTATACTCTAGCTTTCAGTTTAACTTAGAAGTGCTTTCTGATGTAATAAAAATTAAATAATAAAATATGTGTTTTATTAAATTATCCTGAGTTTCAGATACCTGAATATGTATTCTTTTTATTTTGATTAATAGTTTCATTTTTTAATTTACATTTCTTTTTTTAGCTGCAGTTCCACAAATTATTAATGAAACCAAAGAAATACATTGCATTAATGGTGAGTTCCAATGAAAATGCTTCAGAATCATAATCAACAGTTAGGTTGAATAAATCATCATATTGGGACATCTTTAGGCTGATACTGTATTTTATGTAAATTTTCAGAAGTTATGAGATTTCTGAATGAATTCATGTTTGCTACTTTTGTATAAAAAGATTTTTAATTTTCCATTTTTGAAAATCAAATATTATATTTTTATATTTAAAGACAGTAACTTCCAAACTTATTTTGAGGGGCCCTAACGGTGCTAATGCTTTGCCTTGGGGACTCTCAGATGGAAGAGCTTGGCATCTCCTCTATATATTGATTTTTAGGACTCTCACTACCCAACAGTGATCCTTTTCTCCCAGATTGTTGATATAATGGATAGTACTTGATTTGAGTTTTCTTTATAACAATTGAGAGTTTGGTTTTTTTTGTTTGTTTTCTTTTTTTGCGGTACGCGGGCCTCTCACTGTTGTGGCCTCTCCCGTTTGCGGAGCACAGGCTCTGGACGCGCAGGCTCAGCGGCCATGGCTCATGGGCCCAGCCGCTCCGTGGCATGTGGGATCTTCCTGGACTGGGGCACGAACCCGTGTCCCCTGCATCGGCAGGCGGACTCTCAACCACTGCACCACCAGGGAAACCCCACAATTGAGAGTTTTTAAGCCAAATTTCAATTTCTTTTCTTAAAATTCATGATTTTTTTAACCAAGGTATAATCAATAATATAAATACATATATAATAGTAATATATTTTAAGTATTATATAGATTTTTAAAATTTTAAATAATTTTCTTCATTCTGGTCAGTATTATTCCAGTGGTCTTGCAAATATATCATTCTAGGGAATCTTACTGACTTTTCCAAGACCACAGTGCTATTAAATGCACGAGCTGGATCATGAAAATGGGTCTTCAGATTCTTTGTCCAAGGCTCATGTATTATCTTAATATCCTATAATAATATGATGGAAAAATAAGAATTCTATTTATCAGGTTTGTTTTTTGGCAGTGTATACGGTTTTAACATATATATGTGTATATATATATAATTGGTGCTGAAACATACACAGAAAATTTAGCCTTTCAGAAAAAAATCTATTCTGATAAAACATTAAAGGTGAAAACAATAAAATTTATGGACTAAGATCTAATTTATGATAAATAGAAGTCTTCCAATTTAATAAATCTAATTTGTCTCTTCTAAAATGCAATTTAATTCATTCACTGTGTTTTAACACTATCATTAAAATCACGATAGGTTGAGAGGTGATACAATAATGTGGTTTAATAGAATCAACAAATACATCCAATTAAAAAAAATAGCATTTTGAATAAAGTACTGCTGATCAGGGAAAAGTAACAGATATACTTACACTATTCCCTCCCTGCATTTATCATCCAATCTCCCACTTCTAGAAAAATACATGCTACTCAGTTCTCTTGGGAGGCTGGTACCCAGTGTGTAGTGAGAAAAGGACTAGTTTTGAGAAAACTAGGAGCAAGGTTAGAATGAACATTCGTTGAGCGTCTAGTGTGCCAGGATCTGGGTTAGATCAGGAAAGCCACTTCACCTCTTTGGTCTTTTGTTTTCTCATTTATAAGAGGAACGATTGTACAAATTAATCTCTTTTTTTTTTTTTTTTTTTTTTTTAGTTTTCAGGTAGCATAGGGTAGAGGATACAAACACGTTAAATAAGCTCTTCAACTTTGTTCATATTTTTATGTTGATTAAAAACTAGTCCTACCTGGGTCTTCAAAGTTAATATTCCTATTTTTACGGTATAAGATTTTAAAAAAATAACTCGATGCTTTAGAACAAGTGGGATTATCTTTCAGTGTCTAGGCTGTTTTTGTGTTTAATATGAGTTATGATTATCCCTCAAGAGGGCAACAAAATTCTGCAGTTAAAAGAAATCCATTAAAAGCAACCAAGACTTCAAACAGCTTTCCCATATATACTTGCCAAATACGTTAAGCAGCCTGCTACCACCTTACCTCACAGTGGGTTCTCTGCAGAGCTAAGGTAAGCTGGCCTGAGACAGGTTGGGACTGGATTGGGAAGGATGCCAAGGAAACACCAGGTGTTTGTAGGCAGCACCACTGATGATTCAGTTGGAAGATGATGTCAGGACAAAATCAGCTTTCAAGCAGGGGTCTAGGATGCAGTACATAAGCCAGAGGTAAAGAGTTTCTGATGAAACCAAAAACAAGCACTTGCTAAAATCTTGCTTAAGAGAATGATTACACATTTTCTTTCATTTAGGGCTGAGTTTCAGTGTTGTAATGGACAGGCCCCATTGAAAATGTTCACTATTAAGTGAAAGTATAAACTGCGAGGAAATTAACTCTCAGTGACTATTTTATTAAAATATATAAAGTTAAAGTATCAATACATTTCCTCTGATTACTATTTTGAAAAAAATCTTCCACTTTTTTATTCATCTAACTGGTTCTGAGCATAAAAGTGTAGCGCACGTATTCGTATTCCCTTTCTGCCTAAGAAATGGTGCTTTTGAAAGCACATTCCATATCCCTGAACTCCAGCTTGTTTAAAGTGTTAGATTGGGTTCACAGTCTCCATTTGAATCAGATCTCATGACCAAAAGTAACCTGTTTTTACTGTGCTTATCTCAGTGCCTTGAACATAGACTATACCAGAAAAAAAAAATCTTTGATGAAAAAATGAATGTGTTATTAATAAGTGGTTGAATTCAAATGAAAAGCTATGGTCCTTTTCAAGGTTAAATCTAATAATACAGTCTCACCCTTATTCTTTCATTTTTTTCTCTTTCATTATAAAAAAATTTATGAGCTGGTAGGATTATTGAAATTATAGATGAAGTCCACCTACATCTGTCACCCAGATAGAATCTTTCGTAACTAGTAAAGTCAATCAAGCAGGTATTTACCCAATTCATTGAGTTATTCAACCAAACTGACTAATTTTTATTGACTTTTCCCTGAAATGAAATTGCAATATATCTATTTTATTATTATTGTTCCTAATTTGTACCAGAGTAGTTTTTTCTTTGACCAGCTGAGAAAACTCTCCTAGAATGTGGGTCAGAAATACACACATTTATTCACTTTCATTATTTTAGGGCACGATGGGAATTAAACTGACACCTAGTTCTCAGAACTAGAATGAAACACCTATAAAGTTGGTGGTATTCATTGCCATGGATTTGGTGATGCATCTGTCTCCGTGTCTGGCAGAGAAATATAAAACTTTTGGTATTGTTGAATCACAAAGTCCAGGATGTGATGGGAGATGGGAAGGAGAACCAAGGAAGTGGTTATGAGATGCCTTGTAAGCTTTACTGGGAACTTGGCCTAGATTCTGGCAGTGATGAGAAACTGTTAAAGAACTGAAGCCAAGTCATCAGATGTGATTTTAGAAAAATCGTTGTGATAGCTCTATAACAATAGAGGAAGAGACAGCAGTTAACAGGATAATCGACTTTTCTTTAAGTGCAGGTGTATAGCTTCCTGTGGCAAATTTGGTGTTATCCTTTTTGTCGCTATGTTAAACATCATTGAACATCTTATTTAAAGGCAACAGAAGACATTTTCATTTTACTGGTTTTTATAGAATTTCCTATGTTTACCTTTACTGGAATTTTGTTGACTGTTGAAAAGTATTTCTGGCACAAAATACTTGTTAATATTTCTTTGAAAAACATTTGCTTTTGAGTAATTTGTTTATTTCAAATATGAACATAATATAGTTTAGCAGTGGCTGGTGTATGTGCCTAGAAACATGTTTTTAGTTTTTTCTCACTAAGATACTTTTGCAAAAAATTGAGTTATCAAATAGAAACTTTTTTTTTAAATGGCTTAGAATCAATTATATGAAATAATATGCTAGGTTCTGTAGCAGGGTTGAGCAGAGGATAGCATTTCCTTCTTATACTTTAGGGTACTTTCTTAGGTTAAGGTGGCCGGAGTATGGAGGGGGTCTCATGGTTTTGTGTCTGAGTGTTTGGCATGATATTGGATTTCACATTCTTTGCTTCACCTTCCTGCCTGTAAGCTACATATCAATCCAATGGCAGTTTAATGACACTTCCCATCAAGAAATTTTCCTTATTCCCTGCTGGTATCCTTCTGTCACCACCCCACAGAGTCATCTCCCCCCCATTTACACAGTTGCTTGATATATGCAATAAATGTTATGAAATGTTATCATTCCACTGGAGAGACATTTTCTGACCTTCTGTGCCTTTAAACTTTTAAAGGCTGAGCGAAAAATATCAACTAAAGTCAACAACTGTTATATGAGGCAAGGTCTACAAAATTTGGCAAATAGAAAACCCAGCTGAAGCCACAAATCAACTATGACCAGAGGACCAAATGGAAAATCAGCAGTGATCACTAAAGTTATGCAAAAGAATTTTAAAAACCTTAATCATATATGATTTTTAAACATTTATCCATGCCGCAGGTGTTTCTATCATTGTTTTATTTTTTTAAACAGATAAAGATGCACAATGTCATATCAAGCAGATCTTCACACATCCGCATTTGGAACTAAATCCTGAATTTAACTCAAAGATCAAAGATTATTACTCTGAAGTCCCATTTGATGTGGTAACGCTGACAATTGGAGCAGAGACTTCTAAGTGTCAGTGCAAGGTGTACCTGCAGGAACGGGCAGGACCAAGGTATGAAGGAGCTGACAGGGGCTGAGGGGAGACATCGTAGCGGGAAGCACACCTTGGAAGCAACCTTTGAAGATGGTTCAGAAAACCTGAGGCACAAGATCTGTTGGAGGGATTGCCAGGGTGTGAAATCCCTCTGCTTTACAGATGCCATGTTGTTAAAAAGAACACATGAGTGCTCTACTGATCTGTTAACAATCTTTGTGTTTAATCTTTGTAACAATGTTGTAACAAGAGAGGATCTTGTGATATGAAAAGTATCAAAGAGGACTCATTCAGGGAAAATTGAGTTTATTGTTATCTTTATGTTTTTAGGTAGTTGAAGAGTTCACCCTTCTGAATAGTAGCCTCCTCTACCCCAACCCAGCTCCTCAGGTTTTTGAAGATTCAGGTGTTGATTACTTAATAAACATGTTGGTAACAATTTGTGGACATAGTAACACTAACTTGCTTAGTCTCATGGGATTTTTTTCTATTGACTCTTTTGAGAGTCATCAACTCTTTGGTTTATAATTTGAACAGAAGATAGAATTTTATGACATTCCATGTCCACGGCAAGAAATATACTCATATTCCTATGTTGTATGGAAAGAAATGCACCCAGCATTCCTGGGAGCTCAGAAAGTATAATAGAAAGAAAAGAGGATTCAAGTCAGGCCAACCTGGATCCCAACCCTGACTCTACTATACTCTACTATATTTAAAATGGGAAGTATCATAGTTTTTGTATGGAGTTGTGAGTATTAAATGAGATAATATATGACCCTGACAGGTGGTTAATAATATTAGTTCCCTTCCCTGTAATTGATAGGGGACATGACTTGCTCTGCAAGATAACTCTTGGTATACCAAAGCACAATGAAACATAAGTTAAAATAGTTTTTTCACATTTTAGGTTTCTTATGAAATGGTGCAGATCTTATCTGTTTTTAATGAAAATTGTATACATTTAATAAATATTGATGTATGAGTCAATTTGGGTTGTCTCTCTCATTCTCTCTCCAGCTTTGCCAACTACCCTCTGGGCTTAGGGATGAACAAAATCTCAATGCTTGTGGTGGATGAATCTCCAATCCAAGGTGAGACCCTGATCACATACAAACTCACCATCTATAGAGAAGACCGTCCAAGTCTGCCTTTGTTTGAGGACTTCGCAGCATGCGGTTTTGTGCAGGTAAGTGAATTTTACATTTGCACATGGGTTGAATTGGGAGTGATCCTTTAACCCAGGTGAAAAAGGCCAAATGAAAATTATTAGAAAAAAGTGGATGCTTTCAAATCCAAATAATTGTGGTCTCATTTCAAAAAAGAGTACCAGCCAGGTATCTAAGATACCTTTTTGTGAGTGATTTTCTTTTAAGTGTGGTGGCTATTCCCTGCACTTATAGTGTGCAGTGGATTTATTGTGGTTAATATTGAAAAAAATGTCTGAGTACTCATACTTAGTTATGAAATTGGTTTTACATTTCCTGTTTAAATTGTGCTGTGTTTCTTGGATTTGGCCCTGGAACTACTTTGAAATTTTAAACTAGATTCAGTGGAATTTGTTTTAAAGAATAAGAGGAAAATTTATGAAACTATTTTATAAAAGGGATACCAGATGAATGAAATTAAATTTCCTTGGGTAGATACATTTCGCCTTCACTTCTTGTACCTTATTCATTTCTAAAGTTTGCAGTTGCTCCAGTGAGCAACACATACCATTCTGTAGCGCTGTTGATTTTGGAGGAGGGTGAACATTACCCAGAGACTTTGTCTTATTTGGTGGTTCTTTCTTCTGTGTTTTCATTTTTTAGGAGTCTGTGTATAACCTTCTATATTTGCGTACATCATGCACCCTGGCTACAAGTGATTCCAGGGAAGTAGTAATTGATACTCTTACCATATCTACTAATCCACTTAGAATAATTGCACCTATGTCGTATCTCAGTGATTGATATGCTAGTGGGAGCATGAACCACAGATGGTTAATAAACGAGAGAAATGGCTGACTGGGCCTCAGTGAGTAGGATGGATACCACGTTTTCCTAAATGTAGTGGCCATATAGAGTGTTCTCTCCCCTCTACCCACCACCACCACAATCTCATCTCTTCTCAAGAATTTAACACTATTTTGTAAGGATACTCATTGCTGAGATTTTTATTTTTCAAGAAAATATAAAAGAAAGGTTGCTTCAGAGGTTGCTTCCAAGGTGTGCTTCCCACTATGATGTCTCCCCTCAGCCCCTGTTAGCTCCTTCATACCTTGGTCCTGCCTGTTCCTGCAGGTACACCTTGCATTGACACTTAGAAGTCTCTGCTCCAATTGTCAGTGGGAGGGAGCTGTGAAGGAGGAAAGGTTTCCACACACTAGGAAGCCCCTTCACGGGAGGAGACTGTGGGTAGCAGAGCGGGGAAGCTTCAGAGCCACGGAGGAGAGCACAGCAACAAGGGTGCAGAGGGCAAAGTGGAGAGATTCCTGCACAGAGGATCGGGGCCGACCGGCACTCACCAGCCCGAGAGGCTTGTCTGCTCACCCGCCAGGGCCGGTGGGGGCTGGGAGCTGAGGCTCGGGCTTCGGTCGGAGCGCAGGGAGAGGACCGGGGTTGGCTGCGTGAACATAGCCTGAAGGGGGCTAGTCCACCACGGCTAGCTGGGAGGGAGTCCGGGAAAACTCTGGACCTGCCTAAGAGGCAAGAGACCATTGTTTCGGGTGCGCAAGGAGTGGGGATTCAGAGCACTGCCTAAACGAGCTCCAGAGACAGGCACGAGCTGCCGCTATCAGCGCAGACCCCAGAGACGGGGATGAAACGCTAAGGCTGCTGCAGCCGCCACCAAGAAGCCTGTGTGCGAGCACAGGTCACTATCCACACCACCCCTCCCAGGAGCCTGTGCAGCCCGCCGCTGCCAGGGTCCCGGGATCCAGGGACAACTTCCTGGGAGAATGCATGGTGCGCCTCAGGCTGGTGCAACGTCATGCCGGCTTCTGCCGCCACAGGCTCGCCCCGCATCCTCACCCCTCCCTCCCCCTGGCCTGAGTGAGCCGGAGCCCCCAAATCAGCTGCTCCTTTAACCCCGTCCTGTCTGAGCAAAGAACAGATGCCATCAGGCGACTTACATGCAGAGGCACGGCCAAATCCAAAGCTGAACCCCAGGAGCTGTGCGAACAAAGAAGAGGAAGGGAAATCTCTCCCAGCAGCCTCAGAAGCAGCGGATTAAATCTCCACAATCAACTTGATGTACCCTGCATCTGTGGAATACCTCAATAGACAACGAATCATACCAAAATTGAGGCAGTGGGCTTTGGGAGAGGCTGTACACTTGGGGTTTGCTGTATGTGACTGACTGGTTTCTGGTTTTATGTTTATCTTAGTTTAGGATTTAGAGTTTATTATCACTGGTAGATTTGTTTATTGATTCGGTTGCTCTCTTCCTT
Source organism: Grampus griseus (assembly GCF_964374135.1). Lineage (NCBI taxonomy): Eukaryota > Metazoa > Chordata > Mammalia > Artiodactyla > Delphinidae > Grampus > Grampus griseus. The sequence goes on along the minus strand of NC_139003.1, from coordinate 29,087,589 downwards.
TGTCTCTTACATATATATATATATATATATATATATATATTTCCTTTTTCTCTTTTTATGAGTGTGAATGTGTATGCTTCTTTGTGTGATTTTGTCTGTATAGCTTTGCTTTAACCATTTGACCTAGGATCTGCCTGTCCGTTTTCTTTCTTTCTTTTTTTAATACAGTTTTTAGCGCTTGTTATCATTGGTGGATTTGTTTTTGGTTTGGTTGCTCTCTTCTTTCGTTCTTTTTTTTTCATTTTTTATTAAATTTTTTTTTTAATTTTTACTAATTATTTTTTATTTTAATAAGTTTTTTATTTTATTTTATTTTATTTTTTCTTTCTTTCTCTTTTTCTCCCTTTTCTTCTGAGCCGTGTGGCTGACAGGGTCTTGGTGCTCCAGCCTGGTGTCAGGCTTGTGCCTCTGAGGTGGGAGAGCTGAGTTCAGGACTTTGGTCCACCAGAGACCTCCCAGCTCCACATAATATCAAACGGCAAAAATCTCCCAGAGATCTCCATCTCAATGCAAAGACCCAGCCCCACTCAACGACCAGCAAGCTACAGTGCTGGATACCCTATGCCAAACAACTAGCAAGACAGGAACACAACCCCATCTGTTATCAGAGAGGCTGCCTAAAATCATAATAAGGTCACAGACACCCCAAAACACACCACCGGATGCGGTCCTGCCCCCCAGAAAGGCAAGACCCAGCCTTATCCACCAGAACACGGGCACCAGTCCCCTCCTCCAGGAAGCCGACACAAGCCACTGAACCAACCTTACCTGCTGGTGGCAGACACCAAAAACAACAGGAACTACAAACTTGCAGCCTGTGAAAAGGAGCCCCCAAACACAGCAAGTTAAGCCAAATGAGAAGACAGAGAAACACAGCAGATGAAGGAGCAAAGTAAAACTCCACCAGACCAAACAAATGAAGAGGAAATAGGCAGTCTACGTGAAACAGAATTCAGAGTAATGATAGTAAAGATGATCCAAAATCTTGGAAATAGAATGGAGAAATACAAGAAACATTTAACAAGGACCTAGAAGAACTAAAGAGCAAGCAAACAATGATGAACAACACAATAAATGAAATTAGAAATTCTCTAGAAGGAATCAATAGCAGAATAACTGAGGCAGAAGAATGGATAAGTGACCTGGAAGATAAAATAGTGGAAATAACTACTGCAGAGCAGAATAAAGAAAAGAGAATGAAAAGAATTGAGGATAGTCTCAGAGACCTCTGGGACAACATTAAATGCATGAACATTCTAATTCTAGGGGTGCCAGAAGAAGAAGAGAAAGAGAAAGAGACTGAGAAAATATTTGAAGAGATTATAGTTGAAAACTTCCCTAATTTGGGAAAGGAAATAGTTAATCAAGTCCAGGAAGCGCAGAGAGTCCCATACCGGATAAATCCAAGGAGAAACACACCAAGACACATATTAATCAAACTATCATAAATTAAGTACAAAGAAAAAATATTAAAAGCAGCAAGGGGAAAGCAACAAATAACATACAAGGGAATCCCCATAAGGTAACAGCTGATATTTCAACAGAAACTCTGCAAGCCAGAAGGGAGTAGCAGGATGTATTTAAATTGATGAAAAGGAAAAAGCTACAACCAAGATTATTCTTCCCAGCAAGGATCTCATGCAGATTTGATGGAGAAATTAAAACCTTTACAGACAAGCAAAAGCTAAGAGAATTCAGCACCACCAAACCAGGTTTACAACAAAGGTTAAAGGAACTTCTCGAGGCAGGAAACACAAGAGAAGGAAAAGACCTACAATAACAAACCCAAAACAATTAAGAAAATGGTAATAGGAACATACATATCGATAATTACCTTACAAGGAAATGGATTAAATGCTCCAACCAAAAGACACAGACTGGCTGAATGGTTACAAAAACAAGACCCGTATACATGCTGTCTCCAAGAGACCCACTTCAGACCAAGGGACACATACAGACTGAAAGTGAGGGGATGGAAAAGGTATTCCTTGCAAATGTAAAGCAAAAGAAAGCTGGAGTAGCAATTCTCATATCAGACAAAATAGACTTTAAAATATAGACTGTTATAAGAGACAAAGAAGGACACCACATAATGAGCAAGGAATCAATCCACAAAGAATATATAACAATTGTAAGTATATATGCACCCAGCATAGGAGCACCTCAATACATAAGGCAAATGCTAACAGCCATAAAAGGGGAAATCGACAGTAACACAATCATAGTAGGGGACATTAACAGCCCCCTTACACCAATGGACAGATCATCCACAATGAAAATAAATAAGGAAACACAAGCTTTAAATGATATATTAAATAAGATGGACTTAATTGACATTTATAGGACATTCCATCCAAAAACAACAGAATACAGTTTCTTCGCAAGTGCTCATGGAACATTCTCCAGGATCATATCTTGGGTCACAAATCAAGCTGTGGTAAATTTAAGAAAATTCAAATCGTATCAGTTATCTTTTCCAACCACAATGCTGAGACGAGATATCAATTACAGGGAAAAAATGTAAAATCTACAAACACATGGAAGCTAAACAGTACACTACTTCGTAACCAAGAGATCACTGAAGAAATCAAAGTGAAAATAAAAACATGCCTAGAAACAAATGACAATGATAACATGATGACCCAAAACCTACAGGATGCAGCAAAAGCAGTTCTAAGAGGGAATTTTATAGCAATGCAATCCTACCTCAAGAAATAAGAAACATCTCAAATAAACAACCTAACCTTACACTTAAACAAGTAGAGAAAGAAGAACAAAAAACCCCCAAAGTTAGCAGAAGGAAAGAAATCACAAAGATCAGATCAGAAATAAATGAAAAAGAAATGAAGGAAATGATAACAAAGATCAGTAAAAATGAAGCTGTTTCTTTTAGAAGATAAACAAAATTGATAAACCATTAGGTAGACTCATCAAGAAAAAAAGGGAGAAGACTCAAATCAATAGAATTAGAAATGAAAAAGGAGAAGTAACAACTGACACTGCAGAAATGCAAAGGATCATGAGATTTCTACAAGCAATTCTGTGCCAATAAAATGGACAACCTGGAAGAAATGGACAAATTGTTAGAAAAGCACAACCTTCTGAGACTGAACCAGGAAGAAATAGAAAATATAAACAGACCAATCACAAGCACTGAAATTGAGACTGTGATTAAAAATCCTCCAACAAACAAAAGCCCAGGACCAGATGGTTTCACAGGCGAATTCTATCAAACATTTAGAGAAGAGCTAACACCCGTCCTTCTCAAACTCTTACAGAATACAACAGAGGGAAGAACACTCCCAAGCTCAATCTACAAGGCCACCATCACCCTGATACCAAAACCAGACAAAGATGTCAGAAAGAAAGAAAATACAGGCCAATATCACTGATGAACATAGATACAAAAATCCTCAACAAAATACTAGCAAACAGAATCCCACAGCACATTAAAAGGATCATACACCATGATCAAGTGAGGTTTATCCCAGGAATGCAAGGATTCTTCAATACATGCAAATCAATCAATATGATAAACCATATTAGCAAATTGGAAGAGAAGAACCATATGATCATCTCAATAGGTGCAGAAAAAACTTTCGACAAAATTCAACACCTATTTATGATAAAAAAAAGCCACAGAAAGTAAGCATAGAGGGAACCTACCTCAACATAGTAAGGGCCGTATATGACAAACCCACAGCCAACATCGTTCCCAACGGTGAAAAACTGAAACCCTTCCACTAAGATCAGGAACAAGACAAGGTTGTCCACTCTCACCACTCTTATTCAACATTGCATTGGAAGTTTTAGCCTCAGCAATCAGAGAAGAAAAAGAAATAAAAGGAATCCAAATCGGAAAAGAAAAAGTAAAACTGTCACTGTTTGCAGATGACATGATACTGTACATAGAGAATCCTAAAGACTCTACCAGAAAACTACTAGATCTAATCAATGAATTTGGTAAAGTAGCAGGATACAATATTAATGCACTGAAATCTCTTGCATTCCTATACACTAATGATGAAAAATCTGAAAGAGAAATTAAGGAAACATTCCCATTTACCATTGCAACAAAAAGAATAAAATACACTGATGAAAGAAATTATAGATGATACAAACAGATGGAGAGGTATACCATGTTCTTGGATTAGAAGAGTCAACATTGTGAAAATGACTATACTACCCAAAGCAATCTACAGATTCAAGGCAATCCCCATCAAACTATCAATGGCATTTTTCACAGAACTAGAACAAAAAATTTCACATTTTGTATGGAGACACAAAAGACCCTGAATAGCCAAAGCAATCTTAAGAAAGAAAAACGGAGCTGGAGGAATCAGGATCCCGGACTTCAGACTATACTGCAAAGCTACAGTAGTCAAGACAGTATGGTACTGGCACAAATACAGAAATATAGATCAATGGAACAGGATAGAAAACCCAGAGATAAACCCATGCACATATGGTCACCTTATTTTTGATAAAGGAGGCAAAAATATACAGTGGAGAAAAGACAGCCTCTTCAATAAGTGGTGCTGGGAAAACTAGACAGCTACATCTAAAAGAACGAAATTAGAACACTCCCTAACACTGTACAGAAAAATAAACTCTAAATGGATTAAAGACCTAAATGCAAGGCCAGACACTATAAAACTCTTAGAGGAAAACATAGGCCGAACACTCTATGGCATAAGTCACAGCAAGATCCTTTTTGACCCACCTCCTAGAGAAATGGAAATAAAAACAAAAATAAACAAATGGGACCTAATGAAACTTAAAAGCTTTTGCACAGCAAAGAAAACCATAAACAAGACGAAAAAACAACCCTCAGAATGGGAGAAAATATTTGCAAATGAAGCAACTGACAAAGGATTAATCTCCAAAATTTATAAGCAGCTCATGCAGCTCAATAACCAAAAAACGAACAACCCAATCCAAAAATGGGCAGAAGACCTAAATAGACATTTCTCCAGAGAAGATATACAGATTGCCGACAAACACATGAAAGAATGCTCAACATCATTAATCATTAGAGAAATGCAAATCAAAACTATGATGAGATATCATTTCACACCAGTCAGAATGGCCATCATCAAAAAATCTAGAAACAATAAATGCTGGAGAGGGTGTGGAGTAAAGGGAACACTCTTGCACTGCTGGTGGGAATGTGAATTGGTACAGCCATTATGGAGAACAGTATGGAGGTTCCTTAAAAAACCACAAATAGAACTACCATATGACCCAGGAATCCCACTACTGGGCATATACCCTGAGAAAACCATAATTCAAAAAGAGTCATGTACCACAATGTTCATTGCAGCACTATTTGCAATAGGCAGGACATGGAAGCAACCTAAGTGTCCATCCACAGATGAATGGGTAAAGAAGATGTGGCACATACATACAATGGAATATTACTCAGCCAGAAAAGTAAACGAAATTGAGTTATTTGTAGTGAGGTGGATGGACCTAAAGACTGTCATACGGAGTGAAGTAAGTCAGAAAGAGAAAAACCAATACTGTATGCTAACACATATATATGGAATCTAAAAAATAAAAAGATGGTTCTGAAGAACTTAGGTACAGGACATGAATAATGATGCAGAGGTAGAGAATGGACTTGAGGACATGGGGAGGGGGAAGGGTAAGCTGGGACAAAGTGAGAGAGTGGCATGGACATATATACACTACCAAATGTAAAATAGATAGCTAGTGGGAAGCAGCCGCATAGCACTTTGTGCTTTGTGACCACCTAGAGGAGTGGGATAGGGAGGGTGGGAGGGAGATGCAAGAGGGAGGGGATATGGGGATATATGTATACGTATAGCTGATTCACTTTGTTATAAAGCAGGAACTCACACACCATTGTAAAGCAATTATACTCCAATAAAGATGTTAAAAAAAAAAGATAGGAAAAAGTAGTGTTGTATGGTTATGAAGCTATGGATTAAACAAAATTAAGTAGGTTTCTTTACTGTAGAACTTCTTTGAACGTTTCAGATACTTATTTAAATGGTGGACTTTCAAAAGAAGAATATGTAGTGTCCAGCATTTCCAAACTTATTTGACATCTTTTTAATGGACTACGTATTGATATTCTTCTGTGGAACAGAGTTGGGCAAACAGGGGTCTAGACTATGGAGAAGACTTCAAGATTATGTTCCTCTCAGCTATCTACTTTTCAGTTTGCTTTCTTAGGGTTGCTATACCTCAGTCTTTTTCCCAGCTGGAAAACAAATTATAGAGCCACACCAAAAAGGGAGGGAGGGAACCAAAACCTAGAGGGAGGTGTGTTTTTGCCTAAGTGTGTGTATGCGGTGTGTGTGTAGTTATGTCCAACTAAATATTCTCACCTTCTTTAGTGTGTGACTCTGTTTTTCCATTTTTCTCTTTCTGACTCTAATATTTTATATAGAAACTAGCTCTTAAAATAAATCATCTTTGAGGGAAAGCTAAGAGTATGAATGATTTTTTCCAGAATATTTATGGTTACCAACGACAATTATTTTTACTTCAAAAAGCACCATAGATTTAATTTTAATGTAGATTTTAATTTTTAAAAGTCTCTATAGGTAACTACATTTTTACTGGTCAGTAAACTTGACTTTTATATGGAGTAAATATATAATAAAAGTTACAAAGTAAAATAAAATTTCTACATTAGGACATGAAAGAATGTATTTTTACTTTTCACTTTTCACGTTAGGTTTGTGCTATTGAATTTTTGCTGTATCTTTTGAAATGTAATTGTGTTACAATTATTGGCATAGCTGTATATTTTGGTTCCACTCTAAACTTAAACATGGTAAATGACTCATTCATTATTCTGCTATATGCAAAACGCATTTAAAATTTTTTAAACTTCTACGTGTTCATAAAAGTGTAAAATCCTTATGCTGGATCTTTTAACACTGACATTCATTTCAGGAATATATATTCCTACCTGGCTGTCATTTGAAGAGACCGTTGTACATTTAATTGTAATTATATACATGATAAATATCTAGAGAGGTGTCAGTAGGAATGGAGATGATACCATGAGAAGAAAGGGATGTTGCAGAGGTGGAATCTGCAGGATTTGCGCACTTGTCTCTGATTTATCCTTTCTTTGTCCTTCTTATGACACTATTCTGGTTCAGTTCTTGTTACTTGTTGACTCAAATACTAAAATAGTCCCCAGCTTTGTTTCCCTGTATCTGTCTGACTCTTTTCCAGTTCAGTTTTGCAAGCTTGATCTTGATCAACTTAAAGCGCACTCTGTCATACATAGGCTTTGCCAGAAATGCTCCAGGCTGTCCCTCTGATGGTCATTCACTTCTCTCATGTTGGTCCATATGTTTTTTCAGCCTCATGTCTCATTGTTTGTCAGTGTATTTTATGCTTCTGCTAACCTGGCCTATTTACCCTTCCCCAGACATGCTTCCCAATCCTGTGACACTGTCTGGGGCTGTCCCTTCCACTGGAAACTAAAATGAGTTTATTTGATGTCACGCTAGAAGCTGTAACTTGGATTTAGGTGTAGGAGTTTTGATCCAAGTTGTATAAAAAAGAGTTCTTTAAAGGTAAGAACTGCTCCCAAATAGGTATTATTGACTATCATTTACTACGTGCCAGGCTCTGTTGTAAATGCTTTCGATTTAGTTATAGTCTCTTTAATCCTTACAGCATCCTTATAGATTGAATTCTGCTCTTAGCCCTCGGTTTCAGAGGAGAAACCCCAAAGATCAGAGGGGTTAAAGAAATTGCCCAAGGTCACATAGTTAGTGAGTGGCAAGGCTTGGATTCAGATCCAGTTGTGCCTAGTTCCAAAGTCCATGTTGTATTACGTTGCCTCCTGGCTCCCTCACGGGTGGAGACTTTTCTGTCCCAGGAAGTATTCAAGCATCAACTGGAAATCCATCTCTCAAGGAACAGATGAGGAATTGGATTAGATGATTTTTGAGTTTCCTTGATGTTAATAAAATGAGAAGTCTCGTTGACCCTTGGTGTATTGCAAAGTCCTGTGATTAAAGTACACTGCTGCTGAGGTCGCCTTGTGCCAGGGTGGGCTGGCTTGGTGGGGTTAGGGTGGGGGACCCACAGAAGGAGAAGTGGCCCCAGTCCTTGCCCGTGCCTGTCTACTCGGCTCTGGGCTCTGCAACTGCAGGCCACCACGTCTTCCACTGAGGAGCGGACCTGCCCCTGTGGACTCCAGTGGGGATTCAGACCCCTGGAGCTTGCCGTCCCCGATTGCCTGATTCCAGTTGTCTAGTCAAGTACGCTTTAGGCTCCACTAACATTGGCGGGAACCTTCCTCCTGAGCCCAAAGAGAAAGAATAAACTAGCGAAGCAGGTGCTACTGTCCCCCAGAAAGTGGTATTGGCCTCGTCTGCTGGCAGGAAGAACCGCCCTTTGGAGGATGATGGGGAGAAGCCCCCTTCACACAAACCAGGGATCCTTAGGTGGGATGAGTGAGGGCAAAAGCCTGGAAGCTGGACTGCTGGGTGACCCTTTGGTCTGTTGGTGCCATCTGATTTTTTTTTAGAGTTTGCAACTCCCCATGAGCTAGGGAAAAAAAGGTCAAGAAAAGTTGCCAGAAAATTATGAGGCTGAGATGGAAAGGCACTTACTTTACAAGAAGAAGATAACCCAATGGCCAAGAAGCATATGAAAAGATGCTCAATTCCATCAGTCATCAGGGAAATGCAAGTTAAAATGACAATGAGATACCACTACCAACCCACCACAATGAAAAACACTAAAAGGACTAACAATACAAAGTGTTGGAGAGGACGTAGAGCAAGCTTTCGTTCATACGCTGCTGGGGGGAGTGTCAAATGTTTGCCCGTTTTGGAAAAAGTTGCCAGTATTAGTATAACTAACATATAGCTAACATCCTATGACACAGCAATCCTGCTAACTGCGTACCCAAGATAAATGAAGTCATAGTTCCATCAAAAGATATATCCAAGAAATCTTTTTTTTTTAACTTTTAAAGCATTTTATTTTTTAGAGCAGTTTTAAGTTTACAATAAATGAGAAGAAGGTACAGAGATTGCCCACATACACCCAGCCCCACATATACATAGCCTCTCGTTATCAACATCACTCATCAGAATGGTACATTTTTTACCAGGGATGAACCTGCATTGACACATCATAATCACCCAAAGTCCATAGTTTACCTTAGGGTTTACTCCTTGTGTTATACATTCTGTGGGTTGGGACAAATGTATAATGACATGGATCCAACATTGTAAAATCATACAAAGTATTTTCACTGCCCTGAAAATCTTCTGTGCTCCACCTATTAATCTCTCCCACTGCCTGCCAACCCCTGGCAGCTACTGATTGTTTTTCATTGTCTCCATAGCTTTAGCTGTTTTAGAATGTCATACAGTTGGGATCATACAGTATGTAACTTCTCAGGTTGGCTTCTTTCACTTAGTGATGCATTTAAGTTTCCTCCACATCTTTTCATGGCTTGATAGCTCTTTTCATTTAAGCACAAGAAATCTTCATATCAGTTTTATAAAATCTAAAAGCTAGAAAAAGTTCAATAAGAAAAGAGATAAACAAATTCAGTGTAATACTTTTGAGACATTTAAAAATAAATTAACTATTGATACACACAAACATGGGTAAACCTCCAAAACATTATGTCGAGAAAAAGAAGCCAGACATAAAAAGACGTACTATAATTCATTTACATGAAGTTTAAGAACAGTCAAAACTAACCCGTGGTGATAGAAATCAAAATAGTTGTTACCTAGAAGGTGTGGGAGCTTCTAAGCATGAGGAAACTTTTTGGGCAAATGTCCTATATCTTTTTTTTTTTGCGGTACGTGGGCCTCTCACCGCTGTGGCCTCTCGCGTTGCAGAGCAGAGGCCCCGGACGCACAGGCTCAGTGGCCATGGCTCACGGGCCCAGCCGCTCCGCGGCACGTGGGATCCTCCCGGACCGGGGCATGAACCCGCATCCCCTGCATCGGCAGGCAGACTCTCAACCACTGCGCCACCAGGGAAGCCCATGTCCTATATCTTAATCTGGGTGGTGGTTACATATATAACCAGGTGGTGTATAGATATATAAAAATTTAATTGTGCACTTCAGATTTGTGCAGTTAACTGTGTATAATACTTATAAGTATGTTTGGCTATATATAAATTATGTATACTAAATATAAATTATACCTCAATAATATAAGAATAATACATTAGTGGGGAAGTATGTCATATATTCCAAGACATGCCTCCCTTCTCAAATATACTGATCAGAAAGAAGTTAATTATCATCCAATTAACTTGGGCAATAGGTTATATTAGGAATGTGTTACTATAATATCAAGAAAAATATTAGAAAATTCTTGTGGGATATATCCTACAGATGATTGCAGAAAAGTATTTCAGTCACTTATAAGAGTCCTTTCCAGAAGGTCTTAATTTAAAGTTTAATGGGTGGTCCATCCGCAGTACTCTAGTATATAAAATGGAGAAGTGTCTAATAAGTACTACTATTTTTTTAGCCTTCCTTTTAGAAACCATAAAATGAATGAAAAGATTATGAATGAATAATGTGGATTATTTTAGACACTTAACTAGGCATGAGAGGCCTTGGGAACTGGTAGGATTCAATAGCAGAGGTAGGATTTTCTCACCATGGGCTCCAGTTAAAATTCTAATCAGAGACCTTTCCCTTATTTATCTTTTATGCTTAATCTCCTTAGAGTCTTTAGGTTTCATGGCAAACTGATGCTATGATGAGGTGTAGAATACAAAAAGTGAGGGATAACATTTCTAATCTTCTATCAAATTTTTGGCCTTCCAAATTGTTCTTTTTCTTTTTTTTTCCAACAACTATAGTGCCTTCGTTATATTTTTAAGTTTGAAATCCAGAGTTGAACTACTGCACATTAAATGATAGACTGTTATACATGTATTTGATCCCCCAAAGCCTATACATGGCAAGCTAAAAGGAAATGGATTAAACCTTAATTATATTTTATTTGTTGGTTAAGAGGAAAAATTATAATTCCTCCTTACATTTCAAATTAAATTTTGGCCTAATGGACTCCATTATTAAATGTTAAATAAACATAAAAAGCAGTCCACCTTCACGTAACCAAAAGAGGAGAATCCAATTTGCAGTTAATCAAGTTTCCTAATTTCTCCTTCCCCCATTCTCTCACCTTCTGGACATCAACTATTCATCTTCTTATTTAACCAAAAGACTAACAGTGAAGAGGAAAGCAAATATAAGGCATACCCGTCAATTAAAAAATCAGTTACTATGACAATTTGGTGAATAATAAGATAATTTAATTAATTTGTGAATACACATTCCATTATTTACATAATCAAATATTTTAAGTACCTACTTAGCCATAATTAACTATTTGAGTTTAGTGTCTATTTCTAATTATATCGCCAGTTGGAATTTGCGTATGGTAGCTCTAGAGGCAACTCTTAGTTTAGTTATTATCAGTGAAGGAGAAAGGGCTAATTTACATGACTGATATAAAGCAACCAGATTCGGACCAAGGCTTCTCCACCTCAGCATTATTGATATTGTGGCTGGATGATCTTCATTCTGGGGAGCTGTTTTGTGCACTGTAGGATGTTGAGCGGCATCCCTGGCCTCCATCCACTAGCTTTCCAGTAGTACGCCCCTCCCCAGGCAAAATCAGCCCCTCAGAGGACATCTTTGAGAATCAGTGAGAACCACTGATGTGTATCAATAAGACGTCCTGCTTTTCTACTTTCTACTAGTAAAGCTAGTAACTCTGTAGTGGATTTACTAGAGGTATGAATAGTTTAAAGGTAATCCCTCAAAGTTGAATGTTGAAGAATTATTCTTATCTGCCTTCATCCTTGTATTTTTAATCATTTCTGTAGTCAGTGATAGGACTCTGAGAGCTCTTTATTCTACTCATTAATTTGCCATCTTTTCTGTCTAATGTAATTATAATCAGAAGTATGCATTCAATTATAGAAAACATGATTCTTAATGAAACATAAAAAGTCAAATAACTTACCTAGACTATTTCATGTTGATTTATCCATAAATAGCATAATGTTTTGCTGTTAGGGAGAAAGATTTAGATAGTAATAAGCTGTTATTATTGCTGGAATATGTCATGCATAGGAATTAAGAAGATATATTTATGTTCTAAGGAAATTAAAATACATATGGGGAAATATTTCTTTTAATATCTCCTTCCAAATCAAAAAGTTTTGACATAGATAACAATAGAGCATCCACAGAAATTGATTTGCACTGATGATCTGTGGTCTCATATACATTTTGCCTCCAAAGTGTTGTGCCAGATAGAGTCATAAATAAAATCTGCAGAAAGGTCATAGGGCAAAACTGTAGGAGACTACATTTCATGGATCCATTTGCTAGAAGCAGCTTTCATTTTAAAATACATTTCAATTAATAAAGAAAGGGAAAATACCAAGGAAAGAAAAAATACCATTTAAAAGAACGATGCGTCCAGCATTTAGCTACCCATTTAAAACTGGTATTTGCTGCTTTATTTTACAAAAACACTAATTAGCAATCTAGATGCTGAGTTATTAAATGATGTGTGAATGACTCCAGTTATAGCATTTGGAAATGCTTTATAAAATGTTCCCATTTATTTTTTTGTACATTTCCAACAACACATAAGGACAATTATAAAACAACTCATATGATAGTTGTCTAATGTGTTAGCAAATGTCCATAATAAAAGAAGAGAATAGCATCTAGCAATGACTGCTTAATAAAAATTTGTGCGATTCCAAAGTTGTAGTATCGTTGAAATACTCATTTTAGTGGTTTTTAGTTACCTTGTTTACGTCAGTATACCAGAGGAATGCGACTTAATTTTTCAACAGTAGAGTCTGTGTTGTAGTGAAGTGCTCCCAACCAGCAACTGTTTAAGTATCTGCTCTGCACTCTGCTCTTAGAAATTTGCCATGTGCTATAGGGGAAGACACGGACAGCAGCAGCCGCAGAAGGAGGAGGAGGAGTTGTGCAACATTTATAGAACTTTTATTATGTGCCAGGCATCATGTTAAGCACTTTTCCTTCCTACCTTACTTAGTGTTCTCCACAACCCTAAACAGATGATTTTTTTATCCCCTCCCTTTTTTTAACATACGAAGAAACTAAGACTTTAGAATAGTTAGAACAGTTAGAAAGTTTGTTCAGGCTTTCTACATAACATATGTAATTAGTGGCAAAGGTGGGATTTGAATACGGGTCTGAGGCAATTCTATCCCCTTAATCATTACTCTGGACCATAGAATCTAAAGCCCTCCTCACACTTACAATCTAATTGACCTTTTGGGGAAGCTCTCATTCGGCGAGAATTCAACTTGTTAAAATTTAGTTAACTAAATTTGTTTCTGTGGTCACGTACAGTGATAATTTTTATAATGTCTGGAGTCACTGCAAAATTCTGAGGTCTTCATAATCTTTATTTGGTGAGTAATATCAGATAGCAGAGTCTTCCCATTGAGAGTCTACCTATGAGGAAAGTTTTAGAGCTAATATCTAATATTTTACTAGACACCTTATATATCCTAATATCTGACTATGTTGGTATCCAATATTTAAATCAGGTTATAATAGTTTACATATTAGAATTCTACTTAGCCAGAATACTATTATTGCTACTCATTGTTAAAATGATTTCTAGTGCACAGGCTTTTTTTTTAATGTTATGCTTGATTACAGAATTAGAACAATTTCCAATTAATCGCTTTCACTGTTGAACACACCTTACTACCTTATTGTTTCTATTAAAATATCCACAGTACATTTTTTCAAAACTTAAAGAAAAACTTTGTTCACGCGTACTTTATAACAGTGAGAAGGCTGTGCTGTGGAGCTGACAATTTGACAATGCTTCAGTGACACAGTCATCAAGGGGAAAAAAATCCCTTTCAGACTCTTATTTAATCTTCACAAGCAGATTAGATAATGTAGCTAATTTTTATTATCTACTCCACCCTACCCCCTTCTCCGAGGAAACTAAGTCTTAGGCTAAGTATTTTATATTTTAATATTTATTTATACATTAATTAATTTATTTCTATCTTTTTTAATTTATTCATATCTTATATTTATTATAGTTATTTAGATTTTATATTAAATGCTGTATATTTTGGTGATATTTCTCAAGGGCATCATGAACAGTTTCTTCAAGGGTAAATTTCCACCTCTGATGACTTCCCATGATATCTCTCTGCCTTTAATGAGTGAAAATTAAGTAGGCTCCTGAATGCTTTGATCGAATACTGCACTTAGTTTTTAAACATGTAGAAAAGAATGTCTCCTTTGTAAATGTCAGAATATTCTCTTGCTCTATAAATAGGATGAGAGTCACTTTTCTCTGTGGAAATTATTTTATCAGGGCAAACTGCATCTTAACAAAGCATCTCAGGCCATTTTCCTAACCTAGTGGTTAAAAGCCGTGGACTCCAAGGCTTATGCTTATAATCACCGTCAGAGAAGCCTGACTGTGGTCCCGGCTCTGCTTCTAACTGCCCTCATTGGCTGTGTCTCCTAGTGCAAGGCTTACAAGCTCCCCTAAGCTTCCGTTTTCTTATCTTTAAGAATAGAACTAGTAATAGAACCTATCTTATAGCACCAGTCTGAGGATTCAACTAGATAATTAATGCAGAGTTCTGCCACAAGTCTAGTACATGATCAAGTGCTCGGTCAAGGTTGAATAAGCATCATCGTCGTCATCACCATCATGAAAACTCCTGGTCCCGATGCCCCTTAGGGCTTACCTGCAAGTGTATAGAGAAGGAGATGAGGGAAGAAAGAGGACAGTAAAAGAAGTAGGAGCCTGTGGTACCGAGAAATTCTGGAATTGTAAAGGAATCAGGACAGGAATGATGAGTTGGGAGTTAGAAAGGACAGTGAGCGACCTGGGCTGTTCCACACGGTTGCATGCCTGAGGTTCATGGGTCCTGGCACTTTTGCCTTTGTGGACCCCTTCTTTCAGGAAAAAAAATACTTAAAATTGTATTTTACCACTGTGTTGATATAACGATGAATATATTAATATTCATCTCTATAAAGACTCATCTCTATAGAGAATAGAGACTTTTCTTGGACCTAAAATTTCATTTTTTTTCTTCTAAATTTAAAGGAGATTCAGATGTTTTCCTGGACTGCTAAAAGTAGTTTGTGCTGTAGGCATGGTTGCCACTGCGCCTGGTAGAGAACTGGCTCTTGTCTTCTACTTCCCTCTGCAGGATCTGCAGCAGAGGCATCCATTTCCTTAGCAATGACCTCAATTGTAGGCACTCTTTCAAGTCTTCTTAAGTGCCCTTGACTTCAGCACTTAGCCTTCTGCAGTTGTTTCATGTTCTGTGTGCTAAGCCTGCGCAACCCTTTACCGGCGTTCTTCATGAGCCCATGTAGCACCCAGGGGAATGATCTGCTATTTTCACGAGCAGTTTGCACACCCAGACGTTCTGAACGCAGAGACTACCTCAGTGCCCAGTAAGCCTTCACAGACACCAAAGGCTTGGGAATTTTGTGTAACATTGTTTTCTTAAAAAGCAGGCAAAGACGAGAGGGGTGTGTTCTTTAATTCACGATCTCTTTTAGTGCTTCTATAAATTATCTTTCTGAGTTGGTGAAAACGAGTTATGTTAAACACTCACCTCTGAGTTAATGTAACTTATGGTCAGACAAATTACCGCTTAAATAAAAACGTTTGCTCAGCACATCTGTTTCTCCATGTTTCTCCAAGTCACATCTGCTTCTTTTACAAGAAGAAACAAACTTTTACTACCGTTAGCGCAGCAGCGCCAAGACCCTGTGGAAGAGAATCGGGTCTTCCTGGCTTCCAACAGCATCCAGAGGTTTCCCTGAGTGCAACCTTCTGCTGTATACAGTCATGTTCGTTTGAAGTTTATGTTTTGACATTCTAAGAATTAGTCTTCTAATTTCAGAATTATTGGACAGGGAAATAGAAAAAGAAAACACCTGGGAGGTTTTTAAATAAAATATTCTGTTAGACTTACCGCATTTCAAATGTGACATTTGAAACTTTGAAGGAGGTTTAGTTAAAAGAGAAGCAGATAAACAGAGTCCCTTTTTGATAACTCCAATTCCTAAATACCCACTTTGGGGGCTTTAATGGCTCCAGAGGATCCCTAGATCTTTAATTTCTCCTTCTCCATTTCCTTACCCATTTCTCAAGTCCAGATTAACTCTAGCAAAGTTACACACCAGAATAGCGAGGGTGGTAGTGAGAGAGAGGAGAGACCTTGGGTATTAGGGTGAGCAGTTTTATAAGTCCTCCTCCCACTCCAAAGCGAGTCTAGAACATGACTTATTTTTAAAAAGACATTTTTGGCTTCATCAAACAACAGAGCTTGGCTCTGTATAAGACAAGGAAAGATGTCTCTTTGTATAAGACATAAGACAAGATGTCTCTGAGCCAGTGATTCTTCATCTTTTGGAGGAAGCAGGTACCCTTTTGAGTATCTCATGAAAGTTTTGACCCTTTGTCTCAAGGAATAATGTACAATCACAGCCAATGCTGTGTACAATTTCAGAGATATGAAAAAGCCCAGGTTAAAAAAAACTCTTATTCTAGTAACTCATAATCTGAAGCAGAAGATCCCTAGCAGCAACAAGCATAATAAGGACAGTTTCATTTCTGGCATAAATGTACATGATTGTAATTCAGTTTATTGAGCACCTACTTTGTCCCAGCAACTGTGCTATTGCCATATATTATTTGATTTATAGTCCTAATGATAAAGAAATTAGTATCTATATAACAATAGTACATTTTGGAATTATGTGTAGTCTTTCAATGATCTCTGTGAGCACAGAGAATCAGCAATTATTATAGTTTTCAGAGTGCCACCAAATCTAATATTGCCTTAGAAATAAACATCTGTGCAGCGCTTCCTCACCGTTGCTTTCTGCTCCCGGGCTCAGAAAGTGGTTGTGAGTTGTAGGTCATGGTGGTCCAGGGGACGAAATTTAATAATACGTCATTTGGGCAGTTACAGTTGTCCTCATTAGTCAAAGCCATTGCTGTGCTTTCTTTCAGCAGGCTATACCAGATTGGTTTTTTGTTCAAAGAAAGGTTGGCCCCATGTCTCAATTAGGTGATGTGGAGAAAATTTCCACATGCAATTGACCAACTCTAACCTTTCCTTCCATAGGCGTGTGTTGTAGGAACAAGAATGAGGGATGGGGTATTTCTTGCAGGCAGTTTCACCGATTGCAGAACTACAAGCTGGTTTGACACATGTTCCCTCGAGGCAGAGTTAGGACCCCTGGCTGCCTGACATTTTTAATTACTTTTGAAAATCCTGCTAATTTGTCTTTCTTTTTTTCTTTCTTACCCACATCCTTTTTTTTTAGGCAGGACTAATGAGTTTAAAACACTGAGCATGACCTCACTCTTCAAAGTCCATCAGACCTCTCCACCCCACTGGCCCCCCGACTCTTCAGAACCTCATTCTTCAGCAATGTGGTGCAGACTTTCACTGACTTTGGGGGGTTTTTCACCTCCTCTGCCTCCCCTCCCTCTCACCTCCCAAATGCTTCAGGATGATCTTTCCAGACCTAATGATTTGGAAAATAAATTTTGCATGTGGAATTCTTGACCTGATAGGTTATTTTAAAATTAAATTCCTGATAAAGTTAAGAGACCCAGATTTCAAAGGTTTTAGAAATAACAGGGAGGGAAACATTTTCTTTAAGTGAAATAACCTCTCTTAAATACTTTCATCAAAACATTATTTATGCTGTCTGGATTTGAGTTGCAGTTCGTCACGTGCGTGTTTGGAGACCTTATGAAAGTTTCTCATCTGTCATGGATATGACAGTATTGACCCCATCAGGTGGTTTTAAGGAAAACCTGAGTTAATATCGTGAAGAGCTTCAAATAGTGCTTGGGCACAGGAGGAGCTCAGTGTACGGATTTGCAAAAGAGAGATAGGCAGATAAATATGTCTTCAGGTTGGTAAAGGAGGAACGTTTAAAACAGGCTTTATGTTTTTCTATTGAGGTCTAGCAAAATGATTTGGAGATTTTTAAATTGCTTATATTTAAATTTTGATTTAACAAGATGTAAACATGTGAAGGGCTTTGCAGAACAACCCGCCTGTGCTAAATTATACTATAAATTTTGTAGTGAAGGTGCTAAACCAAAATTCCTGAATTGAGTGTAAAATTTGCCCTGAACATGTGTTTTAATTTTGATAGTTGCATGATTAATTTTGTATGTCATCTTGTTAGCAATCTCAGCTGAGAAACTGAGAATTCAAGAGTTTTCAACAAAAAAGAGGGGAAGTATTTCTTTGCCAAACATGGCAATATCTTTCTGGTGGATTCCATTAACGATAACGAACTCAATGTTCCCTGTGCCATTTTTACAAATGAACAGCAAAGGACAAAGATTATACCTTTGTGTCATCAGGCACAAGGTATAACCATAATTTAGTATTTTAGTATGTATAATCTCTTTTTAAAAGAAGGACTGTCATTTTGAGAGCCATCATTTCAAAAGACGATAAACTTATTTATACCTGATAATAATCTAAATGAGAAAGCAAGTCTCATTCTATATACACATCATAATTTCAACCCAAACTGCTAAACTTTCCCCCACTTTTTAAAAATCAGAATTTGTTCCAAATGACTTTTGAATATTTCCCAAATGTTAATACATCTTTACAGTTTAGAAATTTGTCTCTTTTGAGAATACTTCAGATGCATAGTATCTAACATTTTTTCCACCACTTATTGTGTGCCCGGGCGTATTCTAATTGCTTTACATTTACTAACTGAATTCTCAAAGCAAAACCCTTAGAAGGTAGACACTTTGATAATTTCTATTCCATAGATGGAGAAATGGAGGCCCAGAGAACTTGCCCAAGGTCACATAGCTTAGAGTAGCAGAGTCTGTTTTTGAACCCAGGCAGCCTGGTTCCAGAACTCTGCTACTTGACCAGCTATGCTCTTAGGCACTCCGCTCCACTCCAAAAGTAGATTGCTGAAATAAGTATATGTTTTCCAAAATGCTTTGGCCCCAAATGTTAATTTGTAGGTTATTGTTTGGATCATGTAGTCATTTTTTTTTTCTATAAAAGAAAGTTTACAAGTGAGATTAGGTTACAGGGAACCTTCAGAAATCCTCTTTGTCAGTTATATCTCAGTAAAACTTGGGAAAAAGTCTTCTTAACTGAGGATATCATAGCGGGGAAGGGCTTCAGGGGCCAAAGCTGTAAATGAGGCAGATGCCAGTGGAAGGGAGTGTGAGTAGCTGAGTACGTCTCTAGCTGTAGGACTGACCAGTAGCTCTGTGGGCAGGAGTTATATTCATTTTTATGACATTTGTGAATCTTGTGTTCCAACATCACATTAAACTTTATTTTTTTAATTTATTTATTTTTAATGGTGTGTTAGTTTCTGCTGTATAACAACGTGAATCAGCTATACATATACATATATCCCCATAAACCCTCCCTCTTGCGTCTCCCTCCCACCCTCCCTATCCCGCCCCTCTAGGTGGTCACAAAGCACCGAGCTGATCTCCCTGTGCTATGCGGCTGCTTCCCACTAGCTATCTATTTTACATTTGGTAGTGTATGTATGTCCATGCCACTCTTTCACTTCGTCCCAGCTTACCCTTCCCCCTCCCCGTGTCCTGAAGTCCATTCTCTACCTCTGTGTCTTTATTCCTGTCCTGACCCTAGGTTCTTCAGAACCATTTTTTTTTTTTTTTAGATTCCATATATATGTGTTAGCATACGGTATTTGTTTTTCTCTTTCTGACTTACTTCACTCTGTATGACAGACTCTAGGTCCATCCACCTCCCTACAAATAACTCAATTTCATTTCTTTTTATGGCTGAGTAATATTCCATTGCATATATGTGCCACATTAAACTTTAGAGTTGGGGGGGTCTTGGATGTCTAACTCCTCATCCTGGATACAGATAAAACTCAATAACTTGCCAAGGCTTATAGTCAATAAATTACCAAGGTTCATTGCCAGTCAGTGCAGAGTGAGGATGAGAACCCGTGGGCTGGTTATCAAACCTCCTGGCAGTGAGTAGTTGTACCCTATGTAGAAGAGCTGTTGGAATCCAGACCTAGACACGGTTCCTGAGTTCCTTGAGCCAGTTCTCCATCCTTAAGAAAGTCTTTAATGCAAAATTGCTATCTCTAAATTTATCAAATGAATGATCGATTGCAAATTTACCAACCATTCTCCTCGAATAAAAAGAGGTCTCTATTTCTTCTTTAGAATATGTACCCTACTATTCCACACCCTTATTTGTTAAGTCTTTTGGCATCCTCTTGATATTAAAAAATATATCCTCTTGATGAAAGGAAGGCATTATATTTAGAGGTAATATAAAGCATTATTTTAAAAAAATCCTCTCTCAGTGATGTCTCCAAAGATGAGACTTACTTTGGTAATCTGCAAATCTTCAGTAGTCAGTGAACAAATACATTTGTCTGTGTCAATACTGGCACAGAATGAAAAAATAATGATTCGTATAAAGCCCCCAAAATAGCACGCACTGCCTGGGACTCTCTGGCATCCTCTTTCCCATGCTAAGTCCATCTGTGATCACACTAACCCCTCAGTCTGGCCCGCAGCCTTCCTGCCAACTGGCCACATGCCGCTAACGATCAGCCTCTCACCCCCTTTCATAACCAGAGCACAAATATTAGATGAATTTCCTTTGAACCTAGCTTCCCTTTGGCTCTTAACATAGTCTAGCTCCTTAGAAGAAACACTTCAGGTTCTGGGAGGCACAGAATCCCTTATTAATCATCGTTTCTTTTCCCCTGGATAAGCGAATATGAAAAGAATTTTTATACATCTCCAAGGTATTTGATACCTTGCATCATGATTGGAAACAATGTCCTATTTCTTAAATATTTAATTAGAATTTGTCTCTGCAATATGTGGAATATTAACTATCAAGCCCTTAAAATGATTACTAAGGTTTCTCTGAGTAACAATAATAATATGAATAATAGGAAACCACAGTCATTTTCTATTTGATACTAATTCTGAGATATCTATTTACTTAGATATTTTAGTGTGTAACTGACCAGACAACAGCCAATCCATATTTAAATAACTTAAGAAAATAATAGGTGCTGCATATTAGAAGTAATATTCCAGGAATATTATATTCTTTTTAACACCATTATCTAGTTAGAACACTTTTGCCCATAATGATAATAATTTCCAGCTGCCTCAAATCCTAAAAGTAAAGTGCCAACCCCCCCAAATATATTTTGTTACTGAAACATGTGTAAACAATTATGAATATCTAAGCCATACTGACATTGGTTTTCAGACTCTCTCCAAAACTGTAGGGAAAAAAATGCTTTTTAATAAGTATGTTGATAGATACATCCAACTTCAAAAGTTGCTTTTGCAGACCCACAGAATAAAGGTTTCACTTTTTATTAGGTATAATAAAAATGGTATAAAGTTTAAATTTTACATCCAAGAAAGAGTAAACACATCTATGAAACTCGGAGTTTTCAAAACTGCCCTGAGGATCCATGGGTGGAGAAGGATGCTCACTTTTCAGTAAGATCCTGCTCTGGGGGAGGTCAAAGTGGGCCTCTGACTTGATCAAAAGTTTGTATTTGTTTGTTTGTTCATGTTTTGTTTTGTTTTGCTTTTTCAAAAAATCCAAACAGAAGTACATGGATCCATTAGGCCAAGTACATGGATTCATTACACCAGGAAAGAATTTGAGGGAATACACATGTTTAAGTCTTGAAATGTTTGGTTTAAATGTATTTTTTAAATGAATCTCTTATTTTTTTTTTACCAGAGGGAGCACTCAGAACCTCATTCAAATCCTATTTTAAACAGAGCGAATTCCCCTACCCATTAGCACAATATTCTTCAAGGTGGTGAAACCTTTGTGGGTAAATCTTTATTACAACACTATACTTAAGTAACAGTCTGTTCCTGGAACTTATGCTCTGTGTCTCTACTATCTCTCTGCCTCTCTCTCTCTTTCTCATTCTCTCTCTTTGTCTCTCTCTCTTTCACATGCACATATGTGCATGGGTGTTTGCATGCATACACACATGCAGAGTACATTTCTTCAGGCCAAATTCTAGGTCTTTAATCACCCCACTTAGTACAATGCCTAGAAAGATTCTTAATTAGTATTTGTAAAATTAAATGATACTTCCAAGCTAAATACAAAATATATGTTCTGTTTTTTTAAGTTATGCTCTAGGTCATATGGATACAACCTTTCAAAAATGTTAAAAGGCATCATTACATTCGTAGGACAATAGTGTTGGCATCATTCTTGCCCCTGAAGGTAACCAAATAATGCAAAGTTTCTAAACACTTCTTGCCTCAGTACAAAGAAAGCCTCCTTCTTAGCCTTTGACTTTCCCATACTTAACATCAAGAGAGGTATGAAGGGACTGAGAAAGAGAAGAGTTGTCCTTTGGGGAATGCATTGCTCTAGAAGTAAGGCTACCTACTTCCTACCACTTCTAGTGGAGAAAGGTGTCCATGATTTCGTCTCTCTGAAGGAATCGCCTTCAAAGTTTGGAGATGATTTCAAGGAGAGAAAGGTGTTTGTTTACCCAGTTGGATGTCTGTTTAGTTACATGGCTTGCAGAATGGCCTTGTACTACTAGAAGGAGAAAGAACTTTCTGAGATATTGCCGTTGGTGAGGTTCAGAGGCTAAGAAAGGACGAGGACCTAGAACTATATCTATACCAAGAGGTATATCTCAGGGCCTGGAGATATATCTGTCTCAAGCCATAGCCCCCAGTGTTGAAGCTGTGGAAGGCAGAAAAACCTAGGTTCTTCTATAGGCTAATCAGGGACCCAGCATGGAACAACTAGGTACCTTAGGCTGCAAATGAGCTCAGCTGAAGAAGGTAGCTGAGACTCAGTGCTCTAGGCAGCTGCTTCATCATCAGCACTTATTTGAGGCTACCTCCATCCACATCAAGTGTAGACAATGAGCTAGTTCAACAATGATGAGCACTGAAGGGGAGACTTCTCTTCCCCTCTCCTTCTTCCTGACTCAAATCAAGGGGAGTGAGTTTAGGAAAGCCCAAGAGAGAATATCTCAGCCACTACCTCCAACCTCCTGGTATTAGTGTTCTATTTGTTTGTAATAAACTATCACACATTTATCAGCTTAAAACAACATCCATATAAAATAGATAACCAACAAGGACCTACTGTATAGCACAGGGAACGAAACTCGATAACTTGTAATAACCTATAGTGAAAAAGAATGTAAAAAAATATATGTGTACGTATAGATAGATAGATGGATAACTGAATCACTTTGCTGTACACCTGAAACTAACACAACATTGTGAATCAGTTATATTTCAATAAAAATTTAAAAAACATACAACATTCATTTACTAGTTCACAGTTTGGTAGCTCAGAAATCCAGGGACAGTGTGACTGGTTTCTCTGCTCAGGAGCTGAAAGCTGAAACCAAGGTGTTGGTCAGGTGGAATTCTTGGCTGGAGGCTCTGGGAAAGAATTGGCTTCCAAGTTTATTCAGGTTGTTGCAGAATTCAGTTCCTTGCAGCTGTAGGACTGAAGTTTCTGTTTCCTTGCTACCTGTCAGCCGGGGGCTTCTCTCAGCTCCCAGAGGCTGCCTGCATTCCTTGCCATGTGGTTCCCTCCAACTCCAAGCTGGCAACGGAGAATCTCCCACATCTTGAATCCCTCTCAGATTCGTTTCTTTCTCTCTCTCTGTTCCCTGTCTCGGATCTCTAAACCCAGATTTAATCTCCCTAATTTAAGGTCAACTGATTTGGGACGTTATTACATCTGCAAAAATCCCTTCACAGCAACACCTAGATTAGTGTTTTCTTGAATAACTGGAAGAAAATGTATATACACCAGGGACCAAGAACTGTAAGGGCCATCTTAGAATTAAACCCATCATAAGCTGCAGGAGCTACAAGTCTAACCTTCCCTCGGGAAAGCTTTGGGTCTAGTATAAAATTAAAGTTTTAGTGAATAGGCTTAACCTTTCTAATGAAAATGAGACTTTTTATAAATGACAATGACTGAAGTGTAATGATACAGAGCTTTAATATCATTAAGGGATCCAGGCCCATTAAGACAGGGGATAGATTAGTCCATGGAGCATGACAGTTGTAGTTATTGGAAAAAATGAAATTAGTTCTTATTTATACCTTGCAAGTTGAAAGTCCCCAGTCAGAACTATCATACACTATTGGAATAAGCTCATACAGTACAGCAGTCTATCATAATAAATGCCTACATGGCACGTTCTGTTCTTGGCATATTTTATCACTTAAATTTATACGTGACA
Source organism: Grampus griseus (assembly GCF_964374135.1). Taxonomy (NCBI): domain Eukaryota; kingdom Metazoa; phylum Chordata; class Mammalia; order Artiodactyla; family Delphinidae; genus Grampus; species Grampus griseus. The sequence goes on along the minus strand of NC_139003.1, from coordinate 29,063,249 downwards.
ACCGTATGTGATAGGCACTATCATCACAGCAAACACGGGGCAGACCTAGGACTTAAATTCAGGTCTGTCTGGTTTTAAAGCTCATGATATTCATTGTTATTTAATTAGCTGCTCCTAACCCACTGAGATATTTGTGCCCCAGATGACAAGTGAGGAAACCTGCTCAGCCATGAAATAAAATGCCTATTATCAGGGATCATGTTCTGCCCCAAATAAATTCCTATAAGCCTGATATACGGAGTGTGATAGGCTTCCAAGTGTGTGTTAGTTCCTCTTTCAAGATTGGCAGTTTCACTGCATTTTGTTTGCATTTGTTTACCTTTTACTTAAATGAAATAAGAGGCCTGGGCAGACCTCACTGACCATAAAGTGTTGCAAACACAAATCCTTTCAGAGGTGGGTAACGTACGTGACAGAATTAGACCAATGTGAGGCAATACGAAGTGGTAGGCACTGTGGAAACTGGAAAGTATATGCCTTGTTCAAAGTGAACAGCAACTACTCAGCTCAAGGTGATCATGACATTTTGGAATTCTGGCTCAGTATTGTCAGTTCTCCTGAGTCTTCAAAAGAAACCAAATATTTGGATTTTAATGGAAGACCCCCCAAGTTTTTTGGTTTATTTTTTTGCGGTACACGGCCCTCTCACTGTTATGGCCTCTCCTGTTGCGGAGCACAGGCTCTGGACGCGCAGGCTCAGCGGCCATGGCTCACGGGCCCAGCCGCTCCGCGGCATGTGGGATCTTCCCGGACCGGGGCACGAACCCGTGTCCCCTGCATCGGCAGGCGGACTCGCAACCACTGCGCCACCAGGGAAGCCCTACCCCCCCACACCAAGTTTTATACGTTGGTGATAATTTTTAAAAAGTGACTCTCTGCAAACCAAACAAACAAATAAATAAAAATTCTATGATCAGATTCAACTCAGACTGTCAGTTTGTGCCTTCTGATATAACCTGCTTTACTCATATTACAAATGATAAACTTAATATGTGTGGGAAGGAAGAATGGGAGTTGAAGAGAAGGGATCTAATGGTGAGAACAGTTTATGTTGCTAATGTTAAAACCCAACTTGAACTGCATTTTAAAATAAAGGGGGGAATTCCCTGGCTGTCCAGTGGTTAGGACTCTGCTCTCTCCCTGGTCGGGGAACTAAAATCCCACAAGCCACATTGTGCAGCCAATAAATAAATAAATTAATTAAATAAAATACTATCATTTAAAATAAATAAATAAAAATAAAGGGGATTTACTAGCTGATGTAACTGAAAACATCTAGAGATATTTTTGGCTTCAGGTGAAGTCTGATTCATTGCTTAAATGGTGTCACTGTTTCCTCTTCATCTCACTGGTATACATACTGGTTGTTGCTTCTCCCTCAGACTCCACCTGGGAACCCTTGGGCAACTATAGGTCCTCTTAGATATCTACACATGTCTGTGGCCATAACAGACTTCATATCCTCATGTCGCATTCCTAGAAGTTCTTGCAAAATCTGCACAAATCTCATGATCTCTGATTTGATTTTGTGCCCAACTATTTACTATTGATTAACTTAAGCCAACAAGGTCTATCTCTAGAACTGGTAAGAGGTCAGTCACGCAAAGCTCATAGCTGACTATGGATAAGAAACAATTATCAAAAGAAATTGGAATACTCTTTCAGGAGAGATGGGTGAATTCCATATAGGGTTCATCTTCTGGAAGAATATTTCTTCCAGTCCTAGGACTTTAAAGATGGCTATGAATTACCTACCTCCAGTCTCAACCCTCCTCATGGACTCCACCCACTTCTCCAACTGCCTATGAACCACTTTTACTTAGATAACCCACCTTCTGTCACAGTCAACATCTTTAATGTCAAATTCATTATTTCTTACCCCCTCCCAACTTCCCACAGCCTTCCATCATAATCTACTTTAACAGGTTCTTGGGTGCAAGAAACAGAAATCAATTCTGGCTACCCTAAGTGGAAAAGGAACTTGTCCAAAATATACCTGACAACCTGTAGAACTGAGCTATTGTAGAAAGACTAAAGAACCAGAAAATAGATAGGAGTCAAGGGAGGTAGAAGAAGCCACAGACAATGTCACGCCAGGGGAACCATCTGGTCTGGATGCCCCTCCTGGCTTCATCACTGGCTGCTGCTTCTGCCACTGCTGCTGAACATCAGGGCCAATAGATAATCTCTGAACTGTCCCTTCTTATTTGTCATTTGCTCCAGACTCAAATTCTTAGGGTGGGATATCCAGTTGTCAAGTTTAGGTCACAGGTTCTCATCCAATTTACTAGACAGATGGAGCAGGTGTACCCAGATTTCATAGTACAGGATTCCTCCTAAATAAGAAGAGATTGAGTAACAGGCAGTTAAAAAAATGACAGATGTCCCTAATTCTGGTATTTTGCTGAGCCTCACAACAGCAAGAAGACAGCTACCAGTTCAATATAAGTGAGTGCATTATCATACCTATAGCTTTCCAAAGACAATACAATAGGTGCCCTTGAGAAGCAATCAGTTTCTCTTCAAAGTATCCAAAGCATAGACTAGACTACTTGGGAGCAATATTAAAGAAAGAATTCAGGCATCACAGGGTGGGGTGGACCAGATGACTTTTTAAAACCTCACTAATCTATACATATTAAATAAATGAAAAGTTAGAAGGCTATCCCAGTCTCAATTTACTGCTAGATGCTGTTCTCTTTTTTTTCATTGTGTGTGTGTTTTAAATACCAAGGAGCAAAAGTTTAGGACATCACAAGTCTGATTCAGGGGGCTCATTAAGACCCTGTGATCACTCCCTTTCCCAGATGTCTTGGGGCCTGTCCCACTGCTGGCTATTTGAACCAGGGTTTAAGGGGGCTGTGTGCCAAAGCAGATTTGGAGGATTAGACCCATGGCTTGCCATCTCATTCCTCTCCAGTCTAGTATACTTCTTTAGTTCACTTCCATCTCAACCTTAGCTTCTTAAGTGTCACCGATTGCTTGTACCGGATGACGATACCCTCCCACAGAAAGGGTTGGACCATTTTGCCAGGGCTCACTGTCCTTGCTGTAGTCAACTGCCTTCAGTGTCCTTTCACTCCTCTCCCATCACTGCTTTTCCTTATACTAGTGATTCTTAGACTTGAGCATGCGTGGAAATCTCCTGGAAGGCTAGTTAAAGCATAGATTGCTGGCCCCAGCCCCAGTTTCTGACTCAGTAGGACTAGTGTAGTTTCCAGAATTTGCACGTCTAACAAGTTTCATAGTGATGCGGATCCTGGGCATCTGGTCCAGGAACCGCCCTCTGAGAACCATTGCCTTTTAATATCGGAATGTATGCCCTTCTTTCTCATATAAAAAGCACCTGCTTTTAAGATCATGCAACTCAGGTGCATTCTCTTTTCAATATGGTTCTTCCGTAGTTCATTTATTTGTATGATAGGAAAAACAGTTTCTTTACTTCTCAAGAAACCCTGTTGCGGTGTGTGAAAAGACTAATTTCTAGGTAACGTCACCGGGGAGATAGCTTTTCAGGGAACAAAATAAATGCCTTCAGTGGTGCTTCCCATAGCTTGACTTTCAATCTTATATTGATCACTCTGTATTCTTTATGGCACAAATGTGTATTTATTCATTTTCTTAATATTTTCTAACCTTTCCTATAAGTGATTCTAAACAACAAAGACGTTTCCCTACGTTTTTTCTTGAATTCTCCAAAATTGTCAAAGGCATTCATGTTTTGCTTATATAACGTTATATCAGATTGAGTATTTCAATGGTTATTTTGATAACATAAATGATGATGTTTTTTAGTTTTATTTGCCCTTGCTAAACGTAATTCAAATCTATGAAAACAAAAAGGAACCAAAACAAAAAGGAAAACTTCACCAAATGTCAGGTAAAAGACATACCAAACAAAGTAGTGTATTTTGGATAAAAGCTTCGTTTAAGAATCCAATAAGTATTTTTTTCTTGTTTTCTTTTGTTTTTTTGTTTGTATCTGTTTTGATAAAAAGCAACTTTTAAAAGCCAAAGTCCACTTCTTTTTGTTAAACATTAAAAAGTTGAAACTTCTAAATTGACCAGTAATGAAAATGTGCTCATCAATGGACCAGATTCATGTTTGGTGACATATTATTGTATGAATATATTCAAATGGTCTTTACCCCATTCCGCCTAGTATTCAGTCATCAAAGAGTGATGATATGTTTAGTAATCATCTGACCAATCTGTACTTCATTAAAAAGTCCTTTTCTTAGAAATGAATACCCTCCACACTCTAATTTCCTTCTCTTTCATTCTGTCCCCAATCTCTAGAGACCTCACCACAGAGTTCACAATGCATCCTCATCCTACTTCAGTCCTCTGTGTAATTAACCACCAGAGTCTAAAGTTTCTAAATTCTTCCTTTCTTTTTCTTCTTTTTGGTATGTGAGTGGGTGGGGAAGGTAAACTTTTTACAATTTCGAAGAAGTCTTAAAATATTTTGAGATTGGCGTTTATAAAATCCAACATTTCTTTTGATTCTGGCTTTCGTTTAAATCATTTGTATTCCATGGGTTTGTTACATTTCTACATGGTCTCTTCAGCATCAAGCCAAAATATGAGTTCTTGTATTTGTGGCTTTTATGCACTTCATGCTATTCAGAGTCACCCAAGGTTATAGAAGGACTGTAATGTATGTAGCTATTTTGACAAACTAACATCCTTCTTATTAAATCAGTGCAGTATGTCTGATTTTTTCACTTTAGAATGCTAATTGAATCAACCCAATTTACCCACCACCTCTGCCAAGAAGCCTTCATTGAGTGAATGCCTTTTTTTTTTTTAAACCGCTAGTGCATTCCACCAGAAGACCACATTTTGTGAAATGTTACTCATTTATACACAAGGATTGGGTGTGGCATCAGAAGACCTGGATTTTCGTGCTGCCTCTATCACTTATTACCTTAGTGACATTGAGATTGCCACTTAACAGAAAATTGCTGTGATGTTTAAAATGTAGATAATAATATCTGCCCCAAACTTTTTCATTGTATTGTAATTAAGAATAAAATGACAATGGATAGAAAGGGCTTTTGTAAATTATAAAGTGTTATAGAGATGAGGGATACTGTATCATATTCATTTATATATTCAACATATTGATTAATTTAAAAATGATTCCACTTCATTCTTTTTTGGCATTTCAGTTAAACATATATTCTAACACCATACTCTATCAGAGGAAAGGCTGCTGTTTTTGTCTGATATACGCTGAAATTTGTAACCAGATTGGATAAGCCTGTATTGTAAAAACAACTCATGATGATGTTCCCTCTGCCAGTTCCAAAGGGATGTTCGTCTTTGAATTTTAAGAGGCAAAGTTATTTTGGTTCCTTTTTATCTTTAGAGTAATTCCACGTTTCGTCTTCCTTTTAAAGTTAAGAATCATGCAGCAATAAAAATATACAACAGGTTATGTCATTTTCCTAGATGCTACAAGAAACAAATGTAGAAAAAAGTTCTTTAATGTAAAAATTCCTAAGTGTTAACAGATCGTGAAAATCGGCAACAACTGTTGTGCTGAGGATCACGATCTACAAGTAGAGGGCAGATAATTCCACCGAGATGAAAAGAGTGCGTCTGGTGTTTGAGCTGTGGCCACGTTTGACTTTCATGTCCTTTTGGGACACGACACATTTTGTGGGAGAAGAAAGTTAATGCAGCTGCCTTCACTCATCAGTCAATGCGAGCCAGCCCCTCGGGGAGGAAGGCAAAGGCAGCTATACTCAGACCCACCAACCTGGCTGATTAACAGCCAATTTGCTGGTAAAGTCACCCTCTTGAGTCTGTCTAGCCCATCAGACCTAGAAATGTAATTTAGATGATTATCTCTATGCCCATTAAACCTCGTGACCTATTGCAGTTCGTTTGAAGTTGGCCTGCTTACACTTGCTAATAGGAAAAAAAGAAGGATTAACTCAAAGGTCATGAAATCAGAGGGCAGCCAAGATGATGGCAAAAGAGCGTAAGAAACCTTCCTCAGCCCTTGTAGGAGAGAGGAAGGACCCTGAGAATAAGGGGCTGTCAACAGAATTCATTTCGTTATGGAAAAAGGAGCTCTTTGGAACGAAACAAATACTGAGACCTTCATCCCTCACTAGTTTCAGCCTGTTTTGTTTGATTTCTAAGCATCATATTCCAGCAAGGTGGGATATCACGTTTAAAACCGTGGGATTATTGAAAGGGATCATAGCATAAGTTCTGATTGGGAAACTTAATGAAGATACTAGATGCATTATCTGCGTCCTGTAACTGTTTGAAGCAGATGCCTTAACGTATTTGGCATCTGATATAAAAGTTAAATAACTTTGTGTGGATTTTAGAGCATGAAAGACGGTACTAGACCCCTTAGTTTTAGTTCTCCTCAAGAGTCTACTGCTTTTAAACTTGCAAGAACTGAGCACACTTTCTGAGGTCCTTACTCGACTCGGCCTCTCCTTGTACGCAGAGTGCTTTCTTACTGGCGTACTTTTTAGACACCATAATAGCATGAGTATTTATTACTGATCAGAGTTGCACTGAGAGTTGTAAAGAGAGTTGCTCAATAAAAGCTACTTATCATCCGATCTCTTTACCCAATGAATATTTAAACTTTCACTCTATAAAAATCGGAAGTGATTTTTTAAAATTTACAATTCTTAAAAAGTCAGTGAGAAAATTCTAATATTTCAAAAGTAGTCTTCCCCAACCACAGGATCAAAATTCTGTATTCTCTGAAGCGTTACATTTACTATGATTTTATTAATCATGATTTTTTTGCCAAAACACGTTCCCATTTAATTTTTTAGAAACAAGACTATTAGTAAAGCCAGACACTTCCATATGGCAAACTCTACAGATGTTTCACGGTCATAAGAAAAGGGAAAATCAAGCTGAAGTTTAAAACCTCAACTAGGTTTTTTAAAAAAAATTCTAGATTTATAATGGCTGAAAACAATTGAAATTAATATCCAATACAACATAAATGTATGTGCACATACTTGCAAAGTGTTCTGATGAAACAACTTTAACATTACAGGTTTTTTAAAATACAATTTTGAAAGCTTACTTTCCATTTACAGTTATTATAAAACATTGGCTCTATTCCCCGTGTTGTACAATACATCCTTCAGCCTATCTTACACCTGGTACTTTGTACCTCCCACTCCCCCACCCCAATATAGCCCACCCCCTCCCCACTGGTGACCACTAGTTTTTTCTCTGTATCTGTGAGCCTGCTTTTTTTGTTGTTGTTATATTCATTAGTTTGTTGTAATTTTTAGATTCCACATATAAGTGATATCATACAGTATTTGTCTTTCTCTGGACTTGTTTCATTTAACATAATGCTCTCCAAGTCCATCTGTATCGCTGCAAATGGCAAAATTTTGTTCTTTTTTATGGCTGAAGAGTATTCCATTGCATACATATACCCCGTCTTCTTTATTCATTCATCTGTTGTTGGACACTTAGGTTGTTTCCATGTCTTGGCAATTATACATGATGCTGCTATGAACGTTGGGGTGCGTTATCTTTTTGAATTAGTAGGGTTTTTTTCAGATATATACACAGGAGTGGAATTGCTGGTCATGTGGTAGTTCTATTTTTAGTTTTTGGAGGAACCTCCATATAGTTTTCCACAGTGGCTGCACCAATATACACTCCTACCAACAGTGTATGAGGGTTCCCTTTTGTCCACGTTGTCGCCAACATTTGTTATTTGTGTTCTTTTTGATGATGGCCATTCTGATAGGTGTGAGGTGATATCTCATTGTGGTTTTGATTTGCATTTCCCTGATGATTAGCAATGTTGAGTATCTTTTCATGTGCCTGCTGGCCATCTGTGGCCTGTCGGTTTCATCATTTATAGGGAGTAGCTGATCTCTACAGGCCCTGTCAACCTGGACCGCATTCTGCTTGGCAAAAGAGTCTTTTGAACTTCATTCTATAAATTTAAGGCATTTTGCCTGGATTTATTAGCTCAACAAATAAAATTAGATGTACTTTACAATAATACATATAAAATGCTTGAAAAGGGTCTGACAATAATCACTCAATAAAAGTTAACACACTATTGTCATTATTATTACTATGTTCCAAATACAGTGTGGATTAAAATAGGTATAATCTTTGTTCTCATGGAGTTCAGAGTCTAGTGGAAAAAATAAATGTTCAATAAATAAGCATACAAATAATAAATTAGTTTTAATTGTCATAAGTACAATGATGAGGGGTACAAAGTGTAATGAGAAATGAGTTTTCATCCTTTATTAAAATTCAAAAGATGAGATCTTTATGTCTTTCAATCTAATATTACCTACCGAGGAGGTTATTTTGTCATCATCAAAAGTGTTGGTCAAAGAATTTCTAGAATACTCAGTAAATGTTAATCTCTCTCTACCATTTAAATTTAGAAAAATTCTTGTGCCAAACATTAAAATTACTCAAATTTAAATGCCTGTTTTTCTTCAATACATCTTTACATATTTTCCAATGGAGTAAATTTGTTTTAACTGATAATAGAAATAATATTTTAGATTATCAAATGAAAAAATGTAATATCTGGGCTTACCTGGTGGCACAGTGGTTGAGAGTCCTCCTGCTGATGCAAGGGACACGGGTTCGTGCCCCGGTCCGGGAGGATCCCACATGCCGTGGAGCGGCTGGTCCCGTGAGCCATGGCCGCTGAGCCTGTGCGTCCGGAGCCTCTGCCCCGCAATGGGAGAGGCCACAACGGTGAGAGACCCGCGTACCGCAAAAAAAAAAAAAAAAAAGTAATATCTAAATTTAAGCAGAAACAGACTCAGGTACACAGAAAAAACTAGTGGCTGCCAGAGGGGAAGGAGGTGGAGGTGGGTGAAACAGGTGAAGGGGAGTAAGAGGTACAAACTACCAACTACAAAATAAGTAAGTCACAAGGATATAACATACAGCACAGGGAATAAAGTCAATAACATTGTATAAAATAATAATAATAATAAATAAATAAACTTAGAGAAATACATAAACTTAGTTTATGATCACTTATGTGTCCAAATTTTAGCTAGTAAATTTTCCCTAATTAAAAATAACTGTATCGGGCTTCCCTGGTGGCCCAGTGGTTGGGAGTCCGCCTGCCGATGCGGGGGACATGGGTTCGTGCCCCGGTCTGGGAAGATCCCACATGCCGCGGAGCGGCTGGGCCCGTGAGCCATGGCTGCTGAGCCTGCGTGTCCGGAGCCTGTGCTCCGCAATGGGAGAGGCCACAACAGTGAGAGGTCCGCGTACCGCAAAAAAAATGAGAAAAAAAGTACACATGTTGTTATGTCCATCCACAATACCTCCTGAGCCTGTCCTCACAGTCATGTTCTTCTGCAACCTACATGTTATTAAAATAATATATTATAATCTATTTGAGCTTTGTTTGTAAACCTCAGTTAATACAATAAAATAATACTATGAAATTATCTGAAATATCCTGAATATTTGCTTTTCCAAATTTTTCCTTAGATGCCATAAACCAAGCCTGTGTATTCCTACCACAATGGTGTTTCTTACTGTTTTTAAATCTCTCAATGCTTAAGAATTGAGAAATCTCTGTTTATTATTCCTAAATTAAAATGCATTCATTATAAAATCAATGAATATTTATTACTAAATTGATTTCTTAATGGACAATAATATATTTTCAACTATCATCATGACCTTGGAATTTGGAATAAAAAAATCTAGGCTTGAATTGCTTTTTCTTTTTAAAATTATTTATTTACACCCTTCTCTGGAAAGGAAGGCTTTGAGGTGGGTTACAGTGAAAGCTATATAGAGAGGTAACAGAGAGCCTAAGGGGAGGGAAGGTTAAATAACTTGTCAAGATGAAACAACTAGTAACTCACAGACCACATCCCTATGTAAGTCCCGGTCCTCTCTGTACACTGAGCAGAGTGATTAGGTCTGCCGCAGAAAGAATTGTACCAGGTGGACAGAAATCAGTATCTTCTAGATTGAATGTTTGGAGACATTTTTTACAGATTTACAGATTTACAAATATATTAACAGATTTATAAATATATTAATAGATTTACAAATATATTAACAGATTTACAAATATATTATATTTACAAATATATTAACAGATTTTCTATAAATCCAGTGCTTAATTCACAATGCTAGGCAAGTATTGAAAGCCAAGGATATATGTCTTTTATCTCACAGTTTTATCAACTCTGTCCAGATTGAAATACTGTTAATGTTTCTTCCTAATAATTTTTTCTCTATTTTGAATTTGAACTATGTTGGAGATTTTTTTCTTTCTTTACTTTACTATAGTTAATAAATCTCCTATGAAACTTAAAGATTGTAGAAAGCTGCTTTCTCATAGAAAGGTAGAGTGATGTTGGTGTCAATAAAGAATTTTAACAAACATTTTTTTATATCCTTTCAGAATTTTGATTTATGGGCCAGTCTGTTTAGAATATAAGACAGATCTATCATAAATGGATAGATAGATAGATGATAGCTTAGACCAAATATGTGTGTATTTTAGGGTTTTATATTACATATCATTCTGCTCAAAGTCAGATCCCAAACAGAATATAATCTATGATAACATGGAGAAAATGCATGTAATTGATTTCTCAATGTATAGACACATCCAGCTGGCTCTGCCTATCAGGCCTAAGAAAATAATCTAGATTTAGTATTGAAGGATTTGCAAGTCCTTAGTGATTAATAGTTCCAAACTTTATATAAATGAACATGAATCTGGATAAAGCATATACACTGCCCTGTGATTGCTTTCTTTGTGTGTGCGTACATGTTTTGAATTTCCAACCAGAAATCAATATCCTTGAGGCACAGACCATTTTGGGGAGAGGCTGGTAGGGACTTGATATCCTCCCTTGTATTTTAGCTCATAACATGCAGTTCTTCAGAGGTGCTTGTAGCTACTCACTCGCAAAATAATAGTGTTTTAAGTGTTGCTATGCATTTAATTACCACAACAGCCCTTGAAATAGATACTATTATTAATCCCCCATTTTGTAATTATAAAAACCGAGGCTCAGAACAGTTAAGTGTCTCTTAGATCCCACAGGATAGTGGAACTGGGATTCAAATGCAAAGTTTGGTCTCAGAGTCTTGTATTCTTAACTATTCTTCCATTCTGCCTTAGCTAAAAGCCATCAGCGTCATTACTGCAATAATGTTTCTTGGATTCAAATATAAATATTTCAAGAAAGCAGCAAAATTGGAGATGGAATTTCTTTAAAATGAAGGTCTAATATTTAAGTTAAAATAAATTTTGAATGAACGACTATCGTATTTTGGAACTTGTCAGCACGACATGGCTGTTCACCCAGTGTAGGAAGAGTGATAAAGGAAGGCTAAAGCTGACACCAAAATGAGCCACTGAAGTGAGACAAGCTCGAAAGCAGCTCTTGATGACAAAAGATTTGTCAGGCAAGGCGGCTAGACCACGGGATATGGTTTATCTTTTTTTCAGAGAAGCAGTGGCAGTAGGGGTACAAGAAGCAACAGGTTGACTTGAGGTGAGAGGCCTCCAACACCGAGGAGACTGGAATGAACGACACTTGGTGATTTAGGACAGGAAGGTTTGAAGCATGTAAGGAGTTAGTCCAGTGCCAGCAAGACCCTCTCCACAGGGTTAGAGCAATAAAGATTTCACGCGCTAAAAAAAAAAACCCAGGAAATAACATGAATTTCATGATTGTTTTTTTAAAAATAATAACAAACAAAGCCTACCGAATAACAATGAAAAAGGAGAATTTCTATAAGTAGTTCACAGAGTTACAGCAGTCATAGAAGCCACCACTATCTCTGTTTCCTTTGGTTTTCCTTGAATTTTTTTTTCAAGTGGTTTACAGGGAATCAATAGCTTTTGTAATATCACATTTGGAATACTACAGAAAAAGAATCACCATTGGAATACTATATTAAGTTTTGGTTTGCTCATTACTAAATATATAAACCAGTTGGATGGAGTTCAGAGAAAGGCAAGAAAAACCATTAAGAGAATAAAAGAACTGATTTATTAGCCATGATTAAAGGAACCAAATATGTCCAAATGCAGAGAAGAGGAGCATGACAACAGCTCACAAATATCTGAAAGGTGCAGTGGCTTCTGGAGGACACAGATATTTTATCTGTATCACAGCAAGTATATCTTGGCAAACAGATATGGTTTAGAACGAAAAATCACAACTTTGTTCATTTATAGAAACAGTGGAAAGAACCACTCAGATATAACTTACCGTACACTTTTTCAGCAGGTAGTCTCCCATTTGGAAAAAGACCAGGGCAATCTGAAATGAAATACAAGTTATTTATATTATTCCTATCATGGGAATTTCTGCAATGGTTGGAAAGGAAACACTCATGATTATAGTGACTAGAAGTGCTCCAAAGAATAGGATTGATAGCTTTAAGGTAAATCTGTCATGTTTTGACCTACAACTACTTAATTTTACTACTTAGGAAGTAAAAGTACTCTGGCATCCAGATGCTTGCTTTGGAGTAGCAAGGAATGGCAGCAGTTCACATTTTGTGTTTTTTGGTGTGTATGTTGGGAACGACCACTGAGATTTAGATGCACTGGGATCAGATTATTTGCTAGCTATTTCCCCTTCGGTAAGTGACTTGTTAGTGAGAGAGATGCAGGTTCCTCTCGTGGCTGTGTCACTTACTAGCTTCTTAAGGTGGGAATAATGGAATCTCACCTCCCTAATGGCAAGGATTAAATAGAACAGTGAGGTGTGTCAAGTGGTCCAGCCCACAGAAGGTGCTGAGTTGATATTAGTTCTCTCTCCTTGGCACCCCCTCATCCTCTCTTCATCCTTTCAACCTCTATTCAAGCCGGTTCTGTACAAATCCCTGACTTTGCCCATTTTTAATATTTTCCTAAAAATTTTAGAAAATGCTGTTTTTATGTGAAAACTCTCAATTCATGAAAAAATTCCCCCCAAAAAGGCTTTAAAACTTTGAATAAACCAACCAACAAACAAACCCCACATCTAAAGACCATATATTTACCTTGAATGATTCTTTCTTTGGAAATGCTGCAGTTGAGGTATATGGTGAGACAGTGTCTTTGAAAATTTTTTTTGTAGTTTTAGATTCTTTTTCTAATTAAAAAAGGTTTTTAATGAAGTATAGTTGATTTACAATGACCTGTTAGTTTAAGGTATATGGCAAAGTGATTCATATATATATATGTGTATATATATAAATCATGTACATTATATATTTGGACTTTTTTATTCAACTATAGTTGATTTACAATATTGTGTTAGTTTCAAGTGTACAGCACAGTGATTTCAGTCACACAAACACACATACATATGTATATTCTTTTAAGATTCTTTCCCCTTATAGGTTATTACAAAACATTGAGTATAGTTCCCTGTGCTATACATTCGGTCCTTGTTGGTTATCTATTTTATATATAGTAGTGTGTATATGTTAATCCCAAACTCCTAATTTATCCCTCCTCCTCCCTTTCCCCTTTGGTAACCATCAGTTTGTTTTCTATGTCTGTGATTCTATTTCTGTTTTGCAAATAAGTTCATTTTATCATTTTTTTAGATTCCACATATAAGCCATATCATATTATATTTGTCTTTCTCCGTCTGGCTTACTTCACTTAGTATGATAATCTCTAGGTCCATCCATGTTGGTGCAAGTGGCATTATTTCATTCTTTTTTATGGCTGAATAATATTCCATTGTATATATATATCACATCTTCTTTATCCATTCAACTATCAATGGACATTTAGGTTGCTTTCATGTCTTGGCTATTGTAAATAGTGCTTCAGTGAACACTGGGGCACATGTATCTTTTTGAATTACGGTTTTCTCTGGATATATGCCCACGAGTGGAATTGCTGGATTATATGTAACTTTATTTTCAGTTTTTTAAGGAAACTCCATACTGTTTTCCACAGTGGCTGTACCAATTTACATTCCTACCAACATTCCTCTGCATCCTCTCCAGCATTTATTATTTGTAGACTTTTTGATGATGGCCATTCTGACTGGTGTGAGGTGATACCTCATTGTAGTTTTGATTTGCATTTCTCTAATAATTAGTGATGTTAAACATCTTTTCATGTGCCTTTTGGTCATCTGTATGTCTTCCTTGGAAAAATGTCTGTTTAGGTCTTCTGCCTTTTTTTTGTTGTTGTGTTGTTTGTTTTTTTGATATTGAGCTGCATGAGCTGTTTGTATATTTTGGAGATTAATCCTTTGTCAGTTGCATCATTTGCAAATATTTTCTCCCATTCTGTAGGTTGTCTTTTCGTTTTGTTTATGGTTTCCTTTGCTGTGCAAAAGCTTTTAAGTTTAATTAGGTCCCATTTGTTTATTTTTGTTTTTATTTCCATTATTCTAGGAGATGGATCCAAAAAGGTATTGCTGTGCTTTATGTCATAGAGTGTTCTGCCTCTCTTTTCCTCTAGGAGTTTTATAGTATCTGGTCTTACATTTAGGTCTTCAATCCATTTTGAGTTTATTTTCGAATATGGTGTTAGAGAATGTTCTAATTTCATTATTTTACATGTAGCTGTCCAGTTTTCCCAGCACCACTTATTGAAGAGTCTGTCTTTCTCCATTGTATATTTCTGCCTGCTTTGTCATAGATTAATTGACCCTAGGTGTGTGGGTTTATTTCTGGGCTTTTTATCGTGTTCCATTGATCTATATTTCTGTTTTTATGCCAGTACCATACTGTTTTGATGACTGTAGCTTTGTAGTATAGTCTGAATTCAGGGAACCTGACTCCCCCAGTTCCATTTTGTTTCTTTGTTTGTTTTTTTCCTTCAAAGATTGTTTTGGCTATTTGGGGTCTTTTGTGTTTCCATACAAATTTAAAATTTTTAAAAATATATCCTTAGAAAACAAATACAGGCATTGAATGTTTGTGACCTGTTCATAGAAATGAACAAAGGGGCTTCTCTGGTGGCACAGTGGTTAAGAATCCACCTGCCAATGCAGGGGACACAGGTTCGAGCCCTGGCCCGGACAGATCCCACCACATGCCATGGAGCAACTAAGCCCGTGCGCCACAACAACTGAAGCCCATGCACCGTGCTCCGCAATAAGAGAAGCCACTGCAATGAGAAGCCCGTGCACCGCAACGAAGACCCAACTCAGCCAAAAATAAAAATAAATAAAATAAATTTTAAAAAAAATAAAGAAAAAGAAATGAACAAAGTTTAAAGAAAAAAAGTGCAGTGGGCAGTTCCTTCCAATGAACAGCCTGTAGGAAGTGATGCACTGCAGCTGAGCGATTTTCCTATTTGGAGGATAGGTTTGCCTATGGTTTTTTAAGTTATGCTGCTATGATGTAATGAAATGATACTTTGTAATATTAACCTATGCCTATTCCCTCTTTTTCTGGTTACCCCTACCTGCCTTCACTGTAGGAAGTAGCTTATGCCCCAGTGGATAAGGCTGTTACAGCATGAACAAGAAGATAAAATTGATTCAATAAGCTGAATTCTCCCCTACAGAGAAGGTTTCTGTGAACCAGTCCCTTACAACCACCCCCAAGATAGGAAGGTTCTTAGAATTTTGGAAAAGGAGTGAAAAGCAGCAGGGAAGAAAGAGAGCTGGGTACTGGGAAGTGTCCCTGAGAAGGAGCCTTTGTACCAGATTCTTTCAGTCACAAGAACCACAAAGCTGTTGGAGACCCAGTAGCACAGCAGATCTCTCCCTCACTTTTCTGAAATGTGACCTCTAAGGAGGGAGCAAGCTGAGTAAGCAACTTGGCAAACCAGGAGAAATGACAGCACGAATATTCAGGAGGTAGCACCTGAGACAGCCCCATCAAATGTCCAATGGCCCCATCACCAAAGGCAAATGCCTTGAGAAGTTTCCCATCCTCTGACTGCTTTGAGGAATAGACATTTAACTAGAAATTAAATTTCTTTTCAGAGAAAGAAAGTTGTATTTTCACATACCTGTGTTTGTGGTCTGTGAAACCTGTAGCTACTATACTAATACACGTGGGTAGTTTTTGCTTAAGGTGAAGGGCATTAACCTTAGGCTGTAGTGTCAGGGCAGAGAGGGTGTGGGGGCTGCTTGATCTGAAATATTTACTTGAAGTGCATTTGAAGAAGAGTCTTAAACATGAAAAAGTGTTGTGCAACCAGATGGGCAGGACTGTGTATGATGTTGCAAAGTGAACAACGGTGTTGATGGACAGGAACATACCCATCAGAGAGTGAAGCAGCCAAAGCAGTGAAATGTGATAGAAGGATTTGAGCTTAGATGACGGAGGGTGAATGGTGGCCCCAATAAATACATGGGGAGAGCAAGACGAGCTGACTTTGTGGAGAGGATGGGGATGTTCACTGGACCAGCTGAATTGAAGGCACAGGTGGGTAATGTAGCAGAGTTATCAGGCAAACTGAATAGAAATTTGAAGGGGAGAGTTGAGACTGGGGTTGGAGATATGGGTGTCATTGGTATAAAAATGATTACTGAGTCTGTGAAGCCAAATGAGATTATGCAAGAAGGGGGCGGGGGAAGATGTTCAGGGAGAGAATTATGGAATAGCCCTTATACGTAGAGGGTAGGGGAAAGGAAGCGGCCAGCACATGCAACAGAAAAACAAGGTTGGAGATGTGGGAGGAGAAACAAGATGTACCATGCCTTGAAAAATCAAGAGAGAAAGATGTTTCAAAAGGAGTGATCAGTGGAATCAAACACTGGAGAAGAGTGAGAGTATGAGCTGACCTCTTCTTGGCCCAGTCAGTTAGGAGCTTAGAGATCATAGAAGGTCCTGTTTCTCTGGAATGGTGAGGGCAGATGCTAGGTCGCTAGGGTAAGAAAGGAGTGAGTGAGGAGAAATTAATAGCAGTAGATGTATACACTCTTTGTAAGCAGTTTGGCAGTGAATGAAGTAGGGATTGATAGTTGGAGTGAGGTCAAACGAAGCATGTCAGAAAGCGTCCAACTTAACATCGTCCTTTACATTTTATTGTATATGGGCAATAAATTTAAAGGATGGGGAGGATTATTATCTGAAGATGATTTTATGCCCTACATCTTGCTGACTTAGTATCACAATAGTGTACAGAATGGAATGTTTCTGGTACCTTCTTACAAACAGCACCAGAAGATGGTTTTTTTCATGACTCTATATCTTTAAGCTTTTAATTATGGAACTCGCTTTATTTGCTTCATATCCTTATATGATTTTCTATTGTGTACCTGAATTTAAGTGTGTTCAGATGCTTAAGATTTGAGATGAATAACAGCTCAATGGCAATGACTTTTCAACTCAACGTAACAGTTTATTGTTAGCTTCGTAATCACTGTGTATTAGAGTTATTGTTTAGCCCTGGTCCAAAGTAGTGAGGGAGAAGTACATTTTAGTTAGTATAATAAGAAGTCAAATTAATCATATTCCTTTGGTAGTCTGAAGTTTCATTAATAAACGTCTAATGTTTTCAATCATTCACAGCGTTTGTGAACGAAAAAAGAAGCTAACAATTATTCTGCTGTGTTCTGTGTTACACATTGCAATCGACACCTCACACTTACAGCACAGAGCTTATTTGCAGTTGTGTTTTCCTATTTACTGTATGACTTTGTCAAAGTTCACATCACTTTGCTATCCTCTCAATGAATGAAGTTTCTTGGATTTCCAAAATCCTGGAATAATAGCAGATGTAGCCCAGACGATGTCTAGCTTTCTTCCTGACATTTCCTACTGGAAGGGTTTCATTGCACTTGGGCAAACTGCAAGAGACATGTGTGTGATGATTCCCAAACGGATTCATTATGTTTTCACATGAGTACACTATCATACTGCAGGAGAGACAACTGTTTTCAGCTGATGGCCTGTTTTACTTTTTTTTTTAAGTCAATATGTGAATTGTTTCCTCAGATTTTTAGAAATATATTTCTCTGAGAAAATAGAACATTGAAATGGAAATAGACTTAATGTGTCAGCAACTTTGATTTTCTTTTGAGAATTCTGAGGTTCTTAATTTGGTTTTTGCCATTATCCATGTACAGTTACAAAGATATACTCTTTTCCTTTTTAATCAGAATATATCTGTTTTGCTGATTTTCTTTTTAAGAACACTGGATTCTATATGTTTATCCATTTAATTGGTAGTTTAAACTCACCATTTACCTAATTTTAATTTTTTACAAAACACATAACAAAAGTTAGACTTTAGAAAAGTCAAAAATACCAAAGTAAGCAGTCCATCAAGTGAGGAGAGAACTTAATATTCATATTAATACTTTGAAACCAATAGGTTTCCTAAAAATTATTTTAATACAACCATGTAGAGTTCATACAAAAACCTAGACTTATTTGGTACGTTTGCTGTACACTCTTCTTCCCCAAGTGTCCTGCAGTCACGCCCCACAGTGAATTACACCTTGGTACATGGTCTTTATACTGCTTACATCTGCTATTATTGGCCCCAGTTTTTCAGTGCCCCTTAGATATGTCTTTACTACACAGTGGGGAAAAAAGGAAGAGAGTTTAATCTGTCCTTTATGGTAGAAACAGTATAGTATCATGATCAATCGGTTGTTTTTAAAATGAATACCTCACCTCTAATACTTAGTAATTTTTAAAACAAATGTGGTGATAAGCAGAGATGTGTCTGAGCATTTAATTATCTCCAAACTAACTTGGCTCTTTTTTGCAAAATAACATTTTAAACTACTATTTTTTATCATTTTCAAGAAATACCCAATAGCAAGAGTTCTATTGCAGTCAGGCATATTGCATAAGATAGTGTGTGATGATTCTTATGTTTTCATTGGTTTGTTATGAACTGTGCACTATGCTTTCATGTGAGTGATTATCATACTGCAGGAGTAAAATTGTTTTTAGCTAATACCTAGTTCACATTTCTTTAAAAAAGTGAATGTTTTCCCTAGCTTGCTTGATACAGAGGTGTATACTTCAGGTCTCCACTAAGATTTAGTGGTATTTTACTCATCATGTAAGAGCAAACGGCTATTCCATGCAGAGAGAGCATGAAAAATGAAAAATAAACTGGGTCATGAAGTTCCCAGTTGCTCAAATACTTAAATATTTACACATTGGTTGGTAAAGAACCACTATCCCCAGGTCTTGGCAATGACTGAATTATATTGGAGTCTGTATATTTCTTTGGAAGGAATTCAAGATAATTGTTTGAAATACATCTCTCACAAAATATGGCTGTCATTCATATATAAATACATTATTGACTTTTAATGGTAATCATAAAGTGTTTTAAAAATTTATATTCAATATCAAAACATAACATTAAAAGCTCTTTCCAGTTACATCTCTGACTAAAAAGATACTAGTCAGTCCTTAACCAAAATGTCAACTTGGCTAATAGTAAAAGTTTTCAAGTATGGTTACTTGCATGAATATACTTGTAATATTTTAATCAACCCTAGTAAAACTGTTAAAGCCTACATCCTCCAAAAATGTGAGGAAGGTGTATTATTAGGTCCATTTCACAGATGAAAAAAATGAAACACAGAGTGGATAAGTCACTTTCCAAAGGTCACAGACCTAGTTTATGGCAGGTCTGGGATAAAATTGTCAGACAACTCTAGATAAAAGAATATTAGGGACTTCCCTGGTGGTACAGTGGTTAAGAATCTGCCTGCCAATGCACGGGTCACGGGTTTGACTCCTGGTCCAGGAAGATCCCACATGCTGTGGAGCAACTAAGCCCGTGCACCACAACTACTGAGCCCTCGCTCTAGAGCAGACAAGCCACAACTACTGAGCCTGCGTGCCACAACTACTGAAGTCCACGCGCCTAGAGCCTGTGTTCTGCAACAAGAGAAGCCACCACGACGAGAAGCCCGTGCACTGCACCTAAGAGTAGCCCCCGCTCATCGCAACTAGAGAAAGCCCACACACAGCAATGAAGACCCAACACAGCCAAAAATAAATAAATAAAATAGGCAAAGTATATAGACATTTAATAAAATTTTTAAAAAGTGAATATTTGATGCATATTAATTGAGTATATTTCAGTTTCACAACTCTTAATATGGTTCTGAATTAGATATTTTTGGACAAAGCTGATATATGGAAATTCAAAAGCCGTATCTATTCCAAAATAGACATGGGAAACTATTTAGGGGGCCATTAATGTCTATCTGTATCAGCTGTGTCACACGTGTTTACTTCCCTCACAAAAATATTCTGCACTGGACTCATCCAACATATTAAAATATTTCAGTACTTTTAACAATAAGAAACAGTAAAAACCAGTACAAAAGCTACAGTAAAATTAGAATTGTCAGCCCACACTAAATACCTAAATGAACGCTTCTTAAAATTTTAATGATATTACATTTCCTGAAATAAAAATTCGTTTAAAATTCATAAAAATAATGCCAGAAGACTTAGGTAGACCATGTTAAGGTGTTTATTATTTCATTAAAAGCAGATCAGCCCTTATCAAAATGAAAGAAATCCACTTAATGGAGAGAGTAACTGGTAACAGTTCAGCAAGTCATTTTCCTTCCTTCTTTCCCTCCTTCCCCCTTCCCTCCCTCCCTCCCTTCTTCATGCCTTCCTTCCTTCCCTCCCCTTTCATTCCTCCCTTCTTGCCTGCCTTTCTTCCCTCCCTTTCTTCCTCCCCTCTTCCCTCCCTCCCATCCCCCTTCCTTTTTTGATTATTTGCTCTGTGGTTATTGAGCATCATTATGTTTCTAAGGCTGAGACTTCTCTTCTGATTCAACTGATGTTCAGTGTAGCTGGAAACAGCAGGCCACAAAGAGCACCACTGGTGACAGCATAAATTCTAGAGCTAGACAGGGCCCAGCCGCTCCGCGGCATGTGGGATCCTCCCGGACCGGGGCACGAACCCGTGTCCCCTGCATCGGCAGGCGGACTCCCAACCACTGCGCCACCAGGGAAGCCCCCAGCCCTGGGTTTAAATTCCAGTGTTCCCCTTGCTGTTGGGATTACTTCAGGCAAGCTACTTTACCTCTTCTCTAAGATGGGGATAGTAGTACTTACTTGGCTGTGTCATTGGGAGCATTATTTAATTAAACAATTAATTTAATTATGAAGCCTGAGGACCACTGTGCCTGGTACATGGAAGGTGTTTGAAGTATATTAGTTCCCTCTTTTTACCTTATTCCCTTTTTTACCTTACTCCCCTTTATACTAACATGTTTTTTCTTCAAAGAGTTATTCCTAGTTATTATTCCAAGGTCCAACCTTTGTCCTTTCGAAGAAAAAAGCTCATTTAGCTTTTCTACAAAGCCTTACAAAAATGTAAGAATCTGCCCCCAAATAGTAATTATTAATAGTTATGGATAATTCATAGTAATTATGTCCCATCGAACCCACAATCTTCCCCCAAGTGCCAAGTGT
This sequence comes from Grampus griseus, assembly GCF_964374135.1. Lineage (NCBI taxonomy): Eukaryota > Metazoa > Chordata > Mammalia > Artiodactyla > Delphinidae > Grampus > Grampus griseus. The sequence goes on along the minus strand of NC_139003.1, from coordinate 29,041,880 downwards.
TTATCTAAAATTTTGGGGCCTAGAAACCATTTGGCTTTGACAGCCCAATAAGTTCTTTCCCTCAAGGTTTCCAGCAGCTCCTGCTTCCATCCAGCTTAGAATTTCTTCTTTTTGTAGCTGTCAGCAGGAAATGAAGTGGCATATGGCAATAACAATTTTGAAATTTAAGTGATGTTTGCTTCCAAGTTTTTCAAACTTTTGAAAGCTAGCGTCGGTGACAGTTGTCAGCCAGGAGGAATTTACTTACTGAGTATTAATTCGGACATAGATTTGAGAACATAAGGCGCCATTATCCTCATAAAGCTTCCCAAGGGGAGGTTGGAGGGCAGTACGGACTTTCAGGAATCCCAGATACCTGCAGAGTAATTCAGGAGTCTTCTGTACATCACGTACAGTGTGGATTTCATCTTCATGTTTCCTCACAGGCCTCTGCCCCTAGTAGACAAGCAACAAACAGCAGATAAGTGAATGAATAGCTATAGCAAACTGCTCCAGTAAATGTTTAACTGGGATGAAATACCTCACCTATTAGTGGGGATTAGATGTGAATAGAAGAACATAATGAATATTTTTTGCCAGGTGAATTTCAATTTTATTTTCAAAGCTGGTTTATAATATAAAGAATAAGGCACAGAACATGTTTAAGTTTTAATACCTGAAGAGGTATCAGACTGTTAATGATTAAAGATTCATGCAGCTCCCTTGCGGGGGAAAGGAGTTGTTCTCTCCACTTCTTTAGAAATTATTTCTTTTGTGTGACTCTTTTCACGCAAGAGGAAGGAAGTGGAAGCACAGTTGCATTCTTTAGTGGATGTTGAAGCGTTTTGATTTCGCCATTTTTCCTATTATCTAAATGATAAACTGACAATGTAGAAAGGGGAGGAGAGTGAGTTCCTTAAGTCCACAGGAAAATTGAAGGCAAACGAACAGTTTCTGTGAACAGTTGAAATGTAAACACAGTTGAGAATCTGATCCAGTTTCAGATAAATGTAAAATAAATAATGTGATTATTTTAACTTAATCCTAAAACTGTTTTTCATTATTTCTGGGTTTTACTACACCCATCAAAAGCCATACAATGCGTAACCTTTCTTGTCAAACTTTTAAGGGGACTCATTTCCTCTTAATAAACTTTGCATCGTATTTCATACAGAAAACCAGTGGGTGGTTTTTCCATTTCTTCCAACTTTAACAATAGTAAAGACAATTGTTAACTATTTTCTGAGTTATATTTTGAGTACACTTAGCAGTTGCCTGAATCAAAAACCTGGCAAAGAAATGAGGGTAAGAACTGGAGGGGGGTGAACAGAAAATCATTGCAAAGAGGATGCAGAAGTGTACTCAGTTCCCACTGATAGTAAATTAGTGGGGAATAGGAGGATTAATAAGTTTTCCATAAAAAATGAACAACTTCTCTCTGAAAACAGTTACGTTTTCTTAACAAAGTGAGCCTTGCAGAGCCTAGAGGAGGGAACAATATTCAATTAAGTATGTGGTTGAAAGCATAAAAATAGTTGTTGCTTTGTCTGGAACTATTTAATTCTTGTTAAGTAAGGATTGAAGGCGATACAGGGATTCCTTTATGAGGAGCTTAACCCCACTGTGTTCTGCAGTTCATACTACACAGCAGCCTTTGATGAAACACCAATTTCAGAATTGGGTGCTGTTCATCATGAATGATTGTATAAGGTGTGCAAGCCCAGGTATGGTTCAGTGTAACACTGTCACCATTCCAGAGACACAAAGCAGATGCTCTAGCAATATCGTCAATTCTATATGATTCTATACATTCTTTATGAAGAACAGTATATTGTCTCTGGACATTTTTAATGGCATATACAAATATAAATGTTTACTAGACCGAAAAGTACAGCAAATGATGTATCTCTTTTACAGAGATGGAATGAGATACAATGAATACTCCATTCTCTTACTCTTTAGAAATTATACATATACATTTTCTAAATGACTGTGGTAGATAGCTTAGGAAAATACTTATAGTAGGATTATTTCAGAGTATCTATTCTTTTCTCAAAGAAGTTTAAATTTTAATTCCAAAGTCCTTTTTCTTAAAAATTTTTTTAACATCTTTATTAGACTGTAATTGCTTTACCATGGAGTGTTAGTTTTTGCTTTATGACAAAGTGAATCAGCTATACATATACATATATCCCCATATCTCTTCCCTCTTGTGTCTCCCTCCCTCCCACCCTTCCTATCCCACCCCTCTAGGTGGTCACAAAGCACCGAGCTGATCTCCCTGTGCTATGCTGCTGCTTCCCACTAGCTATTGGTTTTATACTTGGTAGTGTATATATGTCCATGCCACTCTCTCACATTGTCCAAGCTTACGCTTCCCCCTCCCCATGTCCGCAAGTCCATTCTCTGTGTCTTTATTCCTGTCCTGCCCCTAGGTTCTTCATGACCTTTTTATTTAAAATATATATTCCATATATATGTGTTAGCGTACGGTATTTGTTTTTCTCTTTCTGACTTACTTCACTTTGTATGACAGACTCTAGGTCCATCCACCTCACTACAAATAACTCAATTTCGTTTCTTTTTATGGCTGAGTAATATTCCATTGTATATATGTGCCACATCTTTTTTATCCATTCATCTGTGGATGGACACTTAGGTTGCTTTGAAGGCCTGGCTATTGTAAATAGAGCTGCAATGAACATTGTGTGACATGATTCTTCTTGAATTATGGTTTTCTCAGGGTATATGCCCAGTAGTGGGATTGCTGGGTCATGTAGTAATTCTAATTTTAGTTTTTTAAGGAACCTCCAAACTGTTCTCCATAGTGGCTGTATCAATTTACATTCCCACCAACAGTGTAACAGGGTTGCCTTTCTCCACACCCTCTCGAGAATTTATTATTTGTAGATTTTTCGATGATGGCCATTCTGGCCGGTGCAAGATTGTAGTTTGTAGTTTTGATTTGCATTTCTCTAATGATTAATAATGTCGAGCATTCTTTCATGTGTTTGTTGGCAATCTGTATATCTTCTTTGGAGAAATGTCTATTTAGGTCTTCTGCCCATTTTTGGATTGGGTTGTTTGTTTTTTTGTTATTGAGCTGCTTATAAATTTTGGAGATTAATCCTTTGTCAGTTGCTTCATTTGCAAATATTTTCTCCCATTCTGAGGGTTGTCTTTTCATCTTGTTTATGGTTTTCTTTGCTGTGCAAAAGCTTTGAAGTTTCATTAGGTCCCATTTGTTTATTTTTGTTTTTATTTCCATTTCTCTAGGAAGTGGGTCAAAAAGGATCTTGCTGTGATTTGTCATAGAGTGTTCTGCCTATGCTTTCCTCTAAGAGTTTTATAGTATCTGGCCTTACATTTAGGTCTTTAATCCATTTTGAGTTTATTTTTGTATATGATGTTAGGGAGTGTTCTAACTGCATTCTTTTACATTTAGCTGTACAGTTTTCCCTGCACCATTTATTGAAGAGGCAGTCTTTTCTCCATTGTATATTCTTGCCTCCTTTATCAAAAATAAGGTGATCATATGTGCATGGGTTTATCTCTGGGCTTTCTATCATGTTCCATTGATCAATATTTCTGTTTCTGTGCCAGTACCAAACTGTCTTGATTACTGTAGTTTTGTAGTATAGCCTGAAATCAGGGATCCTGATTCCTCCAGCTCTGTTTTTCTTTCTCAAGTTTGCTTTGGCTCTCCAGGGTCTTTTGTGTTTCCGTACAAATTGTGAAATTTTTTCTTCTAGTTCTGTGAAAAATGCCAGTGGTAGTTAGATAGGGATTGCATTGAATCTGTAGATTGCTTTGGGTAGTATAGTCATTTTCACAATATTGATCTTCCAGTCCAAGACCATGGTATATCTCTCCATCTGTCTGTATCATCTTAATTTCTTTCATCAGTGTCTTATCGTTTTCTGCACACAGCTCTTTTGTCTCCTTAGGTAGGTTTATTCCTAGGTATTTTATTCTTTTCAATGCAATGGTAAGTGGAGTGTTTCTTTAATTTCTCTTTCAGATTTTTAAGCATTACTGCATAGGAATGCCAGAGATTTCTGTGCATTAATTTTGTATCCTGCTACTTTACCAAATTCATTGATTAGCTCTAGTAGTTTTCTGGTAGAGTCTTTAGGAGTCTCTATGTATAGGATCATGTCATCTGCAAACAGTGACAGCTTAACTACTTCTTTTCCAATTTGGATTCCTTTTATTTCTTTTTCTTCTCTGATTGCTGTGGCAAAAACTTCCAAAACTATGTTGAACAATAGTGGTGAGAGTGGGCAACCTTGTCTTGTTCCTGATCTTAGTGGACATTGTTTCAGTTTTTCACCATTGAGGATGATGTTGGCTGTAGGTTTGTCATATATGGCCTTTATTATGTTGAGGTAGGTTCCCTCTATGCCTCCGTTCTTGGGGGGGGGGTATCATAAGTGGATGGTGAATTCTGTCTAAAGGTTTTTCTGCATCTATTGAGATGATCACATGGTTTTTATCCTTCAGTTTGTTAATATGGTGCATCACGTTGATTGATTTGCATATATTGAAGAATCCTTGCATTCCTGGGATAAATCCCACTTGATCATGGTGTATGATCCTTTTAATGTGCTGTTGGATTTTGTTTACTAGTATTTTGTTGAGAATGTTTGCATCTATATTCATCAGAGATATTGGCCTGTAGTTTTCTCTTTCTTTGTGACATCTTTGTCTGGTTTTGGTATCAAGGTGATGGTGGCCTTGTAGAATGAGTTTGGGAGTGTTCCTCCCTCTGCTGTATTTCGTAAGAGTTTGAGAAGGATAGGTGTTAGCTCTTCTCAGAATGGTTGATAGAATTCACCTGTGAAGCCATCTGGCCCTGGGCTTTTGTTTGTTGGAAGATTTTTAATCACAGTTTCAATTTCAGTGCTTGTGATTGGTCTGTTCATAGTTTCTATTTCCTCCTGGTTCAGTCTCAGAATATTGTGCTTTTCTAAGAATTTGTCCATTTCATACAGGTTGTCCATTTTATTGGCATATAGTTGCTTGTAGTAATCTCTCATGATCCTTTGTATTTCTGCAGTGTAAGTTGTTACTTCTCCTTTTTCGTTTCTAATTCTATTGATTTGAGTCTTCTCCCTTTTTTTCTTGATGAGTGTGGCTAATGGTTTATCAATTTTATCTTCTCAAAGAACCAGCATTAATTTTTATTGATCTTTGCTATCGTTTCCTTCATTTCTTTTTCATTTATTTCTGATCTGATCTTTATGATTTCTTCTGCTAACTTTGGGGGTTTTTTGTTCTTCTTTCTCTAATTGCTTTAGGTGTAAGGATAGGTTGTTTATTTCAGATGTTTCTTGTTTCTTGAGGTAGGATTGTATAGCTGCAAACTTCCCTCTTAGAACTGCTTTTGCTACATCTCATAGGTTTTGGGTTGTTAACTTTTCATTGTCATTTGTTTCTAGGTATTTTTTGATTTCCTCTTTAATTTCTTCAGTAATCTCTTGGTTATTAAATACTGTATTGTTTAGCCTCCATGTGTTTGTTTTTTTACAGATTTTTTCCTGTAATTGATACCTAGTCTCATAGCGTGGTCTTCGGAAAAGATACTTGATACGATTTCAATTTTCTTAAATTTACCAAGGCTTGATTTGTGACCCAAGACATAATCTATCCTGGAGAATGTTCCATGGGCACTTGAGAAGAAAGTGTATTGTGTTGTTTTTGGATGGAATGTCCTATAAGTATCAATGAAGTCCATCTTGCTTTATGTATCAATTAAAGTGTGTGTTTCCTTATTTATTTTCATTTTGGATGATCTGTCCATTGGTGAAAGTGGGCTGTTAAAGTCCCCTATTATGATTATGTTACTGTTGATTTCCCCTTTTATGGCTGTTAGCATTTGCCTATGTTGAGGTGCACCTATGTTGGGTGCATAAATATTTACAATTGTTATATCTTCTTCTTAGATTGATCCCTTGATCATTATGTAGTGTCCTTCTTTGTATCTTGTAATAGTCCTTATTTTAACGTCTATTTTGTCTGATATGAGAATTGCTACTCCAGCTTTCTTTTGATTTCCATTTGCATGGAATATCTTTTTCCATCCCCTCACTTTCAGTGTGTATGTGTCCCTAGGTCTGAAGTGGGTCTTTGTACACAGCCTGTATACAGGTCTTGTTTTTGTATCCATTCAGCCAGTCTGTGTCTTTTGGTTGGAGCCTTTAATCCATTTACATGTAAGGTAATTATCGATATGTATGTTCCTATTACCATTTTCTTAATTGTTTTGGGTTTGTTATTGTAGGTCTTTTCCTTCTCTTGTGTTTCCTGCCTAGAGAAGTTCCTTTAGTATTTGTTGTAAAGCTGGTTTGGTGGTGCTGAATTCTCTTAGCTTTTGCTTGTCTGTAAAGATTTTAATTTCTCTGTGGAATCTGAATGAGATCCTTGATGGATAAAGTAATCTTGGTTGTATGTTTTTCCCTTTCATCACTTTAAATATGTCCTGCCGCCCACTTCTGGCTTGCAGAGTTTCTGTTGAAAGATCAGCTGTTAACCTTATGGGAATTCCCTTGTATATTATTTATTGTTTTTCCCTTTGCTGCTTTTAATATTTTTTCTTTGTACTTAATTTTTGACAGTTTGATTAATGTGTCTTGGCGTGTTTCTCCTTGGATTTATCCTGTATGGGACTCTTTGCGCTTTCTGGACTTACTTCCCTTCCGATATTAGGGAAGTTTTCTACCATAATCTCTTCAAATATTTTCTCAGTCCCTTTTCTTTTCTCTTCTTCTTTAGGGACACGTATAGTTCGAATGTTGATGCATTTAACGTTTCCCCAGAGGTCTCTGAGACTGTTCTCAGTTCCTTTCATTCTTTTTCTTTATTCTGCTCTGCAGTAGTTATTTCCACTATTTTTTCTTCCAGGTCACTTATCCTTTCTTCTGCCTCAGTTATTCTGCTATTGATTCCTCCTAGAGAATTTTTAATTTCATTTATTGTGCTGTTCATCATTGTTTGTTTGCTCTTTAGTTATTGTAGGTCCTTGGTTTTTTTTTTTCTTTGAATTTAATTTTATTTATTTTTTTATACAGAAGGTTCTTATTAGTTATCCATTTTATACATATTAGTGTATATATGTAAGTCCCAATCTCCCAATTCATCCCACCATCCCCCCCCCCACTGCTTTCCCCCCTTGGTGTCCATATGTTTCTTCTCTACATCTGTGTCTCAACTTTTGCCCTGCAAACCAGTTCATCTGTACCATTTATCTAGGTTCCACATATATGCATTAATATACAATATTTGTTTTTCTATCTCTGACTTACTTCACTCTGTGTGACAGTCTCTGGATTCATCTACATCCCTATAAATAACCAAATTTCATTCCTTTTTATGGCCGTGTAATATTCCATTTTATATATGTACCACACCTTCTTTATCCATTCGTCTGTCGATGAGCAATTAGGTTGCTCCCATGTCCTAGCTATTGTAAATAGTGCTGCAATGAACATTGGTGTGCATGTGTCTTGTTGAATTATGTTTTTTTCTGGGTATATGCCCAGTAGTGGGATTGCTGGGTCATGTAGTAATTCTAATTTTAGTTTTTTAAGGAACCTCCATACTGTTCTTCATAGTGGCTGTATCAATTTACATTCTTACCAACAGTGCAAGAGAGTTCCCTTTTCTCCACAGCCTCTCCAGCATTTGTTGTTTGTAGATTTTCTGATGATGCCCATTCTAACTCATCTGAGGCAATCCCTCACTGTAGTTTTGACTTGCATTTCTCTAATAATTAGTGATGTTGAGCAGCTTTTCATGTGCTTCTTGGCCATATGTATGTCTTCTTTGGGGAAATGTCTATTTAAGTCTTCTGCCCATTTTTGGATTGGGTTTTATTCTTTTTTAATATTCAGCTGCATGAGCTGTTTCTATATTTTGGAGATTAATCCTTTGTCCGTTGATTCGTTTGCCAATATTTTCTCCCATTCTGAGAGCTGTCTTTTCATCTTGTTTGTAGTTTCCTTTGCTGTGCAAAAGCTTTTAAGTTTCATTTGGTCCCATTTGTTTATTTTTGTTTTATTTCCATTACTCTAGGAGGTGGATCAAAAAAGATCTTGCTGTGATTTATGTCAAAGAGTGTTTTTCTTATATTTTCCTCTAAGAGTTGTATAGTGTCCAGTCTTATATTTAGGTCTCTAAACCCTTTTGAGTTTAGTTTTGTGTATGATGTTAGGGAGTGTTCTAATTTCATTTTTTACATGTAGCTGTCCAGATTTCCCAGCACCACTTACTGAAGAGACTGTCTTTTCTCCATTTTATATCCTCGCCTCCTTTGTCATAAATTAGTTGACCATAGGTGCATGGGTTTATCTCTGGGCTTTCTATCCTGTTCCGTTGATCTATATTTCTGTTTTTGTGCCAGTACCATATTGTCTTGGTTACTGTAGCTTTGTAGTGTAGTCTGAAGTCAGGGAATCTGATTCCTCCAGCTCTGTTTTCTTCTCTCAAGACTGCTTTGGCTATTTGGGGTCAATTGTGTCTCCATACAAATTTTAATATTTTTTTGTTCTAGTGCTGTAAAAATGCCATTGGTAATTTGACAGGGATTTGACTGAATCTGTAGATTGCTATGGGTAGTATAGTCATTTTTACAATGTTGATTCTTCCAATCCAAGAGCATGGTATATCTCTCCATCTGTTTGTATCATCTTTAATTTCTTTCATCAGTGTCTTATTGTTTTCTGCATATAGGCCTTTTGTCCCTTAGGTAGGTTTATTCCTAGATATTTTATTCTTTTTGTTGCAATGATAAATGGGAGTGTTTCCTTAATTTCTCTTTCAGATTTTTCATCATTACTGTATAAGAATGCAAGAGATTTCTGTGCATTAATTTTGTAGCCTGCAAGTTTGCCAAATTCATTGATTAGCTCTAGCAGTTTTCTGGTAGCATCTTTAGGATTCTCTATGTATAGTATCATGTCATCTGCAAACAGTGACAGCTTTACTTCTTCTTTTCCAATTTGGATTCCTTTTATTTCTTTTTCTTCTCTGATTGCCATGGCTAGGACTTCCAAAACTATGTCGAATAATAGTGGTGGGAGTGGACATCCTTGTCTTGTTCCTGATCTTCGAGGAAATGCTTTCAGTTTTTCACCATTGAGAATGAGGTTTGCTCTGGGTTTGTTGTATATGGCCTTTATTATGTTGAGGTAGGTTCCCTTTATGCCCAATTTCTGGAGAGTTTTTACCATAAATCAGTGTTGAATTTTGTCAAAAGCTTTTTCTGCATCTATTGAGATGATCATATGGTTTTTATTCTTCAGTTTGTTAATATGGTGTATCACATTGCTTGGTTTGCGTATATTGAAGAATCCTTTCATCCCTGGGATAAATCCCACTTGATCATGGTGTATGATCCTTTTAATGTGTTGTTGGATTCTGTTTGTTAGTATTTTGTTGAGGAGTTTTGCATCTATATTCATCAGTGATATTGGTCTGTAATTTTCTTTTTTGTAGTGTCTTTGGTTTTTGTATCAGGGTGATGGTGGCCTCATAGAATGAGTTTTGGAGTGTTCCTTTCTCTGCAATTTTTTGGAAGATTTTGAGGAGGATGGGTGTTAGCTCTTCTCTAAATTTTTGATAGAATTCACCTGTGAAGTCATCCGGTCCTGGACTTTTGTTTGTTGGAAGGTTTTTAATCACAGTTTCAATTTCATTACTTGTGATTGGTTTGTTCACATTTTCTATTTCTACCTGGTTCAGTCTTGGATGGTTATACCTTTCTAAGAATTTGTCCATTTCTTCCAGGTTGTCCTTTTTATTGACATAGAGTTGCTTGTAGTAGTCTCTTAGGATGCTTTGTATTTCTGCGATGTCTGTTATAACTTCTGCTTTTTCATTTCTTATTTTATTGATTTGAGTCCTCTCCCTCTTATTCTTGATGATTCTGGTTAATGTTTTATCAATTTTGTTTATCTTCTCAAAGAACCACCTTTTAGGTTTATTGATCTTTGCTATTTTTTTCTTTATTTCCATTTCATTTATTTCTGCTCTGATCTTTATGATTTCTTTCCTTCTACTAACTTTGGGTTTTGTTTATTCTTCTTTCTCTAGTTGCTTTAGGTGTAAGGTTAGATTGTTTATTTGAGATTTTTCTTGTTTGTTGAGTCAGGCTTGTATTGCTATAAACTTCCCTCTTAGTACTGCTTTCACTGCATCCCATCAGTTTGGATCATTTTGTTTTCATTGTAATTTGTCTCTAGGTATTTTTTGATTTCCTCTTTGATTTCTTCAGTGATCTCTTGGTTATTTAGTAACGTATTGTTTAGTCTCCATGTGTTTGTGTTTTTTACGTTTTTTTTCCTGTAATTGATTTCTAATCTCATAGCATTGTGATGAGAAAAGATTCTTAATTCTCGATTTCAATTTTCTTAAATTTACTGAGGCTTTATTTGTTACCCAAGATGTGATCTATCTGGAGAATGTTCTGTGCACTCTTGAGAAGAAAGTGTAATCTGCTGTTTTTGCATGGAATGTCCTATAAATATCAATTAAATCTATCTGGTTTATTGTGTCATTTAAAGCATGTGTTTCCTTATTAATTTTCTGTTTGGATGATCGGTCCATTGGTGTAAGTGAGGTGTTAAAGTTCCCCCACTATTATTGTGTTACTGTTGATTTCCTCTTTTATAGCTGTTAGCAGTTGCCTTATGTATTGAGGTGCTCCTATGTTGGGTGCATATATATTTATAATTGCTGTATCTTCTTGGATTGATCCCTTGGTCATTATGTAATGTCTTTCCTTGTCTCTTGTAACATTCTTTATTTTAAAGTCTATTTTATCTGATATGAGTATTGCTACTCCAGCTTTCTTTTTATTTCCATTTGCATGGACTATCTTTTTCCATCCCCTCACTTTCAGTCTGTATGTGTCCCTAGGTCTGAATTGGGCCTCTTGTAGACAGCATATATATGGGTCTTGTTTTTGTATCAGCAAGCCTGTGTCTTTTGGTTGGAGCATTTAATCCATTCATGTTTAAGGTAATTATTGATATGTATATTCCTATTACCTTTTTCTTATTTATTTTGTGTTTGTTTTTGTAGGTCCTTTTCTTCTCTTGTGTTTCCCACTTAGAGAAATTCTTTTAGCATTAGTTGTAGAGCTGGTTTGGTGGTGTTGAATTCTCTTAGCTTTAGCTTATCTGTAAAACCTTTGATTTCTCCATGGAATGTGAATGAGATCCTTGCCAGGTGGAGTAATCTTGGTTGTATGTTTCTCCCTTTTATCACTTTAAATATGTCATGCCACTCCCTTCTGGCTTGTAGAGTTTCTGCTGAGAAATCAGCTGTTAACCTTATAGGGGTTCCCTTGTATGTTATTTGTCATTTTTCTCTTGCTGATTTCAATAATTTTTCTTTGTCTTTAATTTTTGCCAATTTGATTACTATGTGTCTCGGTATGTTTCTCCTTGGGTTTATACTGTATGGAACTCTCCGTGCTTCTTGTACTTGGGTTGCTATTTCCTTTCCCATGTTAAGGAAGTTTTCGACTATAATCTCTTCAGATATTTTCTCGGTCCTTTCTCTCTCTCTTCTGCTCTGGGACCCCTATAATGCAAATGTTGTTGCGTTTAATGTTGTCCCAGAGGTCTCTTAGGCTGTCTTCATTTCTTTTCATTCTTTTTTCTTTATTCTGTTCCGCAGCAGTGAATTCTGCCATTCTGTCTTCCAGGTCACTTAACCGTTCTTCAGATTCAGTTATTCTGTTATTGATTCCTTCTAGTGTATTTTTAATTTCATAATTTTAGTTATTGTATTGTTCATCTCTGTTTGTCCGCTAATTCTTTTAGGTCTTTGTTAAACATTTCTTGCATCTTCTCGATCTTTTCCTCCATTCTTTTTCTGAGGTCCTGGATCATTTTCACTATCATTATTCTGAATTCTTTTTCTGGAAGGTTGCCTGTCTCCACTTCATTTAGTTGTTTTTCTTGGGTTTTATCTTGTTCCTTCATCTGGTACATAACCCTCTGCCTTTTCATCTTATCTGTCTTTCTGTGAATGTGACTTTTGTTCTACAGGCTGCAGGATTGTAGTTCTTGCTTCTGCTGTCTGCCCTCTCTTCTAGGTCCTTGTTAAACGTTTCTTGTGTTTTCTCCATTCTATTTCCGTATTTGGGGTCAGGTTTACTATCATTACTCTGAATTCTTTTTCAGGTAGACTGCCTATTTCCTCTTCATTTGTTTGGTCTGGTGAGTTTTTACCTTGCTCCTTCATCTGCTGTGTGTTTCTGTCTTCTCATTTTGCTTAACTTACTGTGTTTGGGGTCTCCTTTTCACAGGCTGCAGTTTCCTAGTTCCTTTGTCTTTGGTGTCTGCCCCCAGTGGCTAAGGTTGGTTCAGTGGGCTGTGTCAGCTTCCTGGTGGAGGGGACTAATGCCTATGTTCTGGATGCTGAGACTGCATCTTGTCTTTCTGGTGGGCAGGACTGCGTCTGGTGTTGTGTTTGGGGTGTCTGTTACCTTATGATTTTAGGTAGCCTCTCTGCTAATGGGTGGGGTTGTGTTCCTGTCTTGCTAGGCATAGGGTGTCCAGCTCTGTAGCTTGCTGGTCATTGAGTGGAGCTGGATCTTAGTGTTGAGGTGGAGATCTCTGGGAGAGCTTTTGCCGTTTGATATTCCATGGAGCCTGGAGGTCTCTGGTGGACCAATATCCTGAACTTGTCTCTCCCACCTCAGAGGCACAAGCCTAACACCCGGCCAGAGCACTAAGACCCTGTCAGCCACACAGCTGAGAAGATAAGGGAGAAAAAAAGAAGGAAAGAAAGATAAAAATAAGATAAAGTTATTACAATAAAAAATTATTATTAAAAATAAAAGAAAATTAAAAAGTAATTTAAAAAAGAAAGAAAGAAGAGAGTAACCACACAAAAAAACAAATCCACCAATGATAACAAGCACTAAAAACTATACTAAGAAAAAATAAAACGGTAAAACGGAGACAGAACCCTATGACAAATGATAAAAGCAAAGTTATGCAGACAAAATCACACCAAGAAGAATACATACACACACTCACAAAAAGAGAAAAGGGAAAAATATATATTGTTGCTCCTAAAGTCCACCACTTCAATTTTGGGAATATTCCTTGTCTACTCAGGTATTCCACAGATGCGGGTACATCAAGTTGATTGAGAAATTTCCCTTTCTCTTCTTTGTTCGCATAGTTTCTAAGGTTCAGCTTTGGATTTGGCCCCACCTCTGAGTGTAGGTTGCCTGAGGGCATCTGGTCTTCGCCCAGACAGGATGGGCTTAAAGGGGCAGCTGATTCGGGGGCTCTGGCTCACTCAGGCTGGGAGGAGGGAGGGGTACGGAATGCGGGGCGAGCCTGCGGCAGAGACCAGCATGACGTTCCACCAGCCTGAGGAGTGCCGTGTGTTCTCCCGGGGAAGTTGTCCCTGGATCACGGGACCCTGGCAGTGGTGGGCTGCACAGGCTCCCGGGAAGGGAGGTGTGGATAGTGACCTGTGCTCGCACACAGGCTTCTTGGTGGCTGCAGCAGCAGCCTTAGCATCACTTGCTCGTCTCTGGGGTCCCTGCTGATAGGCGCGGCTTGCACCCATCTCTGGAGCTCGTTTAGGCGGTCCTCTGAATCCCCTCTCCTCGCGCACCAGAAACGATGGTCTCTTGCCTCTTAGGCATGTCCAGACTTTTCCCCGGACTCCCTCCTGGCTAGCCGTGGCGCACTAAACCCCTGCAGGCTGTGTTCACGCCACCAACCCCAGTCCTCTCCCTGCGCTCCAACCGAAGCCCGAGCCTCAGCTCCCAGCCCTCGCCCACCCCGGCGGGTGAGCAGACAATCCTCTTGGTCTGGTGAGTGCTGGTTGGCACCGATCCTCTTTGCGGGAATCTCTCTGCTTTGCTCTCTTTACCCCTGTTGCTGAGTTTTCCTCCATGGCTCCGAAGCTTCCCACCCGCCCAGCCCCCCGTCTCCACCAGTGAAGGGGCTTCCTAGTGTGTGGAAACATTTCCTCCTTCACAGCTCCCTCCCAGAGGTGCAGGTCCTGTCCCTATTCTTTTGTCTCTGTTTTTTCTTTTTTCTTTTGCCCTACCCAGGTATGTGGGTAGTTTCTTGCCCTTTGGGAAGTCTGAGGTCTTCTGTCAGCGTTCAGTAGGTGTTCTGTAGGAGTTGTTCCATAAGTGGACGTATTTCTGATGTATTTGTGGGGAGGAAGGCGATCTCCACGTCTTACTCTTCCACCATCTTGAAGGTCTCCTCCCCAAAATCCTTCTTAAATCACAGGAGATAAAATAAATAAATAGGCAATATACAAAGGTTGAGAAAATATAATAGCCAAGAGGTAAAAAGAAAATATATTTTATTGCTTGTAATTAAGAATATAATTTTAAGCTGTGGAATCAATATCTAAGTAATAGTGGAGGTTGCGGTAGAAACTACACAGAGAAAGATCAAGTTCAACCTGATTACCTTCTGCACTGCCTTCCCCATCTCTGGGAAGCATCATAATTTGGCACTGCAAAGCTCAGCAAGCAACTGCATTTGGTGAACATGGGCAAACTGCATTGACTGGGGGTTCTTATGATTAATTGCTATTGCTGACATGTGTCCAATTATCACAGTTTCCTAATGGATTTTTTAGATCCACAGCATGCTCCTGCTAACTGAGATTCTCTGCTTGAACAATCCATAAGCCCCATTCCAGCAAGTGGGAAGAAAGCAATGTGCTGGGGAAATTGCAGTGGGCAGGTAGTAATCTGACATAGGACATTTGAAGTGCTTTTCAAACAACCAATTAGCCATATATGATTATGTATTACAGTGTCAAGAGCTATACCCAACAAACTGGTTGTAACACTGATTATTATGGAATATATGTTTTTAGTAGTTACACCGGTTGCCCTTCCACACCATCATTAAGAAAACAGACCCAGGAGAAGAAAGGCATTTAGTTTCATATATTTTTATTTGCTTTCCTACCCAAAATCTTACTGCATATTCAAGACCTTTTTATTTATAATTTTGAGCAGATGGGGAAATATATTTGCAATTGTTGTCCAAATTTTTGCTGTGGCCTTTATTCTTTCTCTATCTTTGATAAAATATGCTTCAAATTTTGCTTAAAGACTTGCAAATTACCTAGAAATTATATGCATGGGGATTTGTAGTAAGCTTCTTTTTCCATAAATTTAAAAATTCATGAAATAATGTTTGAATATTGTGGGTGAGGTGCGCTTATCTTCTAGATGGTTATTGTAAAAGAGAGTAATTATGACTCTATTTGGAATTCCTGATATTTTATGCCTCCACAAAAATGCTATCCCAAGGCCAGTATGAATTTTTTATTTTCTGGTGCCTGAAAAGCTGAACAGCAGCATAATATGTAATTCTTAGAAGATTCACAACATGAGGATATTGTGCATATATCTGGCAAAACTATAAAAATAAAACATCAAATGTTACAGGTGCCTAGCGGTTTATCAATGAAACAAAGTCTTTCGTGAGACTCAGAGAAATGAAAGAGTTCTGTGTTCTATAAATTTGCTAGAAATTTTTTTATCTTTAAGTTATCTTAAATCCTTGTAAGTCTAGTGGCACTGGTTTTTTTGTTTTGTTTTGTTTTGTTTTTTTTGCGGTTCGCAGGCCTCTCACTGTTGTGGCCTCTCCCGTTGCGGAGCACAGGCTCCGGATGCGCAGGCCCTGGATGTGCAGGCTCAGCGGCCATGGCTCACGGGCCCAGCCGCTCCGCGGCATGTGGGATCTTCCCAGACCGGGGCATGAACCCGTGTTCCCTGCATCGGCAGGTGGACTCTCAACCACTGCGCCACCAGGGAAGCTCATAGTGGCACTGGTTTAATCAAGCTAGTCAATAGTTGGATTTCTTACGCAGTGATTCAGTTTGTTTATATTTGTCTTTTCTTTCTGGAGGAGAAATTTTCCTTACCCACCTTCTCAAACCTTCACAAAGAGGTAAAAAAATCAAGGGATTGTGTTTAAGCGTATATCTCAATGAGCTAGGACATTGTGCTTCAAGGGATTCTGCACTTGGATGCAGCCTACGCTGATGCTTCATGCGTCCCTGAAGCCTAAACTGTAGATCCAGCTGGGGACTGCTCCCTAGCATACCTGGCCAACTCTGAAACATATTCATTCATTCTTTTCATTGTAGATGCAATTTTCTAGGCACTGAGAGACAGTGGTCAACAAAATCGACATGATTTTTCTCCTGCCCTTGTGGAGTTTACAGTATATTATTTGAGGATTTAGACATTAAACATCCAAATAAAGGATATAGTAATTATGGATTATGCAAAGTGCTATAAGAGAAGTGATGGACAATGACAAGCCCTATAGGCAGGGTTGTCAGAGAATGTCTCACTGTGAAAGGGATATTTCAAATAAGAGGAAACCAGTCTTAAGAAAACTTGGGATAAGAAAGTCGTAAGAAACTGCTTGTTTAAAGGTCTGTGGCGGGGCTTCCCTGGTGGCACAGTGGTTGAGAGTCCGCCTGCTGATGCAGGGGACGCGGGTTCGTGCCCCGGTCCGGGAAGATCCCACATGCCATGGAGCGGCTGGGCCCGTGAGCCATGGCCGCTGAGCCTGCGCATCCGGAGCCTGTGCTGCGCAACGGGAGAGGCCGCAACAGTGAGAGGCCCGTGTACCAAAAAAAAAAAGGTCTGTGGCAAGAAAGAGCTTAGCACTTTTGAAGAAAAAAGTGAGAGGTTAGTTTGGTGAGAAAGTGATTGGCCTAGGGAGAAGGTGGTACATGAAGAGAATGGAGAGGATGAAGAGGTACCCAGGACCAGCTCATGAGCTCATGCAGCTCTTTGTAGAGCTGGCATGGGCATTTAAATTTTATGTTCATTGCACCTAAAGGCACCCCAGACTCATCATGACCAAAATTAAACTTGTGATCTTCTTGTCTGTATCAACCAAGTCAGCCAAGAACAGGAAACATTCCAGGTCTTTCAAACAGAGTTAATTTAATTGAGGGAATTGCTTACACAGGCGACAGAAGAGATGAGAAGCAAAAGAGCATGATGAAGCAACCTAGAAATTACAAAGTCTCTATCACCCTGGAGGAGCAAGGAGAGGAGCTGGCTTTTCAGACTCTGGTCTCGTTCCATATTACAATGTGGCTATAATGTCTGGAACATAGATTGTTTAAATTTTACTCATTTATTTTAATTTTACAGGTTGAATAACCAGATGCTATGTGCTTCTTGATATGATGTAATAGGGAAGAACACAGTACCACCCAATTAGATGCAATGTTTAGATCTTGTTAGGCTCATAATTCAAACAAACCAATGATTAAAATACACGTGAAAACAGTGTAAGAGTAACGTGTAAGCAGTAAACACTGGATATTTGCTGAGATTAAGGAATTTTAATTTTTTTAAATTTGACAGTGGTATTTTAGTTACATTAAAAAGTACTTATCTTTTAGAGATATATATTGAAGAATTTACAGATGAGATGACATGATGTCTGGAAACGGCTTTACATTAATCCACTGAGAGTAGGTGAGGGACTAGGAGTTTAGATAAAATAAGATTGACCATATGTTTCTAATTGTTGCGGATGAGTATTCAGTATACCAATTAATCTATTTTTTTTTGTCTGAACGTTCTAAAATAAAACATTAGAACTAAGCAACTTTGTGGGGATGAAAGGCACTTCCTAGAGGGAGTTTGTGAGGAAAAAAGATAAGAGATGCAAAAATTGAGCCTTGAAGACCATAACTTTTAGAGATGGGGAAAGGGAAGAACCAGAAAAGGAGACTGAAAAGAGGAGGGGGGAGAGCAAAGATGAAGAAAGACAATTAGGAGCATGTGGCATCACAGAGCCAAGAGAGAAGAGGCGTAGGGGTCAAAATATGTGGACTGTGACTAGCAGAGAAGTCCTCTTCATCTCAAGTGTGATCTGGGGCTCTGTTGTCTTACTGGGAAGAGGGTAGAAAGATAAGATTGGGATTTGGTCTTGGGGCAGGGACACATTGCTCCTTGCACTTGGAGTACGTGATCTGCCCGGTTTGCTAAAGAAAACTGGGACACAAACACGAGCCTGGGCACTTTGGCTCTCATTTGCCATTATCCCTTATATGATTATCTCAGGAACTTCTAAAAGAAGCGGCTACATCTTATGGTGAGATTCTGACACTCCTCAGCCCTGAATATATATTGTCACATAACAGTGTTCAGTGCTATCCTCACTTCTAACATCTTCCGTGTTCCAGGATAGCTTTTCTCATTTATGGTGGGTATTTTTGAAGTCTGTGTGAAGAAGACCCATAAAGTCCAAGAAAGATTGTTAACACAAATAATTTATCCACGATGCCTTGCAATTTATGAAAAATAGTTTATCCATGGGTAATTTTTTAAGTCCTCACAATTTTTTGAAAAGAAATGAGGTTGGTTCTAGCCAAACCCTTGTTCTACTTTAAGTTTTTTTATATAAGCTGCCTATAATTGCCTTTTTTACCATCTTAACTCGATGTCCATTTAGGATAGAGATGTAAAGATTTATTCATTCATTCCACAAGCAAATCAACAAGTATTCATTGAGTGTCTATTAAGTATCAGGCACTATTACAGACACTAGGCAGTGGACAAGAACCAGGCAATAAACAAAAACAGACAAAAATCCCTGGTTTCATGATATTTACATTTGGGTTGAAGAGATATTTAAAATTAAAAAAAAATAAATATACAAAATGTCTGGTAGTGATAAGCGCTATGAAGAAAGATCAAGCACAGTAAAAGGACAAAAAGTGAGAAAGGTGCTCTTTTAACAGTTGATTAATGATGAGGTGGCATTTGAACAGAAACTTGAACGAAGTGAGAGAGAGAGCCTTGCTCTCTGGGAAGAGCAGCCCAGGCAAAAGGAGCAGCAAATGCAAAGACCCTGAGGTGACCGCATGCTTGATTTGCAGAACAATAAGTAGAGGAGGCAGTGTGGCTCCAGCAGAGAGAGTGAGGAGGAGAGTGGAGAGACTGAGAGAACAGGATGGGTGCAGGAAGATCGGGGAATGGAAACAGATCGTGAAAAGCCTTGCAGACCACACTGAAGACTAGATTTTATTGTGGGGGGAGGGGGAAGGGATTGGATGGTTTTGAGAACAAGCATGGCATTTGCTGACTTAGTTTTTAAAAAGATTTTTATATTTATATGTATTCACCCATTGTTTATCTGATCCTGTAAACTTTAAGGATATTTCTTAGAAATGGTCAAGCAAAGTATAAACATCTCTTTATTCCTTAGGAGCTCCACAAGGCCATTTAAAGTCCTAGAAAAGCTCATAAAGTAACATGTGACAAATAAATGAAATATTTGGCATGTATGCAAGGTATTATTAACATGGCAAGGTTGCCTTCCTAAACGTCAATTAAATACAGCCATATTGGTTGAAAGTAACTTCTAGCCCATTTTCTCCCTTCTCTTTCTAATTTGTGGAAGAACAAACTGAAGCCAAGAGCACTTAGTTTCTCTGTCCAGGACCACATATCTGAGTATTTTAAATAGGACAGGGCTTCCCTGGTGGCGTAGTGGTTGAGAGTCCGCCTGCTGATGCAGGGGACACGGGTTCGTGCCCCGGTCCGGGAAGATCCCACATGCCGCGGAGCGGCTGGGCCCGTGAGCCATGGCCGCTGAGCCTGCGCGTCCGGAGCCTGTGCTCCGCAACGGGAGAGGCCACAACAGTGAGAGGCTCGCATACCGCAAAAAAAAATTAAATTAAATTAAATTTAAAAAAATAAATAGGACAAAGACCAAGGTTTTCTCACTTCCGATCCTGTGTTTTTCAGACACTAACCTGCTCCAATCCCATGTATTATTTTCATTACTAATATCAATTCTAACTTTAGAAAAACTAGAGAGACAGAATTTTTCTAGACTCAGGAAAACAGGAAAATAAATCAATAACTAGGTGATATTTAATAAAATACTTTTTATTCACCCACTTTTATTTCCTGTTATCAGAGAAATGTATATCCTTTTGTGACCATCAAAAACTCTCTCAAATAATACAGACTTTCAAACTCTGAAAAATGAAATCAGCTCTGAATTATTCTACAACATTTAACAAAAGTCTAAAGTTGAAACCTGAAGGTGATGACAGGATTTTATTAAATCTTGGTGAAGTCATGTGAGTTAAACTGCAAATTAGTTTACAAAAGTCACACATATACAAATCAAATTTTCCCCATCCCCAAATCATCGCTGAGTTTTAAATACTGTCTGGCCAGTCTTAACTGTTACAGTGTTGGTTCCTTTAGCCTGTAAATGTCAATGTCAGTTGGAGGTAAGGACCATGTGGTGTTAGGGAAAGACAGATTAAAAGAATGAGAAAAACATTTCCAATCTCAGAGGATAGGTACTTGGGGGAAAATAAAAGAATTGTATGATGCATGCTTTTGCCACATTTTGGAATATAAACTCAAACCCAAAGTCTTCTAAAAACCCTGAGCACAGGAAAAAGACAAGGTGTTTAGAGATTAACAAATAGTTTCCAGATTTCAAGGGAAATTCACGCTCTAGTGGTCAAAAGGACACTGTAAATCTATATCCTTCAGTGTACAACGTGTAAAGCATTGATTTCAGTGTATTAGGGAAGACTTCTGGAGGAGATGACATTCGAGATGATTTTGAAGGACTGGTAGAAGGGAGACTGTGGAGGAGGGCACATTCTCAGCCCTCCTGAGAGGGAGGACATCGGAAGTAAAGATGAAAAGGAGTTTAGCGTGTCTGAGAAACAACACGTAGTTCAATGTTGCTGGTGCAAAATACCCAACAAAAACTCCCTTGGTACTTTTATCTGGTGGAATGGATGCATTGAAACTCATTTGCTGGGTTGACAGGAAAGAGTTATTAAAAGTTGTCAAAGAAAAGCTAGTGTTAATGTCTACACCCAAACAGTGTAGAAAATGGGTGCCTTTTTATGAAGGATTTCAGACAATCTGGGCACACCTTCATTTTTGTCTACTTTCAAGGGCACTGTGAGTTGAATTGAGATCAAGCTGTAAAGTCAGGTAGCAAACATCCTTGCAGTTCTCAATAGAAAACAGAAATACATTAAACAGTATATAATACTTAGGAAGACTTGTTTGAGATTTTCGGTGTTGTTCTTTCTCCATGCCTCTACCTATGCCTAATGGATCAACAAATCCTAGCATTTTTGCATCTTTAGTATCTTTTGAATTTACCTTCACTATTTCTCACCTGGACTTCTGACACACCTTTCTCTCTGCTTTTAGTCTCATGCAATTCTAGTCCCAATTCTATTGAAGTGATTTTCCTCAGGTGCAACTATGATTTTATTCTGCCCATAAATCTCTTGTCCCCCATACCTTACATAATGGCCCCCATGGTTCCAATTCCCATCTTGTGCTTCATCTTCTGGACTCCTCATTTTACTATTATTTCCTTCTAGTTTGCTATTCTTGAACATGTACTACCCCTTTGCTTGAAATGCTTTCTTCTCCTTTTCCTGGCAAATACATTCAGTTCAAGTTTAATCTCTCCTAGGAAGTCAATCTGAGGTTTTTGACCAAGTGTGGGAGAAAACTTCAGGCTTCCTCAGATTATCTTTTCTTACCTGTCACAGAGCACATATCACACTGTATTATAAGGGTTTGTCTTACCAGCTAAGAACTTGTTAATGGCTGGGACTCTGTCTTTTATTTATGTGTCTTTCACATCCAATGAATGGTGATTTAGTCAAAGTTCTCAGTAAATATTTGTGAAATAAAATGAATTAATGTGTTCTATCCCTAAAATTCATCCACATACCTCTGTTTTTCAAACGTAAAAAATACAAAGGAAAAGTTAAAGGTGATTTCTTTATAAACTTGCCTCCCTTTCTATCAAAAACATAAGTTGTATACTTTAAAATAGATTTTTAAAGGCATATTTTTCAAAAACACTGGAGTGAAAAACTTAGTCAAAATTGTTATTAGAAAGCCTCTTTTGCAAGGGAGGCCTTTGAATTGAAATTTAGGGTTCTTTCTATGGTTTCTGCAGTAAGAATGTTGCAGTACAATTATGTGCAGTCTGTGTTCATTTTTTCTACTTTCCATCAATTCTCCAGATCCTTTTGGGGAGGTGGAATGCCTGTGGCTTTCTGACTAGTGTGGCAAAACAGAACAGTTCTAATTCGCTTAAATTTGGGTGGTTATTGGTCGCATGCCTCTGTGGTTCTTTTTCATTGAATTTTGAGTCCAAAATATCAGTTTCGGACCTCAATCAAAATGTATTTTTAATTGGCAAGCTCATCACAGAAACTGAGAAAGATGGTATAAAGAAAAAAGGAAACACTATTATTTGAACAATTCAAATTTATACACTTTCCTTCAGCAATTTCCCTAATATAACAACATACTGACACTACAGTTAGGTCCACAGGAAAAATTTTAGTCAAACTCTTGTTTGATCTCTTGTCTAGATGGCAGCAACAAAAACACTTCCTAGGCCTTCCCTCGTGGCACAGTGGTTGAGAGCCCACCTGCCGATGCAGGGGACACGGGTTCGTGCCCCGATCCGGGAAGATCCCACATGCCATGGAGCGGCTGGGCCCGTGAGCCATGGCTGCTGAGCCTGCGCGTCCGGAGCCTGTGCTCCGCAACGGGAGAGGCCACAACAATGAGAGGCCTGCATACCGCAAAAAAAAAAAAAAAAAAAAAAAAAAAAAAACTTCCTAGATAGTGGGTATATAAGTGAGTCTGTAAAAAGACTTTTACATACTTGCAAATACCTTCTATAGCAATCCTATTTCTAGTGTATGAGAAAATCAGAGAGCCAAAGCAGAGAAGAATGAAACTGGAAAGGGGAAACTCAGTTTAAGCTTCAACATTATATTTGAATTTGCAGCTGTTAACTGCCACGTCTATTGGCGACTTCCTAAATATCTTTGGCACTTTTTTGTGTCATCTTATTTTTTTCACCATTTTCCCCCATCCTCTCCTACAGCAGGGAAATATGTTGTTCTAGTCTCAATTCAATTGAACAACAATTGATGTTGATGATTGGATGGTAGTATGATGGATGACATCATTAGTTTATGTGCTGCTTTGTGCCTATACTCTCTGAAATCAAGTAATAGCATCCTTGAGTACAAGGGCTAACCTTACCTTATTCTTGGTACTCATCACATAGCTTAATATTGTGCATCAAATGCTTGATACATTGTGCTCAAATTTGAATGACTAATACTTATTAGGAGTCAGGAGAAGTACAAGAAGGATGAAAGGATAAAGAAATTTTCAGAAAAAAAAAATTACCTTTTCTTCATGTCTGGGTCTGAATGCAAAACACATGCTTTAAAATAAATCAATAAATGTTCATCCCTGGTGACAAAGAGAGATATTTATATCAAAACTAAAGAATAGGGGCTTCCCTGGTGGCTCAGTGGTTGAGAGTCCGCCTGCCGATGCAGGGGACAGGGGTTCGTTGTGCCCCGGTGCAGGAAGATCCCACATGCCGCGGAGCAGCTAGGCCCGTGAGCCATGGCCACTGGGCCTGCGCGTCTGGAGCCTGTGCTCCGCAACAAGAGAGGCCACGACAGTGAGAGGCCCGCGTACCACAAAAAAAAAAAAAAAAAAAAAACAACCGTAAAGAATAGGCAAAATAGATAAGATTTTGCTGTTTTCAGTTGAGGAGAAGCAGAGCACTTCCCCCTGCCTTTCTGACAATTTGTCGCCAGACTCAACCATGTATTTTCTGGGAACTTCATCAAGTAAAATCATTCTAAGACATTACTGCTTTCAAAACGTAGATCACATTTCCTTTTGGATCTGGAAGAGCATATAGAACTCTTAAAATGGATTAATTTTTATTCTGTCCATCTGATCTCTTTCACTTATCATTTAATAAGTTGACACAGGGACTGAAATACACTGAGACATGGAATTTTGGGTTACCCAAAACGACCTCCTCTGATTCAGTCAAATTTGTGGTTTATGTTTTAGCCATCACTATGGTTAATTTCTATTTGTTTTTACAATGCATATGAACAAATGTTCGATAAAAAAAATTAAAAGAGAAAGAACCAGAAGTGAAACGTGAGAGCAGTTAGTCCGGCCAACGTTGTATTGAAGATACCAAGCTAAATGGTGGAAAATGTGAACAATCTGGGTTACTTTCGTAGAAAAAATAAACCATCGATAGTACCCTTATACCTTTAAGGCTTGTTTGGTGGACGTTAAAGCTTTTCTTTCTTTAGTGTGGAAGTTTCTACTGGGCCATTTCAACTAATAAAATCAAAATCACATTAATTCAATTTCTTCTCTAATTTCTTCACCTTCTCCTGGATCATCTGAAAATTTCAGCCATGTTGTGATGTGCTTCAGGAATCTAAAGAGTAGGCTATAAGCAAATGAAAGATAGGAGACTTAGAGCAGAGGCAAGGTAGGGGGAATTGGGGGACCTGGCATTTCCTGACCACCTACTGTGCGTTCTGCTTCATTAGGTACCTTTATATTAGGTACCTTTATATACGTTACCTCACAAAACCCCACTACATATGTGTTGTCAACTACAGATGAGGACCTTAAGGTTTTAAAAGGGCAATAACTTGCCCAGGGTTAGTAGAGTTAAGATTTAATCCTGGTTCTGATTTATGCCAAATTTTCACTATTTCTAATTAACCTGCAAAACTGGGATACGAGTAATAAATGCCTGATGTATATATATGTATAATAAAATAAGAGTTAGAAATTAGTGTCTGTGGACTTCAGTTATCTATGCAGGCTTGTCCTCTATTACTATGGATGAGCAAGCACTGACTATAATATATTTTTAAATGATAGCAGTAACAAATGTTCATGGCACTACCTGAATAATACTGATTAAAAATAACTAATCATCACAGACCAAACTATAAATTCATTTTACCAGCTTTCCAGGCCACTGAAGCAGAGCATGTTTTGTCTCCACACAGCAAAACGGTGACTGATGATCATTCCAATTACCAGCTGAACATGGTTTGGGGTCTTTTTCCCGTTAAATCTGTCAAGCTTTTCAACTCAGTATGTCTCATTGCTTATTAGAAAATGTAATATAATATGAAGAACAGAAAGGAATATGAATTCGTTTGTGTTTTGAGGCTTTCTAATGTCTCATAATGGAAAAGGAGTTTTCAATTTTATAAGTTCTATTATAGAAGAACTAAAATGATCCTTTTTATTAGTTTTTCTAGAAATGCTATGTTTTTCTTTCTTAGTATACTACAATATACAAACCACCATACCAAAGTCTTTTGTTTTTATTGATCAATCTATTAATATTCATTCAAAATTAGGAGGTACAAATATAAACACATAAGACCTCAGACCCATTTAGTAGACATGATAAAATATCTACACAGATATCTACACCATTAACCCTGGAAATCCTTGTGTAGAATTAACAACCTGATTATGAAGACACAAAAGTTAAAAAATAGTTTTTCCTTTTTTTCTTCCATAATTTAATCTCATTTTTTGGGGGGATGCTGGGGAGCACCTTTCACTATACGCTAGCCCTTATTAAAACAAAGAACTGCTCATTTGTCAAGTGATTGAAAGTACGTCAGCATAACTAACGTTGATAATTCAAGTAAGGATTTAATGTTTTTAAGAATCTAATCATTTTAGGTTAACAGAGAAGTACATCTAACACACTTATGCTAGTCTGAGAATATGAAAAACTGCTTTAAATGTTTGCTCTGGACCCATATGTAGAAAAGTTTGGGCAAGTCATGGATCAATCATAACTAAATTTACCTCAAGAATATTTCAGCTCATCTCCACCTGGTAATGACCACGGAAAGGGAGACAGAATTTTGCATATGTGTCTAAGAAACTTAAGGGACATCCAGACAGCTATGAATTTTGAAGAAAATGTTTATCTTCATCATAAAACAATCAAATAAATGTAAGATTATTTTTCTTGCAAAAACACTACTCACTGCCTATTCCTGGTGTCATGACTTCTAACAAAACCTCAGGCTTGGTCGGTGTTGGTCTGAATATGTGTTCTCATGAACGTGCTATAAATTGACTGTGGAGAAGCAGGAGTTTTTCTGGAGTACAGGAAGCCTTGTTGTGTTGTTTGGTAGTTGCTTTTGTGCCGTGAATGTAACACGTGAAGCGACTCTTGCCGCTTTCCTAGAAGGCAGGGGGAGATGGTGTTCAGTGGGTCTGCTGGTTGAGTAGGCCAAAGTAAACTTTGTTGTAAGCGCTGTCTCGTGGTAGAATACATTCCTTTGCCAAGCTTGTCATTCAGTTTTCAACATAATTTAGCTGTTTGGGACGTGGGGAGCGAGGAGGAGTTTTGCTATCGCCTGCTGGAATAGTCCTGGTGAATAAGATGGTGGGGAGAAGATTGCTGTGAGCAATCTGTTGCTAAGAGCTGGAGAGAATTGAAACTTCAGTCCGCTCATTTGGCACTAACTGTATGCAGTCTGTTGCAGGCCTCGTGTGACAGCTCCCTGCAGACTGACGCTCAGTAAGCCAGCAGCCTCCAGTGTACCTTCTGACTGCTTGCAACAATAAGGCAAATGCTTAATCAGTAGCTTTTGAGAAAGTGCACGATGAATAAACCCATAAAATTCTCTTCTCTGATTAAAGCAGCAACTCTGTGGCAAAATCTCTTAGCGTTTAGTTAGAGACCATTACAGAGGAGAAAATAAATTATTAAAGGGCTGATTTGTAGGTACTCTAGGAAAATAGATTTGGCTGTGCTTGTCCTGTCTCCCAGCTGTGAGAATTAAATAGGAGTCTGGGGACATGTTAAATTTAGTGCAGGACATTGTTACAAGACAGCAGGGGAAAATACTGTAACTGAAAGGTGGCAGCTTTCCTCCATAAAACGCACACTGATTTTCAAAGGCCAGAGAGTGATTCTTCAGGCCCTGAGCTACTGTACGCTGATGGGGAAGACTAGACGCGGTCACATTTCAGATCACACTTCATTTTTTTTTTTCAGTTTTATTTTTAAACCTTTTTTCCACAAGTCTAGCTCATTAGAGTAGGGAAGCTTTAATGAGGTAATGGACATACAATTCATCTGGAAACTTAAACAGCTCAGTTCAGTCGTCATTCAGCCTTAACTGAACTCAGTTTTCATTTTATGTAAGTTTATCGCAGTTGAAGGACATCAAGTATAAAATAAAATAAATGTTTGCTTCTCCAGACTTGCACACTACAATATGCATTTTCAAAAAGTAGTTCATCCAAACTAGTGGTTACCAGGGAGGGGAGGGGTGAGGGGCAACATAGGGTGGGGAAGTGGGAGGTACAAACTACTGGGTATACGATAGGCTACAAGGACGTGTTGTACAACACGGGGAATGTAGCCAATAATTTGTAATGACTGTAAATGAAGTGTAACCTTTAAAAACTGTATAAAAATTTTTAAAAAAATTTTAAGTATTGCAATGTAACAGCCGTCTAAATAAGATGCTAATAAAATAACAATGCATGGCACAATGAAAAGAAATGTAACAGCCGTCTAAATAAGATGCTAATAAAATAACAATGCATGGCGCAATGAAAAGAAATGTAACAGCCGTCTAAATAAGATGCTAATAAAATAACAATGCATGGCACAATGAAAAGAAATGTAACAGCCGTCTAAATAAGATGCTAATAAAATAACAATGCATGGCGCAATGAAAAGAAATGTAACAGCCGTCTAAATAAGATGCTAATAAAATAACAATGCATGGCGCAATGAAAAGAAATGTAACAGCCGTCTAAATAAGATGCTAATAAAATAACAATGCATGGCACAATGAAAAGAAATGTAACAGCCGTCTAAATAAGATGCTAATAAAATAACAATGCATGGCACAATGAAAAGAAATGTAACAGCCGTCTAAATAAGATGCTAATAAAATAACAATGCATGGCACAATGAAAAGAAATGTAACAGCCGTCTAAATAAGATGCTAATAAAATAACAATGCATGGCACAATGAAAAGAAATGTAACAGCCGTCTAAATAAGATGCTAATAAAATAACAATGCATGGCACAATGAAAAGAAATGTAACAGCCGTCTAAATAAGATGCTAATAAAATAACAATGCATGGCGCAATGAAAAGAAATGTAACAGCCGTCTAAATAAGATGCTAATAAAATAACAATGCATGGCACAATGAAAAGAAATGTAACAGCCGTCTAAATAAGATGCTAATAAAATAACAATGCATGGCGCAATGAAAAGAAATGTAACAGCCGTCTAAATAAGATGCTAATAAAATAACAATGCATGGCGCAATGAAAAGAAATGTAACAGCCGTCTAAATAAGATGCTAATAAAATAACAATGCATGGCACAATGAAAAGAAATGTAACAGCCGTCTAAATAAGATGCTAATAAAATAACAATGCATGGCGCAATGAAAAGAAATGTAACAGCCGTCTAAATAAGATGCTAATAAAATAACAATGCATGGCACAATGAAAAGAAATGTAACAGCCGTCTAAATAAGATGCTAATAAAATAACAATGCATGGCACAATGAAAAGAAATGTAACAGCCGTCTAAATAAGATGCTAATAAAATAACAATGCATGGCACAATGAAAAGAAATGTAACAGCCGTCTAAATAAGATGCTAATAAAATAACAATGCATGGCACAATGAAAAGAAATGTAACAGCCGTCTAAATAAGATGCTAATAAAATAACAATGCATGGCACAATGAAAAGAAATGTAACAGCCGTCTAAATAAGATGCTAATAAAATAACAATGCATGGCGCAATGAAAAGAAATGTAACAGCCGTCTAAATAAGATGCTAATAAAATAACAATGCATGGCACAATGAAAAGAAATGTAACAGCCGTCTAAATAAGATGCTAATAAAATAACAATGCATGGCGCAATGAAAAGAAATGTAACAGCCGTCTAAATAAGATGCTAATAAAATAACAATGCATGGCGCAATGAAAAGAAATGTAACAGCCGTCTAAATAAGATGCTAATAAAATAACAATGCATGGCACAATGAAAAGAAATGTAACAGCCGTCTAAATAAGATGCTAATAAAATAACAATGCATGGCGCAATGAAAAGAAATGTAACAGCCGTCTAAATAAGATGCTAATAAAATAACAATGCATGGCACAATGAAAAGAAATGTAACAGCCGTCTAAATAAGATGCTAATAAAATAACAATGCATGGCACAATGAAAAGAAATGTAACAGCCGTCTAAATAAGATGCTAATAAAATAACAATGCATGGCACAATGAAAAGAAATGTAACAGCCGTCTAAATAAGATGCTAATAAAATAACAATGCATGGCACAATGAAAAGAAATGTAACAGCCGTCTAAATAAGATGCTAATAAAATAACAATGCATGGCGCAATGAAAAGAAATGTAACAGCCGTCTAAATAAGATGCTAATAAAATAACAATGCATGGCACAATGAAAAGAAATGTAACAGCCGTCTAAATAAGATGCTAATAAAATAACAATGCATGGCGCAATGAAAAGAAATGTAACAGCCGTCTAAATAAGATGCTAATAAAATAACAATGCATGGCACAATGAAAAGAAATGTAACAGCCGTCTAAATAAGATGCTAATAAAATAACAATGCATGGCACAATGAAAAGAAATGTAACAGCCGTCTAAATAAGATGCTAATAAAATAACAATGCATGGCACAATGAAAAGAAATGTAACAGCCGTCTAAATAAGATGCTAATAAAATAACAATGCATGGCACAATGAAAAGAAATGTAACAGCCGTCTAAATAAGATGCTAATAAAATAACAATGCATGGCACAATGAAAAGAAATGTAGTTCATCTACAAGTTGCCGGCAGCAGACCTTTGTTTTATTTTAGTTCTTCCTTTTTAAAAAATTACGAGTTTTTCCTAAAGAGTATCTAGTAAGTCCTGACACTGTTAAGAGAAAATTCCTAGATCAGCTTTTTTAAATAATAGCAAATTAGTACATTGATTCTCACTTTAAAATTTCTTGTTTTGTGTTTATTTACTTATTCCTTTATTCTATAAATGTTTGTATGATCACATAAAATGTGCAAGTTCACGTGAAGTGCTGTCAGGGATACAAAGCTAATAATGATACCACTAATTCCGTTATTATGATTACTGCTACTAACAGCAAATCACTTACAAAAGGCTTATTATATATCAAGCACTGTTCTAAGCACTTTATGGAAATTCATTTATTCCTGACAGCAACACTATGAGGTAGGTGCTATTATTATGCTGAGTTTTGCATTTGAGGAGAGTGAGACACAGAGAGGTTAAGTAATGGGCAAGGTCACACAGCTAGTAATTGGCAGAGCTGGAATTTAATTCAGGCAGAAATATTAACTCATTACACTTGAGAGTGTGTGTGTGTGTGTGTGTGTGTGTGTGTGTGTGTGTGTGTGAGAGAGTGTGTGTGTGTGTGTGTGTGTGTGTGTGTGTGTGTAGGAGAAGGAATAGAAGAATGCTTAGCAAAGTGCTGAGGGGACCCAGAGGATGGGAAGTCCCAGCTCTTAAGAGAACTGTGGAACTGGGCTGAACCTTGGATGTTGAGCGTGAGCTGAACGTGCAGAGTTGGCGGCTGGGCCTGCCAGGCCACAGGAGTAGAGGAGCAAGCTGCCCAAATTGCCTAGTGTGTAGAGTATACAAAGCCGATTATGGGGGTAAAGGTGGAGTAGTAGCTTGGGCCAAATTATAAAAACCCTAAAGACCAGGCCAGGGAATATGGCCTTTGTTTAATGCCGATGGAGAATCATTGACTTTTTTTTTTAATATTGAGGAGATGTGTCCAGAAATGTGTTTCACAGTTTGTCTAGTAACAAAATGTTGTAGGTTGAATTACGATGCAGAAACACTGATACAACTTGTTTGCTATAAAAGAGTTAAAAGATAGCATCTGGGGATGGTAGTTATTATGCAGAAGACAAGCTAGTTCCAGCAGAATATATTTTATTATTTAAGAAGAAAGGCACCCCCATTCCCCTCCATCTTGGCGTCCATAAACTAGAAAGTCTCAGAAGAGCCTGTAGGACCGGCCTGACAAAATGAGAACCCTTACTGTTCACATGCAAAGTCCTGAATGTCATGGGCAAACATCTTTCTTGATGCCTTTCTGTTTCTTATATGCAAGCTCATCTTTGATAGTTACAATCAGTATGGTTTCTTGTGTACACGCTACGCTTCTGCGTGAAAGATGAGTAGTGTATCAGATCCATTTTCATTATAATTCTCCTCGGATGGCGAGCGTGAGTGGAGCGGACACACTTTTGTCTGATTGAAAGCATCTGCAGTTTGTTTTCCATGGCGTTGTTCCCTGACTCATGCCTTGGAGAACACTGCCCGATCCTGCTGTTTTCTTCTCGAGGCAACTTTCAGATCAGCTGCCATCAGGCTGCCTTCTCACCGCGCTCTGGAATTCTCTGGGCCAGAGGCTACTCTGTAGGTTCAGGTGAAATACAGCCACCTCAAACCCCTCCACCTGGCTATAGATACAGATGGTTACAAGATACCACTCACGGGTGGGCATAATTGTGTTACAGACGTGGGGTGACTTATCCAAGTGTGTGATTTTATCGTATCATTTCCATCAGTAACTGAGAACACAGCCCAAATCAGTTATTTCCTAGCTTCACTATATGGACCTTCAGTGTTTAGTACACATCTGTGAAGTTTCCCTGAAGCAAGTGTGGTAGTAGTGGAGACTTTAATCCCTGTTTTTTTCCCCTACCCTCCAAGGAGTAGAGTAGAGAGGTTATGAGAAACAATGGCCATCTATTCAATAAATACAAATTCAATGCCCAGGAATAGCTACAGCCTGTAAATGCTTAAAATCTATTGAAATTTACTGAAATGCCATTGGAATGGTTGAGTTGATGTAGGAATTTCATGTGCACATTAGCATTCTGACTGCAGAGCTAGGAAGAGTCTAACAAGGGGTCTCACATGGTATCAGCTCAGCACTACTGGACCTTGTCCTCTGAGTTTCATAGGCTGAAGTAGGTAATGGACGACAGGAACAGTACACACAGGGGGTATAATAATGAGTCAGAGTTTGAACACCTTGGAGAATACAATTCAATTCACTGGCTCTCCTAACTTTGCCAACCAAATTAATTCAGCCAACAAGTATGTTTTCAATAGCTTCACTGGGTAAAACATCTTTC
Organism: Grampus griseus; assembly: GCF_964374135.1. Classification (NCBI taxonomy): domain Eukaryota; kingdom Metazoa; phylum Chordata; class Mammalia; order Artiodactyla; family Delphinidae; genus Grampus; species Grampus griseus. Next base: position 29,009,755 of record NC_139003.1, on the reverse strand, counting down.
AGTGTGCTACAAGAAAATACAAAATACGGGAAGAACACATTTCCTATTTTCTAGGCCAGTACCATCTGGTGGAAAGAAAATGTTAGCCACATATATAATTTAAAATTTTCTGGTAGCCACATTTAAAAAAGTAAGAAGAAAGAAACAAAGTTAATTTTTCTAACCTTTTAATTTAAAGGAAAGGGAAATTATGTGTTCTCATCATGTCAGCAAAATAATTGAAATGCTACTTGATTTATCTTATAATATTTTTCCATTATATGTTGTTGTTTATTTTTTGCTGACAGTAAATATGTTGACCAATTGTTACTTTGTTCTTTTTTAACCATAATTTTTTAGTGAGATTTAAAAAGGCAAAGTTCATTTTAATAATGTTTTTAAATGAAATATACCCAAATTGTTTCAATATATAATCAGTATAAAATTATTAATGAGATATCTTACATCCTTTTTTTCATATTAGTTTCCAAACCTGCTGTGTATTTTACACTTACAATGCATCTCAAACTGAGACAAGCTACATGTAGCTCCTGGACAGCACAATTCTACACACCTAAAAATCCATTTGGCATGAAAGGTGAGAAAAATAAAATCTTTGTACATGGGGGTAAAAATATAAATCCTGCAAACAAATGGGATTTTCATATTTATCATTTAATGAATCAATTAGGGTAATGTTTCCAGAAGTGTGGTCTGAGAAACATGGCTTTTCCTCTAAGGTGTTTTGCAGAAAGTGATGTGTGATTATATAGGATCAGAATATTCTGGGTTAAACAAATTTTCTTCTGCTTCTCTGCAGGTAAAAGCCTCAGATATACTGATGTACAGTATAGATTTCTGAGAAGAGAATGTATATACAATAGTTCCTATTCTTAACTGATGATGAAATTGTTTTTACACAGAACATCTCTTGGGTCTAGTGTTACAGGGAACATACCGTGGAAAATGCTGATTTAAGCCCAAAATAAGTGATGTAAGAATTTGGAAATCAGAAAGAGGCAAAATGGAGAGGTCCTGGGAAGCCTTCCTGGGGATGTGGGTGTACCTGCAGTTCATTCTTCTCCAGTGTGTCCAGCAGCATCTCTGTTAGAGCATGTGTTTCATTTTTCACTTGGCGGTCTCCTGCAAACGTTTTTAAGTTCCTTGCAAGAAAAAGGAGATAGAGTCTTATTCACATCTTGATCCCACACTGGACCAGGCACACTTATCAGTAAGTATTTGTGAGATTGAATTAAATAGAAAATTCAATAGAGACCAAGGCAGAATAGAACACTTAAAGAGAAATGAACTTTATAAGCCCGAGAAGAGAGACACATCACACCACCAACTTGAGGTTAGTGGGGAAATAACCATGAGAGACACGTATCATCCTTGGGAAGTGCCGCTCAGCTCATCACAGGCCTTCACTGTCAGGGTCTTTCACAGGAGAATATTCACATTCCGGGTAAATCAGAGAATGAGAGGGCAAGGAAAGCAGTGGACAGAAGGGCAGACCAGGCTAGGCAGGGAATCACACACCAAAATTCAACAAAAACCTGCCTTCACTGTAACACGTATGGGAGTTTCTGCCTTTACCAGATAGATCTTTAGGTTTTTGAGAAAATGAGATCTGAGACAAATGGCAGAAGAAGGTACGTGTCAGACGGTAAGATCAAGAAGCAGAACTTGAGGAAGAAACTCTGGAAAATACACTTTTCTACCCCAAGAACCACATGATTTACTGAAATCAATTATTTAGAGATGAATATCCAGGAAATTGCCTTCTTCACAGTTTTTGCTGCTTTGCTCACATCTAGATATGGAATGATTGGCCCCCTGCCCCTATCTGGTAAACTCTCTAGGAATCTAATTTCTGAATCCACTTTCAAGACACGGTCCTTCACAGAAGAAGACAGAAAGCAGAAAGTAAAGCAATCTCCATTTCATCTTTCTCCCTACCTTTGCTCTTCATTTAATCTGCAGCCTGTATCTTTTCTTGTTTGAAAAATCCTGGGTTTTGAAACAGACTTCCTTCTTAGCCTGAACACAAAAGAAGAGAAAGATTCCCACTGCCTTCCACCACTGACAACAATATTTGAATGTTAGAGAAAAGGAAACTGTGAAGCAAGATGGGGTATGCTAAAGAACGTTGGATGTAGTGTAAAAAAATGAAAACTGGCCGTAAATGTAATGATGGACTCTTCCCAGAGCTCCTGGATGCATTTCAGGGAATATTTTTTTCCATTCTAGACTTAGACATCAAAAAGAAAAGGCAGTTTCCTTAATTCTACTCCCAGAAATCCTCTGCAGAGCAATACCTTTGACCTGGCTTCCGATCACCAGACGTACTCTTTGAGCTTGACCTTCCAAAGTTTTGACCATTCAAAGAATGCACCAGGCTAGAGATCAAAGGACTCTTCTGGTTTACACTTGGCTGCTAGCATGGCTCTGTGTTGTGCCTCTGCTGGAATTAGCACTGGTGTCTTCAGAGGAGCCAGCCACAGACACAGGGCAACCAGTCACTGGAGACACAAGGAACTGGTGAGGCTGCCATGAGCGCAGCGTAAAGCCATGCTCCCAACTTCCCAGTGAGAGACAGTGGCTGCCATGCCTGGCTGGGAAGCCGCGAAGGAAAGAATTCTAAGCCGGTGAGAACCGTAGGGCATCGTTTGGAGGCAGAGTCTTCTATCCAGAAACTGTCATCATTGTTATGTTGGTGATCAAACAGGACAATTGTTTCAAGAAAAAAATTACTTTCCTATCCATTTATTTTTCTCTAGTTGGGCTCCAGAATTATCAAAACACATTCTGATATATTAACTCATTTGACCCTCCTGGTAAAGGAAGCAAGGTTGGGAGCCACCGCACTGATGGAAACTTGAGAACAGAGTGAATCTTGTTTACTATTGTGCCTGCAATCCCTAACAGAGCTCCTGGCATGTAGTAGGCTATCAATAAATATTTATTGAGTGTATCAATGGATACCCATTTGCAAATGGACAACCTTATTTGGAAATAATTAATGATTTTGCCAAAGCCAGCAAAGCTATTAAGTAGCTGAGTTGGTGCTATAACCCAGGTCTTCTGATACATTTTCCAAAGCACCTCCAGAAAGGCTTTTGTACTTAATAAGTTTTCAAAACATGTTTAATGCAAAATATGTTGATTACGTTTTTTTCTAGAGTTTTTTCCTCCTTTGGGCTTAGGCTTTTGTTAATCTCTGAAACCAGTTGCTCCTATTTTAAGACACACTGACTGCAGCCCATCATAAATAAAGATGACACACCTGGCCCACCACCAGAGGACATGATCCATCCATTCCAAATCTTTTCCACTCTTCTCAAGCTTTCATCCCTATGCCCTAAGTCTCAACAGATCATTAACAAGATCAAAGTCAGCTGGTATGAACCCACAATGTCTCCAAATTCTTCTATACCTTCACAGAGTCCTCCGCTCTCAAAGGCTAACCTCTGCACTGCCCTCAGACCTCACCACCTCCTGTCTCCTGGAAGCCTTGCTCCATCAATTCATTATTCTTCAGACTCATCCTTTCTACTACCTTCTTCCTCTCTGTCAGCAAACATACAAGTCACCTCCATATATAAAAATAATAGTTTCTCTATCCCTGTGACTCCTGGGACCATCATACCATCTTTCCACGTCCTCCTCTGTCAACAGCTGAGCCCCTGCAACATGGCTTCCACTCTTCCAACAGACCATTCAATGCCATCCCAGAGGTCAAATCTGGATGTCCAAGGACGGCTGATTAGAAGAAAGAATAGAAGAGAAACATAAGACAGGAAGAAAAGGTGGGAAGCTGCTTGCTAGCTGGGGATACGGGGAAGCACTGTTCCCAGGTCTTGGAGCTGTCACTACATAGTCAGAAAAGCCAAGACATCCCCCTCTCCACCAGAGCTCCCCCATTTGCATCTGCTCTCATCCCGGCCCCGTTCTCCACTCTTAAGGAGGGGAGGCACAGAGGGGCTCAGAAAGGAGAGATTCACCACAGTCTCTATTTCCTCAACACCGCACATTCCAGGACACTCACAGGGAAGTAAATGCCTACTCTAAAAATTGCTTTCACCTACTTAATGATGTCTCAGCTTCAAACCGTTTGTTCCAAAATGAGGTAGAAACGGGCTTAAAAGACAAACTAAAGTTCATTTACAGTTGAGTTACAAAAATAATAGTATCCTTTGCTTTTTTGCCACGGTGACCTAGAAACTCAGCAGATCAGAAACGTAAAAATCTATATCAGGTTTACAAAGTAGAAACTCCTGAATTAGAAAAAGTATTGGAAAAAGGCCGGAGACACTGAAGGAAAACTTCAAGTAAAAGTGTTGGAGGAGCCCAGCCCTGTTCAGTTTCATCTGGGAAAAAGCAGAAGGAAATTCTATACAGATACCTTCCAAAGTCTGCCCATCAGCACATGTCTACAGGGAGCCAGATCTCAGACCCTGCTCCTGTTCCTGACGACCCCCAGGTGCCCGACCTGGGGGCTCTGGTTGGTCCTCCAGAGCGATGGGCAGAGCAGGTCACAGTGCCCAGGTGGTGTCCAGGTTGTGCTGCTTGTGCCTTCTCAGAGGACTGGTCAGTAGCCCAGATGATCTAAAAAGGAGAGGCACATTATCTCATTTCCCCCGGATACAATACTAGTTAAAAGTGGAAAGAATTATAAACAGAAAGTTACAGCTTCATTAAGCCCATGATGCAGGTCAGGTTTCCTGGCAGCCCATTCAGCCGCAGGCTAGTGCGAGACATGTAGTCATTTACAGGCAGAAATAATAGCAGATTATATAGTCCTTTCTGTGCAACATGTGTCGGAGCTTTATATAGCTATCAATGCTCCTTTCTTGCAGAAAATGGTCAGGTAAATATAACCAAAAAAGGGTCATTGCCTAATCTTGATGATTCAAATGGGGGCTGCAGGCTACCTTCATAAAACATTGGTTTTCTTTTCTGAAATGCAGTTCCTTTTCATTATTGATTCAGCAAAGGCTGAAATCATTTCCACTCTGGAAAGTAAGGTTTATTTTGTGTATGAAGATTTCCAGTGAATTTTAAATACTGAGAAAACGACGTGACTGTACTAACAGGTATAATAATTACTATAATTTTTCCTTTTATTTGAGGACTTTTAAAAAACTTATGTTGTCAAACACAAAAAGTCTTCCCATGTTTTATGAGACCATTAGAAACATTGCCCTGTATAAATTAGAAATAGAGAAATCATATAAATTTTTATAATTTGGGATTTTATAAATCCCACTTACCTGTCAATGAAGCAACACTTCCATTTGGAGTAAGTTAATTATTTCACCCCCTCTTTTATTTTTCATCCTGTAAGTAATTCTGAATTCTTGATTCACTTTTCACACTGTAGGAAAAGATTTTCTGGACACTCTTCCATTGATATTTAAGAAAGTCTATTTTCAGGATATAAAATGGATATAATCCATATTATTATGAATTATATTTGGGTATAATCTTTCCTTCACATCTTCAGAGGTTTCTGGTATTTTGTTTTTTATTTTTATTTTCTGAAAACCGAGCTCCAGTTAACACTGAGCTAATTTTCTTTTTTAGTAGCCCCAAACTAGAGAATGGAGTTATATATGATTTTATATAAAGAAATAAAATTTAAATCGTTCGTTTTGCTTATTTATCTTGACTCTCTCAAAAGCATTCACCTGTAGTGATTCCTGGGTTTGAGCTATGACTTTGCTGTCTTTGAAGGCTTAAGGCGCTGTGACCTATTCAGTTTCAATGTATTTTAAATATTCAGAAACTATTGATAAAACACACCTTGGAACACGGGTAGTTAGCAAGTAGAAAGCTGAAAGTTACCTAACCATTTAGTTTGTTAACTTAAACAGGCTGATAAAAGCTGACTTTGGACCAAATGTGGGCATCAGCTTCATGCCTATGAGAAAGAAAAGCTCATCCCTCTGACGGGGAAGCTGCTGGACAGCTACTGGCTCAGGATTTTTTAACTGGGACAAATTCAGTCATCTGCTCCCTGTATGTGAGTACAGGCAGCAGTAACCTTCCTTCTTCCATGTTGAAATGGAAGCTACATCAATGCTAAAACAGATCCCCTCCCTCAAAGAAAAAGGACAGATCCCCTCCCTCAAAAGAAAAAAGAGGGACTGAATGCATAAAAGTGGGGCGTGGAGCTTTCCCTGAGAGGGCTAATAAAAGCAAAATAATAACATTTTTCTCTGACAGCTTTTAAACAGATAATTAAGAACCCCTGACTTCTATTTCTCCAAAGGACAAGCCTTAAATAGGCCAAAAGGGGCAGCTGGGAGTCGTGAATATTAATATCACAAAAAAGGTATATTCGCTTTACAGAAGGATATTTTGCATAATTGAAAACTCTACTGATCTAATTAAAATATAATTTTCCTTAATGAAATTTAATTTGCACAGAACTTTTAAAGAACATATCTAGGGTATAAAACAAACCATGATGACCTTTTGTTAATGGTTATTTGTTTTACTATTTTTTATTGCTTTTATTTCAAACGTTATGAAATGTATATAACAAATTATGAATGCTTTTTCTAACCCTGCCCCAAACATCATGGTTTGGTATAAATACATCTAGCCTTTTAACTATTATACATATTTAGCAAAAAATGAGACATAAACTTTTGTTTGTAACTTATGTTTTCCCTTGCAATATTATGGATAACTTTCTAGATCCATATATACCAATTTGCTTTATTCTTTTTTCTTTTTATTGGTTGAAATACTACTACAAATCAAAAGAAAAATTTACTCATAATCCCACTAATTTTTTTTGAAAAAGTTTAAAAAAAAAGTTAAACCTCAGGTGAAAATTTGCTCTCCACTCATCTGACCACCCACACTTATACTCTGATAGTAAATACTATTAACAGTTGGGAGAATATCCTTCCAGATTTTGACCACATTGATAACTGACATATCTATATACACTTCTGCATATGTATGTATTTTTTAAATAAAAAAGAAGAGTGCTAAAGTAGTTGTCTGAAACTTTTTCATCCAACTTAAATATGTATGTACATCTTTTCAGATCAGTGATATAAAATTACCTCCATTTTTTAATGGCTGCATATTTTATTACGTGAATGTACTGTATTGACTTACTTAGTACTTTATTGACAGACATTCAAATGGTTTCTTATGCTTTGCTATCATGAATATTGCTCATCCTTTTGCATAGAGATCTTTATATACTTGCACCCTTATATCTTTTTTAAATTTTATTTTATTTATTTTATACAGAAGGTTCTTATTAGTTATCCATTTTACACATATTAGTGTGTATATGTCAACCCCAATCTGCCAATTCATCCCACCACCACCCGCAGCCCTCCACCACTTTCCCCCCTTGGTATCCATATGTTTCTTCTCTACATCTGAGTCTCTATTTCTGCCCTGCAAACTGGTTCATCTGTACCATTTTTCTAGGTTCCACATATATGTGTTAATATACAATGTTTGTTTTTCTCTTTCTGACTTACTTCACTCTGTATGACAGTCTCTAGATCCAGCCACGTCTCTGCAAATGACCCAATTTCGTTCCTTTGTATGGCTGAGTAATATTCCATTGTATATATGTACCACATCTTCTTTATCCATTCCATTCATCTGTTGATGGGCATTTAGGTTGCTTCCATGACCTGGCTATTGTAAATAGTGCTGTAATAAACATTGGGGTGCATGTGTCTTTTTGATTATGGATTTCTCTGGGTGTATGCCCAGTAGTGGGATTGCTGGGTCATATGGTAATTCTATTTTTAGTTTTTTAAGGACCCTCCATACTGTTCTCCATAGTGGCTGTATCAATTTACATTCCCACCAACAGTGCAAGAGGATTCCCTTTTCTCCACACCCTCTCCAGCATTTGTTGTTTGTAGATTTTCTGATGATGCCCATTCTAACTGGTGTGAGGTGATACCTCATTGTAGTTTTGATTTGCATTTCTCTAATAATTAGTGATGTTGAGCAGCTTTTCATGTGCTTCTTGGCCATCTGTATGCCTTCTTTGGAGAAATGTCTATTTAGGTCTTCTGCCAATTTTTAGATTGGGTTGTTTGTTTTTTTGATATTGAGCTGCATTAGCTGTTTATATATTTTGGAGATTAATCCTTTGTCTGTTGATTCATTTGCAAATATTTTCTCCCATTCTGAGGGCTGTCTTTTTGTCTTGTTTGTAGTTTCCTTTGCTTTGCAAAAGATTTTAAGTTTCATTAGGTTCCATTTGTTTATTTTTGTTTTTATTTCCATTACTCTAGGAGGTGGATCAAAAAGATCTTCCTGTGATTTATGTCAAAGAGTGTTCTTCCTATGTTTCCCTCTAAGAGTTTTATAGTGTCCAGTCTTACATTTAGGTCTCTAATCCATTTTGAGTTTATTTTTGTGTATGGTGTTAAGGAGTGTTATAATTTCATTCTTTTACATGTAGCTGTCCAGTTTTCCCTGCACCACTTATTGAAGAGGCTGTCTTTTCTCCACTGTATATCACTGCCTCCTTTATCATAGATTAGTTGACCATAGGTACGTGGGTTTATCTCTGGGCTTTCGATCCTGTTCCATTGATCTATATTTCTGTTTTTGTGCCAGTACCATATTGTCTTGATTATTGTAGCTTTGTAGTATAGTCTGAAGTCAGGAAGTCTGATTCCTCCATCTCCATTTTTTTCCCTCAACACTGCTTTGGCTATTCGGGGTCTTTTGTGTCTCCATACAAATTTTAAGATTTGTTGTTGTAGTTCTGTAAAAAGTGCCATTGTTAATTTGATAGGGATTGCATTGTCTGTAGATTGCTTTGGGTAATATAGTCATTTTCACAATGTTGATTCTTCCAATCCAAGAACATGGTATATCTCTCCATTTGTTGGTATCATCTTCAATTTCTTTCATCAGTGTCTTATAGTTTTCTGCATACAGGTCTTTTGTCTCCCTAGGTAGGTTTATTCCTAGGTATTTTATTCTTTTTGTTGCAGTGGTGAATGGGATTGTTTTCTTAATTTCTCTTTCTGATCTTTCATTGTTAGTGTCTAGGAATGCCAGAGATTTCTGTGCATTAATTTTGTATCCTGCAACTTTACCAAATTCATTGATGAGCTCTAATAGTTTCCTGGTGGCATCTTTAGGATCCTCTGTGCATAGTGTCATGTCATCTGCAAACAGTGACAGCTTTACTTCTTCGTTTCTGATTTGGATTCCTTTTATCTCTTTTTCTTCTCTGATTGCTGTGGCTAAAACTTCTAAAACTATGGTGAATAATAATGGTGAGACTGGGCAACCTTGTCTTGTTCCTGATCTTAGAGGAAATGCTTTCAGTTTTTCACCATTGAGAATGATGTTGGCTGTGGGTTTGTCATATATGGCCTTTATTATGTTCAGATAGATTCCCTCTATGTCCACTTTCTGGAGAGTTTTTATCATAAATCGGTGTTGAATTTTGTCAAAAGCTTTTTCTGCATCTATTGAGATGATCATATGGTTTTTATTCTGCAATTTGTTAATATGGTGTATCACATTGATTGATTTGCATATACTGAAGAATCCTTGCATCCCTGGGATAAATCCCACTTGATCATGGTGTATGATTCTTTTAATGTGTTGTTGGATTCTGTTTGCTAGTATTTTGCTGAGGACTTTTTCATCTATATTCATCAGTGACATTTGTCTGTAATTTTCTTTTTTTGTAGTATCTTTGTCTGGTTTTGGTATCAGGGTGATGGTGGCCTCATAGAATGAGTTTGGGAGTGTTCCTTCCTCTGCAATTTTTTGGCAGAGTTTGAGAAGGATGGGTGTTAGCTCTTCTCTAAATGTTTGATAGAATTCACCTGTGAAGCCATCCAGTCCTGGACTTTTGTTTGTTGGAAGGTTTTTAATCACAGTTTCAATTTCATTACTTGTGATTTGTCTGTGCATATTTTCTATTTCTTCCTGGTTCAGGCTTGAAAGATTATACCTTTCTAAGAATTTGTCCATTTCTTCCAGGTTATCCATTTTATTGGCATAGAGTTGTTTGTAGTAGTCTCTTAGGATACTTTGTATTTCTGCGGTGTCTGTTGTAACTTCTTTTTCTAATTTTATTGATTTGAATCCCCTCCCTCTTTTTCTTGATGAGTCTGGCTAATGGTTTATAAATTTTTTTATCTTCTCAAAGAACCAGCTTTTAGTTTTATTGATCTTTGTTATTGTTTTCTTTGATTCTATTTCATTTATTTCTGCTCTGATCTTTATGATTTCTTGCCTTCTACTAACTTTGGGTTTTGTTTGTTCTTCTTTCTTTAGTTCCTTTAGGTGTAAGGTTAGATTGTTTATTTGACATATTTCTTATTTCTTGAGATAGGCTTGTATTGCTATAACCTTTCCTCTTAGAACTACTTTTGCTGCATCCCATAGGTTTTGGATCATCGTGTTTTTGTTGTAATTTGTCCCTAGGTATTTTTTGATTTCCTCTTTGATTTCTTCAGTGATCTCTTGGTTATTTAGTAATATATTGTTTAGCCTCCATGTATTTGTGTTTTTTACATTTTTTTCGCTGTAATTGATATCTAATCTCAGAGCATTGTGATCCCAAAAGATGCTTGATATGATTTCAATTTTCTTAAATTTACTGAGGCTTTATTTGTGACCCAAGATGTGATCTATCCTGGAGAATATTCCATGTGCACTTGAGAAGAAAGTGTATTCTGTTGTTTTTGGATGGAATATCCTATAAATATCAATTAAATCTATCTGGTCTATTGAGTCATTTAAAGCTTGTGTTTCCACATTAATTTTCTGTTTGGATGATCAGTCCATTGGTGTAAGTGAGGTGTTAAAGTCCCCCACTATTATTGTGTTACTGTTGATTTCCTCTTTTATAGCTGTTAGCAGTTGCCTTATGTATTGAGGTGCTCCTATGTTGGGTGCATATATATTTATAATTGTTATATCTTCATCTTGGATTGATCCCTTGATCATTATGTAGCATCCTTCCTTGTCTTTTGTAACATTCTTTATTTTAAAGTCTATTTTATCTGATATGAGTATTGCTACTCCAGCTTTCTTTTGATTTCCATTTGCATGGAATATCTTTATCCATCCCCTCACTTTCAGTCTGTATGTGTCCCTACGTCTGAAGTGGGTCTCTTGTAGTCAGAATATATATGGGTCTTGTTTTTGTATCAGCAAGCCTGTGTCTTTTGGTTGGAGCATTTAATCCATTCACGTTTAAGGTAGTTATTGTTATGTATGTTACTATGACCATTTTCTTAATTGTTATGGGTTTGTTTTTGAGGTTCTTTTCTTCTCTTGTGTTTCCCACTTAGAGAATTTCCTTTAGCATTTGTTGTAAAGCTGGTTTGGTGGTGCTGAATTCTCTAGCTTTTGCTTGTCTGTAAAGGTTTTGATTTCTCTGTCAAATCTGAATGAGATCCTTGCCAGGTAGAGTAATCTTGGTTGTAGGTTCTTCCCTTTCATCACTTTAAATGTATCATACCACTCCCTTCTGGCTTGTAGAGTTTCTGCCTAGAAATCAGCTGTTAACCTTATGGGAGTTCCCTTGTATATTATTTGTCATTTTTCCCTTGTTGCTTTCAATGATTTTTCTTTGTTTTTAATTTTTGCCAATTTGATTACTATGTGTCTTGGCGTGTTTCTCCTTGGGTTTATCCTGCCTGGGACTCTCTGCACTTCCTGGACTTGGGTCGCTCTTTCCTTTCCCATGTTAGGGAAGTTTTCAACTATAATCCCCTCAAATATTTTCTCAGGTCCTTTCTCTGTCTCTTCTCCTTCTGGGACCCCTATCATGCAAATGTTGTTTCATTTAATGTTCCAGAGGTCTCTGAGTCTGTCTTCATTTCTTTTCATTCTTTTTTCTTTATTCTGTTCTGCGGCAGTGAATTCCACCATTCTGTCTTCCAGGTCACTTATCTCTTCTTCTGCCGCAGTTATTCTGCTATTGATTCCTTGTAGTGTATTTTTCATTTCATTGTTCATCTCTGTTTGTTTGTTCTTTAATTTTTCTAGGTGTTTGTTCTTTAATTCTTCTAGGTCTTTGTTAAACCTTTCTTGTGTCTTCTCCATCTTTGCCTCCATTCTTTTCCAAGGTCCTGGATCATCCTCACTATCATTATTCTGAATTATTTTTCTGGAAGGTTGCCTATCTCCTCTTCCTTTAGTTGTTTTTCTGGAGTTTTATCTTGCTCCTTCATCTGGTACATAGCCCTCTGCCTTTTCATCTTGTCTTTCTGTGAAAGTGGTTTTTGTTCCACAGGCTGCAGGATTGTAGTTCTTCTTGCTCTGCTGTCAGCCCTCTGGTGGATGAGGCTACCTAAGAGGCTTATGCAAGTTTCCTGATGGGAGGGAGTGGTGGTGGCTAGAGCTGGCTGTTGCTCTGGTGGGCAGAGCTCAGTAAAACTTTAATTGGCTTGACTGCTTATGGGTGGGGCTGGATTCCCTCCCTGTTGGTTGTTTGGCCTGAAGCAATGCAACACTGGAGCCTACCTGGCCTCTTTGGTGGGGCTAATGGCAGACTCTGGGAGGGCTCATGCCAAGGAGTACTTCCTGGAACTTCTGCTGCCAGTGTCCTTGTCCTTATGGTGAGCCACAGCCACCCCCTGCCTCTGCAGGAGACCCTCCAACACTAGCAGGTAGGTCTCGTTCAGTCTCCTGTGGGGTCACTGCTCCTTCCCCTGGGTCCTGATGTGCACACTACTTTGTGTGTGCCCTCCAAGAGTGGAGTCTCTGTTTCCCCCAGTCCTGTCACAGTCCTGCAATCAAATCCTGCTAGCCTTCAAGGTCTGATTCTCTAGGAATTCCTCCTCCCACTGCCGGACCCCCAGGTTGGGAAGCCTGACATGGGGCTCAGAACCTTCACTCCAGTGCATGGACTTTTGTGGTATAAGTGTTCTCCAGTTTGTGAGTCAACCACCCAGCAGTTATGGGATTTGATTTTATTGTGACTGCGCCCCTCCTACCGTCTCATTGCAGCTTCTCCTTTGTCTTTGGATGTGGGGTGTCTTTTTTGGTGAGTTCCAGTGTCTTCCTCTCGATGATTGTTCAGCAGTTAGTTGTGATTCTGGTGTTCTCACAAGAGGGAGTGAGAGCACGTCCTTCTACTCCACCATCTTGAACCAATCTCCCTTGCACCCCTATTTTTGTCATAAAGATTCCTAGAAGTGAAATTAATAGATGAAAACAAATTTTGAACTTTAATATGCCCTGCCAAATTACTTTCCATAAACAATGTATGAGCATACCTGTGTCCCCACACTCTCATCGACACTGGTGTTTGTTACAACATTATATATTAAAGAGAAAAATACAAATCACATGGTCAGCTCAGGTCTCAGACAAGTGGACATAAACTTGCACAGGGAAGTGCTCCATTCATTTATATACATCACTGAGAGGTATTGATTCTTCTCTCCTACAGCACTAATTTCAGGTTTTCTTATTACCAAGGGGAATATCATTATACGCCAAGAAGCTGAAAGAGAATTGAATTGATATTTAATATTGATTAAATATATGGCTTAATACAAATCATATATTGATCAAAGGCCAAAGTGACTTAAAACCCATATTTATTCAGTTGATGCTATTGTCTGCATACTGTCTATGTTGTCTAGTTCTTGGGGCAAATATATAGGTATATATATGTATGGGGGAGAGAGAGATATGCATAAATCATATACATATGTACACATATACATATATAAAAATAGATATAGATACATAAATATCAATCTTTGAGAAAAATATACCTACCTATATATAAGTAGTTACAATAGAGTATGATATGTCTGATAAATGTGTTATGACATTACAGCAAAGAGGACAACCTCTTTTGGGCAGGAAGGGGAGTGGGAGCCAAGAAAGGTTTCTCACAAGACAACAATTTTGTGTGGCCCCAGAGCATCCTAGGACTTCTAGACAGAGGTGACAGTGAGGGGGAAGAGCAGGTAGATCGCTTGGATGGAATACAGGATGATGACGGGAACGGGAGGGAAAAGGCACTCAAGTGAGAAAAATTGACTTCAAGCGTGAAGGATTTTGGTTGTTATGCCAGAAAATTTGGATCTGAGCCTGTACCCACTAGTGAGCTAGTGGATTTTTACGAAGTTGAACAAGTAATTGTAGAACATGATCATTCTAGAAAGATGACGAATCGTCACTTGGGTGGATTTGTGCAACTTCTCATAACCCACAGTGAATGACTAGTCAAAGAAACATTACTCTGACTCTGAGAAACAGTAATTTGATAAATATCACCATATTTGGCCTCTCCTCAGAATTCTACATTTAAACCTTTTATCCCACTGTCCATTGGACAGTCTACTCACATATTTCACAAGCATTTCCAGTTCCACAACTAAACTGAACGCCTCTCCGTCCACCTCGCTTTGTACACAAACCATCCCCTTCCTTCTCACTTGTCCATCCAGTAACCCAAAGATTCCCAAAAGTTATCCTTTTCCCCCACTCTCCTTCACTGCTTGTAGCTGCCTCCTACACGTCTTTTGTATCCTGGCCACTTCCTCAGCATCCTAATTGAGCCTGTGGTCCCTCTCCCTGAACATTTATAATAGTCTCCTAACCCACCTTCCTGCCTCTAGAGTCAGAAGTCTGCCGTCTAGCTTCTGTAGTTCTTTTGTAACATGCATATCTAATTGTGTTGCAAGATCCCACTCCACCACCATCACCATTAAAACTCTTCCATCATGTCCATGATGTACTGTCAGGATAAAAAAAAAATGGTTACAAAACATAGTGAACAGTTTAATTTCACTTTTGTAAAATAGATGCACGTGTAATAAATACTATGTGTATAATACACAAGTGGAACAGTATGCACGTATAGAGGCATGGAGAAATCCAAAATGTTACCTGTACTTTACATTTTCTTTTCTTTAATTTATTTTTTATTTTCCAGCTTCATAATGAGCATAGATATATTATAAATAAATAAATACTAAGTAAGTAAATGAGGGAGAGGAACGATAAAATCTAAATCCCTTAGTATAGTTTATATCACTCCATACTTCAGTCCCTGCTACCCACAAAACCTAAAGTTGAGCCATACCTGTGTCCTCGATGTTCTTAAAATACACCACACCTCTCTAATTGTTAGCTCTTGCATGTTTATTCTCTCTTCTTGAAGACATTTGTTTCCTCTTCTCTTCCTAATCATCCTTCAAATCTCCACTCCTTTTTAACACTATGTTCCTTGAAAATGAGGGCTTTTTCATCTTATTCATCTCTGTATTCCGTGGTTAGAGCTCAACAGATCATCCCTGAGCAAATGAATGGTGAATAATTTCTTGGCTGTAAGTTGAAGATCTAGCCTCCCTCAACACTTGCACTAATGCTTTGTATACAGCCTCTAAAAAGAACTCCAAATGGCTTTCTCTGTTGTGTTAAAATAGACAGTGGCTGCTCGTAGTAGGCAAAGCTTCAGAAAACATGAACTTCTAACTGTATTATTCCTCTATTTTTAAAAAAGGACCCATGGATGTTCTAAGTCACATTTGAGGTTTGAAGCTTTCTATTTTTATTTAATTTTAATTATTTTTACATAAAGTGCATTCTATCTCTTTAATATGGAAATGACTACAGTTGTTTTTAAACTCATTAGAAAGGGCTCATTTAACTACATATACAATCATCCGCTGGCATCTGCTTCAAAGATGCTCAAGTGCCTTATAGAAAATGGTGTAGTAATTGCATGCAACCTACATACATCTTCCCATATACTTTAAATCATCTCTAGATTACTTACAATACTTAATACAATGTAAATACTATGTAAATAGTTGTAAATACAGTATAGATGCTATGTAAATACCACGGCAAATTCAAGTTTTGCTTTTTGGAACTTTCTGGAATCTTTTTTTTTCTGAATATTTTTGATTAGTGGTTGGTTGAATCCATGGATGGGGAACCCGTAGCTATGGAAGGTTGACTGTATATTGCTATTTAAATTCACTGAGAATTAAATAAGCTAACACTTATAGGTAATTTTAAGAGTTTAAGATTAATAATAGCTAAAAGGAGCACAATAATTTCTTAATCCTCAAGCAGGTAAATATTCTTAGCTAATAGGTTAAATTATTGAAGCCAATATGATATAGTATTACATGTGAACTTTAAAAGCAGGTTTTTAAAACATTGTTTTTTTTCTCTCCTGTTCCATAATGAAAGGAACATCCTTGGTTACATGTTCTTATGTATATCCACGGAGATACAATTTCATCAATAATTGTTTTTTCTAGCCTACAGCCTACTTTCACCATTTAATACTGCTCAACAATATCAGACCACCTTCTAATTTTTACTGATTTACAATACTTACAAAATTGTTCTTAAAATGTGAGAAAACTGTTTGAATGTCTAATTCTCATTACAAGGAATAAATGATTTTTGTTTCTATTTTAAAAATAAAATACATATACTTTTTATCTTGGTTAACTTAGTTGCAAATAAAAAATAATTTTTTCTCCTATATGTGTTAGAAATTTCCCCAACGTGGTGGTGGTGCGGGGGGAACCTGAAAATGTTGAGCCAACTTAAAGGAAACTTAAATTATATAGGTATTTAACTGAGTTAACTGCTGCCACCTATATATTCATCGTAAGCCAGTTGCTGAGTAATAGGTTAGACAGTGGTCATCAAGAATTTTAAAAAGCACTGTGTAGTAATTTACAAGTGAAA
Source organism: Grampus griseus (assembly GCF_964374135.1). NCBI lineage: Eukaryota > Metazoa > Chordata > Mammalia > Artiodactyla > Delphinidae > Grampus > Grampus griseus. Next base: position 28,993,066 of record NC_139003.1, on the reverse strand, counting down.
CAATGCTAGGTCTATACAAGCAATAAACATTGGTATCCCCATTTTAAATGTGAGAAAACTGAGGCTCAGAGAAAATAATTTATATTTGTCCCATGTTACACAGCTAGCATGAGCCCAGGTTTTTTTATTTTAAATTCCAGAATGATATGAGGAAATGAGTGAGAATTTAGAATTATACAGACTTGTGTCTAAATTCTGACCACACATGATGTAAATTACTTAACTCTGTAAGTGCTATTTGTTTAGAATTTCTCTTAGTGGAGCTAACACTATCTAACTCATAGTGAGTTATGAGTTATGAACTATGTTGTATAATGTACGTAATGTGACCATTGGTACATGCTGTTCAATTCTAATCATAGCCTCATTTATTGAGCCCTTTTTGTGGATCACACATGGTTCTTCATTGTTTACATGTATTAATTTGTTTAATCCTCTCAGCAGTCTTGTAAGGCAGGCTTTCACAGAAGAGGAAACTCCTCCAACTAGGGGTTTGATTTGCCCAGGGTTACAGAGTGGTGGAGCTGAAATTTGAATTCTGCAGTCTCACATAATAGCGCTCACCCTTAAGCACTGTACTACTAAACATATTAGATCTAGACCCCTCTATTCCCTTATTATGTGCCACCATGGCCTCAATGACTCTGTTTTCCAGGACTCTGCATTCAAGCAAAACTTCATAAGCTAACTCTTTAGTATATACCAATTTCAGGGACATAATAATGGATAGCATCTGATGTAGCAAAGAAATGTGACTGATGTTTTTTAGAAAAGAAATCCCACTTTAAAAATTAAATTTAGTAGCATAGTGTACAGTCTGAATAATGACTTTTGTTATTGATTCCCAAGAAAGTTACAAAGAAATGGATGTATTCATAGAATAGGGTTATATCACGTACATAATATGTGACTTACTCAAAAGGGAAAACTTGCAACTAACTCAAGAACTTATTCTTTCCCAGGAATGATTTCTTAGTTATGCCAGACAGATGTCTGTCATCACAGAATATTTCTTTTGTTTATAATTTTAAAAAAATAGTAAATGGATTTACTGTTTAAAAAAAGGTATATTGTTAATTGTTTCCATATAGCTTTGCGGTATTTTCTTTTGTTCTGGTCTTTGCTGTCACATATGAGATTTTCGCTCATGACCCCATCATAGAACAAGTGATCTCACACAATTTCTTAGTTTAGTGTTTTTGACACAAACTAGTCATCAGAACAGCTAAATTTATGTAGATTCTCTTGGTCATGGGTTCATTAAGAAATAGTTGAAGAGATTTCATAAAAAATGACTTTCTCCTCAGGAAATTAAACCTCTGAAATAGCTGAATTATCTCTAGTATTAACAATGACAACTTGTTAAACACTTTTCAGAATCAGCTTTATTAAATAATAAAAATTTATTAGTAGAACACCTTACTACTGACAGTGAAAATAAGCAAAATCTATTTAAAATTTTTTGCCAAAAATTCATTTAGCTGGTCTGCACCATTACTTTTGGACTTAACACCTTCTTACTAACCTCCCAGAAATCTGTATTTCATGGAACACATTTGGGGGAAGGTATAGCCCTTCTCTGAATTCTTATATCATTTTTATTTCAATAAAAATTGTAGAGTAGAATTAGTGTTTTGAAACTTTATGAAACACCGTAGGAAATGATAAAAAAAAATAATGGCCAATCTATTAAACAATTTATTCTCCTGGGTACTATTTTTTTGCCAATTATCAGCCTTAGCTGTTAAACCATTTAGTCATATCCCAGCTCCAGTTACAAGGAATATCTGGCATAAGAAAGGGGGAATCAGTGGGAATTAGCCATGTCTAGTGCTATGTCCATTTCGGTTTTGACCTGTCAAAGTTAGTCGATGCAGTGGAGACTTAAGACACAGATGGCCTTTTAAAGATAAAACACTGAGGAGCAACCAAGTATCAGATCTGGGCAGAGTAACAACTGCAAAGTTCTAGAGCAAAGCCAGGCCTCTGACTTTAAAGCAACATTCCCTATAACTCAGCTCTGCTAGGCCAAGCAAGCATATCTGATTGGTGACGGCAGAATCCTGCAACAGCTGTTGACTCAGGCAGAGAAGTGACACATTGTGGAGATCAGCTTGAAATGCCACGTGGTTGTGGATTACTGAGAAGCAATGGTAGAAGGCAGGTCCCCTGAGCGTGTGGCCCAGGAGAGAAGACCCAGTGGTTTCAGCTGTGTACAGGGAGGCACCCTGGGGCAGACTCATCCCAGAGGCTAAAGCTGTGGAGACAGAGAGATGTGATCTATAAGGACTCACTCATCAGACTTGGCTTTGAATGAAAGAGTCATTTCATCCCACACAGCGAGTCGTAACAACCACTTACCAGTAATGATCAAATCACAGCAACAGCATTCAAGTTTGGGAAATAATGAGATAATTTAAAACCCCTGGGGAATTTAAGACGCACTCAGTGACAATCTTATATCTTGAAATTTCTCCAGGACACCTTCTTATAACGGGGTCATGGAGTCTTAAGTTCCCCCATTAAAATGGGCAACCCTTAATTCTGCATTGGATGCCAAGGAAGACAGCACATTTTCCACAGGAAAATGCCAAGTCCTCACTGGGCAAGCTTGCTGATAACTGACACTATCAAAGCTTGAACAGATATGGTTGGGGTAGGTTGTGAGCAAACTGCTTCAGAGTTTTGTAACTAACACCATATGTTTTACACAGTCCCCAAACACAAGTAGACAAAAGCCATTCCCAATCTGCTCCAGATTGTCTTGTGGATTTTATGGCTAAGGACTGAATCCCAAGCTAATAGTCACAGCAGGGGGGAAAAAAGTAGCAATTTATAAATTAGGGTGCAGTTGTCTTCAGATATAAAGGATGCCTACTCTTGTGTAAGCACTGGCACAGGAGGTCAGCTGCTTTGAGCCGCCATCACCCCTGCTTGCCTCCATTGTTTCCACTGCTTGGAAACCCATCAGCCCCCATCTGCCTGGTGAACTCCAATATATTTCCAGTTGTAATCTCCTTTGTAAAACAGAGTCGATCACATTCCTTTGTGCCAACCGTGTGTCCAGAACAATTTTCATGACAGCTGTTTAGCACTTTATACAGCAATTGTGTGTTTACATATCTGTTTTCTCTGCTAGAACTTCATGAGGGCAGGGGCTGTGTCTGGCTCATGGAGATGCTGAACAAACGTCTGTTAAAGGAATCAGTTGAAAAAAAACAAATGAATAAATGTCATAAACTATAAACTTCTTTGGAGAACTGAGAACACATGACAAATGAGTACTGATGATTTTGAAAATCATATGAAAACATATATGTTCCTTGATGATAGGCAGTAATAGATAAGTATTCATTGTCTACTGTGGGAATCGATGTGAAGTCTTTAGTTAATAATTAATTTCCTAATGTGCTAGTACTGAAAAGTAAAAAAGTATTTGAGTAACAAAGCAAAGGCTGGAAAGGTACTTGGAGGCTTTTCTTCCACCAGAGGGAATAGATTTGACCTGAATCATACACACTCTTGCCTAGTCCCACTTTTGACCAACTGTAAGCATTTAAAGTACAGCTGGTTATGTTTAGGGATGCCATCTGTAGTCATGAAAAAAGTCTTCCCTGATGAAGAGTTAATTGGTCTAAATGTTTCATAAACACGATCTTTATGTCTGAGTACAGTGTGTTTTGTTTTATTTTATTTTGTCTTTCAGTCTATGAAGCAGGGGTTTGAACTCAGATAGAACCATGGTTCCAACTTTAGCTACTCTACTTACTAAGGTGCTTGATTTTAGAAAAGCTTCCACAAAGCTCTACAAATCTTTATGTCTTCATCTCTTGAATGAGGATAATAGTCACTTCAAAACAGTTGTAAAGATTCAATGCAGTAGTGTATAGGGTGTGCCTTCCCCGGTACTTGACATAACCTGAGTTTTCTATAAATGGCATTTCCCTTGATCCTTGCCAACTGACCGGGAGATTGTTATCTCCTGAAGAGTTAGTCCATAAATACAATAGGTATTTCCTTAGCCTGTGGACTGTCCTCCCACAATTCTCATAATTTTTAAGAGCACAACGATTGTAGATCAAACTTTATGGGATATCCATGAATGCCAGTTAGGTGTGACTACACAGAGCTATTCCTCTGCTGTATGAAAGAACCTCCAACAAAACTTTTTAAAAGCCTTTGAATGATTAAAACGTTCTATCATCAGTGTATTTTTGCCCTTCAAGAAAAATCTAAAGCATGGCGGTCAAATTACACTAATCTTTTAACTTTTAATATTAATTTTAGAGTTACAGAAAGTTCCCAAATATCCTTACCCAGCTTCCCCTAATATTAACATTTTACATGACGATGGTACTTTATCAATACTATGAATAGTAAGAAGTTAATATTGGTACAGTATATTTACTTAACCAGATAATTTATATGGATTTCACTAGTTTTTCCAATGATATTCTTTTCCTGTTCCAGGATCCCAAATTGCTTTTAGCTGTTATGTTTCTTAGTCTTCTCTAATCTGTGACACTTCCACATGACCTTGATACTTTAGAAGAATGCAGATCAGTTATTTTGTAGAATGACTCTCAGTCTGGAATTGTATCTTGTTTTCTCATTAAATGAAGCTCAACATTTGTGGCAAGAATACTGCAGAAATGGTGTGTTTCTCATGATCACTTGATGAGGGTAGTGTTGGCTGGGTTTCTCCACTGTAACGTTACAATTTTCCCTGTGTAATTAATAAATATCTTAGGGGGAATGACCTTTAGACTGCTGCTAGAGTATTTTTAGAGTATTTTGTAAAAGTCTGATTAACATGTATTAAAATAGAAGACGACACAAAGAAAGGACTTGCCTGTCATAGCACAATTATTTTCATAGGTATCTAATTTTTGCATTGGTAGGATATGTTTATACTAAAAATTAATATTAACTTTTTATCTTACAATATCATAACAGTTTGGATGTTCAGTTTTTTGTTTTTTTGCGGTACGCGGGCCTCTCACTGTTGCGGCCTCTCCCGCTGCTCCGGACGCGCAGGCTCATCGGCCATGGCTCACGGGCGCAGCCGCTCCGCGGCATGTGGATCCTCCCGGACCGGGGCAAGAACCCGTGTCCCCTGCATCGGCAGGTGGACTCTCAACCACTGCGCCACCAGGGAAGCCCTGGATGTTCAGTTTTGAATGTATCAGCATTTTATTCTAAACAGAATTTAGATACATTTAGCATGCTTTTGAGCTTAACTGTGGATGTACAGGTTGCTGATTAGTGGGTAATCTTTAAAAATACTATTTAGTGCTACACAATTACTATTCAAGCCTCAAAGGAGGCAGAATTTATAACTTACGACATGTAATGATAGTATTATTTTATAGCCTAACATACTCCCCCCAAGTTTTAAAATCTCACAGTTCTAAGGATCGCTGTGTGCATGTATAGGTGTGTGTAGGTGTAAGTGTGTTTGTGTAGCAGTTACCAAGATGAATGTAGTCAGGAAGTGCCCACACGGTGCCCAAAACTACTGTAACTGCATATTTCATTAAAATATTCAACTCTATTTGTGCCACTCAGATTTCCTACCAGAGCTACATTTTTAAAGATCATAACCTCATATACTTTATTAGTAGACTGTTTATAAGTGGGACGGTCCATGTTGAAATACTTATAACAGCAGTTATGTTCACTATGACTGATCCATATATCCTTGGAAGACGCACTTGCTGTTTTATATGTGGCAAACATTTGTTACGTTTGGTGTCACATTATTGATAAATACGCATCTTTTAAAATATCTCTGTAGCCTACTGCCTATTTCCACTCACTACTGTTTTTCTTCAGTCTACCCATGATCGATTTGCTCTTTTGGAATATGAAATAAGTTTTTCTTTTTGTCATTGTTATTGTTCTGTCACTTCCCAAACGGATCCAGCTTCTGCAAAGTATGAGAGAGTCCATCATTGTACATTCAGCTCCAATGCCATACTTCTTTGTTCACAAATCAAAAAGAACTGAACGTTTTCAAATATTCAGACATATAAATTCATTCTTTTTTTCATTTGCATTCACATCTACCCTTCTGGATTCCATCTGGAACCAAAACCAAAAGTGTTGAAAGACCACAACAAAGGCTGCTTTCCTTGGAGTTTCTAGCTCACCGGAAGTGGGAAGCATTAGTCATTTCACAGGCCCCACGTAACTAGATTTTCCAGTCCAAATTCTACAAAGCCTGGAGACTCAGATGTATTTCTAAATTGAGAATACAGGGTGCCTTTCAGAACGGACTCCAGCAAGCAGGATCACACTGGCCCCATCCTAGTTAATTTGGAGACCATCTAGATTAAAAAAGAGAAAACTGCATATTATCAGTTCAGGGATTTGGAATGCATGAGAAGTATAAAGAAGTATTCCAAATGTTGATGTCGTATTTATACGACAAATAAATTTATTTGACTAGAACTAATTCATCTGCTTAGAATTTGTTTCAATTTCCTTTGTTCCTGAGTTCAATTCATAGGGGACTAAAAATTCTTAGGTAGTATAATGTACAGCCACATTTCAGTTGAAATTTTTTTGAGGAAACAAACACATGCAATGGTGTTATATGGTGGTTCATTACTACTTGGATTCTAATGTGTTTTAAATAAGACTATGAACTCCAAACACAGATAGCAACTCAAGCTGCATATACAATTCTGCTCCCCAACACCAAGTTCCATTGTTTTTTAAAAACAATTAAAATTGAAAACTTATTTGTAAACTCTCACTAAAACAGGATAACATCTAGCATTGAAACACATCAATTTTTAAAGCAATATTGTTAGAGATCTCTTCTGCACGAAGTGCAGAATGACTTGGCTAGCTACTTAGTTTCATTAAAATTCAAAATAAAGCAATTGTATAGGTAAACTTAGTTCACTGCAAATATTTTATTAGAAAAAACTAAAGTCAAAATGTCCCCTACTCCTCAGTAAAGATGTTTAATGTTGTACTGTCCTTTAAAAGGGCAGCTGCTTAGTAAAAAATTTTATAAGTTTTATAGAAGGGAATAGAGTTTAGAGATTGATCTGATAAGAATCTTTAAACAGAAAAAAATTAAAGAAGCTTAGTTCATTGCCACAATCCTAAATTTTGTGTCATTAGAATGAGCCAAGGATTAGAATCATGATTCCAAAATAACTTTACTGATCTCTGCTTACTTCCTATCATGGTCTCCAAACACTGCCCACTTGGAACTTGATTGGCCATGTTTTCACTCAGTTCTAGATTGCTTCATGCTCCTCCTTCTACCTGGAATATTTACTCAATTCCCTTGTAGTTATGTTTCCTCTAATAAACTGTAAACTCTGTGAACACAGGACAGTATTAAATGACTTTGCAGGCCCATAGCCCTTCATGGACTTCAGAAGGAACCAAACCTGCCAGTATCTTGATTTGGACTTCCAGCCTCTAGAACTGTGAAACAATAAATTTCTGTTGTTCAAAGCACCTAGCTTGTGCTACTATGTTACAGCAGCTGTAGGAAACTAATATACTTTCAAAGGAACTATCAGTCCTCTTCTGATTTTCTATTCTTTTACTTTACGATTTTAAATATTATTTTCTTTACTTAAATTTGTATTTTTTTAAAAAAGTATGATTCATACCAATGGTAAAAATCTTCAGAAAAAGTTCATTTTTGCTTCTCCATCTCTGGCGTACCATCCTTAATTTCCCAAGAAAGCCACTATTCAGCGTTTCCTGTGCACCATTCCAGAAGTTATCTATGCACAGTCAAGCATGTATAATATCTAGCACTTTATTTACTAAATAAGATCAAGGTGTATATAATGTCCTGCAACTTGCTTTATTGCTCTTAATAATATACCTTATATCTCTCTATATATCTTCACTCTGCCTCCTTCTCTTCTAAGAATTACAGAATGTTCCATTATGTAATGTACAACTTATTTAACCAGTTCCCTGTTGATGGACACTTAAGTAGTGTCAAGTTTTCTATTACACGAAGTGCTCTAGTAAATTTCCTTGCACATGAATTTTTGGAGACTTTACCAAGTATGTCTGTAGGATTAAGTCTTAGCAGTATAATTATATTTGTGAGATATTTCCAAATTGCCTTCTGTAAAGCATATAAATCTCTTTGAATATGAATTTATATGCATTACATTCTTTTTTTAAACATCTTTATTGGAGTATTATTGCTTAACAATGTTGTGTTAGTTTCTGCAGTATAACAAAGTGAATCAGCTATATGTGTACATACATCCCCATATCCCCTCCCTCTTGTGTCTCCCTCCCACCCTCCCTATCCCACCCTTCTAGGTGGTCACAAAGCATCAAGCTGATCTTTCTGTGCTATACAGCTGCTTCCCACTAGCTATCTGTTTTACATTTGGTAGTGTATATATGTCAATGCTACTCTCTCACTTTGTCCCAGCTTACGCTCCCCCCATCTTGTCCTCAAGTCCATTCTCTACGTCTGCGTCTTTATTCCTGCCCTGCCCCTAGGTTCTTCAGAATCTTTTTTTTTTTTTTTTTTAGATTCCATATATATGTGTTAGCATACGGTATTTGTTTTTCTCTTTCTGACTTACTTCACTCTGTATGACAGACTCTAGGTCCACCCACTTCACTACAAATAACTCAATTTCATTTCTTTTTATGGCTGAGTAATATTGCATTGTATATATGTGCCACATCTTCTTTATCCATTCATCTGTCAATGGGCACTTAGGTTTCTTCCATGTCCTGGCTATTGTAAATAGTGCTGCAATGAACATTGTGGTACATGTCTCTTTTTGAATTATGGTTTTCTCAGGGTATATGCCCAGTAGTGGGATTGCTGGGTCATATGGTAGTTCTATTTTTAGTTTTTTAAGGAACCTCCATACTGTTCTCCATAGTGGCTGTATCAATTTACATTCCCACCAACAGTGCAAGAGGGTTCCCTTTTCTCCACACCCTCTCCAGCATTTATTGTTTGTAGATTTTTTGATGATGGCCATTCTGACTGGTGTGAGGTCATGCCTCATTGTAGTTTTGATTTGCATTTCTCTAATGATTAGTGGTGCTGAGCATGCTTTCATGTGTTCGTTAGCGATCTGTATATCTTCTTTGGAGAAATGTCTATTTAGGTCTTCTGCCTATTTTTAGATTGGATTGTTTGTTTTTTTGATATGGAGCTGCATGAGCTCCTTGTATGTTTTGGAGATTAATCCTTTGTCAGTTGCTTCATTTGCAAATATTTCTCCTATTCTGAGTGTTGTCTTTTCATCTTGTTTATGGTTTTCTTTGCTGTGCAAAAGCTTTTAAGTTTCGTTAGGTCCCATTTGTTTATTTTTGTTTTTATTTCCATTTCTCTAGGAGGTGGGTCAAAAAAGATCTTGCTGTGATTTATGTCATAGAGTGTTCTGCCTGTGTTTTCCTCTAAGAGTTTTATAGTGTCTGGCCTTACATTTAGGTCTTTAATCCATTTTGAGTTTAGTTTTGTGTAAGGTGTTAGGGAGTATTCTAATTTCATTCTTTTACATGTAGCTGTCCAGTTTTCCCAGCACCACTTATTGAAGGGGCTGTCTTTTTTCCAGTGTATATTCTTGCCTCCTTTATAAAAAATAAGGTGGCCATATGTGCGTGGGTTTATCTCTGGGCTTTCTATCATGTTCCATTGATCTATATTTCTGTTTTTGTGTCAGTACCATACTGTCTTGGTTACTGTAGCTTTGTAGTATAGTCTGAAGTGAGGGAGCCTGATTCCTCCAGCTCTGTTTTTCTTTCTCAAGAAGGCTTTGGCTTATTCTGGGTCTTTTGTGTTTCCATACAAATTGTAAAATTTTTTGTTCTAGTTCTGTGAAAAATGCCATTGGTAGTTTGATAATGATTGCCTTGAATCTGTAGATTGCTTTGGGTAGTATATTCATGTTCACAATGTTGATTCTTCCAATCCAAGAACATGGTATATCTCTCCATCTGTTTGTATCGTCTTTAATTTCTTTCATCAGTGTCTTATAGTTTTCTGCATATGCATTCTTTTCTTCATGAAAAACATTCAGTTTTAGGATCACTGTGGTATGTAAAAGATGATTTCAGATGGATTATGCTGTAATGATTCATCGCTAATCTATACCTCAGATATTTATTCTGTAAATGGTCATTCTGTGTCTAATACTGCGAATCACACAATAGCTACTATTTTATGGCTGGCTGACTACAATACAAGGAAAGCAGTTGTTAAATTTAGAGGCAATGTGAAGACAGAAAATTATTCATCCTTTTGAAACAAGATAGAAAAATTAGCTCATCAAGAATTTTGTCTCTTATGGGAAAAGGAACATTCTTAATCTGGAAGAGGACTCTGCCTTTCTGCAGGGAGGCAACCGTGCCACTATTGTCAAGTCTGAGCAGTCACTACTGACTTACTAGAAATAGCAGCAGCCCAGGGGAAAGAAATGGGTCCCTCTGGAAAATCTGGGTGCCACTAGGAGTAAATGTATATTTTTAAATTTAGAATGTGGACATTTTTCATTATTTAGTAGAAGAAAGGGAGAACTGTTTGATCTTAAAAGAATGATTCTGTGGCACCAAAAAAGTAGGTGATGTTTAAAATTAAAAAAATTAAAATTAAAAATTAAAAAAGTAGGTGATGTTCAAAATTACCTACTAGATCAAATAGTCCAATTTGATATTGCTCTAAAAACATAGCAAAATCACATAAAAATGAAAAATACTACTAATTCATTTGTGGCCAAATACATCTGTAAAAAACTAAATGGGTTTCCAGAGGAATTGGTAACAAGAACAGTGGTCATGTATTCATGGGTAGGGCAGAGGGTGAAGCCAAGGGCACCTTAATATCTTCTGTTGGTAACTACAGCATTTCATGAAAAGTTAAGCAAATTTTTTTAATTATGTACTAAACGTATATACTCTGCACATGTTTGAACAAGAAAATCCATTAATTATCTCATTGCACTCTGTTGAAAGCTATGACAGTCCATTCAGGAATTTGTGAAGTCTCCAGCAAATGGATACAGTCTAAATGTGGAGATTTCTGGGGTAAATTTTAAGCTTCTCTGCTAAATACTACCTTTTCCATGTACCTAGACTCAGGGGCTCAAAGAGATGACATGTAAGGCCAGAAGAGCTATTATTCATTTTCTTGAATATGCCTGAATATGACTAAATGACTAATCATACCAGTGAAGAAAGAATGAGATATGCTAATGAGTTTTTCCCTTTCAAAAATTGTTTAATTTTTTTATTAGTGGGGTTTATCACTTTTAACATCTAAAGGGATTCTCAAAGTTTCATGTGGCCCAACAATAGGTTTCACAAACTCTTAAAGGAAGAGAGAAGTTTGGCTGCATATTATATTTCCATAGTGGTTTGACCAAGTAAGTGTTTGTTTTTCTTCCAATGCAAGAAGTGTAGAGGCGGGCAGCCCAAAGTCAGCATGCGGCAGCTTTACAGCATCATGGCCATCCTACTTCCTATCTTTCTGCTCATGGTTTCCTCATGATTACAACATGGCTGCACCTCCTTCAGGCTCACATCCACATTCCTAGCAGAACTCGGAAACAGAGTGACAAAGAAAACATGGCATCAGGGAAACAAAATTTTTCCAGAGATCTGTAGCCAATTTCCACTTATATTTCTTTGGCTGGAATTGTGTCACATGGCCATGTTTAGCTACAAAGGAGACTGGGAAATAGAGTTTTATTTGTTTGATTTTTTTGAATGCTAAACACATTGCTCCCTCCAACAAAATGAAGGTCTTTCTACTAGAAAGGAAGAAGAGAGAATGAATATTGTGTAGGCACCTCACATCATCTACTGTGGTATCTTCTCTCTACCCTTCACCATTTTATATTGAGAAAACTAGATCAAGTGACTTACTCAATAGCACACAGCCAGTTCATGGCAAAGCTGGACTAAAATTCATGAGTGCAAGTATCACAGGGCTGACCTGCTGACTGTGGAAGAACAGGTACCCCGTAGGAGCCTCTACTGAGGTAGAGATAGCACCACGCCGGGGCACAATTCAAACGCGAAGACAAGGCCAAGATTCTAAGCCGCCGGAGCGGTCACCCTGTCTGTTTCCCACTTACATTATGCTTTTCTATGTTCTGCATTATGTTTACTCTGTTATAATAGGCTCATATGTGGGATCTTGAGTATTCAGTAAGTGCAAACATCGAACATTTAAAAATATTATTATTCTCTATTGCCAGTCATTTGTTTCAGCACCTTTGAAGTCAGGTCAGAACATGCTTCTATATTATTACAATAAATTTGTTCTAAACTGCACCGAAGAGGATAATTAGAACAAATAAGATGGAGTTCAGTTCAGGATTAAGAAGAAACTTCTGATGATGAACTAGATGATGTTGCTTGAGGTCAAGTATCTGCATTCTAGCAAGGCACTTTGCAGGTTGTAGGTATTAAATCAATACCTTTCCATTTGAAAGCTGTATCCAGAATTGCTCAGGACCACATCCTGGATTATCATTCTTCCTCTGAGTAGGAGTTTGTAGCAGATAACCTTGGAGGTGCATCTCAAGAAATAAATGTCGTGATTTGATTATTAAAATATAGATTGTCAACATAGTTTTTTTAATAATTTTTTTTGCCTAAGATGTCAGATAAACCTTTTTCCCACCTTGTGACCTTTGACATGCAACTCCTTCTTCTTGAAATTCTCATTCCCCCAATTTTTCACATCCTTCAGTTCAGATGTCATTCCTCAGAAAGGCTGCCTGTGGCTAACATACCTGAAATAGCCCACACCCACTCATCAGAGATTGAGTTTGGTTCCCTACAGGATAAGCCATCAGCACACCTAACAATACATCTTTCTAACTGATTGATACAGCCAATAATATGTTCAGCTTCAAAGATACCCACTGGGGCTTTGGCATCTGGGATCTAGACTCTTTCTAATGCCCTCCAGATGAGTATTAGGGCACAATCTCACACACACACACACACACACACACACACACACACACACACACACACACACCACAGAGACCCCAAACAAACAATCATCTCTAGACAAACGTTTATCTAAATCCAGACTTTTAGGAATGTTTCAACATTATTTGCATTGGTAATAAATTGAACGCAACACCTCAGTCTGAAATACCTGAATTTAGATGACTTTGCCACATGTTCACAATGTGCTTCATGTGGAATGTATTATTCTGGAACAAAACGAGGTCTTCAGTTTTTTCTTAATTATATGCCTGGGAAATCTCTCCATCTTCGTTCATTTAGATCTATCTTTATACATGTTCTTTATGCATTGCATGAGGGTTTTTCTGGAGTAGACTTTGAAAAGTCTAACTTTGGGGCTATGGAGTCTGTGAATTTTTAATTTTACTGTAAACTACCTTCCAAAGTAGCTGAACTAATCAGCTACTTTGATAATACTCCTTATCAGCAGTATTTAATGGTAATTATTTCTCCCCACCCTCCCTAACATTTGATATAAAACATTTTTTTTCAATCTGATAGATACATAATGCCATTTTTCTGGCAAAAAAGGTCTAGTCTCCACCTAAAATAAATGGATAGATAGATGGATAGATATCACACATACATTAACATATATCATTCATAGATGTTTATTCAGACTAAATCTTCTCACATCATTATAAACTTTGTTATTTTTAACTGCTTTATAATAATGAACATTTTAATACAAATCACAATTCTAATTTTAATCAGTTTCCTAAACTTCAATTTCAGTCATGAATTAAAAAATGAAAATATGTATACTAAGTCAAGATTTCAAAAAGTCGCACACTACCTCCTTTCCTTTTTTTCCTTAATATCCGGACATGTTGGTATGAGATCTAGGAATCTGAGTTGGTGGTTAGGATGTTTGAAAGTCTGAGGGAAGCTGACCAGAAATTGCTCATTAGAGGCAGAGGTACAGAGCAAACAAGAGGTCAAAACAATTTTCTCTCCATTACTGAGAATTTATGATATAAAAAGGGGGACAACTAACTGTAACATTTTACACATTCAACAAATATTTATCATTATCTACTGTATGCTAGGGACTGGGTGTATGTGGGAGCAAAATAATTATCCGTTCTCATGGAGTATTCAGTCTAGTGGAAAGGCACAAATAACCAATGCAATTACCAAGTGGTGAAGAGCATGAAGGAAACAAATGATGCCTACAGACAGTAACACATAACTGTGCTACCGTTTCAAGAGACCTAAGACACAAAAAGATGCTCTCCGTGCAAAATTAGGAAGAAAGCATTCCTCAGAGTGATTTTAGCATTTTTACCTGGCCTTAGTTGTGGTAGGCTGAGAGAACCCGGTGAAAAGAGTGGCAGTGGAACCAGGTGAGGTGGGATAGAGGGAAACAGGACAGGTACAGATGCCAATAGCTTTGTAGGATAAGCTAAGAGAAAATGAGAGCAGGACAACCTGCTAGAGCAGAGGAGAGATTTCAAAGCCAACGAACTGCCACTCTCCAATGCATGTGGCAGACTATGGAAGGCCTTGCTTAGTACAGAACGTGCCTCCCTAATGAATTTCATTGCAGTGAGCTGTTACATACTTTTATAAATATGTGAAGGTGCTTTAGATAAAATATATGTATTTGATTCCATTTCTAGCATATCACAGATCCTCAATAAATGTGTGTTGAAATGAAATTCATCTGTTAAATTAACATTCTCCCCAAATATTTCCCATTTCTCTTCTCACATTGAGTCTTTTCCCCTTGATATATTGTCCTCTATTATACTATGTTATATTTTTAATGAGTCAACAACACACAGGTATATTTTTAAAGTAAAACTGACATTTATTTCTTTAAAAATTGGCAGAGCAGTAACATGAGTATGAATGCCAAAATAAAGATTAACTTATCATTAGAATTTATTAATATGAATCCCCTAATGGAAGTAGCTATTAATAGCAAAAAACAACTATGGATGAATTAATATCAAGAGAAGGGTAAACAAGAATTGCTCCCTTTTATCCAAAAGTTATTTGGCACAGAAAGTCTTGTTTTGTACATTTTATTACTACAGGTCAGGTTAATTACTATACAGCTAATTTTTATCATTGTGATGCAGGATTGTGGTTTGCTGATTCAACCAGAGGAAACCTGCGGGTTACAGCCCATTTCTTCTGACTACATTGAAGCCATTTCACAGCCGGGACTAAAGACCTGTCCATCTGGGGACACAAAAGGTGACTATTACACTGGATATCATTTCTACTTTTTTTTAAAAAAATCCTTTAATATAGATAAGTAGTAGATGTTTATTTATTAAACTATTCTTGTACAAAAAAATCAAGGTAATATGACACTTTTTCATTAATATGAACTACAGCACATAAAATTAATGTAAATGCATTGTTTTAATATGTGAAATATTTTGATTAATCAAATGCTTTTCTTTTCATCCTCTGCTCTTTGCTTAGTTAATGCATATTCACCTTTAGATTCAGCCAAAAAGTCACTTGTACCGTAATGCCTTCCTTGAGTCTCTGACTTGTTTTCCTTATTACATATTTTCATAGCACCCAGTGTTTTTCTTCCATGGCAATTTCCTCAGTTATTTAAATGATTTAAATGTGTAGTTGACTGTTTGATGTCAGTCTTCCTGGGCTGTCAGCTGCATGAGGGCAGGGCATCTGAGTTGTTCACACTCTACCAATTCACTTAACACTATACTTTCCACAGAGTAGGTACAAAATAAGTTGACCTTGTGAACCCAAAGAACTGGAAAGGATACAAGTTCAGTTTTAAACCATTTCTTTTAGTTAAAAAAAAAAATCTTTGGGAATGGTCACTAACATCTCCCATACATTGAACATGCATAGAGGCAGGAAAATCATGATGTCAAATTCAAATTACAGTGTTCAATCCTGCCTACGCCTAGGGCAGACCTGGAATGAGGCACTTTGGTGCCACTGTCTACTTCCCCTGTTTCTTTCCTTCCCCAGCACTGTTCTTTCAGTGGAGGCTAGTGGAGTTAAGCCAAAGCTGGAACTAAAAATGCCTCCAAGACAGTAAGAGGAGGAAAGAGCATCTTCTCTGCGATTCCTGGTTACTGCTCTGGCCTCCTGACCCCAAGTCTCCCTCCAACTAAAAAGTCTGAGAAAATACTCAGGAGCTTTTCTACCCTTGCCATGAACTTCACACCACAGCTTGAACAGGAAATGAGTTTCACAAGTGGGTGGGACAAATTGCAATTTGGCATGCACTGTTAACAAACGTGGGCATTTCTTGAACATGTGTCCTAAATAATAAATTACAGTCAGTGCATAGGGAGGAATTTACCCATTATGGTGTGTCAGGTGGTATGATTTATGATTCTTGGCTAAATGAGATATATACTCTTACATACAAAGGAGACACCAATGTGTCAAGGTATTTTTTATCAGATGACAATTTATGAGAATCATAAAAACAACTTAATTCTGTTCCTCCTACTGAACCGAGTCAAAAGTTCTTCAACAAAAAGTTGAAGATACATTACTGAGATTCCTCAAGAAGTGGCTTCTTCTGTCCATTAAACTTGCAGTAACTTATGCCAGGCCCTGTTCTGAAGCCTGGTCCTTACAAGAGAGGCTGCCATAAAACAGGGGCCTTGGGACTTCCCTGGTGGCACAGTGGTTAAGAATATGCCTGCCAATGCAGGGGACACGGGTTCAATCCCTGGCCCAGGAAGATCCCACATGCTGTGGAGCAACTAAGCCCGCAAGCCACAGCTACTGAGCCCACGTGCCGCAACTACTGAAGCCTGCGTGCCTAGAGCCCATGCTCTGCAACAAGAGAAGTCACTGCAATGAGAAGCCCGCCCACTGCAACTAAGAGTAGCCCCCACTCGCCACAACTAGAAAGCCCGGGTGCAGCAATGAAGATCCAGTGCAGCCCAAAAATAAATAAAATTAAAAACAAAAAACACAGGGGCCTTCTGGTAACTTGAGTAGTTATGCCTCTTTAAAAAAAAACCACAATATTGACACCCCAGTCAAGTTCATATTCCTTAACCTGACAATAATCTGATCTCTCCCAACTCGTCCTAGCCTCTTTTTCTTCTTTCTTTTTTGCTCTGCATTGGGTCTTCGTTGCTACGCATGGGCTTTCTCTAGTTGCAACGATCAGGGGCTACTCTTTGTTGCGGAGCACACGCTCTAGGCGTGCAGGCTTCAGTACTTGCAGCACATGGGCTCAGTAGTTGCGGCACGGGGGCCCTATAGTGCAGGCTCAGTAGTTGTGGTGCACAGACTTTGTTGCTCCACGGCATGTGGGATCTTCCCGGACCAGGGATCGAACCCATGTCCCCTGCATGGGCAGGTGGATTCATAACCACTGCGCCATGAGGGAAGCCCCATCTTAGCCTCTTGACCTCATTTCATGCTGATAGTCAGCTGCAGGACTCCAGACTACTCCCTAGGAAGTCCTTCTTTACTACCCCACCCCTAGAGTTGCTTCTCTTCTATGCACCCAGAATATCCTGGACATATGTCTACAAACAGCACTCACCTCATTGTATTTCAAGTATCTAATTTACATGTTTCTCTCTCTTCCTCTAATCAGTAGTCTTCAAAGTGGAATACTGCAGCCATGCAAGGGGAGTGAGTAGCACAGAACAATCCACAGGGAAGAAGCCAGTGAAGATGAAAATATATGTACATTTATTTTTATTTAATTATGCTTATTTTATGTTTTATGATGGATATGTATATATGTAATATATACATATAGGAGTAGGTGCACGTGTAGTACAGGGTACGTGTATTAATATGTCAAAGGTGCATCAGCAATAAGTTTGTACTGATGGCTGCACGTAGACCACAAGTGTGTCCAGAGCAAAGATTGTACTTTATTCATCTTTCAGTGTCTGAGATATGATTTTAAAATAGTGACTGAACTAAAACCACGATCCAAGCCCTCCTCTCTTTCACAGAAGACTCTTAGCAGCAGGGCACGATCAGCTAGAGACAACAGCTCCATCCTTGAGGTCCTAGAGACCTAAAGATTCAAGGCAAATGAGTGAGATCAGAGACAGCACTTTGCAAGAATGCACTTTTTTTTTTTTTTTTTTTTTGCTGTCAGAGATGATTTCCTTCCTTGATGGTAGGACTCCCTTCTATTGAAAGAAGTTGTCACATTAGATGACATTGGGAGGACGTTTATTTTAGGACTCTTGCTTTAGCTTATAAGGCCATAGAATGGCTCCAAAATCTTATTTTCACAGCACATTACAGTTATTTGGCAGAACTGAATCCATTTTTTCTCCTTGAAAAATGTTTTTTCAATAACACTAGCTAATATAATTTTGAGTGACTTCTTTTTACTAAGTTGAATTCTAGCCTTTTGAAAATAGTTTAACTATAAGACACAACCTAAGAATAAAATCTTTTGCTCAGTAAAGAAAAAATAATTCTTCTAATTTGCAGAAAGAAGAAATTTATATGATCATTGAGTGAGAATTACATTTAAAGAAAATAATTTAGATTGCATTTTATAATATGTAAACAAAAGCTTTTATCGTATCTTTTTTTTTTTTGCGGTACGCGGGCCTCTCACTGCTGTGGCCTCTCCCGTTGCGGAGCACAGGCTCCGGACGCGCAGGCTCAGCGGTCATGGCCCACGGGCCCAGCCGCTTTGCGGCATGTGGGATCTTCCCAGACCGGGGCACGAACCCGCGTCCCTTGCATCGACAGGCGGACTCTCAATCACTGTGCCACCTGGGAAGCCCTATCGTATCTTTTTTTGGAAGGAAATATAACAACTTACACTTTAGTATTTCTAATATTGAAAATATAAATGTATTTTTTCTTCTTAAGTAAAAACTGCCTTATTTTATAGCATTATAGAGTCAGGAATTAGTGCTGTCATTTATATGATTTTACATCTCACCATGGCCCTAAATCACAAAGTCGAACTTCTTTTCTCCATTATATCACCCAATCCAATTCACTTAAATGGCTGAAATTTAACTTGCGTTAAATATAAAGCTATACTGATAAATTAAATAACTTCTCCCGAAAGGCAATTTCATTCGTCAGAATGTTATTCCCTAAGACATATGTCATATCTTATTTCAGAAATCACAGCTTTGATTCATTCATTGTTTAAATATATAACACAGAATTTATGTCCTTCTTCTTGACAATTTTTGTTGAGCTGGAATCATTTAAAATGTCAAGAAAGCCCAGTTCTGCAGATGTTATACAGATGTCTATTTCAAATAGTATTACTAACTCACAATAAAAAAAGCATTATCAAGTGATACAAAAATGCAAAGAGTTATGACTATAAATATATAGTAGTATGAGCCATTGGAGCTAAGTTTTCAGAGACCCAATCAGGCATCTTTTTTTATGCGCATGTGATTTTATGCCCACAAACTAATACATATTTGTATCTTTGTGCATGCAACTGGTCACTTGTTTCTTCAGCCTTAGCAGCAAATGGCCAAAGATCTTGGTTTGTGCAAAACTAGCTGTCAATGAGTTTGGGAGTCGGGTGAGGAGACAGTATTTGGGGAGGGGATACACACGCTGTTAGATACTCAAGGATCTGAGGAAAACTGAGCCCTTCAAAGTATTATTAAATAATATCTCATTTTCAGAAACACATTTATGTCCCCAACATACCACCGTCTTATGAAAAAAACATAGTCTCTGAGGACATGAACCCACTGAATAAATCCAGCTTATAAAAATACATTTATTGCGACAACCTGTTTGTGGTTTTCTTCTATAAGTGCTACCAGAGAGACTGCTGAGCCATATTGCATTTTCAACTGTTGATTATGTGCTGACCTAACCTAACGTGATAAAAGGATCAGCACACTGGAGACTCTAAGACCTCGATTTTGGTCCACCCTGTTGTTGGCATGATCCCACTTCTGTCATTTAACATCTTGGGCCTCAGTTATCCTCACTATAAAATAAGAGGATGGAAAAGAGGAGATCCCAGTCCCCTTCCAACTGTATCCACAACCCACAAAATGTCTATGAAAAAAAAAGACTATTTCAGAAGGAGGTTTTCTTGAGGAATTCATCGACAAAGGATAAATGTAAAGGCCGTGTCTAAATCGAATAGTATTAGGAACCAAACAAAGATGTGAAAGATGTGGATTACTGGTGACAAACCCTGTATGCCAGGGCAAAATTAGAATTAGAAAGCAAGATATATTCTGAATGAAAACCGCAGAAGAATTATAAAAGAGAATCGGATGGAGAAACAAACACTTTTGAGAACGGTCTTCATTTTGCCATTCAAACCTCAGCACCGCTCCCAAATGTTCAGTGTTGTATCTTTAAGTATTACTGCTATTCTCTCCATCTACAAACTTGGAAACACCTTTCACCGAGCAGACCTTCTTTTTCTCTCCAGTATATACGGTCTGTCGTGGAGAGCAGTCACTTCTTCAGTCTCACTCCTGTCAGGTCTGTCTCCACGTAAAACCATCCATTCCACCTCTCCGCATCTTATCTATTCACAAATCCCTCTTCACATCTTATCTGCTCCACGGAACCTGCCAGACAGCTCTGACCCCCATGGTGCTGTCTTTATTCTGATGTGCCGTGGCTTGCTTAGGGTGAAGTTGGGTGGGGACGGTAAAGTATATTCATCAGTTTCTAATATAAGGGCACTGTGGCCGATGCGCTACATATTTTTCTTAAAGAGAAGTAAATGTAATCATGAAAAGATTAAGTAATTTGTCCAAGGTAAACAGTGGTTCTCAACCTTGACTGCATATTGGAATCACTTGAAAAACATTAAAAAAAAGACTGATACCTGAGTTCCATATCCAGTGGTTCTGAGGTAATCAGTCTAGGGTACGACCTGGGCATGAGGATTTTAAAAACCTTTCCAGGTGACTTTAATGTACTGAGTTGAGGTCCACAGAGCTACCTGGAAGGAGAGCCCAGGTGTGTGTGTCTCCAAAGCCCAGGCTCTTTGAGTACCACACTGATATTTTTTCTTAAGTATGAATTACCTATTATTAAGCTTTTTACATGTATAAATTGTACCCTTCTCACCTGATTATAATTTTTGAGGTTTCACATTATAATCAACAGCATGGACTCTGGAGCTGACTCTTCAGCTCTGGTCCTGGGTCTACCACCTCCTAGCTGGAATATATTGGACAAGTAACTTAACCTTTCTGAGTCCCAGTTAAGTCATTAGCACAATGTGGGTGATAAGAGGGTGTCTCTGAGTTTAAATAAGTTAATATATTAAAGTGCTCAGAACATCCCTGACATCTGAGAGGTGCTATAACAATGTTAACTATTTCTTTCTTAGTTATTACCTTATTTTAACAACAAGAGTGCCTAATACCTAACAGGGTACATACTTCAACACTGTATTGAATGAAAATCCTCCTAGATGGAGAGTGATATGTATGTAGAGAAATGGAAGGTCATTCACCGGACCTGAAATTGTGGAGATAGTATATTTAATGGGTAGATATTGAATAAGGCAGTTTTCTGGAATTCACATTAAGTTTAAAAATCAAAGCAAAGAAAAAATTGTATGGTAAGAGGAATAAACAAGTCCACATTACTTTTGGACTGTCCAGTAGCTCAGCTCTCTGCTCCTGTTGGCAATCCTCCATTAAAGCAATTCTGCTGTGTGTATTCATCTCTTCCTGGAAGTCATACTCTTCTTGTCTCCTTTCCTTTCTGTTTCCTTCTGTTTCTCCCAGTTTCTCTCTCTTAATATACCCATGCTTTTTTTTTTTTTTGATTGGTGTATAGTTGCTTTACAATGGTGTGTTAGTTTCTGCTGTACAACGAAGTGAATCAGCTATACGTGTACATATATCCCCTCCCTCTTGGACCTCCCACACCCCCTCCATCCCACCCGTCTAGGTCACCACAGAGCACCAAGCTGAGCTCCCTGTGCTATATAGCAGGTTCCCACTAGCTATCTATTTTACACATGGTAGTGTATTTATGTCCATCCCAATCTCCCAATTCATCCCACCCCCCCTTCCCCCCACCATGTCCACACGTCCGTTCTCTAAGAAGTCTGCATCTCTATTCCTGCCCTGCCAATAGGTTCATCTGTACCATTTTTCTAGATTCCACATATTTGCGTTAATATACGATATCTGTTTTTCTCTTTCTGACTTACTTCTAGGTATGACAGACTCTAGGTCCATCCATGTCTCTATGAATGACCCAATTTCATTCCTTTTCATGGCTGTTCTGTGATCAACCAGTAAGAGCTATAAACTAGATCTCTCTCCATATTTTGTTATTTGTAACTATTTCCACACACACAAACCCTCACATACACAATTCTGACATCCCCGAGTAATGAAATTTAAAATGAAGCCTATTAATCCCCTGAAAGTAGAAATTCTTCCTGCTAAAATTAGTGTCGCATCAGATACTTTTGTTAGCAGAACCATAAATCAAAGCCAGAGTGGATAAACTTGTTTAAAACTTTCCTTTCTAACTCAAAAACTATCGGGGAATATTTAGCTCCTCAATATATTTTTCAAAACAAAGGTTTTTCTTTTCTTTATTTATTTATTTGGCTGTGTTGGGTCTTCGTTGCTGCGTGTGGCAAGCGGGGGCTACTCTTCGTTGCGGTGCGCGGGCTTCTCATTATGGTGGCTTCTCTTCTTGCGAAGCACGTGTTCAAGGCGCTCAGGCTTCAGTAGTTGTTGCACGTGGGCTCAGTAGTTGTGGCTGTGAGCTCTAGAGTGCAGGGTCAGTAGTTGTGGCACACAGGCTTCGTTGCTCCGCGGCATGTGGAATTTTCCTGGACCAGGGCTTGAACCCGTGTCCCCTGCGTTGGCAGGTGGATTCTTAACCACTGCGCCACCAGGGAAGTCCCATAGCTCCTCGATATTTTGAAGAGAAGCATGAAGCAGTAACATAAGCAAGACCTTTTGGGTGGAACAGATGATTGTTGAAGACATAAAGGTATTCTCCACAAAGGGCACAAATAACTGCTCCATGTTTAACATGCTGGTTCACACTCCGTTCCTGAAAAGATAAACAAGGAAAAAACAAAAATCAAAAGTCATTTCAGGGCTTCCCTGGTGGCGCAGTGGTTGAGAGTCCACCTGCCGATGCAGGGGACACGGGTTCGTGCCCCGGTCCGGGAAGATCCCACATGCCGCGGAGCGGCTGGGCCCGTGAGCCATGGCCGCTGAGCCTGCGCGTCCGGAGCCTGTGCTCCGCAGCGGGAGAGGCCACAACAGTGAGAGGCCTGCGTACTGCAAAAAAAAAAAAAAAAAGTCATTTCATGATATTTTTCTAATAAATTATTAATGTGTCCACTCACACTAAAAGCTGCAGTGTTTTGAATGCATGTTACTTTATCGGTAAAATAAGAAAGATCTTAAATGCAGCTTTTTGACAATATTCATTTATCTTATAAACATTTACTAGAGCTTGTGCCCTACTTTGTGCCTGAAATCAGCTGCTAACAAAGGTGAATATGATGTGGTAACTGTGCTGAGTCCTTTAAGTACATTATCCCATTAAATCCTCATACCAATCATGTGAGAACAGTACACACCTCATCTAACAGATGAAAAAATTAAGGTGACAGAGCTAGAAGGAGGTGAAGAGATTCACAGCAAAAAGGCCACCGATCAAATTAAGGAGCGATCACTATTCTTCAAAACAATAAATTATCAGAATATTAAAGTAATTGTCTTATCGTATCTTGAATCTCTGGAGAGCAGAGAATGTAACTATTATTGGATTGGTAACCTAAGCATGTGTTAGGCTAGGAAATATGTGTGGCCAACCACCTCAGTATCAGTGGTTCCCTATATACTTTGGTCCTATTAAGTGCCTCGTGTACTGTTTGAAAATAAATAATAATTGAGTAGTACCCAATCACTTTAATTTTTTTTTAAGTATGTGTTTTTACGGAACAGAATTCATACTTGACTTCAGCATGAACTGTGTTATTTCAAAACATTACTACTTTAGGGTTTCCCTGGTGGCGCAGTGGTTGAGAGCCCCCCTACCGATGCAGGGGACACAGGTTCGTGTCCCGGTCCGGGAAGATCTCACATGCCACAGAGCGGCTGGGCCCGTGAGCCATGGCCGCTGAGCCTGTGCATCCGGAGCCTGTGCTCCTTAGCGGGAGAGGCCACAACGGTGAGAGGCCCGCGTATCACAAAAAAAAAAAAAAAAAAATTACTACTTGAGATTCTGTTTGGTCGGCAGGAGGCCATGCACTGCTCCACTGGGTTTATGTAAGAGTGGTCTGCTCTGTGATTTCTGTAATGGTGTGCCATTGCTGAATTCTAGACTTACTTGCAAACTGTAATTTCACCCATAGAAACTGAACCAAAGAAGCTTTGCTGTCTCTTCCAGGCCAGTGGATCGTGCCTTGCCTTAGCTGTTCAGACAACAGGACCTGTGACTGGAGAGAAATCACTTGGCAGCCTCACAACTGTCACTATGGTGTCCTAACTAAGCCTCAGCTCCAGCAGTGCCTGGGAGGAAGGAAGGTAGGCTCTGGATCAGTGGGGGAGACCTTTCATTTACACCACCCACAGCACCAAAACTGTACTTACTAGACCAATTCCTTCTCCCTCACTCTGCAGAGGACAGCTAACTGAACGCAGTTTGGCTTTTTGAATGAATGCATTATCATAGAAGAGCCTGAACAATTTTTGTTCACAATGCTCAGTTATTTCCAAATAAGTCTACTTGACAGACTGAGGCTCTAAAAATCATGTCCTGTGCTGACCCAGTTCCATGCTGGGCCAGGGTTTTCTCAGCCCACATGGGTAAGAGCTGGCCATGTCAACTGACAGTTGGCGATTCAGAGCATCTGGCCTTGCCAACTGCAGCTCTCGCAAGGCACTGCAGTTAAAACAGCCATCTGTGGCTGGCACAGGCGGTAGAATGTTCCTGCATGTAAGACTTCTGCTCCAGCTTACCCCGTGCATAGCATGGTTTTTACACACTAACCTTCCTGATCTTCTCTCACGTTCCCGGGCAGGTCTCGCATGGACCTCGCTAGGCTGCTTTTCCTTTAGTGTGGCTTCTAAGCTGATTTCTTGGACGTGCAGTGTCTCCTTGCTAGGCGTGCTCTGACTAGGTAGATTCCAGCAGAGCTCTCGGACGTGCGAACTGGGCACATAGACTGAGATGCTTGACTAACATGAAGTAAGTAATCCTTCTGCAGACTTTCAAAGTACCTTTCATTAGATGGACATTTCCTTACAAACTGTTTGCAAGCTCTCAAGCACGGGCAAGACTGATTTCAAAACCTGATTGTTTTAAGAAGCTCTATGATTCATAAAGTGCAGTGGAGTAAATATATGTCCGTTTTTCAGATTAGGCCTATGTTCAGATTTTCTACCAGCAAATGGTTTAAAGAAGAATGACAGGTGGGAGAAGCAAGGCAGGGGAATGGACCTCTTCTTCATGGAGATTCTAATATAAATGCCCCAAAGTTCGTGACTGAGAGGATATCTAAAGATAAAGCAGCAGTATTAGTTAGTTTCAAAAAAGGGAAGGGAAGAAAAGAAATGTCAGAAACTTCTGTTGCTGCATTATTAAGTGAGCATTGATTCTGTGCAAAGAACCGTGCTACTGCCTTGTGCACACCTTAAATGCTATCAGACTTTGAGCTTTAGGAGGGCAGCCAGTGTGTTTGATTCGCTACCATAATCTTGCTTGGCACAGCGTTCGTAACATAATAGTCACTTAATAAATATTTGTTGAGTAAATGAATAAGTTAAAATTTTATTTATTCCTATTCACAAGTCTGTAAGGTAGATATTTTTAGATCCGTTTTCTACTTAAGAATGTTAAAGTTCAGAGAGATTGAGTAATTCACCTGTGATCCCACATGTATGTAAGTGGCCACTACTCAGGCAGTTTGAACCACCAATTTGGACAACCCAACCTCCATATCCTAGAAATGTAGGACTGGAAACAATGAAAATAGTCCTTGTCATAAGTCAGACTTCTCCAAACTCTTTCAGAATCTCGTTCTGACCTCAGGAAGATTCCGAGATGTCATCGTCTATTAACCTGAAAGTCAGTAGATGTTCAAGTTCGTCACTAAAGTCCATGGCTTTGGACAGGACACATTGTTTCTCAGGCTCATTTTCTTCATCTGTAAAAGAAGAATAAGTCTATATGGTCTAATCCCATGCTGTAGATTAATCAACTTTGTAGAAAGCTAAATGCCTTCCCTGTCAGTCTTAAAATACCATAGCCTGAGTGACTTAAACAGATATTTATTTCTCAAAAGTTCTGGAGGCTGAGAAGTCCAAGATCAGGGTGCCAGCACAGTTGGGTTCTGGTGAGAGGCCGCTTCCTGGCTTCTGTTGGCTGCCTTTTTGCTGTGTCCTCATAAGGTAGAGAGACAGAGACAGAGAGACCGCTAATGTCTTCCTCTTCTTATAAAGACACTAATCCCATTATGGGGCCAACACCCTCATGACCTCATCTAGACCTGATTACCTTCTAAAGCTCCACCTCCCAATACCATCACATGGTGGGCGGGTGTGGAGGGGGGAAATTAGGGTTTCAACATGTGAATTTCCGGAGGACACAAACACGAAGTCCACAATACCGTCTTTGTTCATTTCAATTATTCGCAACTCTACAAAGTAATGATAAGAAAAAGGGAAGATCTCTTCTTCCTACGCGTTAGAGAGAGATGATGTTACAGAGTCTGAAAATAAAGGCCTGTGTTCAGATCAGGCGATCCCCGCAGAGACCAACCAGCTGGCTGCTAGGAAGTGAGGGCTTGTCTTAGGGATTCTTTGGGTCCAGAAGCGTCCTTCAGAATCGCAAGCTCAGAAACTCAAGTTTGCCAGTATACTGGCAGTGGTCCTACAGAGTCTGCTGCGTTTACCAGGATGCCAGTTTACTTTATACCCAGCAGGGAAGCACTGTACATTTTTAGCAGAGCAGCGGCACAACCAGAATTAGAAAAACCATCCTGCAATAGTATGGAGACTGCCTACGGCAGGAAGAAATGGGCATGGTGCTGGGGGGGCAGAGACTGTTTAATGGAAAAATTCTATCGCGCCACACTGAGGAAGCCACGAAAGTGGCAAGAATACGTATAGAATAATCTCATCAATGCAAAACCTAATGCAGACACGCTTACACACACGGAATATTTCTGGAAGTAACAAGCCCTTAAGAATGATTACATAAGTTGGACTTCCCCGGTGGCACAGTGGTTAAGAATCCGCCTGCCAATGCAGGGGACGCGGGTTCAATCCCTGGTCCGGGAAGATCCCACATGCCACGGAGCAACTAAGCCCGTGCGCCACAACTGCTGAGCCTGCACACCAGAGCCCATGAGCCACAACTACTGAGCCCGTGCGCCTAGAGCCCGTGCTCCGCAACAAGAGAAGCCACCACAGTGAGAAGCCCGTGCACCACGATGAAGAGTAGCCCTCGCTCACCACAACTAGAGAAAGCCTAAGGGCAGCAATGAAGACCCAACACAGCCAAAATTAATTAATTAATTAATTAATTATTTTGAAAAAGATTGATTACGTAAGTGGAGGGGAGTAGGGGAGGAGTGGGATGGTGACAGGATTGGCCATATATTCTGCCAGGCCCAGGGCAAAACGGAAGTGCAGGACCCTGTGTTCAATAATTATTAAGAATTTTGAGAAGGCAAAAGCAGAGCAATAAACCAAGCACAGGATCCTTTTACACACAGACCCTGTGTGAATGCCAAGAACATATGGCTGTGAAGCCAATTCAGGTAGTAAATTATGGTTGGCAAGGTGTGAAGAAGTCTTTTTAAATACAGATTTCCCCCGCTATCCAAAAGTAGAGCGCTCCTATGAAGCCTTTCGTAAATCGAAATGGAGGACAGTGAAGAGTATCCCCGATTTTCAGAAAGTTCAATTGCCAACCATTTGCTTTTCTGAAAGACCTATATTAGTACCTATGTTTGCTAACCAAAAGAAATCCGAAGAGGATTTTCCCTTTTAGGAAAAATGCCTGTCTTAAATGTAGGTCTTTCAGAAAAACGAAGTGGCATAAGTTGAACTTTCGGAAAGCAGGGGATACGTGTATGTGTGTTACCTTTATGTTTACAATGTGTGAGCACCTTTTTAAAGCCAAAAATCTATATTTTGAAAAGTTATATAAATCAGAACTTGGGCAGAGGCCGTGGAAATGCAAAGAAGGGAAAAACTGAGAAAGACATTTTATATTCTGAATCACAGGACTTGGTAATGTGCAGACAGGTTTATACCCTCACGTACCACACAGCACAGAGATAATTGTGTAAACATTCACGATTACAACTATGAAATCGCACTTATTTTAAGAAAGCTTCACTTATGAATAGGAGTTGGTTAGCAGAAGGTTTTCCCTATACATCTATTTCTCATTCTCCTGGAGAAAAATATAAACATACAAAGTGATGGTGAAACTCTTATATTTCATTACTGAAGCAAGGGAGTTCTCATCCTACCCAGAACTTTTTATAATCACCATTCTTTTTCAAAGACAAATACATGTTAAAGCATATCCGTTACAAAAATTGAGAAACAAGTAACACAAATATTTTGTTTTATAAACACCTGACTCTTTTGGGGGGTGAGGTGCAGGTAAGGGACTCTTTTTGCCATGTCAAACATTCAAGAAAAGAGGCATATTATTTGGGTGATATCATCCAGAAATTCACTTCACAAATGCTAAAGGACAGCAGTTTCAGACTGGCACTCGGGAATGAAGTGACTCTTTTATTCATGGAAGGAATCAGAGTAACTCTGCTGCCCCACATCAGAAACCTTGCAATCTCAGTTATCCCTAACATGTTCTCACAGAGTCGAATCCAGCTGACCACTTTAACACAATTAAGCCCAGAACACTTTTTCAACCTTTGGGATGTCACCTTGTTATTCATTCATCTAGTTCTGTTGAGCTAAGAATCTGTTCTACGTGTGCACACCACGATCCTCCAAGGTGCCAAATGTCTAGTGGAAGAAGACAAATGAGAGAAGTGATCGTTACAAAATCGCGTGATCATTGCAAAGGTTGGGAGAAGCCCAGAGGCTGGCATCTGACCTGGACTGGGAAGGTCTGCAAAAGTTGCCAAAAGAGAAAGTACCTGAGCAGAGTGGTGTTGGTAGTTATAGGCAATCTACCAATCACATGACTTTGAAATAGTTTAATTGAACGAGAAAAAAATAAAGATCTTCATTTTTTCTCAGAAGAACCTATGGTGAGAGTTGTATCACTCAAGCTTAGTGCCTTTTTTGAATTTTCTCTTACTGGAGGGAACGGAGAATGGAGGGAACAGACAATGGGCAGGAACCTAGCAGGCAAGGAGTGCACTGGAGGTGATGCTGAGTTACTCATTTTCTGTGTGGTCCAGTTTATGCCTCTTGGATTGTGTAAAAGTGGGGACATACCTAGACATGCAATTTCTAATGGTATAGTACCCTTACTCATCTGAAAACTTTCAATTAATATGGAAAACTCAGACTTTTTACCGTGAGAAGCCAAAAATGTCACTGTTCCCGTGTACAGTAGTGCAGATATGTTGTGCTACAAAAAAAAACAGAAGTTTATTTTAAATCCTAATCAAGGCAACCTTTAAGGGAGTACATTAAACTGAGTTATCTTTCTCAAAAGAATCCAATTAAAAGGCCACAGAATTTACTGGGTCCGTGAGAAGTATTGGAAAGTTAGGCCTTCAACCGGTGTTCTGCTTTCTTTAGAATCTCCAGTAGTCATTTCTCTCAGTTGAATTTCCTTGTGTTGTTATTATGATCTTCTACATCTTTTTACCACTGCTTTCCAGTGATGAATGGAAGGCTGTACTCGGAAATGGAGGCCCACCGGTGGGGAAGAAACAAAACACAGATCAGTTGGGATTTAAAAAGGCGTTCAAGTTTCCTGTAGCTTTGACCAGGAATGTCACTGCACTCAGTGGTGTGTAAGCAAGACCAAACTTTTTATACCTCAGTCATTTGCCTTTACTTCAGTGAATAGGAGGCTGATCTCTGCAGAAAGATGGCACAGGGTTTCTCCTCAGAGCATTTGTATCCCTTTCTATGGCATACTTGTTCGTGTCTGGAGGGCAGGTAAATACGAGACCCCTCTTACTCTAAATCTATCCAAATATGAGTTATTTCATTTGTAAGTTCTTGCAGATATGTATAGCTTTTGTGATGTGCTGTCGTGTTGAATCAAAGCAAAATTCATTGAAAAAGAACAAACTGTGTGTTCAGTTATACTCTTGACATATGTCTCTAAATAGATACACACCTCTTACTTAATAAACTTTGGTTGGAACATTTAGAAAAATTTATCAGAGCATAACTTTGTAATCACAGTGCAAAATACATAGGAAATAGTTTAGAAGTAGGGTAATGAAATTTACAACTGAAAGAACTTAGGAGGTTGACCAAAACTGAATGAAACGAGCTTTTATTTTGTTTGTCAGAAACATAGTTCAACTGACAAACTCAGTATTTTATTACTCAGTAATAAAATATCTGAGAGAAGAGTGCAATTAAGAAAGGAAAATATAAAAAGGCAATATTTACTGAAAGTATTTAAACTCAGCTGTTAAAACAGGAAATGTAACTTGCAGTTTTAAGCTATGTTTGCAAGTTAAGTACTGTCTTGGATTTAAAGGTGTTTACATATTTGAAGTACGCCCAATTTAAAATAATATGTTCTGACTAATACGTGAATTCCATTATGGTTACACAATTCATTGTTGCTTGTCAGTTTCAATAAAAAAGGGTGAACAGAAGAAAAGGAGTGTACCTGACTCTCACCAGGGAAGGATGGCTTACACATAATGCCCACAGTCCAGAGAGAAGAGCAAAATAGATACATACTTTTGTTCCAAGCAGTTAGAAGATCTGTGTCTAGGTGATATTGTTCAGTTGTTTGTTTTTCTTTTCTGCCAAATTTCATGTGTTTTAGAGTGACTTGCCTACATGTCAGTTTTCATCTGTTCTTGACTCCAAAGAGCAATTTGTTTGGTCCTCTATAGCCAATTTAATCAAATGCATCATTGAAAAAACATTCGTTGCAATCATATTACATTTTACAGAGAGACGCTTTGATGAGCTAGATTTTCATCATGCCCTAAATATCACTAGCCATCTGATCAGTCTCAGCTTCATATTAGAGCTGAATCACCCTATGCCTCACTTAGAATGGGAAGTTATTTTATGAGAGCAGTGGTGCTCAATCATGGGGCTCATTGGAATCACTGTGGAGCTTTCTAAACGTATGGGCTATGCTTGGCCCTGGACTAGATGGAATGAATAGGACTCCTCCTCACTTTCGTTTCCTTTATTTACCAAGATGAGAGCTCTCCAGTAAGCAGGCATTGCCTAGATTAATGGACAAGAAGCTCCTGTGTAACTTCCCGTCTTGGAAGCTTCCAGTGGGTTCCTATTTGCTGGCTGAGACCTGTGTTGGCATCTCCATGTACTTTGTTGTTCTGAAGAAATATCCCCATCTCTGTGAATATTGAAGATAGAACCTATGCAAGAGGAAAGAAAGGAAGAAAGAAAATTATTTTAAATCAAGGTGGTTTTTTTTCCCCTGTCTATTGCTTCTACATATACCCAGTTCTTTCCTAGCTTCAACAGATCAGAAGAATCTGAGAAGCTAACAAACTACCTTTATATTGACTCAACACAGACAGCCCCCATTGCTTCTCTTCATTTCTTTATAACTTGCTTTGCTAACTATGTCCTTGTTACTTTTGGTGACTTTGGAGACAGGAGGTAACGGAGTAAAATATTTACATGTTAAGTATCGTCATCATTAGTTCCCTTTATTCATGATGAGATAAAGTGGGATGAAAATTGTTTTATCGTATATTTCAATCAAAAATTCCCAGGGCTTCCCTGGTGGCGCAGTGGTTGAGAGTCCTCCTGCCAATGCAGGGGACACGGGTTCGTGCCCCGGTCCAGGAGGATCCCAGGCGCCGCGGAGCAGCTGGGCCCGTGAGCCATGGCCGCTGGGCCTGTGCGTCCGGAGCCTGTGCTCCGCAACGCGAGAGGCCACAGCAGTGAGAGACCCGGGTACCGCAAAAGAAAAAAAAAAAAAAAAAACCCGAAGTTTTTGTTGTATTTTCACTAATAAATGATATTTCTTGCTCTTATTTGTCCCAAGGAATCAATATCTCTAAGAACAGAAGTGCTCTTATGCATTATGTAGATTATAAATTTAGGCTTTCATATGCTTCACACTTTTACTAATTCACAGGTAGAAAATCTGAATTTAGGTGTTTTTATTTCCCCAGAAAGACTTAGCATGTAGGAGAATGTGGTAAAGACTAGGGACGTGTTCATCAAACTCATTTCTTCTTCTTCCTGGCACAAAGCTTGACTACATTTCTCAGTCTCCCTTGAGATCAGGTGCATGACCACATGACTGAGTTCCAACCAATGGGATGTGAGCAGCAGTGACGTGCCCAGCTCCCAGGATGGGCCCGTAGGAAACCTGGCAGCTCTTTACTCCTTCCCCCAGCTGGATAACAATGCCCAGTGAGGTCTCGGATTTGAGGAAGGCACAGTCTAACCATCCTGGGACCCTGAATGACCTCCCGGCCCCAACCCGCCCCCATACCCCTGCCTGGAACCACCTGGACTGTTTTCCTGAAGGAGAAGTAAACATCCATTGTATTTAGGCCATTATACATTTGGGGGCTCTGTTTGTTAATAGCACTTAGCCTGTGTCACCTAATACAGGCACTATATAATGTTGAGAAATTAGAAATGAAAACAAAGACAGTTTCATGGTTTTTAAGAAGACTCTTTTAAAGTAAGCCCAAGCTTTAATAGAGCCTAAGAACAGGATGTGCTTCTAGGTCCTATGGTCCATGATGGTGTGAAAAATAGTAGAAAAAACACCAGGCCCTATATACTTTTCAGTGACACCTTGCATGCCAAGTTTTGGGAATAAAACAGATGCAGAACACTTCTAAACACATCTTTGTCTCCCGCTGAGGAGCTGAGATCCAGCCTCTAGTGACACATCGAGACACAGATGTCTCTGCTCCTCTCCAGAGCCCACCTCGGTAGAGGCAGCCTCCCTTCATAGCACAGGACCAGAGAGAGACGCTACATAGCAAAAAGCCATTCAGTCTGTAGAATAAAGCTGCTACTGGAATTCAAAATACGATTAGTGTTATTCCTGTGACAAGTTTATTGAACCAATGTTTGATCTTGATTCTCTTAGGCCATTGTTCTACAGTCATCAAGACAGTATGGTACTGGCACAAAAACAGAAGTATAGATCCATGGTACAGGATAGAAAGCCCAGAGATAAACCCACGCACACATGGTCATCTAATTTATAACAAAGGAGGCAAGGATATACAATGGAGAAAAGACAGCCTCTTTAATAAGTGGTGCTGGGAAAACTGGACAGCTACATGTAAAAGAACGAAATTAGAACACTTCCTAACACCATACACAAAAATAAACTCAAAATACATTAAAGACCTAAATGTAAGACAGGACACTATAAAGCTCTTAGATGAAAACAGGAAAAACACGCCTTGACGTAAACCACAGCAAGATCTTTTTTGACCCGCCTCCTAGGGTAATGAAAATAAAAACAAAGATGAGCAAATAAGACCTAATGAAACTTAAAAGCTTTTGCACAGCAAAGGAAACCATAAACAAGACGAAAAGACAACCCTCAGAATGTGAGAAAATATCTGCAAACAAAGCAACTGACAAAAGATTAATCTCCAAACTATACAAACAACTAATGGAGCTCAATATCAAAAAAAACAAACAACCCAATTAAAAAATGGGTGGAAGATCTAAACAGACATTTCACCAAAGAAAGCATACAGATGGCCAAGAGGCACATGAAAAGATATCACTAATTATTAGAGAAATGAAAATCAAAACTACAATGAGGTATCACCTCACACCAGTCAGAATGGCCATCATCAAAAAATCTGCAAGCAATAAATGCTGGACAGGGTGTAGAGAAAAGGGAACCCTTTTGCACTGTTGGTGGGAATGTAAATTGATACAGTCACTATGGAGAACAGTATGGAGGTTCCTTAAAAAACTAAAAATAGAACTACCATATGACCCAGCAATCCCACTACTGGGCATATACCCTGAGAAAACCATAATTCAAAAGGACATGTACCCCAATGTTCATTGCAACACTATTTACAATAGCCAGGAAGTGGAAACAGCCTAAATGTCCAACGACAGATGAATGGATAAAGCAGATGTGGTACATATATACAATGGAATATTACTCAGCCATAAAGAGAAACGAAATTGGGTCACTTGTAGAGATGTGGATGGACCTAGAGACTGTCATACAGAGTAGAGTAAGAGAAAAACAAATAATGTATATTAACACATATATGTGGAATCTAGAAAAATGATGCAGATGAACCTATTTGCAGGGCAGGAATAGAGACATAGATGTAGAGAACGGACCTGTGGACACAGGGTTGGGGGTGGTTGGGGGGGGTGGGGCGAATTGGGAGATAAGGATTGACATATGTACACTACCATGTGTAAAACAGATAGCTAGTGGGAAGCAGCCGCATAGCACAGGAAGCTCAGCTCGGTGCTCTGTGACGACCTAGATGGGTGGGATGGGAGGGTGGTGAGAGGGAGGTCTGATAGGGAGGGGATATACATATACATATAGCTGATTCACTTCATTGTACAGCAGAAACTAACACAACATTGTAAAGCAATTAGAGTCCAATAAAAAAAAAAACACTGGAATTTCAAAATTTAAAAAAAGTAGAAATAAAGTTTATTTAAGCTGATTATTTTTACATGAATTTTCAAAATGCTTTTAAACAAATGGATTTACTGTTATTGTTGCCACTGTTGCTGCTTTTGTTTTTTTAATTAATCTAAAAAGCCAATATCTGTTCATTTAGAAAATACAAATGAGCGAAAAGAATAAACTGTCATAATATCATCACTTCAGAATAACCCGGGTCAGGCTTCCCTGTGGCGCAGTGGTTAAGAATCTGACTGCCAATGGAGGGAACACGGGTTCGAGCCCTGGTCTGGGAAGATCCCATATGCCACAGAGCAACTAAGCCCGTGTGCCACGGCTACTGAGCCTGCGCTCTAGAGCTCGCGAGGCACAACTACTGAAGCCCATGTGCCACAACTACTGAAGCCCACACACCTAGAGCCCGTGCTCCTCAACAAGAGAAACCACTGCAATGAGAAACCTGCGCACCGCAATGAAGAGTAGCCCCTACTCGCTGCAACTAGAGAAAGCCCGCCCGCAGCAACGAAGACCCAACGCAGCCAAAATTAAATAAATTAAATAATAATTTTTTTTAAATCAGGGTTTTTTCTATGCATCCATATGCTTTACTTTTACAAAAATGCAACAATTATTTATATTCTGATTATAATCATCTTTTTATGAACGTTAACTAAAATGTTCCCATCACAATATATCCATATTACAATATCATTGTTAAAAGATTAAAAGAATTCAAGTGTATGATTATAACTTAATATAATCAATCTGATAGACATTTATGTTGCTTCCAGTTTATTTTGCTTTTAAATGTATTTTCATGGGCATCCATGAAATTTCCTAGAAGTAGAAAACTGCTGATTTATATACACAGCATCAAAGTTTCCAGTCATCCATTTAACAAATGAGGACTGACTTTTACACCAGGCAGTATTCTGGACACTTGGAATTCAACAGTTTAAAAAAAAAAAAGGAAGAAAGCATCTCTCCCTTGTGGTTCTTACATAGTAGTATATGAGAGGGTTCATTTCCCTGAACTCATGATATCATTGGACCTTTAAAAACCTTTTTAAATCTTTATTAAAATAGTTATTTTAATGTTTTACTGCTAATATTGATTATTTTTATAATTGCTTACTGGTTACTTGGTTTTTTTTTCTTTGATTGCATCTGCCAGCCAACACCTGTGCATACTAGTATAGGGCAATAATCTTCACAGGAAAGGAGAATTATTTACAAAATGTGTGGCTAGTTGTAAATATTTGTTTTGGTAATTTAGACCTTTTAAAGTAGAAGTAGACCTTGAAAACAAATAATCTGCAAATTTCCTTTTAAAAATTCACCAAGTCAAATGATCTAAAAGATATAAAGGCTGAATGTGAATCATGTGGCTGAAGAGAACCACTTCTCTTCTGGGTATTATTTTTTAATTGCGTGCACTTAAAAAAGCTGATATCTTGAAGTTAGAAATCTTTTAGTTAGGAATACCGATTAACCTCTTCCAAAAACTGCTTTACCTACAGAACCAGCAATTTAAAATTCACAAGTACATTTTCACTTTAGTTATAATTTATCGTTTCTGTCTTTCATGACTAGAAAGGCACGGGGCTAAAATAATTCTCCAGGACCTCGTCTTCCCAGAGCTGTGTCTGCTGGGCTTGAAAAATGCTATCTAGATATTTGCAGTTTAGAAGAACCTGTTTTGCAGATGGTGGTGGTGATACTTCCTTCTCCCATCCCTGTAGCTCTTGTTAGTCACTGATCAGCAGTGGAGACAGACGTGAGGAACCTTTCAGAGATCCTTGGTTTGCTCAGGGTGGCGATCTCTCTCCCGGCTCTTGATTCAGAGTCTCCGTTTCACCAGCAACCCTACTAGCCCTGCTGAGAGTCTGTAACAGGGTGGATAGGACAGGAGAGAGGCTGCTGTGATTTAGACGCTTCCTATCTTTACTGACATTTTCTCTGAAATAGCTAACAAATTTTAAAGCGCCTAGCAGTGCACTGCAGGACACACTAGAAGCATTCCAAAACACTTCTTGCTTTCCTGTGCTTTAATGCTGGTTCCCATTTGTTGTGTGCTGTGTGCCAGGAATAAGATAAGTATTTAAAAGCTCATTAAAGTCCTTTACAGTGGTGCTGTTATTTTCCCCAATACACACATAAGGAAATGAACCCATGAAGAGGTCACATAATTTGTCTAAGATCATCTGGTTAATAAATAACAGTAGCTAAGAATTCTGAAACACAACTTCTTTTTGCCCCTGTCATGCACTGGTGGGCTGCATCTTCGTACAACCCCACAGAAAAAAATGGAAATCTAGACATTTTTTTTTCTCTCAGTAACAGGCAGCTCGTTGGATTTTCTTCAACCTCTGTAGTTCTCTCTGTAGCCCACAATACAGACACCCAGTGATCTTACCGGCTGCCCAGAGAGACACTAGGAGGGATTGCGTCTTGATACTGAAATGAAAAGACCCCATAAGAAAAATCTGTAGTGGAAATTTAGCTTAACAACCGGATTTCCAAGGTCCTTTACTGGTATTAAAAGCTGAATTGGGTTTCTACCCAACCAAATTCATATGTTGAAGTCCTAATTCCCAGTCCTAATAACCTCAGAATGTGGCTGTTTTGGAGACAGAACCTTTAAAGAGATGATTAAGTTAAAACAAGGCAGGGCTTCCCTGGTGGCACAGTGGTTGAGAGTCCGCTTGCCGATGCAGGGGACACGGGTTCGTGCCCTGGTCCGGGAGGATCCCACATGCCGCGGAGCGGCTGGGCCCGTGAGCCATGGCTGCTGAGCCTGTGGGTCCGGAGCCTGCGCTCCACAACGGGAGAGGCCACAACAGTGAGAGGCCCACTTACCGCAAAAAAAAAAAAAACAACAAGGCCATTAGGGTGGGCCCTAATCCAATATGACAGGTGTCCTTATAAGTAGAGGAGATTAAGACACAGACATACACAGAAGAAAGACCATATGTAGACACAGAGAAGATGGCCATCTACAAGTCAAGCAGAGATGCCCTCAGAAGAAACCAACCATGCAAATACGTTGATCTTGGACTTCTAGCCAAGAATCATGAGAAAATAAATTTCTGTTGTTTAAGCTACCCAGTCTGTGGTACTTTGTTATGGCAGCCCTAGCAAACTATTACAAATGGAGTTGGATAATTACTAGTCTCTGAAATGAAGAGCTTTCCTGATAATTCAAAGTTTCCCTTTTAAAAAATCAGAAATCTGGGCCAGAAAAAAACAAATAATTATAGGTCAAATCCAGTAGGAAGAATTTCAAGTGATTTCACAAAGTATTTTTCTCATACTGGGATTTTATTGCCCCAAATGGAACTTGACCGAGAGACTCGGTGACTGGGGCCTTGACATCTTACATCATACAGTTGAGTTTGGCTATGCTTATGGTAACAGTGTTTGATGGGAAGCAAATTCTGAAGGAGAATGCCTTCTGGGTTTCTTCACACAGCTACTTGAGTACCCTTACTGTGGAAAAAGTAAACCTTTGCCGTCTCACTGTGGATGGGCGAACACACTAGTGCCTGAGAAGTGATGCAGTGACTGCTCTTAAAATCAGAAGTGAATATGTACATGACTAATGCAAAGGGAAATCTCAACAGAAAGAGAAAAAAACTGAAGTACAAATTAAACCTTCTCCAAAGACATTAAAAGGAATTGTCTCTCATAGAAGTCCCTTTGACGTTCAGTTCACTAAATACTTTTTAAATGCATGCATAGAACTATGGGGGAAATTAGAATGTAGAAATTAACCTTGACTCTGACCTCAAATCCTTCTTGATATGATATGAGAAAAAAGATACAGAGACAAATAGCCATAATTTCATGTAGTCTTTGATAAAATCAGTAATGGAAATAAAAATTATAATGAAATCACGGAGATCAGAGAAGGTTGCTTTCGCTGGGGCATTGGACAAGACCGGCTGAGAGAGCCGTTTATGGCGAGTCTGGAGACTTGTAGCATTTGCACAGGTGGGGTTGCAGAGAGAGGGGCTTTCTAGGCAGACGGGTTAGCACAAGGAAAAACAGATGTTGCTGAGTGCAAATCATGTTCAGTGAAAAAGTAGGAATCTGACCTGCTTACTTTAGGAGAAGTGTTGAGAGCATGGGGCCATCGACCCTGCACTTGGAGATAAAGGACTTGGATTTGAGTCCTGTGTTCCCCATTTACTAGATTTATAACCTCAGTCTCCCTGAGCCTCAAGTCCCTCATCTGTGAAACAGAGAATGATTCACACCCCACGATTATGAAGATTAAAAGTGAGTCCCCTATGTGAAATCTCCACTGAGCAAAAGCCGATATGCAATAAAAACTCAGCAAATGTTAACTGAACCTCAGGAGTTAAGACTTGATTCTGTAGTACGTGGGGAGCCGATAAGGTTTCTGAGTGTGAACGTGAGATGAGACATTTGGAAATTTATCCCAGTATTACTGTGTGGAGAATGAATTAGAGGGCAGCCATCGTGCAAGAAGACCCATTAAGCAAGTGTTAACAATAGCACACCTTTGAGGCAGTCGGAGCCTGAAGCGGGTCTCCGCTGGTGGGGATGGGAAGGAGGTGATGGGTGAGAGGCTTCCAGGGCAAATGGCACTGGGATTTGCATCCTGGAACACAGACTGCTTTTCAGAAAATTAAATTCTCGTCCTGTGGCTCTTTTCTCAAGTAGTAGCTTGACCTCTATCGAGCTAGCTAACCTCTGTGGATTCCCAGATTTCTCATCTATGAAATAAAGAGATTGGAAAATCTCTAAGTATTCTTACAGCACTAGAATACTTCATGCCTATTTGAATCAATGAAATGTGTTAAGCTGATTCGATGAGAAAGTTAAGAGCATAAGCGAGGTGGAGAAATTAAAGGCAGCATAAAGAAAGCAAAAAGCTTTAAACATGAGTTAGTAGGTCAGTAGATGATGTCATTACTAGGAATATGGAAAAGGAAAACGAACGGGTTTGGGGGAGAATATGATTAATGTCATTTCTGACCATTTAAAGGGCGGTCCTTCAATTAGATTTGTGGCTTTGTTTTCATCAAATTATTTATTTTATATTGTCTTCTATATCACATAAGCATCAGATTTGAAAGCAAGATTTTTTAACTTATAGATTCTTTTCATTGGAGATTCAACCAACAGAGGGATAATGTACTATCTGATCGAAAGATTGAATGAAACCTTTCAAGAATGGCAGAAGGTGCATGGCACTAAATTCTATTACAACGTCAATGGTGGGAAGACTTTGATCAGTTATTCCTACTATCCACAGTTCTGGATAAGCCCTTCGTTGAGACCAACATTTGAAAAAGCCCTTGAACATCTCTTGCAAAGGTACAGTGGAACTATTTTGAATGAAACAATACCACAATGGATTGATGTTTTACTAGCTGTCATAATTGTTTGCTGTATATCAAATGCACTGAAAAGTTTAAATACCAAGTAATATGGCTGAAAACGAGTTAGAAATGACAGGGAGGTCCTGTGATCAGGATGCCAGATATGGTTCAGTGAAATGTGAGGCAATGCTGTTAAAATGTTTACCATCTGTTTCAAGGCAACATGTGTTGTTTTTCTTTCAGATCACATCCCCTGGAGAATACCAGCCAGACTGTATTAGTCGTTGGTGGTGTTCAATGGCTTAATTCCAATCACCTGCAAATTATTCACAAGGTTTTAAAGAGGTACATTTCTGCAATAATAATTGCCATTACTGTTCTAAGTTAAAAAAAAAAAAAAAAGTTACTCGATGTGGCAGAATTTTATCAAGATTTTATATAAAGGGCAACTTGTAATTTAGAATCCAGTACTTAAAGTCTAGTTTAAAATGTTTCAAAATACTTTTATATCCAATCACAAGATGGCTCTTCAGTATGCAAGTTTACATTTACTACAAATCAAAACATGCCCACTGACACATAAAACTCAATCCACGAAAAAGAAAACAACACTAATATATATTAAACCTATAAAATGAGAATTTAGTCCTATATGCCAATTATCACATTCTAAAGGAATTCCACTCTGCTTATGTATACACGGACATCCAGAAATGTAATCAAAGTTCATGGCTTGTGTTCTGATTATTTCACAGGGAAAATTTACTCAATATCCTTGTGATCATCAAAACTCTGGGAATTGGATTTCATCTGCCGGTGGATGGAGTACACTTCCTAACGCAGGTAAGCCCATTTTCACCAGGCTATGTGAACTTCAAGTTTCCTATAAGGATCCTTGCTGGTGTCTGAAAAAGGACCCAAAAGGCACTACATAATATTAAGCAACCTTCATGAAATTCAAAGGAGATGATATACTTAAGGATTATGATTATAAATCAGGTATAATTATTCCTGGAAATAAGGGGACTACAGCCCATAAATACGTCATAAATAATGCTCTGAGTTCATAAAAGAAGAAAGGGGGTACCAGAGTTTGAAAAGATAAAGACTTGAGGGGTAGATGAAATGGATCATGCTTTAAAGTGTCTCCTAACCTCAGTAATGTTTCACACACCGTTAAGGGCTCATGCTGAAACACATGTGAAATTGTCAGCATCAATGAGTATTTAGGAAAAGGGTGTCTTTTTAAGATGATTTCTGACTGATTGCTTTAAAAAATCAGTAGTATTTTTAAAGTAGTATCATTCGTTTTGCCTCTGGTTGGATGTTGGTAAATGAAAGGAGTTAGAGGCCTCTGACCGGTTCTTATAGAAGACAGTAACGAGTTAGTCTCAACACTAAATAGAAGTCTCAGAAAAGAAAGGAAAGGCAACATCTGTAGCTAAGAGAACCAGCTGCCCTTGCTCAGCAAGAAGAGTTCACAGGCAGCCGGGTTTGTGTGCAGTTGCTCAGGGAAGCTCGTGGGGGGGCACTGGGAACTGGGGAGACAGGAGGCTGTCCATTTAATGTGTAAACCGAGTGAGATTTATTTTTGTGTCAATTACGAGCGCTCCTAGCTTTCTCCGACAGGGATTACAGGATCCTCCTCTCCTTTCTCGAAACTTTGCCTGCCTGGCCGCCAGATCTGTGATGCCAAAGCAGGAGAACTGGTAGAAAGTGGCCCAAATAAAACCTCCAAATTCAGCCTCTTGGAGTCAGGAGGGGTTAAGGTCATTTAAAGTGAGTTGAGACAATTAGCATCTGGGGTAGATGAAGGGTTTGAGATGGTCGGGGATTAGGAGAGGGGTCTTTTGATAATCGTCTCTGTGGGTTATGAGTGGAATCTCCTTTCATGTTATTTGGAAGCTGCAGGTCACATTTGTAATTCCTCCTTGAGGACTCTGGTAGCTCCGCTTTGCTTCCGTGACTGTGGCTTCTCGCAGGAACTGGAGTACTTGTGATGCCTACTTCGATTTAGAATGAACTCATCTCTGCCAGCAGTTCTTCGGCACTTACCTTGCGCCAGACACTGTTAACCATCGTGCTTGCCACCAGGGCTTCCATTGTGCTCAACAGTCTTTGCAAAATGGGTGAAAACAAAAGGAGGGAAGAAGAGGAGGGGGAATGATAAAACAAAAGAGAAAAGGACAAGAGCGAGTGGAGGCAGAAAAGAACTCTGAACTTGTCATCAGACACTGGCATTCATCATCCTCATCGTGGCCACTCAAGATGTGGCCTCCGCCTTCCTCGGTAGACTAAGTCCTTGCTTCCACGCATATGCACACGTGTACACACACACACACGCGCGCACACACACACACACTCCACACCGAGTGTTTCAGCTCCTCAAGCATGCCATGCTCTCAGTCACCTCCAGGTCTTGGAAGTCACTGTTCCCTCTTCCCAAAGAACACTCTCCCACTACCCCCTCACCTGGGTAACTTCTGGTCACCCTTCAAGTGTTAGTTTAAATGCAGTTTTCTCTGGGAAGATTTAATTGACGTCCTGGACTCAGTTGGCTTTTCCTGCTATGAGCTCCTTTAACATTGTCTGGTGTCCTCATCCAGGTCCCTCAACAGATACCAGCTTTTGTTGTCTGTCTCCCCTGCTAGACTAATCTCTGTGGGAGCCGGCATGGGGGAGGGAAGTCTGCATGGCTCACTCTGGTACCCCAAATGCAAAACACAGTGCTCAGCACATAGGAGACTCTCAGAAAACCTCTCACCCATGAATGATTGAGTGACGTTTTGTAGGATTTGCTTGCTCCCAGATGGTCCCTTCAGGGCTGAGACATTCATTCCTCTGGGCTGCTGCGGGTGTGACCTGAGTCCCAGCAGGAATTGCCTTTTGGGCAGAGCCTCAACCAAGACTCAGCCCCTTTCCTTAATTTGGGCCATCTCAGAAGGGCCACCCCAGCTCTAGAACTCCCGGTGGGATCAGCAAAAGCCTCTGTTGCAACGAGGTTGCAGCTCAACTTCTCTCTCTATCCCGCGTGTAGGCCCTCACTCCCCTGGAGGAGTTGAACCCAAGGGTGCTTTCCTGGTGGCCTCCTGCATGCAAATTTCTGACTCAGAGTCTGTTTCCCAGAGAACTGAACTTTCTCTGTAAAACACTTCCTGTAAAATTTCTTCTACCTTTTATAATTGGACACATTAAAGTTGAGAGGATACTGTAACCAAACACGAAAAGGCCTACAAATGGTATTGAGCATTATTTTTCAGAGGATGGCAGAGACCAGATTCCCATCTGTCTCTTTTCCTCCAGGTTTTTCCTTTATGAGCCTTTTCTATTCACTGCATTTATTTGGGGGGCAGGGGGGAAGCACTTTTCTTTGAATGTCACATAAAAATAGTT
Organism: Grampus griseus; assembly: GCF_964374135.1. NCBI lineage: Eukaryota > Metazoa > Chordata > Mammalia > Artiodactyla > Delphinidae > Grampus > Grampus griseus. Next base: position 28,949,603 of record NC_139003.1, on the reverse strand, counting down.
ATGCAAGCACAGTGGAGAAGACAGAAAATTACTTTGTACTGCTTCTTTTACCTTGCAGGTGGATTAATAAATGCAAGTAATTATTTGCTGTTTTACCTGGAAAATGAAAAAAAAATTTTTTCTTGGTTCTTTAGAAAAGACAAGGGGAGTTCAATTCCCTCCCTGTGTTAGTTTGGGTTCTCAAAGAGACAGACACCATGACAGGGTTAGCCAAATAAAGGGATTTATTAGAAAGAATGTTTGAGAAGAATAAAAAGGAGGGGGCAGGAGTAGGTGAGAACCGTTTCAGACCACACCACCCAATGCATATCACTCAATCTTGCATGAAATATTTTTTGAATGTCTACTCTGTACTGGGAACCGTGTTTGACTGTAATGTGTCTGATATAAAGGGAGTAGAAGAAGGATGGACGAGGTAGGAAGAGTCTCAGACTATGAGTCAGTCTGAGAAAGTCTTGGCCAAGCCAATGAGGCATCCTGGAGCTGGAGTAGTTAGTGGAGGAGTCCCTCTTCTCAACAGTGGACCTGAACTAGAACCCCCACCGAGCTCCATCATTGCTTCAGACACAGCTGGTGAGGGAGGGAGGAATAGGATTTCGAGAAGCAGCAGCTGGAGCCTTCACTCAATTCTGGGGCTCGCCAAAGCACACTCCCACTCTCTGTTTTCCCACCCTGTTTGCCAGCAAACCTCACCCTGCTCAGGAACCCCTCTTGAAGTCTCCCTGTCCAGCTGTCCCCCTGCCCCTGCAGAGCGATTCCCTTTTCTCTCCCAGCCCAGAGCCTGGTATATTTACCTCCAATAAAGAACTTAGTAAATATTTACATATACGTTTCTCCTATTTGAATGCAATGTCTTAAGAGCAGGTACCATGGTTTATTATCCTTGTATTCCTGTCCCCCAGCACAGAGCTAAAAACAAAACATACTGATTAATACTCAAATGCCTAAAAGAATTCAAATAGATGGAGCTAGAATTTGTGATTTTCAAGTCTTGGTTTTTAAATTGAGAATCTTAGCTACTTCAGTAGATCTCTGTGGGCAATAAACCTAACTGCTTTTCATAGAAGAAAAAGTTACAAACTGTGTGTCACTATAAATATTGATATATTGCTATTTTATATTTACATCAATGTTTATATAAGGGGAACATGAAAATTGGAACACATCTTAAAGAAATTAATTCTTTATCTTACAATAAGATCAATCTTTAAAAAGACAATTTACATGATTTTACCTGAATTATTAAATCATAAAAGTCTTCTTAATCAAAATTCTCATTGTTCTCTTTTCCAATACAGAGTGAAGTTCAGAATTTATGGAAAGAAAATTTGATGATTCTGGAAGCTGCAAAAAAATACGGCTATGAAGTGGTTGACACATTCACTATAACCATGGGGCGATACAAAGAGTTTTTGCAGGGGACGTGCGGATGTCATTTTCATGAGGTATTTATGCTGGCTCTCTGATTTTTGTAGCTTTTGACTCTTTTAAATTTCTCATTATATCTTTAATTGCATTGTCAGTTTTATTTTGCATTAAAGAAACCATGTCCGGAGGAGATTAAACGATGTGTTCATCATCACTCCGCCAAAGCGTGTAGCAGGCCCAACTCGAGGTCCTACCAAATGAAGTGTGTTAGAATAATTACTGTTTATGGAGACACCTGAAAACCAGAATCACTGGTCAACACAGGCAGGAAGATGGGAACCTGGAGAGCACTTGTCTTTTCTAATAGATTCCAAGCCTTCCCATCAGAAATTGTATCCAAAGAAGGTGGCAAATGTCTTAGTGGAGCTTGAAAATCAAGGCTTCCTCCACTGGTTTATCCGATGCATTAACCAGAGGGCCTGTGGTGTTTGTTTTTTTGTTTTCCGTTCTTAGGTTTGGTTTTTTGTTTTGTTGTTGTTGTTGTTGTTGTTTTTGGCTGCACTGCGTGGCTTATGGGATCTTAGTTCCCAGACCAGGGATCGAACCTGGCCCCGGCCCAATTCTAACCACTGGACCACCAGGGAATTCCTGGAAGGCCTGTGTTTTGAATAGTTTTTCCTTCCTAATGGTGGAAATGATTTTATTTGTAGCCAGTAATTAAATAGTCTTAGCTGAGAAGGTGATAGCAGCAAATTTTTTTTTTCCTTCCCCCGGCCCTGCCCTTTCAAACTCTGTGGATTATTTCCTCCCTACACTTGCATAAAATCTTGGTAAGTCCCAATATTTTAAAGCCGCTTTCAGATAATAATAGGACTCCAATCACTTTCAGGCACAAGGAGACTCTCACTTCAGTACTAAAATTGCCCAGTCCTGTGTTATAACCACATGAAGGTATTTCCTTCCCCCAGCTCAGGCCTGCCTCAGTCTCAAAAGCCCAAAGTAAGAGAGAGGGTGCAGGAGTCTCCTTTCCTTTTTCCCCCATCGTGCTTTGCTACTCTTCTGCCATCCCTTTCTTCATTGCGTCAGGTTAGGGAGATGTTAAGGGCAACAAAAGTCTGACCTGAGTGGCATAAGCGTAACCCATCGATGTGCTTTCTGGGCATAACATGCTGGTTCTTTCTTTTGAAGGTGCTCTTGTGAACTTTCTTGAAGACACTCCCACCGAGCCCTCTGATAATAGCTTCTTTGACAGAGGCAGTGTCTCCCTTACAGCTGCATTCCTTCCTTGCCGCCTTGGCTTCCAACTGTCCATCCCTCTGTTGCGGGTCACCTTGCTTCTCCAGGCTTCCTCTTGGAAAATATTCAGCATAGCACCAGGCTCGCTCTACTTAGTTGTCCACATTTGGTCCACAAGAAACACCCATGCATCCTTGCTCTGCTGTTGCTAGAAATAAAGTGAGCTCCCAGTGCAGCCCTGTCTCTTTTTTCTCTTTCTCTCTCTAGCTCTCACTCTCACTCTTGCTCTCTCACGCTCTCTGCCACCTTAAAGCTGATCTATAGCCATGGTGTCTCATACCAGTTCTAACGCTTCCAGTCCCCAAAGGACACAGCTGAAACCGCGATGGAGATTGTCTCGTTTGACCGTCCTGTCAGATACTGATCCAGTTGTTCTTTCTGGTGTGGCCCCCTTTGTAAACCAGAGTGCAGTCATGAGTGGGTTGACTAGTGAGGTGACAACTAGAGGTTTCTTCTGATCCTGTTTTTCAGCCCTAAGATGACTGTCAGAATCCATCTCGATCCTCAGATGTTTATGAATGTCCAAAAGTTATTGACACTGCATTGGTTCTTCTGTATGTTCTGCGAGTGAATTCATGTTATATTTTTGTGTGGCAATGGAACTACGTCTCAGAGAAGCGAGAGCCTCCACCAACAGCTGAGGGCATGGCATTTTAGCAACTTGAAGCTTGGCCATGCCGTTGCAGATCAGATTTTTAAGCCGTAGGATACTGTGTGTCTACTTACTTCTTCCATAAGAAAATATTCTTCCAATGCCTTTCCTATTTGCAAAAGGTCAAGGCTTAGAAATATACAAGGGCAGGTAGCTTGAAAGAGGAAGAAACTGAACTTGCAGCTGAGCCAGCCTAGTATCACCATAAACATTTTGGCTGTAAAAGCAAGCCAAAGGTTGCCAAACCCACAGAAAATGGGGGCTTTGAAAGACAACATACATATGACAACATACAGAGGTTTTTTGCCTCTTTTAGAAAAGGTGTACTTACTTACTTTTACATAATGTGTCTCCAGTTAGTATTTGGAGCGGGTGCCTGTTTTTCTTTTTTCAGCTTTAGTGCTCTGGAAGTCTAAAAAAGAGAAGTCCTCTACAGATTTCCCACATGGCTCCAATTAAGAACAAAATATGTGGGAATTCCCTGGCCGTCCAGTGGTTAGGATTCCTCGCTCTCACTGCTGAGGGCCCGGGTTCGATCCCTGGTCAGGGAACTAAACTCCCACAAGCCACACAGTGCGGCTAAAACAAAATAAAAAATAAAAACAGAAGATGCCCTTCCCACATGATTGTCGCAGGATCAACCAGTTGACAGTAAGAGTCATGGAATTTGAGAACTACAGTAAAGACTCTTTGAACCATCAGAACTAGAATACTGGCTTATAATTATTACTAATAAAAACCATCCTTAATTTCCATAATCATGATTTAAGCACGTCAGGTAAAATTACTTCGCTTATTTGATTTTATAATTTTTGTGTGCAATTATTATACACAAATTGTGTTTTATTAAACCCTATTTCTAATGTGTGCCACCTTGATGGCAAGCTATACAGGTATTGCCCAGATTATCTCTGTTGATTCTCGAGCAGTGTTATCCATTTTGATGTTTTCATGTTGGAGCTGAAATACTTCTGGAAGCATTCGCCTTTCCAGTTACAACATGGAACTGATAAGATCATCTTTCTCAACTGACTCCCTTTATCACAAAGTCTCTAAACCCATTCATCACTTGGGCATAATTGTTGCTTAACTCTTGAACAATTTGTACCACTTGTACCTCAGGAAGTTTCCAGTGCTGACACGGATGTTTTATAATCTTTCTAAACCATCACCCAACATCTTGAGTCACTGTTAGCTTATTATAAACAATCAAGAAAATCGAAAGCTTTTTGCAAAGGATGATTTGATGATGAATGTGGCAAGCCAAGAAAACGTAGATTACTCGTCTCATACAAAACATTAAAGGCAGAAATTCATTAATAACAACCATTTCTTCCTCTGTGCTGGACTCAGGAGCTGGGAAAGGAATTTGTCGTATAGTAAAAGCAAGCATTAAGATCTACTGTATTAGAACAATAAGATTTTGGGTTTGGGAGCCTTATATCTTCTGGTGTTCAATTAAACCATTCCCACTATAGATTCATAGATACCTGAGAAGGATTGCTGTAATCATCACAGTAAGATCTTGATGTGTTCTCTTTGATTTGTGGTGAGAATTCTATCCTAGACATAACAAACCTGCTCCAGTGGGCTCTTGCTGCCATAGGTGAGATTAAAGGTCTTGGGGTGTCTCTTTCATCTGTCAAGTCACCAAGAGAGGATATGTTGCCACCATGAATCTATAAACAATTTCCTAACTGGTATGCATCAATTTCGACTAAAATGTTCCTGCTGATTAGAAAAGCAGGTGTTTCTCTTCATGGATAGAAGTGGAATTTGTTTTCCCAGTGTTTATACAGGACAACAAACAGGATCCAGGTAGCTGTCGCCCAAGAGTGGTTTTGGATGGTGCCTTTAGTTATGTGGCAAACATCTACTGTGAGTGAGCTAAAACCTGGAAAGGATACAAACATATTACCAGCCCAAACCTGGCTGCAGAAGGGGCAAACCCACAACCAATTGTTATGCACAAACTTTCTATGATGTCTCTGTTTTCTGGCAGATGTCGCTCTAGCTTTTGACTCAGTCAAAAACAAAACAAAACAAAGCAAAACACAGAAACCCTCCGGCATCACCGCCCAGCTCTAATATCCACAGGTTTCCTTTGATTCTTGCACCTTGGAAAGAAGAGGTTTTCAGTTCTTTGCCAGAGATGATTTCCTGTTATTATTTAATCTTAATTAAATTAACAAAAGCTTATCTGGCCTAGAAATGTTTTCCTTCTGTATTGTGGACCTAAAGGTTTTCTCTTTTTCCTTCAAACTTTCAAAGTTTATTATGAACACAGTTGAAGAAAAAAGCCTTTAAATTCATCTCTCTAAAAAACTGAAATATTGACTTTTCAAGAAAAAATAACTGATTCAAGTATAGTCATCTTACATAGCAGATCCCAGAATTTAACTATCAGCATGGCTATTTTTAATAAGTTAGTAATAGAAATCTAATTCAACAAATTTTTGAGTGTCTGTGTAGGCATTGTACTAACTGCTGTCAAATGAAGTAGTAAACATTTTGTAGAATTCCTGTAAGCGTCTCAAACTCAACATGTTTCCAAATTGAGAATTAATATTCCCTTTATGCTCTCTTGTTCTCTCGTATTCCTGAATTCACTCTCTTGCACTGTCATTTACAAGCTAGGGTCATCCTTGACTCCTCCTTATGTTTCTTCAGCCCCCTAGCAACTTCCAACCAGCTAGTTACCAAATCCTGTTTACCTCGTAAATATTCTTCCAAGTCTTTCCCCTATACTCTGTTCCAATTGCCTCGACCACATTTATTCTTTTACTTAATTGTCCAATATTTATCTTTTGAGTCCAGTTCTTGAGCTAAACAGCAGTAATGCAAAAATAAATAAGATATATTTTCTACCTTTAACACATTGTAGTCAGAGAGTCAGGCATAAAAATCCATACTATGAAACAATACGTTAAAGAGATATAATAAGGTATTATAATAATACCAAGAAGGGGCACCTAATCCAATCTGAGGATTGAGTGAACCTCTCCTTGAAAACTACCCACGTTTATTATTAAAGGATGAGTTGGTCCTAGTCAAGTAGTAAGGTAATAGCAGAAGGAACCATTCCAACCCCTAAGACAATGTGAACCAAAGTAGCTTTGAAATAACCTGATGTTCTCAGGAAATCACAAGCAATTCTATATATTGTAGAACATCAATTATAAAAGGGGACTGGGAAAAGTCGGCTAGGGCCAGATCATGGTAAGAGCTTAGACTTTATCCTCTAAGTGATGGAGAGTCAGTGAAAGGTTTTGGAGAGAAGTGAGATGAGCGCATCTTTGTTTCAAATAGGTTATGTCTGAGAACCATGAGGAGGGAAGATTTGAAAAGGACTCAGCCAGGGAGAGAAGTTAGGAGACTTTTTCAGAAGTCAGGTGAGAGATGATAAAGGCTCACCCAAACCTGGACAGAGACAGCAATCATAAGAGAGAAGCAGACGAATAGAAGCCCTATTAAATATGTATCTGTAGATCTTATGAGTGGCATGAGGGTGTAGGAAGAATCAAAGATGATTCCTAACTTGGGTGACGGATTAGAGAACTGAGCCGGCAATTGAGACATGGAGTAACTGAGAAGCTCCAGGCTTAGGGAAAAGATGAATTCCGTTTTGAACATATTGTGTTTGAGATGCCTGTGGGACATCCAGGATGCCTGCCTGCATCCTAACAGGCAGTTGGAGATACACATCTGAAGCTTGAGGGACAGGGTGGGGCTGGAGATTAAAAAGTTGGAAGTCCTCAGAAGATAGGTAATAGTCGAAACGATGAAAATAGATCATCCAAAGAAAGTGAGAAGAGTAAGAAGAGTTGAGGAAGGAACCCTTGGAAACACCAATATTTAAGCCAAGTTGGGAGAAATAGGAGCATTTGCATTTAGAGAATAAACTGTTAGAGGAAAGCTCTAGTAGAGTGGGGTACCATGGAAAACCAAAAAGTGAAAATGTGTAAGGAGAGATTGAAACAGGGTTAATGTTGTCCAATGTAATAGATAACTCTATTAAGACAGGGATTTTTAAATAGTCATTGATTTTTGGCATTGATAAGGTCCTTTCTTACCATATTAATAGTAGTTTCAATAAAATATTGAGGGCAGGGAGCAAACTACAATAGAATGAAGAGGTATAAGAAGTCAGAAAAGGTAAAACCTTTCAACAAGTAACAATAAGAAAGAGGGGAAGATATTGGATTTAGAAGAGAAAGTGATCTAGGGGCAGTTTATAGGAGGAACAACTTTGGCATGTTTATGGGCAGAGGGGGAATAGTTAATACTAAGGGGTAGAGTGAGTATACAGGAGCGGGTAGGACTGGTAGAGGAAGGCTCCTGACAATGTGGGAGAGGACCAGGTCAAGGACACTGGTAAATAGTTGGTAGGATGCTGGTAAATGAACAAGATGAGATGGAAGGTCTTCTTCCCTGTCATTCATTTGCCCTAGACTATTAGAATATCTTCCTCTTGGAACCTTCACTTTGAACTACTTGAGTTTATCTTTCCTGCCCCCACCAGGTGTAATGTTTCTACACTGCAAATGGAATGGTGTCACCTGAAATCTTTCAATGGCTCTGTAACTAAAGAAGAGTCACAGAAGCTTTCACTACCTACCATTCCCACACCCCGTTTTTTGGAAGATAATTCTAAACCGTCCTTTCTGTGTAAAATAATTCATGTTCATTCCATTTGCAAGTGAATTCTAGCCTTTTCTAGTGGCCGATTAGATTCAACATCGGTGCCTGGTGAGAATGAACTCATTAGCCATAATGGAGCCCAACCTTTCCTGAGATGGATTGGTACAAAATCCTCTTCCAAAGGGACCATCCTCTGTGGAATGGTGGATACCCAATAACATCAGGGTATCTCTCTTAAGAAGGACAGTTATAATGGAGGATGAACAAAGAAAAGTGTCAGTCAGTCTACGTTGCACTGGTACTATATCCCCAGGAGGCAGCTATCCAGCCCAACCTCTGCACTACTGGAACATGGAATGTCAGTATGCCTTAGAAAGAGATGCTGACACATCACTATTTTATCTCATATTCTGTGCAATGAACGCTCATTGCTGGAGGTTTCACTACCAACCTTTAAGTGCCAAGCTGAGATGGACTTTGAACTGCTTTGATTAGCATTTTTCCTACTTTAGGTTTTAGCGTTCTAGCCTGGTGAAAACAGGATCTGCAGTTTGGGAAATACTGTATGCCCTTCCACTTTAAGATTCTTAAATAGTATTAGTATATTAAATGATCCCAAAAGCCCTTACAGCAAAGAAACAGTTTAGCTTAGTTTGACCCAGTTTTTCCCAAAATGTTGGCCACAGAACCACTTTTCTTTTTTTAATAACAGCTATTAACACCTCAGTAAACACACTTTGGGAAAACTAGCATAGACAATAAGGTCTAAAATCACGTTTGGAGTACAGATTAAATGTGGCAGATTGACCACAAGCATTTATCTTCTCTTCCACTTGAAACTCCACGAAAAAGACTTTAAAGACATAAATCTTCACCACCACCACCACCCAAAAAAAAAGACAGAATAAGAAATACAACAGACAGAATTCATTTGAAGAAGTTTGACTTAGCCCGCAAAGGAATTTACAATGTAAAGTGCCTAACAAGGACCTACTGTATAGCACAGGGAACTATACTCAATATCTTATAATAACCTATAATGTAAAAGAATCTAAAAAAGAATAGATAGATAGATATATGCACAACTGAATCACTTTGCTGTACACCTGAAACTAGCACAACACTGTAAATCAACTATATTTCAATAAAAACTAAAAAATATATTAAAAATTGGTTCCTAGCTTTAAAGAATAAAAGTTCATATTTTCCCTAAAAAAATAAAGTGCTTAGAGAGGAGAAACACCAATTATAGGAGGGGCACCCTTGACCCACGGATCGTCTGAATGGCTCAGACCTGAAGGAGCCACGTGCTGAGGAAGGCAGGGCTACAGCACACGTCAGAAAACAATTGGTTAAAAGTCTGTGTGCAAAACTGGGGGACCCTGAGTCCCTTACCCCAACCCATGCAGTCAAGAACCTACAACCATACATATGATTTCTTTTAAAGTTGAACAGCAGAGAGTCTAGACTCAGAAACACAGGGAAAGCAAAGAGCAAACTAATCTAGAAGCTAAAATCAGAAAGCCAAAAGTGAAATTGGCTGCTGAAAAGTAGAGCCCCCAAACTTCTCCCCAAGCCCCCTACATACCAGCAGTCAGTCAGTCATGTGCCATCTCAGACAGGATGCTGGAGAGCTCTTCTGACAAGAAATGCAATGGCCTAGTAGATCTCTTTTAAAAAGGCCAGGATAGTGCTGGGCAGATTCCTACAGTGATTCCAGCACTGAGAAATGTTGGTCCACACAAATTGTTTTCTAAATAACATTTTAGTGCCATATATATATATATATATATATATTTTGGCCGCTCTGTGCAGCTGCAGGATCTCAGTACCCCTACCAGGGATTGAACCTGTACCATGGCAGTGAAAACTCAGAATCCTAACCACTAGGCCACCAGGGAACTCCCAATAGTGCCATATTCTTAAATATAAATTCTAAGTTCAGGAGAGATGGATGGAAACAAACACCTGTGAGTTAAGATCAAAATAGATTCCAAGACAAAACATGTCCATCTAAATAGAGCAGGGAAGTAACGTAGCTTGAAATCGATTAGACTAACAAAGGTTATTCAAATAGTATCAAGAATCCAGTTACATGAATACTCACCCACTTAGGAAACTGAGTTTAAGACAGGGAGTTAGTCTCTGGGGAGCTGCGTAGAAGTGTAAGATAGAACCAACAGTTTAACGTGAAATAGGTAAACTACTGATCTGTAATTCCCGCTAATGAATATTCCCACTTCAGAGCAGAATTTGTTCCCAAAGTCAGGAACTGAGCTCTGACTGGGGACAGGAATGAAAAAGCCTCAGTTGTCAGGTAAAAAGTGTTGAAGATTTGGAGGTAGGATGGGAGACAGAGACATTGCATATCTGGAAACACCAAAAAACAAAATGAAAAAAAAAATCCTCATTCCTAAAGAAAACTTTAGTCTTGTCCTCTAATCCTCAGCATCTTTGACCCATTCAGAAGTTGGACTCCCTTCACTCAAACCATAGCTTGTTTCATGTGGCCATAGTTAAATATTGGGGGTGGGGGGGGTAGATGAAAGAATTCCTTATTATCTGTAAAAATTGCGTGATTTCCTGAAATGAAATTATAAGGACTGGCTTCTAGCTATTGTTTGTCACTTTATTTTTATTCTATTTCTGTGAATTCTTAAACTAATTTTGCAGCTGGTCATAACTTTTGTGACTGGATCTTGGATTGAATACAGAATGACAATACCAAATAAAAAGTACTTCAATAGTATACATTCATCTTAAAAGATTGTGTTAGCAGGTTTTGCCTGGTCAAGCTCATGTTTTCTAACCTTAAAAATCCATTACCCTCATTCCTCAGACCCTACCCATGATTGTGAAACACATTTGTAATGAGAGCATTCCCCCCTAATCTGGTCTAGAGATTTTGGAACACTGGCACCACTGAAAATTGTTTTCTGTTTTGTTCTGTGGATCTGGAACCACATCAGAAGTTCCTTGGGTGTTATTCAAGTCAAGATCAGTTTTAGAAAAGGTATTTGCTTGTAATCTGCCTGACACTTTTCCAATTCACCAAGCTTTCCCTCTTTATATTGGCTTTTTGAAAATTCATAGTAGACCAGACACTATAAAACTCTTTGAGGAAAACACAGGAAGAACACTCTTTGACATAAATCACAGCAAGATCTTTTTTGACCCACCTCCTAGAGTAATAGAAATAAAAACAAAAATAAACAAATGGGACCTAGTGAAACTTAAAAGCTTTTTCACAGCAAAGGAAACTATTAACAAGACGAAAAGACAACACTCAGAATGGGAGAAAATATTTGCAAACGAATCAACGGACAAAGGATTAATCTCCAAAATATATAAACAGCTCATGCAGCTCAATATTAAAAAAACAAACAACCCAGTCAAAAAATGGCCAGAAGATCTAAATAGACATTTCTCCAAAGAAGACATACAGATGGCCAAGAAGTACATGAAAAGCTTCTCAACACCACTAATTATTAGAGAAATGCAAATCAAAACTACAGTGAGGTATTCCCTCACACCGGTTAGAATGGGCATCATCAGAAAATCTACAAACAACAAATGCTGGAGAGGATGTGTAGAAAATGGAACCCTCTTGCACTGTTGGTGGGAATGTAGATTGAGGGTGGGGAGGTGGTGGTGTGATGAATTGGGAGATTGGGATTGACATATATACACTAATATGTATAACTAGATAGATAACTAATAAGAAGCTGCTGTATAAAAAAAAATTTAATTTAAAAAATATGATACAGCCACTATGGAGAACAGTATGGAGGTTCCTTAAAAAACTAAAAATAGAATTACCACATGATCCAGCAATCCCACTACTGGGAATACACCCAGAGAAAACCATAGTTCAAAAAGACACATGCACCCCAATGTTCATTGCAGCACTATTTACAATAGCCAGGACATGGAAGCAACCTAAATGCCCATTGACAGATGAATGGATAAAGAAGATGTGGTACCTATATACAATGCAATATTACTCAGCCATAAAAAGGAACGAAATTGGGTCATTTGTAGAGACGTGGATGGATCTAGGGACTGTCATACAGAGTGTAGTAAGCCAGAAAGAGAAAAACAAATATCGTATATTCACGCATGTATGTGGAATCTAGAAAAATGGTACAGATGAACCGGTTTGCAGGGCAGAAATAGAGACACAGATGTAGAGAACAAACGTATGGACACAAAGGGGGCAAAGCAGCGGGGGCGGGGGGGTGGTGGTGGGATGAATTGGGAGATTGGGACTGACATGTATACACTAATAAGTATAAAATAGATAACTAATAAGAACCTGCTGTATAAAAATAAATTAAATTTTTAAAAAAGGAAATTCATAGTTATTTTAGATGCAGCAATTAATTGACATGGTAACACATTCATTCTGATGACTATTTATGTGAAATCAATTTTGAGTGTTGAAGTTACATGAATTTAATAGTAAAAGTTGCCATGTACTTTTGTCCTGTAATTTATAACACTTTTTCATTTGTTTGGGAAGTCTTACAATAGCCATTGACCCAAACCAGTCAAGTTGAATTATGGGCATTTGTATGCCTTCTAAAATGTCTGTGTGCCCAAGTCCTTAATTATATAGAGATGTGGAAAGATATACGACCATAAAGTGGGAGACTTCTTAGCATATAAGAAGCCTAAGAGAAAGCAAAAGTTACTTCTACACACCAAAGCACAGATTTTTTGTTGGACTGAGTCACAGAAAAATGTGATCATCTACATAACCTATAATATCTTATCCCCATTGCAGCCCTTGATTCCAGCTCCAAAATTACTCTCCAAGTTTCCATAGATACTATAATAAAAATCTATTACTGTTTTGAAACACTATAATCCTTACTTAAAAGTCTATTCCTATTTGTAACTTAATCTAAATTTGAACATTGCTGTGAGAAAAAAAAAATTTTTATTATTACACTTATACTTGTGATTAGGGAACAATGCTGACCTAACAGGTTATCACACTTTATGGAGACCAATTGTCCTTCACTCTCTCTTCCTAATTTTAAGTATAATTTGACACAGCAAAGTCACAAAAAGAAAATAATGACAACAAAACTAAAGACAAGGAGTTACTTTGGATTATTTTAAAGTTGCAAAAAAAGAACAATAAAACTCCAACTAACACTCAGGTTTCAAGTAATGTAAACATTTCCCCAATCACATGGGTATGTGTTATTAACCATATGTAGTAGTTCCTTTTTCCTCTAGGTAGATGCGTCTCTTTCTCAGTTGTTGAGTCGGATGCACCCAGATTTAGAGAAGCTTTTGGAAGCGTCAAGACGTTAGTATTTGTCTCTGATTGAGGTGACCACCGTCCACAAACATCTAGAGTCCTTTGTCTCTGGTTCAAGACCTAAATCTTTCACCATTTTCTAATAGCTCATTTTTGTTGTTTACTACTATTATGCCCCAGAGATAAACCTAACATTTGTATTGCTAACACCTCTCTTTCAAAGCCACATTCCAGTCGCCACTGTAGTTGGAATTTAGTAACCCCAAATGGTCCTCTGATTTTGGAAGGACTCACATGGGCACATTTCTACACATGAGATCAAAGAAAAGAAACAGTTCGCTCTTTACTGTACAGGTATCAAACATCCTTCACTTGCATAACATTTCCAAGACTTAAAAATGTAGCTAATTCCTCTTCCTCCACTTTAGAGTCAGTAAGAGTAGGTAAAGTACAGTAATATTTTGAAACTCAGAGCAGTTTGACGGCAATATCAGACACCAAATTTTACAAATAAGTTCAAAGAAATAATAGCTGTGTGAGCAAGTTATCATGGCCACCATAAATTAGCACTGTCTCCTTAATATACTTACTAAGGAACTATTCATTACACGGAAACAACATGGTGCCTGACCTTGGGGATCTAGTCTCAGACAATGTCTTTGAAGTCATTTCATTCTTGTTCTTACTTCAAGTGTCTTAGACATGTGTCTTTATATAGTCCCCTTGAGGGTAGGGACCATATCTGAATTACTCCATGTGTTTCCTAACACAGAGAAGTCTGAAGATTGAAAGATGGATATTATATGGCAAAAATAAATCATAAATTTTAATTTTGTAAGATACAGCATCACTTTGTTTCTCTTCTGCTTTTCTATTATAAAAGGATTACATGAATTCTTGCTAATGCTAAACATTTTTAAATAAGTATATACAATAAAAACAAAAATACTTTTGTTTTTACACTACACACACCCCCTCAATTTTCACTCCCTTCTTCATTGGAGACCCTATTAGCAGTTCGGCACTTAGCTCTATTTTAAACACACACTCTTGATTTTAATCCCGTGTAATTAAAACTATTGGGCTGGGCTTCCCTGGTGGCGCAGTGGTTGGGAGTCCGCCTGCCGATGCGGGGGGCCCGGGTTCGTGCCCCGGTCCGGGAGGGTCCCGCATGCCGCGGAGCGGCTGGGCGCGTGAGCCGTGGCCTCTGGGCCTGCGCATCCGGAGCCTGTGCTCTGCAGCGGGAGAGGCCGCGGCAGTGGGAGGCTCGCGTACCGCAAAAAAAAAAAAACCAACAACTATTAGGCTGTCAACATTTATGGTCACTGGATTTATATGACATTGGGTGCTATTTAGAACTACCTTATTTCTCTATGAAAATTTTTAGGGAACGGGCAGTTTATAAAATACATTTTAACCTGCAGTGTGAAAATTTCTGTTTTTTTCTATCTCAGTATTGAATTCTTATACTTGCTTATACAGACAACAAATTGAGTCCATGGTAGGTTGATGGTAGACCCAAGTCCTGTTGATGAATGAATATCTGGTATTGAAAGTATCCTCTCATCACTGCTTTTTTTTCTTTCCAAATGGTCTTGGCTATTTTCCTACATTTATTCTTTAAGATCTGTTTTAGAATTCCTTTGTCACATACCCCCAAATCCTGCTGTGATTAAAATTGGAATAGCTCTTTAATTAACTTGGGACGATTTGACATGTTATGTCTTTCCATTTATTCATGTTTTCTTTTATGACTCATTAAATTTTTGACACATTCTTCACCTGTGTCCTATAGATTATCATTGAACTTGATGAAGTTGTTTTAATATTGTAATGAAATCTTTTCTCTAATATATTTCTTATTAATTATTGATAGAATACAGAAAGCTATATAATTTTTAAATATTAACTTTAAAATATCTCCTTATTTTACTGTAGATTTCTTTGAGTTTTCAGGGCAAACAATCATATAGCTACAAATAATTCTTTGGTAATTTCCTATGACAAAGTATTTCATAATATTGAAGCTTAACATTCCTGAAATAAATTGTATGTGCTACTAATACAGCCCATAATACTGCTAGATTTTTTAAATGCTCCTAGATTCCATTTACAATAACATTTTGGGAGGATTTTTTATGTCTGTGTTTTGACAAATCAAAATTGAAATCATTCTTTCTCTGTAGATTCGTCAGCTTTTAGGATTCATCAGGGTGATACTGGCTTAACAAAGGAATCGGGAAACTCATTATCTTTGATTATTTCCTGAAAAATAGTTTTCAAAGGAAACCAACTGACTTAGGTATTGTTGGGCCAATCCCTGGCGTGGCTGTGTAGGGGTCAATCTCATATAGCATAATAGAAGTTTTCCCTGTAGGAGGCATTAGGCTGGTCCTCAGAAGCTGGTGGAGACGCCATCATTCCATCTTCCTTTCTCAGAGATCATCTTAGTGATTTAAAAATAGAAGTATATCATCAACCTTCCCACTGTGATCTAGCAAAATACTGACACTACTCCCAAGTGGAAGCTACATGCTTCAGCAAATACACTGGAAATAGGTATTTTTTGTATATCCCTTTTATGAGTCACTTTCAAGATTACTGTAAGCATTTAAACTAGCATTATCCAACACTGGTAATGCAATATTAAGTGCAACCCTGAAATCACACAAAACATTAAAATTTTTAAGGAATATGACCTTTTTGCATTGGGATGAACCTTTTTATATTTTTCATGTAATTAGCATGCAGATCATCAGGCAATTGAAAAAGCCAGAACTTAAGATAACATTATATAAACAAAATTAACCTTATTTTGGCTTCAGAACATTGGAATAATATTTTTTCAGGGTTGACTGTAATATTTATGCTTCAGTGTTTCCTTAAGTAAACTTCCTTAAGAATGTTCACTTATCTTGCTATAGGTGAATACAAACCTCCTCCAAAATGGACAAAACCTTCAGGAAAACATTGGTGCACCTCCCCAGCCTATCATATTTAAAGTTATTGTACAACCAAACAGACGTAGAAGGAGCGGTGCATAATAGAAACTCACAACGTCGGGACCTGGAATATTAATCAGTGGTTAACTGCAGACTGAGCTGTAAATTACGATCCATAGGGATTCCTCACCACAATCTGCTGATTTCACTGAACTTCTTAAGAGTTACTTCATCTGAGGGCCTGATCATGAAAAGCCAAACCTCCCATAGTTACAAAAAAACAATTCATTTATTTGGGGTTAGCAGGGTATATTGTCTTTAAAAGGCATTCCTGTTATATTTGTCTTCAAAATGGGAATAGCTTCAATGTTTTTACGATTACAGAGTAATGCACATTCATTGCAGTAAAATTAAAAAGTCAAGACCAAAAATTTACGAAGAATACATTTTAAATTGCCTATAATTCGTCCACCTAAAGATCACTGCTCTTAACCTTTCGGGGTAGACTGTTATAGAATTTCTATTCAAACAACTCTTCTAAAATGGTTCCCTCTAACTTACAACATAACTAAAAATACCTACCTTCGAAATAGATCGCATGCTACTTTTTTCAAATATTCTATATTGTTGGAACTGTTTTCATCGCATTCTTTTATATGGGATCAAAAAATATGTACCTAAATCATTACATAGCCCTCAAAAGAATTTTAAAAATCCATATGTGCTAGTGTTGCTTTCATTAGTCATCAGTAATAAATAATGTGTCCATAGTGACTGAAAATGTCTTACAGTTGCATTAATTTGATGAAATTAAAGATTTGCTATTCATTTGTAAACACACCCAAAAAATTTTTGCCAGTATTTTCTCTTTTCCCTACTTCTCAGCCCTCCCCTCCCCCAGTCTCTCTGGGTCCCCACCTCGTTTTCTCTGACTTTTGTTGCTAACTCCCTGAGATATATTAGCCCAGTGATTAAAGCTGACAATTATAGGATTTCACCAGAGCAAAGTTTTACATACTGTACAAATAGACAATAAATATGGCCTCTTTGTTTTCATGTGTGTGTGTTAATATTCATAAAATGTCCATGAAGAGAATCCCGAAGAAACTATAATATATGTTGCTTCTGGGGAGGCTGTTGAGTGATTGAAAGTGAGGAGAAGAGATGGGAAGGAAACTTTTTATTATATACTCTTTTATGCTTTATAAATGCTTATACTGCCTATTCAAAACAATTTTAAGGTAAAAATATACATATGTACAAACATTTATAAAGTTATTAGCTTAATAGAGCATAGGCTGCGCCTTCAGATTCCATGACTTACTAAGTGCCCAGAGAAATGAAACTACTAACTGTAACAGCATCAGCTTATGGATGTGCAATGCAAAACTATTTTCTCTTTTCTCTGCAAATAGTTGTAGCTATCATTCTATAAAAGGATGCCATGACAGGCTTAGAGTATCATGTTTGAATCAGTGACTCAGCGAAGGCATGTTAGTGTCCTCTGTATGTTAGCATCTGGCCTAAACACACACACACACACAGCAGTGAGGCAGAGACACTATCTGAGACTACTCCTTAGTTGCATTAAAGACAGCTGCCCTGAGGTAAGAAAAGGGGCAGAAATTCTAATTTCAACCTTGGTCCTTTTTGAAAGATAAGTTACATTGGTTCTTGGTCATGTCAATCATATTCATGTCCTTTGGGCAACATCTGTAACATCTATGTGCTAGAGATGTTTTTTTCAAGTTTGTGAGTTAATTATCCTGCTCTTTGCAGGTCTCAAATGTCCTTGCTTTTACCTCACTATTTTTTGTTTTTTGCTCTTTATTTGCAGGTAGTGAAATCAAAATTATCCAAAGAATATCACTTTCTTAAAATGAATCGATCAAGAAATCATATTGTGGGAAAATATTTCAGCAATCAAAGCAAAGTACAACAACGACAACAAGACTCTGTAACAAATGTTCAATCACCGTATCATGTCAGAGGTCCAGTTAATCAGGTTTGCTCTGAAATCCTTCTCAGCAGGATGTGTGCCAGTGAAAGAATTGTGCAGACTCTGCAGAAGGACTGAACTTGGAAGAGGATTCAAGTCACTCACCCGGACGATGGTTTGGTAGCCAGATCCTGTGCCTGATGTGTATTTTGGTTCCACCACCCATGCTGAGGCACACCGGCACACACAAACACACCAATGCACACGTAGCTAAAAAAGTCATACACTTCCTTTTTCTACAGCTTTATAAAGTTAGGATGTGCACATGGAAATCAGCTGGTTTCAAGATGAAAGACAGAACTAGAAAATGGTGACCTGAAGTATAATCATAAACTAGATCCACTGTGGCCTGGGTATTGCATTGTGATAATAAAGAGAAATATAGACATTTGAAACATGGGGGAAGAGATAATGCTCTTGAGTATCGCCTTATCATCTTTATCGTTACCTTAGTATTGGCAAGGGGAAAAAGGAATTACATTACACCTGCAAGTGGGGATTATGCTTGTGCCCTTTACCAGGAGAAAACATGGCTTTGATGAGGCTTTAGGCTTTGTGAATCCAATGCTTATGAAAACCGCTTCTTCCTAGATTTTTAACATCCTATAACTGAAAGGAAAAGAATAGTAATGCTCCTCCAGGGAATTCTAAGAGATTCTCTGAAAGCGATAGGAAGTGTAATATTTTACAGTTAAAACACCAATATATTTCTTTGCATTCTTTGTAGTTTTCATAAACATTCCCTCCTAGCCTGTCTGTGAACTTGGATGGGTAACTGCAGTCTAAGTTGATTAAATATGTAATTTTAAAGTGAGAAAATATAGTTCTTCTTGGGTTACTTTATTGTGTTTCATTGATGATATTACTTAAGAAAGCTTTTGTTTGCTGTTAGAACTCTATATAATTTAAGATTGCAATTATATTTTATGTAAATATTTTGCAAAGGATTAAGCATTCTCAAGTGCATAGGCATTTATTTCCAGAAAGCGTTTGTATATGTCCACAGATACTACTCTGTTACTAGTAACTGTATTTTGATTTTCCTGAGCAACTGTATCTAATCCAGATTTAGAAAAGACATAGAATTATTTTTTTATAAAACTGTGGCATACACGTAAAACATATCTAATCCTAGTACTGAGAACTTTCTCTTCTATACTTCAAGTTTAAGATAGTAAATTTTTTTATTGTACAAACGCTTTGTTGTGAGATAACATCTCACAGTTACAATGGCTCTTAAAGGATTATTTTCCTTTTGGGGAAAAAAGGCTGAGAGGGTTAATTCAGTATTTAGCTGAAATTACCAAATGTACGAATACCTCAATTTCATTACTATACAAAAACATAAAACTATTTTGATTGATCAGTTCCTTAGTATGAATATCCACCTCCTTTAAATACTCTATTTTTATATATATTTTTATATGAAAGTAAATATGAATTTATATTTAACAGTCTTAAATTATATCTAGGCACGAAAATCACTTGATATAAACAATACATACCTGCATATGACGATGATAAATTTTTTGAAAGAATGGTACAGAATTAACTTTTAAAATGAAAGATTTTCTAGTATCTGCAGCTATATGCAAGCATCATTTTTAGGTTTTCAATGGTTTTTTAATGATATAAAATGTTGCCAATTCATGTAGCTTCTTCATCCTGTTTTAATGTACAGTATTACATATTCTGTAACAGATTTATAGTCAGTGGATTTTTCTTGTAATTTACTGTCAACCTAACTGTAATACACTTCTGACTGAGGTTAGCTTTGCATTTACCTCTTCACCATGGCAATAATAATGGATTTTAGAAACAATTTAATAATACAATTAATAAATGTCTTACTAGTAATAGTCTGTGTTTAGAGAGTATATTTTTTTTCCTTTTTACTGGAGGTATACACCATATAGTCAGTGATCCCTTGGCAGAGATAGCATCCCATGGATTCAGCTACTAAAGTGTGGTTCAATAAGATGAGATATACTTCCTTCCAACCCTGATGTTCTCTAAATTTTGATCAAATGAACTCCCTGCTGTACAATGACCAAAGCTTTTGAACACAGTGCAGTGATGAGTTTTGTTTATAAGGCACTGAAATGCTACTAATCATTTTAGTTACTCCTTAATTGAATAAACTACATTTTATTTACCTTGGGGAAATAAGTGTGTGTGTGTTTGTGCACGTGTGTGTGTGTGTGCGCTTAACAAGTTCATAATTTGAATGAGAAAAAATAGAGTACGCATTTTCACATATCTTTCGATGTAAAGGTTAAAGGAAGTGAATTATTTTTGGTAAAAATTGATTAGTATCCAATCTAAACTAAACTAAAGAAAACATTTATAATATTAAAAGTCAAGAATAACTGCATAAGCATTTCCAAGCATCCCTGTTGACATTGTGTGTGTGTGTGTGTGCGCGCGCACACACACACGCATGCATTTAAAGGCACAGTACACTATTTGCCAGCCATCCAAGTAGGCAAAGAGGATCCCATAGGGACATATGAAAAAGAAGGTTCACCATCGGCTTTATACTTGGATCATTTAATCTTCTTTATGTAGTTCCCTCTGTTCTGCAGTCTTTGCTACAGAACGATTCCCAGAAGGCATTGGGAAAAAAAATCACTGATTCTTTAGAATTCTCTATGTATAGTATCATGTCATCTGCAAACAGTGACAGCTTTACTTCTTCACTTCTGATTTGGATTCCTTTTATCTCTTTTTCTTCTCTGATTGCTGTGGCTAAAACTTCTAAAACTATGGTGAATAATAGTGGTGAGACTGGGCAACCTTGTCTTGTTCCTGATCTTAGAGGAAATGCTTTCAGTTTTTCACCATTGAGAATGATGTTGACTGTGGGTTTATCATATATGGCCTTTATTACGTTGAGGTAGGTTCCCTCTATGCCTACTTTCTGGAGAGTTTTTATCATAAATGGGTGTTGAATTCTGTCGAAAGCTTTTTCTGCAACTATTGAGATTATCATATGGTTTTTATCCTTCAATTTGTTAATATGGTGTATCACGTTGATTGATTTTGGATATATTGAAGAATCCTTGCATTCCTGGGATAAACCCCACTTGATAATGGTGTATAATCCTTTTAATGTGCTGTTGGATTCTGTTTGCTAGTATTTTGTTGAGGATTTTTGCATCTATGTTCATCAGTGATATTGGCCTGTAGTTTTCTTTGTGACATCTTTGTCTGGTTTTGGTATCAGGGTGATGGTGGCCTCGTAGAATGAGTTTGGGAGTGTTCCTCCCTCGGAGAAAAGGGAACCCTCTTGCACTGTTGGTGGGAATGTAAACTGATACAGCCACTATGGAGAACAGTATGGAGCTTCTCCATAGAATTATTCTCCATAGAATTACCATATGATCCAGCAATCCCACTACTGGGCGTATACCCTGAGAAAATCATAATTCAAAAAGAGTCATGTACCACAATCTTCACTGCAGCACTATTTACAATAGCCAGGACATGGAAGCAGTTTAAGTGTCCATCCACAGATGAATGGATAAAGAAGATGTGGCACATATATACAATGGAATATTACTCAGCCATAAAAAGAAATGAAATTGACTTATTTGTAGTGAGGTGGATGGACCTAGAGTCTGTCATACAGAGTGAAGTAAGTCAGAGAAAAACAAATACTGTATGCTAACACATATATATGGAATCTAAAAAAATATAATGGTTCTGATGAATCTAGGGGCAGGACAGGAATAAAGATGCAGATGTAGAGAATGGACTTGAGGACATGAGGAGGGGGAAGTGTAAGCTGGGATGAAGTGAGAAAATAGCATTGACATATATACACTACCAAATGTAAAATGGATAGCTAGTGGGAAGCAGCCCCATAGCACAGGGAGATCAGCTCGGTGCTTTGTGACCACCTAGAGGGGTGGGACTGGGAGGGAGATGCTAGAGGGAGGGGATATGTGGATATATGTATACATATAGCTGATTCACTTTGTTATACAGCAGAAACTAACACAACATTGTAAAGCAATTATACCCCAATAAAGATGTTTAAAAGAAAAAGCATTGATTCTTGAGATGGAAATAGTTCTGGTAATGTTTATGGGGAAAAAATAATGCTGTTCTGCATCTGAAATTTCTTCTTTTAGTTCCATTTCACTGAAGGATTCCAAGAAGAAATACAGAAACTGGTCAAAAATTATGTAACCCAGTAAGAGTCATTTCAAAGCCGTAATGCTTTGGCATGGTGGGAGGGGGGTGAAGAGGAGTGGCGGGTGTCTAATACAGTGATAAGTTAAGAACTCAGAGAGGTGATCAGGGTTGGATTTTATTAAATATTATCTTACGGGCTCCTTAATTTGAGCAAATACTGAGAGAATCATCAGTATCTAAAATTTTTCTCTGAGCATTTTTATCTTATAAAAAGAAAGTTAAAAATGTCATCAAAATCAGTGGCTACGATTATTGTATTTAAAATGAACAAACAAGACTTTGAGTAAGCTTATATGGGCTGATAACTTCAAAAACATGTATCCAAGTACAAAACGATACTGCACTACAGCATATTCTACCATTTTGACTGGATCAAGGAGTAAGTGCTCTGCCAATACTACTGTAGTTTTTTTTTTTTTTTTTTAATATGTTTTTAAAGTTCAAATGATTTTGACTGCTCTTCGGAACCAAGGCTTTTTTTTTTTTTTCTTTTTTTAAGGGCTTCAAAATGCTTGGTTTTTTGGTGGGTTTTTTTTGGCTGTGTTGGGTCTTCATTTCTGTGCTAGGGCTTTCTCTAGTTGTGGCAAGCGGGGTGGGGGGGGGCACCCTTCATCGCAGTGCGCGGGCCTCTCACTATCGCGGCCTCTCTTGTTGCGGAGCACAGGCTCCAGATGCGCAGGCTCAGTAGTTGTGGCTCACGGGCCCAGCCGCTCTGCGGCATGTGGGATCTTCCCAGACCAGGGCTCGAACCCGTGTCCCCTGCATTAGCAGGCAGATTCTCAACCACTGCGCCGCCAGGGAAGCCCGGAACCAAGCCATTCTGATAGATCACTTCAACTTAAGGAGATGAACTAGACGTCGTCAGAAACCCCTACTAAAGACAGCAGGATACTGCCAGTCCCTACAGACTAGATTTTGTATTTGCCCCAGCTTCCAAGGTTTCTTACTGTCAAAGAGCCTTTTATCATGTTTTTACTGCGGCTAACTGCTATTAGCAACTTCCGTATTTATTTTACGGTTCAGTCACTTGGTGTATGGGGCTGTAGAACTCATTTTTTTCTAACTGATTCAGACCGTGCAGTCCCCTCCTAAAATCATGCTCCATTTGTTTTCTCTATGTTCGTTGAAATATAAAGAATTTGTTTTATAGCTCTACTAAATGTCGGACCACTGTGCTTTACATACTCAATACACAATCAAAACACCAATTCTTAAAACTTATCAAGAGTATTTACAATTTGTAAGTCTATCTACAGTGTAAATAAAGATAATAACTTAAACCCAACTCATGGTAAGAACAAAATTGAAGCAGCTACGTTTAGAAAACAACACTATAAAAGGATTCCTACAGATTCGTCATATCTAGGTAAATTAGATTTTCAATCTGATTTATGCTGACTGGTATCTTTTCCCAAGTCCATAGCACTCTGCAAAGAACTGTTTTCACTTAGTTTTTAAAAGTCTTTTTCCAACTCTTTATGTAATATATCTGGGGGGAAAATTGCATTTTAGATCAGGTTATGAGAAGACATTTAATATATCTAACCGAGTTATTTTCTTAAGAAATTTATGTGTAGCTTCATATTATTATTTCCATTACGTGGAAAAGTCATTCTTATAAAAATCATTAAAATATTTATATCTTTTAAAAGCAAAGCAATTACAATTGATTATAGGCACATCAGAATTCAGAAACAATATGGTGTCGTAAGTATAAAGTGTATTCAGCTGATTCTCAACTTGTAGTGATTTTTCTTATTTTATGGTTGGCTGGTGAAATACATCAATTTGATGCAGCTTTTAGTGCTAGGCTAAACGGTTTAATGGTGATGGTATGTGATTTATTTATATATTTTGTTCAATTGTACTTCCATATTTAAAAGATAATAAAATCTGTTCAAAATCGGTAGATTAAAATCTCAGTATATGGCATCAAGGTCAACATTTTGATTTACTTTACAATCCATAATTTAATTTTTTATTTGGTCTATAATTTGTCTGCTTTTAAAATTAAATTATGAATTTGTATATTAGAAAAAATTTTTAAGAATGTTAAAATAAAATGGGCCTATGTTGTAACATATGTTCAGTCATATATCCACTGATCTCCACTTTGATATGAGGTTGTTTGGTCTTCTGTAGATCTTCTTACATTAATAGCTGAAGGTTTGGGATTCAGGACTCTTGACATCCCTTTGCAGTAAAAACATGGAGATGAGATTATGGTACAAGATGCCACACTGCAGCCAGTGTTAATGCTTTAGGCCCATCACCATCAGAACTGGTTGGAAAGGGGGGCTACAGCAGAGGAGAGAGCCTCTTCCCGCACTGGGTTCTGGGATGGATAAAAATTATGAGCGCCTCCAGCTGCCTTTGACAGACCCTGGACATCTCTTCAGACCTCTTCTTAATACACAAGTCACTTTGGAGGGTCTCATTCCTAAGTAAAAAATAAATAATAATTTTCAAACTTTATTGGACCCAAAATTATAACTTAGATTAACCAAATAGCAGCTGAATGTGCCTTTAATGATACCTTCTTATTTATAATCAGGAAATATAGAAAGTGACCTCTAACCACCAACATAGCATATCCTCTGGAGAACTTGGAACAGCAATCCATTCCTCACTTCATTTTTTTTTCGCCCATGGGATCATTCACCCTACTGCTTGTCCTCAGCTTTGCCTTTGAAACTGAACATGTGTGCAGTATTTTCCGCATGCATTTAATATGTAATACAAGATACATTTTAAAACTTACATTTTTACTCTCTCCTCCTTGCCTTAGTTACATGTAACATGAAGCTTATGTTTTAACAGTCATGAGCTCTCCAGTTTTACAGTATCATAAAAAGAGTTTATGAGCCTTTTGTTAAAACTCGGTGCCTATGTCATAGGCAGGGCACGAAATTATTTTCAGCTACTTCTTCTACTTATAAGATAAAATTTGGTCTGAATTAAGAATCACACAGGGGGAAATTGAAACAATGCCTTTGTAGCCTAAAATGAGTTTAGTCATCAAATGACACAGATTTGGGTTCACCAGTTTCCACCACATGTGCATACCCCCCGGGGAAAACCTGGTCTCTGTTCGTACTTGTCTCTAAAAAGTCCCCATTTCAATGTTCACATTAGTTATGCAAAATCAATGGCATGTTTTTAAAGGGTGTGGATACAACCTTAGCACAAGTTATTCCTGCCAAGAACAGGAATCATTTCAATAGGATGGAGTTTCCAGGGCCATGTTATTGGTAAACACCGGAACTCTCTTGGCCACCTACCCTATAAATAAATGGAAATCTTCCATGAATCATTTATGGATTCTGAGATGAGGCTGATACAGACATTGTATCTCAGATTTCTATTTCCCAGAAGGATGGGCAGTCTCAAGTGGGTGATCGGCCTAAGTGGTATTTTTCTGTTTCCTGGGGTCATCATAAGCGTTTGAAGTACTGAGTCGCTGGAAGTCGATTTCTCTCCCAATGGCAGCCCCCCTGGGCAGCATCTTCAGTAAACTGTTATCAATTACAGTGCAAATAAATGCCTTCCCTTCACCACTGAGCACGGACTTGTTATCCTGCCTCTGCAGACATGAAAGCACAAACTTGAAGGCCAAAACCAAGCCTTCTCTGGTCTGTGTCTGGGCAGAGGGTGTGTGTCAAATAAGGGATTCAGAAATGGATTCTGGATTATTTTAAACAAAAGTTCATACTGAGAAAAAAAATACACATACACCCACTTGTGTAAATATGTGTTTCTTTGTGTACATACACATACACACAAAACAAAATAGATGGTCAAGAGGTACCAAATCATCTTTTAGCCATTGTATTAGTTTCTTTGAAACATTCCTCTTAATTTTGATTTATAACGCTGTGGAAAGCCTTTAGAATAACAGGTTCTCCATCTCTGGAGGCCTCAGCCAGGTGCTCGTCTGGACACGCGGGGAATGTAGCTGGAGGTCTCTGCCAGGCAGAGCCTGGAGGGGCGTGCGAGGGCGGGGTCCGGCAGATGCTTCTCTCTGGGAGGTGACAAGCGACCCAACTGCCAGAAACCATCAGCTTGAGATGATGTTAGGAAAAGCTGGACTCCACTAAGATGATAAAGAGAACTTGGAGAAGGAAAGAGGCCGGGGCAGCTCTGTGCCCTGTTGAAAATAAAAATGGATCATTAGGGCTTTCTGGGAGTAATTGCTCTTAGTCGGGGATGCAGTGATGAGCTCCGCCCCCTCGCCCCCGCCCTCCTCTCCCCCTCCCAGCTCTCCGGAGGGGCTCTGATCTCTCTCACCGGGCTTTCCCGCCGGCCAACGCTGAAGTGGATGAGGAATGAGAGGGCGGCTTAACTGAATCCTGTAAGCTGTGGCGAGGGCACCGTTGCATGCAAGGCACTTGGCAAGATCACAGTGGTACAGCTCATTAGGTTAAAAGGGAACTGCCTCCCCCCGTGGAATTTGTCCCCCTTTTTGTTACTTCCGCAGTCCCTATATCCAACTCTGCCATTGCACTACCACATTATATAATAATTATCTAAACTCCCCAATTTTTATTCACCATCCCGCATCCCCCCACTAACCTGAGCCCCTCAAGGCCTGGTATTGACTCTTTTTTGTTGTTGTTAACATCTTTATTGGAGTATAATTGCTTTACAGTGGTGTGTTAGTTTCTGCTTTATAACAAAGTCAATCAGCTGTACATATACATATAACCCCATATCCCCTCCCTCTTGCATCTCCCTCCCTCGAACCCTCCCTATCCCACCCCTCTAGGTGGTCACAAAGCACCGAGCTGATCTCCTTGTGCTATGCAGCAGCTTCCCACTAGCCACTGGGATTGACTCTTATGCAAGTTTCTATCATATACTTCCTAACACAGTGTCGGAGCTCAGCATCTATTTTTCTCTCATGCTCCTTCCTCTGTCTACTGCCTCTCAGCTCAGATGCCATCTCCTCTAGGAATCGTCCTCTGATTCCCCAAATACGGGTCAAAGTGACCTTTCTTTGTGCTTCCTCAGCGCTCTCTGCTTCCCCCCATCCCAAGCTTTATCTTTCTTTGTCTGTTTCATAATTTGTACCCACTGGAATATCAAATCCACAAGGAAGGAACTGAGTTTTTTGTTTGGTTGTGCTTATTTACTATTTATTTTTAACTGTTTTATTGAGATACAGTTTACATACCAAAAAATTCCCTCATTTCAAGTGCACAATTCAATGGTTTTTAGTGTATTTACACGTTTGCAACCATCACCATAATCTAACTTTAGGACATTTTTGTCCCCCTAAAACAAATACAGCAGTCGCTCTCCACCCTCCCCCTTTTCCACCCCCAACCTTAGGCGACCACTGGTCTGCTTTCTGTTCCTATAGATCAACTTGCCCTGAATATTTCCTATAAATGGAGTCATTCAATATGTGGTCTTCTGCAGCTGGCTTCTTTCACTTAGTATTTTAATCTTTGCATTCTCAGTTTAGAAATAAATTGCTTAGCACAGAAAAGACATTCAAGGAATTTTTCTACCATGAAAAAATAAATGCACTAACCAACTCTAGCATTTTCTGGAGCTAGACGTTGTGCTCAAAAGAGAGCTCGTCCAAGAGGCTTTGACAAAGCTTTGGAAATAGCATTATCGCTTCCTAAGCCCTTTTTAGCAGGTGCCAATTGTTTGTTTGTTCCCATGGGGCCCCTTGGACCGAGGTGAGGCACGGAAGAGGTAGCTGGGGGAGGTATGAGCCACACATGGGAGCTGCCTGCCTGGGCTCCGGGGAGGCTGCTGGGCGCTCAGGGAGCTGCTGACGCCGGATGCCGGGCCCTAAGTTTTGCAGCCCACGCAGGTCTGAGGTGCCCCTGCCTCCTCTTCGCTGGACCGAGTCACTGCTCATGTCAGCACTCACTGATGCTCTTTCTGCCCCGCCCTGTCAAAACTGGAGAGGGTTTGCTGAAGTCATGCCCAGGTTTAATGAATAATCGGTACTGAGGTTTTCAGAGAGGACACAGTCAGACATTTTTAGCTGTAGAATTTCAGAAATCATCTGTCCAGAAATGGGGCTGTTGGAAGAAGCGAGGAGCGTCACATAATGTATCTCAAGGATTCTGCCATTCCCAAGAACAGAGGAGACAGGAGAGAGGCTGTAGAGATGGCCCCATCCACAGCTGCCTGCTAACCTGACCCCGGGGTTTGTGGGAAGATGCTCCTTCAGGCGTGCATACCAGTGAGGCACGGCTTCTGATCTGTAGAAATCTTTCTATTAACTTTCTTTTTCTACCGTACTATTGTCAACTGCAATATTAATGAAGCATCAAAATTTATCATTTTTATGTCATAAATCTCCCTTTAATTTTATACATAATAAGTGCTTACAGATGCAAATCATGTTTGAATGGAAGGACATAATGGTTAAAAGAAGTACTGGCCATATTGTAGTAATTTTGCAAACAGCTGGTTCAAGTTAACATATGTGTATTCCCAGTCTCGTGTATATGAGATACAAGTTAATGTTAACAGTACTTTAACAATGCAACTGAATCTAATTATGGAATTGAAAGCGCTATGGGTAGAGGGATCACATTTTCACTGAAAAGCATAGGTAGACATCTGTTTCTGGTGAGTTTCAAATAGGTACTTGCATCTTTTACACTCACCAATTCCATAATTTTTTGCAACCGTGGATTAACTAATTGTCTGCATTTTTTTTCCTAAAACTAGATGGCAGATACATTCTTCAGCAATTTAATTTTGCCAGTGGCATTATATATGCCTTTTAAATATGGGAGGTGTAAAAAGGGCTGCGACTGGAATTTAGGGCAAAGGGAAAGCTTCCTTGCTTTGTTACCAGATGGCTCCCCGCTGTGTCCACAATTCTTTATTTTACTAGATTCTTCTGTTGGAAATCCTTTCAATTAGTGAAATCACTTACATTAACCTTCAGGGTCTCTTAAGATGCTAATATCCTTGGAACATTGGGGATGTTAGACATTTCAAGTAGGAGTGTATTAAATTACATTATTTTTCTCCCAGTAGCTGGCTAAAGTCAATGCACTGAGTAAATACAAGGAATGGGGCATGATTTTGAAGGGAACCCCATTGCAAAGAAGATCCCTCTGAGAGAAAGGGGAGCTTGAGAAACAAGGGGCATTGGCTGCCAATGGGCCACTGTGCCCAAGTGCCATGCTGTGTGCCAAGTTCACTTCTGACAGCTGACATTTAAAATCGTTTACTCTTGAGCAACGGACTTGGAATACAGTACCTCTGCAGAACTGCTAAAGGAATTCAAATTTTTCACCTGGAGAGGTGACGGTTTCAAAGATGGCCTGATTGGGCTCTTCCCATAACCTACCATTGTTTTGCATTTTATCAGTTCAGCTAAGTCAGAAGACCCAATTAGAATCACATTTGTTCCTCCTCTAGCTTTTCATGTGCTGGTTTCCACTGCCCAAAACAATGAAAAATTGTGCTTTTTTTTTGGCATTGCACTTTTTTTTTTTTTTTTTTTCCCCGGTGCTCAGGCCTCTCACTGTTGTGGCCTTTCCCATTGTGGAGCACAGTCTCCGGACATGCAGGCCCAGCGGCCATGGCTCACGGGCCCAGCTGCTCCGCGGCGTGTGGGATCTTCCCAGACCGAGGCACGAACCCGTGTCCCCCGCATCGGCGGGCGGACTCTCAACCACTGCGCCACCAGGGAAGCCCCGGCATTGCACTTTTAAGCAGGAGCCCAATGCATCTAAAAGCAGGTCACTTAGACAGTTGTCAAAGACGTAAAGCATTGTTAAAGGGGAGACAATCACTCACCGGCTTAATTGTTGATGGAAATAAAAAGTTTATGTTCATCCTTTATTGCTTCGAGGATTTGAATATCAGTGCAATTGGTCTATGATGCCAACTATCTCAAGGATTTCCAGGATCAATTTGTCGGGTCTGGTGGGCTGTGTCCCAAGTGTTTTATCTATTCTCATGGTTCCATGCAGGTGCATTTTTCAGAGAGAAAATGAGTTACTTAGTCAAGTGTATAATGACAATGGTCCTCTCTAGAGCTTCCAAACAAACTCCTCCAGATCATGTATATGTGAAGATATATTCCACAAGCTTGTAAGACGTGAATGGTCACTGGCAAATGAGGCAGATTAAAGAACACAGTGGTGAAATTTCATGTTTTAAAGGACTTTGAAGTATTTTTAAAATTTGAGTAAATATGCTCATTGTCTCCGGTGTCCAGAAAGGTAAGGTAGTTTAGTGGCCTGAGGGTAACCTACAAACATTTCTATCCTTCTGTCTCTTCCATGAAAAATGTAAAGCATAACTTTTAACCTAAACAGAGTGTGCTCCGCTTTGCAAGTGTTTACTTTTATGTCGCACTGAAAGACAACCACTGGCAAAAGGTTTCTTGGAGGAACACGATTCAAACACTTAAACCACAAATTCTTATAGTTCCAGAAATGTCAGCTTTTTTTTTTTTTTTTTTCCAGCAGCACACCAGTTGGGAAGGCAAGCCAGTTTTGACCATCAGGTTACAAGAAGGAAAGAAAACTAAAAAGAGGACGCAAGAGAAGACGAGAAAAATAAGGCAAGGGAAGGAATGGGAGCAAGAGGAATTAAGGGGAGAAAGAAAGAGGGGGTTTAGAAACCTTAGAAATGGTAGCAGATGTCATTTGTTGTCATGCTCATCAGTCAGCCAAAATGGTCTAAAATTTAACCACAAATTCAGCAAGTGGAACTTCGAGGCTATGTCACAAAAGGCAACAATGGGTCAGAGTCTCCAGCTGAAAGCTAAAATTTTCAATTATCCAGATGTGTGTTTGGTTTTACAGCCATTAGGTAACTGCATTGCTGACAAAATACAAAGATGCTCTTAATCAGAGAGAGGTTAATTGCAGTCACAAAAGGAAAATGTCTTATTTTATACTAACTAATCTGATTAGTTTGAAACTGCCTTTTGAAAAGGACTTATCTTTTTCTTAGCTTAGTCTTCAGAATCATGAGAATTTTCTTGTTTTTGGAATAAACCTAACCATGGTAGCCCACTTGCTAACTGTATTTCTTGCATTTCCCTGTAATAAAAGTTGTCCTTGGGCTTCCCTGGTGGCGCAGTGGTTAAGAATCCGCCTGCCAACACAAGGAACACGGGTTTGATCCCTGATACGGGAAGATCCCACATACCGCGGAGCAACTAAGCCCGTACGCCACAACTACTGAGCCTGCGCTCTAGAGCCCGCGAGCCACAACTACTGAGCCTGTGTGCCACAACTACTGAAGCCCGCGTGCCTAGAGCCCGTGTTCCGCAACAAGAGAAGCCACCTTAATGAGAAGCCCGCACACCACAACGAAGAGTAGCCCCCACTCGCCACAACTAGAGAAAGCCCGCGCTCAACAACAAAGACCCAATGCAGCCAAAAATAAATTAAAAAAAAAAAAGTTGTCCTTTATTTTGATTCAAGCGTTCCCAGTGTAGAAACTTAACCCTTTAAGTTATCAAGATATTTCAGTGAGGTTTCATTAGATTTTCTGTACAAGCCTGATCATACTAAAACAAACAGATGAGCAAACCTCCACAATATTTAGACAGTGAATACTTAGACCTCCCAAGTCCTCTCCTGTGCTAGACTGAAGAACATTAGCCAATATCATCAAAACAGGAGACTGGAATACTCTTCTTTGGGGAACCTGACTATTCTAAGATACAAGACATAAATATACTGATATTAAAGATTCGCTAATAAAATGACCCATTGAAATTACCCTAAAATAAAATCCAAAATCAACAAGTCCTACCCATATGCTCAGAGCTAATTGGCTTTAAATGCTCCACTCGTAATCACGAGCAAAAACAAGGATTCCCAGATATCTGAGGCAAGCTTCTAAAATGACAGATAGAGACAAAGCAAACAGAACAGAGCAATGTGGAAGAAGCAGGGGGAAGAAAATTGCAAAAAACATCATTAATATACTGTGTTAGACAGAAGAATGGCCCCCCAAATATGTCGACAACTGTATTGCTTTTTCAGAGCTGTTATAACAAAATACCACAAACAGAGTGGCTTAAAAACAGGAGAACTTTATTCTCTCACAGTTTTGAAGGCCAGAAATCTGAAAAAAAGATGTCAGTAGGGCTACAGTCCCACTGCAGGCTCTAGGGGAGAATACTTCCTTGCCTCTTCCAGCTTCTGGTGGCTCCAAACATTCCCTGGGGCATTGCTCCTCAGTCTTCCTACCGCCTCCTCCTTTTTCCCTTTATCTGTCTTCTCCTTTGCCGTCTCTCATAAGGACTCTTGTCATTGGGTTTGGGGCCCACCTGGATTACCCATGATGATATCATTTAAGATTCTGAACTTAATTATATCTGCAAAGAAATATAATTCAGAAAAATCCAAATAAGATCACATTCACAGGTTCTGGGTATTAGGCAGTGGGCATATCTTTTGGGGAGGGCTGCCACTCAACCCACTACAATGTTCTAAGTCCTGGAATCTATTAATGGGTTACCTTATCTGGAAAAAGAGATTTTGAAGGAATAATTAAGGTAAGGATCTTGAAAGGGAAAGATATTCCTGGATTATCCACATGATCCCAATGTAATCACCAAAGTCTTTGTAAGAGGGAGGCAGGAGGGTCACAGTCAGTGAGAGGGGTACGACAGTAGAGGCAGAGGTCAGAGTGATGTGAGGAAACAGCCATGAACCAAGGAATGCAGGCGGCTTCTAGAAGCTAGAAATGACAAAGAACCAGATTTTCCCCTAGAGCCTTCAGAAGGAACCCAACCCTGCTGACCCACTGTAGACTTTTGACCTCCAGAACGGTAACATGATCAATGTGTGTTATTTTAAGTCACTAAAATTGTGAGAATTTTTACAGCTGTAATAGGAAACTAATACATGTATTCAAAATGACGAGAAAATATCACACCCTTAAAATCACAACAGGATATTATTTAATTTTAAAACGGAACGTGCAGAGAACATAAAGAAGATCTCTTGGAAATCAGACACACGCACACACACACGCACACAAGCACATATCCACATATACACATGTATACCAGCAGAACTGAAAAACTCAACAGAAACCAAAAACAATACAACTGAGAAAAATCTCACAGATATTAGAGGAAAAAAAGATATGAAAATTAGAACAGAGTACTTAGAAAACTTACAGAACCAGACAGTTAATCCAACATTCACAAAATAAAAGTTCTAGAAAGCGGAAAGAAAACAGAGGAGAGAAAATCATCAATGAAACAATTTTAAAATATTTTTCTACAAAAGCATGATTTTCACATTGAGATGGCCTACTGAGAGTCCAGAATAGGTAAAAATACACCCACATTTAGCCACACCATCATGAAATTTCAAAATATCACAGAGAAAGAGAAGATTTCAAAGGAAAAAAATAAATTCATATACAAAAGATCTGGAATTAGACTATATTCCGATGTTTTAATGATAACAACGGAAGCTAGAAAACAATGGAGAAATGTCTTCAAAATTCTGAAAGAAAATTATCCCTAACCTAGAATTCACCACTAGTCAAGCTACTAGAATAGGATAAAACTATTTTAAGACAGACAAGTTCTCATAAAGTTTATCTCACATACACTCTTTCTCGGGAAGCTACAGGAGTATGTGCTCCCCTAGAACAGGAGCCTAAACCAAAAATGGGAAATACACAAGATTCAGAAAATGAGGTTTCTACAAAGACACAAGAAAAATGTGATCTGTGGGATGATGGTGAAGCAGATCACAGATGACACTGGCCACCAGATGCGGAGGCAACCATTCCAGGCTGGGACAGGTGAGGGGACATGGGAGACTCTGTGTCAAAAAGATAAAACTGATGAAGCTTCTGATTCACCTCAGGAGATTTAGAAAATTGGGAGGTTTGGGGTTGGATTCGTGATAAGCACAAAGAAGCCAGGAAAACAGGGGACTTCCCCAGCTGTCCAGTGGTTGAGACTCCACGCTTCCACTGTAGGGGGTGCAGGTTCGATCCCTGGTCAGGGAACTAAGATCCCACGTTTCGTGAGACGTGGCCAAAAACAAACAAACAAAAAAAAGTAAACCAGAAAAATAGGGGGAAAAAGCAAGTAAGGAAAGGAAAATAATCATAGTCACTACATAGCTTAGCATGAATAACATTATGTGTCTTACAATATAAAAACTGACTGCTGACCTAACCACAATTTTGAGATAAATATATTGAGAATATAAAGGCTACAAAAATACATGCTGGGGGGAGGAGTGAAGCAGAGCAATTCCTCAAATTCCTGAGTGGAAAGTCACAGATAAAGCCTCATATTTTCAAAATTAAGAAGTAACAGTATAGGGCTTCCCTGGTGGTGCAGAGGTTAAGAATCCTCCTGCCAACGCAGGGGACACGGGTTCGACCCCTGGTCCAGGAAGATCCCACATGCCGCGGAGCAACTAAGCCCGTGCGCCACAACTACTGAGCCTGCGCTCTAGAGCCCGCGAGCCACAACTACTGAGCCCGTGAGCCTAGAGCCCATGCTCTGCAACAAGAGAAGCCACCGCAATGAGAAGCCCGCGCACCGCAACAAAGAGCAGCCCCCGCTCACTGCAGCTAGAGAAAGCCCACGGGCAGCAAGGAAGACCCAACGCAGCCAAAAATAAATAAATAAATAAATTTATTAAAAAATAAAAGTAACAGTATAAGTATGATGTTTAACAGGTTAGAGCAAAATACCAAAAGAATTCAGCTAAGAGAGCCGGAAGTTAGTACTTCTGGGGAGGGTGTAGAGGGAGTGGCGAGTAGGAAACTGCTGTTTTTCATTACAAGACTTAGTTAATTGTTTAATTATGTCATACAGATGATTTTTCAATACCTGTGATATTGTGAGAATTTTAGTAGAAGGATCGTTTTATTTAAGTTGTTTTGCAAAGTTCCATTGATTCACTGGTGTACTCCTTTTTTTTTTTTGCGGTATGCTGGCCTCTCACTGTTGTGGCCTCTCCCGTTGCGGAGCACAGGCTCGGGATGCGCAGGTGCAGCGGCCATGGCCCACAGGCCCAGCCGCTCCGCGGCACGTGGGATCCTCCGTGACCAGGGCACGAACCCGTGTCCCCTGCATTGGCAGGCGGACTCCCAACCACTGCGCCACTAGGGAAGCCCTGGTGTACTCCTTTGATTAGATTACTGAACGGTAGGTATAATTTAAATATAAGGAAAAAAGGCACAGAAAGATTCCAAGAAAGAAAGATTCCAAGAGGCTACTGAATAAAACTAAGTCAGAAAGATAGACAATGCTGCCTGAGTTTATTCCTTCTGAGAGTTTCTTCTGTTTTCTCCAGCTGTGAAATATATTTATGACTTTCAACTCCTTTCTTTTGTTCGTTTTCGAGGGCCAAGTGAAGACACACCTTAAAGCAAGCGATTAACAAAAATAACCCTCCATCAAAAGTGTTATCAAATGGTTTAAGTTATCCTGAAAACATATAGCCTATTTCTTTGTATGCAATCACAAGGAGCTCTAACATGTTTTGTCTGGTCTGAACATTTACGCAACTTATCAACAAATAATTGTGCATATGAAATGAATCAAAATATTCCTTCAGCGTTTTAATGAACATCTATATACATCAATATTACCACATATTTCTCAAATTTAGCCTGCTGACGTTAAGCCTCCTGTTGATTACCTATTTTGTGACTTCTCCTCATCCACCTGTCTATCCTTATATCGATTACTCTAGACCACCCAACATGCTTCTAGGCCACTTGCCCGAGATGACAATGTGTGAGGGACCATGAATTAATTTCACTGTTACCAAAGGAAACCACAAGCAGAAAAATAAACCAAATAATGTGTTCTGAGGTTAAATAAGTAGAGGAGGATGACATTATTCAGGGACGCTATGATTTTTGCTGAAATCATCCCTCTGCTCCTCTGGGTTAATCTGTATCTTACCAGAGCTTCCAAGGGCACAGGGGGCTAGCGCTGCAACGGGTATTGATGTGTCCTCTACTCACCACTCCCTACACTGATACTAACTATCACTGCATAGCTTGTCTTTTCTCAGAATACAGTCCACAGCCTCTGTGTCATAGTTATCCTGCCAATAGCTTCCGTAAGAGGTTCTTCATCTGCCTGCCCATCTACCTTGAGGGCTTGCCATGCTACATTTTACAGTAGGTAGCAGACTGATACCTTGCTGTCTGCCCAAGGAAGTAAGGACCTCCTTCAACATTTCTGTACCCTCATTTCTTTCTTCTATGGTGAGGAAATCTGTACCCTATTTCCCACCTCATTGGTTACTCCTCCTCTGCAGAGAAAGAGTGGCCAGTCAATGGGTCCCTGTCACCAGTGGGTACCTCCAAAGCAAGATGGCCCCACCTGCCCTCTTCATAGGCCTGGACATCCTCGGGTAGAGTGAGCTGTCCTCTCCACTTCCTGTGGCCTCCTGCCAGCCTCCTTTCTCAGGTCCAGTTTTTCAGCGTGAGACTGGGTAGATCTATTGGATCAGCCTTGCTGTCTTCAATTCAGGGGGAAGGAATAGAAAACTTCACTTTGCATAATCTAGCTCGACTAGGAAGCCTTACACTTAATAAACCTGATACTTTGCGCAAACTGGTTCAGTTTTCCGTCTGCATGCTTTATTCATCAGAACCCCTGGGACAGGGAGGGGAGGGGAGTATCAAGGGGAAGATTCCAGCACTGAACCCCGCCCTGGACTGCCAACAATCACTATAAGATTAAGATATGCTGAAGGCCAAATCAGTCCCTGAAGGAAAACTCCTTTCAGCCGAAGCCTGCCATAACGCGGTTAACCTATAAGGCAAATATTAGTTCTGTCCCCAAAACAGCATGAAAAAGTGGCTCCACTGTATTTGTCTGGTGCTGGTTTTGTGAGTGTGCCCTGGGGACTGCAGACAATACGCTGGTGCTGAAGTAGCAACCGAAATCTTTTACCCAGTCGGCTGGACTCAGGCTCTGTTCTGGCACGTGGCCCAGTATATCAATACTGTGGTTTTCAGCCCATTTTGGAAGCCGTTTCACTAAGCTATGTGACAACCCCCAAAGCTGGTCTGGCACCAGAAGACTTCATCAGATTGTGAACTTGAGAGCCCTCAAGTCAGCTGTTTCTGTATTGATGCCTCCCTTCCTGTAATCACTAACAGAAGGTGAGGGGGCTACAGTTGGAACACACCTCGCACCTTCAACGCCGTTCATGTTTATGTCTCTGAACCCTCGTAAATCTCCTGGGCTCTGAGCACTTGCTGACTCAAATGAAAGCACTCTCTGGAGGCAACTTCAAGTAAGCGTTTGAGTTATTAGCAGAGCTCAACAGACGTACCTGGAAAGAGCACGTGGCATGGCTACAGATTTGTCAGAAAGATTTAAGAGTATCAGTGTATTTACTGATTTGAACACTAGCAAAAACCGAAGCTGCGAATACTCTAGACCCAGCCGTCTGATGGTCCCCTTGGAAATTGTGCAGACCATGTGGCCCGTACTATGCAACGTACTAGGTACAAGTCATGGCGAACTTCCAGTTGAAAAGTGGCAAATTAGTAGATGATGTCAATGCTGACAGCTCTCGACTTTATGCTTCGTTCATTCCAGTGTTATGAGAGATGCCTTGTCTGTTAGAACGACAACCACACAACCAATATTGAACACCTACTACCCACTCAGCCTTGTTGTAGGCATTGGGGGGGGGGCGTGCAAAAGAATTCCTCATATTCTTTGATTTGAAGAGGTTTATAATGTAATTGGTGACTTACAGTGAAGGCATGTTAAACCACCAGAAAGCAAAAGTAAATTAAGCGATACATCATCTGATAGGTACCTCAGATGAAGTAGAAGTTAGGCAGAGAGTGGTGTTAATATGATTAACTGTGTAAGACTTCCTGAAGAAGTGTGACCTAAAGAATGGGTAGGCAGGCTTGGGTAAGTAAAAAAGAAAGAAAAAATTCTAGGTATGAAGGCAGGGTTTCTCAAGAAACCGAAATAGTAACATGCAAGCCCTGCTTGTGGAAAAGGGAAGAAAGACATTGGGCTGCCTAGGGAGAATGACCATAAGGAAAGAGAGTGAATTTAATAAAAAATGACAGCTATGGAGAAATCCTGAATGAAGGATTTTTACAAGTCAAACCAAAGGGTTTACAACATAGGGAGGGGTAAATAAGAAATCATTCAAGGTTTCAGTGGGGAAAGTGAAAAAATTAAAGTTAAATTTAAATGTGATTCACATTTAAAGTTAAAAGTTAATGTGATTCACATTTAAAGTTAATTTTAATTAAAGTTAATTTAATTTACATTTTAATTAAAGTTCACATTTTAAATTTCACATTTTAAATTTAATATTTTGGTCTTGTTTTTAAATTTTGGTCTTGTTTTAATTTAAATTTTGGTCTTGTTTTAATTTTAAATTTAAAATTTTGGTCTTGTTTTAAATTTAAAATTGTTAAAATTTTAACAATTGTTAAAAATTAGGTTAAAATTAGGTTAATTAGGTTAAAATTAGGTTAAAATTTAGGTTAAAATTGTTAAAATTTTGGTCTTGTTTTAAATTTAAAATTCACATTTTAAATTTAATATTTTGTTTAAATTTCACATTTTAAAATTCACATTTTAATTAAAGTTAATTTAATTCACATTTAAAGTTAAATTTAAATGTGATTCACATTTAAAGTTAAATTTAAATGTGATTCATCTGGTGTGAAGATGGAGTAAACACCAAATGGTAACTGTCTCTTGACCAGACTTAACAAACCTCACTTCAACATGCTGCCCACCCATGATGAGGACAGTAGCCAATGGTCAGATGTATGGACAACAGCCTCGAATACAAAGGCAGTTTCAGCATTTGCTGAGTTTTGACTGGCATTTTGTTGAATGCAGAATTATATCACAACAATTAAATGTAATTATGCAGACCAACAGTTAGAATAAGATAGACACCGTTGATTCTTTCTAAATGACTTCCCTCCAAATTTTCTCCCTTAAAGTTTGAGATTGCTTGATTTTAGTAAAAAGGAAAAAAAGGGCTTCCCTGGTGGCGCAGTGGTTGAGAGTCCGCCTGCCGATGCAGGGGACGCGGGTTCATGCCCTGGTCCGGGAAGATCCCACATGCCGCGGAGCGGCTGGGCCCGTGAGCCGTGGCCGCTGAGCCTGTGCGTCTGGAGCCTGTGCTCCGCACCGGGAGAGGCCACAACAGTGAGAGGCCCACGTATCGCAAAAAAAAAAAAAAAAAGAGAAAATTTGGTTTTTTCCATTATAGACATCCCAGTGATCTCTCCATAAATAGTACTCCTAAAAATATGAAAGTCCAGATTTTTGAAGTTTTCTTGATAATTTTTTAAACTCAATAATAATTCATTAATTCAGTTGTTTTGTTATACAGAATTCAGAAAAAAATGTTTTGAAAAGGGGTATGGAGAGATTCAACATTCTCCATGCATTTCAGTTTTGACAAATAGTGACCACTCTTGTTTGTCAAGGATTTTACTTATAGTCCCTCATTCCGAAAAGATTGCATAATCAGTGCAAATAACCACTAGAGATAAGCCAGGTTCTATTAACACTTATTGAGTCTTCTTCAATCTTAATTTCTAGGACAAGTAAACAACAAAAACAATTTTTTTTACTTTCATAGTTGTGAACATTTACAAAGCAAGACAGCATCCGTCTCCAACTCCTGTCCCTTCTCCTAGTTCTGTCACTGGTGTCTCCTCTGCTGCTCCAAGTTGGGCTTTTCAGGCCACCAAAGGACAACAGGACATCCAGAATACCATTCTCTGCCCCCTCCTGAGAGCCAGTGGTCACAAGCCTGTGCTCTGTCCCACACTGGTAGCATCCAGGTGGAATTTAAAATAGAATGGATAAGGACCCAGTTATGTAAAAAGTCACCTCTGGTCTTCTGTTCCATCATGAGAGTTAAGACCAGCTGGGGTGCTTCTGGTATCAGTTTCCAGTACATAAGTCTCTGTGATCTGCAGCAGAAATTCTTACAACAGGGCCCTTAGAAGTCTCGTCCTCTGATGGACTGCCAGAGACAGAGTCCAAGGCATATCTGTGCAGGCAGACTTTTTGCTGAGTTTCCCAGGGACTGAGAGAAAACTACCAGCAGGCACAGCCTCTCCTGGGTTCTACAGCTAATAATCTACAATTGTCCCGGATGGGAGGTGGGATTTATTGCTGGCCAGCTACTTATCTTGGTTCAACTGGCCCAGTTGGTCAGAGAGGACCATGGTCAGAGATGCAGTCTCTCTGAAGAGCTTCTTTGAGTGAAATGAATATTTCCTCTGGCTCTCCCTCCTAAATCCCCTTTTCCAGAATGTAGCTCAAAACACCTTACCGTTGCTAGGAAAACAAATTCATGTACCCTTCTCGCCAGATCAAGAAGCTACAGATGCTTCAGTAATCTGTACAAACTTGGAGTTACCCTGTGCTTTGCTTAACAGCATTAATCAAATTTTAGGTAGCTGGGCTCAGATCATGAGATGATATAAGTTCAGCTCCCATTTTGAACAATTAGTGGTATGATCTTTACAACATTTTTTAGAAAGCCTGCATAAGACAGTAAGCACGAGGTTATGTTCTATCAGACAGTTAATATTTTGTTCTCTCTCTGAATTACAAAATCACAAATAATAAGTAGGAAATGAGATTCCTTCTTGCTGCTAAAGAAATGAACAATTTCTTGTTCATTTGTGTAGTTCAATGTGTAGTTGCGTATACGTTTGGATTTGACCCATCATTTACTTTATTGTTCAACGTTAAATAGAGAGCATAACCCCCACTAACGGTAGTAGAGATGAACCACTTCAAATTAATAAGAGATATAAATTAGATTCTGAAGGAGCCCCTCACCTTCATATTCCAGGATAAAGAAAATATCTGTAACTTCTTTTATCTTCTAAATAAAGTTTCATGTGACCTGACAGGATTATAATACATTTTAAAATTCGACCACCTTAAGATATTTCTGCAAAGAAAATAATTCATTTTAATTAAGATCCACAAGGAAAAGTGGAACAGAAGATACAAAATGGGGGCCAGAAAACTCTAGCCTGTGCCACCCTAAGAACTGGGGCCCCTCTCTCAGGTAGACAAACCCGGTCGCTAGGCTTCCTCCTCCTAGGAGTGCAAATTCACTAGCAAATGCAGTCTCTCCACCCCACCACAGCCATGTACACACCATGCCTACAGCCTCCCTCCCTCCAGCCCTGTGGAAACTCCAGTAAGAGATTCAGATCCGAAAGAGCTTTTGAGCATTTTACAGGTGAGAAGACTGAGGATCAAAAGTGAAATTGATTGCCCAAGATTATAACCTGCTAACTGGAAACCCAATCACTCAACTCAGCCCAGTGCTCTTTCCACTATACCTCCCAGTCCACAAAAACCAGACAGCAAAGTGGGGGTGGGGGGTGGGGGTGGAGGTGGAATGGAAGGGCATCCACGCAGACCGCCATCTGCCTCTGAGAGACCCGACTTCAGGGAGACCTCTTCAGGAGACCCACCCACCCATTGTGGGTTTTTGTTTATGTTCACAGAACAGAACATCTCTTTTGATGGAGAGATCTGTGAACTGTGATATGAAGATCCAGGGGACACAGAAGAGGAATTTAGACCTTGAGACCAGATACCTGGGATTTGGTCAAAAAAAGGAAAAAAAAAAAAGCAGTGCTTTTTAATCAAGTTCTGCAGCAGTATTGTGGTAGGAAAAACAAGACCTCTAAAATAGGATCGATTTTTGACTCTACCATCTTCTAGCTGAGTGGCCTTGAGCAAGTTTCTTAGTGTCTCCAAATTCATTTCTTTATCTATAAACTGAGCACCAATTTGAGGGGTTTGAATCTTTGCATGGAGAGAGAAGAGAGAGACAGAGAGTAAGAGAGAAAACACAGGGGGCATGTAGGCTCTCAGTGCATGACACAAAAAGGCACTCAAATGTCTGCTTGTTGAATAAGAAGCTTAATTCTTCAGCTGGACCATCTCCTGGAAGTAAGTCTCCTTTGCTTTAGAGATATGAACAGAATGACCCCTAAGGCCCTAAACCACACAGAAAAGATGCAGGACCACTGAGGCCCTGAAACTGTGCCTTGGATTTGAAACTAGTTGACCCAGTGGTCTTAGACTCTAAGAATACTGTGAGTGCCCCTCTAAAGGTTTATTTGGATGCCTGGACAGTGTTTGATCCCTAGACTAACAACAAAGGCAACATTCAAGTGACCCCACTCCCAAACTAGATTAAGTAATCCTACAGTGTGTGTTCCCAGCGCACAGTACTTCCCCAATGCGTTCATTGCTCTGGCTGTGATTGCCAACTGGGCTATAAACTCCACTACCATTTAACTCAGTGCTATCCCCACTTTTTAACCCATAACAGAGGCTCAGTATATCTTCCTAAAGGAAAAAAGTCCAGCAACATCCTTAAAACATCTACCATCGTTGGCTCGAAAAATCAACCTAAAGTATTCGTGTTCTCCACTCCCCCAGTTCTTCCCCAATACCCCTGCAGATGAAGCCTCTTCTCTAGTTTCACCATTTGGGCCACTTAGATATCTGCTCGGGATGTTCCTCACCACGTTGTTAATCTGTTCAGTAAATTGTGCTCAAAACCAGGATCTCGTGTACTGGGCCCCATGGCAGGAGTTCAGCAGGGAATTCTCCACTATCCCTCATGGAGAGGCTCACAGAATAAAGTGAGCTTGGATGAAGCCTCTGATTTTCAGAGAGGCCACTAGCCATTAGCCAAAATATTTCTGGATCAGTAACTACACCCTATCATCAACTTGACTCTCTAAAAATTACAATGTGGCTTTAGGACCTGGTACATGGCGTTCACTCAATAAATATTTGTTGGATAAAAAAAATGAATGGGACAGGATGGGAATTTCAGTGAGCTTTTATTGCTCTGGGCTGATATAGGAGACATGCAGCAAATAAAATCATTTATTTGAGGATAAAGCTAATAAAGTAAATCTTTAATTTGAGTAAGTCTAGATTTTGGAACCCACTAAGGTGGTATACCCTGAGAGTTTACTAACATTTCAGAAGTCCTCTGAGGAGCAGGTGATGCCCCTCATAAACATTTCCTGTCACCAACTAGTTGAGACAGAGTTTTCTGATACCGCAGCTACGCATGTGCCGCCTGAATTCAGAGTTCTCCCCAGAGATCTTCTAACCTGGAAAACACTGGTTAACTAAACTCTCTAAACTTCCAGGCACCAGAACATTCTCCTGCTTCCGAACTCTTTGGCTCCAAAGAGTAACTTGCTGGATTCTATACTTTCCTTTACTGATAATCTCAAATTATTTTGTTTCAGACTTGTCTCCATGGCTGGAGACAAGGCCAGAAAGGCTGTGCCTTTAAGGGAAGGGATCTTCATAAATTCTCACAATAGTGGACACACAGTAGGTGTTTCATAAGTAAGCTTTTAAAATTTGTCTTCAATGTGTAGCCCTGTCCAAAGTCTCCAACAGAGACATAGTGTGCATTGGAGAGAAGGGAAAGAACACAGCCTTTCTAGAGCTCTCCAGACAGCTCTCACTCGCATTCTCTCTGTGCCCTCCATCTTCTGACAGTGCCCTCAAAGACTACGGAAAATAAGCAAAATCGTAAAACGAAATCACCTAACACAATTTAAATATGGTAGATTCGATGCTAGGCTGGAATCTTCCCTTTCGATAAAAGTAAATGCCTGCACAGACGATGATCGATCTCAAGCTTGACAAGTATTTTACTCATTCTCTAAAGTCTCCTGAAACGTTGAGACCTCAAGCAGGATGTTGAAAGGTCAATTTTTTGGTAGCAACTCTGACTCAAGAAGATTATTCTCCTGTGAGGTGAAGGAGAGGAAAGAAACGGGGGCAGTGAGATTTTTCCATCCACTCCACCCAGAGGGTAATTAATCCAAATGAGACTGGGCTGGGTGGAACTCAAACATCGCCCATTCAACCCACACCTTCACCCAGGGTTGTTAAGACAGAAGCTCCCCTATCAGTCTTCGGGTTGAATCAATACCCCTCCCGCAGAGACCCGCTCTCAG
This sequence comes from Grampus griseus, assembly GCF_964374135.1. Taxonomy (NCBI): domain Eukaryota; kingdom Metazoa; phylum Chordata; class Mammalia; order Artiodactyla; family Delphinidae; genus Grampus; species Grampus griseus. The sequence continues at coordinate 28,905,237 of NC_139003.1, read as the reverse complement.
GAAACTGTGACAGGAGGAAAGGTCAGGAACACAGGATCTGGACCGGCTGTCGGGGAACAGCGGGCCCGAGCGCCCCCCGCGGAGCCTGCTCTCAGCCAATGAGAGCCTGAGGACCCGGGATGATGAGATGAGGGGCCGCTGCTGGGCCAATCAGGCTCCAGGTGCGGCCAGGGGGAGGAGATGGGAGGAGAGGCCGGGGGCGATGGAGACAGAGCTACATCAACAGAAGTTTCTCACCTTGGAATGCGAGGGACGCTCCCGCATCTCCGGCACATCTTCAACTCGTCTCGGGAGGAGTGCCCCAAGCTACTTTCCCAACTTCCTCACGCTGCTCCCAGCTCGCGAGGAGAAGGCTGCTGAGAGCCCCTACTACGGCTGGCCTTTTTACGTTGTCTGCAGGAAGAAAGGAGGCGAGGGACAACTTGGTGCTGGGGAACTGACCTCTGTCCTGGTGGGCCTCTGGCTGGGGAGGGTCGAAGAGGAGTGGCTGGGCCTGGGAGACTCCATGCGGGGGCCATGGACAGAGCAGCGCTCCTGGGACTGTCCCGCCTGTGCGCGCTGTGGGCAGCCCTGCTCACGCTGTTCCCCTGCGGAGCCCAAGGAAACTGGATGTGAGTATGGGGGCAGCAGGGGAGCACGGGGTTTGTGGCAAAAGGGATGCCCAGCCTCAGGGAACTTTCAGCTGAGGCTGGAGAGGAGAGGCGGGACCCTAGGGCGGGCGACCTAAATTTCGGGTAAACATCTGGGATTGGGAGGAGAGCAGGGCAGCGGCTGACGCTAGGGGCGGCCGTGTCTTACAGGTGGTTGGGCATCGCCTCCTTTGGGGTTCCGGAGAAGCTGGGCTGCGCCAGCTTGCCGCTGAACAGCCGCCAGAAGGAGCTGTGCAAGAGGAAACCGTACCTGCTGCCGAGCATCTGCGAGGGCGCCCGTCTGGGCATTCAGGAGTGCAGGAGCCAGTTCAGATACGAGAGATGGAACTGCCTGGCGGCCGCCGCCGCCCCGCCTGACACCAGCCCTCTCTTTGGCTACGAGCTGAGCAGCGGTGAGTCCCGGGACGCTCGCAGCTGGCGCGGGACGGAGGGCAGGTCCTCCAATTCTTGTAAATAAAGAGTGCTTGCGTGGTCCCGTCGCTCCCTAAATCCCCAGAGAGGTCCTTTAGTGCAATGAAACTGGGGGCGACTGAAGCCAGACCCGGGTGCAGGTGCTGTCCTGGACGGGGTGACACCCCAGGTCCCGAGCGGGGCGCGTGGAGCTGTAGCTCTTCCTCCTTCCCCGCGGCGCCCGGCCGGAGTTGGGGAAAAGCTGACACTCCACCCCGCCGACCCCTCGGACCCCGTAGCGCCCCCCTACGTGGATGACCAGCTGGAGAAACATGATGTCGGCTACGGGGAATGCCGCTGCCGCATCTGCTTTGATTTAAAAGCAGCTCCGCTGCGCACCGAGCCCTGGCTAATTGCAGCGAAGCCCCAAGCTGGTTGGCTCCTTACAGCACCCGGAAGACGGAATAATGGCGATTTTAAAGGGACTGTCCCGGGCAGCCCCACGTGAGGCTAGCTCGGGCACTACTTTAGTTCTCCCCTCTATTCCTTTCCTTCTATCTTTTCCCTCCTCTGCGCACAGCTGCGGCGCGGGAAGCTGCAGTAACACGAAGTTCCACTTCCACCGGCCTAGCAGTGACTTGGTAAGGATAAAGGTACAGAGGTATCAGCAGATTCAAAGGATTTCAGGCCCTGGGCGCTGAAAGATTCTTAGTTGTTTTCCACACTCATTTCGGTTCCCCCTCCACCTTTGACCCTTCCCCGCCGGGTCCCTACACTCACCGCCGCCAAAGCATCGCTTTTGCCCCGCTGCGCTTTGGCCGGCACACCCTTCCGAAAGGGCCCTGACTCCCTGCAGAAAAAAAAGAAGAGGATGTGTTCTTCACAGTTGCTGAAATGTAGAGGCATCAGCTGTTGAAAGGGTTTATTGGACAACGACGTGATAACGTTTCTACTCCAATCTAAACATCTCCAAAGGGGGGGAAAAAGTCTCCTGCTGAGTCCCTTCTAGTCCATTTTATTACTGTTTTAATGGGACTTTAATTTTCAAAGATTTTAGCTCAAAACCTATTGCAGGTGTGTGATATCCATATTCAACATTCAATTGTTTTCCATAACAATTCTTTTTTTTTTTTGCTGATGACATTTCAATTATCTTAACTGCCTTTAATACTGTAAGTCGATATAATACTGTATATAAGAATATTTATATAATATTTAACTTTCATATTAATATTGTTTTTCAGGATATCCTTAAAAAATCAGTCTTTGATGTGAAATGAAACTGCAACATTTATCTCCTAATTGCTTTGGTCTTTGCTTAATTTTAATTTGCATTCTGACGTGTATTTTTTACACAACAAAAGTCATACCAAAATTTTCAGCTTGTGTTTTCTGATAACACATTTTAAATTTAACGAGAAGGGTAAGTGGGACTCCTTTGGGCATTGTATCACTATTTACGTATTCATACGAGGGATTTTAAATTCAACGTGTATTTATAGAATTTTTATTGTCTGTTAAGTGTTGAGCTGGATGCTGACATACATTTCAAATTTTAAAAATAAACAGATGATATTAAGGTATGAGGACAATTTATGATATACAATATAGGAAAATCATACTGAAAATTAATGTTGCTGTTTTAAAAACTGAGAACAATATGAAATTGTCCTTTCTTAAATATCTACTCATTAAAGCATCCATTGAAAAGTTGCTTCCCTGATAAGAAGATAAGTAGAAGACTTTGTTATGAACATAAACAGAGAATGGTATGACTCATTCATTTAGCAACTTATGTTTTATTCTAGGCACCAAGGAAACAGCATTTATTTATGCTGTGATGGCTGCAGGCCTGGTGCATTCTGTGACCAGGTCATGCAGTGCAGGCAACATGACCGAGTGTTCCTGTGACACCACCTTGCAGAACGGCGGCTCAGCAAGTGAAGGCTGGCACTGGGGGGGCTGCTCTGATGATGTCCAGTATGGCATGTGGTTCAGCAGAAAGTTCCTAGATTTCCCCATCAGAAACACCACGGGAAAAGAAAGCAAAGCACTGTTAGCAATGAACCTTCATAACAATGAAGCTGGAAGGCAGGTATGTATTACAAAATGGAATAGAAATCCAGTGCCTTTAGGTAAATAACACTAGGATTACACTTTTGGATCAATCTGACCAAATGGTTTAAAAACCAAATGCTTGCAGTCTAAGAATATATATGTATGTATGTGTGTGTGTGTGTGTGTGTGTGTGTGTGTGTATGTAAAATTATATGTTTATTATATATGTATAACAGCAAGTATATATATATATATATATATATATATATATATTCTTTCATGAGCCTGTACTGACCATATTGATTTAGTTTAAGTTTCCATCTGATGTGAGTTGAATCTTATTATACAATATATTTGTGATTGTATAGTTCGTATACCTAAAACACCAATTATAAAATAACAGAAGTACAAGTGCCTGTTCGGTCATTTTATTCCACCCTCTTAGATGGTTAGTTGCAGAGCCAGAATAAGACTTACAGTATCTGCCTTTCTAACGGGACTGAATCAAATTTCATTTTTTCAAATTTGAATTTTCATTATATTTTTAAATCTTTATTTTAGTAGACAATGACATCTAAAGAAGTTATCAGTTCTGTCCTTACTTTCTCTAGCAAAACATTCTTGAATACATTAGAGAATACACAACTCAAGTAATATTTTTCATAAAACAAAATTTATTTAAGGGAAGTAGTTATGTTATTATAAAGCAATGTAGATTCACTGTAAAAACTGAAAAATACAGATAAATGTAAAGCAACTATAGATATATTAAATATTTTGATATTTAAAAATATAGATATATTAAAGATCTAGGGAGAGCGAAATTTGAAGAATCACATCTAATTAACCTCCTTTATGAATATTTTAATGCTAAATTTTCTTAAAATGGTATAAATTTGTAGCTTAATTTAACTTTTATGTATTTCCCTTAATGAATATTGACACAATAAGCTTTGAGTTCTACAACATAGTTGAATTACTTGGTAATTCATAGTGACTTTCCAAAAACAGTCAAAACCTCTCTTAGGTATATAGATTTTCTATTTTGTAATAATCTTTTCAGGATGGGAATATCACCACATATCCTATATTATTGTAAATATTCAATAACCTGTAAAGGTCCCAAAGTAGTCATTGCAATCTGCCACATTCTCCTGCAATAAATTAAAATGAGTTGCGGTATCTCTTAGGAATATTTAAAGTATATGCTGTATTTGTTTTACATTTTTGGAAAGTGAATAAATGGAACTCTCTTGGAATAGTTGCAAGTTTCAGCCAGTTTTCTTTACTTAACCACTTTGGTTTAAAATACAAAACCGAAAACTCAATAAATATATCACCATAACACTTCAAATTCAAATTTGACTATTCAGTTCTATTTGAATATTGATTCAAAATGGAAGATTCGAAAATAGGAAAGTCAGTAAATAGCTATGTAAGCTTTTCATTTTTTTGTTTTGAAATTTTAAGTTAATTTATCTCACTAAAGTAACTCCTGCTAACACCATAGTTATGCACAGGTCTCTTCTTGATAAAGTTTTACATTTAAAAAAAATTAAATGAATGAGTTTTTGCTTCAATTTAAATAATATCCAATAAAGGAATTTTTTTATTTCTAACATATTAATATAAAAGAGGTTAAAGGTAATTAACATTTGTTCTTTAAAACTCTAAACTAGAGAAAAACATCAAGTCAAATTAATACATTTTAAAAACAAGAAAACAATTGAATGAATATTTAGTATCACCTTAGACCTTGAATCTTCTTTAGTCATTCTTTAAATAATTTGGTAGAGACTAAAAAAATTTAATCAGAAAACAAAACTTCAAACTCATGTTATAATTCATTCTTTTGAATAAAGTTATCTCCAGACTTATGAAAAGTCCTAACGTATTCTAAAATGTATTTTTATTAGCAATATTAGACAGCTATTTAGTTTTATTCCATCTTATGTGGCTTTTTTTCAAATTAGGTAGCAATATTTGCCTCTATAACTATTAACTTTGATCTATTTATATTCTGATTTTTTTTAAAAAAATACAACTATTCAGCATCAATTTTAATCCACTGTTTATTGGCAATAAAACAATGTCCTCACTTTATTGAGGTTTTCCCTATTATTCTAATTATGCCCCCAAAATTCAGCCTTTAGGTATATACACATTTTGTGTAAATTTCAGTTTTCTCTACTGAATCTTTTTTTTTTTCCACATTGGTCTAGATGGAATCTTTAAATATTACAAAATATTACCTGGATATTTTGAGGGCACTACACTGATGTTTTTGTTGGTCTTTTCTCATGAACTATTACAATTCAAAACATTTTAATATTTTTCTTTCCGTTGGTGGTCAAAAAAAAAAAAACAAGAAAAAAGCCAACACCACCACCAGCACCGGAACAACAACAAAAATCAACCCGGTTTCCAAGATATTACCTAACATGGAAGAACAAAAAACTACATTTTCAATATTGGCAATTAGGAGCTTAATCTAACAGGTATATCCTTCTGAGTAAGGTTCAAGGTCTGTATTCAACTGAGTTGATTTTCCTCATCTCAAAATTCCAAACTCAAAACGTAGGAAAGCGTTCAGAGAAATGTGGGTACTGGTGCTTAGTAGTGCTGTGAGCAGAATAGATGATTTTCTAACCGCTGACCTTAAATACTCTAATTCCCACTTGGTTTCTGACACCATTCCTAAAGTTATGACTCCAAGAATAATGTTGCCGAATGGTGATTGTCTAACAGAACGATGTGATGTCTTCCAGGGGCAGAACTTCTGAGAATAATGTGACTTGGAATATTTATGGGTATTTCTTTTGGTGTGCTTAAAATATTTCCATTCTTCCCATGTCCACCTCATAAACTTTTAAGTTTCCCTACCCCATAATTTGTTTTATGATGAGTAACTCAAAAAAGTGGCATGGGCCCCACCCCCAAATTTCATTAACCTGTTTCAAGAATATTTACAAGTACTTGAACAACACACAAGTGTTTTGCTTTTCAGCAGGTTCATATATATTTTTGGACTGAAAGGGACAAAATGGGTCAGAGAAATAGGAATACTACAATTAACCATCCAATTTATGTCACCGTTTTCATAAAAACTTAAACAGATCATCTGATAGTTGACAAATGAAATGTCACAAAATGTTCCATAACAGTTGTTTTTTTTTTTTTTTTTAGTCATTTCTGTAAAGCTTGGGTAAAGCAACCTACCGAAAAACAATCACCTCCGGCTGTGTTACCTCTGAGTCAAAACTAACTCCTTAGACCACTTCTCAAACAGTTTCTAGTTTTACATTAAGTGTTAATGATACATCTTTCCTATTTCACTTCATCAGAAATTTATCAAACCAAAACTTAACATAGGGAGACCAGTAGATTAAATGCTATGCTCCCAATTGCTCTCCCATAGTTTAAAAATATTCCACCAAAATGTGCACATCTGTTTGCAATAGTTAACAAAACATTCCTCTGTTAATATCGTTATAAACCTTAACAACTCAGCGAAGTAGAGAAAGGAATTTTCTTATAACCACACACAACTCATTCGCTTGCTATTCTCTTACTTCTCCTGTTAGAAAATCACTATGTATCACTGTATCTCAGAATGGCTATTTGACATCAATTAAGAATCCTAGCTGAAAAGCTCCAGAGTATGTATTTTTGGAGTGTTCATGCAATTTTCTTAAATATATTTGTACTTTCCACTTTCATTTTTCTCTGTTCTACCAAAATTATCCTGCTGCATATAAAGACTTTATATCATATATTACCATCTATCCTATGGAAGACAAGTGTCTCAACCAGGCTATTTATTTTTCTGTCAAATTGGAATAATAAGCAAGTACATGTTCATGAACTACCTACTATATGCAAGGCATTTCTTCCTATAAAACTAAATCAAGTAAAATAATTTATGAAAATGTGCTCTGAGAGTTAAATTCTGTGTGTGTGTGTGTGTGTGTGTGTGTGTGTGTGTGTGTGTGTACATGTTATCTGCCCTTGAACTCTGCATTTCATCACATTCTCCTAGTGGTGGTTGCATTGCTTTATTTTATCCCTATTTGTTCAAGTTTCTTCCTTGCAGTCTTACAAGGGTATAATCATTTAAATTGCATGTCAAGTTCTTTGTCTTTCTATCCTAGAATATCAATATGAATAGTATTCACATATATAATAAAAATACTATTTCTTTTCTTATACTTATCGTTAAAGACAAAAAGGTAATGGAATTGAAAGATAACAGAATTAAATTCCTTAAAAATATCTCTAGAAAGTTTAGTTAACTCCACGTATTTAAAAGTTTCTAGTTTTCTATGGCAGGAAACTCTCCCCAAAATTCGGTTACAAATTCAGCAGGTGGTATCCCTGGATTCAAGATCAGTCTTCCCTCTTATCCTTCACACCTGTGCAGTAGTGTGTCACTCTTGTGTCCTAACACTGTTGTGGGCTGAGGAATTGGAGGAAAACCCAGCCAGATCAGGGTCTCCCAATATCACTGACTTCCTGGCAGTGACTCTTTTGTTGAAGAAAGTGGTCTTTATTACTTCCTCTTGATTCAGATTACCAACAGAGGATGCGTTAAAACTGTTCAAGTGAGCTAGACTAACCATTCAATGAGTATTTGGTGAGCATCTATTCTGTCCTCCATGCTTTGCAAATTGGCAACACCATAGGTAATGTCTGAACTGGTTAATAAAAGGAAAAGGCAGCTCCTCAGTCAAGAATCTGAGCGAGAGGCAGCTCTAAATCACTAAGTGATGACTGTAACGAGCGTTGATCAGGTTTAAACACATAAACTTACATTCTTAGATTTTGGGCTTTCTTTGGACAATTTGTTTTGCTGTTACCTGGCATTGATTGAGCTCTCTTTTTCTCATATCCTTTGGGCACTTAAAATCTGAACAAAAGTAGGCAGATCGCATTAATTTGAACATTTATTTGCCTGGAGACTTTTTAAAAATTGAAGGCTTTGTGAATATCAAATGCCATAAATTGAACCAAATAAGCTTGTGTGCCAAATTGTTCTCAATTGAAAGGTAAATTTTACCTGAGATAATAAGAAATAGACATATCTACTCGCTTCTTAGTTTCATGAGTTCAAAACAAGCATATGTGTCGTATCCTATAAAAGACAGTGTTTAAATGTTGTTCGGTTTATTATTTTAAACACTAATAAAAAGTATTGAATATTACACAAATCAATACCATATGCTCTCATTCAAGGCTGCAAATATAACAAATTGTTTGAAATACTCTGTCTCATTAGATAGTTCAGAAACTTTAGTTAATTTGTTAGGAAATGTAACATTCCACAAACATGTCAATGTCAACTGTGGTACAAAATAACAAAGTAGAAACCCCTGTCATTTTATAGTTTTGATAAGAACTGTAAGTGGAATTTAAGCGGTGGGGTTTTTCCTTTATTTGGCGAGATTACACACATAATTTCCAAGTTATCGGATGGCTAGACCCATTTTTTATTTTACCCAGCCTGTTGACAGAATGTCGACTCTCCAGTTAGTCCTGACGATTTATTAATCTGCTCTGCCATCCTCTGGGGATTGAAGGAAGTTATGCTGACTGGCCGGTATGTAAGAAATTAGAACTATAAACTTTTATTTTAGGAATCTCTGTATTGTTTGTGCACGGTTAGCCCCATTTGAAATTTTATCTCAACTCTTACCGTACCTTCTTCGTCAGGGACAGGGGGTATTTATTTTGACCTTAATGTGTGTCAGGCAATGGACTCTAACCCATGTATGTCATCTCATTGAATTCCTCCATCTGAACAGAATAACTCAGCACTTGGAATTGAAAAATCATATAAATATTATACCTTTTCTATGTTAGGAGGGTGCTACTGATACATCAAGAATAGGACGTATGTTTTGAATTAATTTTCCAGAAGAGGGGAAGAATTGGCTGGGAGCCACTGCACTCTCCAACCCCTTCTTTTGACCAACTTAAGTTGATTAGTCAGGATTTCTCATGTGTTCTGTGACCAGGGGATAGCATATCCCCCAAAACCCCTGTGAATATAACTGACGTTTGCAGTGATCAAACATGAGAACTGTCAGTTCAGTAGCTCTCATCCTTGGATGCCCTTAGAATCATCGGAGCAGCTTTGTAGAAGTCATTGCCTGGACCCCACCTTGACAAATTAAATAAGAATCTCAGGGGTTATTTGTAAAGTTTCACAGCTGTTTCTGTGTGCATACAAGTCACCTGAGGATTTTATTAAAATGCAGATTTTGATTCCACAGGTTTGGTGAGGGACCTGAGAGTTTGTATTTCTCACAAGGGATGCTGGCGCTATTGGTCCACGAACCACACTCTGAGTAGCAAGGTGCTAAAATGAACGGTATCGGGAACATAGAGGCACTAATGAACATCCTCTCACACCCAAAATTAAATGAGAGATTAGAAATAAACGTAACTTCCCTTTGTTATCTCAGCTAATCTCTGTTAACGTTATTAGCTTGGTCTGCAGCTTTAAATTAGACTCAGAAAGGTTTGTTCTGTAGAGTGAAGAGAAGGACAAAACATTTGAATTCTGAGCGATCTAAAAGATCCTTTACGTGCAAAATCATCCTTATTTTTAAAAATTATTATTATTATTTTTCTATTATTTAATTGAAGTATTTTTAAAACTATTATTATTTTATTTAATTTTAATTGAAGTATATAACCATCGTTTTTATACAGGAGTAAACAGATCCGGAAAGTTAAGTGATTAGGCTGGTAGTGCTTCTGTTGTTGAGTAAAAACACTTCATGAACGATGTTTCACTCAATTTCTGTTGGTTTCAGGCTGTCGCCAAGTTGATGTCATTAGACTGCCGGTGTCACGGAGTTTCTGGCTCCTGTGCTGTGAAAACATGCTGGAAAACCATGTCTTCTTTTGAAAAGATTGGCCGTCTGTTGAAGGATAAATATGAAAACAGTGTCCAAATCTCAGACAAAATAAAGAGGAAAATGCACAGGAGAGAGAAAGATCAGAGGAAAATACCGATCCACAAGGATGATCTGCTCTACATTAATAAGTCTCCCAATTACTGTGTAGAGGATAAGAAACTCGGGATCCCAGGGACCCAAGGCAGAGAGTGCAACCGCACGTCAGAGGGCGCAGACGGCTGCAACCTCCTCTGCTGCGGCAGGGGCTACAACACCCACGTGGTCAGGCACGTGGAGCGATGCGAGTGCAAGTTTATCTGGTGCTGCTACGTCCGCTGCAGGAGGTGTGAAAGCATGACTGATGTCCACACTTGCAAGTAACCACTCTAGCCTTGGGCAAGAGTCCCCAGTGACAGACGTACAACGGGAGTGGGTCCCACTGTGCTGGGCTGGGGAGCCTGACACCTGCCTCCTCAGAATTCCCAGATCCTCGAGGCTCTCTCAGAAGTCCCTTTACCTGATCGATGTCAATGTCACACACTAGGCATGTAGATTTCTTGGGATTCTAAAACTGAAAAAGTTTGAGTTCATATGTTGGTGGTTTAGGGAACAGATATTGAGGGCAAGGAAGATAAACTGTCTCGTAAGCAAGAAAGAACAGGAAAGAGCCTTCATGCCGAGAGAACTGGTCCATACTCAGGATAAGATCCTTGACTATGGAACTCGGTTATGGAACTCAATAGTGGTGGGTGAATATTAGTCATTTAAAAAAGACATCTATTAGAGCAGCAAGGAGCAGTAAACATGAATCTCATTCTCTGAGTATTTTTTATGAAGAAATCATACTAAGTGTTGGTGCATAGAAACAGAAGGTGTTGGGACAGGTTAACAGAAGTGGTGGGTGCCTACTTAACACTTTCATTCATTTCAGAAGAAAGAATCTTCATAAGTGATATAACACCCCCTAAAACATGTCTGTTAGCGAGATTTCGTGACAAAACAAAAGAAGCAAGATGTAAGAAGCAAAATGTAAAAAGCAAAATGTATGATTTGGAGTTTAAGTGACTTTTAACCAGGAGAATTGATCTAGAAGAGTATCAGTGAGGTATATAGCAACCTTTATCTTTGGCTTCACACTTTCATTATAGACCAGCTTCCACTATTAAAAACTCAGCTCTGAAATACTGGAGGAAGGGATCCTGAAAGCATGTGGGAAAATCAGAGGTAGAAATATAAAGGGCTCTCGTACATTGTAAGGAAAAGCACCCTTTAAATGTGTAAAGACAGTATTTTGTACAGTATTTTGTTAAATTTTTTTATATTTTGTAAATAATGTTTTTAAGTTATATGATATATATTGAAACTTAAGATATTTTTTGCCAAAGCCCAAGAGCTAAGGCAATAAAATTATCTCAGAAATAATATTAGCTTGTTTCCTTTCATACTATTAACTTTGACATTTTTTCATACATTGAAAAAGAAGTTCATTGAGCAGTTAGTTACATGGATGTGTATTTCCTGCCGAAATGGCAGCTTTATATGTTGTAAATTAAAATATGCAGCAATATATTGACAATTGTGCTATTTCAGCAGTCAGATTAGTTGAATTCTGTTCTCAATTAGTTATGTTTAACTTGTAAGGTTATTATAATAAATTATACAGTAAAAGTCTTAACTGGAAAAAAGAATCTAAATCAGAATAATGATCAATTTGTGGATTTGATATCCTGGATATTTATTATGTTGTGTGAAATGCTACACTTCCATGTGAATTTTGAGTGGTCTTGTTTTAGTATTCATGCATGTATATTCATGATATTTTACAAGGTTCCTGGTGAAAATTACAGGGCTGTATTTAAGGTGGTATTTTAATGTAAATGCTATGTTTTTTATGAATTGTTAAATATTTCAGTATCATATAGAAAAAATAGATTTTCTAAGTTCAGAATGGACAAAGAAAGAATATTCTTTTTCTCAAAATAAGCTAAAGAAATGTTTCCCTGACCATCCTGGTCTCATTCTATTTCCTTTCAATTTTATTTAAAAGGCAAAGCAATAATTTGTGAAAAAGAGCAAACCATGGAAAATGACTCTGATCTAATATTAAAATCAAGGCTAAACATTTAACTGTGACCCTTAAAATTTAACAAAATTACTATTTACTGAATGAGAGACTCCAAAATGACAAATGAACAAATACAGTGCTTATTTAAGAGTGGTTTACCATTCTTTAGCATCCACTGACGAGAATAACCTGAAAAATAGACACTTATTCTTTTTTTTTTTTTTTGCGGTACGCGGGTCTCTCAGCACTGTGGCCTCTCCCGCTGCGGAGCACAGGCTCCGGACGCACAGGCTCAGCGCCCATGGCTCACGGGCCCAGCCGCTCCGCGGCATGTGGGACCTTCCCGGACCGGGACACAAGCCCATGTCCCCTGCATCGGCAGGCGGACTCTCAACCACTGTGCCACCAGGGAAGCCCTAGACACTTATTCTTATGCCTTTTTTTGCAAAGTAAATCTATTTTATCTGCATTGAAAATAAGCACTCTTTCTTAAAACATGAAGACTGCAGTTTCCATTAATGACCATTTTTTTTCCTATCAACTAGAAAACTTTTCGTAATTAACTTACCAACCGATTGTGAGAACCAGGGAGACTTTAATTCACAAATACATGACTACTATTCAGCCATTAGCACCACCCCGTAACCCCCGCATGCCTGAGCAAGAACTCCCAACTCCCAAGCTGTGTCTTTGGTTTCTTCTTTTCAGTCTCCCTGGCATCACCATGGAAGCCATCCATGAATGTCTCACCTGTTTTACTGGTTGACTGCCTAGCTTTGGCCCATTTCCTTCCCAGTCCCCATCGTAGTATAGGTAGCAGCATGGTGCTCCTGGAAATACACGTTCTGGGGCCCAAACACTTCTATCCAGTTTAGGCTATTGTGCCTTCATGGTTTAGGGCTCCTTATGGTGCAGGTAACAAAAAAAAGCAACCCAGACTGACAAACATTAAAGGAAATGTACTGACTCAGTGGCTGAAAAGTCTAGAGTTGTGACCGATTCAGGTGAAGTTTGATCCAAAAGCTCACACCATGTTCCCAGGGCTCATGTCTCTCCATCTCCAGCCTAAAGAGGCTGGCTTCTGTGAAGTTGTCTTCGACTGCAGGCTCCACAGGGCTCTGTGCCAACCCCCCCAATACCCTAGTCTCAGCAGCTCTGGGCTCTCGGCTTTTCTCATCAACATGGCTGCCACACTTCCTTCCAGATCTAACATTCTCCTACTACTCATTCTAAGGAAAGGGAGAGATTCTTTTTTTTTTTTTTTTTTTGGTTACTCACACAAGAGAGAGGGCAAACTTATTTCTCAGAATGCCCAGCAAAAGTCATCATTGGCTCTGATTGGTTAATGTGCCTATCCCTGAGCCAATCACAATGGCCATTGGGGACTGGGGTTGGATGATAAATACACTGATCATTTTAAAGCAATCAAGACCCGTGCTGGGAAATGGCAGTGGGGTTCATTCCAACTAAACCCACGTAGTTTGAGAATAGGAATGAGTCCACAGAGAAAAACCAGGCAGTTATGTTACCATAAAGGGTCCTCTATACTGGACAGTCCCCAGTTCTAGTGATGTGTTTAGGAAACAGCTTTCTGGTATCACATGGATCAGGCTCACTGCCAGACAATCACTGTGGGTAAAAAGTGCCTTGATTTGTTTAAATGCCCTTTATGATGATAAAAGGGGAGGGGAGTTACACTCTAGTGTATTAATTTTCAATTTAGGAGTTCAACATTTTGTAAACTGGGAACTGCTTAACAGAGGCAATGGTTAGAGGCAATGATGATTATCTTGAAACATGATCAAGAAAAACGTATCAAACAGCATTATCTGTAATCTCTGGATAAGGAAGTTGGTTAATTAAAGCATTTCCCTGATAATAATACTTTACACAACACAAAAACACTTCAATTTGTTTGAATACAAATAACGGCCTTATTTCCTTATTCATGATCGGGGTGATAGTTGGTTTTGTTGGTGGTGGTTTTTTGTTTGTTTGTTTTTTAAGGAACTATGATAGTTATACTAAGAATACAATGGAACTGAACTATGTAAGTTAGGTGCTATGACCCCATTTTGCAGATTTGTAACCACATGATATTCACAGTAAATATTTTAGAAACACTTTAATTTTCTGAAGTACTGTCAGTACTGATGTGTTTGGTTTTACTTAAGATGTGGAACCAGAAGAGCTTTTCATCCAAATATTATAGGCAATTTGGTGAGCGGCCGGTATTTTTTTGCATCACCTTCCAAAGGCCATCAAATACTGAGGAATTAAACCCACCATTTGGAGCCAGTTAGTTATCCAGAACACTATAATACACTTAGCTGACTTGAAGGAAGAAAGATTCAAATCGTATCTCCAGGAACCATGTATACTCGGCAAGACAAGACTTTCCTAAAAAAAAAAAAAAAAAAGACAAGACTTTCTTAAGGAAAGTTGGCTAAGACCCTTGATTTATTTTTAAATTTCAGTTTCAGTACAGACCAGATGTGACAAGTCATAACATTTCTTGGAGTAGGATAATGAGGTAAACTGAGAAGGACAAATATGTGGTCCAGCATGAAAGGGAACACAGCGGCACACCAAGGACTCAACACCTCTGACAAAGAAAATAATGTTAGCAAACACTTAGATAGCACTTACTATGTACCAGGCATTGTTCTAAGTAAATCGTATATGTTAAGACATTCGATCCTCACGATAACCTCATAAAGTAGGTGCTATTATTGTGGTCCTTAGTGTATAGAAACAGACACAGTAATGGTGAGGTAAGTAGCTGGCCCAGGTCACAAAGAACAGACTAGCTTCAGAGACTGTGCCCTTAACCGTCATATCGTTATTGCGTCTCTCACAGAAACAAAATAGTACAGAGTTTACAGTACACCATTTAAAGGGTTTGGGGATTTGTAAACATAATGACAGCTACAGGCTGTTCCTCCCTGGTTTGATTATATAAACTTGGTTGAGAAGCTGGAGAGAAGTGATGGGAAAACTGAGGTCTTAGAATTCACCATGAAATGTAATTAAACTACACTGCCTCTTGATTTCTAAACTCTAAATGATTTAAACTGCCTTCTATTTTAGATCACAATGTGGCTAACAGTTGGATTATGCTTCAAGAGCCTAACAATCATTCCAAAAGGAAATGACTAGGGGTGAAGATCAAACTAATTTAGTGCGACATTAAATAAATACTTACATCCTTTTGATTGTTGTGCTTACAGCCAATTGTTACATAAGGTGTTATTTTTAATAGATGGATGAAATTTACCGTTGGTAATAGTTTACATCCACATCCAAAGAAAAACCAGTAGAGATGGTTTGCATGATTAAAATCTCTTGAAACAAAATCATGCTAGAAAGAGCAGCCTCTCCCACTTGTTGTAAAGGGAGAGTAATAATAAATGTGGGCCAAGTCAACACAAAGTTTCACATGTGACTTTTAAATTTGCAGAAAGAAATGAAAGCATCTGATTTGTGTGTGAGAATTAGAAGAGCAGGGAGAACGGGGATATAGGGCTGCCTGTTTCCCTCTGTTAAACTGCCATTCTGAACCCTAGGGGTGATTCACCTCCAAAGAGGCCAGGAAGCCTTCTCTTCTGCATGTCAGTAACAGCCTTCTGTGATCATGGCTCATCTCCACCCCGCCGTGTTTAGCCAAGAAAACGGAAGGGTGGCCCGTTATAGATCCTAATTACTCTTTTTTTTTTTTTGCGGTAGACGGGCCTCTCACTGTTGTGGCCTCTCCCATTGCAGAGCACAGGCTCCGGACACGCAGGCTCAGGGGCCATGGCTCACGGGCCCAGCCACTCCACGGCATGTGGGATCTTCCCAGACCGGGGCACGAACCCGTGTCCCCTGCATCGGCAGGCGGACTCTCAACCACTGCGCCACCAGGGAAGCCCCTAATTACTCTTTGATAAAAGAGGAATATCACTAAATTTAACTGCATATTTAAACACACCTGAACTCTTCGTAACCAAGGAAAAGTGTAAATAAAATGTAAGTCAATAATTACCTATTTATTTCTAGTACATAATCTATACTTTCAAAAAATGTTTAAAAAATTTTGTCAGTTGTATTGTTTTTATATTTTCCCCAGCTTTATTGAGATATAATTGACATATAACACTGTGTAAGTTTAAAGTCTTACCCATTTTAATTGCTTGATCTCAAACTCCCTGGCAAACAACTCATTTTTCCTCCACACAAGGCTCTATGCAAGCAAGGCAAGAAACAGCATATGGTACGATAGCAAGATGGGAAAACTGAAAAAGTAAACGTGATAAATCCCCTTTAACATGCCTGATATTTAATGGGTCCAGGCCTAACACTTTTACAGGCTGAAAGATAAATTTCTGAGAAAAAATTCTCCCCTCTGCTAGCTTAAACACTTTTTCTTCACCCAAATCACTTCTTGAGAAACTACACTCTAAAATTTTTTGACTTAATATATTAACTACAATGTCAGAATTTCAATTGCCACAGTGCCTGTAACTGTGCCCATCCCACAATCCCAGTGCTGTAGAACTGTAGGGAAACTTCTCCAGGGTATTTTCATAACGGGATTTGTTTTTCTTCATAATGGGATTTTAACAGTTCCACAAGAATTGGCTCTCAACCCCATTCCCAGGCCAAAAGTTTCAGATTTCCATAGGAGTTGAAGTGTCACCTCATTTACTGATCTTAAACCCCAGGTTCTCTCCCTGAGGGAGAACAGAAAGTCACCAGGGAAAGGTGCACTCCCCTTGGTCAAGGGCACACGAGCTCATTCCTCACACCTCAGGATATCCTCACCAACCACTCTTCTTCTTCCACCCAGGGCCTCCCCATGAGAATCACAACCCTCAGGGACCACTGAGACCACAGTCTTCCCCAAGACTGAACCTATTTCTACCCCTCAGCATCGTTTGCTTTCACTTGTCCTCTGCTCCGAGCTTGGACCTGCAAGACATTTTCTTTAAAATTCATTTCTATTCTTGTCAAACGAAGCACACAGTACTTCTCTAATCAGGTTCCCTCTACACGGGGGTGCAGAGAAGCCAATTTCCAGGTCCGCCATCTCATTCCACTGGTGACGCAGAAGGCTAAGACCCTGCAAAGAATTCCTCGCACCAGTACTGAGTTTGTTCATCTGCTCAGGTGACATCCAAGCAGTACCAACAGCACCTGCGTGGAAGGTAGACAAGCAGGACTGCATATGAACACATAACGCATTGCTGAAAATGTGTTTGAAAGTCCAATGAATACATTTCAAATAACAGACTTATAAGGGAAGTGTTGATCCCAGAGACCAAAAAGAGGTTTCAAAGTTCTCATTCAAAATTCTTCTTTTGCCCAGGCACCCCTGCTGATAGGTAGGAACCTTCACAGGCCCTCTGAGCAAGAAGCAAATGCTGGGGTGCAAGGGGGTCAGCCAAGTCTCAGTATCTTCTCTCACCTGATGGCCGCCCCACCCTGCCTCTGACTGAAGTCACATAACTTCACATACTTGTGGGGGGCCAGCAAGTGAAACTATAGCATGTGATCATTTGAAATGCTAGCTGCATGGAGATACACAAACGCTTGAATTCTGCACATGAAAGGGAGTTCAGCGTCAGAGTGGAAGGGTTGGTAGTATATAGCCAGGGGCCTGGAGGTTAAGGAGAACCTCTGGTGAATAGCTGTAGCCTCTCTCATGATCTTACTACCCTAGTCATTTAATGGTTCCCTTCTGGCTTGGTGTCTTGGTCTGTTCGGGCTGCTATAACGAAACACCGCAGACAGGTTGGCTTATAAAGAGCACATTTCTTTCTTACAGTTCTGGAGACTGGGAAGTCCAAGATCAAGGTGTCAACAGACTCGGTGTCTGGAAACGGCCTGCTTCCTGGTTCGCAGATGGCCATCTTCTCACTGCGTCCTCACATGGCAGAGAAGCCCAGCCAGGGAGCTCTCTGGGGTCTGCTTGATAAGGGCAATAATCCCGTTCAGGAGGGCTCCACCCTCATGACTTAATCACCTCCAAAAGGCCCCACCTCCAAATACCATCACGTTGGGGATTAGGTTTCAACGTGTGAATTCTGAGGGGACACAAATATTCAGACCATAACACTTGGTATGATGGGGTTGGAAAGTTAGAGGCTGACTTAACTTTCCTCTATGGCTAAAACATTACTAGAATGCAGAAGACATAGCAATACTAGAAATGCTAACAGCTGCATTTAAAGAGTAGTTTGTGTCAGGCATTTTGGTAAACACCACAACTACATAGTTCTATCCCAGTTTTACAGGAGACGATACTGACTTTCTCAAGGTCCTCATGTAGCTGATGGTGGAACAGAGACACATACTCAGGCAGGTCTGTGTACTCTTAGCCAGTAGGCTACCCTGTCGAATTACAGAAGTCTCTCCTCTTTAAGATTTTAGGCCCTGCTCCTCTCTGCTTATCAAGTGAAACAATATGGGATGATCATATGGAACATCGGAAGCTTGCAGGTTCATAAATCAATTTTCCCTAATAAAGGGAGTATCTTTTGCCAACTGAGTTTCAACTTGTTCTTTCAATTGTCAATACACTCAGGTGGTAGGCATGATTTCTGCAGAGCTGAACAGGGAGCTTAGCGATGGCAGCCCGCTGTACCTGTGAACCAGCTGTACTGGGAAGACTGTCTTCGCTGTGTTAACGTTTGCTTATAAACTACCCATGGAACAAACCCAAGAGAAACCTCTCTTCTGTCTCTACCCAAAGTGCTGGCAGTCCCTCTTCCTTTCTGAGCACTCCTAGAAGAGTCATCTTAGTGTGGAAAGTGTTTCCTTAATACAGCTGCCCTCCAGTACGCTGCCCCTCACTGGACTGGAGGAAGGTTCTGGGGCAGGACATCTCTTAGATTCCAGATGGGCTTTCACCAGGCTGGCTACACCATCCTTTGCTGCTCCCTGATACTCCCAGGCCAGGCCTGCCTGCTTTTTGCTCCATCTAACTTCACTGGAACCTCAAGGAAGGAGATGGGGACAATAGTAGAGGCTGAGGCCAGGCTGAGGGAGCTTTGAGGGAAACAGAGATTAGCCATTGGCATGTGCCAATCAAAAACCAAGTCTACAACAGAAAAATCATCCTGGGAAGAGACAGCCAAAGAACGCTTCTGAGGAATGCTTTAGAAAAAGTAAGATCTGGTACTTCATTCTACAACTCCTAATTTACATGCACTTATTGCTGTCGAAGGCCCAGGTGAAGAGGTTAAGTGGCAAATCTTTTTCCTGATCAACACGAGCAATTATTTTTCCCTTTCATATTCATTTTTTAAACTATTGTAAATGCATTTCCACTTTCAACTGCTCTACTAACTGAACATAGCACGTTTCTCATTCTTTCATTTAAGAATGGGGAGTGTCAATGAAACTGAATTAAACTATCATCTTTTGGGGGGGTCAACCTATTTATAATTTGTATACACTAAATATAAAAGTGCATTTCAGGCTAAAGGCATTGAGCTTCGTCGGGCAAAAAATGATAAAATATCAGCTAATTCATTTCAAAACAAATACAATATAGAAAGAACAGTGATAACCTTTAATTAAAGTCAAGAATATACAGATTCTGGCTCAATTTTTCTTTCATTTCCCCATATCACTTATTTTCCTACTGTCTTTGCTGAATTTTAACAGGTCTATTATAATATACTTGTCCTGGGACAGCCTCTATGATTACAAATAAAAAATACACATCCATAAGTCCTTAAACACCATTTAAAAAACCAAAGTGTCAATGCCAAATTTTTGATTTTAATGAAAATTCTGAACATTAAATGACACTGCTGCATTTACAATGCTGATTTTTAAAAGCTATCTGAAAATAAAATACAGTAATATTATTGCTTCCAAAGTTATGTTGTCATAATGTATACAAGGCAGAATTGAAACAATAGCAAACTGCATGAAGGCAGTTACATAACCAATCTTTATACCTCCTTTTGGCATTTTATACACCTCTACAAAGCTATCATGTTATAGTCCTTATCCTGAAAGGGATGTCCTGCCGTCTAGATACTTAAATTCTATCCATGTTAAGATATCTCCTGAGGATATTAGTGTGTTTACCCATAGGAATGACTTTAATTTTGCATGTTAAGCAGTACAATACACACTTGACAAACCTCAGTGTGAAGTTCTACAGGCATATATTACTTTGCCAGATAATACAAAAAAAATTCACAATGCAAAACCAAGAGTATTTATTCTCATTATTTTTTTAAAAAGCAACACTTATTTCACAATCCCTGGAACTGTAAAATAGCCATTCTTTTAATTTACAGAATTGAGGGAAGTATTTTAAATGTCAAAACACACATGCTGAATGTGATTTAGCGTATCAGCACCAAAAATCTGAAAAGTTTACAAAAATTGTTTAGATGTGTAAGGTGCATTTATTCATGAATTACATTCAGTTTGAGGGAAGAAACAGTACCCCCAAACTCACTGATATTTAAGAAATAGCTGAATAACTTCCACCTTGGTTTACAGCAAAATAAAAAATACTGCTTTTAGTTTTTCTTATATAAGTCATCTAAAATTTAGATCCAAAATTGAACTGCTGCCTTTTACTGGAAATAGAAGTTTGATTGTTACATTTTTTATGTTCCAGTTTAAGATACTTCACACACAATAGTTAATGCCCTAAAAATATTTTAAAAACTTGAGTCATTTTGTGAACATCTGAAGTTAAGAAAAGGTAGATCTCTTATATTTTTATGTAGAATTGGGTATAAAGTCATTGTGTGTCAAATAAAATTATTTTTTTAAACAGTATCAGTCCCAATCAGTAATCAGGACCTTTCTAAATATGTCGTTAACTTTTCGGGCAAAAATTACTCTTACGAAGTTAGATGAAAGTAAATACAGAATTTCTTGGTTTACAATCCAAAATTATTGTGACATTAAAACATGCCTCTTTCAAAACCACTTGGTCATTGCTGATGACACTTAAATAAGGAAAACTTAGGCCAGTATTGCTCTAACTATACTGACATGCTGTCCTGAATGACCTACCAAGGCTGGGGAAGGGACTTGGCCTGGTTCCTCAGCTCTGCGGAGTTGCCCGCCCCCCACCCCCCGCAGTCTTACTCTATAGCTTATGCAAAATCAACTCATGCACACTATTAACTCAAAAATCCAGCAAGGTACAGCCCTGATGCACCTACATTCATATATTTCCTCTTTACTGTGTACATTAAACGAAGAATTCTGTTGTGCTTTTCACATATTTGATACAAGTTTTCATATTTTATTTCTAGGTTTCTTGGGATGGAAAGAGAAAGACTAAAAAAAGAAATACAACAGGGGAGTCTGACTGTAAAGTAACATTACACACACAACTAGCCCAATATCTTTTTAATTTAAAAGATACTATCATCAAAAGGCCATATATATATATAAAAGAAAACAAAGTCTCCTCCCTAAAACCCATATTATTCCAAGATAGATTTTTCACAGCGACTAGTATATATATCAATACATTTTTCAAATCTGTTCAGTTATCCATTGTGTAATGCTTTTAGAATTAAAAGATGCCATTATCATCATAGTCTGAACATTGTACCATTAGGGAGATGTGCTTAGAAATGGTTCAGTGATTTGCTCATTATGATGACTATTTACAAAGATGTCTATTTACGTTAGCAATAAATAATCCTGATATCAAAAGAGATAATGGTCATGCACACACCGAGATGGCTGCATGCTCTTAAAATATTTACATGTAGTTTTTCGGTTAGGGCTTTCCCATTAGCAAGTGAAAGTATAGTCCCTTCAATTTTCTCCACATCAGTCTTGCTTCTGCGGGATGCATCCTTCCATTTCTACAACTTCAGGCCATCCTTCATATTTGTTTGTGTCCTTATTGTTCTTTATGTGCTGTTGGAACACAATCATAGTATACAGTTTTTAAAACTTTAGCGAACTGCATATCTGCAATAGCATACTTATGCGTACTCACTTCAGTAACACTTCTATCAACATGTAAATTATTGTTCAATATATTAAATGAGCAACACTTGGCATCTGGCATGTAGTAGCAGACCTTCAAAGAACAGCTGAAAGAACAAAACACTGCAGATGGTCTTTAAAGGATCACTTGTTAGTCAAAAGTAGGTTTACATTCTACCAAGTTCTAAAGTATTTCTGAACTTAATTGATTACAGCAACAAAAGTTCGATTAAAGTCTTTAATAACCAACTTCCTAAAAGGCTTAAGATAAAACTAATCATATGCCAATGCACTGTCATGTAGGAAAAAAATTTTCATGCAGAATTGACTATTTTTAAGTTTAAAATCAAAATAGTGCCACGGTTATTTCAAATACTTGATTACCAAGAACCTATGAAAAACACATGAACATATTTAATGTCTGCTTTATCTAAGTTTCAAAAAACTGGGATAGGAATAGGCACTGCATGGTTTCACACAATTGCTTTTGTCCATTAATTAGGAAAGCCTAAGACACTAACCTGTTCAAAAGGGCTTTTTGTCTTAATGCCTTTTCCACCACAGAAGACCCAGTTGTCTCTAAAACCAAGATGAGTAATAGATGTACTCCCCAATTCAGCAATGAGCTGCCGGGCCTCATCATTGAGTCTTAAAGAGGGAGGAAAAGAATAATTCAATAAATGTAGTGCCCTGTATGTTATTTAAGTAATACTGATACAGTTAGGATACTTAACTTACAACCATGAAATAAATGAGAGAGAATGCTGGCTTAGATAAGAGAACATAAAAAAAATTTTTTATCAGAGTAACATTCCTACTATTTGAGTTTTTTTTTTTTAATGAATTTTTTTTTTTTTTTGGCTGCATGGGGTCCTTGTTGCTGTGCACGGGCTTTCTCTACCTGCGGCGAGCAGGGGCTACTCTTCGTTGTGGTGCGTGGGTTTCCCATTGCGGTGGCTTCTCTTACTGTGGAGCCTGGGCCCAAGAGCATGAGGGCTTCAGTAGTTGTGGCTCGCAGGGTCTAGAGTGCAGGCTCAGTAGTTGTGGTGCACGGACTTAGTTGCTCCGAGGCATGTGGGATCTTCCTGGACCAGGGATCGAACCTGAGTCCCCTACATTGGCAGGCGGATTCTTAACCATTGTGCCACCAGGGAAGTCCTATTTGAATTCTTTAGTGATGAAAGTCATGAAATCTAGAAATTAATTTCAAGTTCATGCTATTTAGAAGTACCTTTTAGGTGTCTTTATTTCACAACAACAATTCATTTTCATTTACATCCATCAAATAAATAAGAGAAACTGTAGTCAGCAGGTGCCTATTCAGGTTAATCCAAGATCTTAAGCAACCAACATCTTTGTAAAATTAAAAATCACTTTGAATCTCCACTAAACCCTTTGTAAATTACAGTTGAATAGAATAAAGGTAAATGTTGATAGAAATTTGGATGTTTCTAACACCAAATGTTTTATTTAAAAGAAAATGAATTTTGAGAATAGGGATATAAATTCTACTTCAGAGACAACTGCCAAGTGGTTATTTAATAAAAATGAAAATATTAACCACATGGCGGCTAAGAAAGGGCAGTGACAAAAGGCAACTGCTAGGGAAACAGCTAACTGAAAGATGCCTTTAAGGAATTTTGTGAGTGATTCTCCACCTCTCCTCTGTCTCAAAAGGGAGAAGAAATTCAGAAGATACGTGCTGGTTGTAGAGCCAAAAAAAAAAAAAAAAAAACACACAAAAAGATAACTAAGGGAAACCTGTACAGGTATCTGGCCAGTAAGTCCTCTATATCACCCAAAAGATGGCATTTATAGGTCAATTAGAGAGGTTTGTTCTTCTAAAATCTGAGGCAAGGCAAGTTTTATATTTGCAAGTAAGTGGAGGATCATTGGCTGCAAAGTAGCAGGAGGGCCAGTGAGGAAGGCGCCTGTTTATCCTGCAGCCTTCTTTGAAGCACCCCATGCTAATATCAGCTGGCTCCTTTAATGGATAAATGAAAGAAACATGAGGCGCAACAGTTCTAATGTAACTTACTTGAAGATAAACGGGATACTTTATGTTTAAAAAAGCTTCATAAAACAGGAAAGAGCTACAATGTTATTAGCCTTCCACAATTATACAAACCACATCCATGGGGCAGTGGAGCTGTTTTAACCATAGCTTGGGCACTGCTGTCCTCCTGGGGGAAGTTCACTAGAATCAGTGAGAAAATCAGGGATAGCCCTGGAATATTTAGCCTTTCAGACTCATCTATATAAAGCGATGTCTTTATAATCAAGGGAAATAAAAATAAATGAAATGGCTGTGGGACCACTGAAGTCTCAGCCTCTGAAGATTTTGAGACCTTCACAGAGAACCACGTGTACCCACGTCTGGCTTTCTCCCCAAAGTCTGTCTGTAGCTGTGGTTCCTGTACCCGTCCTTACATGAATTAGCTATCACTTCCATTCGTCTGCTCATTTGATAAGCAACTTGTATGTTAGAGGGACATTCCCAGAAAGTATTGTATGAACCCTGTTTTCTTGTTTCTAAATCATGTTAGGATGTCATGGATCTGCAGACCATCATATTCTACTCCTTAGTTTATCCAAATGTTTTATTTCTGGCTCCTTAATTAGAACATTTTACTTGCATCATCAGTACTAGTAGTGAGTTTTGCTGCTTTATCGAGAACAAATGGTGTTGAAGTACAGAGGTCAGGCTTACTGGGCAGCGTAATGACAACCTCCTGGAGGAAAGCCTCAGGGCTTGATTCAGTTACATCTCAGAAAAATCACAAATTGCATCTCACAGGCTTCGGGGTTGCTCATGAATGTTAGGTTCACAAATGCCAAGAGATTGCTTCATACACAAAAACTGCTTGCAAGGTAGGTGGTTATCCAAACGCAGGCCTGGCCCCCAGCCGGAAGTCCATAAATTCTTTTCTTATCTAAAAATTTTTACATCAATTAAATATATTGAAGGGCAGTCATTTTTCCTTCTGTACTTCTAAATTTCAGAAGTGGTCATTTTGATCGGTATGAATAAACTAAGCCAATTTAGCCAAAGATCTAGAAGCAACTTGAAACAGCTTTGCATTTTGATCCCGTTAATCTTTCCTTACTTTTCAATGAGAACACCCTTAGGTCCTGGGCAGAAAAGGGTTAATAAAACGCCTTAGAAAGCCCTAACAGCAAGACTGGTCCTTGGCTGGCATCTGGCAACTTGGATTTGGGGAGGCTCCCCCTATTCACAGAACTGAGCAGAATGATTCACTGTGTCTAAACTGTACAAACAATACAGTTTATGCTGAACACCTACTTTCTGTCTGGGAGTCTGGAATTTGGGGATATGTAAGGCGGAGGGTGCCTCCATGACCAGCTCCCAGTACAAACCCTGGGCCATGAGTCTCTAATAACCTTCCCTAGTGGACAGCATTTCATAGTCTTGTCACAATTTGTTCCTGGAGGAATTAAGCATGTCCTGTGTCACTCCACTTGGGAGAGGAACTAGAGCCTGGCTTCCTCCAGACTTTGCTCTCTGCTAGCTCCCCTTTGCTGATTCTGCTTTGTATCCTTTTGCTGTAGCAAATCATAGTAGTGAGTGAGCAGGTCTGTATGCTGGGTCCTGTGACTCCTCCCAGTGAATCATCACACCTGGGGGGGGTCTTGGGCAGCCCTGCCGCATGTCCCTATGTATATCTAACTATAGATTTAGAACAAGACAACTTTCTCAATAATTTCTAAAGTTTTCTAATCTGCCTATGTAGAATCTAGGGGATTTTTATTATTCCTTTTTGATATCTTTTATGTAAGTAAAAGATGATTTCATGCTTTAAAAAGAAGTTTAAAACCATGCAACACAGCCAATATTTTGAGCATTTGATACAGCAGGTATCAAAATGCCCCATTTCTTTAAAAGGCAGTGTAGTGTAACTAATATATTTATACATAGCATTAATTTTGGAGATACAACTGACCCTTGAACAACATGGGTTTGAACTCCCTGAGTCCACTTACATTGTGTGATGGGTTCAAATTGAGAAAAGGAAGTGTGCAAAAATACAAGGCACATCATGTTACTAATGACAAAACTTTTACTACTACTACCAGGAAGACCTGAGCGCTCAAAATGAGATGTGACTCATACAACTACTGAAGGCCACAGAGAGAACTTTTGCTACCAAGTACAAATAATGAAGGGACCCACTGTTTCACAAGAATGATATAATATCAATATCAAAGCACAACTGTCTTTTCCAGGGAGGCAAACACTCTTCGGTCAACATAAAAAGGGAAAAGTAGTTCAGGAATGTCCATATTAAGTGCTTTAAAATAAATTTAAGCCTCCAGGCCCACAAATGTCACACACTTAAATTCTTAAGGAACTTATTAATAAAGTCTTCAAGGTCATGTCAGTTATTTTAGAAGCATCATGGAAAATGAAGATGCTAAGACATTAAAAGTTAGTTAAATATTCCAGTTTTCAAAAAAGACAAGGAAAATTTTAAAAACAATGGTCCAATCAAACTAATTCTAACTCCTAGCAAATTCTAGAATGGAGTAGAAATTTTAGAATGGATCTCCTGTGAGTATTACACAAAGAAGAAGAAAAGAAAGAGAAGGAGGGCTTCCCTGGTGGCGCAGTGGTTAAGAATCCACCTGCCAACGCAGGGGACGTGGGTTCGAGCTCTGGTCCGGGAAGATCCCACATGCTGTGGAGCAACTAAGCCTGTGCGCCACAACTACTGAGCCTGCGCTCTAGAGCCCACGAGCCACAGCTACTGAGCCCGTGAGCCACAACTACTGAAGCCCGCGCGCCTAGGGCCTGTGCTCTGCAACAAGAGAAGCCACCACAATGAGAAGGCTGTGCACCGCAACGAAGAGTAGCCCCTGCTCGCTGCAACTAGAGAAAGCCCGTGCGCAGCAACAAAGACCCAACGCGGCCAAAAATTTAACAAAAAAAAAAAAGAGAGAGGGAGTAGCTGGAAGGAGGCAGGAATAAATAAAGCCAAGTTAACACCATCTCATATATTTCAGATTTAGAAGAGGTTTGGGGGCAGCAGATCAGGGTATTATAATTAGCATCGTTCATGAATTTCAAGTGAGTATCTGATGGTCTCAGAAAATAAAACAATTAAACAGCAACTGAATGGTATGGCTCTTAGGATACAGTGGAAACTGTCTGAAAAGTAGGTCTGCAGTTGATGACTAGATGAATCCCTTGGAGGCGGCCTCCAGCTGGTGGCACACTGCCTGTGGTAAACATGTTTGTCAATGACTTAGATTTAGACACCTGAAAGACTCTGGAGAGAGTATGAAGCCTGGGCCATGGAAACCTCATAGGACAAATGTCAGAATCGAGACCAAGTGGGCCAATAACAGCAAAATTAAATTTAACAAGGATATATGAATATAAAGTCCTTCATTCACATTAAACAAAAGCAAGTTCTGAAATGGGGAGGAAGACCTGACTTGGCAGTGGTTTAAAAAAAAAAAAAAATCTGAGATCAAATGAGAAGATCTGAGAATTTAAGTTGACCAAAAATGTGACGTGACTGCCAAAAGAAAACGAATGCAACACTAGTCTCCATGAATATTAAATGTAATTTCTCAAACATGGTGAGCTACCATCTCCATTGTACCCTGTACTGGCCAGACCACATCTGGGAACACTATGTCCAACTTGGGGCACCATTTTAAGAGAGACAATAATCACCTAGAGAATGCCCAAGAAATCCAACCAGGAGGGTAAAATGACCTGGAAACGTAACATGATAAAAGGTTAAAAGAGCCATTACAGCTTTAAAGTGTGTTCACAGAACACACTTCGGGAAATGCCATTAAAAAATGCTACTGAAGAATATTATTGTCAGAAAAAACTATATAGTTGTTAAAAACAGAACATAAATGAGTATAACAAACTTCATGTACAACGTGATTCTAATTTCACAACAATGTATCACAATAAATACAAGAAAGAAGAAAGCAAAATAAAAAACTGTTAATGGTGTTCATCTGAAAGTTGGATTATTTTGCTCTATATTATAAATGTTTTCATTGAAAATGTATTTCTTATATTATTATAAATTATAACTCTGAAAAGTTGCATAAATTTTTAAGTTTACATACTTGGTTGCTCCATCATCATATGTTCCCATTAAGACTATTGTTCCATCTTGTATGGCCTTCAGAAACTCAATAAATGGGGCCACATCTGAAAAAAAAGAAAGGGTTGAGGGTTGGTTTTTTGGGTTTTTTTTTAAATGACTGAGTAAACATCATGATAATCTCTTAAAAGTTAGTAATATAAAAATGAAGTTCTTGTAAATCAATAATTTCTAACGTAGAGTAACCAAAAGAAAGACAAATCTTATGAACAGGTTAAAAATTAAGTTTCCCATCAACTTAAAATTTCCCAATCCTGATTCATCCTGTACGTTTTTTATACTGATATTCCAGGGGCTAAATGAAAAAACCATAGCAAAGTCATATTAAAGCATGACTTATGATTTAAAGTAAGAAATTTAGGGGAGCAGGAGAAAGGCTCATGGACTCCCTGAGTACATGGCAAATTGTTTGCACAGATACTTTTCTAAAAATGAAGACAGAGAACTTTTATTTAACGCACAAAAGGATCTGTAATTTAAAAAAAATTATATAAATATGTATACATTTGACCCTTGAACACTTATACGCAGATGGTTTTTCAATAAGTACTACAGTACCACATAACCCACACTTGGTTGAATCTGTGGATGCATAACTGCAGATATGGAGGTCAAATTATGGAACTTGAGCATATGCAGATTATGGGTTATCCGTGGAGGGTCCTGGAACCAGTCCCCTGCAGATACAAGGGACAACTGTATACACACACACACTGATTTAAAGAAACTCCTGGGCATATCTACTTACTATAAACTAGGGGAAGGAATGTAGGTTAGTTATCACTAAAAGCCAAACTAATTAAGGTAAATATTGCAGTCTTTACCTGCTTCATCTAGTATATCAAGATTCAGAAGGGCTTAAACACCACTTCAGTGACAATAAACTGATGATGCCAAAGAGGCTGATCAGGTACTGCAAATTATTCTACATCTTGAACTCCTTACAACGTCAGGTTTCCTTACAGCCCCCAAGTCTAATACTACTTCAAAACTGGGTTCCTTCAAATCTACTCAGTTTCTTTCCACAGCAAAGATTCCAAAGATTTTCTCTAACTGAATTCTATCTTAAAATAATAGCATTTTTAATTCAGAAAAAATGTAACAGAGCAGCTAACAAATCACTTCAATTTAAATCCAAAGATGGCAGTAATTTACAACTTCTTCTTAATTTGAGGAGTATTTTTAGCAGTAGTTAATCCACCTGAGATGAAATACCAGAGCTTCTGGTCACATGAGTGATTTCGACAATAGTTTCATAAGAGTTATTCCATGCAATAAATTTTGGTAGAACCAATTACGCCTTTAGTATCTAAAACTGATGGTACATTTTAAGTTTACACAGTTTTGACAGCTATGCAAAGTTCTTCTGATCTCATTTAAAAAATAAATAATACATGCATTATCTCATTACAAGCTGAAGAAATATTAGAAAAGCTGAATGGTCTGAAAACAAGATAAATTTCAGGAAGCCTAACAACTGCTGGCTTCCAGGGAATATACAAAGCGGATGAGAATGGGGAGGTGCGGGGGAGAGCCTCGACTTAGAAAAGAATCAGAAGCTAAATCAGTGCTGGCCTTCCTTCTCTCAGGCACATCCTTCTTCGAGGTGCCAGTTCCTTCCCTCTGCATGCTGGTGACTAACTTCCACCTGCTCCTTGAGGAACTTCCAACTTAGGAAGATCATCTGTGGATTGTTCTTAGTCCAGTAAACCAGAAAGGAAATTCCATTCCTTCTCCCAAATATTCATCTACTTGAATAATCATCCTGGTTATAAACTTAGTTTTGAGACTGAAAAATCATACGAAAAGAAATCAATTCAGTCAGCTAAGAATGCTTACACTGGTTATGTCCTTCTTCAAATTACTTATTCTTTTTTTGAGAAATTTCAGGCAGAAACCTAAAAGAGCCCGAAGCTTTGAATTAGTTGTCCTGCAAAAAGCAGGACTCAGATTTTTTTAAAATCTCAATTGTGATATTATTGCTCTTAATTACACATCACCAACAATTTTTATAAAAAGCAAACTGTATGCAGTATGACTGATCACTTAAATACAGCTAGACATTCAGTGAAAAGAAAGAGTAATAAAATGAACTAACACAAAATTAGTACCATTATTTTCTCATTAATGGGCTACATTATATTGATGTGATTCAGTGCCAGCAGCAGAACACTTATATGTTATTCATACTTACTTCCTCCCCACATGTCAAAATATCTGGTGTCTATTAGATCTCCTGTTTTTCCTGAAAGAGATTGAATTCATAGCAAATTATGCAACTGAAATATACTCTACACTATATAAGACAAATGATCTTATCCAATGACTGATGTGAATTCATTAGCAGAGAAAGAATTATGACAAATACTTAAAATTTGAACTGTATGCATCTGAAAATTTTTTCTAAAAGGGTATTTTTTGAATAGGACTTTCTCACTAATCTTGTAAGCTGAAGAGTGGCAAACAGAAGTTCACTGTTGACTGTAGATCACTGGAAGTTAGATATTTTTCATCCGTATGTGTTACCATCTTCCCTTATTTTAAAATTACCCCAAAATACATAAACCTTTAAAAAAAAAACCATGAATCCATGCTATTTTCTATTGTCAAAGCCATCTTTCAAATAATCTGTATTTAATTCCCTTTGAAAAAATTTTTTTTGCTATCAATTAAATAGACAAATACGTATAGAACATTTTATAGCTAAGAAAATGAAGAAAGTAGAAACACAAAAATGTATCTCTTGTGAAAGAAGTAAACAATATTTTCCTACACTGTGAACTGGAGAAGGTGGCTGTGGTTTATAATCACCCTATACAGATTTACAAGGGTGACTGTCCCAGAAAGAGAAGACGAGTATGCAGTTGAGTCTCACTTCACGGGTTCATACTTTCAGATGTGATTTTGCAAGAACACTCGAGATGTTCAGGATTCAACGTGGACGATACTGAAAAATTACAATCGACTCCTACTCTTCACTCAGCCCCACACCCCATCCAGTAGTCCACCACGCTCTGTCATTCTATAAACCCTCATTCACGTCCATCTATATTATGTTAGGATTCCAAAATCTGCAGCAAGGATTCATCAATTTAATGTTAGATTGGTTGTATCCTGACAATCTCATGGGAAGTTCTCTACTCACTGGACAGCAAGCTGGATGCTTCCAAGAAAGCACGCTATAAATACTGAGATGCAGAGTCTCGACCTACAGTTGGTGTTTTGGGAGGGTGTGGGGAGGGCTTTAATGTCAAGCCTGGCTCTTTCTCACCTGATCTCTTGATATTAGAGTGCATTTTACTTTGGGACATATGAATATACACTGAGTACATTCATAAGCTAAAATAATTATTCTTACCATTTACCAAGGCAACATTGATCCCTCTTCCAACATTATTCTTAACACCACTCATTAAACTGAAGGGGGAAAGTCAAGACAAATTTAGAATTAGATACTGAACATAAACATACATTAAAGAAATAAAGCCATCCATGACAAAAAAAAAAAGTTGGGGATGTTATATATACGTACAATTGTTTAGTACTGCAGTGGAGACTGAAAGGTCTCTACCAAGTCAGAGAAGACAGTCTAACATTGAATAATTTTAAAGCTATGTTCTTAAATAAGATTTCATGAATAGAAATATATATTACAAAGTATTAGTGCCGAAATACTAGACTATTTCTTGCTGCTCTGTGTGTCAGGTTACGAAATACCATTTTAGAAAATCCTTCAAACATGTGGACATTATGCACATGGTCTGCACCATCCTCAAGGGAACAAACAAGGGTAACCTCTTTTCTACCTTCTACAATATCAATGTGACATGAAACAGAAGCGAGATGCTACTAAAATTTTTTATAATCTGAGAGCAAGAAGAATTTAACTTAATTGTGAACATTCTCTTAAGTGATTACCAAGGCAAAATTTCTCAATACCCAGAAGAAGGAATATTGTATTCATATAATTACTGCATCTAACCATAAGACTTGTAATGTCATTCTGTGGTAATCAACCACTAGCAGCTCATAGACCATGACATAAAGATAATAAATACTGTGAAATAGAAGGTATGAATAAAACATTTGCTTGTTATCAGTTCAGTCTGTTGAATTAGAATTATTAAACTAAAATTGTAGGTACCTTTTATTCTAAAAATTCACAGTGATGTGCTGTTCAATGATTAACAATCATTGAGGTTGGGTTGAGGTTGGTGGAGAGGGGGGAGTTGCATATGTGTGAACACACACAACCGTATTCGTATATGATACCATCTATCTATCTATCTATTCTTTATCCATCCATCAACAGACATTTAGATTGTTTCTATCTCTTACCTATTATGAATAATTACATTCCCAACCAATGACGTAAGTTTATTATAAATTTTACTGACAGAAAGGATCTGTAGCACACATTTTACAACTAATAAAGTATATACTTTATTATAAATTTCACTTAGCCACTGATTCTCACAGAATGTGTTAGGCGATTTTCATATAACTCATCTGTGCTTAACCTATGGTTGCAAGTGATGAATGAGTAAAATTCTAATACAAAAGTTGGATGCTATTTCATTTAAAGAGTAAGACAAAGTAAGAAAAAGCTGAAACATTGAGCAATAAAGACATATGTTGGAACTTCCCTTGTCTGTCAGTGATGTGTGTGATGTTTTTGTTGAATCATGTAATACGTTTTCAAATACGAGAGAACAATTTTCTCAAAAAAAAGAATAAAATGGCAGGCTTAAGCCCTACCATGTCAATAATTATAATAAATATAAATAGTTCAAACATATCAAATGAAAAGAGAAACTGGCACAGTGGATTAAAATAAGACCCAACTACATGCTGTCTACAAGAAACAAGTAGAAACAGCCCAGAAGTTCACAAACTAATGAATGGATAAAATGTGACATATCGGTACAATCGAATATTATTCAGCCATAAAAAGGAATGAAGTACTGATACATGGATGAACTCTGAAAACACTATTCTAAGTGAAGAAGCTGATCACACAAAAAATCTACATATTATATAATACTATCTATATAGAATTTCCAAAATAGGTAAATCTATAGAGACAGAAAGTAAATCTGGTGGTTACTTAGGGCTGGTCGGAGGGGAGGGGAGACGAAGTAGAATGGGATGGGAATGGAACAGGAGGGCAACAGCTAAAGGACACAGCATTTCTTTCTGAGGTATGATGGTGTTTTAGAACTGACTGTGGTGATGGTTGCACACATCTCTGAATACACTAAAAACCACTGGCTGTATACTTTAAATGAATGTATTGTATGGTATATGAGCTGTATCTCAATAAAGCTATTTAAACAAAAGAAAGCAGGAGTGGCTATATTAACATCAATTAAAATACCAAGCAATCAAGATATAAAATATGTGAAGCAAACTCAGATAGAACTGACAGGAGAAACAGACAAATCTACAGTTACAGTTGGACATGGCAATACCCCTCTCAACAGCTGATAGACAGAAAATTACAAAGGGTATAGAAGAATTCAACAGCAGCATTAACCAACATGGTCTAATTGACATTTAAAGAACATTCTACCCAACAACAGCAAAATACACATTCTTTTCAAGTACCCATGGAGCATATACTATGATAGACCTTACCGTGGGCCATAAAGTAAACCTCAACAAATTTAAAAGAATTGAACTCATACCAAATTTGTCTCTGACCACAATGAAATCAAAATCAAAGATAATAGGAAAATCACCAAACACTTGGAAACTAAGCAATATATGTCTAAATAATCTATGGGTCAAAGAAGTCTGAAGTGAATTTAAAAAACACATTGAAAACACAGCTTATTAAAATTTGTGAGGCATAGCTAAAAGAGTACTGAGATTAAGGAATTTATAGCACTAAGTGCTCACATTTAAAAAGAAAGTTTCAAATTAATAACCTAAGCTCTCATCTCACAAAACTAAAAAGAAACCTAAAGCAAGCAGAAGGAAAGAAATTAAAAAGAGCAGAAATCAAGGGAACTGAAAAGAGAAAAATAGAGAAAAATCAATGAAACAAAAAGCTGGTTCTTTGAAAAGGTCAATAAAATTAACAAACCTTTAATAAGACTGACAGAGAAAAAAAAGACACAAATCACCAATATCAAGAATGAAATGGGGGACTTCCCTGGTGGCGCAGTGGTTAAGAATCCGCCTGCCAATGCAGGGAACACAGGTTCGATCCCTGGCCCAGGAAGATCCCACATGCCATGGAGCAACTAAGCCCATGTGCCACAAACTACTGAGGCCACGCGCCACAACTACTGAAGCCCATGCACCCTAGGGCCTGCACGCCGCAACTGAGAAGGCCGTGAACCGCAAGAGTAGCTCCCACTTGCCGCAACTAGAGAGAGCCCGTGTGCAGCAACAAAGACCCAACGCAGCCAAAAAAAAAAAAAAAAAAAAAAAAGAATGAAATGGGATGTCCCTACAGACCCTGCACATAGCAAAAGGATAATAAAGGAATACTATGAACAACTCCACACATGTAAATTTGACAACTTAGATGAACTGGACCAATTCCTGAGCTAGTACAAACTAACACAACTCATCCATTGTGAAACAGGTCATTTAAATAGTCCTATAACTATGAAAAATATTGAATTTGTTTATAAACTCCCCCCACCCCCAAAATCTCCAAAGCCCAGAGAGTTTCAGTGGAGACGTCTACCAAATGTTTTTAAAAAAAGAATTAATACCAACTCTACACAAACTCTTTCCAAAAACACAAGTGAAGGGTATACTTCTCAATTTATTCTACAAAGCCAGTATTACAATGATACCAAAACCTACAAGAAAACAACAAACCAATAAGCCTCATTAAAATACAGGCAAAAATCCTTAACAAAACATTAGTAAATTGAATTCACCAGTATATTTTTTAAAAATTATCATAAGCCATGACTAAGTCAGGTTTAGTCTAAGGATGAAAGGTTAATTATTTGAACAGTTAATGTAATCCACTACATATTAACAGGCTTAAGAAAAATCACATGATCATCTCAACGCAGAAAATGCATCTGACAAAATTCAACAACCGTTCATGATAAAAAGTCTCAGAAAAGTAGTAATAGAGGGGAACTTCCTCACACTGATTTTAAAAAAAAAAAAATCTACAAAAAAACTACTGCGTAACATCATACTCAGTGGTGAAAGGCTGAAGGCTTTTCCTCTAAAATTGGGAACAAGTCCAGGATGGCTGCTCTCACCACTATTACCCAACACAGTATTGCAAGTCCTAACCGACTTCCAAGAAAAGGAAATGAAGGCATATAGATTGGAAAGGAAGAAAACAAACCTGTCCCTATTTGCAGATGGCATGTTTGTCATCTGCATGTTTGGATAATCCCAAGGAAGCTACAAAAACAAAAACAAAAAAACCTCTTGGAAGTAATAATTCAGCAACATTACAAGATACAAGATCAACATATAAAAATCAATTGGGTGTCAATATACTAATGAACACAAGGAAACTGAAATTAAAAACACAATGTCATCTATGATTGCTCAATAAAAGGGGGGATGCTTAGGTCTAAACCTAATAAAGCATGTGTAGGACCTTAGGCTGAAAACCACAAAATGGTGATGAAAGATATGAAAGAAGATATAAATAAATGAAACATGTCATACTCATGGACTGAAAGATTCAACATTGTAAAGATGGTCAATTCTCCATAAATTAACATATAGGTTTAACAAAATTCCTAACAAAATCCCTACAAGGTTTTCTGTAGATAGAGGCAAGATTATTCTAAAATGTCATATACAAAGGCAAAGAAACTAAAGTAGCTAAAAACAATTTTGGAAAAAAAAAAAAAAGAGTAAAGTTGGAGGCATCATTCTACCTCATTTCAAGACTTATTCCATAACTAGTATAATCAACAGCATGTGGTGTTGGTGGAGGAATAGATATACAGATCAATGGAACAAAGAGAGAACAAGAAGTGGACCAGTGGAACAAAGAAATGTACTAGTGGAAGTATGGCCAACTTATTTTTTACCAAAGGAGGAAAAGCAAGTCAATGGAGAAAGGATAGTCATTTCAACAAACTGTAATGAAGCAAGTGGATATCCACAGGCCAAAAAATTGACCCTTAATCTGAATCTCATACTTCGTTCAAAACTTAATGTAGAATGGATCACAGATTCATATGTAAAACATAAAGCTATAAAAATTTTAGAAGATAATGTAGAGAAAAATCTTTGAAAACTAGGGCTTGTTGAAAAGTTCTTAGGCATAACACCAATCCATAAACAAACAATAAAGCATAACCCATAAAAGAAGAACATTGATAAATTGGACTTTACTAAAATTAATAACTTTGGTTCTGCAAAAGACCCTGGTAAGTGGAATGAAAAGACAAGCTACAGACTGGAAGAAAACAGTTACAAACCACATATCTGACAACAGGATGCATATCTAGAATATACTAAAAGAACTCAAAACTCAGCAGTAAAAAACCAAACAATCCAATTAGAAAATGGACAAGAGACATGAATAGATATTTCACTGAAGAGAATATACAGGTGGGAAAAAAACACATTAAAAGATGTTCAACATCACTAGACATAAGGGACAGATAATTGAGATACCACTACACACCTATTAGAACTAAAATAAAAAATAGTGACAATACCAAATGCAGGTAAATATACAGAGAAATTGGATCTCTCATGCACTGCTGGTAGGAATGTAATATGGAGCAGTCACTCTGGACAATGTTTGGCAGTTTCTTACAAAATTAAACATCACACTTACCACACAACCCAGAGCTTCTGGGCATTCTATTACAGAGAAATAAAGATGCATTCGAAATTCAAAAATCTCTATATGACTGTTCATAGCAGCTTTATCAATAACAGCCCAAATTAGAAGCACTGAAACTGTCTGGTTGAGGACAAAAGGTGATGGATAAACTGTGGTATATCCATACCACAGAATATTAGTCAGCAATAAAATAGGAGCAAATTATTAATACAAACCAGTATTTCAAAAGCATTGTCCTGAGTGAAAAAAATCCAATCTCAAATGGTTACATATTGTATGACTCTGTTTATATAACATTCTCAAAACATCAAAATGATAGAAATGATAAAAAGATTAGTGGTTTCCAGGGGTCAGTGATGGTGGAGGTGACTATTAGAGGGTGTTATGAAAGAGATCTTTGTGGTGACGGAATAATTCTGTATCTTAATTGCTGTCCTGGTTACATGAGTCTACACATGATAAAATGACATAGAACTAAACACACACATTATACTAACTGATAATTTCCATTCTGATATTATACTATAATTATTGATACATAAGATATAACCACGTGGAAAAATGGGTGAAGAGCACATGAGACCTCTCTGTACTATCTTTGCAACGGCCTGATATTTCTGTAATTTTTTCAAAACTAAAAAGTTAAAAAAAAAAAACTCTACTCCAAGATCCATTAAAAAAGGAAAAGCATAAGAATTTGATTTGTAAAAGCTTAGTAACATTTAACTATTTACCCATACTCTTCGCATATCTGTCTTCAAAATTTCACTCGTTCTCTAAAACTTAAATGTAGTTAATAAAACACAGGCCTTTTTTATGTGTGTGCAAGACCAGTTGTGAAAGGTGGGCCATAAGAGAACCAAACAAGTCTGCTGCAGAAGAGGGAAGTTTCAAAATGCATTTGTTCTGCTCCTTTCAGAAATGCGTTGTAGCCATCACTGATATGAAGAAGCCACAGCTATGATTAACCTGTTAGAGTAATAATTAAGTGTCACGGCGTCTTCTCTAAGAGAGGTCATTTGGAGTGTGTGGCTGCATCTATCAGAGAGCAGAGAAATAAAGGCAACAAAGCAGCACTATGACATAGGCTTCCCACAAGAGGGCAGTAGCTTACCAAGTTTTAAAGCGAGCAAAGGACAAACCACTAAAGATTTTTAATGTATAAAAGGTTAGTCCCTCTTACTAACACAAGTTGAAATATTTTCTTTTATCCTTTATGAATATGAAGGTCACCCCACCACCGCTCCACACCTGCAGGCAAATAGCTAAAAAAAAATGATTATACAATCTATAGATAGATTCTACAACTTTGAACAGAGTTTTGTTTCAAATACCTCCAACATGCTCTAGCTATTATGATTCGTTTAGAGAAGGGTTTAACAAACTACAGCCCATGGGTCAAAACTAGCCGGCTGGCTGGCTGGCTGTTCTGTTTTACCACTCATGACCTTAGAATGGTTTTTACTTTTTTAAAATGTTTATATTTTAAATGATTATGTAAGTACCTACATAGTATCCTTGATTTTACCTTTTGGACCTCACAGCCCAAAACACTATCTTGCCTCTCAATGTGAAAAAAAAAAAATCCCTCAAAATAGTCTGCCATATAATTTCTGTACCAAACATTAAGATTATAATAAAAGGTGAAGTATTATTCCTAATATCAACTTCATATAAACTGAAATCATACGAGTAAATGCCTGAAATAAAAGCTGTATCTTGAATATTAGTAAACTCTATGGGTTCTCTAATACAAAAGAAAAAGAGCTACAATTCCTGTATTGTGTGACACCGGATATTTATACCCGGGATTTTCTATTTCTAACTAATGAGAAGCTTGAAATCCATCTCATTCTCCATGATGTATCTTGACTGCGTCCACTTGTCCTTAAAACCATGACCACGACCCTATCTTACCATCTTTTATCTGTACTGAGGTTTCTAAATCTCAGTCTATGATGATATCATGGACTTGATAATGCGTGTGGAAGGGCTATCCTGTGCACCGTAGGAGGTTTAAGAGCATCCCTGGCCTCTATAAGCAGCACCTCCACAGCTCTGATGTCCCCAAATGTTTGCAGACCTCGACAAGTGTCCCCTGGGGAGAAAATCACCCCCACTGAGAAGCAATGATCTGGACTAGTAGTCTCCAAAATGAGTTTGCATATGCTCAGAGCATGTGTAGGAAAATATTAAAATTTCTACTTATGTATTTTTAGTATTCACTTACATATTTCAGTGGGTACACAGGCAAAAAAAGTCTCTTGCTAACTGTGTGTGGGGTGGGGGGAGTGGAATTGAAGAGCTATGGCAGCCATGGTAATCGCCCTCCAATTGCTCTCTTTACTTCTCCAATCATTTTACCCAGCAGTCAGATCATTTTCTTCAATGTAAATGAAGTGATGACATGCCAGAGTTTGAAAACCTTCAGCAACCTCTCAGCACACTCAGAAAAAGATCTCATCTCTTTCCCTGCATGGCCTGTAAATTCCACTCGCCTAGCCCTTACTTCTCTCCAGCTCTGTCCCATCTTAGGGCCTTCAAGCATGCTCTTCCTTCTGTCTAGAATGGTCTTCCCCCACTCTTCACCTGGCTGTCTTCCTTCTTATCCTTTAGTTCTCAGACTAAACATCACTGTCTTAGAGAAATTATTCCTTGACCCACTCAATCTAAAGTTGGACACCTCGACCTCACCTCACTTGCCCCAGTAAGTATTCTTCACACCTTGCTGCTCTGTGCAGCGTGTGCCACAATTTCTAATTATTTATTTGCATTTACTTCTTAAATATCCATCTCCCTACTATACTGTATGTTCCATAAAAGCAGGGACTGTGCTCAGCAAATATCTGTTGAATAAGTGAATGGAATGAATGACGCTAAGAAAACTCAGACTCTTTCTTTAACATTTTTTGTTGGAAAAACTTTCTAGAAACATGCTATTTAATGTCTCAAATTACCCATTGGCTACAAATGAATATGCCACGTATCAATCTGCTTTTATTATTTTTTTTCTTTTTCTTTTTTTTTTTTTGGCCACGCAGCATGCGGGATCTTAGTTTCCCGACCAGAGATCAAACCTGCACCCCCTGCCAGTGGAAGTGTGGCATCCTAACCATTGGACCACCAGGGAATTCCCTGGAAAAACTTTCAATACAGAAATAGAATATACTGGAAAAGGTACTAGACTGTGAATTGTCCCTATTTCTCCACTAGGGATCCCTGGCCAATTATTCAGTCCTTCTTCAAGGACTAGATTTCAGGGCCTGAGGCAAAACTGTAAAATCCCATCAATTATTTAGCCTCTCATGGGAATGGCAGAATGATTCCTGAAAAGAGAATGGATAGGTAGCCTGTCTCAATTTTACGGTTAAACGAATTGAAATACAAATTCTACAGGACATGCCCACTATGCTAGAACCAAGTTCTCTGGCTCTGAGCCCGAACTTATTTTACCAGACTCCGCTGCCTGCACACATATGCTTCTCTCTTCTTTTTAACCTGTTCTAATCTGTGAATAGAGAACCTGCTAGTCTTCATTAGAGTTTGATCTCTTCTTCTTTGCATTAAAACTTTCATGCTTCAAGGTGGCAGAGGTGTCTAAAGACAATCTACCATGGGCTGGGCATTCTAAGAAAACTTCTGCTTATTATTCAGAATCAAATTTCTGGCCCCTTTAGCCAAACAAGGTGAAAAAGGTGAAAAAGGTGAAAATGGTGAATGGGAACACTCTAAGGTAACGCGAAGGATATTATTTAATGCAAAATCTACTAACTTCTAAAATCCAAGTGCTTTTTAATTCAATTCAGTAAAGCAAGACTATTATGAGACATCAGAGGACAATGGATTACCATCAGCGTGAGGAAAAAGGAAATGAGGAGGGATCTTAAAGATCACCTAGCTCAAGCCTTTAATTTATAAGAAAAGTGTTATTTTAAGAGGCTAAATAACATATGCATGGTTAACTGAAAAGGGGGTTAGGATAAAAATGTTAGCGCTTCTATATTAAAAAGACAAGACACACAAAATGCTGGGAAAAACTGCCTCGTTTCCTTCTATCTGTAAAATTACCTCACTCTTTATTCTACATATTAATGGTACATATATTATTTTATGTGAAGCTTAAATAAGCTCACATATCTAATTTTTCAGGCAAGACCAGATTAAAAGCAACCAACTAAAAGTAAGGTTTGCAACTTCACAGGCGGGAACTTCACAATCAAGTGACAATGGACACTGGGGTAGGAGGCTGAAAAAAACCTAAAAAGTATACTTTGTAGAGCACCTCAGTAAAGGAAACCATTCAGTTTAGTGGCAAGCAGTTCTGGGCCACAATGGACTAGAGGTTATTGCTGGGTTATTTCATACTTCAACAAGCAGCATTCCAACATTTAAGATGAAAGATGTTGGTTTGTAAGATAAAGTGTTCATTATCTAGGGCAGTGCTATCTATTTGACAAAAACGGTCCTATTTGGACTTCTTTGCAGCGATGGAAATGCCCTCTGTCTGTGCTGTTCAGGTGGGTAGGCACAAGCTGTCCGTGACTATTAGCACTTGAAATGTGGCTGGTGTGACTGAGGAACTGAACTTTTAATTAATTTAAATGAATTAACTTTTCCCGTATTACTTAAGAATCAAAATTAAATAGCCACCTTGTGTCTATGACTACCAGTTGGGATCTAGAGAATTTACTCAGAGGAAATCTCTTATCTTTACATGAAGCTGAATAAATGCTATGTTCTTATGTCACTCTTAATACGGAATGTAAGAAGTTTAAGACTCCTTAAATGAGTGGGGAAAAATTGTATAATGGAAATGGAAATCACTTTTCTTTAGTAAAAGCATGCCCAATACATTTTCAAAGGATCCATTAAACTCAGGTTCAATTTGCTAAAATTTAATAGCACACATTATACTTCCAAATTGATAAATACTTACACATTGTCTTCCAGGCAGATTTTGGGTCCTACCACATTAGCTGCTCCACTTGCCATTTTAAAAGCAAAATGTTTCTCAGGGCAAGCTTTTGAGATCCCACATTTATACCTGGGAGGTTTTGTAGCTTTGGAGAGAAAAAAAATTTATTTTAAGAAAACAATGTTAACAGACTCTGTATTTAGTTTGTTTCGTATCTCAAACCACAAAGGGCATTATGCGAAACACCAAGATATACACATCTTAAACTACATGCTAGTTTTTTTTTTTTTTTTTCCTGAGAGTTTCAAAGAACTTCAAAACAAAACAAAACGGAACCTCCTAGGAAACAAGCTAACAATTAACATAAATGGAACAAGTAACATGATCTTCATGAGGGTAAATATATTTTATCTAATTATTTTTAAGCTCATTAAAAAAAACCAGGATGGGGGAGGTCTGGAATTGTTACTTTGCATTTCCAGTCCATATATGCAAAATAAATGGACAGTAAAAAGCCTGATGCATCACTGAATATCTGCTCACATACTAGTTCTAACTAGGAATTCTTTTTTAACATCTTTATTGGAGTATAATTGCTTTACAATGGTGTGTCAGTTTCTGCTTTATAACAAAGTGAATCAGCTACACATATACATATATCCCCTAACTAGGAATTCTTTTACACACTTTCTGTACTTATAACACTGAAGCTAAAAAACACTAATGGAACAAAATATCCATTATAAATACACACCCAAAATATTGAGCTGTTCAATCAAATAGCTTCCTTAAAACTTAATAATTTCTAAAATCAGTTTTGCTCACATTGAACTATATCCATTGTTTGAATATAGGTTCTCATGTGCCTAAGAGAATAAACCATCTGCAAAATATTGAGATGAAATACTTACAACGTGCAACTGCGTCCAATGCTGACCTTGCTAAGGAAAAAAAAGTTATCGTTAGAAAGAATAAAGCTATTGGCAAGTATCACTTTTAAACATGTGTGGAGCTAATAGGCCTATAAAAATGTGTTTGAATTATTGCTTAGTATACAATACATAAAACATGAATATCACTTTAGAGAAAAAGTGAGAAAGTAACTTTAGGCTACATAATTCACTACAAACAATTATGTAGAGGAATTATGGAGGGTATTATTTTATTATTGATAGAGTACTTTGTTTTTACCTTTACATTTTATGTTTAGTTTTAGTTATTATAAATTTAAATCCCAATCGGAAAGTTACTCTACAA
Source organism: Grampus griseus (assembly GCF_964374135.1). Classification (NCBI taxonomy): domain Eukaryota; kingdom Metazoa; phylum Chordata; class Mammalia; order Artiodactyla; family Delphinidae; genus Grampus; species Grampus griseus. The sequence continues at coordinate 28,862,085 of NC_139003.1, read as the reverse complement.
GCTTAACTTTTTTAAATTCATTTTTTATTTTTTTCCAGCTTTCTCGAGATACAGTTGACACATAAAATTGTGTAAGTTTAGGTGCACAACACTTTGATATGATACATTTAAAAACTGCAAAATGATTACCACGATACCGGTACATATAGTGGTATAATACTACACCCCAGTAATAGTAGCTAGCACCTCTATCCCATTACGTACTTACCACTTCCTTTCTGTGGTGAGAACATTTAAAGATCTACTCTTTTAGCAACATTCAAGTATATGACAGTATTATTAGCTTATAATCACCATGTGGTACATTCAATCCCCGAACTTGTTAATCTTATAACTGGGAATTTGTACCCTTTGAGCAATGTCTCCTCATTAACTCCGCCCCCTCCCAACACCTGGTAACCAGCATTCTTTTCTGTTTCTCTGAGTTTGTTCTTTTTAGATTCCATATATAAGTGATATCATACGGTATTTCAAACTTCCCTTTAAATGAGTTTAAATATATACTTGGTGACTATCAGGGTGTTTAAAAGTTGTTGCTGCTGTATGGTGTAGTGTACATATGCATATAAAGTCCTATCTATCTCAGATGTTAGGCTAAGAGATTTGGGGAGTGGGAAGCACACGAGGGATAGTGGTGGTAGGAAGCTTTAATTTCCCTAAAATAGAAATGTATTAGGTACTAATAATAAAAAAAGGTCATTACTGAGAGTTTTTATCATTTATCAGTTCAAGGAAGCCAGAATTTTCTGATCAAATCTTAACCCGAATGCAGTAGATGTCAACCTGGACATCTACACTTAGAGTTTTTTAAAAGCACAAACATCTGATCCCAGCCCAGGAGATTACAATTCAGATCGTCAACAGTATTGTGGCTAGCCATTTCCTGATTTAGCTAATAAGCATGCAGTGTCATAAATGTTTGCCAGCTGTTTGACTATAAATAGTCATTTAGTTTTTAGTTCTGTACTATTTTAGATAACTGCGAATTTCCTGTAAAACCAGTACTGAAACTGGAGAACAGAATGTTAAAGCTGAAAATAATATGTAAATGTTTAAAAACAGGAAAACGACTAAGTAAATGAAGGTCATTAACTCTACAGAACACTCAGAATATTATGCACCGTTGAAGTCATAAATGCAATGCAGTCACATGGGAAAAGTTTAATGCATGGAATAGAGCAAAAAACAAACTTTATCTGTGAGTACTAAATATATTCACGGATAAGGACAAAGACTTGAAGGAAACAAAAAATGATCAATTAGTAAATTAGGGTGCTGGGGCTCATTCTTTCAATTTTCTTAATTATATCATTTTTCCTTCATTATGTCACAAAAGGGAAAAATAATTCGAGACCATTCGGTCCAATGCTCTCACTTTTGTAAATGAGAAAATGAAAGCCAGAGAGTGACTAGCAACCAGTGATTAGCAGCATGCAGACTATTAAGTCTCGAGACTTCCCTGGTTGCGCAGTGGTTAAGAATCCGCCTGCCAATGCAGAGGACACGGGTTCGAGCCCTGGTCCGGGAAGATCCCACATGACACAAGCAACTAAGCCCGTGCGCCACACTACTGAAGCCTGCATGTCTAGAGCCCATGCTCCGCAACAAGAGAAGCCACCACAATGAGAAGCCCGCGCACCGCAACGAAGAGTAGCCCCTGCTCTCCGCAACTAGAGAAAGCCCGCATGTGCCCAGCAATGAAGACCCAATGCAGCCAAAAATAAATGAATAAATAAATTAATTAATTAAAAAAAAAAAGAAAGTCTCAATTTCACTTAGACCTAAACAAACATGTATCATCAGGCTCAGATGTTAAGATGCTTACGGAGGAATATTGTTCAAATCAGGAATGCTGGCATACCCAACTTATGATAGCCAGATATGGGGAAGACAGTGGGATCAAAACAGGGGTAATATAACAGCTCATTCACATATGTGGGGCACTCTATCAAGTATTTTTGCATGTATTGTTGATTTGCCCATCACCTCTGTTTTAAAGAGAAAGAAACTGAGAACAGATAGGTTTAGCAACTGGATTTGTTCTATGCATAATTAGTAATCGGCAGAGCCAGTTTTCAAAGCCATATCTCATTCTAGCACCCAGACTTATATTCACCCCCCCCCAACAAAATGGGACTGTCTGAGGTCTAATGATCACAGGTATAAAAACCACTAGTCCTGCCAGGAGCAGGAAGCAGGATAGGGAGCTTTCAGAACCATCCTTCTGACTGCAGGGTGGAGCACAGACTGCAGAGGATTCAAGACTCGAGACAAGGAGTCCACAAGGACAAGGACGCTGCTAAGGTAATCCAGGTAAAAAAGGGTAGCAACCTGAACAAAAGCAGTGACTGTGGGTTTGAAAGAAGTAGACAGGCTCAGAACAACTAAGGCTGTGGAACAGACCAGATGGAGGGGTGATGGAAAGGGAGGAATCAAGTTTACCGCTCAGACATTTGCCTTTAGAAGCATTCATTTATCCATTTACATGAGCCAAAGAACAAAAACACTGTCTCTCACTCGAGATGTTTGTTGTCTAGTGAGGAGATGGGGTGTGGTAATGGGTGCTGAGCTCTCTGTGGACCTGTTAATTTTAAGACACTTGGAGAAGACCCAGGCAGAAGTCTAGAGGCCAGCTTGTAAATGAGACCTGGGATGAAGATATAAACTGGAAAACTGGCAAATGATGAGGTCACACAAAGGGAGGAGTTAAAATGAGGAGAGGGCTGAGGAGAGAAATCTTAGAGACATTAATCATCAACTAACACTCAGAGGAAGAGTGTGGCTGAGGAAAAGGAGACAGAAGGAAAACCAGGGATGAGCTTCTAAAATGGTCAAATGGATTTGATTGGAAAACTTAAGAGGTATTAATAAATAAATAATAAATCAATGCAACTCAATTTAAAAAACTTTACTGGGATAAAATTTGGGGTAAATGTTTCTTAATCATCAGACTTTTGAGAAATAACATCACCTCCATTTAATTTGTGTAAGAGTAAGGGGAGAAGATGCTCAAAGGAAAAAAAAAGCCTCTTGTGAAAAACTTTTCAGATTAAAACAAATTTTATCCAATATGCATCACAAGCAAAAGCCCTCTATTTGGCCTGAAGTTCTGAGAATTTTAGCACCTGGAGGCCAAAAAGGTAAATTTTCATAAATAAAACGGGATGTTTTCCACATGTAGAGTTTGGGCACAACACACGAACACAAAAATCCCTCCTTTTCTGCAACTTTCATTTCTCAAACTACCTTGATAGCTTTAATTCTTAATGTCTTTCAATATATTCAGCTTTTCACTTCAAGAAACGATAATAAACATTTGGTTTTATCAGTGAATGTCTTTCAACAAGTCAGGCTAAAGAAATCCAATAGAACTACTTTGTACTTTAGTTTTTAATAATGTCTCAAATAATTTATATGTATATAATATTTCAGTGGTTTAAATCTGAAAGGTAAAAGTAAATCGACTAAAGAGAATATTAAGTACTTACTGCAAAAATATTTTGGACTGTTTTCAGTACATTTACTAGCTGTTAAGTATCCATACTGAAAACTAACACTATGTTAAACCACAATCATAACTAAGACTGGTAGACTGTACCCATGTTGATGTCCTAGTGTGACACTACACTGTATGTAGCTTTATAAGACGTTACCAATGAGAAACTGAGTAAAGGGTATGTAGGATCTCTCCATATTATCTCTTACAAATGCATGTGAATCCACAATTATCTTAAAATAAAATGTTTTGTTAAAAATTGTTAAAAAAAATCAGAATCTATTTTGGTTATTTCAACTACTAATTGCAGGCAAAATTTTTCATTCTTCCTTTCTAGAAATGTTGTATTTTTCTAAAACAGTACTATATAATCAACTTGAATGTAAATTTACATAAACTATCAAGTAAGTTATTATATCAACAAGTTGAAAAATGGGAAAAGTTCACCACCAAAAGAACTATAGTTAATCTCATGGGTCCCTCTAAGATACTGATTATAGAAACAATCTTAATGTTGAGTTAAACTTGTTAGATGCTAAACAAATGGCAAACACAACCATATCTCCATCTTTGCTGAATTATTCTGAAATAAGAATTAAAAATAACCACACAAATTAAATTTTCACCAATTCAATAGATTGGAATCCAATAAGGTTTTGTGGATACAAAACATAACTTCAGTTGTCCTAACTTCAGTTATGACAACAAAATAAACCATCTTCCCTAAGAATGCCTAAATTAAATAGCTAAAACATACACAATAAAAACTTGCACGTTCGTAACATTAGGAAAAAGCAAAATGAAAATTAAGAAAGACGACTATCCTAGTTAAAGTAGCTCAGTGTTTGTTCATAGCTGACGACCAGTGGCTTGTCAACTAATACAGCTTTAAATGAATCCCACTTTGAAAATACTCCTCCTCCCCATGTAAAAATCCTAATCCTCAATTACCTATATCCATTTTCCATTCAATCAGCATTTATTATGTACAGGACCCAGCACTAGATGCTGGGTGAGTCACTAAGATATTATTGCTCTCAACATTCATTCTCCAGTAAGGGAGGCCGAATACATGAAAAAGAATAAAAGAAATTCTATAACGTAAGGCAGAATAAAATCAGGCCAAATTGAGATATAAGTACTATGCATTATAATGGACAGTTCAGAAAAAGGAGAAACATTCTAACAGGGAAAAGAGGGAGACTAAAATACAATTTCTCCCAAGAAGGGGCACTTATGCAGTTTTGAAAAATGAGAAGGATTAACAGATGAAGGGGAGATGAGAAGGATGCGCGGGGTGAGGAAGCATGAACGAAGGCTGAGGTAGGAAAGGACAGGACAGGGTTTGTGTCTGTAGATCACGTGCACGTGGGCACAGCCAGCGGGAGGGAGGGAGGGCAGGAAGGGTGGGGGAGTACCGGTGGGGAAGGCAGAGGCAGGCTGGGGACTGAGTGCCATCCTAGCAGGGAGTTCAGATTTTACTCTCCACTGAAATACTAAAGGTTCAAGAGTTTTAAGAGAATTGCTCTGGCAGTGGTGACATAGGCAGATATCAAAGATAAGAAATAGACCCAAGAACATCCCTGCCATGTCCAAATAAACCATCCAGACTAGAGATGAAGATGCAGACCAGGGAAACACTGTGGCCACACCCAGCCTCTTCTCTCTGAAAACAGTGGGCCTTTTCCCAAAGTAATTTTTCATTTGTACCAATGGTCCCGTGGCCCCCTTCTCTCCAGGATCATCCATTTCTCTCTGTTTAATCTCTTCCCATTGATTTGTAATTCACTGACTCTTTGCCCGCGGCCTATAGAGAAGTGAAAACCTCTCTATTACTTCAAAAAAGAAAAAAATGTCAACTTACTTCTGCCTCAAGCTACCATCCCCACAGTTGTCTCCCTTACCATCAACCTTACTTAGAAGAATTAGCTACAGCACACTGTTTCCACAGCAACACTGAACAAGTCCTCAGTGCCTTCCATGTTTTTGTGCCCCATCCTTCAACCGAAACCAGCTGCGCTCTCAAAGGACCCCAGGCTGGCCCTTTGCAGTAACAGACGCACACAGCCCAGGAGAAGTCAAGACAATTCTCACTACACTTTGCAACAACTATTCTACGCTCGATCCTGGATACTTCATTTTAAGATGGGTACCAAAAAACTGACAGGAGGAAAATAAACAGTGCATTAAGAAGAATGGTTCAAAGGGAGGATTTTATAACTTGATAAGATGAACACTTATAAAAATATGGCATGGAGGAGAATAACCACAACTTAACTATGTAACAGATCATTAATGTGGAAGAGAGCTCCAGCAGGTAGAAGCAAGATCAGTGGATTGAAAATACTTGGGAGAATAAAAGGCAGAATTCAGTGCAAAACAAGGAAGTACTTTTAAGTAGTCATTGTAAGAAAAGTCACCTGAAAATGTACAGAAATGAAAATATACAGAAACTTGAGGACTACATGCCAGAACTGTCTAAAGCCTGATACCTAGTATATGGTCCATGGATGGGAAATCAGCATCACCTGGGATCTTGTTAGAAATGCAGACTCTCAGGCCCCATCCCAGACACTGAATCAGAATCTGCATTTATCAAGATTCCCTAGAGATTCCTTTGACATCAGAGTTTGAGAAACACTGGTTTAAGGGAGTCTTGAAACTAGATGTGAGAGGGAATGTATTCGGTCTTATATTAATTTACAGAAAGCAAAACTCACCAACTATTCCAGAGATCTCAAGGTTGGTTCATTCGATTTCTGCCTACTAGGTCAAAATACTGTTTCTAGGTTTCAGAGTCTGAGCTTTCATGAGTTATTTTTTAATACTTTAAACAGTGCTCAGCCAAAGCTTATTCAAACACTTCAAATGTTAACTTATTTTATCAACTTAAAGATTTTGTTTAAAACTGAATTAAGGCAGCTCGTAGTGGTACATTTACAACATAGCATCAAATAAATTGCTAAAAGGAAAAATGGTGCAGAAGGAAAATAAGGGTAGGAAAGCAAGATGGATTTCTATGGCTGGTATTTAAAATGCATTATCATGACTCCTAATCACTTGCTAACTGAGGGTTAGATTTGGTTCCAAGTTTTTAAGCAGCCAACTCAAATAGGGTGTGATATCTTCTAGCATGTGCATTTAGAATGCCATGAATAATGTCCGTAGGCATGCATAAAATAGGCCCCATTAAATATATTCAAAATGTTGAATAGAAGATTCGTGCTTTATATTGAATTAATTGTAAGATTTTCTATTGCACATTTTAGAATATTCCAATGAATCACACTTACCAATATAATTTCATTTTCTTTTCTAGACAGCCTAAACAGCAGAGTAACTCAATGTTGATAACTGGTAAAAATTTAAAGACAATCTCATCACAAATAAAATTTAAGAAAGGGAAAAAGAAATAAAACTTACCAAATAGATTTCCTAAACTTGCATCCATTTTTATTTCAAATACTTGAGAAATAACATAGAATGTCAGTAAAAATACTGCCACAGCTACCACCAACTTTGCAGCACCTAGATAAAGGGCAGAAATAATTCAACATGAGCTTATGAGCCCACCGAATTTTTAGTTATGCATTTCCATGAAAAACGTAAGTGTATTTAAAAAACTCTTAAGACTAACAAATATCTACTTCTTATCTACTGGATCTTAATTTTACTTGAGTTACAACAAAAACTGTACCAACAATCTATTTTGATTGATTTTTCTGATCAAACAATTATGAGATTGTCTAGCAACCTAGACACAGGACTGCCTGAGTCATCTGCTTAGTTTTCTCATGGAAAAAAAATGACCTGCTATCAACTTCTGGCTGACTACACAAAAGTATCAAGGCCAATGGAACACCGCCACCAAGTATGTGGGAGGACACATTCTCAATCCTTTTCAATGATAAAGGGCAATACAAGACAGAGAGGATACAAAAACGCTGAACCTTCCAGAGATACTAAGGCAACAGACCAGGATGTCCACTCGGCAATGAGTTCTCAAGTGAAATGTAACAGGCTTACTGTCCTCACCAACCCACACATCTCTTGAAGCACACAAGTGCTCCTGGTATGGTGAACAATGAAATATCTCCCCTCATACTTAACACCAAAGTTTAAGCCACGCCTTCCCCACTCCTGGAGGACTGAATTTGGCACCTGTCACATTTAACACAGTTACATGGTAAGCTTTGTGAACAGACTCTTAGTCTTCCGTACCTTTATATGTTTAATTATTTCTGAGTGCCTTACAAAGAATTAGCACTGCTACTAATTAATTAACTGCTTAATGTGAATCATCACTTGTCTTTCTTCTCCACAGCTAAGCAAATCTAGGAAAGAAAAAGTACAAGATACGAAAGGACATGAAAAATGACAGGAAAGAAACATCATCTTCTTACTCTTAGAATTTCAGAGCCATCTCATTAGGCTATTCAGAAACAATATTAATATTTGCCTATATAATCTCCATTCCCCTCTCTTACCAAAAGTTTAATTTAAATTGATCTAAAAGATCAGCAGTCATTTCACTATACTTACTTAAGGAAACAAAAGCCCACAAGTGAGGCAACTGCCCAAGATCACAGATATCTTAGCGGCAGCACAAGGACAGGAATCCAGGGATCCTGACAGAGCCCAGTGCTTTGTAAGGTTCTCCACTACCATCAAATGACCACATTCTTCAGGGAAGCTACCAAAACTCAACTTACCGGATAAGGAAGAGTAAAAAAGAACTGTGTTCATCCTAACTTCATAAACGTAGAGACTGGGACTGTATCCTTACGGGGATGGGAAATGAACGAACTGATGATGCTCAGAAGGGCTGACGATGCTGAGAAGCAGGAGATTCTCAGAGCTACTCATTTTTATTTAGAAACGCTCTATAAATATAGAAATGAGATGGCAAGGAGGAAGCCTAACTACTAAACCAATCAATTCCCACCCCGCCTCCTGTTTTGTTCCTTCTCCCCCTTCCAAAACTGCTTCCTGTTTTCATGAAAAACACTCTGACAAGTACGGGTTTCTGGTAACTGACTATACTGCTGAACTGAATGAATAAGCATTTTCAGAACTCTCATGGAAAACTGATGAATTCATAAAAGTGCTAACAAAAGATCAAGATAAAAAAATATTAATTACATGGGACTGAGTGAACTGATGAGGATGATTATAATTTTTGTGACTTTCTGTTTGAATAAAAAGAAAAGAAAAGAGTGACTACAAGTCATCTACATTTTCAGCACAGGAGCGAGTAAAATTCCATTAGGCTTTGAACTCTTCCCCCACAGGATCTAGTAGAGTGTCTTGTATTGATACACAGTAACACTCTAAACAAGTGTTTGCCAAAGGTTAACAGGTGGCATATTCCTTCTGGATCATTTAAGACCAAGGGCTGGAAGATTATACGTCACATGACAGTCTTAACATCTCATTTTCTAGCAATCATGGGCGTGTGCAAATAATCTTTCCCTGTCCCTTAAAGCAGATGTACCAAACCTTCGTTGTTCAAGACTGAAATATTACAGTGATTAAGATACCAAGTTTATAATACACAAAAGTTCTGGACTAAATTCAATACCAAGCTAAACCTAAGCCTATACTAAACAATATACAACATATTTACATATACATACATGTATATAAAATATACACACACCGTTTAGTGAGTGCCTACTACAGACCTAAGTGCCTTATTAGCACAACTTCATTTGCACAGCCTTTCAAGACACTCTTTTCATTTTACAAATAAGGAAAACAAGGTCAAAAATTTAGATCACTTGCCTAAGGTCACATAACTAGTCAGCGGCAGAATTTAGTTTTAAACCAAGACCTACTGAAGTATAAGAAACCATCAAAGGAAGTAGGAGGAAACAAAAGCTCTAAGAGACAGAGAATTTAGAGGCGGAGAAACTAACTGGTGATAGAACAAGCAGAAGGTCCCTGAGAGGGGCAGGCGGGTGAAGACCAGCAGAGCCTCCATAATGGTAGGGTTCTGGACCTCCTGTTGCAGACGGGCTCCCCCAGAGCTGTCACCATCCACTTCTGGACTGGGAGGGGCTTACCCACAGCACATCACAGTTCCCATTCCACCCATGAGATTCCCTCCTACTTCCAGCCATGGACTGTACTAATCTGAGTGTGTCCCTATTTTTCACAAACCAAAAAGCATAAACTTGAGATATTAATGCCTCACTGTAAGAATAATGGCTATAAGGATATTTCAAAGCAACCAGGATTTTTTTTTTAATTAGAAGAGATTAATTAGTCTACAATCAATAAACTAATAGCTAATTTTCCTATTCCTTCATTAAAGGCAGTTCCCTTGAGACCTATACTAAGAACAGTGTCAAATATAACATCAGCACTCAGTGAATAATTACTCATCAATTAATCTTGGTATTAATTAATCAGAGAAATGGATTAGATGACAAAGTTAATTTCAACTAGAATGAATGTAGAATTACATGAGAAAGAGAAACTTGCTTTATTTCAAATCACCATGCTTAAATAAGTAACGTACTTTTAGAACCATACCATTAGAGACGCCCCCATAAGAAAATTTTTTTTAATGGTGAGATGATAATTAAAAGAATGACTATCTTGATTTTGAGAAATGACAAGCTGTCTCCTATGATGGACACACACTACTTAGTAGAAATTTCTATGTAAAGTGTGCATCTTCTACACAGTGGCTGTGCTAGAGGGGCAGGGTGGAGGGATCACACTTGTTTTCACTATAGTTAGGAAGAGGTCTCAGCCTCTCCTGTTATTTATGGATCTGTCTTTTGATAAAGGTAACTACCTTAATACTATGAACACCAAATGGTATTTTTAAATTTCCTCAGTATGCTGCCTAAGGAACAGATGTCCTTACACATAACCTCACTAATGCAGGCTAAACCTGACCTAGCAAATACAACAGTCATTTACGCAAAAGACATTTTACTGAATTCTTCACGTACACTAGTTTCAATTTATGTACACACATAGGAAAGATTTAAGCTTTTAAAGTTCACAATTCATTTTTCTCAACAAGCTACAACTTAGCAAAACTAAAAATCAGCCTCCCTAAGTTATCAAAATCGTTCTTTATATGAACATTATATATATATGTATTTATATTTTTATATTATTAGGCAAACAAGCTTAATGTATAAGGACGTAAACATTAAAAACCATAACTTAAAATATTTAGCATAAATAATTTCAACAGAAGCGTCCCCCAAAAACTTACGTAGAACCCACTAAACGTCCAATTTATGATTTGCCAACTACCTAAAAAAGTAAAAAGGCTAAATAATGATTTAGTTTGTTATATTCAGTCACACTCAACATAGAAAATGATTATTTACCCTCTCATTCAGTCATTACTAAACAAACAGGTTATACAAAAAGCAAAATTATTTCTACTGAAGTAAGTATCTTACCTGCTACCCTCATGTTTGGTTTTTCAGTCTATGGCACTTTTCATTAAATAAGCTCCTAGAATCAAAAGAAAAGGCAAACAGCATTAGGTCTAGAATGAGCATTCCTCCCTAGATTGAGTTTGATTTGGAGTGTATATATTAAACTGATTAAGTAAATGTCATGACATTTCTAAGTATTCTACCAATATTAACATTTAATGAAAAAGCTCTTAGCACTGGGCCTGTCTCCTTCCACTGGGCCATAAAAGCTCCGGAGAGGAGGGTGTGTCTAAAACTGCTCTATCTCCCGCTCCCTAACTGAAGGACGGAGGGAAAACTTGTCATCAAGCATGGACAGAATGATGCCTTACTGTTCTCAGTGATTATGCATCTGTAACAAACTTTTGATATTTAGTTCCAAACCACCAGTTTTCAGCTGAGGTCCAAAGAGGTTAAGCTGCTTATCTAGTGAGGGAACAAATTACCTGCAGAAATGGGGTGAGGATTTAGGTCTGCTGGCTCCTGCTCTAGGGCTCACTCCTATCACACAATTCAGGTGTCACTATGATAAGCACTTATAGGAAAGGCACCTTATCTTAATACCAGGGGTCCTCTTCCTCTTCATGTTTTCAATTTAAATTTGTGAAAGAACATATTCAGATCTATAGAACTGCAATTTTAAATATTCCAGCAATCATCATTATTGACAGTGTATGTTATACATCAAATGAAGAAACTGTAATCTGATATTATTCTAATAATAACAAAAAATAGATACTGGAAAAAAAAATCTGCGTATATGTTTGTGTGCTCCCCCCTAAGAAATAACTCAAGATAGGTGAAATTTTAAAAAGAAAATGGGAAAGCAAGTATACGAGTTTGATAGGAAATTCATGCTCGAGTTCAGCTAGACAGCTTCCACAGTCTACTCAATGTATTGTACAGGAAAGGTAGTCCAAAGAAAATTTCGATTAATGAATTGCATCAATCAAGAATATATATTTCTTTATTTTAGACTGTATTTTAGTACTGGTGTTTCAATGTTGATGTCTGATCTAGTAATGCACAGAATGATTGAAATAAAAACAATGGCAGACTCCTGAAGGACACTGAAAGGGAGTGAGACATCCAGTTTTCTTATTCACCAATAAGGATTTATCGGGGGTGGAGGTGGTGAGCATCTAAAAGGACCAATGTTCTTACGGGAACTCCCTTTCCTTCTGCTCAATCTACCCTGAAGAAAATATCAACATTTATATTTATACCAGTACTGAACTGAGCATTATTGATTTCCTTTGTTAGTTATCTGAACACCTTCCACATAATAGGAAAAGACACTGTTACTTAGCCACAGGCCAGGAAAACGCTACAAGGAAACAAGAGATACTGAAGTATCCAGGAAACAAGAGATACTGAAGTATCCACAAGTTACCACATAAAAGCAGAAAAAAAAAAAATCTTGGCTTCTCAAATGAAAACCCTAACGAGCTATAAATCCTCTTTTGACTTCCAGCAAGATTGAATATTATGTTCAAAACACACATATATGTCTTTCCTCCCAGCTAACACTCCAAAATAACATCACTCTTATGTGAACATGGCCTGCGATAATTTTTGGGGGGAGAGTGATAAGCAGTTGAGCAGACACCTGATGTTCTATTTCACTGTTTCCATTACCTGCCGAGGAGGTCACACCTGTACAATTACAATCACTGCCTCATGTACCTATCCCTTGTTTGGACTGCCTAACCAGCCTGCTTCTAAACTTAACACTAGTAAGACCACAATATAAGCAACTACAATGGTCTAGCCAAATTCATGTTTTCCATTAAATTTCTCAGAGAATAACATTTAATAAAATCTCTAAATTAAAATCTCATCAAATCTCAGCCACGACACATTTTTAATTAGTTTGCTTAAGAAGCAAATTAATGATTCAAGAGTGTAAATCGGCATAAGGAAAGAGTATTGAATATATTTGAGAGCAAATCAAGGAGTATCTGTTTACAATATGCTAATTCCAAATGATTCCTAACTTGTCTTCTTAGGAGAACATTAAAAACAAAGAAAATCTTTACATAGAATCATCTTGGGGGATGGGGGGGGAAGTAAACCACCTTAATGGAGTCTGCTATATACCTCAAACTGAACCTCCAACAACCAAGGGGAGGTAGAAAAGGTCCAGAGAAAATGAACACAGCAATAAAAGGAGGAAAAAGGTCTCTGCTAAAAATTCAGAGCCCTTTAATTCAGAGGCAACAGGTGAAAATTTTATAATTGTTCTTATATATTAATTAAAAGGCAGAGATATAGAAATTAGAGCCATTTCCAAAATAAGAATATGGGTGGTAGGAGGAGAGTGTTTTTAAGACAGATTAAAAACAAACAAACAAACAGAAACCCTAATAGCACATTTGTGAAATACATTTGTAAAATACATTTTGCCCCCCAAAAGTGTAGTCTAGGTCAAGACAATAAGTTTCAGTGTTTTATAGATCAATGACTGAGCCAGATCAGGTTGTAACATGTAAAGTGCACAATCATCAGAGCCCACTGCGAGCAGGGCCATCATGCTGCCCGGAGCAAGGAAGCACCGTTCTGGATAAACGCTAATTTAGTAAGTAACCTGGATCGAAAGAGAGAACCTGAATTAGGGTCTCAGATCAACATACCAGATTTCTTCGAATTTCTTATAATTTAAACATTTCCTTTAGCCCAGCTGTCTACGTTGGTCTGATTCATGAAGTTTTGTTAAATTCAGGCCTGAATAAACAGGCATTGTCCTACAATCAATCAACTTCAGGACAATAGATAAAAACACAGGTCAAGTGACACTTTCATTCCTTCCTTGAGAAGTGGACTCGAGCTACATCAGGTAAATTATAAGGGCCCATTCTATATCAACAAAATAAGCCATAAAAACAATTGTTCACCAGGACGGGAAAGTCTTGCCATTTAACAAAAACTAGGAAATAATGCAAACAGCAGAGTAAGTCACACACATTCTTATTTTATGTAATCTTCCCATCAGCCCTATGGCATTATAGATGAGGTCAAGGGATTTGTCCAAGGTCACGTGAAGGGAAAGTAAGAAGCTGATACTATAAACAATTCCACTTCCCTTCCACTTCCCAGCAGCTTCCCTGCCAGGAAGCTCTGAGAAGCTTCCTGACAAAATTCCATGTCAATCAATTTGGCTTTTGCAAATTGCTCTGGGAATTGCTAATCCCTGCTGCCAACTAGCCACTCTAGGGCTCTGATGGGTTGTCAAAATGACTAAGCACGTGTGTTAGAACACTCGTCAGTCCCCACTGTGGGTAGGGGGCATGGAGCCCAAAGCCTGTGTCCTGCTCTCATCCCGCTGAGCCGGGAAGGGAGCAGAGATGCCTGCCCGGGCACCCCCACCTCCCCCGGGGCCCTGGCTGAGGCCCCGTCCTGTCCGCAGAGCCCCAGAGGAGGCCCACCCCGTGGACGCGGCCTGAGGGGAACTGGGCGAGGCCTGTGCAGCCGGGCTCCCTCCCGCCTGTGTGTCGGTACTGGGCCTTTTTCCTCATCCCACCTCCTCAGACACCTGGCTTAAGGGCCCTGACTCTTTCCTGCAAATAATGAGGAAACATGGTGTCCCAGCCAAAGGGTTCCCCCTCCCACCTCCTCGGGGTAGGAGGTTAAAGAGGGTTCAATACCAAACGCCCTGCCCCAGAAGAAAAATAGTCCTGTTGAGTTTGGGGTCAGAAGCAAGGGCGGGAGAGGCAGCCCCACAGGGTCGGTGTGCCACGATCAGGTCGGTTCGGTTTGTCTTTGTGTCTTTTTGCTTTGTTTTGTTTTGTTTTAAACCATCATTAGTGAGATTTTTCTTCAGCCACCAGTGTTGGCCTGGAAGCAGAGGGCTGCAGCCCTTAGTGTTTGTAAAAGAAGAAAGAATACACAGCGTGGCCATGGTTGGGTTTTTTTTTTCCCTCCTTTGAGAATTTTCTTTTGTAAAACCAAATTTAAATACTTGTTTAATACTGAAATTAAAATGAAATTAAAATGGATGAAATAGAAGCTGGAACCCTCCTCTTGGACTATGCAGCCTAAGAACCTCATGGGACTATGAATTCACCCAAAATTTTCATTTGCCATCAGGCCGAGCTTTGAAAGAAAAACTGTTCTCTAACCAGGACTGTAACAATAGTGTAAATACTATTTCAGAGTTGAAAGCTGATGGTGCAAATACGTATATAACGTACTGTATTTTTACAATGATCCTCGCATGACTCTACTCCGCCCCCTTTTTGTACTCCATATCTGTCTTCCAGAAACGTCACCTGCCTTGCCTCCTGTGGTCTCTTAATCCAATAACTGTATTACTGCCTTTAAAGGATGCAGTTATTTAAAAAGAAAAAAAAGAACACTCGTCCAAGACAGAAAGGACAAAGGAAAATGAAGTATACAGACACACTCACTGATACATTTAATATTAACAAACGACTACTTAATTAAGCCAGAAGAAAATACTACCAATTATATATACCAAAAAAATATATACCAATTATACTCCAAAAATACACTCCATTCAATCCACTTTTAACACAGTGCTGGCCGAACAGCAATGTAAGGAAACAAAATTTGCAACCCCAAATGTCTCTTTGGTGTGTTAATTATTTTGAGCTGGAAACAGTCAAGGCCCAAAAGACTCTTTGACCTTCCCCCTTAGCTGCCTAAAGAATTTATAGAGGGTCTGTAACAGGAAGGGAACTATCACCACAGATAACTGTAGTATGAACTACATGTGTAGATAGGGAGGAACCTAGCAAAATCTGTTTGTTAGAACTCCTCTAGGTGTCCCATTGCCACTGCAAGACCCAGCAAACATTTACCAAACATCTGCTTTTCCATCTCCACGTGAATTGCCTTCCTCCCCTTTGAAGTCCCAAACCACTACCCCCTACATCCCTCCTCTTTAGTCTTTAGCGGAAGATAGTATTTAAGGACTCAGTTTTCCTGGGTCTCCCCCATGTATACATGTTATTGAACTATTGATTTTCTGCTAATCTGTTTCATGTTAATTTAATTTTTAGACCAGGCAGAGGAACCTAGAAGGGTAGAAGAAAATTTTTCCTCCTGGACAGCAATTTTAAACGAATCAACTGACAATCAACAGACGATTCTAATATTCATATGAACTGGGGCTTTTCAAGAGGACTAAGGGGGGAAAAAAAAGGTAAAAGTACAAGCAAATAGATTCAAAGTACATTTAGGCCCAGTGATGGCTAATTTATGTGTGTCAACTCCACTGGGCCACTGGGCGCCCAGATACCGTACTTTGTCAAACATTCTGGGTGTGTCTGTGAGGGTGTTATTGGATGCGATTAACATCTGAGTAAAGCAATTTGCCTTCCCCAAGTGAGTGAGCATTGCCCAATCCATTGGGAGACCTGACTAGAACAAAAAAGCCTGAGTAGGGCAGCATTTGCTCTTTATGCCTACTGTCTTCAAGCCGGTCCATTGGTCTTCACCTGCCTTCGGACTTGGACTGAAACTTATACCACTGACTTCTCCCAGCTCTCAGGCCTGTGGACGCCTGCCTGCCAACTGCAGACCCTGGGACTTCTCAGCCTCCACAACTGCATGCGCTGATTCCTTCTGATAGTTATCTATCTCAGATAGATAGATTGACAGACAGACAGACAGGCGGTCTCCTATTGGTTCTATTTCTCTGGAGAACCTAGACCACCTCTCAAGATCAAAATGTAAGCGACTAAATTTTCAGTCCCAGATCAGTTAAAGAGGAAAATGATATAATACTGAAATCAAAAGAATACTGCAGCTAAAAGTCACAAGGGTAAGTTCTTCTAATGTTATGCGTACAAACAAAAGTATGGTATTTAAAGAAAACTATTTGCAAAAAATACCTGCATTTATGTAAATAAAACAGAGCAAGTGTTGGCAATTTTCTGTAAAAGGGCCAGACGGTAAATGCTTTAGCTTTTAGACCATATAGTGTCTATTCAAACTATTCTGCTCTGTAGTCGTAACTGAAAAGCAGCCATACACAATATGGAAACAAATGGGCTCAGTTGTGTTATAATAAAACTTCACTTATGCACACTGAAATTTGAATTTCATAAAATTTTCACATTACAAAATATTCTTCTTCTTTTGATTTTTTCTTTCCAACCACCTAAAAATATAAAAGCCAGTCTTGGTTCATGACCCATGTGGACCCATAGGTCACAATTTGCCAACCTGAGGTAAAGGAATAAAAAATGAACTTAAATTTTAAAAACTTTATAAATAGAGGAATAAAAAACTTTCCTGACCATGCTCTAATATTCCAACATTTCTTGCTGGGCTGCTTGTGGGCTATACAATTCCCATAAGGCTTCTATGGGTCCTCTTAGAAGTACTAGTACAGAAGTAGGACAAATCAGACAATGCTG
Organism: Grampus griseus; assembly: GCF_964374135.1. NCBI lineage: Eukaryota > Metazoa > Chordata > Mammalia > Artiodactyla > Delphinidae > Grampus > Grampus griseus. Next base: position 28,844,758 of record NC_139003.1, on the reverse strand, counting down.
AATTCTGTGTTCTATACGTGTTCACCATACATTTTCATAATCAACTGCTCTTCATGGAAGAAGCATATACTCCGTGAGAAGCAATATAATGGATCCTCTTCAAGAGAAAAGAAGTCCTTCCCTTCCTACAGATGAAGCTGTCCACCTACAGCAAAGATGGGAATAAATCTAGGAATGTTTTCCAAACGATCCCAGGAGACATTAAAAAAAACAGGGAAAATTAATCTTATTATATCCCATTTCATTAACTGTAAAATGATAGTGACGAGATCTTAACTGTTTTCTAAAGTCTTTAAAAGTGATTATTTTTGTGATGGGCTTAAAAAGGGAGAAGGGGGGACGGGTAACTGTGCACCTGATGTTTGATCAATTTTTAAAATTCCAAATATTTAGTTTTAAGAAATCTTTGCTTTAATAGAAAGCTGTCACTATGGTAGGTGCAGACTGCTATCAAGTACCCATCTCCCCCAGATGCCACTATGCACACATCTTCACCAGGAGGGATACATTTCTGAAATAACGAAATGAAGAGGGTGAGAAGACTGCATTCATTTGAAAGAATCTTAACATTCAAACACTCAGTATGATATGTGAGCTGCTATCACCGTGTTATAAATATTGTGAATTTAATAGAATTTGGTGTTTTCTGTTAAGCAACAGAAAAAAAATCCAATTACTACCTTAACAGTATTTTAGTTCTAGTAGGAGACTCTGATATAGAATCCTAGAGAATGGATGTTTTAAAAATCTACCATTTTAACACACATGTGTCAGACACTTAAAAGTGTAAGTATGACCCTATATGGTGAAAGGGAAATTTTTCGACGTCTACATAACAACTAGAAAAGTATCCCAGGTTTTTAAACTAATCTTACATTTTGACTAGAAGAAAATAAAAAAAAAAGCAAAGGAGCTAAAAACAAAGTATTTGGTAAAGAAAGAAGATCTGTATAATTCTATAATGCCAAGAATATATTCACTTTTTCCAAAGATCACGGAGGAAAAGGTAAATGTATCCAATCTCCTGCAAAATGGCCTTCAAAAAGGTGAGACTGCAGAGCAACAGACCAAAAACTTCTAAACAATGGCTCTATAGAACCAATAAATAAATCTTTTAGAAGAAAACGTTAATGTTCTATTGAAAACCTTAAGAAGACAGGGATACGAATGATCTAACCCTGGGTTTATAAGTTTTCTGAACTAATACCATTACTTATTTTCTTAATACAATAGCATCACATTGAAATTACACATTGAAATTACATTAAAAAGAGGATTAATATCTAACTGGGCCTCAGAAACAGGATTAAAAGCATACTGTGGAAAAGCACAAATGAACCAGAAGGCACCCCACCCTTCCCCGCAAAACGTTCTGGGTGCACTTAGCTTTCCTCCACAGTCTGTCTACCCAGCATAATCTGCTATCCTTTGTTTTTATCTGCTTCTCCTGGCAGTGCCTGGAGAGAGTAACACTTCAGAAAACTTCCATCTGTTCTGCAGCAGCTGGATAAAACTTCATTCTCTTAAGAATGAGACACGACAAACTATAACTGTCATCCCAACCTGTCCCTCGAGTTAAAAACCAGTTAGCAAAGAGCCCTGCTAATCATGCAAGTGCCCTGCCTGTCCTGACTTGGCCCCAGTGACTAGTGCAGGGAGAAGTAATCAAGCCTGCCAGACCACATGCACACTACCCTCTAAAAGCAGAACTACTGCGACAGTGTTCACCCTACACTGAGAGTTCCAGAGGACAACTCCTTCCACCACTGTGATGTGAATTTGCTAGAGACCTACAGTCTTTCCTCTTCAGAAATTTGGTATTAGATTTCTGAAATATTTCACTTGATCAACAGGCATTTAACCATGTTTTCTGTAAATATCAATACCTGAAGTAATTAGAAACTAAATGGACACGTACTCAGCTTTCCCCATCCCAAATCTAACATAGTTAAGCAGGTTTCTCCTGACAAAAATATTTCGTTTGCCAAAATGATGTCACTAAGGAAACACCACAGCAGGAGGGGTTGCTCTTCAATGAATTCTCATTGATGAGCAAAGATTTGTCCTAATCTACAGATATTCCCTCATTCAGGACCCAATGTACCACCATGGTGTTTCTATTTAAGTTGGCAAGCAAAGTTCAGGTTTACTCTGACCCAGACTTGGTGCTGATGCCAATTACCACCACAACATCCTAAAACTACTCATTATAGGACAGTAGGTGGCTGGTGTATATGCATATAACCAGCTAGCTGGCATTAATGAGGGCTATGAACTCTCTAACAGAAAAAAAGTGATAAAAAAGAAATCAAATGATCAAGCCACAATAATGTCAACGTGACATTAAGTAAATATTTTAATGGACTGTGATTACAAAATGGAAATCGCTAAAGTACACAGAAGCTTAAAAATAAGACTTCTTACCTGATCTGAAACACCAACATGTGAAAGACTGGAAATGGGTAGGATGAAAATAATATGGGGCCAAATTGGAGTGCATTACACCCTATGATCCAGCTACCTTGCATTTTAAAACAAAGTCATCAGTATAATCTTCGTTACAAACTTATGTCAAGTACAGGCATCACATATTAAACTCTATTATAAACAAATTTTACAAAGTAAAAGGTCTAAAGAATTGTTACATTATAATTCTTTTATCCCATAGCTTCGTAATAACCCTTTACCATGACAAGAGGAACTTGTCGTTTCTCAGGTACCTAACACTCTGTATTTTGATTCCAAGATACATACTACTTCCCTTATTTTAACAAGTTTTAAATCAGGATGAGGCTCACAACCACATTTTTGTGGTTAAAAGTAATAAAATAATGGTGTACCTTACAAAGATCTTAGATTCAATGAAACATCACATCTGGTTCTTTGAATCCCTAACTATAAAATAACACACACCATGGGCACCACAATTACTAGTGGGCTTTTTACGAGGCAAACTCCTGAGCCCAGAATCCCGTGGAGTGAGGATTAAAACTCCTGCATGGTTACGAAACTCCCCAGGCGATCCTCATTCCACTTAGATGTGAGAACTTCAGCCCAATAGTACACCAATCCAAACACACAGAGAAGTTTGGGGTAGTGGTGGGGAGTAAGTCAGATCTAGGCCAAAAAAGCCCAAAGGTAAAATTCACAGGACAAGGGCTTCCCTGGTGGCGCAGTGGTTGGGAGTCCGCCTGCCGATGCAGGGGACACGGGTTCGTGCCCTGGTCCGGGAAGGTCCCACGTGCCGCGGAGCGGCTGGGCCCGTGAGCCATGGCCGCTGAGCCTGCGCGTCCGGAGCCTGTGCTCCGCAACGGGAGAGGCCACAGCAGTGAGAGGCCCGCGTACCGCAAAAAAAAAAAAAAAAAAAATTCACAGGACAAGAATCTTCATTCTTTCCTTAACAATGAATGGAAATCAACCTGACTCTGGGCCAGGTCTCCTGCGGGGGTGAGGAGGGAGAGGTGGGCAGTGAATAAATCTGGAAATAATGTGCTGAGGAACAAAGCAAAGCGAACTCCTGTTTGCAATGGTAACAACAGAGTGCAAAATTAAAACTGTCCCAATATTTTCTTGCAGTTTCCTCTCTACCAAAGCAGAATTTTGCTTAAAAAGTCATAATCCAGTTGAAGAAATGAAATGGGGATCAGATTTCTGTAACTGACAGTACAAACATACCCAAAACAGAAAACAAGACAAAATGACATTTTGTTCCGTCTGCTCCTTCAGAGCTCCACAACTGTCGATTAAACAGCTGTAATGTAACCTACTTTAATGCTACACTATACCATCCAAGAGGAGAAAGAAAGATGGATGAATGGGTAGATGGAAAGAAAGAAAGGGAGGGAGAAACAGACATTATTGAGTACAACAGCAAAAATAAAACTACATGTTAACTATAAGAAGTTGAACATAAGCAGGATAAAGAAGTGTCTAGTTCACAAATCACTATAAAATGAGACGAAAGGCACAAATTTACAGGAGTATAACTAGTAAACTATCTTCATCTCCTCATGTAACTATAATATTTTACATTATATTAGATGGGATGTTACAGGTTCCTATTCTGAATGTTTTAGAATTCCCCCATATATTCACTTCATTTATACGGTCTTTAAGTAGTCTGCAGAATCTCACTGCACCAGGGCAGACATAATTCTGTCAGTCAAACTTTTCATGTGAAGAAACGGAGGAGCAGAGTGGCTCCATCTGCCCAAGGGCACTGGAGATGCAAGTTAGCAGCCATTTGCAGAGAACTGGTAGTAAGAAGATTCTAGTGTAAAACTTTCTGAACCAATTAAAAAATTCATTTTTTGGTCCTTCGATACAAGCACAGGTCCTTCAATACACATTTAATGATCAACTAACTGCAGAGGCTGAATGGTATGGAGAGTCAAGTAGTACACCTGATAACCATGATACTATCTAAACAAGCCATGCAGAACTTATGATGAAAATTAATGCAGACTCATAGCTACAGACGTCCACATAACTTTTTCTCACTAGCACACAAAAACCCACCAGGGTCCATCAATGGATGAATGACTAAACAAAATGTAATATGTTTCTATACATGGAATATTATTCAGCCATAAAAAGGAATGAAGTACTGATACAGGCTACAAGATGAATGAACCTCTAAAACATAATGCTAAGTAAAAGAAGCTAGACACAAAAGATCACCTATTTTGACTCCATTTACATGGAATATTCAGAATAGATAAATCTGTAGACAGAGAAAGCGGACTAGTGGTTGCCAAAGGTTGGGGAATGGTGAGTAACTGCTTAACGAACGTGAGGTTCCCTTTTAGGGTGATGAAAATGTTGTAGAACTAAACAGAAGTGGTGACTGCCCAATACTATGAATGCACTAAATGTCACTGAATTGTACACTTAAAATGGTAAATTTTATGTTATGTGGAATAAATTTAGTTTTTAAAGGAAATTTAAAAACTCACCAGAGACTAGAAAAATAATGAACAGATGAAAATTAATTAGATTATAGATAAGGCAGATGTAAGTAATAAAATAGCTTGAATCAAACAAACAGGCCGATGAAGGAGACAATGAAAGAATACTGATGGGGTAAACTGTGGAAATTTAGAGGCAGTGGAATACAATTTCCTCCTCTGAGAGAACATCAGCTGGCTCTATTTTAGGAGCAGAATAAAATTCACAAAACCTTTTAAAGTTCCATAAGATGTTATGGAAAAACCCGAACGAACATTTTGGCCAACCCACTAGCTTTGTGAGGGTCCAGGCTGCCTTATTCACAGTATCCACCTTACCTATAATTACTGGCACATATAGGCACTCTCATATGTCTAAATGAATGTAAAAATTGTTGAATACTGAGACTGCCCATTTAAGACCTAAAATATGTGGTAAAAAAAAAATAACATTCTTATGATTCCCCACAGGGGCTACTTTTCACCATTCAACAATCTCTTTGTCCTTTGACCCTCTTTCCAGTGACTTTTCCCTTTTTAATGTATCTTCTTTAATTATGAAAAGATTAGTTAGTAATTCTGTTTTAATTGTAACATATATTAAGTTTATTTAAAAAGTCACTTTAACCCAGTGGTGCTCAGTCTTATTTTGACTCCCTTTTAAACAGAAGCCCCCTCCATTGGGGATTTGGGGGCGGGGCGGGGGGCAGGTGGGGCTGACTGCATCCTTTTTAAAAATCCTCATTTATGGGTGATTCTGAGAGATCCCCAGGTTGAGAATCACTGCATGAAACTCGTTTTATTTCTTACTATCAAGAAATGCTAGTCTTTAAAAGAGCTGAGAAAACATTACACAGAATCTGTGAAACAAAGCTTCTCACACCTGTATACACTGCAAAAAAAAAAAAAAAAACCCTGTGATTTAATTAGTAAACTGACAGAGAACTCAAGAGACTGGCAGCTTTTAAAAAGAGATAGTTAATGATATGACCAACCCGGATGCTGATTCTGCCAATCTCTTGCTGAATGGCATGAGTTAGTAACTTGTATGTTCTAAATTAAATGGAGATCCCTTTGTACTCAATGATGCACTGTATGAATAACATTAAGGTTTCCCTTCACGTAAAATTGTAAAATGTGACAGCATACCATTAGTCCTGAAAGGTGGTTAAGAGTTCAAGGGGTCTGGGATCTACTGTCAGCATCAACCTCAACCTCTATGGGAGTTCATAATTTCTCAGTAAAATTGGGAAAGATACACAAACGGACCTACTCTATGGGTTGTAAGAAATAAATGTGTATATGAAAGCACTTGACACAGTGCCTAGTAAGCAATCTAGTATCTAGGATCATTGTATTCATATTCTTTTAGGCCAAATAAAAAGAAACAAAGAAAAGGTTCTGTCAATTAAATAGTTTTGTATGACACGAAATTTTAAAAAGCAAAAGGTAGAGGATGATGAAAACACAAAAAATTACAGTTGGAGATCTTAATCTCAATGTCAGTCCAACACTCATTATTCAGATCTAGGGTCACAAATCGTAACATATGGTAGAAACTGTGAGGACAGCGGCAAACAAATGGGGAAAAAACAAGAAAAAGAAAAAAAAAAGGAACGAACAGCACATCCATCAATGACACCGAATGCCAATGGGCCGACATAGGTTTTAAAAATAAAAAGTACTTCCAACTTAGAAGACACTAAAACTTTACAAGTGAGCCAAGACCGCCCTCCTCAGAGTTCAAATGCAACCTACAACTCCATCCCCGCCTCTTTAGAGCACTCGGCCCCCATTTCCAACACGAGCGGGAGCCCCAGAGCCGGACGCGCGCCCCAGGTGCCAGTCACAGGCCGGAGCGCCAGGTGCAGTGGCCGCCCCGCCCTCCGCGGACTGGCCGCCGTACTGGGGATGCCCGCGCGGGGGCGGCGGCCCGGACCCCCGGCCAACCACGCTCTGGTGCCCTGGTCCTGCCGCGCCCTGCCCTCGGCGGGACGCGCCACGACGACCTGAGTACGCCCGGGCACACCCCGGGCCGGCGGTCGCGGGGTGAGCAGAGGATAAAGGTGAAGGTGGGTGCCCGGCTGCCCCCAGCCTCCCTCCATCCTCCCCGCCCTCGGCCGCGGCTCCGTCCGCCTCCCCGTGCGTCTCACCGGCCTTCCGCCCGCGTCTCCGCCGCGCGTGCCCGCTTTTCGGCCTCCCTGCGGTCAGTCTTGCCGAAGGTCGACAGGAGCCACCGCCGCCTCCCGCTCGCTCCTCCGCTTCCTCCCGGGTTCCTACGGCTTCCCCTCACCCCCGCGAGTGGCCAAGAGGAAGCCAGTTAGCCGCTGGGCCGCCTCCCTCACTTCCCCGCCGCGACCAATGGGCCCCGCCGCCGGGAAGCCGCGCCCGCCCCCTGGCGGTGGAGGACCTAACGGTCGCCCCGCAGGCCGGAGGGAGGGGCCGTAGAGCTGAGAGGGAGGGCCCTGCGGCCCCGCCCCCCGCCTGCGCTGCGCTTTCGGGACCTGCCACGTGGGAGCCGCAGGGGCGGCGGCCGGCCGCACCCCAGAAGAGGGCAGATAGGTATCGTCTATTTCTACCACACGCCGCCTTGACCCACACTTCCATAATCCCCACCTTAAAGGAAGAAATTTTAAAGTAATCAGTCCCATTCTAGAAGTCCACCAGCTAGGGTATACGAGACGGTCAGTTCAACGTAAGGTCGTAGGCGAGTTCCTTTTGACTCCTTAAAAGCTAACTAACCTACGGTGAAAATACTACCTGTCGGAGCGCTAGAACGTTGGTAACCCCAAATGTCTGACCCAAGGAGAAAGGTAGTGCTTGTATTTTGCACCTCACTTTTGTTTCATTTATTTAGGAACCCGACAGTTAGAAATGTTTTTCTCCTGTACACACCTTTTCCCACGATTGTGCTGTTCATTGAGAAGTCAATCCAAGTCCCACTATCCAAAACTTGAGAACACAAAATAGTTTCATAATTCCGATACATATTCCAGAATAATCAATAACTATAACTCTCATCATTAACTATTATTAGGTAGAATGTCGGAACAATACATGGTTGTAGAAATTAAATTGCATTAAAGAAATAATAGGGTCTAACCATAGTTAGTCTTCTACCAAGTCTTAACTTTCCTGCAAAAATATAAAACACAGAACTTAAGTAATAGCTATGAATTTGGAAGTTTGTGTTCCATGGTAGGAGGAGGAAGCAATAAATGCATTCTGAGAGCCTTATTTTGCTTGGACCTTGATGGGCCTTTGGGAATGTATTCTCATTTAATGCTCACAACTCAACCGAAGTCAATATGATCTGTATTTTGCTTTAACAAATCAAAAAACCAAGACTCCAAAGTTGAGTTTAAATCACTTGTTCAAACATATAAGGTAGTAAGTTGTGAAGTTGGAATTCCAGCCTAGTCCATCTAGCTCCAAACGAACAAGGCACTTTGTTTCTTATGATACCAAAATACAACATGTACTGTCACCATGCTTCCCCTAGTTCCTCAGGTCCCACTGAAAGAATTTAGAAGCCTCTTGATTAGGGAGGTCAGGCCATATTTGTGCAAAAAGTTTTTTGCTCCATAACCAAATTGGCCTGTATGAAAATGACATATGCTATATTCTTATAGCACCACACTTGAAACAATTTCTGGACTGAATGTGTGTTGAATATCCAATGACCATAATATGTAACTTAGAACCCTTCAGTAGGTAATGAAATTAATAATAGTGGGTCACAACCAACATTTTGTTGTTGATTCACTGAAATAGAATAGAACAAAAAACATCAGAGTTCACAGCACAACTTGAGGATAAGTATTGTTTCATGACACATTTGTACAGTGTTAAGTGTGGTTGAATAGGCTACAGTGTCCTGGCCTACAATGTAAATTATATTTTTTCATAGGGATTGCAATGTTTAAAAGTTGGTAAATCACTTCTTTAGAGCAGCTGTTAATCAACCAGTTTTTTCACCTACCTTTTTACTTGGCAAGAGGTGGGGAGGCAGGAGACATAGTCAGGATTAGTGATTGCATTTAGTAAGACTACAGAAAACTTTGCAGCTCCAAGAGGCTTAATCCAAAGAAGTGTTGCTATGTTACATAATAGGTAATGATAATTTATATTTTTAAAGCTGATATTTATTATTATTTGTTTTGTGCCAGACTCCTAAGCACTTTATATATATTTACTCATATAATCCTCACAATAATCCTATAAATACAGAGAAGAAAAGTGCATGACAGAAAGAGAAAGTTGTCCAGGATCCTGCTGCTAGTATGTGGCAGAGCCAAGATTCAAACCCACATGCCCAAAATTCAAACCTCAAAGCTCACTCTTGTCTATACTTAAAAAGAAAATTAATTCTCTCTTCAGTGGGTACAAGGTTTTATATAAAACTATAATTTATACTATGCTATTTCCCACATAAAGATTATATAATATTGCTAAAGGTTAAACTTGATGAAAAGCCTCAGAATATTAATTGGACCCATTCTCAAGCAGAATATTTCATTTGGCATCAGTTATCTGTACATGGAGTCGTAGACTGCCTGCAAATACAGCCACCAACATTCCTCCCATTCCTGTAAATTCATGCCACTTTTACGTAGAGTCTGTGTCCCTCCTCTGCAAACTAGGCTGGCCCTGGGACTTATTTTGACCCACAGAATGCAGCTAAAGTGCTGCTGTGTAACTTCTGGGCCTTGAAGCTTCCATTTTCTTAGGATCCAGTCATCACATAAAGAAACTCAGACCAGGCTACTGAACGAGAAGAAACTACGTGGAGAGAAAGAGAGGCCAACGCAGAGCAACTAAGCCCGTGCACCACAACTACTGAGCCTGCGCTCTAGAGCCTGTGAGCCACAACTACTGAGCCCGCGAGCCACAACTACTGAAGCCCACACGCCTAGAGCCCGTGCTCCACAACAAAAGAAGTGACTGCAACGAGAAGCCCACACACCACAACGAAGAGTAGCCCCCGCTCACTGCAACTAAAGAAAGCCCACACACAGCAACGAAGACCCAACACAGCCAAAAAAAAAATAATAATAAAATTTAAAAACAACAACAACAAAAGAAGCATTAGTGGAGGAGAGGCCTAGTTAGACCCATACCATCCAGCCAGGCAGAGTCAGTAGATGAGTGAAGTCATCTGTGTAGTCCAGCCCCAGCTAAGCTCCTTGCTGAGTGCACCACATGAGTGACCCCAGACAATACCACATGGGAACCAGCCAGCCCACAGAATCTTGAGAAATCATTGTTTTTGTATCTTCTAATTTATTATTTTTTTAATTTACTTTATTTTTTATTTATTTCTTTATTTGGCTGCGTTGTGTCTTCGTTGCCGCGCGCAGGCTTTCTCTAGTTGCGGCGAGCGGGGGCTCCTCTTCATTGCGGTGTGCAGGCTTCTCATTGCTGTGGCTTCTCTTGTTACGAAGCATGGGCTCTAGGTGCGCAAGCTTCAGTAGTTGTGGCTCGCGGGCTCTAGAGTGCATGCTCAGTAGTTGTGGTGCACGGGCTTAGTTGCTCCGCGGCATGTGGGATCTTCCCGGACCAGGGCTCAAACCCGTGTCCCCTGCCTTGGCAGGCGGATTCTTAACCACCGCACCACCAGGGAAGCCCGAGAAATCATTGTTTGTTGCTGTTTTCAATTGCTAAGTTTTCTGGTAGTTTTTTTAATGTAGTGATAAGTTACTGAAACATGGAGGAAAAGGTTTGTAAAAAGACAAAGTAAAAATAAATAAACAAATACATACATACATACGTGCATAAATGCAAGCTGACCAGTCCTAGGAGTGGGATGACATTAAAATATTAAAGCATGCTTATACTGGATCGTAAAGTCAAACTTGTAGAGAGATAGCCAGGAACTCTCCTAGCTTTTAAAGAATATCAGGGGAAGGGAAGAAACAGAGGTAGACTAATAAAAACAAGAGTTAAAATGTCAAATACGATACCTACACTAACTTAAATACCACACCCAGGTGTAGCTTAAAAACTGTTGTTCAGAATGTTTACAGAAGTGTGCATTCAGGACTCTCAAACTTCCTCCAGCCTATAGGTATAAGACATGGGACACCAGTGTTACCCTCTCATCCTACCAACTCCTTTCCTGCCAAGCTAAACGTGTCATCAGTTGAGCCAAGTTTAATCCTAGTTGTCTCTGTAAAGACTCCAAATTTCCTGACTTCTATTTCTCTCAGCCTGTGTTGAATGAGTCAGGTGGACGTTTGCCTAAATGCCTCACCCTAAACTCCCCTCCTTTCCTTTCCTTAGATACATTTACCATTTTAACATAAAATTTTACCATTTTAACTGTTTTTAAGTGTACAGTCTGCGGATGTTAAGTACATTCACATTGTTGTGCAATCAGCACTACCTCCCACCTCCAGAACTCTTCATCTCGAAGAAATGAAACTCTGGACCCATTAAGCAATAACTCCTCATCCTCCTGTCTCTCCAATCCATTGCAGCCCTTCTGCATTCCATTTCTATGAGTTTGACTACTCTAGATACCTCAGATAAGCAAAATAGTATCGTTTAAAAAACTAGCTAAGGGCTTCCCTGGTGAAGCAGTGGTTGAGAGTCCGCCTGCCGATGTAGGGGACACGGGTTCGTGCCCCGGTCCGGGAAGATCCCACATGCCGTGGAGCGGCTGGGCCCGTGAGCCATGGCCGCTGGGCCTGTGTGTCCGGAGCCTGTGCTCCGCAACGGGAGAGGCCACAACAGTGAGAGGCCCGCGTTCCGAAAAAAAAAAAAAAAAAACCAAAAAACTAGCAAGCCCACAGATTTCATGACACTGTATTTGGTCCATAAGTAACACAGTCTATACAAAATAAGTGGTTTAATTTACCATGAAACATATGTAAGATACAATGAAATCATTATAACAAATGTATTTTTACGTAAAGAAGTACTCTAGTTTTCCATCTATTACTGCTTTTCTAGCAACATACAAGAAAATTATAGAGACCATAAAATTTTGGACTTTTTTTAATGATATCTTTTTGCTACTCCCTAGGAAATTCTGGTTTGGATTAGATCTTTTAATAGATCTTTCAGTGTGGGAAAATTTGGCATTTTTGTCTTGGTTATAAATCATATTAAATAATATACTGAATATGGTAACCCACATCTAAAATATGTATTGTAATCATGACTGCAAAGAAACTTCCCTTTCCCTGAAAGTATGTACGAGTGTGTATTATAAACAATTATTAAGATTACTAGTGGTTTCTTCAGAAGAATAGTTTATTATTCTGTTTTATAAAACATTACTGGCTAGAAAAATGTCTGACTCAGCATCATAATCTAAAAAATACTTTTTGAAGTCTTACATGGCAATGTTACCTGTTTGTAATGCCAAGCAAAGATACAGAAGCCAGAGATCAGCCTAAATACACACACACACACACACACAGAAACAACACATATCTTGCATGTGCACAATACTCACATAGTCTATGAGGTATTTTAAAATATATATTTATCAGACCTTGGGAGAAAAATTTTTTTTTTACTGCTACAGAGCAAATGGGAAAATGTGGCTGCACCCCTAATTCTAATTAAATGAATGAATAAGCCTCACATAAAGTCATCTAAAAACACTTCTTTCCACATCTCATTAAAAAAAAAAAAATCTATCAGAAAATCCTCTGAGAAGAAGCAACTGAACAAATACGGAACAAACTTTGTATTTTCCTAAAACATAATTACTTCAGTCTGTAACTTCAGTCCTTGATTAAGAACTGAATATGAGAACCCTTTTCTCTAAGCACAAAAGGATTCACTGTGACTGTGGTATTTTTATTAAACATTAAGATCTCTAGTTACGTTAAATTGTAATGCATTGTTTGCTTTGAAGGGCCAAGCCACAGGAATATGTGTAACAAAATATCATCCAATGGACAGTATTGCATTAAGACCTGTTCTCTAGTGGATTTAGTGGCCACTAAACATAATTCAGCAACACTCCAGGAGGCCAAAATCCCATGTGATTACAGCAGGTCTAAGAAACATACAAGTAGCAAAACAAAATAAAACAAAACAAGACCTATTCCATGCTTTGCTGCCATCTTTGTGCGTTCTTTTCACGTAGTTTTATACACTCTTAAATCTGTTGAACCTTTTTCCTAATGTTACTCATTTCAACATCACCTGTCCAAAGAATTAGTTGGAAACACTGGAATCCCAGACCATGCCATTGACTTTCAAATCCTATAGTCTGTATGACTTGTGCAAGGCTGTATGTGCAAAATGCCTTTCCTTGACATACCTATGACCTAGGTAGGGAAGGGAATCAGTCTACCTACTAAAATTTGTTTCACGAGCCGCATTTAATTTTAGGTCAATTTCAATTGCAGTTTCTTCAATACCACCCCCCCACCCCCCCACCAAGATACCACATCTGAGTTCTGAACTTGTATCCTGATTAAATATGAAAGGATATTTATGAGTCCCTAACCTGTTCATTTTTTGCACTTTTATTTTGAAATGTTTCTTGTAGAACTGCTGTGGCCTCACTGAGTTTTGGTACATATTTTTAAGCGTAATTTATTTACTCAGAGAAGTTCTGCTCAAATATAGCATCTGGTATTTTGTGGAGTTCTATCCAATACTCAAAATTTCCATCTCTATTCCTGAAACAAAAGCCAGGGAAATTGCTCACTTGACTTTAAAAAGCCAGGAGTGGGGAATTTAACCTTCAGTTTCTATAGATTCCAAAATAATGTCACCTTCCCAAATTCTGTTTCTCTTCTGTACCTCCAGGACACCCCTCCCTGACCGAATCATTGAGATGGGTGAGTTGGGCTGGATTTGGAGTCAGACAGATGAATTTAGATGCTGGCTCTATCACTAGCTGCTAGGTGACCTTAGGCAAGTTGCTTCCTCTATCCAAGCCAGTTTCCACCCCATAAATGAAAACAGTAACAATTCCCTGACAAAGTTTGGGGTTTTTTTTCTTTAGTAGTGGAGAACATTTAGTATAATTTTTAGTATAGGAGATAAAACTCATTTGCCATATGAGAATGAGAGAATTCTTGTTTTTTGGTTTTTGGTTTTTTTTGCGGTACGCGGGCCTCTCACTGCTGTGGCCTCTCCCGTTGCGGAGCACAGGCTCCGGACACGCAGGCCCAGCGGCCATGGCTCACAGGCCCAGCCACTCCGCGGCATGTGGGATCTTCCCGGACCGGGGCATGAACCCGTGTCCCCTGCATCGGCAGGCGGAGTCTCAATCACTGTGCCACCAGGGAAGCCCAAGAATGAGAGAATTCTTAAATGCCCTCACCCACCGTCCCTCTGATCTGCCTGCAAAACTTTGATGAGATATCTGCTTATCAGTTCAGACTGCCAGTTGTCCTGGAACTTTGCACGGCCTTACTTTGGTTCTCCCTAAAACTCTTGGGACTCATCTTTGTAAGGCTCTGTTGTTCAGTTGTTTTCTGTACTACTGCTTCATGTACAGCTTGTCTGATTCATAGGAGATGACACCTCATGGCTCTATCCAACCCAGCAGAACTATCATCTCTCCATCACCAATGGTAGACCTAAGTGGTCAAGCTCATCACTGGTGCATTTACCCTTTTCCAGGAATCCAGAGGCCACATGGCTTATTATTAACTGTCTGCACCTGTATCTTAACCTAAACTATTTACTCTCTCACATCCTTAACTCATCTCCCGAATTCTCTCACAGTTTCTCACAGTTCCTTACTGGAGACAGAACTTTTACTTATTTCTTACGTAACCACCATTGTACCTGTTCTTCAATCCCATCCCTTTTCATTTTTTTGTTTGTTTGTTTGTTTTGATGGAAGAAATTTTCACATACTGAGGTATGGGGAAGTCATTCTGGCTTATACAAGATTTGGCTTGAACTTTATGCTACCTAGCACGGTTTGTCTTATGGTCTGTAAAACATGCATTGTACATCTCCTTTAACCATTAAAGAGAAGAATGCATCTAAAAATCAAAAATAGAATAACTGCAATTCAGGCATTCATAATAGAGCTAGGTGCCCACTGTGGTTTCAGACATGTTACTACATCACTGATAACTTGAATTTTCCAAACTGTATCGAATTCAAGGACACCACCAGCTGTTCTCAAAATAATATCTGCTAGCAGCTGCCAGCTGCAACCTTATTTTTAAAGATTTATTTATTTATTTAATTTATTTTTGGCTGCATCGGGTCTTAGTTGCGGCACGTGGGATCTTTGTTGAGGCATGCGGGATCTTTTGTTGTGGAGCTCGGGCTTCTCTCTAGTTGTGGGGTGCAGGTTTTCTCTTCTCTAGTTGTGGCATGCAGGCTCCAGGGCGCGTGAACTCTGTAGTTTGCAGCACGCGGGCTCTAGCTCAGTAGTTGTGTTGCGTGGGCTTAGTTGCCCCGCTGCATGTGGGATCTTAGTTCCCTGACCAGGGATCGAACCCACGTCCCCCGCATTGTAAGGTGGATTCTTTACCACTGGACCACCAGGGAAGTCCCAGCATTCTTGCTTCTTGCCAGCTCCAACTATAACTCATGTAACTAACTGTAACCTTGTGATTTTTGCCTTTATAAACCTCCTCCAATTTGTAGTCGGATGGAACACAATTCAAGTGTTTCTTGAATCTGTGTCTCCTGGGCTATAGCCCTCAGTTTGGCTCAAATAAAATTCTTTTCTATTCCTATTGTAGATTGTTTATTATTTCCATCAACAGTTTGTCTGTTTGTTTGTTGCTGTTGTTATTGTTCAGTTATATCCTGTCTCTCTTTGAGCCTCTCATACATGGTGAGTCATTTTCCCCACCAAAGGGCTTAACATATTATTCCATATAATGAGAGTCTTCTCATTTGACATTTTAATGCATTTCCCAAGGCAAGGATTGAGTATTCCCAGTGTCAAAATAATGTCAGGCGAACAAAAGATTTCCCTAAATATTTACTGAATCAAAAAATTAATTTGCTGTATAGGACAACTTTAAGTCCCCTGAGAAATTTTGAATAACTTTTACTTTCAAGAGAATACACACCTCCTGGCGACCACTAACCTGTTATCCATCTCTGTAATTTTATCATTTCAAGAATGTTATATAGTGGAATCGTATGGTATAGAACCTTTTGGAATTGACTTTTTTCACTCAGCATAATTCTCTTGAGATTCACCAATCTGTTATCCTCAAGGGTAGTTGGGGGTGGGGACATAAGGAGGTGGGTATGGTTATAAAAGGGCAATCTGAGGGATCTTTGCGGCAGGAGAATACTTTTGTTTCTTGACTGAGGTGGTAGATACGTGAACCAATAAAGGTGATCAAATTATATAAACTAAATACACACACACCAATGAGTACAATTAAAATTGGGGAAATCTGAATAAGATCATTGGATTGTATCCATGTTGACATCCTGGTTGTGACATTGCACTATAATTTTGTAAGATGTTACCATTTGATTTTACCAGCTGGGTATCTACATGTGAATGTACATGTGAATCCACAATGATCTCAAACTAAAAGGTTTTAGAATACACATGAGGCATTTTTGACTATTAGAGTAAGACAGCATTCTTGAAAAATCATGTAATTTGAATGGCAGCTTTTGAAAGAGCCTGAGGAATTTTGCACCTGAGATTTTAAACATTTCAAACAGTACATATGCGAGGTGCCTACAGCAATTGTCTTGTTAGTGTCTAAGATAAAAATGGTTCTACTATTATACACAGATAAAATGGAGACTAATTCTACAAACAGCCCAAGGGAACGATGGATATGTTCGTTTCCTAAGGCTGCCCATAACAAATTACCAAAACCTAGGTGGTTTAAACAGCAGAAATTATCTCACAGTTCTGGAGGCTAGAATTCTGAAATGGGGGCTGACAGGGCTGTGCTCCCTCAAGGATCTAGGCGGGAATTCTTCCTTTCTTCTTCCAGCTTCTAGTGGCTTCAGGCGTTCCTTGGCTTGTGAGTGCATCACTCCAATCAATGTGTCTATTGTCTCCTGTCTTTTTCCTCTTCTCTCTGTGTCTTTTCCTCTTCTGTGTCTTAAAAGGACACTTGTCTTTGGATTTAGGGCCCGCTGGATAATCCAGTATGCTCTTATCTCAAGATCCTTAATTACATTTACAAAGAAACTTTTTCCAGATAAGGTCACCTTCACAAGTGCAGGGGTTGGGATGTGGCTCTATCTTTGGGCGGGGGGGGGGGGGGGGGGGGGGCACCATTCAAGCTACTACAATGAGCAATAATTAACTCAACCATTCATTCTGTCAAGAATATTCTTTGAGCTCCTAATAGGAACATAATATCGTCCTAGGAAACATGATCCATGTACCATGGTATCTATGAATAACTTGTAGTCACATTGTGGGAAAAATACATGCCAAAGCTTATGACAGTAGATACAAGAAATGCATAAATACAGGTGAGGGCAGGGGTCAAGTACAGGAGATCCAAGAAGGTTAGAGTCCATTGTAAACTGCTGTTAGGTAGATTTCTCATGGGCTATATGAAAGAAAAAATAGCTTAAATTGGGCCTTAAAGGGCAGTAGGCTTCATTTCAGGCTTGAAGAAAAATGTGGGCAAAAGTATCGTGGTGGAAATGACCCCTGTACCCAAATGTAAGTATGAAGGAAATAAAATTAATGAGGGCAAATGGCTGATATTGAGGGAAAATTTACATTGAGGCTAGATCCCAAAGTGTTCATGTAATTAAGGAAGCTTATGATAAAGGAGAACCATGGGACGTTTCTTAAAAGAGGTGGCAATGATTGATTTTATTTGTGAGACTCTGACAGGGAAGTACCCCAAGTGAGAGATTAGCTGGGAGCTCTGGCATAGGGCTCCCAAGAAGAGACAAAGTTCTGAGCTCACCTTGCAAAGGTGGGAATCAAAAGAAACTGAAGGGTATGGAAGATACCCAAGGTAGGCTTTACAGGGGAGCGCTCAGTCATGTAGCGCCTGTATTGGTCTGGCTCTCCACAGAAACAGAATCAATAGGCTAATATACGTAATTGGCTCATGCTTTTATGGAGGCTAAGTCCCCAAATCTGCAGGGTGAGCTGGCAAGCTGGGGACCTGGAAGAGCCACTAATGTAGTTCCAGTCCCAAGGCCAGCAGGTTTAAGACCCAGGCAGAGTCTGAAAAGGAAAAAGCTCATGTCCCATTTTGGAGGCAGTCATGCAGGATGCATCCTCTCTAACGCAGAGGAGGGTCAGCCTTTTCGCTCTATTCTAACTTCAACCTACTGGATAAAGCCTGCTTACATTAGAGAGGGCAATCTGCTTTACTCCGTCTACAGATTTCAACGTTCATATCATCCTAAAACGCTCTCACACTAACACCCGGAATAATGTTTGACCGAATAGCTGGACGCCCAGTGACCCAGTCAAGTGGACATATATAAAATTAACCATCACAGGGCCCCACGGTCAAAAGGACCCTGCTTGGGGTTTAATGCTCTGCGGTCACTGTCTTAAAATTCTTAACAATTTTATCTTGCAATCTGTGTTTTGTAAGTGAAATCTGATGGGGCAATGAAGCATGTTTTGGATGTGTGGAGCCACTGTTCCCCAGTAATCCTATCCACCTCCCAAGCCTCCTCATCTCCCCAGGGTGGGTTCTTGACCACCAGCCTCACGCCCCACCCCTGGTGTCCTTGGCTGTGCCCAGCTTCCTTTCCCTGCCCTGGCCTAGTGATCACTGCCACCCTCTGCCCCAGTGGGGCCTCCTGCTGGCATGGCATGCTCTGCAGCATGTCACACAGGGGCCTGGAGGCCGAGGCCCAGCCCCAGCTGGCAGGACCATGACATATTCAGTGGGTAACTCCCTGGGAGCAAGCCCTTGTCCCTCTCCCACCTAGCGACTAAGCATGTCCTGGCACACAGGTTGTAATCTTATGGGTCATCGTCCACTGGGGATTTCCTGATCCCACCTGGGGCCTGGAAGGTGATCCAGCAGCTAATGGGACAGTGGACCTGGCCGCTAGTAGTCATGGGGCGGGGACTGAGTGACCCTATGTTTTTATTTATTTCTTTATTTGGCTGCGTTGGGTCTTCGTTGCTGCACGCGGGCTTTCTCTAGTTGCAGCGAGCAGGGGCTACTCTTCATTGTGGTGCGCGGGCTTCTCATTGCGGTGGCTTCTCTTGTTGCAGAGCACGGGCTCTAGAGCGCAGGCTCAGTAATTGTGGCTCACAGGCTTAGCTGCTCCGCGGCATGTGGGATCTTCCTGGACCAGGGCTCGAACCCGTGTCCCCTGCAATGGCAGGTGATCCTTAACCACTGCACCACTAGGGAAGCCCTGAGTGACCCTATGTTCAGGGAGTGCTTCATTGAATCACAAATGAAAAAACACCAGGACAGACTGAGAGGGAAAGACTGCTCAGCTCCTTTCATGGTATCTTTTTTTCTGCTTTTCGAACAGGGGTGCTGCATTTTTATTTTGCACTGGGCCCCACAAATGATGTTGTAGTTTGGGAAATACCATAAAGGGATACCAGACAGGCATTGGGATGGAATGGATGTGAAAACGCAGAGAGGAAAGGTACCAAGATTATGATTTTACATGACAGAGAAGGTGGAAAGCTCTGTTGCCAGAAATTGCCAGTCAGAAAGGGAGCTAATCTCTGAGGAAGGTGACCAGCCATGTTAGGTATGTTACAATGTGAACTTGTTTGGACATTAAGCCACCAGGGCTAACATTCAGGGCCCTTCTTGCTGAGTGGACCCCGATAGGTTCCTCTTCTTGGCTCTGAAGCTGTGGTACTGCCCCCTAACTCTGGGCAACCTTCCTTCAACTAAACCTTCTAATCTCCCAACTCCCCCAAAGCTGCTCTTTGCATGAGGTGCAGAGAAGCCACTTTAGCTTAGAAGAGGTCATGTGCTCATGTCTCAAGAATGAGGGAAAAGCTTAAGCGGCTGCTGTGACATCTGTGTATTACTGTAAAGCACTTCAGCCTTGACAACCTGAGGACACATTTGTTTTAATTTGAGCTCGACTCTAGAGTAGTCAGTGCCTTAATCAGAAATTCAAAATTTTGGGGTTACCTCTTCCCGTTTAAGGAAGGCTGCACCCCAGAAGCAGCTATACCACAAGGGCTACAGATGTCTTTGTCTCCCGTCAACGCCAAAGACTTTGCTAATCAGTACAACAAAGGTTAAAAACTGTGTTCACTCATTGGCAGAATTAGTGGCTTTGTGATATATGTATTAGAAAAAATATTTTAGAAGATTCCCTCCCCATTGTATGAACAAGGTATAAGGCTCTAGTAACTTGTATTCTGAAGGATGATCCCTAAAGTTACTGCCTCTACAATGTTCCTGCCTCCAGAATATTGTGTCATTATCACACGGACCTCTTATGCAACTTGTGTTCAAACCTCTTCAGAGTACAGAGAACTGGGACTTCAAAGAATTTATAGAAGAGTTTGTATCAACGGTTTTATCCTGTTTCGTGCCCACTTGCTAGTAAACATTTGTTTAATAAATGTATATATGGCAGACTTTTGGTCCAAGACAGACTTTCATTATACACTGTTGACAAATTTGTAGATATTAACCTTCAACTACCTCTACTGGTAACAACCAGTAACTATAACAAATAATCTAAAAGTTGTAATGAGCCAATTGGCTTAAGACAGGTTTAAACCCTTCATAAACTCACATACTAGCCATTTGCTGACACTCAAGGAGCACACGTTATCCACTGGGGTTTCTTGTGAGCCAAGACCCTAATGAAAATTTGTGAGGTGAGTTTCAAAAAGAAAAGGCTGAGAATTTGTCTTTCAAAATTGAAAAATTCAAGGAAAGGAATGAGTCATCTTGGCTTTGAAAAGATCTTTGCAGCGATGTCAAAGCACAAATATCTAGAAAGAAGAAAAAGAGGAAATGCCAAAAAAGAATCTTAATTTCCTGGAGATGTTGATCTGTCTTTGTTATTAAAAAAAAGAGACACACGGAGATTTAAAAAACAAAAAATACCAAGAGAGTCCAGAAATATTCAATATTACTTATTTAAAAAAATTTTCCTCTCTATTAGTTCCTTTCCTTCTCAATTTCTTTGCCTCTGTGTACAGATAAGTATCTGATGAAAACCATGGATCTTTTTCCCAAAAAAAAATATTGAAAGAAAGAATCCAGGTGCTTAGCCCAACAAAGGGGCCACCTGCTCTGTAAGCAGCATCAAGCATTCTCTGAGACCTCATGGTTCCCTTTGACAGATTCAAGTTCCTTAGAAGGAAGTTATGGTTCAAAATAGAGATTTGTCCTTTTTGATACGCCTATCATTTCAGAAGGTATAGGGACCTTCTGAAGCCCATCCATCAACATCAGACTGCAGTCACCTGAACTACCCTTTCAATTACCAACAGACTACTAAGCAAATCACCCCATTGGCCAGATTCCCTTCTATATATCATATTTCCTTTCCATGTACCAGTGGGCGTCCTTGAGGTGAAATGAATTTGATGAACTGGGAGAAAGACTGTTTTTGTATAACACTGTTCAAATACTTCTCCACAACTTATAATGCAAAGTTTTAGTGATTTCTCCCTCCCACTACCAAAATATTTTTCCTAAATGTAAACTAATTCAGAGCCTAGGAAGAGAAGGAGCCCCTGTTTAGGAAGACTGCAATAGTTGGAAATTAATGTGAGCTCACCCTTCTGTGATGTGGCTTCTTTATTACTTGACTAGGATAATATCTTGGCCTAATCTCTGTAGCAGCCACATGGCCTCTGATAGTGATGCCATCTTTTTGAAAGGCTATTCATCTCACGTCTGTCAATTTTCTTTTCCAAATGCTCATACCCTAATGCATTTTCCACTGAGTTCTGTTTTCCGATTTCAGATATGTAACTTCATCGTGGTTTGTGGTGTAGATGTGATCAATCAACATGCCCACACCCAATTAGCACCCATTCTATCTTCCCAGATGCTGGCCGATGGCTCCCTTTCCAGGAGTGGTTTATTATTCTAGTAGGATGGGATTTTCTGTTTTCTTCACCTTCTTTGTCTTTTCCATTTAGGTTCCCCGTGGTCTTTAAGCAAAGTGATCAATATTAGCAGGAGAAAGTTCTTTTAGTTACTCTAAAAATGCCTGTGAGAATTTATTCACTGAACATATGTTTATTAAATATCTATTGTGTGCCAAGCGCAATTGTAGGAATTAGGGATTTGGAGAAGACTATGTAAAGTCCATGTCCTCAAAGAGCTTACGATACGATGGAGGAGGATTTGAAGTAAGAGGGGACTTGAGATAGTAAGTTCCAGGGCAGGAAACTTTGATGGACTTTGTAAGCTCAAGAGCAGAGGTCAAGGCCAATACCTGGAGGAAATCTAATAGAAAATGAAGGAGAAAGGCTCAGGGAGGGACAAGCCTTCTGGTCACTCCAGGAAGGTGAAATTGGCATTGACTGAAGTGTGTCCTAAGGAAATAGTAAAGAAGAGTTTGTATCAGTCTCTGAACTCCAAGGCTACTCTTGGCAGGCCACCGTTAGAATTTTTTAAAAGGTGATAGATTAAGTGGATTCTATGTCTCTTCCTAATCATCATGGATCAAAACTGAGATGGATTATAGAACATCAGAAGATAATAGATTTTAGAAGCAAGCAGAAATGAAGATTGTTATCTCACAGCACGTGTGTACTTGTAAAAAAAAGATGATGAAATTAAGTTCAAAACATATAATCAATCAGAAGGCTACTCTAATCATGAACTATGCTAATTTATTATAATTGCTTAAAGTTACGGTTTCTTTTTTTTTTCTATTTCCACATGGAAGGAATTTTTAAAAGGAGGAGGAGGAGAGGTTACTAACACCTACGTTTTCCTTTTAATTATAAATGTCTTTAAATTCACTATTAAAATATTTCAATAAATATGTTTAACTCGTGATCCAATAATTCATGGGGAAGTAAATGAGCTGAATTCAGCTTTGTCAGAAGGATTTAGAAAATAGGCACATTGGGCCTAATTCTCATCTTATAAAATCTTTACAAGATTAACTAAGCACACTTATATTACTAAGATTTTGAACAAAGTAGAGATATATTAATATTCTTGATAGTGTTTCTTACTTTTCAACAATTTTTGCTGTCAATTATGCATGTGAAGTTTAATTGTTTAGAAGTTCAACAGAAATGAATGGGGGGCAAACTTTTATCCTCCAATATAAAAACTAATTAATTTTCATAGGCAGTATATTTTTCTTTCCTATTTACTAGATTTAACATTATAGTTATATAATGTTGGATCTCTTCCTAAAAGCATTTACTTAGGGAAGTACTTGGCATTGACTCAGGGAAGTAAAACATATCTTACTTCTGTTTCCTTGCTCCGATTATATATTTACTCACCATAGCTTGCACCAACCTAAAGGAACCCAGGGTGTGCATGATGACCAGGTAGCCACCTAGGAGAGTTTATCTGACAAACTCAGTGCACAAGCAGATTTTTCCACTTGGATCCTCTCTAGACAGTGTGGAACCCACACCGTTCTTGGTAGAGTGCTTCCTCACATAGACCCAACCACATGTTGATGTCTATATACATGAAATATGGTAAAGAAAGCATGAACACCAAAGGCGAACTTTAATCTTGAAGAGAGAAAGAGAAACAAAAAAGGGGTTATAGATTGAATGGGGATTTGGGGCTTGGAGTCTGGAGAAGGAAAGCCAGGCATTTTCCAGCTGTTTTGACTTGATGCTAAGAGAAGAATTACGAATTGTGTTTACATATATGAACCTCAGGTCTTTCTTAAAATACCAACTGCAGCAGTAGGAAAACTGGAACAAAGCCTCCATGTTACTGTAACGTGAGGGTGGCTCTGTCTCTGAAGACCTGAATTTCTGCCCTTTCAAAGTTGAAATATGAAACAGACAAATAAACAAAAGACCCCACAAAACAATAAAGAGATTTCTTCTTTCTTTGACAATAGTCCCTTAATAAAATTCAAATCCCTCCTGAAAAATATCACCACTAAAATGTTAGGGAGGGTGACTTATCAGGTTTGTTTTAGCCTTATCTTAAAAAAAAAGTGAACAAAAAAACCCAAACCCACATAGAGATAGATGAAGAGGAGCAAGGTGGTGGTGGTGCATTTGAAGTAGAGATCTCTGAAGATGTTAAGAATCAACCATTGTAAATGTATTGTATGCTGATATCAATCTGCTTATGTCTATTATCTATATGTCAATATCTATGTACGTTTTTGCCTAAAATGAAAAAACCACAGAAGCTAGTCAACTGAAAAGAAGAGTGGAAGTATGTTAATATATACCTTAAGACTTTGAAGGATTATCACAGGCATGTTTAAAGCCTGCTTCCCCACTGCCCATCCCAAGTATATGTGTATGTGTATGATTGCCTTTCCACTCTTAATATTGACTTTTTGATGTATAATCTCTTATGTACTTAAATGTAATCTTTGTTAGGGTACCCACTGGAAACTAACAGTAGCCACTTTACAATTTCCAGTGGCTACCCTAACAGATCACCACAATGATGGCTTAAAATAATAGCTTAAAATAACATAAATTTATTCTCTCACAGTTTTGGAGGCCAGAAGTCCAAAATCAAGGTGTTGGCGGGACTGCACTCTATGTGAAGGCTCTAGGGGAGAATCCTTCCTTGCCTCTTTCAGCTTCTGGTGGTTGTTGGCATTCCTCGGCTTATGGCCACGTCACTCCCACCTCTGCCACCTTGCTCACCTCACCTTCTCCTCTGTGTCTGCTCTCTTCTCTGTGTGTCTCGTCACTAAATTTGGGGCCTGCTTGGATAATTTACATTGATTTCCTCATCTCAAGATCCTTAACTTAATCACATCTGCAAAAAGTCTTTTTCCAAATAAGGTAACATTCACCGATTCTGGGGATTAGGTCATGGACCTATCATTTTGGGAGCTTCCATTCAACCCACTACATTTCGATATCCACTCAAGTTTTTGTTTCATAAATAAACCCTGAAATTTCTATCAAGTATCTCAGTCAAACGTTTAAGGTTAAAAAAACTCTTCCAATCTACAGTCAAGATTTGCTTTTCGTGGAGTCTCGTAGTAGTTGGTCCTTCCTCACCTTGAGCTGTTGGCAGCTGTCAATGATTGATCAATTTTGTGGATGCTGTACTTTTTAAAACAATTTTTCTTTTCAGGGCCTATCTTTTTATAAAAAAATACAGACCTGTAGTCTCTCTGCTTACTGATGCTCTTAGAACTCCCAGGTAAGAGCACACAGTGACTACCTTAGCTAGTTTTCAGGTGGCTTGGCCCATGAACCTGGGTCTTTATTTTGTCAGAAAATATTTTTGACAAACTTGGCACAACTTAGAGTTCAAATAAAATAAACAACAGCAAATGTTTCTCACAAATATTGTCACCATTAATTATTAAATTTTCAACTCTTTTAGCTAGTTCTTTTGGTGTTATGAACCTCAGCCCATCTAGAACACACACACACACACACACACACACACGCACACACAGCACACACATACACAGAGTTCACTTTCCCATATTATTCTTTTATTGTTACACTAGTTTGGTATTTTTCATTTGGTATCAGTTTTCCCAATTGTTCAAGGCCAAAGTTATCAAAATACAGGCTACTTCCTATAAGGCCAAAAGCAATTAAATCAATATTTAGTGTGTATGAGTATGTAAATTTTGTTTGACACTGAGCCAAGTTTTATATATTTTTCTTTAAAATTTTCTTCCTGGATAATACTTGTCTCTTTTTTCATGTGCTTAGTTTTTTATGCATTTATAATTAATTCATTCTCAAACTTTCCTAGAGAAGTGTGAATCTCTGATCAATATTATGCAACACATTAGATAATGTGTCAGTTCCAATTTTTTTTATTAGAAACTCCATTTCTGCCACCCCTCTATCCTTCTACCCTAGGCTGCTGCAATCCTGTAGTAGGACGTCCCTACCATCCTGAAGACTCTAATGAGGTTTTTCAGAATAGCATTTCTCCTGCTTCTGCACTGTCTTCTTCCTTGTCTATCATTGCTTTGAACTCTGCCTCTCTGGAGGGGGTCTTTCCTCAGGTGCCCCGTGACCTTGGCTGTTGACTTGTATTTAAGGGCAGGCCACTGAAATGCTGACTGGAAGCCTGAAGTGTAGCTGTGGCGTCCCAGATTAAGAACCTCTGTTCCAGAGGTTATAGACTATGATGTCAACCACAAAAATGTTTGATTCTCACAATTTTTTCCTATTTCCATTCTATCCAAACTCCTGTCCAACATTTACATGGTCAGCAAAATCAGGCACTTTCCTATCTCCCTGACTTCATTTCTTCCTCTTCCCTGTTTACTCTGCTCCAGGCATATTGGCCTTCTTGCTGCTCCTCAACCAGCCAGGGTGGTTCCTGCTTCATGATCTTTACACTTGCTGTTATCTCTACCTGGAATTTTCTTCCCCCAGATCTTTGCTTTATCTCATCATTCAGTTCTCTGATCAGTTCTCAGTAGGGAGGCTTTGCTTGACCCTCACCTAAACACTCACTGGTCCCTTACTCTGCTTTATTTTCTTCACGGTACTAATAGTAGTTTTATATTATTTATTTGCTTACTTGTTTATTGTTTATCTCTGCCATGAGAATTTAAGCTCCACTTTGCTTTGTTCAATCACTGTTTCCTTAGGATGTGGAATAGTGCCTGTGACCTAGTAGCATTCAATAAATATTTGTCCAAAGAATCAATACAGAGACGACTACCATGACTAACATAACATCTTCTCTGGAGAATAAGCATATAAACAAAGAAAGTATAGTTGGAGATGACAACCCAATTGCTATTCAAACACTTTATGCTAAATTTCCAAGTTAAATACCATGGATTGATACCATGTTCAGAGGTCACAAGTCATCCAGGTCTTGGTACCATTTCCAAGTTAAATACCATGGATTGTATTACAACTTACTTTATCAAGATTACAAAGCCATCTTATGCATGAAACAAGTAACTAAACTAATCCCCATGATAAATAAGTTAGGATTTGTCATCTTGCTCTCAGAAAATATATTGCTAGAATATCAAATGCAGTAATAGCATATTAGTCAAGGTTCTTCAGGAACAAAACCACTAGTATGTGTGAGTGTGTATGAATATAAAAGAGAGAGAGAGAGAATGTTAAGGAATTGGGAATTGGCTCATGAAATTGTAGAGAATGGCAAGATTAATATCTGCAGGGTGAGTGGGCAGGCTGGAGACCCAGGGAAGAGTTAATATTGCAGTTTGAACCCTACAGCAACAGGCTGGCAGAATTTCCTCTTTCTTGGGGGAAGTCAATCTTTCTTCTGTTAAGGCCTTCAACTGACTGAATGAGGTCAGTCCACATTATAGAGGATAATCTGCTTGACTCAAAGTTTACTCATTTAAATGTTAATCTCGTCTAAAAAATACTTTCACAGAAACATCTAGAATAATGTTTGACCAACTATCTGGGTACCTGGCCTACCTAAGTTGACACACAATATTAACCATCACAGATAATAAAAGGAAAAGAGTTATATCCTGAGTAATCTTATCCTGCTAATATTACTAGTTGCATTATTGATATAGGGTAAAAGTGATTCGTAAAAACTTTGGTTTTCATTTATGCTGTGAAATTGTCTCTATTAATTAACCAAATAATTAGAAGTTAAAAAAAAAAAACCTTAGCATACATTTAAGGACCTTGTCTACGTTTCTAGTTTTTACATAATTCAAAGTAAACAGTTAAAAAGCTATGGCATTAAAATTTGAAGCATAAAACTCCTTAAAAGAAAGGGTTTTTTTGCTAGGTGAAATTTTTTAAATCTGTTAAACCTAATCAATTCTGAGCTGGTTATTATCACCATTTGGGAAGAAACAGTAAGAAAAATTCTTGCAAAACTGTGGGTAGACCTATATTTTTCCCCAACCTACGCTCGTTTTATTTTGTCCCATGAGAGCTGTTAACAATCACTCTGCATGTATAAAAGTACAGAATTTTATCTCTATCAAATTTTACCACCTTCTGTTGAAGTGATAGGTAGGAACACATCCAGTGACAGAAATGAGCTGTGCAAAACTGAGATGAATTGCACATTACCACACCCACACTGCAGTGGATGTGAAGGGGTTAAACAATAATCCTGCCGAAAGGGAAGACTTGGTTGTTTTAGAAATAGAGCATCCTAGTTGTGCATTCCATTTTTATCCCAGAATCCAATCCGGAAGTGACTTTTCCTACCAAAGGGAGCTTATTGTAATTTACCCTAACTCCTTAACTTGGCAGCAGGGTAGGGAATACTACCCAGAGAGGGGAATAAAAATGTAGGAGAGACAGTGCTCAAAAAGAGACAGAGCTTCAGGACTGAGCTAAGAGAAATATTAGACATGTGAATGGCACTTTCTAGCCACTTTCTAGTGGGCACATTATTAACTTCCTTGACCTTCAAGTTCCTCCTTAGTAAAACGGGGATAATATTACCTACTGCATAGTGCTGTCAGGGTTAAACAAGATAATGTATTTATAATGGGGAACTTTTGTTTTTGGTCATGCAGCATCTCATCTTTGAGGCTCTGCTTCTCGCCTACTACGTGTGATTCTAGAGGGCTGTCGATCACCAGACCACACCTTATAATGTCAAGTGTGGGCACATGGTCAAGGATAGGGTAACCAGAATCTCTTTCCAGAAATTTGAATTATGAATGGAGACACATTGAAAAGGGTGCCTTCCAGGAGAATTGGTGCTACTTAGATTCTGGGAGGCATTCTGTTTCCTGTCCTTTCTAAGACCTGATTGTTCAGTCTTTACTTTGATCCTTTGATTGTTAGGAGCACAGCATTCTTGCTTAAATGGCTATGCCATTGTCTATTGCTTGTAACCAAGGAACCTATAACAATGCAGAATATAAAGTGCTTAGCACATTAGCTTAGTAACTGCTTAAAAATAATTTTTATTATTACAGCAAAAGTTTTGGTGCTCATGGTGGGAAAAAAATCAACTAAGCAATTCTAGTTGCAGAATGCTGTCAACAAGTTGTTTTGTTTGTTTACTGTTTTTTAAATTTTTTTCTATTGTGAGGTAATAAATAAAGAGAGAGGTGCAGTCCTCTCTCTTAGAAAATTAGCATAGTATAACACGAAGAACGTTGGACTAGGGGTTAGGCGACTGGGTTCTGGTGTTGGGTCTTCTACTAGCTCATTTCATGACTTGAAAGTCACCCAGCTTCTCTATGTCTTTCATCATCTATAAAGTAAGAGTATTGGGCTGAATGATCTTCAAGGGGCATTCTAATTCTAAATTGGGTTGTTTTCACAATTAACTATAATATCAAGCACATTGTTTTGGAGAAATTGATAAGCTGACCTAAAAATTCACATGGGACCCCAAATAGCCAAAACAATCTTGAAAAAGAACAAAGCTAGAGCATTTCTTAATTTCAAAAGTTACTACAAAGCTCCATAATCAAAACAGTGTGGTAGGGCTTCCCTGGCGGCGCAGTGGTTAAGGATCCGCCTGCCAATGCAGAGGACATGGGTTCGAGCCCTGGTCCAGGAAGATCCCACGTGCCATGGAGCAACTAAGCCCATGCACCACAACTACTGAGCCTGTGCTCTAGAGCCTGTGTGCCACAACTCCTTAAGCCTGTGTGCCTAGAACCCGTGCTACACAACAAGAGAAGCCACTGCAATGAGAAGCCACGCACCGCAATGAGGAGTAGCCCCTGCTCGGCACAACTAGAGAAAGACCTGGCACGGCAATGAAGACCCAATGTAGCCAAAAATAAATTAATAAATAAAAAGATGCCAAGGTTAAAAAAAAAACAAAACAGTGTGGTACTGGCATAAAGACAGACATATAGACAATGGAATACAATAGAAAGCCTAGAAGTAAACCCTTGCATATATGGTCAAATGATTTTTGACAAGAGTGCCAAGATCATGCAATTGGAAAATGTGTCCTTTCAACAAATTGTACTGGGAGAACTGGATATCCACGTGCAAGAGAATGAAGTTGGACCCTTATCTAATACCAGATTAAAACATTAACTCAAAATTGATCAAAGTCCTAACACTATAAAACTTCAGAAGAAAGTGTAAGAAAAAGGTTTCATGACACTGAATTTGACAGTGATTTCTTGGACATAACATCGAAGGCACAGGCAACAAAATAAAAAATAGAGAAATTGAACTTCATAAAAAGTTTGAAATTTTGTGCATCAAAAGGCATTACCAATAGAGTAAAACAGCAACCCACAAAATTGGAGAAAATATTTGCAAATTACATATCTGATAAGGAATTAATATACAGAATATATAAAGAACCCTTAAAACTCAACAACAAAAAGCAGACAATCTGATTCAAAATGGGCAAAGAACTTGAATAGACATTTTTCCATAGAAGATATACAAATGGTAAATAACCATATGAAATGATGCTCAACTTCACTAGTCATTAAGGAAATGCAAATCAAAACTACAATAAGATACCACTTCACATCCATTAGGATGACTGACTTTTATTAAAATAAAAAAAAAGAAAAGAACAAGTATTGACATGGATTTGGAGAAATTGAAACCCTTGTGTATTGTTAAGGGAATGTAAAATGGTATAGCTGCTGTGGAAAAGAGTATGACAGTTCTCAAAAAATTAAAAATAGATTATCAAATGATTCAGCAATTCCATTTCTGGGTATATAAGCAAAAAAGTGAAAGCAGGATCTCAAAGAGGTATTTGTACATCCATGTCCACAGCAGCATTATTCACAGAAGCTAAAATGTGGAAGCAACCTAAGTTCCATTGACAGATGAATAGATTAGCAAAATGTGCTACGTGCATATAAGGGAATATTACCCAGTCTTAAAAAGGAAGGAAATTCTGACATCTGCTACAACATAGATAAGCCTTGGAAACATAATGCTAGGTGAAATAAGCCAATCACAAAAAGACAAATACTGTATGATTCTACTTATATGAGCTACTTAGATAGTCAAAATAATAGAGGCAGAGAGTAGAACAGTGGTCTCTATGGGTGAGTGGGAAGAGGGAAAGGGGAATAATTAATGAGTATAATTCAGTTATGCAAGATGAACAGAATTCTGGAGATGGATGGCGGTGATGGTTGCACAATATAAATGTACTTAATACCATAAAACCGCACACTTAAAAATGGTTAAGGTGGTAAATTTTATGTTATGTGTATTTTGTCATAATAAAAAAAAAATTAAAAAGGGAGGGTGAGGAAGTGCAGTTCCAGCATGCGGCTGGAGAGCAGAAAGCTGGAAATACATGAATAGAGAGCTAAGAACAATCACATGGAAATGAAAACCCCCAGCCTGGTGTACTGAATTGTGGTAATGGCAGTTAGAACAATGACTTTTTCTCCCCCATAGGAATATATATCTATTTACTAATTTATATGTGTTAGAACCTTGCACATATTCTTTTTTCCCAGGTTTATTGAGGTATAACTGACAAATGAAATTGTAAGATATTTAAAGTATACAACAAGGTGATTTGATATATATATATACATTACAAAAGGATTCCTCCCATCAAGTTAATTAACACATCCGTCATCTTACATATTTACTTTTTTTGTTGTTGTTGGTGGTGAGAACATTGAAGTTCTACTGTCTTAGCAAATTATCAATTATACAGCACAGTGATAGCAATAGTTACCCTGTTATACATTCGAATCTCAGACATTATTCATCTTATAACTGAAAGTTGGTACCCTTTTACCAACCTCTGTTCCCCCACCCCCAGCCCCTGGTAACCACTTTTCTACTCTCAGTTTCTATGAGTTTGAATTCTTTTTTAAGATTCCACATGTGATAGCATGTGGTATTTGTCTTTCTCTGTCCAGCTTATTTCACTTAGCATTATGCCCTCCAGTTTTATCCACATTGTTGCAAATGTCAGGTTTTCCTTCTTTTTAAAGGCTGAATAATATTTCATTGTATATATATTCCATATTTTCTTTATCCATTCCTCCGTTGATGGACACATGCTGTTTCCATGTATTGGCTAGTGTGAATAATGCTGCAGTGAACGTGGGAATACAGATATCTCTTTGAGATAATGATTTTGTTTCCTTTGGATATATACCCAGAAGTAGTGTTGCTGGATTATATAGTAGTTCTATTTTTAATTTCTTGAGGAACTGCTATAACTATTTTTCATGGTGGCTGTACCAGTTAACATTCCTACCAAAAAGTTTCCCTCTTCTTCACATTATTGCCAGCATTTATTATCTCTTATATATATATATTTTTATAATAGACATCCTAACAGTTGTTAAATGGTATATTATTGTGGATTTGATTTGCATTTCCCTGATGATTAGTGATGTTGAATACCTTTTTGTGTACCCATTGGCCATTTGTATGTGTTTTTTGGAAAAATGTTTATTCATGCCCTTTGCCCATTTAACTGAATTATTATTATTATTATTGCTGCTGAGTTGTATGAGTTCCTTGTGTATTTTTGGATATTAACTCATTTGATATGTGATTTGCAAACATTTTCTCACATTTCGTAAGTTATCTTTTCATTTTGTTGATGATTTTTTTTGCTGTACAAAAGTGTTTTTGCTTGGTATAGTCCCACTTGTTTATTTTTACTGTTTTTGCTTTTGCTTTTGGTGTTAAATCAAAACAATCAAAGGTAGGATAGATATTAGTTCTGCGGAGTCAAGAGCTAGGCAGAGCCTGGACCAGGGAGAGAGAGCAATTCAGGAAAAAAGTGAGGAGTGAGGAGTGGTCACGGAGTCAGTTCAGCTCATCATCATTAATTCCTGGTGTGTAGGTGTGTTGGTCTAGTGTTAAGAACTGACAATGGGGCACGGTGAAATTTACTCTTGGTCCTTCATCTGATAAGTGTGATTGAGGTTTAGGTCCTTGGTTCCAAATCTCAGGCTGAGGTAAAAATCTAGACTGATGGGGAGTTTGTCCACAGGGAAAGAAGGGTTTCACAGCTTATTCATTCAACTGTTCCTAAATTCTCCTGCCTTTCTGGGTCACCTTTCCCTACAATCCAAGTAGTTGGCTTGGGCCACCATCCTATGTTCTGTGGGAAGGAAGTCCCCTCCCTCTTCCCTGTGTCTTCCTGATCTATTACGCATCATTTCGGCTCCCTCTTAATCCCTGCTTATACTCTTGTCTGCTGTAGCTGTCACCGTTGCCCTGCATCACGCCACATACGGCTGCTGCTCTTCCTCCTACTTTCACCAAAGAACCACCAACACTGGGCTGTTTTACGTAACAGACATCTAATAGGCTCTGAGGATAATGGGGGCATACGAACATTCATTTATTCCATTTAGCACAGAGTTTAGCACCATGGGTCATCTAGCCATTTTTCTGGGTGCTGAGCATAAAGCCTTGAACAATAAAGATAGAAATCCCTGTCCTCATGTTGCTTCTATTTTATTTGAGACCCAGACAATAAGTCATTTCAAAAGTCTTATTAAGGTTGCAATTCCCTTCCTTTGTTAAGGGAGTAGTTTCAATGCTATTTAAGAATCCAGGGGTGGAAATTTGGTTTAGTTTCTCTGAAGGGTTGCTTATTGAATGAAAGAAGGAAGAACGGAGGGAGGAGAGAAAGGTCAACATGACGGAGATTCCTAATGTAATTGGCCAACGCCAAGGAGCTCTCCTGTACTCATGCACTGACGAGTGAAGAAGAAAGGCACCCCTCACAAAATTCAGAAAAGAGTCTGTGGCTGTACTCTACCTTGGGGCAGTTTGTTTCAGGTTTTTATCTCCTCAGATAGGTGTGGCCTGACATACAAAGTTATCCCCCCATCAGTACCAGCTGGAACATTTCTCGAGGGCGAAGGTCCTTTCCTCATTGTCTATTGAAGATCCTCCCCTACACATTGCACTGAGAGATGGTTTTTACTTAGTACTATGACAGCTCTTTTCTCAGTTCCCAACTCATAATTAATATTTTTAGTTAATGTCCTTCCTTTTAATTAACTTAGTAATTTACAGAAGTGAACTTTCTCTCTGTGTTGTAACTAATACAGATAGCTTTGGATCCTGTACATTTCATAAAAAATGGTGAAAAAAAAGGAGGTTCTCTGACCAGATAAAGTGAGTTCTCCAAACCTCTCTCAATCACACGTGTCACTTTTCTCCAAGATCCACAGACATCTTCACCAGAAGGATATTCTCATCTGCTCTTTTTTCCCTAGCCCTTTCTCACCTTCTACTTAAATCTTTCTTCTAAGGCTTCTTCTCTAGTTCCAGGACTCCCAACCCTTTTTCTCCCCTGACTTCCAAGTGAAAATTTTTCTTTCTTTTTTTTTTTTTTTGCGGTACGCGGGCATCTCACTGTTGTGGCCTCTCCCGTTGCGGAGCACAGGCTCTGGATGCGCAGGCTCAGCGGCCATGGCTCATGGGCCCAGCTGCTCCGCGGCATGTGGGATCTTCCCGGACCAGGGCACGAACCCGCGTCCCCTGCATCGGCAGGCGGACCGTCAACCACTGTGCCACTAGGGAAGCCCGAAATTTTTTCTTTTACATCCTTAATTATACAGAGAATTTTATGTTTTCATCATGCCAATTATTCCAATTCTGACTGAGATCTAGGGCCTGCCTTCATATCAATAAGTTAATCTGAACAAAAAAGTCATAATTTATGCAGCTGTCCTATGTTATGGAAGCAAATATGAGACATCTTTTTCAATAACAAATTTTCATTCCTCTTACGAATGCATTGCAGCCAAAGGGAGTAATAGTGGGAAGGTTTTGGCATGAGGAAAGATGGGTTTGGGATGGAAGGATATAAAATTTCAGAAGATTTTGGAGGTGATGGACATTTGCCTAGAGCAGCGAGAATGGCGAATAAGAGATTATGGGAGTTTTTCAGGTGGAGATGGTTAAAATTTCTATTTGTGGCTTGGGGGGGAGGGAGATATAGGAATTAAAGGAGAGGAAGTTTACATACATAGTTTTATGTGTATATATTTTCACTTATTTTTGGCTGCGTTGGGTATTCGTTGCTATGTGCAGGCTTCTCATTGTGGTGGCTTCTCTTTTTGCGGAGCACGGGCTCTAAGTGCTCAGGTTTCAGTAGTTGTGGCACATGGGCTCAGTAGTTGTGGCTCGGGGGCTCTAGAGCACAGGCTCAGTAGTTGTGGTGCCCGGGCTTAGTTGCTCTGCGGCATGTGGGATCTTCCTAGACCAGGGCTCGAACCCATGTCCCCTGCATTGGCAGGCAGATTCTTAACCACTGCACCACCAGGGAAGTCCTACACAGTCTTCTAAAAGCTTAAATACAGACACAGAAAATAGAACTTACCTTATCCTAGCATCCTAAATAGGACATTTGGGTGGAGCCAATACAAAATGTACACAAATAAACCAACTATATCAGATATATTTTGGAAGAGCCATGTTGATTGATGTTACATGTGGAAAAGAGGCCAGGAGTTTCATTCATAAGTTTAATATAAACAGAATCTGTGATTTGACTTCTAAAATTGCTGACTTCTAAAATACCACCGAGTCTGGTATTTTAGACCATATTAGTGCAATTAAACTCTCTAACAGTGTAATCTTCTACAACATTTATCGTGGGGAGTAAATGAAGCATTTCTAACATTGTAATGAAATAAATCTATTGGTAACACAGTCATTAATGAACTGGTTTGCTAGGATAAATTTTATCTGGTCATATTAAGACATGGTCAGATTTTACTACTATAAAGAAACTAATCTTTATACTTCTTCTAGTAATTCAAGGGAAAACCTTAATTTTGTCTGATGCTTCTTCACCCCCTCCTCTATGTAGATCCTTTTAAGAGAATAAATGTAGTTCAAAAAAAAGTTAAATTATTAAAGTTAGGAGACTAGTGTGGGTATAGGTAATGATATGCCACAATATAATTGTGTGGGAGGATCGACGTAAGAACCCTGGGAAAGCATCCCAGGCCCAACTCCCTCTTCCCTTCATTTCTCAGCCATCTAGTTTCCTGCGAGGGATGCAGAGCAAACAAAGGCCCAGGGACCACAACAGTTCAGAGGTCACAAGTCATCCAGGTCTTGGTAGGTGTTCCAGACCTGTAGGAATTGAGGCCGAGGAAGGAGCCCACCCTCCTAAGACCTCAAGATCTGCGAGGGGGCCACAAAGCAGGGGCTTCAGACTCCTTGTCATCTCCTCTGAAAGCCCTAGTCTAGGACAGTTGCTGCATTGCCACAGAGAAGCCAAAAATCTGTAGCACAGCCTCTTCTGAGAGAGAGTTCTGATAGACAATCTTTTTAACATCAATAAAAGAAAAATTCTATGCTCAGGTCATACCAGGCAGAATGCATCACCTGCCCAGGGAAGCAAAACACAGTGAGTGCCAGACTCACTCACCCCTCCCCAGGCAGACTGCCACTGACTGCCATGTCTCCTGACACTCCCTTCTAGACACTCTGCCAACCCCAGGTTATTTCCACAAGATAATATAAACTGGAGCACAAAGTCCTGAGGGGCCCGCTACTTGGATGGGAGAATAAGGCAGCAATCTGGGGCCTCCTTTCCCTCAGCTGTACAATGAAGCTGTTGGCCTGGATTGATGGTAAGATCCTCTTCAATTCCTACCTTCTACAAAAGGTAGCAAAAAGAAGTTTCTCAAGTAAGTGTTTTTTTTATAATATGCTGGAGTGCATGAAACAGGTGAAGAAGCCATTTGGTGACTAATTTGTTCATGGTAGACAGCCAAATGGGATAATTTGGTCCCAAGGTGGATTTTTGGGCCCCATTTTCCCATTTGGCTGTCTAACAGTATCAAAATAACTGCTAATTGCCAATTTTTTTCTTGTGCTTTTCTGTACGTTTAGCCAACATTGCTCCAGTGCATAAAACATCTTGCCACCATTGCTCAGTTCACCTGGGCATATCCCATTGTTTAAATAATGTATATCAGTAGTTGTTTTGTGGAGATGGAAGCAGAGGTTTCCACAATTGGAAAGCAGTCTTAGCCCATAGCTAAATATCTAGCTCCAGACTTTTCAGTCCAGTGGTTTTTCCTAAGTGACATTTCAGACAACAGGAAGAGCTTTATGTTGAAACCTCCAAAATCAGCATTAGTCAGTAGTTTCTCAATTTTTCTGTATTCGGGAGTCACGTGGGTTTCTTTAAAAGTACTGACACTGGGTTTCTCCCACACCTACCAGACACTGTGATTTAATGAGTACGGGATGAGTCCTGGGTGTTAGGAATCTTAAAATCTCCCTGCGAGATTCCAACGCGGAACGTAGTTTGGGAACCACTGGCATTTGTTCACTATCTTGTTAAGTTAGTAAGTGAGCTGATTTAATTTCTGTGCAATCTATTTCTGGCAATGGATGGGCCTACAGCAATGTGGTCAAAACCAGGGGTACTTACATGAGTCCTTCCAGCTTTCTAATCTTGCTCTATCTTTTTCTGGCTCTATGTATGTCCTCAGACTGGTCAATGAATTTTGTTTACTTTCAGTCTTCTCATTTGTCTGATGAAGATAGCATGCTTACCTCACTGGATTGTTCTGAGGATTGGATGGGTTTGGAAAGTTTGGGAAAGTGCTTTGCACCGAGTCTGGTATCCAAAACTTGATACATTCTAGCCATCATTCTATTTTGTTAGAATTTTGAATCTGTTTCTTATTTATAAGAAAAAAGTCTTTGAGTAAATCACCCAGAGACATAGGCCTTCCTTTACTTATTATCTAAAGATTTCATAATGAGTATGTATTTCTTTTTTATTACAAAATTAATTTTTGAAAAAGGAAAAAAGATATTCCTTTCTTCCACCGCTAAGACTCTCCTCTTCATCATTTTCCCTTCTCTTGTTTTGTCCAGTGAAGTGGGAGTGATTCTGTGATAGAACTGTATAAACGCAGTCACAAACTAGCATATAGTTTAATTATTTTTATAGCATCTTTTACAAACCTAAGTCAGTAATGAACAAAAAATTTAAGGAATTTTATTGGTCTCCCAGGTAATAGCGGAGACACTATTCTTGAATTCATAATGCCTTGCCCAGCTTTTGATTGTATATACAACTCAAGTAACAAGGATGGTAAGACAATGAGAACTAATATGTACTTCTGATGTGATCACTGTTAAATGCCAGCTATGAAGGCAAACAATTTTATCACCGATTCCTCATAGTAGGTCTATCTCTAAAATCATAGTGTGTAATGTAGTAATATTACCCTAATGTAAAATAGTAAAATTCTATTTTCACCTGTTATTTTCTTTTAATTTTTAAAAATTATTAAACGAATATGAAAAAGAAATCGCATATGCTTGGCCTGTCTTGAGCAAAAATGCAAGTTTTTGAGGGTGTGAGGTGGGGTGGAGGGATAGCTGTGCTGATTTAGAAGAAGATTAGGTGGAATTTTGGGCAACTCTTGTACCAAAGCCTATGATGGACCCCAAGCTTCCCTACTGGGGAGCCTTGATGTTGGACCTGAGTGCCGAAATGCAGGTCCCATCAGCCTGTAGGACTCCTATCACTACTTGGTTCATTTCCTCTGACTGACAGCAGTTTGGGCAGCTTACCATTACATGACAGGCAAACATTGTCATTTTTCATGTGTTTCATAATGTGTAAGAGGGGAAAGCGCTGCTTGCATAGTACTATTTTTTTTCAGTGAATTTTATATCATTATAATTAAAGTTTCTTTGGGCACAAACTTGGATGATTCTAATATTCAGAGAACAAAAATGAAGAATCCTTGACCATTTCAAAAAGTCATCCAATTTTAAGACAGGGTTTTTAATCATGAAGGAAAACAAAATTGAAGTTTGCTGTCCAAATTATACGATAGAGAGATGACTCTGCAGTACATTATAGTATCAGAAAACCTGGGCTTTCTCAGCTTGGGAGGGCTATTATTATCGTAACAGTAGAATGATTCATTTAGGTCAAAAAAATCCCATTTCAGGATATCCTTGAAAAAATATAATTAATATAATTCCACTCATGGATTTGGGAGCATTTGGTATGCTTCGAGTTGCAAGTAATGTCTTCTACAGCAAAAAAGAAATTGTATTCTTTCTTTTTTCTATGTTTATGTGTTGTTAGGTTTCCCTTGAACTTCACTTCAACCTTAGAAATAAATTGGGAAGAAGAAATATGTATAGGGTGGGGACTGAAAGAAGTAATGTTGAATTCTAAGTCAAGGTTAAAGTAAAAGAATTTGATGGTTTGGGGAACAGGATGTGGTAAAAACAGGAAGACTATGGGAAGATCGTCCAGAAGCCAGAATTTGGGTTCAAATACTAAAATTTTAGAACAACCTTAAAAATTTTAAATAAGGACACTAAAGGCCATGAAAGATTGTAGATTATAGCTCAAAAAACAGAATGAAAATGCGTATTTTAGCAATAGTACCTTCACCAGACAAATCCCCCCACCCTCATATCTGGGTGAGTCTCTCCAATATTAATCCTGCTACTGAGATAGGATTTTAAAGAGAGATCTGGAATGTTCCAATTTGCCACCAAAGGACTGACTACTTCCAAATATTTGTTGCCTGTAACCACTGCCTCACCCACCTTATCTCCAACTCTTGCCCTGCCATGTCCTCGTCTATCAGAAATACTTCTCTTCTTGTATTTTGTAATACAGATTGCTTTCCTCTAAAAGAGTGGAAAACATTTTGAAGCAAGATTTTAAGTCTTCATCATTGTTCTTTAGGGCATAACTCAATAATGTGAGCCTATTAGTTGGTTATTAAATATGTGTTAAATAAAAAAATATTGCGTAAGAGAAAAGAACTGAAATTAATCCAAAAGTAGAGGAAAAACAAAATAAAACCAAAACAACCAAATTAACTTATATAACCCTCTTACTGGGCCAGGAGAAAATTAGTTGCAAACATCTACAGACAAAGTCTCTGCCAGGACCCAGCAGGATTTGCTCTCCAACCTCCCCAAAGCTTTCGTTAGCTATTATTCTGAGGATGTGCAAGGACACAATGGGTTTCTAGAGCCACTTGAGTTAGACCATCCTGACCCCTGCCATTTTGTCATGGCAACAACAAGCAAACATTGTCTTACTTTAATTCTTTCTTTATCCTCATTCTTTTTGCTTCTTCTTAGATATTTTGGTTTGCTGTCACCATAATAATAATTTAAAGATGATGGATTGACCCAAGACATATTTCTCCTTCCTAAGATCACACTAAAATGATGGTAAGGGATAAGAATACTCAAAAAAATATGGTAAAGGAAAAAAATACTCAAAAGACAGGAGAGTGGATGTTCATGGCTGGGAAATTTCAGTAAATGTTTGGCAGAGGGAAAGGAGGGTGCAGTGGTAACTGGCTTAAGGGGCAGAGGAAACTGTCTAGGAGCACAGCAGCACAGATTTGTCCCAAAGAACTGTG
The DNA here is from genome assembly GCF_964374135.1 of Grampus griseus. NCBI lineage: Eukaryota > Metazoa > Chordata > Mammalia > Artiodactyla > Delphinidae > Grampus > Grampus griseus. The sequence continues at coordinate 28,804,493 of NC_139003.1, read as the reverse complement.
ATGAGGCCAAGGGCTATTGAAAGTAGGAGAGTGAGTTGCTGGAAAGAAGGTGATGGATGGAAAGCCTGTGTACCGAAGAGCATCCGGCCCACCTCTTCCTTCCACCTCCTTCCTTGGCTCCACAGCTAGGGCTTTGCTCAGTATCTCTAGCTGCTTGTTCCCTGGCAGGAGCTCAAAAGTTTCTTCTCTGGAGAAATAGAATGGAAGTGCATCTAAGGAGAACTATGGCTCTATTCTCCATGCAGTGGCAGCCCAGCCCAGATCACTAGAAGGAGGCTTATCGTTTCGCACCTCCGAACATCACAAGAGATTCTCTGCTCCCAACAGTTAGGAAAAAAAAAAAAAATCCTGGAATTGAGTCTCATTGGATTTACCTGGGCTACCTGTTATTGTTGAACCAATCACTGTGGCCAGGGGGAATTAACCAGATGATCAACCAGACCCAGGTTCTGTGGGGTGGGCCAGGGATAATTCCACAATAAAACTAATGAGTTATGTTATAAGAAAAGGAGAAGTGGGTTCTGGGGAGGCAAAAACCTTATCCTCTACATCACTTCCAGTATAAAGCCCCCCTGTGTGATGGGCCCTTGTAGTAGTTACTGGTCTAGGTATAGGTGGCTTGATATGAGCCAGACTCAATTCCTGGGCCAACCACCTGGGACCAGATGTGCACATGGTACAAAACACAACAGTATATGCATAATGAGTTATATCTGACTGCTTCCCTCAGAAGGCGTCAATGACCAAAAAACACTTTACATGGTACCTTTTAAAAATCTCCAGAAAAGATTCCTTAATAGCCTGCTCTAGCTCAGCCACCATTGTCAGGAAATTTCCCTTTGTGCTATTAGTTTGATCTAATTCTTCTATTCTGTCCACAATATCTCTTAATATAGCTGGAGAAAATTCTCCATATAATATATAGGCTTATGCTTGAAGATAATTGTAAAATTTTCTCCCAGGATGAATGACTTTTGTCTTTACCCACAATATTTTATTTTCCAAACCTTTCATCATCTTTGTGGGTCTCCTCTGAACTGCCTCCAAATTTTCTGCATTTGTCTCAAGCTGTAGAGTCCAATACTGGATATAATAATCTAGGGAGACACCCACAACAAAGTAAAGGCGATTGCTTAGGGAAATAGAAAGAATATTTTATTTTTGCATAGTGCTTCATATTTTTAAAAAGATCTTCCCAGACATTATTATGTCATTTGAGGCATAAGTTGCCGTATCCTCCTTCTAAACTCTGATGGTTGATGTGGGTCTCCACTGAGTCAGGTCCAGATTGGGAAAGCTCAGAGTTCCAGTTTGGGGTCTGTTTGAAGTCCAAGGTGATTCTGAGGCTGCATCAGAATTTCATGTTTCTTTATGCTTCCCTTGGACCAGAAACAATCTTGAGGATGAGATAAATTATAGGGGCTTCCCATGGTCAGATGAGCACTGTCCAAGAGAACTTTCTGTGAATGATGAAATGTTTTACATCTGTGCTGTTCACTCACATATGGCTAGTGCAACTGAGGAACAGAATTTTTTTACTTTTATTTAACTTTAACATTTAAATTCAAATTTGAATAGTGACCTGTGGCTAGTGGCAAAAGCTCTGGACCATCCCTAAGTCTGGGTTTAAGCTGAACGGGTTTCTGAGACAAAAGTATAAGTCGGGGCTTCCCTGGTGGCGCAGTGGTTGAGAGTCCGCCTGCCGATGCAGGGGACGCAGGTTTGTGCCCCGGTCCGGGAGGATCCCACATGCTGCGGAGCGGCTGGGCCCGTGAGCCATGGCCGCTGAGCCTGTGCGTCCCGAGCCTGTGCTCCGCAAACGGGAGAGGCCACAACAGTGAGAGGCCCACGTACCGCAAAAAAAAAAAAAAAAAAAAAAAAAAAGTATAAGGCGCTTTGGTGGATCTTCACAGTTTAGGAAGAATTTGATGGGTGAGAAGCGTCATAGTGTGATCCCAGTGTTTTCCCATCATGTTCCTTTTTATGCATCTCAGTGTTATTTGACTAAATACCTTTTTTCCTCAGGAATGCTAGCACTGTGTGACTAATTAATGGCTTTCTTCAGAAATAGATTATTAGATACTCAGCTCTTTGCCTCGGACAATAGCTATGTTCTCAAATAAATTTACATGAGCACAGCAACAAAACCATGGGTCACCTAGATGTGAATAAGCACGTTTTAGCATAGAAGACAAATCATAATAGAGGCTGAGTTCTAACCACCCATCTGAGACCCAGACCAATACCGCTAAGCCCTCAGTCAGTAACATTTCAGTTACGCATGATGCACTTATTGGCATAAGAAGGTTATATTAAAGGATATATATAACCTGAAACTTGACCAGTTCAGTTCAACTTCTGCCACATCTTTGGGCTGCATTTCTTGCTGAGTTTAGCTTTTAATGTATCTTAAAAACCAGAAGCAGTTAGTAGACTAGCAAGGGAGTGAGTGAGGTTGGAAACTCCCCCGGTGGTAATTTGTAGAGAGCTTCAATCTTTTGGGCCTTCCCCCACCAACCCCTTCTGGGCCTCTGATAATCATAAATAAATATAGTTTTATTTCCTTTTAAAAGTAAAGTAGCCTCATTTATAAATATATGTTTGTTGAATTTATTATGGCTTTCTTCCTCTGGTCTTTTCCTTCTACAGTTCTGCTCTTTTTCCTTGAAGTAAACTTAAGCTTCCAACACTCCTTTTCCCTCTCTTCAAGGTAGCCGACCATCTTCCTTCTGATTTCACTGAGGAAGTAGAAGCTCTTAGAAAAGAACCTCTCTTCCTTCTCACATCAAATCTGCTTAACGACTTGAATTTCCACCTGGTACACTCTGCTTTCCCTCTGTTTATGATGGAGAGACTATTCTGGTTCAAGCTAAGGCCAAGCCCTCACATATGCACCAGAACCCATCTCTATTTGGCTGTTGAGGGTTGTGCTTCCAAAATTATTATTTCTTTCTCACGACCCATCCAATTTGCCTTCTCCATTGGATTTTTCCCATTTCCATTATGTACTTGCTTCGATATCACTTGTATCCAAACAGCAATCATAGCAAACCTTCTTAATTCCAATATCTCCAGCTACTGACTCATATCTCCACTTCAATTTATTACAAAATTCCACAAAGGGTTCTCTATAGTCAATGACTCTGTCTTTTCACCTTCTATTCTCATGTATATGAGAATAAAAATTTTATTTGGAATATCACGTATCTTTTACTTTTTTGCATTTTTTTTCCAGAAAAAAAAACAGTACAAAATCTATAGGAATCATGTAATGACTTTCTTCCTGTTTCTCGATCAACTTATAACAGGAAGTAATTGTTTCTAATCAGAAGTGTATATTGAAGACAAAGGTAAAATAACAGGAAGAAATGAAAACATAAGCATTCTATACAGGAAGGTGTGGCAAACTTGACCATCCAACACATTAGATAAATTAGGTTTGTCTGTCTGTCTGTCTAAATAGGGGCCAGATAGACCCTTCTGTCCCCTTAATGTGACTACAACAAAAGATGCTCTTCTCTGTGCCCCATTCTCGCTTCCTACTACTAGTTTCTGTTCTTGCTTCAGAGTTTTTCGGAGGAATTTTAGATGAGAACTCTTGATCAAAGTATTTTTTCTGTAATAATTGAAATTTAATAAAATTTCCATCTCCTTCACTCTCTATTTCTATGCCCATCACACCCCTTTAAACTATTAACTAATTAATCTTGTGTATATTTTCCATAATTTTCTTCTTGCTCCTATAATCATATACAAATATATATACATATGAATACAGTGGGGGTTATTTTTACACTGGAATCATTTTAGTTTTATTTATTTATTTTAAAATATTTATTTATTTATTTAAGTTGCACTGGGTCTTAGTTACGGCATGCGGGATCTTTGTTGCAGCATGTGGACTTCTTAGTTGCGGCACGTGGACTTCTTAGTTGTGGCATGCATGTGGGATCTAGTTCCCTGACCAGGGATCAAACCCAGGCCTCCTGCATTGGGAGCATGGAGTCTTACACACTGGACTACCAGGGAGGTCCCAGGAATCATTTTAGTTTTAAATGTTGGTATCATTTTATATCTACCTCTCTGCATTTTGATATTATCTTTTAAGAGGAAATATGACAGAAATTGACACGATTCTAATTTGATCTTTTTAATGACTGAATAATTTCCCACAGTATAACATAGCATTTTTTAAAAATTAAAAACAAAACAAAAACTCACTACCAAAGAAAATTTGTCTCTTGCTTTTTTTAAAAAAATTTTTGGATTTTAATTTATTTACTTTTTTATACAGTAGGTTCTTATTAGTCATCAATTTTATACACATCAGTGTACACATGTCAATCCCAATCACCCAATTCATCACACCACCATCCCCACTCTCCGCCGTGGCTTTCCCCCCTTGGTGTCCATATGTTTGTTCTCTGCATCTGTGTCTCAATTTCTGCCCTGCAAACCAGTTTATCTGTACCAATTTTCTAGGATCCACATATATGCATTAATATACGATATTTGTTTTTCTCTTTCTGACTTACTTCACTCTGTATGACAGTCTCTAGATCCATCCACGTCTCTACAAATGACCCAATGTCATTCCTTTTTATGGCTGAGTAATATTCCATTGTATATGTGTACCACATCTTCTTCATCCATTCGTCTGTCGATGGGCATTTAGGTTGCTTCCATGACCTGGCTATTGTAAATAGTGCTGCAATGAACATTGGGGTGCATGTGTCTTTTTGAATTATGGTTTTCTCTGGGTATATGCCCAGTAGGGGGATTGCTGGATCATATGGTAATTCTATTTTTAGTTTTTTAAGGAACCTCCATACTGTTCTCCATAGTGACTGTATCAATTTACATTCCCACCAACAGTGCAAGAGGGTTCCCTTTTCTCCACACCCTCTCCAGCATTTGCTGTTTGTAGATGTTCTGATGATGCCCATTCTAACTGGTGTGAGGTGATACCTCACTGTAGTTTTGATTTGAATTTCTCTAATGATTAATGATGTTGAGCAGCTTTTCATGTGCTTCTTGCCATCTGTATGTCTTCTTCGGAGAAATGTCTATTTAGGTCTTTGCCCATTTTTGGATTGGGTTGTTTGTTTCTTTAATGTTGAGCTGCATGAGCTGTTTATATATTTTGGAGATTAACCCTTTGTCCATTGATTCATTTGCAAAAATTTTCTCCCATTCTGAGTGTTGTCTTTTCTTCTTTTTTATGGTTTCCTTTGCTGTGCAAAAGCTTTGAAGTTTCATTAGGTCACATTTGTTTATTTTTGTTTTTATTTCCATTACTCTAGGAGGTGGACCAAAAAAGATCTTGCTGTGATTTATGTCAAAGGGTGTTCTTCCTATGTTTTCCTCTAACAGTTTTATAGTGTCTGGACTTACATTTAGGTCTCTAATCCATTTTGAGTTTATTTTTGTGTATGGTGTTAGGGAGTGTTCTAATTTCATTCTTTTACATGTAGCTGTCCAGTTTTCCTTGCACCACTTATGGAAGAGGCTGTCTTTTCTCCATTGTATATTCTTGCCTCCTTTGTCATAGATTAGTTGACAATAGGTGCGTGGGCTTATCTCTGGGCTTTCTATCTTGTTCCATTGATCTATATTTCTGTTTTTGTGCCAGTAGCATATTGTCTTGATTACTGTAGCTTTGTAGTATAGTCTAAGTCAGGGAGCCTGATTCCTCCGGTTCCATTTTTTCCCCTCAAGGCTGCTCTGGCTATTTGGGGTCTATTGTGTCTCCATACAAATTTTAAGATTTTTTGTTCTACTTCTGTAAAAAATGACATTGGTAATTTGATAGGGATTACATTGAATCTGTAGATTGCTTTGGGTAGTATAGTCATTTTCACAATATTGATTCTTTCAATCCAAGAACATGGTGTTTCTCTCCATCTGTTGGTGTCATCTTTAATTTTTTCATCAGTGTCTTATAGTTTTCTGCATACAGGACTTTTGTCTCCCTAGGTAGGTTTATTCCTAGGTATTTTATTCTTTTTGTTGTGATGATAAACGGGAGTGTTTTCTTAATTTCTCTTTCAGATTTTTCATCATTAGTGTATAGGAATGCAAGAGATTTCTGTGCATTAATTTTGTATCCTGCAACTTTACCAAATTCACTGATTAGTTCTAGTAGTTTTCTGGTGGCATTTTTAGGATTCTCTATGGAGAGTATCATGTCATCTGCAAACAGTGACAGTTTTACTTCTTCTTTTTCAATTTGTATTCCTTTTATTTCTTTTTCTTCTCTGATTGCCGTGGCTAGGACTTCCAAAACTATGTTGAATAATAGTGATGAGGCCTTATTTTCATTTTGTATGATCCGTCCATTGGTGTAAGTGAGGTGTTAAAGTCCCCCCCCCAATTATTGTGTTACTGTCGATTTCCTCTTTTAGAGCTGTTAGCAGTTGCCTTATGTATTGAGGTGCTCCTATGTTGGGTGCATATATATTTATAATTGTTATATCTTTTTCTTGGATTGATCCCTTGATCATTGGGCACTGTCCTTCCTTGTCTCTTGTAACATTCTTTATTTTAAATTCTATTTTATCTGATATGAATATTGCTACTCCAGCTTTCTTTTGATTTCCATTTGGATGGAATATCTTTATCCATCCCCTCACTTTCAGTCTGTATGTGTCCCTAGGTCTGAAGTGGGTCTCTTGTAGACAGCATATATATGGGTCTTGCTTTTGTATACATTCAGCAAGCCTGTGTCTTTTGGTTGGAGCATTTAATCCATTCATGTTAAAGTTAATTATCGATATGTATGTTCCTATGACCATTTTCTTAATTGTTTTGGGTTTGTTTTTGTAGGTCCTTTTCTTCTCTTGTGTCTCCCACTTAGTGTAGTTCATTTAGCATTTGTTGTAGAGCTGGTTTGGTGGGGCTGAATTCTCTTAGCTTTTGCTTGTCTGCAAAGCTTTTGATTTCTCCATCAAATCTGAATGAGATCCTTGCTGGGTAGAGTAATCTTGGTTGTAGGTTCTTCCCTTTCATCACTTTAAGTTTATCATGCCACTCCCTTCTGGCTTGTAGAGTTTTCTGCTGAGAAATCAGCTGTTAACCTTATGGGAGTTCCATTGTATGTTATTTGTCTTTTTTCCCTTGTTGCTTTCAATAATTTGTCTTTAATTTTTGCCAATTTGATTACTATGTGTCTCAGCGTGTTTCTCCTTGCGTTTATCCTGTATGGGACTCTCTGCGCTTCCTGGACTTGGGTGGCTATTTCCTTTCCCATTTTAGGAAAGTTTTCGACTATAATCTCTTCAAATATTTTCTCTGGTCCTTTCTCTCTCTCTTCTCCTTCTGGAACCCCTATAATGTGAATGTTCCTGTGTTTAATGTTGTCCCAGAGGTCTCTTATGCTGTCTTCATTTCTTTTCATTCTTTTTTCTTTATTCTGTTCTGCAGCTGTGAATTCCACCATTCTGTCTTGCAGGTCACTTATCCGTTCTTCTGCCTCCGTTATTCTGCTATTGATTCCTTCTAGTGTAGTTTCATTTCAGTTATTGTATTGTTCATCTCTGTTTGTTTGTTCTTTAATTCTTCTAGGTCTTTGTTAAACATTTCTTGCATCTTCTCGATCTTTTCCTCCATTCTTTTTCCGAGGTCCTGGATCATCTTCACTATCATTATTCTGAATTCTTTTTCTGGAAGGTTGCCTATTTCCACTTCATTTAGTTGTTTTTCTGGGGTTTTATCTTGTTCCTTCACCTGGTACATAGCCCTCTGCCTTTTCATCTTGTCTATCTTTCTGTGAATGTGGTTTTTGTTTGATAGGCTGCAGGATTGTAGTTCTTCTTGCTTCTCCTGTCTGCCCTCTGGTCTAACATAGCATTTTGAGTCATTTCCATGATGATGTACATTCTCTTTTTTTCCAAGTTTGTAAAACCATAAAGTGTGCCATAATTAATATCCTACTATGATAGTGAATTGCTCATTGTGTTTAATTTCAGTTTTTGTTTTATATATTGGAAAGGTATGCTTTAGGAACATACTGTGCAATAGTGGAATAAATTTTTTTGTTGGGTTTTCCCTTTTATTTCTATATATTTTTCTGATAGCCTCTAGTGCAGTGCTCAAAAGTTTTCTGTTGGCCTAAATAGTGCTCCTTTGTAAGTGATTTTTCTCTCTGATAGCTTTTCAGATTTTTCTCCTTATCCCTGATGGATATACAGTGACATTAGAAAATGCCTAGGCATACATTTAATTTTTATTTGACTTTGACACTCAGAGAATATGTACTTTTAATCTTTCCTCAGTTTTGGAAAATTCTTAGTCATCTCTTCACATGTTACTTCTCTGCTACTTCCTTCTGTTCTTCCATAACACCTATCAGACAAATTTTAGAGCTTCTTAATTTCTAATTCATCTCTTTTATGCTTTTTTGTTTCTTTGTGTTCTGAGTTATGAGTGAATTCCCCAATGCCATCTTCTTTTCTTCCCCCAATGCCATCTTCTAATTCACTGGTCTCTCTCCAGTCTATTGTTTCCATTTCCAAGATTTCTAACTTAATTTTTGTGGCTATTCAGTTCTCATTTCATTTATTCTTATTTTTGTTATAAATGTTTTATATTATATATATTTTCTACATAAAAATAAATATTTAAAATTAGTATATGAGAAATAAAGGGTAAACTTTCACCTATGACCCTGATATATGGATACAACAGTATATCAGAGCATGCCTCTTATTTACCTGGAGCCCACCTTCTAGTCTACCCAGCCCTCTAGAGCACAACCTTGAAATCCTCAGAAATCTGGATCACTTTAGTAATATGGCACTTCTATTCCAGGTTTTTCTACTAGGGTCATTGTTCAGTTCACCTTACAAATCTACAATTTTCATCAGGGTTAAAAGTTAGAATATATCATATCATTTGATCAATCATTTTCCAATTCAATTCACAAAACTACAATATTTCTTAGAATGCTTTATGCTTTACATATTACACATTTTTGCTGGTGTCAGATTTATTGTAATCAATATAATGTAATTCTCTATTCAGTTCTGTCTTCATATAACATCACTATATTATTTATTTACTTATTTTTGGCTGCATTGGGTCTTCGTTGCTGCGCACGGGCTTTCTCTAGCTGTGGTGAGCAGGGGTTACTCTTCGTTGTGGTGTGCATGCTTCTCATTGCAGTGGCTTCTCTTATTGCAGAGCACAGGCTCTAGGAGCGTGGGCTTCAGTAGTTGTGGCACGTGGGCTCAGTAGTTGTGGCGCATGGGCTTAGTTGCTCCACGGCATGTGGGATCTTCCCAGACCATGGCTTGAACCAGTGTCGCCTGCATTGGCAGGTGGATTCTTAACCACTGCACCACCAGGGAAGTCCCTCACTATATTTTTTAACCTTTATGATTTAATAATGGCAAATGACCATTTTACTCACTACACACAAAAATCTGTCACTTTTTTACAACCAGATGAGAACTACATTCTAAGTAATGGAATTATGTGCCTCGCATGAAGTGTTACAGGTTTTGGATCTAACCTTGACAGCGTTCAGGTAATAAGGGCACAACTGAACAATAAAAATAGTGAAGTAAAGTTGCTTTCTCAAAGTTGAGCAGCTGTAGCTTGAGAAACCCATATTAATCCAGGGGTTCCTGTATATTATGTCACTACTCAGATGAAAAGATAGTCAGGACATTGTTTGTTCCCTCTTTGGCTTCGTTGACAAGGGTCTGTATTACCCTTTCTTGTGAGAGTGGTGAGAAACCTAATACAGTTTGGGGAATCTAGTCATTTTGCCTCAAAAGCTGTTCAACTCTCCTGGGTCTTTGAAAGACATTACATAGATTCTGAAGAGCAAAATTACTAGAATGGGCTATTTCAGCATTTGATCATTGCTCAGGTTACTGAACACCCGACGAACTCAATTTCCTACCCTTTGCAACAGTTATTGAAGGCTACTGCTTTCTGATAACCTCCCACAATCATTCTCATGATACAAAGGTTATATATAAAAAAACGAAAACAGATGACAGAAGTTTATTTTTCCCTTTTAGAGCTCATGAAAAAAGACACTTTGAAAGCCTAAAACACAACTAAGCATGTTAGTAAGTGATACTCAGCAAAATGGAAGATTCTGATATAATTATTCTCTCTGTAATACTCAATGATCCTCTGACAGATTATTCAACTTTATCTTTGGCTCATTGAGAGTTTACTCAAAACCACACCAACAAAGTAAAAGTACCTGTTAAAAAATCACTTAAGTCATGCAAAGAATTTCGTTAATAATTTAATCAGAGCATTAGGTGCCTCAGAGACCTGAGCCTCCTAGAAATTTTTTATTGAGAAAAAGAAAGAGACAAGAGTTCCATGCCAAGACAAATTGCTAATTTAGTCTCCTGTTCTTTATAATATATTTCTTAATTCACCAATTCACTATCAATTTTCAGAAAGTCGTTAATGAATACCGATAGCAAGTTATTAGTAATGACAAAGTTAATACATTTATACAATATTTTTCTCTAGAAAAATGATTTATCTATAAAATGATATTGTCCTGTGAAGGAACAGTTTTCCTCTTTCTTGGTGGAAAGATGTCTATTATTGACACTGTAGGTTTAAAACCAGGTTTTCCGAAGTGTGGCATATGTGCTACTGATAGAAAGCACCACAATTTTGATAGTTACTAAGTGAACAATTATTTAAGTGGAAATTAGATACAGGAGAATTTGTGAAGGTGGTATGTGAATGACTAAGGTTTTAGAAACTCTGGTTTAGGTGTTTTTAAATAATCAAAGATGATTCCCATGGAGGAAAAAGAGACCAAAAGATTTTAGTTGGAAATTTAAAAATAATATGTTGCAAAGAGGGTGAAGCCGAGATGCATTTGGTATGCTGGGAGGGGGTTAGTCAAATATGAACAGGATTCTTTTACATAAAATCCACACTTGAAGCCACTGGCTTAAGGTGAAAGGTCCCAAGCTCATTTGGAGCTTACTAAAGGTTGAGCCAGTTTGAACCTCAACTTTCAATAAGATTAATAGGACAGAGAAAAATGTGTCTAGACAGAGGGTACAGAGTCCCAGAGTGAGATGCACGGAGACCTCCAAATAGATCATCAGAAGGCCTGAAAGGTGAGTGCCAGGGCTGGACACCAGAAAGAAGTTTTGGGAAATCACCAAACAAAATGCCTTCTCTCCCAAGGTTCTTAGTTCAGAACCCAAGAAGAAAGGCTTAGCAAGGGTAGGGCTAGAGGTGGCAGTCCCCACCCCCATACTATCATTGTATAGAAGTGTTGTTGTATGATGATAATATAAAGCAGACTAATTTTTATTTGCTTTTATTATTTTTTTTCTTTATAATTAATTTTTATTGGAGTACAGTTGGTTTACAATGTTGTATTAGTTTCAGGTGTACAGCAAAGTGATTCAGTTATACATATACATATATCCATCCTTTTCAGATTCTTTTCCCATATAGGCCATTACAGAGTATCGAGTAGAGTTCCCTGTGCTATACAATAGGTTCTTATTAGTTATCTATTTTATATATAGAAGTGCATATATGTCAATCCCAATCTCCTAATTCATCCTTCCCCTGCCATTACTCCCTGGAAACCATAAGTTTATTTTCTACATCTGTGACTCTTATTTCTCTTCTGTAAATAGGTTCATTTGTACCATTTTTTTAAGCTTCCACATATAAGTGATATCATATGATATTTGTCTTTCTCTGTCTGACTTACTTCACTTAGTATGATAATCTCTAGGTCCATCCATGTTGCTGCAAAGGGCATTATTTCATTCTTTTAATGGCTGAGTAATATTCCATTGTATATATGTACATCTTCTTTATTCATTCATCTGTCGATGGACATTTAGGTTGCTTCCATGTCTTGGCTATTGTAAATAGTGCTGCAATGAACATTGGGGTGCATGTATCTTTTCCAATTATAGTTTTTTTCCAGATATATGCCCAGGAGTGGGATTGCTGGATCATATGGTAGCTCTATTGTTAGTTTTTAAGGAACCTCCATACTGTTCTCCATAGTGGCTGCACCAATTTACATTCCCACCAACAGTGTAAGAGGGTTCCCTTTTCTCCACACTCTCTCTAGCATTTATTGTTTGTAGATTTTCTGATGATTCAGGAAGGCCTGAATTCAAACAGTGACAGCAGCTATGGAGAGCAGCATATGGCTTCAATATCTAGTTGGATAGTAGAAATGAAAGGATTTGGTGGCAACTTCGAAACGGGGAGGGAAAAGATGAACGATTCCCAGCAATCCAGATGGATGCCCTTAATCATCATAAAAATGATGAAGAATAAAGAAGGTCTTGAATTTTTATTAGGGCAAGAAAGTAATTTCATTTAAAGAGAATAAGTGGGACAACAAGGAATTACTGTATAGCACAAGGAACTATACTCAATATCTTATAATTACCTATAATGGAAAATAATCTGGAAAAGAATCATGTTGCTTTATACTTGAAACTAACACAGCATTGTAAATTAACTATACTTCAATAAAAAAATGACAGCTACAAAAAATATATATATTTGGGAAAATGAGAATAAGAGGTCAAGGGGTAGATCAAACATATATTCCAGCTAAAAGGAATATCAAAAAAGAAAAGACTTAGAACTATGTATCAGATTAGATCCAAGTTAGAGTTTAATCATGATCAAAGTAATTCTAGTTATTTATTACTTAGCGATGTTTCAGATCCTCCCCCCTCTCCTTCTCTCTCTCTGTCTCACCTGAAGGAAAAGGAGGACAAAATGTATTTGATACACTACTTCAAAAGCACTTGCACACCATCTGGATGTTGGGTAATTCCCTTCATTGTTTAGGTTCAGCTCACGGTGGCATGTACGTATATTTTAACTAGAGTTCCTTAAGCATCTAAAGGTTCAGAGATGGTAAATCAGAGACTCAATCAACTCTGCATAAATAATACATAAAATGATCCCTTAGTGATCTGAGATGTGTCTTTCAAAGCGTTCAAGTTCCATTCTGGATTTAAGCAAAATGGAAAAAGCTTTAGGTGGCTATATTATTATATTGCTTCAGATCGGCATATTTTATCTTTCTCAGAATGTAAGTGCCTTAAAGGGAGAACCTATGTTTCCTCTTTACTAGCTATCCTGTAACAGGTTGTTTGATAAAGACTGTTTCTATTCTGGCTGAAGTTCCAAAGACTGAAAAAAATGCCAAGTACTTTCACATTCTAAAGTGAGGTGTTAGACTATTTATACAGGACAGACTGAGAGGCTGTGACACTTCCATGGCTTCTACAGGAGTCTGAAGGGTGTGCTATATATTCTTTTCCTCCCTGCTCTACTCCCATCCCTAATGCAACCAGGGCAAACAACAAAGGTCTCCAGAGAGGAGGAACTATAAAAAGTTTCTGATGAGCGAAATAGTCAACTTTGAACATCCAACTCACTCACACTAACACTTCCAGATAAAATAGTGCCAGAGCACTAACTAATATTAGATATTATATATTACACACACACACACACACACACACACACACACGCAGAAAATTGTCTGGCATTCATCTGCTTACCACTCTTAACTTTTTGGTATAATTACAATTCAGGAACTTATTTTTTAAGATCTTCCTGGGTGTAAGCAGCAGTGAAAATACTGACAAAAGCAAAGACGTGGAGGTTTCAGAAGATGTATTGTGATTAATGCGTTATTATCAAAACCAAATCTTGTTGAGAACATTGGACTTCCCACAAGTTGTGGAATAAGGGATGGATAAATCTCATCTAGAACTAGGATGAACCCAGCTAGTATCTGGAAAGCATGAGGCTCTTCTGAGAACACGAAGAAAAGGTACCAAGCCAGGACCAAGCCAGGCTTCCACAAGTGAGTGATGGTAATGCTGCATCTCATTGGTCAATAGGGGTTAGCCCGAGGGTGGGGAGTCAAAGACCATTCCAATGTATTTCAATCCGTGAAAGAGAGTTACATGATAGAAATCCTATTGCATGAAATTTAAATTCAACTGGTGGAAGGCAAGGGGGAGAATCATAAGAAAGAAAACTTTTTTTGTCTTAAAAGAATGGAGACATGGATTATTGGTTTGAATTGGATTTTAGAAATAACTTAGCATAATTCCCTCACCTTAAGTTAGTTAAGGCCTAGAAAGCAAGTTGCCTAGTTAATGGTAAACTCAGAACTAGAGCAAAATCTAGTCTCAAATCCAGTTATCTTTCTGGATTTCAGACGTTATAAGGAGCAGAATACTCTCTATCTTCTTATTAATTGTTCTATATGGTTTCTTGTGAATTAGCCCCTTGTAAATGAACAAGATTGAGTTCTTTGAAGATAGGGCCTGATTCTTATAGCTACCATAATGTCCAGCACTGTGCTGAGCTTATAAAGAATCTCAGCAAAAATTTAGTAAACTGATTTTTCATCCTGCCAGCTACCTGCGTTAACGTTGGTAGATCCAGAATAAGTGGTAAACTGACTGCGAGGCATGTTGGGAAATTATTGTTTCCTGTTTCCGACAACATCACTCAGTCCTCTAAGAAAGAAAAACAGAATGAGATTGGGGACAAATGGTGAATCTTCAGAGTATTTTTGTCATTCAGGACCCATGAAATCAATGGGAAAAAGAAACTAAAACTTGCAGGGTACAGATTGCTGTTCTAGAGTTTTTAAGAGTTGTCTGTTCAACTCACATAACCTCCAAGGCAACTACCACATTTAGTTTTCGCAGAAGGGTACGTGGCATTTTGTGGGAGGACCATCTGACTCTCTTTCCTTTTTCAGGTTACCTATATAATCTAGTTACTTACTACCATCGAGGTCAATAACTGAAAAGATAAACTGGATCCATCAGAGAATTGCTCTTAAAATTCTGAACTAAAAAGTAAATGAAGTAATCTGTCAATTATTAGCAGAGGCAGAAGCAAAAGGGGGCGCTGAAAGATACCGTAAGGAAGAGCTTGTAGTGTGGTAAGTCAAAACCACACACAGGCAGAAGTTATAAGCAGCAGAATAAGCAGAGGAAGCAGACTAGCATAGAGAGGAGAATGAGGCAGGAGTCCAGAGAGAAGTGGAGAGGTGGGTGTTGGAGATGGAGCCCATACATATTACATAAGCAAAAGCAGGCAAAGCCCATTTTGCAAGTTGCCTTTATTCTTGATGACTCTTCAGTGAACTTTGATTCACAGGTACCTTTACAATAACTCCTTTTACTTGTACTAGCTTGAATCAGACTCTTGTTTCCTTGCATGGAACCAATCAGGCTGAGACAAGCACTAAGGCCTCTTAACAAACTTGCAAGTTATTTATCATAACCACCAACTTAGAATATGGAGGTAAACTTAGGAAATGTGTTCAAATTCACGTAGCTACTGAGTGTCAGAGCTGAAAAAATCAAATTCAGGACTGTCTGGCTTCAAAGGGCCAAAGCTCTTTTCACTATTTTTATTTTTAAAAAATAAGGTACAAAACAAACAACACCAAAAACGAAATAAATTTAAAAGACCTGTTTGCTCAAAGTTGGCAAATACCATTGTGTCCCACACATACCAGGTAGTGTATTTAGGTAGAGCTTTAATAGATGGGGATCTAAGTAAAAAATAAGTAAATAAATAAATAAATAAATAAAAGTAGTGTTCGTAGGTACTCCAAAACTACTTTAAAAAGTAAAGTACAAATATGAAAAATGCATTTAACTGACTCATGTGGTTTTTGAAATGAAATGCGGTTTTGACCTTCCGATGTAAATGCATAATTTTAGAGATAGATATGACAGACAGAAAACCATTTGTAACCCATGATTTACAGGACAACTTCAGAAGAGATCGTAACTGTCATATTGTATCACTTAAATCCTAATGAAACCCATCATTTTGGCAGAATATGTCAAACTCGTGCCTTGGCAATGGCAGTGAGTCACGTGAATTGATTATGTGGTGGGAGAACGTGAACTCTGCAGTCACTCCTGGAAGGGACCCTACCCTACCTTTTTCTAGCTGTGTATGACACTAAGAAAGTTCCTTTAACCTCCGATTTGGGGCTTCTCATCTATAAAAATAGTCCTGATAATACGGCAGAACCTATCTCAGAAGATTTTTGTGAGATCTAAGCTAGAGAGTGACAGGCACACAATCAAGTTGATAAGTGCTAGTTCCTTTATTTTTTCCTTTAAAGATATGAAAACCTTTGGCTAGGAAATTTAGACACACTAGAGCTTTTCACCATGACACATTTTAGGTGTCATTTTACTCCTATAGGAGTAAACTCTGATGCTTGAAAGGTCAAAAAAAACCTCTTGCGGTGGCTTTATTATGCAGTAGCATAATAAATATGCTAGTAGCATAATATGCTACTAGCATATTTTGAATGCTTTCATAGCCATGACCTTAAACAAAGTATGTGATTTCTAAATGACACAGAATTCAAACCAGTAAAGAAAGGTCAGTATCAAATACAGTTTTTAGTCAGCTTCCTGTCTGCTAATATTCCTTATTGCTAAATCTCTTCTAAAATGACAGGAAAATGACATAAAAGGAAGAGAGAGGAGGCGCTGCTGATGTAGATGATAAAAGAAAGCTGCCACTTTCAGGCCCCACAGGAAGCGTGCCAACAGGAAGCAAAACCCAGAAAATCCCAAGCCTTGGGGCACCAGGCCTCAGTGCATGTGGGTCTGTGGGAAGGAGCTGAAAGCAGAGGGACTGGGTTAGAGTCCACATACAGAGCTGGAGACACCTGTAGGGCCCCTCCTGCACTTCACAGGACCAGGTAACCACCCTCACCTCTACCCTCCCTCCCTGATGGAGAAGGAAGTTGGTTTATTCTCTGGAGAATTGAAACTGAAAGGCTATTAGGCTACTATACAGGAGGTGAGAGGGAAATGTATATACGACTGCCTGAGTGGGACGTTTTTCTAAGCGGTGTGGCAGAGGACCAAAGGAGTGAAAAGCAATGATGAGAGGTCAGTGGGATTAGAGCCAGAGGAGTGGAATGAGTCAGTGATAGGCAAGAATGGGAAGATGAGAGTGGTTGGTCCACTGAGGAAACACAAGGGGACAAGGGTCAGAAACTCCACCAAGGTTAGCAAGTAGTCAGGCTCAGAGAGTGGGGTACTCTAGTTTGAGTATCCCGAGTGATGGCAGAATGGTTTCCTGTCTCCTCCGTTACCCAGGAGTGAAGACCCATTTCAAATCCTTTTCCTTTCATAAATTTTCTCCACTTGCCTCAAGTCAAAATCCCTTTTTTGCCCCTAATTCCTTTGAATCTTACTGTTTGTATTACATAAACTACATCTGATATTGTGTCTTCTCCTTTCATGGTCCCTTGGCACGTTTCACTTACCATTTATAACTGTTTATTCACATGGAACTCAAATTACTTTCCTTCGCTTTACTTTTCACCTCGAATATTTTGGAATTGGGGGTCAGTTGTCTTACACTCCTGATCTGCCTATTTGATGATAGCATTTTATTTGATTTTTATTGCCACTTTGTCTCAACAAGTCTGATAAAATAGTCTAGGACAGTTACTGGCAGAAAGCAAGACCCATATGCGGTCACCTGCCCTATGTGATATGCAAATATACCTACCCTTTTGTGGGTAGAGTAGGTGTGGTAGGCTGTATAATGTCTATATCCTAATCTCTGAAACCTGTACTTGGTACCTTATATGGTGTATTAATTTCCTAGGGTTGCTCAAGAAGTAACAGTAAACTGGGTGGCTTACGGTTCCAGAAGCCAGAAGTTGGTAATCAAGATGTTGGCAGGACTGTACTCTCTCAGTGAAAGCTCTAGGAGAGAATGCTTCCTTGCCTCTTCCAGCTTTTAGTGGATCCTGATGTTCCTTGGCTTGTGGCAACATTACTCTGATATGTCTCCATCTTCACATTGGCTTCTCTCCTGTGTCTCTGTGTCCTTTGCTATTTCTTATAAGGACACTCTCACTATTTCCAAATAAAGTCCCATTCTGAGATTCCAGGTGTACAAGAATTTTTCTGGGACATTATTCAATCCATTACATATGGCAAAGATTTTGTGGGGGTGATTAAACTAAGGATCATAAGATTGGGAGGTTATCCTTCATTATCCAGGTGGGCCCTAAATGCCATCACAAGCATTATAAAAAGAGAGGCAGAGAGATATTATATAACACAGAAGAGGAAAAGGCCATGTGACAACAGAGGCGGAGATTAGAATGATGAAGCCACAAGCCAAGGAATGCTAACAAGCGGGAAGAGGTGAGAAACGGATTCTCCCCTAGTACTTTCTGATGGAGCAAAGACCTGCTGACACATTGATTTGGCTCAGTGAAATGGATTTTGGACATCTGGCCTTTAGAACTGTGAGAGAATAAATTTCTGTTGTTTCAAGTCACCAAGTTTGTGGAAACTTATTATAGTAGCCATAGGAAATCAATACAGTAGGTAACTATTAAATTCTCCTCTCTCTCACAACACTCCCCCCACTCTCATGTATTCCATCTTTCTATACATATATACATACAAGCAAGTACAAATATGTACACAAACATTCATTTTTCCCTCTTAAACAAACATTCATTCTCACAAATGGTTCAATTAAACCTATAAAAGGGGAGAAAAAAAATTTTTTTCTAACTAGTATATATACTAGTTTATATTATATATATCCCAATACACCACCACTTAACAATGAAATTAATTCTTTGATTTGTTATACACAACAATGCTAGTTCCATTAATTCATTCATCCTCTTCCCCAACAAATTATGCAACCTTATACCTGCTGAATAAGAAACAGGTCCAAACCCTGCAATGACAAGCTGCATGCGAAGCGTCTGCATGCAGCGTCCTCTGAGCAAGTGAAGCTAGACAAAGCACAAAGGAAGAAAAAAGAAAAATGTACCACCATATCCTACTGCTGTTCTGGGTCTGGTCTCTGAGCTTGAATATGCCAAAGAGCTACCTGTGCCTCCAAGAAGTGCTGTGTGGATGAAAGGCTCTTCGTGCTGCAGCCAGGAGTCCGTGCTGTGCCTGTGAGGTGGGAGAGCCAACTTCAGGACACTGGTCCACAAGAGACCTCCCAGCTCCACATAATATCAAACGGCGAAAATCTCCCAGAGATCTCCATCTCAACACCAACACCCAGCTTCACTCAACGACCAGCAAGCTACAGTGCTGGACACCCTATGCCAAAAAACTAGCAAGACAGGAACACAACCCCAGCCATTAGCAGAGAGGCTGCCTAAAATCATAATAAGGCCACAGACACCACAAAACACACCACCAGACGTGGACCTGCCCACCAGAAAGACAAGATCCAGCTTCATCCACCAGAACACAGGTACTAGTCCCCTCCACCAGGAAGCCTACACAACCCACTGAAACAACTTTATCCACTGGGGACAGACACCAAAAACAATGGGAACTACGAACCTGCAGCCTGCAAAAAGGAGACCCCAAAATGAGAAGACAGAAAAACACACAGCAGGTGAAGGAGCAAGATAAAAACCCACCAGACCTAACAAATGAAGAGGAAATAGGCAGTCTACCTGAAAAAGAATTCAGAATAATGAAAGTAAAGATGATTCAAAATCTTGGAAATAGAATAGAGAATATGCAGGAAACATTTAACAAAGACCTAGAAGAACTAAAGATGAAACAAGCAACGATGAACAACACAATACATGAAATTAAAAATACTCTAGAAGGAATCAATAGCAGAATAACTGAGGCAGAAGAACGGATAAGTGACCTGGAAGATTAAGTAGTGGAAATAACTACAGCAGAGCAGAATAAAGAAAAAAGAATGAAAAGAACTGAGGACAGTCTCAGAGACCTCTGGGACAACATTTAATGTACCAATATTCGAATTATACGGGTTCCAGAAGAAGAAGAGAAAAAGAAAGGGACTGAGAAAATATTTGAAGAGATTATAGTTGAAAAATTCCCTAATATGGGAAAGGAAGTAGTTAATCTAGTCCAGGAAGCACAGAGAGTCCCATACAGGATAAATCCAAGGAGAAACATGCCAAGACACATATTAATCAAACTGTCAAAAATTAAGTACGAAGAAAACATATTAAAAGCAGCAAGGGAAAACCAACAAGTAACACACAAGGGAACTCCCATAAGGTTAACAGCTGATCTTTCAGCAGAAACTCTGCAAGCCAGAAAGGACTGGCAGGGCATATTTAAAGTGATGAAGGAGAAAAACCTACAACCAGGATTACTCTACCCAGCAAGGATCTCATTCAGATTTGATGGAGAACTTAAAACCGTTACAGACAAGCAAAAGCTGAGAGAGTTCAGCACCACCAAACCAGCTTTACAACAAATGCTAAAGGAACTTCTCTAGGCAAGAAACACAAGAGAAGGAAAAGACCTACAATAACAAACCCAAAACAATTAAGAAAATGGGAATAGGAACATATATATCAATAATTACCTTAAATGTAAATGGATTAAATGCTCCCACCAAAACACACAGACTGGCTAAATGGATACAAAAACAAGACCCATATATATGCTGTCTACAAGAAACCCACTTCAGACCTAGAGACACATACATACTGAAAGTGAGGGGATGGAAAAAGATATTCCATGCAAATGGAAACCAAAAGAAAGCTGGAGTAGCAATTCTCATATCAGACAAAATAGACTTTAAAATAAAGACTATTACAAGAGACAAAGAAGGACACTACATAATGATCAAGGGATCAATCCAAGAAGAAGATATAACAATTGTTAAATATTTATGCACTCAACATAGGAGCACCTCAATACATAAGGCAAATACTAAGAGCCATAAAAGGGGAAATCGACAGTAACACATTCATAGTAGGGGATTTTAACACCCCACTTTCACCAATGGACAGATCATCCAAAATGAAAATATATAAGAAAACACAAGCTTTAAATGATACATTAAATAACACGGACTTAATTGATATTTATAGGACATTCCATCCAAAAACAACAGAATACACATTTTTCTAAAGGATAGATCGTATCTTGGGTCACAAATCAAGCCTTCGTAAATTTAAGAAACTTGAAATTTTATCAAGTATCTTTTCCGACCACAACGCTATGAGACTAGATATCAATTACAGGAAAAGATCTGTAAAAAATACAAACCCATGGAGGCTAAACAATACACTACTTAATAATGAAGTGATCCTTGAAGAAATCAAAGAGGAAATCAAAAAATACCTAGAAACAAATGACAATGGAGACACAACGACCCAAAACCTATGGAATGCAACAAAAGCAGTCCTAAGAGGGAAGTTTATAGCAATACAATCCTACCTTAAGAAACAGAAAACATCTTGAATAAAAAACCTAATCTTGCACCTAAAGCAATTAGAGAAAGAAGAACAAAAAAACCCCAAAGTTAGCAGAAGGAAAGAAATCATAAAGATAAGATCAGAAATAAATGAAAAAGAAATGAAGGAAACAATAGCAAAGATCAATAAAACTGAAAGCTGGTTCTTTGAGAAGATAAACAAAATTGATAAACCATTAGCCAGACTCATCAAGAAAAAAAGGGAGAAGACTCAAATCAATAGAAGTAGAAACAAAAAAGGAGAAGTAACAACTGACACTGCAGAAATACAAAAGATCATGAGAGATTACTATAAGCAACTCTATGCCAATAAAATGGACAACCTGGAAGAAATGGACAAATTCTTAGAAATGCACAACCTGCCAAGACTGAATCAGGAAGAAATAGAAAAGATGAACAGACCAATCACAAGCACTGAAATTGAAACAGTGATTAAAAATCTTCCAACAAACAAAAGCCCAGGACCAGATGGCTTCACAGGTGAATTCTATCAAACATTTAGAGAACAGCTAACACCTATCCTTCTCAAACTCTTCCAAAATATAGCAGAGGGAGGATCACTCCCAAACTCATTCTACGAGGCCACCATCACCCTGATACCAAAACCAGACAAGGATGTCACAAAGTAAGAAAAATACAGGCCAATATCACTGATGAACACAGATGCAAAAATCCTCAACAAAATACTAGCAAACAGAATCCAACAGCACATTAAAAGGATCATACACCATGATCAAGTGGGGTTTATTCCAGGAATGCAAGGAATCTTCAATATATGCAAATCAATCAACGTGATACACCATATTAACAAATTGAAGAAGAAAAACTATATGGTCATCTCAATAGATGCAGAGAAAGCTTTTGACAAAATTCAACACCCATTTATGATAAAAAAAACCTTCCATAAAGTAGGCATAGAGGGAACTTTTCTCAACATAATAAAGGCCATATATGACAAACCCACAGCCAACATCGTCCTCAATGGTGAAAAACTGAAAGCATTTCCACTAAGATCAGGAAAAGACAAGATTGCCCCCTCTCACCACTCTTATTCAACATAGTTTTAGAAGTTTTAGCCACAGCAATCAGAGAAGAAAAGGAAATAAAAGGAATCCAAATCGGAAAAGAAGAAGTAAAGCTGTCACTGTTTGCAGATGACATGATACTATACATAGAGAATCCTAAAGATGCTCCCAGAAAACTACTAGAGCTAAGCAATAAATTTGGTAAAGCAGCAGGATACAAAATTAATGCACAGAAATCTCTGACATTCCTACACACTAATGATGAAAAAGCTGAAAGTGAAATCAAGAAAACACTCCCATTTACCACTGCAACAAAAAGAATAAAATATCTAGGAATAAACCTACCTAAGGAGACAAAAGACCTGTATGCAGAAAATTATAAGACACTGATGAAAGAAATTAAAGATGATACAAATAGATGGAGAGATATACCACGTTCTTGGATTGGAAGAATCAACACATCGAAAATGACTCTACTACCCAAAGCAATCTACATATTCAATGCAATCCCTATCAAACTACCACTGGCTTTCTTCACAGAACTAGAACAAAAAATTTCACAATTTGTATGGAAACACAAAAGACCCTGAATAGCCAAAGCAATCTTGAGAACGAAAAATGGAGCTGGAGGAATCAGGCTCCCTGACTTCAGACTATACTACAAAGCTACAGTAATCAAGACAGTATGTTACTGGCACAAAAACAGAAATATAGATCAACGGAACAGGATAGAAAGCCCAGAGATAAACCCACGCACATATGGTCACCTTATCTTTGATAAAGGAGGCAGGAATGTACAGTGGAGAAAGGACAGCTTCTTCAATAAGTGGTGCTGGGAAAACTGGACAGGTACATGTAAAAGTGTGAGATTAGATCACTCCTTAACACCATACACAAAAATAAGCTCAAAATGGATTAAAGACCTAAATGTAAGGCCAGAAACTATCAAACTCTTAGAGGAAAACACAGGCAGAACATTCTATGACATAAATCACAGCAAGATCCTTTTTGACCCCCCTCCTACAGAAATGGAAATAAAAACAAAAATAAACAAATGGGACCTAATGAAACTTCAAAGCTTTTGCACAGCAAAGGAAACCATAAACAAGACCAAAAGACAACCCTCAGAGTGGGAGAAAATATTTGCAAATTAAGCAACTGACAAAGGATTAATCTCCAAAATTTACAAGCAGCTCATGCAGCTCAATAACAAAAAAACAAACAACCCAATCCAAAAATGGGAAGACCTAAATAGATATTTCTCCAAAGAATATATACAGACTGCCAACAAACACATGAAAGAATGCTCAACATCATTAATCATTAGAGAAATGCAAATCAAAACTACAATGAGATATCATCTCACACCCATCAGAATGGCCATCATCAAAAAATCTAGAAACAATAAATGCTGGAGAGGGTGTGGAGAAAAGGGAACACTCTTGCACTGCTGGTGGGAGTGTAAATTGATACAGCCACTACGGAGAACACTATGGAGTTTCCTTAAAAAACTACAAATAGAACTACCATATGACCCAGCAATCCCACTACTGGGTGTATACCCTGAGAAAATCATAATTCAAAAAGAGTCATGTACCAAAATGTTCATTGCAGCTCTATTTACAATAGCCTTAGGAAACAACCTAGGTGTCCATCATCGGATGAATGGATAAAGAAGATGTGGCACATATATACAATGGAATATTACTCAGCCATAAAAAGAAACGAAATTGAGCTATTTGTAATGAGGTGGATAGACCTAGAGTCTGTCATACAGAGTGAAGTAAGTCAGAAAGAAAAAGACAAATACCGTATGCTAACACATATATATGGAATTTAAGAAAAAAAAATGTCATGAAGAACCTAGGGGTAAAGCAGTAATAAAGACGCAGACCTCCTAGAGAACGGACTTGAGGTTATGGGGAGGGGGAAGGGTGAGCTGTGACAGGGCGAGAGAGAGTCATGGGCATATACACACTAACAAACGTAGTAAGGTAGATAGCTAGTGGGAAGCAGCCGCATGGCACAGGGATATTGGCTCGGTGCTTTGTGACAGCCTGGGGGGTGGGATAGGGAGGGTGGGAGGGAGGGAGACGCAAGAGAGAAGACATATGGGAACATATGTTTATGTATGACTGATTCACTTTGTTATAAAGCAGAAACTAACACACCATTGTAAAGCAATTATACCCCAATAAAGATGTTAACAAAAAAAAAAAAAAAAAAGAAGATGTGGCACATATATACAACGGAATAATACTCAGTCATAAAAAGAAACGAAATTGAGCTATTGGTATTGAGGTGGATGGACCTAGAGTCTGTCATACAGAGTGAAGTAAGTCAGAAAGAGAAAGACAAATACCGTATGCTAACACGTATATATGGAATTTAAGAAAAAAAAAATGTCAAGAAGAACCTAGGGGTAAGACAGGAATAAAGACACAGACCTACTAGAGAATGGATTTGAGGATATTGGGAGGGTGAAGGGTAAGCTGTGACAAAGTGAGAGAGTGGCATGGACATACATACGCTTCCAAACGTAAAATAGATAGCTAGTGGGAAGCAGCCGCATGGCACAGGGAGATCAGCTCGGTGCTTTGTGACCACCTAGAGGGGTGGGATAGGGAGGGTGGGAGGGAGGGAGATGCAAGAGGGAAGAGACATGGGAACCTATGTATAACTGATTCACTTTGTTATAAAGCAGAAACTAACACACCATTGTAAAGCAATTATACTCCAATAAAGATGTTAAAAAAAAAAGAAACAGGTCCATTTCTGAGCCAATAAAACAGAACTCTCAAAGCCTACATTAAAAAAAAAATTACCTTGGGGCTTCCCTGGTGGCGCAGTGGTTGAGAGTCCGCCTGCCGATGCAGGGGACGCGGGTTCGTGCCCCGGTCCGGGAGGATCCCACATGCCGCGGAGCGTCTGGGCCCGTGAGCCATGGCCGCTGAGCCTGCGCGTCCGGAGCCTGTTGCTCCGCAACGGGAGAGGCCACAACGGTGAGAGGCCCGCGTACCGCAAAAAAAAAAAAAAAAAAAAAAAAAAAAAAAAAAAAAAAAAAAAATTACCTTTATTTTACACCTAAAGAAAAGTTGCAAAAATAGCACAATATTCCCATATATCCTTCAACCATGCCAACATCTTATGTAACTATAACAATGATTGAAACCAAGGAATTATCCTTGATACAGTCTATTAATTAACCTTCAGATCTATTTAGACTTCACCAGTTTTCCCATTAATATCTACACATGCAGTTTTTTGTGTGGATGCTTTTTGTGCGTCTTCTTCCCCCTTTTAAACCAGGTGGAAGAAAGTACCATTCAGGCTGTCCATTGTGAAAAGAACAGAAGTTAGTTTATAGGCACGCCTTTACAGGGAACAGCCATTTGCATGAATTTTAAAATGCCTTTCACACTGAGCCAGGACGTACAATGACTTCTTCAGTCCCTAAAGTAAATAAGGTATTGGCCCAAGCATTAAGAGACTTCAGTACAAAACTACATTGTACTCCTGGCACATTCCTCTTTGACGCTCAGCTCAAGAACATTTTTGGCTTCATTCATTCTGCCCTAAGGGTGTAATGGCTATACTCTCTCTTAATACTGTCAGAGGTAGCAGCACACAGAGGAGGAAGTCGCCCCCAAATTGGCCTAGTGAAGTTAAGGCAGTTCCAGAAAAGAAATATTCATATCAAGAGAGCTTTTAGTTGTTTTTTTTTCAATGGCTATATACCATTTAGACTTTAGGGGAGTGTTTCTGAATTTGCATTTAGGTTTAAATGTAAACAATTCTAAAGAAATTTTTTAAATCCTATTGGATAAACATTCAGGAGACGTTAGTTTGGTACAAATTTTTCTATGGAAATATATCCTTATTAGTTTGCCAGGGCTGCCATAACAAAGTACTATAAACTGAGAGGCTTGAACAACAGAAATTTATTATCTCACGGTTCTGAAGTGCAGGAGTTCAAGGCTGTTTCCTTCTGAGGGCCATACCTCCCTCCTAGTTTCTGATAGCCTCAAGCACTCCTTGCTTAGAGATGGCATTCTCCCTCTGTCTTCACATGTCTTTCTTTTGTACTTATCTTTTTTCTGTGTCCAAATTTCCCCTTTTTATAAGAACACCAGTCATACTGGATTAGCACCTACCTTAACAACCTCATTTTAACTTGACTACCTCTGTAAAGGCTCTATCTTTAAATAAAGCTACATTCCGAAGTACTGGGGGTTAGGGCTCCAATATTTCTCTCCTGGGGGTACAGAATTCAACCCATAACATTCTCATCTGGGGAAGCCCAGCAGCAGATCATTTGCAATTCGTGCAAGCACGGGCACTGGCCAGCAGCACCAAGACAGGATAAACTCAGCTATCAACTGCCATGATCCCAGAGAAAGGGAGAATTGTTCCTGGAGAAAGAACTGAGCCTACCCTTGGGGTTTCTCCGTTTCACTCATGCCCTCAGAATAGAAACATCAAGAATGTACTGATTTTCAGAAACATGGGACAAACCATTGCTCTAATCTTGAAAAATTTTCAAGATCAAATTAATTATTAGTTAAGAAATTAAACACCATGGAAGTGGTTAAATGAAATCCCATATAGTTATTTCCTTACTGAAGAGAATTTTTAAAAATGGAATTGTGTCTTCTGGTTCATCATAGGAAATGCACATGAAATTTTCCTGATGGGTTGAAATCCTGCATACTGTATGCTCACAGCCCCAGTCACCTTTATTGCATAGGCCCATCAAGGATGACATTTTATATTAACTTGAGGGATTCTTGGATTAATATTTGTCTGCCCTACTAGAATGTTATCTCCCTATGGGCAAGGACTGCATTTGTTGCTGTTTTGTTATGTTTTCAGACTCTCAGAAATGACTGCAAGTGTTGGCACATAGCATGGCTTCAGCAAACATTTGTTTAGTATGAAAGAATGAATAAATGAATGAATGAATGAATGAGGTAGCATTTGAACAGATTCATTTGTTATTTGGTTGAATGCATTCATCCAATCCTTCATAACTAACAATATTTATTATTCTACAAATATAGCCTCAGAGGTACTAGAGGTTACAATGATTAAAAAGTAACATTTTTTTCTCAAAGAGTTTAGAATTTACAAGTCGAACCAAAATATAAAAAAATCAACGGATACAAATACAATATGCAATGATAAAATGCAATGAGCAATGACAGTGGAGTAAAAATGCTACAGGCATAGAGAAGGTTGGGAGAGACTATCATAGTCTGAGAGAGCAGAGAAAGTTCATGCAGGAACCTATGAGGTAGGTCTTGATGAATGAGTAGGATTTCGGGAAATAAAAATGAAAGTAGAGGGAGACTAAGAAGAGAAGCGACCAAAAGTGATGTTTTTATAATAGCAAGTAACTACATATTGGCAGAAAAACAAAACAAAAACAAAAAAGTGGACAATAAAACTAAAAATTAGACTGGGACCCCCATTTGCCAGTCTGAAGAGTTCAGATAACTTTTATGAAACACTAATCACATAATGTCCTACTGAGAAATCTTTACTGTCTCCCCATCATAAAAATTAACTGAGACACATTCATATTTTATTTTTCTTACACTTTTTGGTTGCTTACTCATTTAAGGCCTCTTCCTATGACAACAATATTATAACATAATTTTCTGTAGAAAGAACAGAAAGATGATTTCTTTGGTGATATGATTAATCACAATTAAAGATTATTGATAATTTAGAAAAGTTTCTACTGATTTTACAACTTCCTATTGGTAATGTCACACTAAGATGGATTCTGATATGGTGAAATACATAAAATGTACAACTTTGCCCAGAGACGTAGGTGCTATTGTTTTATGTACAAGAAATCTAATAATTATAATTCATATATTAGCCATCAGGAAAGACAAAAAAATAAGTGGTGCATTTATAATTATATATGCTGCATTATTGGACATATTCTTGACAAGATAGAACTTGTTTTGACTAGACATTGATGAGGACCAAATCCTTTACTTCTAACTGCACATATCTCATGATTGAATTTCCCCCATGCCAGCCAGCTTCAGGCTCTATACCTTTCAAATCCCCTAATTCTGGCAGCCTGACAACATGTTCATATCAATATAGGACCTCTGCTTTGTGTCACAAGTCTGGCTGAGACTGCAGAGGAGGCAACTGGTGTATTCTTGGAAACCGTTTCTACACCTGAGTAACTAGCAATAAATCAGCTGCACAAGGAAGGGACTATGAACCACTTAACAGACCACACTAAATTCACCATAAATATATCTCCAACTCAGTTTCCTCTGATCAGTATTACCTTAGTCCTGTGGGCAAGTGATCATTCCAATGCCACTTCACAGAGGAGGGTGGGTGCTGCTGGGGGACTTGTGATGGAATGGATGTTGAAGTGGAGAGAGATAGTAGTCTTAACCAATTGCAATTAACATACCTTATTTTTGCAAATTTTATGAAAATATATGACCCACTGAACATATTGCTAGACATATTTTAAGATGGCCCCAATGATCCTTATCTCCTGGAATTTATAATCCTATGTGACCTCCTACCCTTGAGTGTAATTTGGCCTAGAGATTTGCTTCTAAGCAACAAAATGTGACAGAGGTAATGGGATTAAGTTATATAAGATAGTCATTTCCAACTTGCTAGCGAACTCTCTCACTTGCTGGCTTTGTAAAGCAAGTTGCCATACTGGGGAGGCCCATATGGCAAGGAACTGAGGGTGATTTCTGGCCAATAGTCAGTTAGAAACAGAAGCTGGAAGTTATCAGTTCAACCACATTTGAGGATCTGAAAACTGTCAACAACCTCATGAGTTTGGTTATCAATCTTTCTCCTGTTGAAACTTTGGATGAGATCCCACCTCTGGCCAACTCCTTGATTGAAGCTTTATGAGAAATCTTGAATCAGAGGACCCAGATAAAGCCATGTCTGGATTCTTGAACCAAAGATGCTATGAGATAAAATGTGTGCTGTCTTAAGCTGCTAAATTGTGAAGTAATTTATTACATATCAACAGGAAATGAATACAGGTCCCTTCAAGGGTCTTGAGATTGGCACAAATAAAGGGCCTCAAAGCTTGATTTATTTGCTTTATGGTAAATCTGCCTTTGAATATGAGCCTGAACCAGAGCTGTAGTCATGGGAATAGCACATTAAAATCTTATATAATCACACTTTATACTTTATCATTTTTTTCAGCATTTTATCTCTGGGCAGGCAGCATGGTTTGGTGTTGATGATCGCTCAACTGATAAAAGATAAGTCATCTGCCAAAGGTAACAGCTAGAGGGGGCTTAATGAGAGAAGTTTCTTCAAACCATTTTGGAGAATTAGGACATCAACAAGAGTGATAAACATAAATTAGGGGGAGCAGGGCAGACACCCGAAGTTAGAGAGCATACATTTAACAAATCTCACCAGCATGATTTGCTTACTTTCTCCAGCAAAGTTTGGCAGCTTTGGTGTGGAAGCTGAGAAAGAAACAAGTGAGGGTTACTTAACGGTGGAGATTGGTGGTGTGATAATGGGATTCTGGCCCAACTGGATGGCAAGTAGAGTTAGAAAAAGGTGATGTATTGTAATAGGATAATTGGAAGACACATAGGGCCTGTAAGTCACAGTGAAACGGGGAAACAGGTTCAGTGGATATAACAGAAGAAGAGGAAAGGGGAAAGAATGACACAGTCAGAGAAAGACTTTTTGAGTTTGAGAACTTGGAAGTGGTATATTTTTGAAGGAAGATGATGAGTTGGGGTTTGGTCATATAAATATATGGTTGAAATGGAGGCAAAAGAAATTTCATTGAAGTTTAAAGCAAAAATTATGACACCAAGGGTCTCAAAATCAGTAATTGTCATCAGTAATCTTTGAAGTTATCAAAGAAGGCTATAGGAGACAAGATGTTAAAAAATGACTGTCAACTAGATCCACTGGTATTAATCCTGCCTACTTTTGACTTCTGAGATTTTTTTTTAATGTGGCACGTCTAAATTAATATTACCAAAGCACATGCTATCATTCTGTTAATAATAAGTACAACATAGTCAATATTTTATCACCATTTTTTTTTTTTTTTCCCGGTACGCAGGCCTCTCACTGTTGTGGCCTCTCCCGTTGTGGAGCGCAGGTTCAGCGGCCATGGTTCACGGGCCCAGCCGCTCCACGGCATGTGGGATCTTCCCGGACGGGGGCACGAACCCATGTCCCCTGCATCGGCAGGCGGACTCTCAACCACTGCGCCACCAGGGAAGCCCCTATCACAACTTTATATGGAATATACTCTTTAAAAATATCAAATCAATATTTTGTATACCTAAAGGTAATATAAGTCAACTATACTTCAATTTAAAAAAATACTGAGAGGAAATTACCTATATGCTCCAGCATTTTCAATTTAAGAAATACAAATAATATTTCCCCCAAGATGAACAGCATCCACCTCCTCGAGCAGCTCTTTTATGCTGCATCTAATTGATTTCAACCACATGATTCATTAACAGATGCCACAAACAGGCCATCTAAAATCAGTTATCAGTAGGCATGTAGGGTCACAGTTCCCAACTTAATCTCATCTCTTGATCCTACAGAGAGGAAGGTCCGTTGTTTTGGCCAGTGAGCATCTTTCCAGGTGCTGGAGTAAGGACCTCACCTAGCGTTGGGGAAACCAAGATTCCAAAGTTGAGTGTTGAAAGGAAAATGGAGATTAGTAAGTCATAGGAGCAAGCATGAACTGGTCTCTAAAGATGCAGCTGTAATTTTAAAAGTTAGCCGTCTCCTTTGAAAGACTTTTAAGTATTTGGGTGAATTCCCACACAATGGGTCCTGCTTCCTCATTGTGTCACAACTCAAATTCGAGACTTGCTAGCAGATAAAATGGAGGCACTGGGCCTAGGCTATGTCTATTAGGACCAACAGGAGGATACTGGTCTTGAGAGGAGCTTCCATTTTGGCTCGGGCACGTGGCAACAGATGCATTAAACTTTCAGCCTTGGCAGTGGCAGGAGCCACTTCCCAGAGGGTCCAAGGTGGAGTTCCTGGCACAGAAGTAGCATGGACGGGGTGGCAGCTGCCAAGTTTCCTCCGGTACTCAGCGGGGAGGAAAGCAGCAGCGACGGAAGGCTTTTTCATCAGGCCAATTCTGTCGTGAGGCTTGGGGCTTCATTCCTGAGAATTAGCCTGAAGCCTGGTTCACCAGCCTTCCTAGCAATTTTGAGATTTTTGAATATGCTTTGAATCAACTGCCTTTTTGCTTCATCAGTCAGAGTCATCATCTGTTGACGGCAACTAGGAACCCTGACAAACATTTCATGTTAGGGTGGGAATGTCACGAGGACCTCCAGATGGCGTTTCTAAGCGAATGCTTTTGCCTGAGGATTGTTTCAGCATTTAGTTCTCACTGTGCTGTGAGGAGGGTACAACTACATGTAAATCACTAGGGATGGGGTCCACCACCCTCTGGATTCAGACTACCACTCAGGATGAGAAGGGAATGGATAGTAGATAAAGTCTAGTGGAAGACTTTTGTCATTTAAGACCTTATTTATCCAACCATGCTTTACTGAACGATTACTATGTGCCAGACCCTTTGCTACACTCTGGAAAGAAAAGTGCAGGGAAACGTGACTTGGAGGAACAAAAACTCATGTAAGTAGATAAATCACAATGTAATACAAAAGGAAGTATTAAAGCAACTTGAATAAAGTGTGATGCCCCAAAATACCTTAAGATAAACCCATATGAAGTGGCAACATTTAAAAGATACGTTTTATGATAGGTTAAAAATATGAAAGGTGCTCACTCTACCCTATTTACCCAGAAACTTCAAGAAGGATCAGAGGATTGCTTCAAGAACTCACAGCTTTGTGAGTCCTGTAAGGAGTAAATAAGTTGCCTAAAGAATAGCATTCAGCTGAATAATGGTTTAAAAAGTAAAAAGGAACGTGCTGGAGGGATGTGAAACCATATTCCACCTTGGCAGCTCTGGTGTAAACTCCATCAGTAGCAGAGTGGCGGTAGTGTTTGAAGATAGAATGGAGAGATATTATTACTCTTAACTATTGCTCTAGATATTACAATGCTAGAGCATTATATATTTTTGCTCAGGACTAGGTAAGGAGAGTGATTTTTTGGTGGGGGGAGAAGCACTTTGGGGGTCTGCGTGGCTTTGGGGGAAGGAGATATCTTGATTTAGAGGCATATTTGGCTGTAGCGAATTTAAGGAAGAGGTGAGGGCCAGACAAAGAGAAGGAGGTTCAGGACTCAGGAAAAAGAAGGAAATAGGGCATGGGGATTCCTTTTTACTTCCTTTTTAATTGCTAAATCAATTCACCAAGTAGGGAAAGAGGCTGGAATTGGAAATCCAACCATGACTCTGTGGTTTAGAGATGCTACTTGGCAGTTATAAAGATTGTATCCGTGGTAAAGGATCCTCAGTAACTAAACAATACTTGATATAATTGGAAGAGTAGTTTGTCGCTTTAAGTTGCCTAATTTACATCCAAGAACTAGTTTAAGTAATGAGAGTCACTAGATTTTTAAAAATCTATGAAAACATTAAAATGTATGCGACAACATTTGGCAAGATGTTTTGTAGTTGAGAAAACTATGCCCCATATACTTCACAGATACGAAAATACAAACTAACATAAAGGATGGAATTAGATTTTTAAATGACAAATAGAAAACTAGGGCTGAAGATGTCTAGCCAGGCTAAAGAAAAATGACTTGTCATGAGGGAGAAGAAAATAAAAAGGATTTTTCTAAACTGTCAGTTGATTATGAACCTTTCAGTGATATTCATAACACAGTATTTTTTTCTAGCTTAATAATGTATCAACTTACATTGATCCATTGGCTGACCTACACTACATTTACCAGAATTCTCCTTCCTGTATGTTTCTGGTGACATTGGGCCACAATGGAAGGATGGAAGCTGGGCCTATAACTGTTCACCTTCTCTTGGATCCTTCTTCAGCTGCTTTGTCTCCTGGGCTAGGTGTGTGTGTTTAGTTCTGCGAAGAGGTACCTGGTGTCTGCAGGATGTCTGCTTCACCAAGACCAAAGGCAATGTGAACTGATCTAGGTTTTAGCCTGTCCCCCTGGGTCCTGGCTCATGCATTTGGGTTCTAAACTGTTGCTGCTCTCCCCCACTTTACATCCATCTGTCCTTCCTTACTGCCTACCCAACCTTAACCAGCTTGACCAGCTGAGTAAGGTCAGATCTCAATGACAAATTCCTGTGTATGTATACATGCACACACAAGTATGTACGTATACAAACATGAAAAAAGTATGCATATGTGTACATGTACACACTTATACACATACATAACCTCGATTCTGGATACATGGGATCACTTAGATCCATAACCAGAGAGGTAAAGGTAATATCTGCTGACATGTTTAAATTACAGTACATATAATTGCTCATTTTTTCTCACTTCTGGTTTTCCCAACTCCAGTTTTCTATCTATTTACCTAGTGATGTTACAAAGTAAAGAGCTATTGTACTATATTCTCTAGGAGTGAAATCTAAGTAGTCTCATAAATGAAACCTGATAATTGAAACTATAATTCAAAATGACATTAGAAGGAGGAGGATACTGAAAATTTCAAGTGTTTAAGTAGAGATAAAGGCAAACTAAAAGTTCAATGAGGTTTTCAGTTTTGCTTCTTACGTAGAAGTGGAAGAAAGAAGACATCTCCTTTGCCTTCTACTCAGGAGAGCTTCAACCTCTGGATTAAGGCAGGAGCCCATCAAAACCGTCAACAGAACATTCTGCTCTTAGGTCAAGCCTCACACCTGGTGGTTTACTGTGTTTACGTATGGGCTACACGTGCTTTCTTCCTTATGAGAGAGACATCATTGTGGGAAGTATTACTGTATTTTAATAACTGGAAATATTTTAGTATATAATGTTTAGAGGAGGAAGAAATTCATATTATTTGATATCTACCTTATGCATGGGATTGTGGTAGGGACTTTACCTATAGCATTTCATTTAATCCACAAAACAACGCTGCGAGGTTGGTACTGCTACCAATATTTTACAGATGATCGGACAGCCTCAGAGAATGTATATAACTTGCCTGTGGATACAGAGTGGAGTAGGGCTGTCAGACTCTAAAGTAAATGGTCTTTCTATAAAACTGCACTGCCTCTTTCACAGCGACCTCAATTCTGAAAAGAATAATTATAATAATGGCCTAATTTCCTCATTGGTCTGAAGAAAATGTGGATCTGCTGGAAATGTTTTTAAAGTAACTGACTTGCAGTTGAGTTATATGCTCCGAGTATATTTAATATAATATATATTATGGGCTCTGCCTTTGCCAAATCACTTCTCTCAAGAAACAGAATAACACTGAGATTAAGAAAATGAGTTCTGAAGTCAAACTGCGTGAGTGCACGGAAGTGGTACCACCACTTACTCTGTGACTTCGGGAAAGTCACCTAACCCCTCTGTGCTTCAGTTTTTTTCTCATCTTTAAACCAGATCTAATAACAGCACCCACATGGTAGTGTCGTTAGGATTAAATTACATATTTTGTCAAAAATCACAAATCAACACAAACAGTACTTACTGTGGACTAGACACTATTTCAGTGTCTTGCATATAGTAAATCATTTATTAATTACATCTCTATGAGGTAGGCTTTGCTATTATTTCCATTTTGTAGATGATAAAATTAACGCAAGAGGCTAAGTAATTTGCTCCAGATCACCTGCCTATTAAAACCTGGTATTTGGCTTTGGAGTTTATGATCTTAACCACTAAGTTAGACTGTCATTTTGCTTAGCACAAAGTTCATGCTCCATAAATGTTAACTCTAGTATACACTTTCAAACTTCTTCCAGCGGACCTGACGTCATTAAAGTGCGAGCACTGAGTTCATACCTGTACAGGAGGAATGGACACACCTCACATGGAGCTGGATGGAGTGTAGTCCCAGAGGCAAGATCGCAGCTTTCCTAAGCATGCTTCAGGGCACATCAATGAGGGCCAGGTACCATTCTGCCTGAAAGAGTAAGAATTAAATGCTGAATGGATTTATTATGAGCAACAAGTTCTAGTGAAGGGCTTTTGGAGGTATCCATTTAAAATTTTTTGCTTGTCTGATGTCATACTATCTTTTTATTCTGGAAAATTCTGTATTTTACCCTGCTCTGGAAAAGCTGTGGTGTCCCAAAAGAAGTTATATGTGAATCATCATCATCTATACTATAAGCTTCTTTGAAATAGAAAGCAATCTTTGGAACGTCATTGTTCTCTTAAGATCCAGTTGCTGACATATTTTCATGTATACAGTGGCGTGGTTCTCAGTCACACCTCTGGTTGCTTATTTATATCAAACTGTTGCAATCAGTTTCTGACTGATTCGTCATAATGTCACAAATGCCTAAAGCAGAATCAACACATGTTAGGCATTCAATTACTATGTATAGACTTTGTTTTTAAATTGTCTTTACTACGAAGTCAACAGGTAAACCAAAACAGGCATTTTTTTTTTTTTTTGCAGTACTCGGGCCTCTCACTGCTGTGGCCTCTCCCGCCGCGGAGCCCAGGCTCCGGACGCGCAGGATCAGTGGCCATGGCTCACGGGCGCAGCCGCTCCGCGGCACGCGGGATCCTCCCGGACCGGGGCACGAACCTGCGTCCCCTGCATCGGCAGGCGGACTCTCAACCACTGTGCCACCAGGGAAGCCCAACAGGCATATTTTATAGATCAGTGGTTCTCAAAATGTGGTATCCAAAGCAGCAGCATCAGTAACTCTTGGTAATTTGTTAGAAATGCAAATTTCCAGTGCCCATTTCAGACCTATGAAAAAAGAGACTTTGGGTTAAAGACCAGCAATCAGAGTTTTTTATAAGACCTCCAGGTAAATCTGATGCAGAATAAAGTTAGAGAATCGCTGCTGTAGGTTATACAAAAGCATGTCTGAAACACACATATCCTATAACTAACTCGTGAAAAAGAAGTTTGTCGTTTATCATTCTTCCTAATTCAACTTTAAACGGGAGCAGTGGTGTTCCTTCTTTAGGCATTAGAAATATTCTCATGTTTTGCAGTAGGCCAGGGCAGGACTTAGAAGAAGAGTAGCTTCTAGAGTCCTTGGTATTCACAAATCAATTGACTCAGAATCTCTGCCGAGTGGAGTTGGGGTAGCTGCATATTCAGTAAACACCTTTGGAGTTTCTTATGCAAAGTAGGTTTATGAGAACCTTGGCATAAGAGCAACTGTAGTCTGAGGAACTTCAATGTGGATAGACTTGTGAATTGCTTACGTCCCAAAGGGAAATTTGGTCTGTTTGTCCTGAAGCCTGAGGTTGTAGCTACTGAAACAGTATTCTTTTCTTTGCCTGATAGTATCATATTTTACTAAATAAAAGCCATCTCATCTCTAGAATTCCACAATTTCTCTGCCCTGCCCTCTGTAGCTTGGCACCTAATTTCAGGTCTCTCAGTGGACAGTATCTTGCTATCCCGTAGGAAAGCGCACTACAGTGATCAATGAAGGCTGGCCATGGCACCTCCAAAGAACACCTCTTTCATTGTCTTGTATATAAGAAAGTTTTGTATTTTTCTCATGGTTAAGACGCTGACTCCTAATCAAGTGTGTTATCCAATTATCAGTCACTAGTTGTTTGGAGCAGGCAAAAACCTTATTTCAAGAAATCTTGTGACCATATTTACAGGCAAGAAAGAAACACTAATTAGAGGTACACAGAAATAAGCCTTGTATGAAATAAAATTCTGTAGGAGTTGCTGACAAGCTGGCTTTCGTACTTGGAGCACTTATAACAATTTCTTATTGTAAGAGTCACGTGGCCCCGCCTCACCCAGGGGCCTATGGATAATATCTCTAGGATTCTGAAAATGTGTGAAGACAAAGGAAGGTAAGTGAGAATAACTGACTCCATGCTCTGGAATAAGAACTAAATACATTTCACAGTTCGTGATGAAAAACTCCAAGTAAGAAATCCGCAGATATATGTGGGGATATCTAACTGATGAATCGGAAATGGAAAGTAACCAGGCTGGGGAGCGTAGCCTGGTGGTGCTGGGAAAGGGAAAGAAATGGCTGATCAGATCTGTCTAGAGCTGGATCCAGGAAGTGACTAGGGGGTAAAGCTCTCTTTCACCAGTGAGGAAAGCAAAGCTGACTATCTAGATTAATGCTGGGGCCCCAGGTTTCTTGTTGGCGCATGTGAATGAAGCAAGGGTTAGAGTTTGAGAAACTCCATGTCTGATCCATGGAGTGGCAGTCGGGGTTTCAGGCTGGGGCTGAGTGGATCTCAGTAGCCATGGTTGCACCTTTGAGGGCAAAATAAGGTATGTTGCTCCTTTCCCTGATAAGACGTTATCAGCCTGCTCGGGGTCCTGCTTTTGCTGTCAGTGCAAGTGAGGATATCCCAGGTCATAGCATCAGGGCATGGCCAGTAAACTGATTCCTCTCCTAAGCAGCAAGAGCTCCGGGGCTTGAAGCCCACCTGGCTTCACTCCCCCCACCTGCTGGATGTTTATGTGAACATATCTCTAGAGACAAAGTCCATTTGAATTAAAGTCAAGCAGAACCTTCAGGTTTAGGCTAAAACTATTCTTCCAGGCAGTCTCCTGATGGCTCCTCTATCCTTCCTGGTCCCTGTGTTCATACATTCCTTGAATTAGCTGAAGAATGCAATCTAAGCAAACTCCAGTTCCTTGCTGAGACATGACATGAATTTCTTCTTTACTCTCATTTCTTCTTTCTCATCTTTCTGGCCCTTTTACCCTGTTAGCATTTGGCTAGACATATTTTCTGCACCTACACTTTATTTTGTTGATTTTCTCTCTATCAGTTTCAGAACAACACAGATTTGGATTCAGGAAATAGGTACTTTCATATATATACATGGAGTCCTCACTTTGCACCGTTCCAACAGACATGAATTGCAGTCACCTTAGTTAATGACACCAAGTCCCTCAACACCACAGTTGTTCAAATTTCAGGTTCCACAGTGTATTTACTGAGTAACTGCATAAAGTACAATCTTTGCTGCTGGCTCACAAATCACTACATAAACAGATGCCAGTCATGGTCAGCAACCCTCACATCGCCTTTCAAATGCTGTCAGAGATTGGTCTCTACACACTCATCATTCAGTCCATACACAGAAAACAATGTACGTAGCTGTGTTGCCTCCCAGTTTCCTAGCAGGAAAGAGATAATATAAGCAAAGTAGTTTAACATTTAAAGCACTTACTACTGTCACGGTTTCTCTTAGGGACTTAAAAATGTGAAAATTTGCTTTTAACCACTGAACACAAATTCATTAATCAAGCCAGCGGGCCAAGGAGGTGTTTTAACTTTTAAATCCTATTTACTTATATGGACTTTAGGACAGGCTCTGGAAACTACAACTGAAGAGCATGTAACTTTAGCAGAATTGGGGGAGAAATGTGTCATAAAGCATGCAACTGAAAATGTTTAAGCATTATGGCAGGAAGAAAATCAGGTAATATCTGCAGTAGGACAGAAACTGTTACCATGTGGTGCACACACTCTGTGGGATTCAGATCAGATGTAAATGAAGTTAAGGGAATGTTGAAACTGCTGCTGCGCTTCTAAGGCCTCTATATATGCAGCCAGAAGAACTCAGTAAAGATGACCTCATCAGCGTAAATGAGGAAGGGCTTGTAATGAAAAAGATGATGAGGTCCCGGAAGTGACACTGACAAAAAGACCTCACATTAAAGAATTCTCAGAGGTATTTCATGCTGTTAAAAGAACAAAGGATAAAATGTTGGTTAAGCTGACCCCAATTTAGAAAGGAATATGACAATTCACCAAGGTGGAATAAAGATGCTTGTTCCATACTGTGAGTTATGGTATGAGGAGGCAAGAACTGTTCAAACTATTCTTGATAAAGTTTTTAAAAAGAAATAAAGCACTTTAATTTTCAATGTTTCTAATATTTTAAATTACAGTGTGCTAAGTAAATGTTAGTTTTACTATTATTTTAAATGTACCTATAAATTTAGACAATAAGAGAACTTTTAATGTTTCGGCAGAAAATTTGAAAGGTCACAGAAAAATCATAATTTTTTCCCATCGATTATTAACATTGCTTTTCACGGTTTCAGCTTGCACAGTCATTTTTATGGTTCCTCACTACTGAGCAAAGAAAAGATTGCCGTACACATCAATATAGCACATACACAGAATTTTTAAATGTGTATAAAGATTTATTCATTTACTTAACGGTTATTTGTTTATTTAGCACCAACTATTTGCCAATCACTGGGCAGTGAACAAAACAAAGTCTCAACCCTCATAAATAAAGTTAAAATATGCCTAGTGAGGGCTTCCCTGGTGGCGCAGTGGTTGAGAGTCCGCCTGCCGATGCAGGGGACACGGGTTCGTGCCCCGGTCCGGGAAGATCCCACATGCCGCGGAGCGGCTGGGCTCGTGAGCCATGGCCGCTAAGCCTGCGCGTCCGGAGCCTGTGCTCCGCAACGGGAGAGGCCACAACAGTGAGAGGCCCGTGTACCGCAAAAAGAAAAAAATATATATATATGTCTAGTGATTACAAGAGCTATGAAGGAAAGCAAAGCTGAAAGCTGAGATGAGATCGAGAGCTCAGGGTAGGGGAATGCTCTCCTGTTCTCCTGTAGTGTGGTCCCTGAATGCTTATCCCCAAGGTGATGCTGAACATGGAAATGCAGGGGTCTGGAGGATGAGAACAGCAGGTGAAGGAAACACTAAACACATTATTCTCTCTTACACGAGTGAGTCTACAAAGTGTGTACTTGGTAGCTCAGGAGCCAGGTCTTGGTGAAGTCTGGACAACAGCTGTAAGGCTGTGGCTACGTTTGGAAGCACGTAGAATGGTCACCATGTGATGAGCCGCAAATGCCTGTGCCTCCAGACCAGTGTAATAATAGTGCCTTGATTCATTTTCTGCCTTACGACTTCTTGAAAAACGTATCGATTCAAATTCTGCTTGTTTTCCCAGTACTTAATTAATCAGAGGTCATTCAGTTGAGAATGTAGTTTCTACTACCCAAACATTATCTTTTACTATATGTCAAACATTCTATGGGTAACAACTCTCACATTTATTATCTTTAAAAAAATCTTCAATTGCAGTTCATATGTTTCTAAGTTTTTGAGATATATTATGGATTCATAGGTCTTAAGTAGCCTTAACTTGTATTTATTCATTTCTACAACTAGGCCATAAACTCTGTTTTTTGTTTTAATTGATGGATGGCAATTGCTTTAAGGAGAAAAAGACTACTCAGTAAATTAGAAATTAAACACATGCCACTTATTTGTGATCAAACAGGAGAAACAGGCGGGGAGGAAAACAATACTTAGTCTCATATATGTGCTAGGAATTGTTTTAAGTACATTTACTAGTCAAATCTTCAAACAGTCTATTTTGAATTGTTTAGGCTACTATACAATAGTAAAGGATACTATTATCCTTGCTTTAGAGATGAAGACCAGACGCAGAGAGCTGGTAACTGGGGTCTGGCATTTGAACGTAGGCAGTGGGACTCCAGCGCCTTTATTCTTAATCACTGTCTTAATCACTATACTGGACTGAATTGCAGGGCCCCATTGTATAAGAAAACATGTCTCTGAGAGCAGAAGAGACAACAGTTAAGCGGGAATATTGCCATATGCACTTCATCTTCCCAGGGTCGTCGTTGTGCAAGAATCATTTTGCTCCATGAGAGGTTCACTCAAGCAGAATACTGAAAAAGATCAAAGCTCTATATTCAGCTTAATAATTTTTAAGAAAGAGAAGGTAGATTGGATCAATTGAAATACTAATTGTACTCACAGAAACACAGTTATTTCTGTGGAACAAAATATCGACTATTAGAAAGTTTAGGAGAACTAAAGGGTTATTCTGGTTATGCGCATGTGCACGTGCGCATGTGCGCGCGTGCACACACACACACACAGCCCAATTAATATAAACGGAGGGTCTCTGAGTACAATGGAAAATCAGGCTCTAGGTACAGACCATAATGAATGTTTCACAGGACTAATGAATAAGGAGATTCTAGCTATTAGAATCAGGAAGGTTATTATCTGATTCATGAAAGCTTTTAGTAATACATGAATGTACATTTGTAAAAAGTGTGGCATTTACTTAGGCCTCACTTTTATCACAATCACTTAATTATTAATAAAACCACAGCTTTTAAGATGAGCACAGTAAAAATGAATTTGAAAAGATGATGTGGAGATAAGCAGGCTTTTACTTCTGTGATTTATATATTTGCAAAGTCAGCCTGTTTTAGTTCTTTTATTCTTGCGCACCAACATAGCAGTTTAGCTTTTCCTTGGAAGCAGAAGGTAAAACAATAAAGCAGTTCTTAAGTACTTGCATATAAAGGTGAAAGGCACTCCTCTCACTATCCAAGTTCACCTCCTTTGTCAAGGATATCGAAGGATGCTTCTTGGGAAGAATATATTTCCCAAGGCAGAGGAAAGTGATTTCACTTTAAATAATGATTATATATAAGTTTAAACCCCTAAAAATTCCAAAACGATTGATTTTACAGAAACATCTTTTAAATAGCTGATGTTAAATGATGTGGAGGACCCAGACTGAGTTGTTTCTGCCTTCAAAGACCCTGACATCTATTGTATGCCTCATAGAGAGGCAATGGGGTGTCTTTGAAACTCTTCGCTAGAAAAGACCTGAGAAGGAATTTTAGCTTCACTTCTTAGGATGATGAAACTTAATACATTCCTAAATATC
Organism: Grampus griseus; assembly: GCF_964374135.1. Lineage (NCBI taxonomy): Eukaryota > Metazoa > Chordata > Mammalia > Artiodactyla > Delphinidae > Grampus > Grampus griseus. The sequence goes on along the minus strand of NC_139003.1, from coordinate 28,762,381 downwards.
CAGCTTTCTTGCTTGTACAATAGGATGATGATATCATCTATTTTTTAAGAATTTTGTGAAGATTAAAAATGTCTAGTATGTCCAAAATTTAGTACATCAAACACAGAACTCTTTGCTCTCCTTCCCAATGAGAAAATTGTGTTTTCCCCCAGCCTTCCCCAACGTATTAAATAGCACTATCTTCCATCCAATTTCCCAACACAGAAATGGAGGATTCATACTTGACTACTTTCTTTCCCTCCTGCCAACATTTAATACATGAGCAAGGCCTAAGAATGCTCACTCAGAATGAGTTCTTCGGGAATTCCCTGGTGGTCCACTGGTTGCGATTCCGCACTTCCGCCACAGCGGGCAGGGGTTCGATCCCTGATCAGGGAACTAAGATCCTGCATGCTGCGTGGCATATCTGACCTCTTCTTCTCATCTCCCATCCTCTTTCTCCAGGACTACTCAATAATCTCCTAAGGTTTTCTCTGTCTGAACCCTTTCCCACACTTTATTCTCAACACTACAGCCAGAATGATTTAAATGTATAAAATAATAGATCATGTGATCCCCTTGCTCAGAATCCTCTAATAGTTTCTCAACTCAATTAGAAAGCACTCTAATCTCTTTACTGTGGCTTTCAAGAGCCCACATGATCCAGCTCCTATCTCTCTCCCTCTCTTGGCCTCTTACTTAAATCTCCTGAATAAGTTCATCACATCATTTAGCCTTATTTATGGTCCTTTGTTCCCGGAACACACATGGCTCACGCTTAGAGTCTCTGTGTGTAGACTCACATCTGGCTGGCTCTTCCCTGTCACTGGGGTCACCGCCTCTTCAAGTACGTCTTCCCTAACCGCTGCCCCCAGACACTACCACATTATCCTGCTGAATTCTCCTCAGAGCACTTCCGTGTAAACAAAGTGACCACCTCCTTTAGAATCTCCAGAGCAGGGATCTTGTCCACGTTGTTCACAGTCACATCCCTCAGGTACTAATGTTGATCAGTCTACAATTAGGGACTTAATAAATATTGGTTGGTTGGCTGACCGGATTAATGTTAACACGTGTGAAATTCTAGACACACAATAGGCACATGGCAAACGCAACATACAATTAGTAAGTACTTAAAAAAGTGTATACCAAGCTCATAGAGAAAGAGAACAGATTGGTGGTTGCCAGAGGTGGGGGTGGGTGGGTGAAGGGAATCAAAAGGTACAGACTTCCAGTCAGAAAATAGGTAAGTCATGGGGAGGTAATGCACAGCATCATAGCGACCACAGTTAATAATACTGTGTTTTATACTTGAGAGTTGCTAAGACAGGAAATGTTAAAAGCTCTCATCACAAGGAAAGAATTCTGTAACATATATGATGACAGATATTAACTAGAATTACTGCGGTGATCATTTCCAACATATACAAATACTGAATCACTATATTGTACACCTGAAACTCATGTAAGTTTGTATGTCAATTACACCCCAATAAAAATGTATAAACCTTTAAAATATGGGACAGGATATGTTAAAAGCTATAAAAATCTAGTAACGTAAACGCTTCCTTTATGTGAGAGTTTAATATAGACTGGAAAATTTCAAAATAAGCCATGGAGAAAGTGACATTAGTTAGGCCTTGAAGGATTGATGGGGTTTTTACAAGAAGAAAATGGGGAGAAACGGATGCTGGAGAGTTGTAGCAATGTGTGCAAAGCCATAGAGGCAGACATAGTGCATGGCTCCGTGTAGCTGGAAAACAGAATGGTAAGCAGTGGTAAGCAGGAGAGATTAGTTCAGGGCCAGATCACTGGGAATATTAAAGGAAATTCGTTTTGGAGAGAAGGTAGAGAGTCTGATTTTGTCATGCACATGGAGGTGTCCAGGAAGCAGTTGTAGGTTTAAGTCTGAGGCTCAAAAGGGGGCAGAGTTCTGAAACTGGAAATGTTAGCATTCTGGTTAGAGGTGAGTGAAAGCTGAGAGAGTGAATAAGACAGCCCGGAAAGAAGAAGCTGATCAAAAATTGGGGAAAGCTTACACTTAATGGGTGTGTAAAAGAACAGGAACCAATAAGAGTTGTGAGAAATATCATTCAGAAAGGTAGGAAGGGAGTAGTACTGATAGAAACAAATCAAAGCTGAAGAAGGTGAGAATTGAAAGAAGTATGCAACATTCAACAGAGCTGCTTCTTGCAAAGAGGAAGAGTGAAACGAAAAGGGAGAAGAGAGAATTACTTTGGTTTTGGATGAGAGCGAGCTTTTCTGTAATAAGATGCAGAAGGAATTGCTCTGGCCGGAATGGCAAATTGGAGGGGAAGAGGCTGGAGTAAAAAAGGAAATGGGGACTGTACCTCGAGGAGTAAATATAACTTTTAAAAGTCAACTTGGGGGGACTTCCCTGGTGGCGCAGTGGTTGAGAATCCGCCTGCCAGTGCAGGGGACATGAGTTTGAGCCCTGATCCGGGAAGATCTCACATGCTGAGGAGCAACTAAGCCCGTGCGCCACAACTACTGAGCCTGCTCTCTAGAGCCCGTGAGCCACAACTACTGAGCCCACATGCCACAACTACTGAGCCTGCACGCCTAGAGCCCATGCTCCACAACAAGAGAAGCCACGGTGATGAGAAGCCCGCCCATTGCAACGAAGAGTAGTCCCCGCTCACCGCATCTAGAGAAAGCCCTCGCACATCAACGAAGACCCAACACAGCCAAAAATAAATAAATAAAATAAATAAATTTATTTTAAAAAAAGTCAACCTGGGTGTTTTTTTTTTTTTTTTTTTTAATGGGAGGGGATTGATTTTATAGAGCAAGAAGGGAAAGCCAGTGAAGGGTGAGATGGGATGTGAGACGGGAAACATTCTGGAAATGATAAGAAAAGAGTGGAAGGACAGGATATGGGCAACTAGTGAAGGGGCTCATTCTCATCTTGAAATGGGGCAAAGACATGTTTTTTTGTTTGTTCTTTTTTTCTGATAGCCGAGAATAAAAGAATGAGTAAAGGTTGGGAGAGAGATCAAGGTGGTGGGAAGGAAATTTGTTAAGTGTGCTTGTGGGAGACCCTCTGTGGCAGTAACATGTATGCTGAGTTGCCCTGCAGAGATGTAAGCATGCATTTCCTTTTGGGGCAATTCAATAGAGTCTTGTTGTGTAAGACTGAGAGTCCAGAGGAAGTCAGACGTTTGTTTTCTATCTTTCCAACTCCAGACAACTGTATTTGCTAAAGTCAGGATTTCTTCTACAGTAAAGTTTCCATTTCATGGATATAGTACTTAGTGAGGAAGATGGTATGATAAAATGCAAATTTCATTTTAACACTTTACTAATATTTGTAAATCATGAATCATCATTATAATATTTGAGATAGTGTCTGTGTAATCTGACAATCTGTGGATAGTTTAAATTGGCAAACATTAAGTTTTCCTAAAATGCTTTCAAAATACATTTGATCAAATTATACTTTAGCAAAAGAAGACATAAAAAAGTGCTGGGAAAATTTTTCATCTAGTCCCCAGATACATACCAAGGCTAGGATAGTAGAAAAAAGGAAGCCAGAAAAATCAATCTCCAACACTGATATGTTTTTTCTAGAAGTCAGAGTGAATTATTTTGGACCCAATATTTATTTATTTATTTTCCAGCTTTATTGAGGTAAAGTTGACAAATAAAATTGTAAGATATTTAAAGTGCCTGCAAGGAAGGGAAACCCTCTCAAGCTAGCTTCCATAAAGGGTTAAAGAATACTTGGAATCATTAGAGAATCCTAGGGCGATACTTACAGCCAAGCCTCTTGGAGCCTCTGGGACCCGGGCTGTCTCCTGGAGCGACAACTGGCTTCTCAATTCCGTGGCTCCTCTTTATACAGCTGCTCTATTTTCTCCTTTGGGCTCCTTCCTCCATTGCTACCCTGGCTGGCTTCCTCTGCTTACACATCCTGAATATGGCCGAATATGTCCCAAAAGAGACCTGGCTCCATGTGACTTTTCAAGTTTAGGAACTACCACTTGACTTCAATCTCTAAAAGAATTTCAAAGTGAATTTTCAAGCATGAGCATCTGATTGAATACTAACCAGCCAGTAGATCAGATAGTTGGGTCAGGTAGTTTTCCTCTATCAAGTCAGCTTTGAGGGGTGGAGTGAAGGGTGTGAGGGGTAGAAGTGGATGCCATCTGCTATCTACGGATTGACCACACTTTCTAGAGTGAAGGAAGCACTGTTAATAATTACACCCAGATGTAAATCAGTACTGACATAGGCCAACCAGGCCAACAAAGCTATGAACCATTGCCTGTTCCAAAGATTATGAGTGGCATAGATTTTCTAGAAGTAGTAGATGGGATGAGTAATGAAGCCTGTTAGTACATTCTACTCTTTTGTCTTCTAAATACACTAATATCTCTTCCTTCATAAACACACTTCTAATGATGGCCTAATTTTCACACATGCAACTGCAAAGATGCTCACCCCGTACCTGGTGAGAAGAGATACAGTCACAGACAATTCCTATATATCAGGCCCTTCTATCACCAGCTGATGGCTATTTTTCCTCTTGTACTTTTGTAATCCAGTCTTCCTTGGTTTTCAGACTGTGGAATACATGAGTGGTTCTCAAAGTGGGATCCCCTGACCAGCATCACCGGGAATTCATGAAGAAGGCAAAGTCTCCGTCCCAGACCTACTGAGTGAGAAACTCTGTGGGATGGGGCTCAGTAATTTGCATTTTAAAAAGCCCTTCACATGTTTCTGATATATGCAAAAGTTTGAGATCCACTGGAATAGACTCTAAAGTTAACCACCGTTAACACACTGGAAATAAAAGTATAAATCATTTTGTCTAACAGAAGCAACTTCCCCTTAAGGTTTTGCTCTTCTCAAAGTTGCAAGGGAGGCATCCTATATTTCACAGCTGCTCCAGGCCATAGTTGATTCAAGAGCTGTGAAGTTTCTGAAATTTTTATGCTATTTGCAAACTAACAAGTTAGCTTACCACAATTTCATTAATGCTGGTAGACAACATGAGACTCCTGGTTTAGAGAAGAAGAATCATAGTTTTATTTGCAGCAATGGTAGTAGCAGAATATTAGCATTTGTGCTGGGTTCTTGAGCCCCAGTTCCCAGGGGGTGATGGGAAGAAGTAATAGTAATACTAGCCCATGTAGTGGGTTGTATTTCAAGAGAGGAACCCTGCATTTAGAGAGCCTGCATCTTCTATGATAGGCAGTAAGCACCACTGCCCTTTGTCTCAGAGAGAGACCTTATTTCTAACTTCTTAGACTGTTCCATATACAAAAATCCTTGAAATGACAGTCCAGAACAAAAGCTGTCAGAGCTTCTACTCACAAGACATGTTGAAACATGAGAGACCCATGGAGAAGGGAGTTCCCTTGTATGTTATTTTTCTTTCTTCCCTTGCTGCTTTCAATAATTTTTCTTTGTCTTTAATTTTTGCCAATTTGATTACTATGTGTCTTGGCGTGTTTCTCCTTGGGTTTATCCTACCTGGGACTCTGCGCTTCCTGGACTTGGGTGGCTATTTCCTTTTCCATGTTAGGGGAGTTTTCAACTATAATCTCTTCAAATATTTTCTCGGGTCCTTTCTCTCTCTCTTCTCCTTCTGGGGCCCCTATAATGGGAATGTTGTTGCATTTAATGTTGTCCCAGAGGTCTCTTAGGCTGTCTTCATTTCTTTTCATTCTTTTTTCTTTATTCTGTTCTGCAGCAGTGAATTCCACCATTCTGTCTTCCAGGTCACTTATCCATTATTTTGCTACTGATTCCTTCTAGTGTATTTTTCATTTCAGTTATTGTATTGTTCATCTCTGTTTGTTGGTTCTTTAATTCTTCTAGGTCTTTGTTAAACATTTCTTGCAGCTTCTCGATCTTTGCCTCCATTCTTTTTCCGAGGTCCTGGATCACCTTCACTCTCATTATTTTGAATTCTTTTTCTGGAAGGTTGCCTATCTCCACTTCACTTAGCTGTTTTTCTGGGGTTTTATCTTGTTCCTTCATCTGGTACAAAGTCCTCTGCCTTTTCATTTTGTCTGTCTTTCTGTGAATGTGGTTTTCCTTCCACAGGCTGCAGAATTGTAGTTCTTGATTCTGCTGTCTGCTCCCTGCTAGTGTTGGAGGGTCTCCTGCAGAGGTGGGGGATGGGTGTGGCTCACCGTGGGGACAAGGTCACTGGCAGCTTGTTTTATTATTGCATCTCAAATGATTGATTCTAGACCTTGGTCCTTTGTCTGACCCCTTGGAATATCCTCTGCTTTTAGTTTTCTTTCTGATAGTTCCTATCACTGCTGCTTGTCATCTGTACTTGGTTAACATCCTAACTCTCTGCATTTCTCAGTCCATTTGAGATAAAGCAAATGCTCTTAGAAACAAACTGGAACCATTATTATATCTTTCTGTAAAACCACTGGTTATGTTCTTATGGAATTTCATTTCTACTTTTTTTTTCTACTTTTTTTATTGTTGTTTTCTTTTTGCACATTTTGTTTCTGCACATTTAAAAGAGTGTAATACAACCAGAAAAGGCAAAGAAGGCACATGTTTGAGGTCGATGATGGCAAAAGAAAAATGGGCTGCCGGATCCCTTGTTCTGACTCAAGAGTGGCCATTCTTAGGTTCCAGTGGCTGTAACTGGCTTTCTAATTTCAGTCTTCCTGAACATGGGTTTTTCTTGTCTGACTTTCCCCAAGTCTTTTTTTTCCCTCTCAATTTAACCCTGCTTCTCTCCTCAGTCAAACGATCACATTACACTCTCTTGCTCTTCATGGGTGTAAGGCTCCCTCTGTTTGCTTTGAGAAGCACAGCCTTCAGCCTTCAGGGCAAACAGCATTCTGGTTATTCTAGACCCACTGTGTAGTCTCTTTCTCTCTTCCCTTCCCTCCTGCCCAAATCTTTTCCTCTAAGTCTCTTGGATTCACCAATTCTTTTTTTTTTTTTTAATTATGCATACTTTTCTACTTTTTCCTAATATCTGGAATGTAAGTATTCTATTTAATGTGTAGCTCTCTACAGTCTGGAACACATTAATATTTATAGAATGTCTTTCCTAACCTAAGGTTAAGGATCATACCACGTTATTATAAAAACTAATCTTAGAAGTAATCTAGTCCAACTCTCTTAGTTTACAGATATGGATACTGAGATTCAGGATAATAGGCTCATTTGTTATATTAATTAAGGTAGACTTCTGTAACAGACCACAAAATACCAGTGGCCAAATACCATTCATTTCTCTCTTAAGAGTCCCGGGAGGTCATTTAGTTCAGTAGGGTGATTTTTTTTCTCCACACAATCATTTAAGACCCAGACTAAAGGTAGCTATGTCATCCTAAAAATGCTGATTTCAGGATCAGCCTGATGGTTACTGCCCCAGATATCTGGAAGAAGAAAAACGCTAGGAGTAGCCCAGTGAGACATGTTTTATGGTTGGAAGTGGCTCATATCACTTCTTACATTGATTGCATTGGGGAGAACATAATCAAAAGGCATGTTTAAGTAACTGCAAGGGTGGCTGTATGGCCACAAAGAAGTGAAACATATTTTGGGATATAGTGGTTTCTGCTGCAATGATCATAGGTCACATAGTAAATGGTCTTCTCCACCGCACAAGTGCTTATATATAAATGGATGTAGGGATAAAAAACCCCACATTTTAAGAAAAATATTTGCATTAAACATGCATGGGAAAGGTAGAAGATGGAAGGTGGAGAGCGTTTATTGCTTCTAAGGGCTAAGAGTCTGAAAATAATATAATAATACTCCTTCAGTACCCATCTAAGTATCAGGTGCTTCCATGTACATGCTTTCCTTTGATCATCACAGAAACCCAGAGAGGTTGCCATCTTCGTTTCTATTTTTACAGGGAAAGAAAGTGAGACACAAACAACTCAGCAACAATGTAACTTCTTTCCTGAGGTCATATATTTATTAATATGTCAAGCAAAGATTTGAATTCAGGGAGGTTGATTATAAAGCCTAGGCACATTTCACTAGACTATATTGTCTTTAATTTAAAAATTGCCAAATAAGTCATGAGAGTCTGTGAACTAAGTATTAGCACCAGATTTTTCTTATTTTATTTTACATAAACTTTAAGTAAAAAGTTTTGCTTAAACTCACATATGAAACTCTGCATATGTGAAAACATCTTTATTCTGTTCTCACATTTAATTGATAATTTTGCAGTTACCAAATGATTGACTGGAAATACTTTCTGTGTGAAAATTTGAAGGGACTTCTCCACTGTTGTCTCAGGACAGAAGCACTATTCCAGATATCTCCGTGGAGTGCAGTTTATTTGACTGAGAAGAATGCAAAGATGATAAAGAGAACCAGAATCCACATGTGTTGGGGTTCTTCCCAGCTAAAGCTTCCTAACCTTTCCCAAGCATGGGAGATATTGTCAACAACACATCCCAAAAGATCTGTGAACTTTGTATCAGCCTGCAGGTGCCAACATACTAATATATATGAAGCCATGTCTTATGATCAGTTATATATAATGATTCAGCTCCAAGCAAGTTTTTATTATGTAACAGTCTCTTCTATTGCACAGTTGCATGGAAGCATCATTTTATTCCCTTAGGTTCTAAAGGGAACCAAGTTTCTTTCCTGCTCGTGGCCTCACTGGGCCTTATTACCCTCTCTACACTGCTAGCTATTCACCCAAAATCTTGTCCCTCTTATTCCTTGTCACACAGCTATACTACATTTCCCAGCCTTTCTTGTTGTTATGATTGTCCTGGTATTAATGCAATGTCAGTACAAGTGATGTGTTTCCTTTTCTGGTCAAGGCTTTCAAGAGAAAGTTATGCTTCCTTCATCCTTTCCTATTTTGCTAGCTAGATGCAGATGAGAATGAGGTTCTAGAGAATAGGAACCCCCAATATAAGAAAGAGGCTCAGTCCCTGAATTACTAAGTATGGAAAAACTGCCCGTTAATAGAAATTTTAGACTTTTACTTGAGTGAGAAATAAACTAATATATTTGAGCCATTTAAGATTTTGGCTCTATTATATACAGCACTTAATGTTATCTTAACACAGGCCTATCATGACTGAAACAGGTCATGCTGAAATGAATAAGCAATAAAGCAGCAGCCGATGACTTCTTAATGGAATTGGAGGGAAAGAAAAAGTCTATTCTTAGAGAAAACATTTCTTTCTCTACACGAAGCAAGATAAAATACAAACAACAACAACAAAATACTGAAGAGGTACTTCCAGCAAATCTCTGCAATGCTACAGCTGCCCTACAAAAATAACTCTCTTAGTTAAGTTCTTCTGGTCGCCAAAACATAGAAGCTACTAGAACTAATTTGAGTATAGGGAACTGTTGAAACATTAGTATCTCACGAATGGAGGAAACTTCCAGGTGGTAAAGAAAAAAAGAAATAGACATTAGAGGAACAAATATCAGAAAGTTAGAGAATCAGTTCAGGAGGTTGATTAGGATTTCCACGAGAAAGGAAAATAAGCATATTAAATTAGGAATGAAATAATTCAAAATAATTTTCTGAGATAGAACTATAGGAGCACCACACAAAGCTGTGCTATTGTAGCTTCTGATGTCTTTCATAATAAACAACCTATCACAGGTTGATAACAGGGCTTTTTTTATTGGGGTACTCAAAGCCCAAAGCTGCAAGAGAAGCCATTGCCTCAATGTTTGCTGGTTAGAGTGACGAGAGGAAAAAAAAATATTTTTGATGTCCGGCATTGTCACTTAAGTGTACTAGCCCAGAGGTATTGCACTGCGCATCCGTTCACCACTCACTGGCTAGAAGTAGTCACACAGCCTCACCCGAATGCAAAGGAGCAAAGAAGTATAAATCTACCAAGTGCCCAGAAGGGCAGGAACAGGAAACAGTTGTTGAACGGCTCTGATGATGGCTACAACTCATTCAGGGGAAAAGATACATTGAAGTAAAATATGTATTTATATCCATCTAACTCCCTATCTGCCTATCTATCTATCTCCATCAACATCATCATCTATCATGTGTCAGGGGCCCAAGGAATACCTGCTTATTCAATAGACATGACTACCTCCCAACTTTGATTTTCTTTGTATGTTTGCTTACATCCAGAAGGCCATTGGTGATTTTAGATTTATTATCTGTAGAAAGAAGAAACACAGACTATAATCACCAGCTGCCTTTCTAACACCTTCTAAGAAAAACCCTGTGGTATGTTTCATTTAAGAGGTGATAAGATTTGTTAATCATGATCCAAACTGTCTTTAACAAGTTTCAACACAAACTATAAATAGCCAAGCAGTACCATCTGCTTCACATATTTTTGTGTCTGTGATATATGAGGAAGAAAAGTTATTTAAAGTTGCCAACTTGTGCTTCAGAATTGTCTGCTGTCCCTTGAAGCCTAACATATCTTTTGCTCCTGTCACAATCTCCATAAACTGACAAGCATCGTCTATGCCTAAATGATGTTCAATATAAGATTTATTTTCAAGAAGAAAATGAATCCTTATTAATGGGGTCTCAATATCAGTCTTGCTGATATCTGCCGTTTCCTTTCATTTGCTGTTATGACGTTTAGTCTGTATGTCTCCATATGGGAGTACAAAGTTCCTTAATTTACAATCCAGTTGTCTTTCAAAGTGTTCCCCCTCCCAGCTTTATTGAGGTATAATTAACAAAGAAAGTTGTCATGTATTTAAAGTGTACAACGTGATGATTTAGTATATGTATATATTGTGGAAGGATTCCTACAGTCAAGTCAAATTAATTAATATATCCATCACCTCACATAGTTACATTTTTTGTTTGTTTGTTTGGTTTGGTTTGGTTTATTTATTTCTTTGGTGAGAATGCTTAAGATCTACTCTCTTAGCAAATTTCAATTATATAAGTGTTAGCAAATATAGTCACCAAGTACTGAAAATGTGTACTCTTTTACCAAACTCTCCCCATTTTCCCTATGCCCCAGTCCCTGGAAACAACCATTCTACTCTATGCTGGGTATGTTTTTTTTTTTTTTTTTTTTAGATTCTACATATAAATGACATCATACAGTATTTGTCTTTCTCTGTCTGGCTTATTTCACTAAGCATAATGCCCTCCAGTTTCACCCATGTGCCGCAAATGGCAGAATTTCCTTCTTTTTTAAAGGCTGAATAGGGCTTCCCTGGTGGCGCAGTGGTTGAGAGTCTGCCTGCCAATGCAGGGGACGCGGGTTCGTGCCCCGGTCCGGGAAGATCCCACGTGCTGCGGAGCAGCTGGGCCCGTGAGCCATGGCCGCTGAGCCTGCGCGTCCGGAGCCTGTGCTCCGAAACGGGAGAGGCCACAGCAGTGAGAGGCCCCCGTACCGCCAAAAAAAAAAAAAAAAAAGGCTGAATAATATTCTCTTTTATATTTTCTTCATTCATTTATCTGCTGACAGACATTTAGGTTGTTTCTATGCCTTGACTATTGTGAATAATGCTGCAATGAACACATGGGAGTACAGATATTGCTTCACTATAGTGATTTCCTTTCCTTTGGATGCACACCCAGAAGTGGGATTGCTGGATCATATAGTAGTTCTATAATTTCTTGTGGAAATGCCATACTGTTTTCCATAATGCTATTGAGTTGTATGAATTTCTTATATATTTTGCATATTAACCCCTTATGGGATATGTGATTTACAAATATTCTCTCCCATTCCAAAGATTGCCTTTTCATTTTGTTGATGGAGTTCTTTGCTGTGCAGAAGCTTTTTAGTTGGATGTAGTCCCCCTTGCTTATTTTGTTTTTGTTGCTTTTGCTTTTGGTGTCAAATCCCAAAAAAAAATCATCGCCAAGCAAAGTATTTCATGTAAATGCTGGTTGTGTAGGAAATAGAAATGAATCTTCTCATGTATATTATGTGATAATTTGGTGGTGAGATTCCCAGATAGGCTCATGGGAATTTTCTTCCTCCTCTCCTTTCTATTATTCATCTCCCTCCAAATCCTGCTTTATCTTCTTTGCTAGCTTTGACTGCATGGGGTAGGATTTTAAAGTGTCAGATGAAATGAGGTCAGGTGGGGGAGGAGTGAGGGACAGCTGTGTTTAACGGCATTAGTACTGAGCTGGAGGATGGCACTGGTGGTGGCAATGGAGAAAAGGGTGTGGGGTTGTAGGAGAGTCCTGCGTGCCTCCTTAGCACAGCCTTTCCTGGGACAGACTCCAAGTTTGGCTCAATCATGCCGCAGATTTGCCTCTACAATGTCATGGAACCTGGCTCATAACATTTCGTTTTCATGCTCTTTCTCTGCACTGTTGTATCTCTTCATCTAGATTCTAATCTATTATCACATCTCAACCTGTCTTATGCATAACAGCAGATGACAGCCCCTGTGCTGGGTAAAGATTACATATTACTGTGATTCATATGAGTTTTTTCTTTATCTTTTAGATTTGATTTAGTTTTGTATTACCTACTACACTAAGACAGTTCAACATTCAAAAGGAAGAGAAGGCAATTATAGTAAAAATCTCCCTTCCATTGTTGTTACCCAGCAACAAATTCTCTCTCTACAATGAACTAATATTGAATATTTTTTGGTGTGTATCCTTACACAAATATGCTATGCATATACAAGCAATGCATATCTATCTGTCTATTATCTATCTATCTAACATCTATCTCACGTCCTCTTTTATGATACACGTTTTCTTTGCGTTGCCCTTTCACTTAGCATTGTAGCTTGGAGATCATTACACGTTATTACACAACAAATTTCTTCAGTTTTTTTTATGACTGTCCAGCATTCTATTTTCTGGATGTATAGAATATATTTTACCACTACTTTCTTGTTGGGCAGTTAGATTGTTTTCAATATTTTGCTATTACTAAAAATAATCATGTAATAACTTTTCACAAATATCTTTTAGAACATGTAGAGATAAAACATGTATGGATAAATTCCAAGCTGTATTCAGTACCCATGCAAAGGGATCACACATACTACTAGCATTATACAGCATAGATGTAATATAGATTTTACTGGAGATAATTTAAAAACAGAGAGGTAATACAGTACATGCAGTCCCCTGTAGTCTTATTATTCCACAGTGTGGGCTGGATATAGATGTTCTGAATGGACAGTGGCCAAAGTTTCAGCAGACAAGGGTCTGCCTGGGGTAGCAGGCTGGATGTACTACAGAAATACTCTGGGGGCAGGAGAGCCCTGCACTCATACCACGAAGAATATCTCAGTGTAATGCTGAATATGAGTGGGGAGAGTGACCATCCCTTCCTTGTTTCCAGTCTTAGAGGGGAAGTGTTTATCCTTTGATGATCAGATATAAAAAATTTTCATACTTTGGGGGGTTTGATTGTTTATTTCAAGATGCCTTTTAATACATTGAGAAAATTTCTCTCTATAGTTTGCTGGGAGTTTTAAAAAATCATTAACTGTATTAAATTTTGTCAAATACTCTTTTTTGCATCTATTGAAATAAACATATGATTTTCTCCTTTAATTTGGTAATGTATTGGTTGATTTTGAACATCAAGCCACTCTTGCTTTACACCCCACTCACAATGTATTATCCTTTTTATAAATTAATGAATTTGATTTAGAAATATATTTTTTAAATATTTGTAGGTCTATGTTTATGAGTGATATTGGTCTTTAATTTCCTTCTTACTATCAAGGTTATGCTTTATACGCCGTAATATGAATTGGAAAGCGTTTTTTCCTCTTCTTTTTTGTTACAGTGTGTGTAAACTTGGTATTATTTCTTCCTAAATGTTTGATATAATTCACTGATAAAGTCAGATGGACTTGGAGGCTAATAATTATGAATTAATTTATTTAAAAGAAATAGTTTTTCAAAGAATTTGTTCATTTCATCTAAGTAGCAAAATTTATTAACATAGATATTTGTAACATACCGCTTATTCGTTTTTCAAATTTTCTATACAATCGGTAGAATGCCTCCTCTTTCCTTCCTTCTTGATATTGTTAAATTTTTTTGTCTCCCTCCCTCCCTCCCTCCCTCTGCCTCTGTGGTTTATTAATTATATTGATATTTTCAAAGAACCAGCTTTTGGTTTCATTGATTTTCTTTATTTTCTCTTTCATTGATTTCTACTCTACCTTTTTCAGTTCCTTACTTCTGCTTAATTTTTTTCTTTTTTCTTTTTTTTAGGTGGAAGTTTATATAATTGATTAAGACCTTCTTCTTTATTAATATAAGTATTTAATGTATGCTTTTCCTTGTAAGCACTTTAAAAAGCATGTATCTTCTGCTAACTTGAGGGGCAGTGATCCATAAATATCAGTTAGGTCAAGGTGGTTGACAGTGTTGTTCAAATTTTCCATCTCAAGTGATTTGTTTCTCACTAATGATATCAGTTACTGAGAGAGGTGTTGAAGTATCCAAATATTATAATGGATTTGTTTATTTTTCATATCTAAAGGTTACCTTCTATAAATACTACATAGTTTGACCTTGCTTTTTTAAGCAGTCTGACAATCTCTGTATTTTAATGGAGTTTTAGTTTATTTATATTTAATATTATTATTTATATATTGGGGCTTCAGTCTACTATCTGCTATTTGTTTTCTAGTTATCTCATCTTTTATTTATTCCTTTCCCTCCTTTCTTTTCTTGAATTACTGAGTATTTATTTTCAGCAGTGTATTATCTCCTCTAATGGCATTTAGCTAAAATCTTTTTTTTTAAATTGGTTTCACTAGCTATTATCATGGACACCTTTAACTTATGATAGCCCATCTTGAATTAATATTGTACCACTTCTTATGTAATCTAAGATCATTCAACAGTATGCTTCCATTTACTCCCTTCCTCATATTGTTATCACGCATTTTATTTCTAAATGTTATAACCCCATAAATATGGAGTTATTATTTTTCTGTAAACAGTCAATTATCTTTTACAAAAATTATGAAGTGAGAAAAGAAAGTCCATTATAGTTACCTGTATATTTACCATTTCCTGCATTCTTCATTCCTTCATTTAGACCCACGTTTCCATCTGCTATTATGTTTCTTCAGCTTAAGGGACTTCATTTAACTTATCTTGTACATTTAACTTATCTTGTACGGTTGGTCTGTTGTAGTAAATTCTCTCAGCTTTTGTCTTCTGTACACATCTTCATTTTGCCTTCAGTTTTGAAGGATGTTTTCTTTGACTATAACTTCTTTTTTCTCTTAAGACACTTTAAAAATGTGGTTTCATTATCTTCTAGCCTGCATTATTTTTTATGAGAAGTCTGGGATTATTCTTATCATTGTCTCACAAAGGTAGTGCGTGTATTATATTTTTCTCTGTCTGCTTCTAAGATTTTTTGTTTATCTTTAGGGCTCAGCAATTTGACTGTGACATACCTAGGTGTGGTTCTCTTGGCATGGGAATTGATGAGCTTTTGGATTCTCGATTGGATTTTTAAAAATTGAATTTGGACAAATGGTTGCCTTTATTTATTTAAATATTTTTTTCTGCTATATTCTCACTTCTCCTCCTTGGACTCTGATTAGACATGTGTTTGACGTCAGACTGCCTTATATTTTCCCAGAGGTCAGTTAGGCTTTCTTTATATTTTTAGCCTTTCCCCCACCCTCCCACCCCTTTGTTTCAATTTGTATAACTTGACTTTAATCTTGTTAACCTTTATAATAAATACATTGTGGCTTATATTGACTCTCGATACTTCCAATCAAATTCAGGACTAGAGACTTTTTAACTTAACTTTCATAATCTTATATAGATATCTCCTTTCTCTTTTGGTGAAAATCCCTGTTAATTAAAGTATTTCTTTTGTCCCACAATACACATATTAGTCTCAAAATTACAACACAAAATGCTAAAGTACAACCTCAAAATTACAATCTCAAAATGCTACTATGATTAGTAGGATGTTTCCTAAACATAACTTAATATTCTTTTGCAGGCCTTTTTTATTTTTTGGATACATACCACTACAGATGTACAGTTAAATTACTGTGTTTTAAATGCACTTGGTGTGGTGATGCCACCAACAGATTCACAGTTTCATTTGTTTCACTTTGCTTTAAATATTTAGGGGTTAAAAATGTTTGTTTTATAACTAAATAAAATATTTAAACGGTTTCAAAGTCAAATCTACAAAATATTGTATTATTTTACTAAGAAATGCAGTTTCTATAAAATACCATCCATACTAAGAAGTGTAATTTCTATTCCTATATTTCCCATTTATTTCCTTTCTTACCTTATAGATAAATAAATAAATAAATAAATATTATCTTTCTATTGTCTAAAATATAAGAAAATGTAGAAAAATTCTCATATCCCCCTTTTAAGCTAAATAGAATACTATGCATCCTTTGCCTTTATTTGACTATTTTAATTCAATAATATTAGATATAACGCCATACTATATGGAAAATCGTATTTTAACATATTTTAATTCTTATTTTTTATAGATTCATAATACTCTATTGTGTGGATGTACCATAGTTTATTCAACCAGTCTTGCAGTCAGACATCTGGGTTATTTCCATTCTTTAGCTATTATAGTAAAATGACAACGAATATCTTATGCATATGTATTTTCATGTTTTGGAGTGTACTTTTGGAGCAGTTTCCTGGAAGTGGAGTTGGTTGGGTCAAAAGGTAAATGCATATGCACTTTTATTAGATATTGTCAAATTTCCCTCCATAGTGGTTGTGATTTTCTACAGTTCCACCAGCTCAAAATTGGGGGAACTGTTTCCCTGTAGCTTCACTAATGGAGTGGGTTTTCAAACTCTTGTACTTTGCCCATCTGATGGGTGAGAAGTAGTATCTCAGTGTAGTTTTAATTTGCATTTCTCTCAAATAATATATTTTTATATTAAAAAATTACCACTTTCTCAAGGGTCCTTTTTCTTTTAAATTTTTATAACATGGGAAATTTCTATTTGTGAAGTCTGCCTCTCATGTATACTAAAAGATAATTTTAAAAGAAAAAAATGTTTTCCTCGTCTGCCAATATCTTGGGGTTTTCATTTACACTGCAAAGAACAAATTGTAAACCACTTTGCACAGTGTCCCAGCCCCAAAATGAGGGTTTGATTTACCATGTAATTTTTTTCTGGTTCATATTTCTGTTCAGAACAAGCTTTTGGGTTTGAGGTTATAAACAAAATAATTTGACTGTTTCCTTGTGGTTAAACAAATGCCATAAATATATGTTAGAAAAAAAATCCTTTTTGAAGGAGAAAAAGTTGGGCAATAGTCTCCAAAAATTATCAACATCTATTTGTCTGACAAACATTTGATTCAATAATGTAGAAATCCTTGGTTCCTATCATAATGAAAGGAGTATATATTTTTCTAGTCCACTGACTTTAGGTTCTTGATAATATAGCCCAAAAAGTCTGGGAGTTATTTCTCTTTGTAGTCATTCTCATGAGTTTGAGTTGGAATGGATATTTAAACCTTATTTCCTGTTGCTTTGTATTTTGTTCTTTCTTCACTTGTTTTTCCTTCCATTCCCAGTTTTCCTTTAACTTCTTACTCGAAGACTTTTGCATTTTCTTTTTATAGCTTTTTTTTTAACATACTGGTTTTTTACTCTTTCCTGCTCTCATGCCTTCCTTCCATCTCGTCCTCACTTCTCTTTGATTCACACACTTATGTCTAACGCTCATCTTGATCTACTCTTGCCCTGTGTCCCATGTTACTATAAGAAACAGCTCTCACCTGTCATGATTTACACCTGTTCAAAGAGAAGCCATGACCCTTGAGAGGTCTCTTTGCCTGTTTTGTTGACATCTGGGCTCTGATGAAATTATCTTTCATACCTTACTTAATCTACTAGGATCACTTGTACAGGGGTATGAGGAAATCTCTTCCAGCAGATTGGGCCTACTTCCTGGACACACTACAACTCTCTGCATCTTTCCCTTTATTTCTTTGATCGAACATTTATGGTGCAAGTATTAAATACCAATCCCGGAACTGAACAGCAAGATTACATAAATAAATAAGGCAGAGTTCTTGCTCTGAAAGTGCTCATAATCTAGGTTCGACTGACATCAGTCACACCCTTATAGGGCATATGAAAATCTTTGCTGGTGACCATCTTTTCTGCCCACCTTGACATGGCTTATTCCTAACATACCATTTCACCTTATTTGCTACCTTTTTCAGGAATTGTTTCTGACTTCTTTCTCCATTCGCAAAGTTGTTTGGTGCCCCTGCTGGAGGCTCCCAAATCACACTGGACTTTCCCCATTTTATCACATTTCACCACAGTGTATTGTAATTGTGTCCTTCTCTAGACTAGAAGCTTCTGTGAGGGCAGAAACAAGTCTCTGTCATTAACTCTAAGCCTCCAGCACCCAACAGAGTGTCAGCAGCATAGGAGAAACTCAAGAATATTTTCTGAACGAATGGCTATGCATGCACATATAGGTATAAATTATATCCAGGTAAATAAAAGAGTCAGAAAGTAAGAAAATACACCTCCAGTGCAAATGGAGTGAGCAAGGGTGCCACAGTAGAATAACCTCCTTGAAGTATGTTCCAAAAATTATTTCCCAGAAATGTTGCCAGTTCTAATAACAAGTACCTTTGAAGTATGTTTTTAAACAACTACCAACCAAATTTGTTTAACTTCCTTTAGTGGTATTGATTGTACTCATGAAATCCCAATGAGGAACTTGTCTGACATTTACAGACGAGCGTAACGCTAAGTTGACTCTCATAAATGTTAATCAGTAATTCCTATTAGCTCAATCACACTTGTGTCTCACTAAAGACTTTAAACCCAAAGTGAATTGTTAATCCATCTGCCCAGAAACAGTCACCAGTTCAAAAATTAAAGCCTGAGGAGGGGGGAGGGGAATTAGCTTCTTGGAATACACTCCTGTTTATAGCTGTCCACCATCACAGAAAACAAGTTTTAGTTTCTGGTTGTGTTTATTGTACCTGTATTTTAAAAAATTATTTTAGCGTGTGTGTGTGTGTGTGTGTGTGTGTGTGTGTGTGTGTTTTACAATATTGACAAGACATTGCAAACAAAAGAGATAATGGCTAAAGATTTTCCTCGCTTGCCATTATACCAGGGAAGGACTAATTGTAGTTCTCATTTATAATATGTTTGGAAAAAATCTTTGTTTCAGAGCAACATGGTGGTATCTCTAATTTTTTATCCCTTTTCTCATTTTTTAAAAATTTCTTTTTCTTCCCTCTGTGTCACACATATTTTCTATGCAAACTGAGTTTTGACTGAAGCTGTTAGATGAAGCTAACAAAAGAGCACATAAGCTGTGAAGAGATCAGCTCTGAACTGGGTGGAAATCTCCAATTATAATGTAAAGATACTATCATTTTATACACATGAACCCAAGAAACCCAGAATATGAAGTGTGGCACCCAGAAATCCAATGACAATATACTAGAGTTTCATCTTTGCCCTTGTCTATTTAACATTTATTCTCACAGGTCTATTCACACAAGTAATAAAACTTCCCTTTTAATAACTAAATCCTTTCAAACAAAATTTGGAATAATTTAATAGTAATTCTTAATTAAAGAATTTACTAGATGCATAAATCAGGGAGTATTCATATTTACACATTCTAATTTTTAAAACACCTCCTATAACCTTGAAGAGTCAGAAAACATATATTTTTAAAATTTTATTTAGTGGCTACTCTCCTGAATTTTTGTAGTGGTGGTGGTGGTGATAAATAACATTAGTGAGAAGTTATGTTAATTTTAAACATAGTTAAATGCAACACAAATGGCTACTAAATTTAAAATCAGAATTTTATTTGTTCGGACATTGTGATTAGTCCCAGATTGGAGATTTCCTTTTCATAATCATGATAGAAAAGGTTCACAAAGCATGTTTAATAGAGGATGACATTTCATGAAACAAAGTTAACTAAACCAAATCAACTGCTTTGAAGATTTCAGTAAACTTTGTTTCTTATACAAATGTCAAATCTCATCTGTTTCTCAGGCTGGGTATTGCCTCAAATTTGTTAACTCTAAGATTCATTAAGACACAAGACCTGGAAGAAGTTTCAGTCGAACACCTGACGCAGTCTTATATTCTGGCTTTCTTTCACTGTTGGTACCCAAAAGCCACCCAACTCCCCAACCCAACAGTGTTTGGTACTCAGTTGTCAAATGCCATCCCTCCAAACATACCATTAATACAACTTGTTAACAAGGCAAAGCTGAGTTTATTGCTTATTGTGGCTCACCACTTTGAGAGAGCTTTGTCTGTGTCTCCAAAAGGCAAAGTCAAGGTCTGATATTAATTGAGAGGTTGAAGTTTGATTTAAGGTGGGTCTTCCAATGTGGAGGCTCGATTAGGATGGATGAAGATTATGTCACAGCAAAATGTTCATTGTCTTTGAACTGTTTTGTACCTCTTTGTAAACTACAGGTAACTAAAGGATATGCAACCTCTGTCTTGTTTGATTAAGATTCATTTGAGATCCTTCCCAACTCTGGAAAAACTAGTTCTGTTGCCTTCCTGTAAGTTGGACTGGACACGGTTAAACTTGCATAAATTGTGAGCCCTCACCAAACTTGAAATTCTTCTTGTTTCCTTCACTATCTGGCTACAGCCCTTCAACTAATGTTTCCAACTTTTCTCCCTCCCTCCTCACTTGGCATCACTGACCACAGAAACCTGACTGCACAGATCCTTATGGAGACTCTAGCTCGCCTTATTGCTGGCCTTTTATCCAGGATCTGAAGAAGCATTTTGAGCTAAAGGCTGTTGACATGATATCAACCTCGCAGGGCTTACCACCACAGAAGACCATGCACAGGCTGGATTTCTCCCTGGACAAGTCACTGGGCCACTAAGGAAGGTTGGTGAAATGCTTGGGCCATGCATGTCCTTATACAAGAAGTAACCAAGACTGGACAACACCACCAAGAGCACTGACGTCTTAACTTCAATGAGCAGTGCTGCGTAATGGAAAGACTTGCATCCACCAACTCTTGGAATTCACTGGACTGAACATTCTCAGGGTTTAACTCCTGTCTTTTCACTTTAACCTAAACTTTTCTATTTGCATTTTTATTTTCATTTAAGACATTCCTCTTTTCAGATGACTGATCTCCCAAATACTATAAAACAGCTGACCTGTGCCACTGCTTCTCAATAGATGTTTCAATTAATTTTGCAGGTACAACTCCAGCAAGAGTCCCCACAAGAGTATTTCTTAGACCCTGGTTCACCTCGCTCAGGTGACTATGGTCACCTCTGAGCTGTTCAGCAATGAATGCAATTCATTTGTCTTGAACAAAAAGGGAGCGGAGCCTGGCAATGTTGAACTTTATACGAGTCTTGTGCTTCTAGTAAATAACGATGGTTGAGAAATCTTTCCAAGTCTTCGTCTTTGGAAATCCGTCACCATTTTATGTTCTGAAAAACGGATTACCAAAAACAGCCACCCTCCCACATCTGACTTACGTGAGGCTTGCTGTCCACTCTCTCGAATGATGACCGTAAAACTTGCAGGTACCTGTGACAAAGCCAAACACAGACCTTTCCCCTTTTGTTTGAAACTGCTGACAAAACCAGACATAAACCCTTCTCTTTTTGCCTCTAGCCAACATCCTGTTCTTTGTTTTAGGAGCAGTTAGCTAAGGTTATAACTGTTGGTCCTCCTGAAACTAGCTGGACACAGAGACAAAATCTCCTTAATTGTCGGGTTCATTTTGTCCTGTGCACCGTATCCGGGAGAACTCCCTGTGTGGCTGCGGAGCGGGTAACAGTGGTGGCCGCATTCTCTTTCCTTTTTACTTTCCAGACAAGTAAAAAAAATGGAAGCAAAAGCTATCAGTTTATAGAACCATCAGATAAGGCTAAGAGAGATACTGATACTGTTTGTGTAATTTCTACCTTAGAGATATGGAAAGCAGGCAATTATAAGTTTATTAAGAAATTTATATTGCTCAGTTACAGTGAATCTACCCACGGAGAAAATAAAAACTGTTGCATTGTTTTAAAATACCGATTTAGTGCTTGCCTGCCCATTTTAGGTAACACGCCATCACTCTGACTGAGTAGGGGAGTTGGGAGAAGGGAGGTAATCTTATCCGCTGAACATCTAATAAGTGCTGACCTGGGCTAGACATCTAAATTCACTTAATCCTTTTAACGATCTCTGTAAGGTCAGTATCCTCATTTTAGGGGCAAGGAACTGAGGTCAGAGGTGTTACTATCCCACCCAGAATCACATACCTAGTAACATTGAGATTCATGCTTTCTCAATATCTGATATGACTTCAGAGTTAAATCTTCAGAAATTAGTAAACAACCTATACATTTAGGACTCACTCCTTAAGACAAACACATATATGTGCTTTCTACCAATGAGATAGGAGAGAAGGGGGCAGGGCACAACATTTAAAAGAATGACATAGCTGTTGAGGATAAGACATAAACTAGTTAGAACTAGGCCCAAGATGGCAGAAGATTCGACTTCCAGTAGACCCTGAGCTTCATTATACACTCACTGTCAACGTTAGTATGCTAAACAACATCCCCACAGGCACCATGACAGTTCAAGGTCAACCATAAAAGGCCAAAAAGTGGGGTGGTGGCCCAATTCCTGGAAATCCCTTCCCCAGAATAGCTGGAATAATCCTCCCACTCCCACTTAGCATGTGAAGTTACCCAGCTCATAAAAACGAATCACTCCTGCGCCCTGGAGCCACCCTTGCCTTCCGAGAAAACCACTAGTGTGTATCTCTGCTTTCACTTTACTATGGCTCCTTCTTGAATTCTCTTCTGTGCAGAGCCAAGGACCCTCAATTGGTGGCCCATCCCAGGGACTTGCCCAATACCTGGGACATAACAGTCCTCTTGTGCTCCATTTTTTGGCAACCTCTTAACAAAGGCTATAAATAAATCTACTTCTTACCTATCACTTTGCCTCTCTCCGAACTCCTTCTGCGCCGACACGGGAAGAATCTGAGCTTCATTAAGTCCTGAGACGAGCTGTGTGTTTTCATTGGAAGATTGTGGGTTCGAGTCCCATCTGAGGTGTGTGGTTTCACCTATGTGGTACAGATTGTTGAGATCTATTAAATAGTACAAAAGATGTCCGCTCATTTGCTTTCTTGTTCCAAAATGGCAGATTTTTTTCCGGAAGTCAAACTCAATGCATAAAACCTATTTAAAAAAAATAATTTTCAGTGCTTTAAATAGTCTTTGCACAAACCACTCAGATTATTAAGTAAATGTAGGACTAGATAAGCAGTTAAATCAAAACAAATATTTTGGGTCGATAACTAAAATAAGATTTTAGTTACTTGATCTATTTGATCAGAAAGTGTCTCCTTCCAGGAAAGTTCTGTGCAAAACAGCAGTAGGTGCTAACAAACAAGAGTATCCTTGTGTCCAAAGAATTTGGGTTCAAGGCATTGCAAAAAGCCCTGGGGCCAACTATGCGAGATCCTCTGATCTAACTGCCATCCTCAAGTGATTGTGAAGTTTCTTATTGTCTTGAACACCCTTCTGGGCTTGATTGTACAGGTCTGTCTCTGCGTTTTCTCCTCCTGTTTCCACTTCTCAATCGCTCTTTCTACCTGTACCCAAAAGAACCCAAGCCAGCCCTGCGAACATCTAGTCCTTCATACTCACTGTCTCCATAACGTTGATACTGTAATTAACTAATAAACGAGCAGAAAAGAAACTCTCCTAAAGACTAGTGGAAATTATATACCGACAAGCTCCAACTGTTTAATGGAGGGTCAGCAGTCTGGAAATTAGAAACTGTTTTCTAGCATCAGCAAAGGGAAGGATTCTACTCTATTTGTTTGAGGCATAATTTTCCAACCCACTTCACTGCTTGCTTCATGCAATAAGTCTTAGAGTCAGAGAAACTATAATATAATGATTCCTGATTATGTAGGCTGGGTTCATGTGACCATTCGCTTGTTGATCTGACTTTAGGTAAGGCTCTTTACCTTTCATCAGCCACTAATTTTCTTGTAGACATGTATACACTCTGAAAAAATAAGCTGTTAAGGTACTACAAGCGAAGCCTTAGCAGCTTGTCAGAATGTTACCAAGTTACCAAGAGTAATCATCATAAGTGGTTCATAAACAAAAAAGAAAAACCAGTCCTGAAAAAAATGGCAATATTTAAATAGGTAAAAAATGTACAGTTTCCAACAGAATTTTGTAATTTTTTGAAACACTGATAGAAAAGCATGTGTTTAGGTATACATAGGAATATAAAACGTGCAAGAGTAATTACTTTTTTTTTTCAGAAATGGAATATTCTACAATTTAAGGAAATGCTGAAATAAAGGAGTATTTCAGGACGCTGGTGTGGGGTACTCTGCTATTTTAGATGCTCATGGCGCCATCTAGTGAAACATGTGAGCAATAACATCAATATCTGACCCATTTGCTTTGTACATCCTGGAGTCCTTAACTCTTCAGAAAGGAGACTAGTGTAACCTCTACTTAAACACTAGCAAGTATCTGAGGCACCAAGAAAAGTCAATAATTTTGATGTATATTTAACATCATTTGAATAGTGAAGATATAGAACTCACTGAACATATCTGTTGTATGTTTATCCTTGAAATATTTATCAACCTCTGGTACAATTTTCTCTTCAAATACATTTTGCATACATATCCCACTGATGTATGGAAGGCTAGAATACATATTTGAGATAAAACCGAACAGGAATGCATGTTGTAACATGGAAATTAGGAAGGAATTATTTTATTTATCTCTTTAGGACTATCATATTGTAATGCTTTCTTTTTTAAATTAATTTTTATTGGAGTATAGTTGCTTTACAATGTTGTGTTAGTTCCTACTGTACAGCAAAGTGAATCAGCTTTAGGTATACATGTATCTCCTCTTTTTTGGATTTCCTTCCCATTTACGTCACCACAGAACATCGAGTAAAGTTCCCTGTGCTATATAGTAGGTTCTCATTAGTTATCTATTTTATACACAGTATCAATAGTGTATGTATGTCAATGCAATGCTTTCATATGGACGAAAAAGACAGGATATTTTCTTTTAGAAAACAGACACTTAATATGTGTAAATAATATTTCTATTAGAGCATAGGCACATTAAAAAGGAAGATGAAGTTGGCTTCTAAAGGGTTGAAAAACATAATGGTCTGAGAAGAGGTGCTGAAAGCAAAAATATTTAGTGTTTTGATTTCTAATATCACAAACTCCTTTACTCAAAGAGCTATTGAAAGACAATATGTAAATTTACCTAAGACAAAGATATATAGAAGTATAAATTGCCTTCAGTTCCTTCTTAGGTAAGCTCTATCTGTCATAAACCAGGGTTAACGTATGAGTGACCCGGAGCTGTTGGAACAGCAGGGAATTGTCTGAGCATCAGAGAGCCTGCATTTGTTCCATCTCCCCAGATATGTTGCTGAGGGGAAGTGCTAGCTCATGCATCAAGGCGTTGATTGATGGTTTATTGTTTTAACACAAATATAACGTTTTTTTCTGGTTAAAGTTTGATCAGATAGGGACATTACGACAACAGCTATATTGTAACTTTAGACATTCCCCCCTCCCCATTTTATAGGCACCTGTGAGTGGAATAAAATGATTTGTGAATTGGGTAAGGCAATCCATTAGAGACAGAGATTTATAATCCAACTGTTTATCTCAGTCTAAACCATTGCAATAATCATGGTTTATAAAAACAAACAAACAAAAAATAAACAAATTAAACTTCTAAAAGAAACAAAAAGAAGTATACATTTGGAAATCAGAATAACTTTTCTATTTGTTTAAGTCAAACTATATTATAACATATGAATTCAGCTTCCTATTATAGTTTATGAAATGTTTAATTTAAAGCAATCAGGGCAAATAACTCTTTGGAAAAGTTCTGCCATTTTGTAAATATATCATTTAATAGTAGGTCTAGACCTTACCTCTTAGCAAAATTTCAGAGACCTTAGCAAAGTGTTTCATCATTTTAAAATCTGATGTTTATAATTTCTTTACTGGGGAAGATGTTGCATTCCAAAATTAGAAGTGAGTTAAAAAAATAAAAACATTTCAGAATTATTTACTAATGGGTAAAATTTTATTGTAAGGTAAAAACAATATATAATACTTTATCATGAGAAAGGATTTGAAACTGGAGGGACTGCATCATGATGGAAAGCACAAGAGGAAACAGTGGAGAATGTGGAGGATTCAGGATAAATGTTCCCTGACTGACAATCCTCTCCATGTTCACATCATTTAAGTACTAAACTGAGTGAATTGGATTTGTGCCCTTTGGTTGGGACCTTTCATAATGCATGGCTGGCTACAGTCATATTCATAGTTATCTTAGAACATTACAGTAATGACAGTATAAATATAATTTGCATTGCAGGCTTAAAAAGTTGATGATCATGAAATATGATAAGGCTTTATGTGATAAACATTTACTCTCACTTTTCTGACAGAGGAATATCAGACACACAAATACCACTGTAGGATCCACAATCAGGACCAGCTACATAATTTGTGGTGCTCAGTGGCAGTTCCCTGTGCTCAAAAATCATTAAGAATTTCAAGATGGCGACAACAGATTATTAAACCAAGTGCAGAGCCCTTCTGAGGTCTGGACCCCTGTGACTGTGTAGGTCACGTGCCCAGACAGCGACTTATCCAGGGAGAAATCAACCCAAGCATGGTCTGCCGTGGGCGCGAGCCCTTCAAGGTTAAAACTATGCCATCAGCTTTTAGCTTGCAGTGCTTCTTCAGGTCCTGGGGGAAACGCCAGCAACAAGGCAACCTGGAGTCTCTGTAACGACCTGTGCAGCAATTTTGGTTTTTTTTTGTAGGATGTCCCTTTCCCGGTCTTCTGGCTAGCAAGAACCAGCTTCTAGGCTTTTTGTTTGTTTTTTGTATGTTTGTTTCATCTGCGTTATTTGGCATTTCCAGAAACCATCTTCTTTAGCTCTGTGTTTGGGGATAGATGAGGCAAACCCCCAAAACCAGAAAGTAAGAAACCCCCAGGAATGCATCACCATATTGTTTGTTGGGTCCTGAGGTGCGCATCTGATCTGCCTTCTCCCAGCCTTCCAGAGTTTTATGTTTGTTATATATATTGTGTCCAGGGGTCTTAGTTGTACTTAGCAGGAGGAATAGGAAACAGTATGTGTACTTCACCTTCCCGGAAGGGAAAGTCCCTCACTTGCTTCTTAAAAGTCCTTTTTTTTTTTTTTTTGCGGTACGCGGGCCTCTCACTGTTGTGGCCTCTCCCATTGCGGAGCACAGGCTCCGGACGCGCAGTCTCAGTGGCCATGGCTCACGGGCCCAGCCGCTCCGCGTCATGCGGGATCTTCCCGGGCCGGGGCACGAACCCGTGTCCCCTGAGTCGGCAGGCGGACTCTCAACCACTGCGCCACCAGGGAAGCCAAAAGTCCTTTTTTTTAAAAGCAATAATCAAATTCAATACCACAAAGGAAGGTACTTTGTTGCAAATGGGACTACTTTTTTACACGAAAGTGTCACTACATAGTTCTCATTTTCTTTTACAGAGCAAATGATGACCTCATTGTTACTTTTCACATGTAATCTTTAAAGATGAAAAATAGAAAATTAATCTGCCATGGAAGAAAGTGAGTTTTCATTTATATCTGCTTAAATTATTGGTTTGGGGTTTGTTTTTTTTTGGGGGGGGGACATCAATATAGTTTGGAGTTTAAATCCATGACATACAACCTCTGTGCACAGCAATGAATTGGTTTCTGTCCTCATCAGAGTAAAAACTGCATTATATAAGACAGGGATACCCAAGGAATCATGTTTTGATGACATGAAACATGAAGGTTTTGTTTCCCTGCAGCAGTGCAGTGACACGCAGCTCATGAGAAGCTGTCCCTGAGCATTCTAAGAGCTGTGCCCAACATCTGGTAGAACTCAGAAACTTGCCAGGGACAGTTACATGTGCCAAGTAATCTAGAATCAATTATCACCTTGTCAACTAAGTAAAAATGACTTGAATGCCCTAAATTCACTCACTCCCGAGGGTTCTCTGGAACAGTTAGCCAAAACCTCAATTGCATAAAATATAACTACCCCCTCAGGAAGCATAGTACCCACACTCAGTCATACGATCATTTTGACTACATTGAAAATAACAAGCTTTTGCATTATGCAGTGACTTTCAGGTTTTGTTTTTTCTTTTGAACTAAAAAAAAAAATAATTAAATGGCTTTATACCAATTCTTGAAAATGTTGAACATGGGCATAATTTTCCATCTAAATTCTTCAAAATCTAACCATGCACCCATTAAGGTCAGACATTAATTGCTATAGGACAACATATGGCAGTGAACTTACTCTAAAGAGAAGGATTTCTATACAAGAAAGCAAAGAGTAAATACCAGAAACAATCAAAATATTATCACTATTAGTATAAGACAATATTTATAATCAATTTTTAAAATATCTTTATTGGAGTATAATTGCTTTACAATGGTGTGTTAGTTTCTGCTTTATAACAAAGTGAATCAGTTATACATATACATATATCCCCATATCTCTTCCCTCTTGCATCTCCTTCCCTCCACCTTCCCTATCCCACCCCTCTAGGTGGTCACAAAGCACCGAGCTGATCTCCCTGTGCTATGGGGCTGCTTCCCACTAGCTATCTATTTTGCATTTGGTAGTGTATATATGTCTATGCCACTCTCTCACTTGGTCCCAGCTTACCCTTCCCCCTCACCGTATCCTCAAGTCCATTCTCTAGTAGGTCTGTGTCTTTATTCCCGTCCTGCCACTAGGTTCTTCATGACCTTTTTTTTTTTTTTTTTAGATTCCATATATACGTGTTAGCATACGATATTTGTTTTTCTCTTTCTGACTTACTTTATGCTGTATGACACACTCTAGGTCCATCCACCTCACTACAAATAACTCAATTTCGTTTCTTTTTATGACTGAGTAATATTCCATTCTATATATGTGCCACATTTTCTTTATCCATTCATCTGTTGATGGACACTAAGGTTGCTTCCATGCCCTGGCTATTGTAAATAGGGCTGCAATGAACACTGCGGTACATGATTCTTTTTAAATTATGGTTTTCTCAGGGTATATACCCAGTAGTGGGATTGCTGGGTTGTATGCTAGTTGTATTTTTGGTTTTTTAAGGAACCTCCATACTGTTCTCCATAGTGGCTGTATCAACTTACATTCCCACCAACAGTGCAAGAGGGTTCCCTTTTCTCCACACCCTCTCCAGCATTTACTGTTTGTAGATTTTTTGATGCTGGCCATTCTGACGGGTGTGAGATGACATCTCACTGTAGTGTTGATTTGCATTTGTTTATCTTTGTTTTTATTTCCATTTCTCTAGGAGGTGGGTCAAAAAGGATCTTGCTGTGATTTATGTCATAGAGTGTTCCTCCTATGTTTTCCTCTAAGAGTTTGAAAGTGTCTGGCCTTACATGTAGGTCTTTAATCCATTTTGAGCTTATTTTTGTGTATGGTGTTAGGGAGTGTTCTAATTTCATTCTTTTACATGTAGCTGTCAAGTTTTCCCAGCACCACTTATTGAAGAGGCTGCCTTTTCTCCACTGTATATTCTTGCATTCTTTATCAAAGATAAGGTGACCATATGTGATTGGGTTTATCTCTGGGCTTTCTATCCTGTTCCATTGATCTATATTTGTTTTTGTGCCAGCACCATACTGTCTTGATTACTGTAGCTTTGTAGTATAGTCTGAAGTCAGGGAGCCTGATTCCTCCAGCTCCAGTTTTCTTTCTCAAGATTGCTTTGGCTATTCAGGGTCTTTTGTGTTTCTATACAAATTGTGAAATTCGTTGTTCTAGTTCTGTGAAAAATGCCAGTGGTAGTTTGATAGGGATTGCATTGAATCTGTAGATTGCTTTGGGTAGTAGAGTCATTTTCACAGTGTTTATTCTTCCAATTCAAGAACATGGTATACCTCTCCATCTATTTATTTCATCTTTAATTTTTCCTCTGTGTCTTATAATTTTCTGCATAAAGGTCTTTTGCCTCCTTAGGTAGGTTTATTCCTAGATATTTTATTCTTTTTGTGCTGCAATGGTAAATGGGAGTGTTTTCTTAATTTCACTTTCAGATTTTTCATCATTAGTGTATAGGAATGCCAGAGATTTCTGTGCATTAGTTTTGTATCCTGCTACTTTACCAAATTCATTGCTTAGCTCTAGTAGTTTTCTGGGAGCATCTTTAGGATTCTCTATGTATAGTATCATGTCACCTGCAAACAGTGACAGCTTTACTTCTTCTTTTCTGATTTGGATTCCTTTTATTTCTTTTTCTTCTCTGATTGCTGTGGCTAAAACTTCCAGAACTATGTTGAATAATAGTGGTGAGACTGGGCAACCTTGTCTTGTTCCTGATCTTAGTGGAAAAGGTTTCACTTTTTCACCATTGAGGATGATGTTGGCTGTGGGTTTGTCATATATGGCCTTTATTATGTTGAGGTAAGTTCCCTCTATGCCTACTTTGTGGAGGGTTTTTATCATAAATGGGTGTTGAATTTTGTCGAAAGCTTTCTCTGCATCTATTGAGATGATCATATGGTTTTTCTCCTTCAATTTGTTAATATGCTTTATCACATTGATTGATTTGCGTATATTGAAGAATCCTTGCATTCCTGGGATAAATCCCACTTGATCATGGTGTATGATCCTTTTAATGTGCCGTTGGATTCTGTTTGCTAGTATTTTGTTGAGGATTTTTGCATCTATGTTCATCAGTGATATTGGCCTGTAGTTTTCTTTCTTTGTGACATCTTTGTCTGGCTTTGGTATCAGGGTGATGGTGGCCTCATAGAATGAGTTTGGGAGTGTCCTCCCTCTGCTATATTTTCTAAGAGTTTGAGAAGGATAGGTGTTAGCTCTTCTCTAAATGTTTGATAGAATTCACCTGTGAAGCCATCTGGTCCTGGGCTTTTGTTTGCTGGAAGATTTTAAATCACAGTTTCAATTTCAGTGCTTGTGATTGGTCTGTTCATATTTTCTATTTCTTCCTGGTTCAGTCTCAGAAGGTTGTGCTTTTCTAAGAATTTGTCCATTTCTTCCAGGTTGCCCATTTTATTGGCATATAGATGCTTGTAGTAATCTCTCGTGATCCTTTGTATTTCTGCAGTGTCAGTTGTTACTTTTTCATTTCTAATTCTATTGATTTGAGTCTTCTCCCTTTTTTTTTTGATGAGTCTGGCTAACAGTTTATCAATTTTGTTTATCTTCTCAAAGAACCAGCTTTTAGTTTTATTGATCTTTGCTATTGTTTCCTTCATTTCTTTTTCATTTATTTCTGGTCTTATCTTTATGATTTCTTTCCTTCTGCTAACTTTGGGTTTTTTTTGTTCTTCTTTCTCTAATTGCTTTAGGTGTAAGGTTAGGTTGTTTATCTGAGATGTTTCTTGCTTCTTAAGGTAGGATTGTATTGCTATAAACTTCCCTCTCAGAACTGCTTTTGCTGCATTCCATAGGTTTTGGGCTGTCGTGCTTTTATTGTCATTTTTTTCTAGGTATTTTGTGATTTCCTCCTTGATTTCTTCAGTGATCTCTTGGTTATTAAGTAGTGCATTGTTTAGCCTCCATGTGGTTGTATGTTTTACAGATTTTTTCCTGTAATTGATATCTAGTCTCATAGCATTGCGATCGGAAAAGGTACTTGATACGATTTCAATTTTCTTAAATTTACCAAGGCTTGATTTGTGACCCAAAATATGATCTATCCTGGAGAATGTTCCATGAGCACTTTAGAAGAAAGTGTATTCTGTTGTTTTTGGATGGAATGTCCTATAAATATCAATTAAGTCCATCTTGTTTAGTGTATCATTTAAAGCTTGTGTTTCCTTATTTATTTTCATTTTGGATGATCTGTCCATTGGTGAAAGTGGGGTGTTAAAGTCCCCTACTATGATTGTGTTACTGTCTATTTCCCCTTTTATGGCTGTTAGTATTTGCTTTATGTATTGAGGTGCTCCTATGTTAGGTGCATAAATATTTAACAATTGTTATATCTTCTTCTTGGATTGATCCCTTGATCATTATGTAGTGTCCTTCTTTGTCTCTTGTAATTGCATTTATTTTAAAGTCTATTTTGTCTGATATGAGAATTGCTACTCCAGCTCACTTTTTATTTCCATTTGCATGGAATACCTTTTTCCATCCCCTCACTTTCAGTCCGTATGTGTCCCTAGGTCTGAAGTGGGTCTCTTGTAGACAGCATATATATGGGTCTTGTTTTTGTATCTGTTCAATCAGTCTATGTCTTTTGGTTGGAGCACTTAATCCATTTACATTTAAGGTAATTATCGATATGTATGTTCCTATTACCATTTTCTTAATTGTTTTGGGTTTGTTTTTGTAGGTCTTTTCCTTCTCTTGTGTTTCTTGCCTAGAGAAGTTCCTTTAGCATTTGTTGTAAAGCTGGTGTGGTGGTGCTGAATTCTCTTAGCTTTTGCTTGTCTGTAAAGGTTTTAATTTCTCCATCAAATCTGAATGAGATCCTTGTTGGGTAGAGTAATATTGGTTGTAGGTTATTCCCCTTCATCACTTTAAATATGTCCTGCCACTCCCTTCTGGCTTGCAGAGTTTCTGCTGAAAGATCAGCTGTTAACCTTATGGGGATTCCCTTGTATGTTACTTGTTGCTTTTCCCTTGCTGCCTTTAATATTTTTTCTTTGTATTTAATTTTTGATATATATGTGTCTTGGCGTGTTTCTCCTTGGATTTATCCTGTATGGGACTCTTGTGCTTCCTGGATTTGATTATTTCCTTTCCCATATTAGGAGAGTTGTCAACTATAATCACTTCAAATATTTTCTCAGTCCCTTTCTTTTTCTCTTCTTCTTCTGGGACCCCTATAATTCAAATGTTGGCACATTTAATGTTGTGCCAGAGGTCTCTGAGACTGTCCTCAATTCTTTTCATTCCTTTTTCTTTATTCTGCTCTGCAGTAGTTATTTCCACTATTTTATCTTCCAGGTCACTTATCCATTCTTCTGCCTCAGTTATTCTGCTATTGACTCCTTCTAGAGAATTTTTAATTTCATTTATTGTGTTGTTCATCACTGTTGGTTTGCTCTTTAGTTCTTCTAGGTCCTCGTTAAATGTTTCTTGTATTTTCTCCATTCTATTTCCAAGATTTTGGATCATCTTTACTATCATTATTCTGAATTCTTTTTCAGGTAGACTGCCTATTTCCTCTTCATGTGTGAGATCTAGTAGGTTTTTACCTTGCTCCTTCATCTGCTGTGTGTTTTTCTGTCTTCTCATTTTGCTTAACTTACTGTGTTTGGGGTCTCCTTTTCACAGGCTGCAGGTTCGTAGTTCCTGTTGTTTTTGGTGTTTGTCCCCAGTGGCTAAGGTTGGTTCAGTGGGTTGTGTAGGCTTCCTGGTGGAGGGGACTAGTGCCTGTGTTCTGGTGGATGAGGCTGGATCTTGTCTTTCTGGTGGGCAGATCCACCTCTGGTGGTGTGTTTGGGGGGTCTGTGGACTTATTATGATTTTAGGCAGCCTCTCTGCTAATGGGTGTGGTTGTGTTCCTGTCTTGCTAGTTGTTTGGCAGAGAGTGTCCAGCACCGTAGCTTGCTGCTCATTGAGTGGAGCTGGGTCTTGGTGTTTAGATGGAGATCTCTGGGAGATTTTTACTGTTTGATATTAGGTGGAGCTGGGAGCTCTCTTGTCGACCAATGTCCTGATCTTGGCTCTCCCACCTCAGAGGCACAGCCCTGATGCCTGGTTGGAGCAGCAAGAGCCTGTCATCCACACAGCTCAGAATAAAAGGGAGAAAAGAAAGAAAGAAAGAAAGAAAGAAAGAAAGAAAGAAAGAAGATAAAATAAAATAAAATAATTAAAATAAAAAATAATTATTAAGAAAAAATTTTAAAAAGTAATAGAAAAAAAAAGAAAGAATGAGAGAAGAGAGCAACCAAACCAAATCCACCAATGATAACAAGCACTACAAAGTATACTAAAACAAACAAACAAACAAAAAACGGCCAGACAGAACCCTAGGACAAATGGTAAAAGCAAAGCTATGCAGGCAAATTCACACACAGAAGCATAGACATACACATTCATAAAAAGAGAAAAAGAGAAAAAAAAAAAATATATATATATATCATTGCTCCCAATGTCCACCTCCTTAATTTGGGATGATTCCTTGTCTATTCATGTATTCCACAGATGCAGGGTACATCAAGTTGATTGTGGAGATATAATCCGCTGCTCCTGAGGCTGCTGGGAGAGATTTTCCTTTCTCTTCTTTGTTCGCACAGCTCCTGGGGCTCAGCTTTGGATTTGGACCCACCTCTGCGTGTAGGTCACCTGAGAGCATCTGTCCTTCGCTCAAACAGGACGGGGTTAAAGGAGCAGCTGATTTGGGGGCTCTGGCTCACTCAGGCCGGGAGAAGGGAGGGGTGCGGATGCGTGGCGAGCCTGCGGCGGCAGAGGCCAACATGACTTTGCAGTAGCCTGAGGTGCACCGTTGTTTTCCCCGGGAAGTTGTCCCTGGATCCCTGGACCGTGGCAGTGGCGGGGTGCACAGGCTCCCGGGAGAGAAGGTGTGGATAGTGACCTGTGCTCGCACACAGGCTTCTTGGTGGCGGCAGCAGCAGCCTTAGTGTCTCATGCTAGTCTCTGGGGTCCGTGCTGATGGCTGCAGCTCGCGTTCTGGAGCTCCTTTAAGCGGCGCTCTTAATCCCCTCTCTTCGCGCACCAGGAAACAAAGAGGCAAGAAAAAGTCTCTTGCCTCTTCGGCAGCTCCAGACTTTTTCCTGGACTCCCTCCCGGCTAGTCGTGGTGCACTAACCCCTTCAGGCTGTGTTCACGCAGCCAACCCCAGTCCTCTCCCTGGGATCCGACCTCCAAAGCCTGAGCCTCAGCTCCCAGCCCCCACCCATCCCGGCGGGGGAGCAGACAAGCCTCTCGGGCTGGAGAGTGCTGGTTGGCACCAATCCTCTGTGCGGGAATCTCTCCACTTTGCTCTCTGCCCCCCTGTTGCTGCGATCTCCTCCGTGGCCCTGAAGCTTCCCCCCTCCGCCACCTGCAGTCTCTGCCCACAAAGGGGCTTCCTAGTGTGTGGAAACCTTTCCTCCTTCACAGCTCCCTCCCACTGGTGCAGGTCCCGTCCCTGTTCTTTTGTCTCTGTTTATTCTTTCTTCTTTTGCCCTACCCAGGTACGTGGGGAGTTTCTTGCCTTTTGGGAAGTCTGAGGTCTTCTGCCAGCGTTCAGTAGGTGTTCTGTAGGAGTTGTTCCACATGTAGATGTATTTCTGATGTATTTGTGAGGAGGAAGGTGATCTCCATGTTTTACTCTTACTATTGAAGCTCCTCCTCTATAATCAATTACTTTTTAAATTATGGGACAGTCTACTAAGTTTATTAAAATAAAGGCAAAAGGAAGAAAGGAAGAAGATATGTAAGAAAATGATGTAAAAAACTCAGTGGTTCTCTAAGTGTGGCCCCTGAATCAGCAGCATCGGCATCACCCAGGAGCTAATTAGAAATGCTAATTCTCTACACCTTCCCCCTACCCAGAGCTACTGATTCAGACTCTGGGGTGGAACCTAGCAATCCGTGTTTTAACAAACCCTCCAGGTGATTTTACATATATGTACATTCATTGACAGCAATATTTCATGTCAGGTGAGGAAGAATTTGAAATATTTTTCCAACATGTTCTTATGATTTGCTCCTCTTCATTATTTGGATTACCAAATAATCCAAGAGTGTATTCATTACTTTTTTTTGTAAATGTATCTCTTTTTCTTAATGAATTATTGCTTTTGGTATAATTTATTTTTGGTTACAATTCACTTTCCAATGACAGATTAATTCCTCTTGATTTCACTACTCATCTTTATGGACTTTGCTTTATTTTTTATTAATCTAAAATTTTCTCATTTATTTAATGAATAAATTTAGAGATGTGTAAGGAAGTTACCCCTGATATGAGAAAATTGGGAATCTGTCATTTATAACTTGTTCTACTAAAATATCCCAAAACTCATTTTCAAACTGCAGTTGAAATGGCCTCTTTCCAACTCAACCTCTGCTTATCTGAACCTAAAAAATGCCACAGCCACTTCAGCATCTTGAGCAGGAAGGGAGTATGGTAGAGAGGAGGTCAGAGTGAAAAGAGATGGTTCTATCAAACTTCAGTTGAAGGTCGAGTATTTTACTTTGGCAAATTTTACATCTAACCATGGGACAACATTGCTAGACCCATCTTCCCTCAGCATGGGGAGCCTTTATGGAAAGAAGTGAATCAGTGAGGCTGAGGGTGTTCCAGAGCTAAGGAAGCTAACTCCCATGTGTTATCCTCCAGCCAGTCTTATCTAGAGGAACTTCTTAGTAATGTTTTCTCTGGCAGCAGGAATCTTGCTGAATAATCTATTTTATATGTTAAAAGTATTACAAGATACTCAACCAAACAACAATAAAATTAAATTTAGGTATATTCTGTTGATCCAGAAAATTCAACTTGATGAGTTGAATGGCAGAAACAAGTGTATGATTTTCATCTAGGGAAACATCCCATTGCACTTTCGACACTGCTTTTTTTTTAATGCGGGACAGAAAATCTGAAGTACTGAAGTATTGGAAAACAAATACATTTCATAAATCGAAAAAAATGTCAAGATGGAAAATATGGAATAAAGACTGTCATTTCAATAATATGTCTTGTATTTTTCTCTGTTTACGGCTTATAGAATCATCAACTCTTAAAATTCAGTGGAGAGCAGGACATTTTGAACAGAGTTCAGATCTCTAGGTGGTGCTCAGAGCTAAGAGGAGGACAAGAAGCCAGGAAGATTTGCTAAATACTTTCCCAGGGGAGCCATTGGACCAAGTGCGGCCGAGTGAAGAGCTTCATTTTCCAGGGTCAAATAGCTAGGTCACCTGGGCATGAGGGAATCTTGTTAAGTCCCTGTCATGCATCTGAGTCACAAAACCAAAAGGTATATGGAGAAAGATGAGGGAGCCTGAGTTGTTCTTTACCTGGAAGGAAGGACAGGAGAAAGGAGATGCTAGTACCTTCTCTTGGAAGACTATGCCTAGCCTAATGCATGATTTCCACCTTTAGTCAAGAAGGCAGATTATTTGTTCATATGGTCTTCACTGAGAGATTTCATGGCATCCTTTTGGAATGGAGGAAGAATTGAAGCAACTGATATTTTAATGCACAAAACCTATATTGGTAACTGAAGGATGTAAGTGGTTTTTGTTGTTGTTGTTTTAACCGATCCATCAACCAATCATTCAACACATGTTGATTGAGCAGCTACTATGTGCCATGTACTACGCTAAGTTCTGGGGATAAAAGAGACCTGCTCCTTAAGAAACTTATAGTCTAGTAGAGAAAGTCTGTATGTAAACAAATAAGTGTTATAACAGGTCAGAGGTGATCAGACAGTTGTCTGTACGAAGGACTATGGGAACACAAAGGAGTAATCAAATCTATTTGTGTGTGTGTGTGTGTGAGAGAGAGAGAGAGAGAGACAGAGACAGAGACAGAGACAGAGACAGAGGGAGAGAAAAGTACAATTTAGTCGTTTAAAATATGACCTTAAATTCTTTGATATTCCTCTCTTTGAGCAATGGGGTCTGTGCTCTCTCCCCTTGAATCTGGGCAGGTCTGTGCCTGTTTTGACCAACAGAGTATAGTGGACGTGAAGCTATGTGACTTCTGAGGCTGGTCTTAAAAAGCCAGAAAGCCACCTCCTATTTCTTTTGTCATATTTCCAGACACTCCTTTTTGTTACACTTCCTCTCAGAATCTAACTGCCATGCAGGGAGAAGCCTAAACCACTTGGAGAGGCCACGTGCAGGCTTTCTGGTTCCCACCGAACCCAGCCTTGGGCTCATCCAGCCCAATTACCAGATGTGTGAATGAAGAAGTCTTCAGATGGTCCAGACTGAACCACTTGTGTCTCTCTTAGTGGAGGTCTCAGTCTTCATGGAATAGATACAAGCCATCTGCACTGTGCCCTGTCAAAATATTCTGTAATACATGTAAACATGGATGAACCTTGGGGACCTTATGGTAAGGGAAATACACCAGGCACAGAAGGACAAACATGATTCCACTTATATGAGTCATCTAATATAGTCACATTCATAGAATCAAAGAGTGGAATCATGATTGTGAAGGACTGTGGGGAGGAGAAATTTGGGAGTTATTAATCAACAGATACAAAGTTTCAGTAAAGCAAGATAAATAAGCTTCAGAGACCTGCTGTACAACATTGCATCTGTAGTCAACAATAATGTATCTCACGCTTAAAATTTTGTTAAAAGGGTAGAGCTCCCATTAAATGTTCTTACCACAATAAAATAAAATTTGTTAAGAAAAATAAGGTATATTAAAAAAAACGAAAGTTCTGACTCATAAAATCCATGAACATAAAATTGTAGTTGTTTCACGCCACTAAGTTTGTGGTGGTTTGTTAGGCAGCAGTATACAATCAGAACAGAAGAATTTCAGGCAAGTCTTGATAGTATGTATAGAACATATAACACTTGAACGAAACATAATCACTGCTAAGAACACAGGCTTCGGTGTTAGAGCTGAATAAAAATCTCAATTCTACAATGAACTAGATGTGCCCTTTAGATAACCTCTAATGGGCTTGTTGTAGGTATTATGAGAGATAATGACTGAAAGTGCTTCTTACATTGTCAGCATAAAGTAAGCTGGAGAAATGGAGTCTGAGCAGTTGTTCTGCAGAGTGTGTAGAAGTGGTCTGAATGCTCCTGCTACAGTGGCTTAGTCATTTATTATGTAGGATATAATAGTATTTATTTATAATATAATTTGTAATATTATATGTATAATATAATAAATATAATATTACATTTTGGGTTAGTCTCTTTTATTTTGCAATGAACCCTTTTGATAGCAATGAGCTAAAAAAGAATTGAAGATGTTCACCATCCCAACATGGAAGCTATAGTGATATCACTGAGAAATGTGCTTAACATGCATTAGCATTTGCTTCAGAAATGTGAAGTGGGTGGTTATGAGTCTTTGAATTAATTTCACTCATTTGATTTCCATTTTTTTAAAAAAAGCATGTAGAGAAAGTGAAGCAATAGCAATTAATGTGTTGGTCCCATCAGAACTTTTCAAACACTTAAACAAAGCCTGTTTTGTATCAGTGACATCAGCTGCTTCAAACAGAAAGTTAGGTAAATTAATACTAAATGGTTCAATTTTTTAATTAAACTCACAGAACCGATGTAATTCTTTCGGAATTTCTTTTAGTTGAAAGTGAAATATCTACCGTGAATGATACCAAAAATTAAATCAAAAGTTCAACGTTTAAGAATAAATTAAATGTTTTGACATGATAATATAAAGAGAATATTTGTGGAGGACAGGGTTATAGTAAAAACAATGCTATCATTAAATTAAGAAATTTATGGAGCAGAACTACTTGGAATTAATTGCCATGCACACTCAACTGATAGTTGTGTCTAAATCAGCATCTATATTGTATGAATCAAAACCTATAGTTGCTGAACTTTACCCATATTTTTATATACACACAATTGAGGAACTGAAGTACAGACTTTTTGCAACTAAGTTAATACTGAATAAAAGAAAAAATGTTACCATAGCATAGCAGTACATGCTTTCTTCTTTGCTGCCCATCATCAGCTAGAATTTTTAAATGCTGACCTTTGATACTTGACCTAATAAACCTCCTTTAGTATTTTATAATGGTATTGAACTTGAAAAAAATAAGTTTTCAATTTTTTTCTTTTGCATTTTGTTTAAAACAATCGGAAATGTTTAATCGAATTATTTGATAAATGGGGTGCTGTAAATTCCATTTCCTCCCCCAATTCTCAGGCCTGTCTTTTCAGCTAAGCAATCTGCCAGCCTCTGGTTTGTATTCCCTTTCCCTGGAAACTCCTTGTTGGTAATTAGCTGGGGTAATCATGGGCTTACCTCATTTGTTCCCCTTCTCTCAGGGATCCCTCTCCTAACTGCCTGTTGTCCAGAGTCTGAAATCTTTTGTTTCATATATTTTGATCATTTTAAAATTGCTTAAGGTGAGAGAGTAAATTTAGTTGCTATTACTTGTTGAGGCTGGAAGCAGAAGTCCCTGAAAATGGTTTATGAATAGAATCATCACTTATGTCCACCAATATAATGAGTGATCAGTCAGTAAATAAATACTGCAAATATTATATTTATTATTTCTCTGTCTCCTTTTAGTCAGCATCCCAGTTTGGATTAAAAATTATCCAGTAATTCTCATTCTAGTATTGTAATAATATTTGTTAATTATCAATACTAAAATCATTCATAAAATTTTGGATAGTATATTTTAATTTAAACAAAATTAGAAAGTGTGACAAACCTTAATTTCTTTCATATGCATTAATTAATGAACACACTGATCAAACTTTGAGACAGCACTGTATAACCTTCTCTTACTAAATAAAGCTTCCAGGGTGTCTGGAGAAGCTGGGAGCAAGTCCCATTTGCCCTCCTCCTGCAGGGCTGTACCAAGCTGCACTTTTCCTCTCCGATTAGGAATGACCAATATTTGCATTTAATATCTCGGAACCAGCAGACCAAACAGAGTCTAGGCTGGGCTTCTTATATTATGCTGATTCCACAGGCATCTTTTTTCTACGTAACCAATGACAGAGCCTTCTTGGGGTCTCAACAAGAATAGGCACAAATAAACCACTAATTCTGCTTTTTTACCAAAACGCAATGTTGATAAGTTGGTAAAAACTTGCTTCAGACCCATGACTACAAAGCAACACTATTAATCAGTACATTGTATGCCTTGACCGGGGGTCCATGTGGTGCAGGTACTTTAGTAAAACAGCTCAGCTGAACCTTGGGGAAACCTACTTATCATAATGGATGGCTTTCTGAAGATGCCAAGTAACCTCAACACTGCCCACCTGCACCCCCCTCTTCAACCTCACTCCATCAAGCAAAGCAGAAACTGCCAAGATGTTTGAATGGGGATGGCAGCAGGCAGTGGCAGATGCTGTCAGGATATCTGTAGTAGTGGTGTGTTAGGACAGTGAGTCTGACCAGAGTGGTCAGCCTACAGTCAGCATGTGTCTGTGGTTCAAGGCTTGCCAGTGTATTATCATTATGTTTGTTGTCTACAGCCTCTTCTGCTTTTTCTCAGCTTCCACCTTCTTCAGATATAAAAATACTTAAGCATGTATCTTTTTGAATTAGAGTTTTGAATTAGAGAAGAAAATTCTATTTTGAAAAGATACGTGCACTCCAATGTTCATAGCAGCACTATTTACAATAGCCAAGACATGGAAGCAATGTCAGTGCCCATCAACAAATAAATGGATAAAGAAGATGATATATATATATATATATATATATATATATATATATATATATATATATATATATCTCACAATGAAATGTTAGCCATAAAAAAGAATGAAATATTGCCATTTGCAGCAACATGGACGAACCTAGAGATTATCAAACTAAGTGAAGTAAGTCAGACAGAGAAAGACAAATATTATATGATCTCACTTATATGTGGAATCTAAAAAATAATACAAATGAACTTATTTACAAAACAGAAAGAGACTCACAGACATAGAAAACAAACTTAAGTTACCAAAAGGGAAAGGGGGGAGGGATAAATTAGGAGTTTTAGATTAACAGATACACACTACTATACATAAAGTAGATAAACAACAAGGATATACTGTATAGCGTAAGGAACTATATTCAATAACTGGTAATAACCTATAATGGAAAAGAGCCTGAAAAAAGGAAATATATATACATATATATCTATATACACATATATATCCGAATCACTTTGCTGTACACCTGAAACTAGCACAATATTGTAAATCCACTACACTTCAATAAAAAAATTCTTAAGGACTTCCCTGGTGGCACAGTAGTTAAGAATCTGCCTGCCAATGCAGGGGACACGGGTTTGATCCCTGGTCTGGGAAGATCCTGCATGCTGCAGAGCAACTGGGCCCATGAGCTACAACTGCTGAGCCTGTGCTCTAGAGCCCATGAGCTACAACT
The DNA here is from genome assembly GCF_964374135.1 of Grampus griseus. Lineage (NCBI taxonomy): Eukaryota > Metazoa > Chordata > Mammalia > Artiodactyla > Delphinidae > Grampus > Grampus griseus. Next base: position 28,720,367 of record NC_139003.1, on the reverse strand, counting down.
ACTGAGCCTGCGCATCACAACTAATGAGCCCACATGCCGCAACTACTGAAGCCTGCACGCTCTAGGGCCCATGTGCCACAACTACTGAGCCTGCATGCTGTAACAACTGAAGCCCACACACCTAGAGACTGTGCTCCACAACTAGAGAAGCCACCGCAATGAGAAGCCCGTACACCACAATGAAGAGTAGTCCCCGCTCACTGCAACTAGAGAAAGCCCATGCGCGGCAGCAAAGACCCAATGCAGCCAAAAAAAAAAACAAAAAAAAATACTTAAGTATGTTTTCCCAAGGCTAAGCAGGGTGTTGTTGTTGTTGTTTTTCATTTGATATTTGTGTATTTATCAGAGGAATTTTTAAATAAAAACTGTGCCTAGCACAACCTTAGGGAAACCATGTTCTGTTCAATCTTGGAAAAACTTATCTACTCCTTTTATAGTTAATGTTTCTTGTAGGTACTTTTATTACTCCATATTAAGAGGGTAAAAGGGGGATTAGAGAAGTTAAGTAATACACAACCAGTAAGAAGCAGATCTAAGGGCTTCCCTGGTGGCGCAGTGGTTGAGAATCTGCCTGCTAATGCAGGGGACATGGGTTTGAGCCCTGCTCCGGGAGGAACCCACATGCCGCAGAGCAACTAGGCCCGTGAGCCACAACTACTGAGCCTGCGCGTCTGGAGCCTGTGCACCACGATGAAGAGTGGCCCCCGCTTGCCACAACTAGAGAAAGCCCTCGCACAGAAACGAAGACCCAACACAGCAAAAATAAATAAATAAATTAATTAAAAACCTCCTACCCCCAACATCTTCTTTAAAAAAAAAAAAAAAAAAAAGAAGCAGATCTAAGATTTGAACTTTGGCAGCTGTGTGATTTCTAAGTATGAGATTTTTTTCCATTCATATGGTGTCTGGCGGAAGACATACTTACCAGAGGAAGCAACATGAAAAATATGGAACTGCAGAGGGATTCCCAGGCTCTCCAGATATTTCTTCATGCCTGGAGCTTAGGATGTGTATAGAAACACGGGATGGGGAACCTGAAAGAAAGGATTAGAGGGGAAATGTGAATATGGACGGCCTCATAATTGGTTCTTTAGGCAAAGAGCCGTCATTGAGAGTCTTTCAAAATAAGTAACACACTCAGATATGAATTTTCAGAAAAATTTTCTCCCCTGAACTCTCTAGTAGTTCAATGGAGGATCATTTCAAAGATATAAACTGAATAGAAGAATTTTTCAATGATACAAGGGATGATGAACATAAACTAAGCCATTAGCAGTGGATACAGAGAACTTGGGGAAATTTGAGAGATGTTGAGTCAAAATGCATGAGACTTGGTGCTGACTGACTCTGGTGGAAGTGGGATGAGGAAAAGGGAGAAACCAAGGATGTCTCCAAAGCTTTCTGCTTGGGTAGCTTGGGGGTTGGGTGGTTGGATGGTGTGATGGTGATTTCCTTGACTGGGAATATAGAGAAGGGGCAGGTGTAGGAGAAGAAACATGAGGTTGAAATGTCTTGTATGTATTGTAGGTGCCTGTGGGACAGGAGGTGGAAATCTCCAGGAGGCATTTGGATATATGACTCTGAATCTCAGTGAAGTCTATCTTAGAGATGTAGATGTGCACCTGGACTCCACCAGAGACCAACGAAATCAGGTTCTGGGGATGGCCCCATGTGTTTCCCATCGCATCAGTCTGACACTGGACAATTTTGGAGATATACTAAGGAATATCGAACTAAGAAGAGGTAGCATACAGCAATACTTTTTTACAATGGAGAGGGAAGGTTAATGACTTGAGGCTATACAAGAACTAATCAAATTATAATATTTTCAGGATAAAATAAAATATTTGTCTTACTGTTTCTCTGCTAAGAACTCTTTTTACATATGGTTTGTTATTGTACCACTTTTTACAAAGAAACTACACTTGAACAGTTCCAAACTGTACATACTGTATGAAGCTTCTCCTCTCAATGAGTTTCTTATTTCTATGTGGAATTTCATATCTTGCAGTGTCCTGTAAGTAAAGATTAAATTCCACCCTTTTCTTCAAAAAAAAAATATTTCAGGATACAATAAAATATTCTACCATAATTCAGTATTTAATTTTGTCCATGTTTCTTTTCTCTTATATCCTACTAGAGAAGCATGTTCAAGTGATTAATACTTATTTTTGGAATATTTTGCTAGAGACAATGTGACCTCCCAAAGAAAATAACCTCCTTTATTCTATAGCAAGTATTCAAATCTCCAATACAAGCAGTCCCTACTATTGGCAGAGTTGAAAAATGATGTGATTGGTGTCAAGAGATCTGGCTCTGCTACTCCTTGTTTTGGTCGTATTACTTGACTGCTTTGGAGTTCAATCTGATAAATGTATTGAGTAGCTACTATGTACATGGCACTTTCCCAGCAGTGTAGGGAATCCTGAGATATATGCAATTCTAGCAACTTCTTCTAGACATGTAAATAACTTGGGCACAATCGTATGACAAACATAGTTGGATAAATTAAAAAAAAAAAATGAAGTTGCCGAGTGTTACACAATTTCAAAGAAGAGAGAAAAACTACTCTATGGGTGAGATCAGGAGAAAAAGATGGCAAGGGAAGGGAACATTTCTTAAGTACATACTATGTACTACATTTCTTTCTGAATAATATGCTAGAATTTTAGAACATTCCATCTACAAATGGCCTAACTGCAAGCTTCCCTCCCTACTCCACTCCTGTGAATAACGTCCTCTAATCAAACCACCCTCCTTACCAAGAGGACCAGGTGCCCTTCCTACTTGTCTCTGAGAAGGGATTTCAGTTCCCTGCCAGCTCACAGAAGTACTCAAACAAACCAATCACATCTTCCCATCAGAACCAAGGGGCACCTCACTGTCTTGATGCCACAGAGCCTGCCTCCTGCAGCCCCTGCTGGTTCACTCTTTTCCTGAATGCAACCCTGGCCCTGCGTGGCCTGTGATGTTCTGCTCCCCCAGGCTACGATATAATAAACTGCTGTTGACCTCATCTGTCCGGTGCTGGGTGTCTTACATTCAACCACCCATCACCCTTGGGTGGGAGTCCCTGCCTCACCAGCAGGGTGATTAGGAGGTAATTAAAAAGACCATCAGGGCTTCCCTTGTGGTGCAGTGGTTAAGAATCCGCCTGCCAATGCAGGGGACACGGGCTCGAGCCCTGGTCCAGGAAGATCCCACATGACTCAGAGCAACTAAGCCCATGTAAGCCCACGCACCTAGAGCCCATGCTCTGCAACAAGAGAAGCCACCGCAATGAGAAGCCCGTGCACTGCAATGAAGAGTAGACCCCGCTCGCCACAACTAGAGAAAGCCCGCATGCAGCAACGAGGACCCAACACAGCCAAAAAAATAAATTAAAAAAAAAAGACCATCAGTAATTAAAAATAATAGATACTCTGACATAAACTTGATAGTTGGCAATTGCTTAAAAATTCTTTAGGATTTCCCTAATTAAAAAATAAAACCAAACACAAACAAAAAACAAAGGATGAACTCTTTACATATGCAAGAAATTCCATAACCTTGGTCTGCGCCTACGTTTCCAATATTATTTTCCACAACTGAAGTCTACTCCCCATCCATTCTAAACCATTTACAGTTGACCCTTGAACAACGTGGGGATTAGGTGTGAGCTGTGAGCTGTGGAAAATCCACATATAACTTTTTGTTTGTTTGTTTGCGGTACGCGGGCCTCTCACCGTTGTGGCCTCTCCCGTTGTGGAGCACAGGCTCCGGACGCGCAGGCTCAGCGGCCACGGCTCACGGGCCCAGCCGCTCCGTGGCATGTGGGATCCTCCCGGACCGGGGCACGAACCCATGTCCCCTGCGTCGGCAGGCGGACTCTCAACCACTGCGCCACTAGGGAATCCCCCACATATAACTTTTGACTCTCCCAAAACTTAACTACTAATGGCCTCCTGTTGACTGGAAGCCTTACTGATAACATGAACAGTCTATTAACACATATTTTGTAGGTATATGTATTATACACTGTATTCTTACAATAAAGTAAGCGAGAGAGAAGAAAATATTAAGAAAGTCATAAGGAAGAGAAAATACATTTACGATACTGAACTGCGTTTATCAATACTGTATGTTTATGCCATCTATTCACAAGATGAATTGTCTGTCAGTACCTATGCCGATATTGTCATATATGATACAAAACGCTGCAGATGTTATATGTATTACTAACACTAGACATCAAAAATGAAAAATGTGAAAAAGAAATTCATATTTCTTTGCAGGTATAACAATTCATGCATTGATAACGAAAAAGCAGCAGTATGATTCCTTTATGGTAGCCTAGTATAATCGATATGATTGCCTCAGGGTAGCCTAGCCTATACACTAACAAATGAATTTTTATAAAATTTTCATGGCATACAGTATTGCAGCCATATTGATAATACAGTATTGGCAGCATTGTTACATTTTTTTTAAAAACCAGTTACCTGTGATGATAGGCTGATACACAGTTTCTCCAAATACGAGTGAGGCATACTGTGTGGTAATGTAATTCTTTGAAAATAAAATTACAAAACAGTAAGAAAACTAACACGTTATTAATTTTATATGAAATATCAGTCACTTAGGCCTATGTAAAAATAGACCAGTATCTACAGATATTTATTGTATTCATGACATATTTTTTTCTTACTTTTTTTTGATATTTCCAGGCTACAAGGTTCATCTGTGAGGTTTTTCAAACTGTCTCAGATCTCCAAAAACTTTTTCCAATATATTCATTGAAAAAAATTCACACGTAAGTGGACCTGTGCAGTTCAAACATGTGTTGTTCAAGGGTCAACTGTGGGCTTCCCTGGTGGCACAGTGGTTAAGAATTCACCTGCCAATGCAGGGGACACGGGTTTGATCCCTGGTCCAGGAAAATCCCACATGCCGTGGAGCAGCTGGGCCCCTGCACCACAACTGCTGAGCCTGCGCTCTAGGACCCGCGAGCCACAACTATTGAAGCCCGCGCACGCACCTAGAGGCTGTGCTCTGCAACAAGAGAAGCCACTGCAATGAGAGGCCTGCGCACACAATGAAGAGTAGTCCCCGCTCGCTGAAACTAGAGAAAGGTTGCGTGCAGCAATGAAGACCCAACACAGCCAAAAATAAATAAATAAAATAAATTTTTTAAAAAAAGGATCAATTGTACATTGCTTTTTTAACTCTCTATGTTTTGATATATATGTGTTTACTCTTTGCTGTTTCCTCTGTCTGGTAAATGTTTCATCTCTTGTTCAACTCCTAAAAAAACCAACTCCACGGGCTTCCCTGGTGGCGCAGTGGTTGAGAGTCCGCCTGCCGATGCAGGGGACACGGGTTCGTGCCCTGGTCTGGGAAGATCCCACATGCCGCGGAGCGGCTGGGCCCGGGAGCCATGGCCGCTGAGCCTGCGCGTCCGGAGCCTGTGCTCCGTAATGGGAGAGGCCACAACAGTGAGGTAGGCCCACGTACCACAAAAAAAAAACCAAAAACAAACAAAAAACACAACTCCACATGTCTTCCACAGTGAGACTCTCCTATATACACCCTCTGAGAAGCTATGTTTACATACCATTAAAACACATATTACTCTGTAACACAATTATTTCTTTATATGCTTTTCTATTTTATTAGCTGTAACCAGCTTGAGGACAGGGTTGGTCATTCTCTCATTAATGTTTATGCTTCTTGGAACTTACATAGTGGCTATCATCCGATGATATTAGTGTTCCAAAATTCTAGCACCATGAATGCTGTTGAATGACTCAATAGATCATTGTGTAATTGTGCCCAGCCAACATGCATTTATAGCTACAAAACTCACTGTGCAAGGAAATAACTCGATTTCTGCCTCTCTTTCTCCCCTTAACCCTTCTAATGATCTGGGTAATGGGAGGCTTAAGTGTCATCCAGGTGAGGGAATCTCAGACCTTCAACCATCCTATGGCATGTGATGGTCACCACCGAGTTGGAACTGACCCTGGTCTTTGGGCATTGGCCTTTATACCTGACATGTTGAGACAACTGCAGTCCCTATGAAGCTTCCCTCATATGACTACGTGAATAACTCTGCATTCTCTTCATCCCCCAGTTAGATGCCTTTGAGTCTGTGATTTGCCTTTTGCATCTTCTGTGCTTTTTTAGGAGCCAAGAAATCTCTGTCCTCCCTGCTCAACCCCAGGTTATGCAGACTCTGTGAGCCTTTCCTTGGGCACCACACTCATCATCGCTAGAGACTGCTATTCTGACACCATGCTTTCACTCTTACCCTGGGAAACAAAACACACTTTTTCTCTGCTTCAGGATTGCCTAAATCTATCTGGAGTCTGAGGAGTCTCTCCACCATTCTGGTCATTGACTTTAAAGTCCCAGTCAATTCCATCTCTATAGGTAAGGATTTCCTAGAGGAAAGATGATACTGTTCCCACTAAATACGATGTGATCTCTTCTTCTGAACTTAAAAAAAAATTATCTGGCCATCTAGTTGTCATTTATCACATATAGCTATGAAATATTGGCATATATATTTCCAACTGCATCATATATTATATATTTGTTTTAGCTTTTCAACCACAGCCTAAGTTTTCCCCTCCCCATTTCAGAAAGATTCTTTTAAATAAGTGAAAACAGCCAAATAAATGCTATTATTCCTTAAAAAATTGAACGTACTCTGATTATGATATATTAACCTGCCACTGTAAGTTTAATATAGTAGCTGTTTAATAAATGGTTTCTTGGCTAGTGAAAACAGCAAACTTTACACCAAATTGTAATTTTATTGTAAGTCAAATTCTACTAGAGCAAGGAGAATTCCAAAATACCAAAAATTGCTCTTCAGCCCTAGCTATGGCTCACTAATTTCAAACAATACTTACTGTAATAGCATTCTGGTATGACAATAGAATTAAAACAATCCCTTAGAGTTCATGCTAATTAAGCTTGCAGATGGTTTTAAATCTTTCAATGTGTTTCTTGTTAAAATTTAAGCACAATGGGGAAATGGATTAGATAGTGCATGTCAGTTAGCTCAGCTCCATTGAAAGATGAGTGTAATAACAATTTATACATGCTATTCATCCATGGGCTCACTCAAGTCTAGGAAAATGGTCTCATGTTTTGTACAGCAAGATCAAACTCAAAGATTTAATCCAACCAATTCAATATTTGATAAGCAATAAAAAGTGACACGTGTTTGTCTAAAGAAAGACCTAAATGCCTGGGCAAACAGATATGCTTCCAGAAATATAAAGGTTTTTTTCTTTTGTTCAGATTGTGCCAGTTAGGATTTCATCTCTGTAACTGTGAACATTTTATTATCATGTCTCAACAGGAGTGCTCTGGTTGAGAAAGCACTTTCATTCTAAGTTTCTTGTCCCCCACAGGCTCTAAGTTTCTTATTCTTACTTTCAATCCAGAACTGATTTTTTCCCCCTCTTTTAAAATGTTTGATAAAATTTCACTGTGGCCAATTTTGAGTTTTTGGAGCATAAAAATGAAAGTGTTTTTTTCATCAGATAGGCAACTTTTCAGGTGCTCTGGGGATAGTTAAGAATTGATTTTGAAAAGTCAAACATTCTTCAGAATATAATTATTGAAGAGAAACGATTTTATCAGAAGTAAAACCAGTGAAATAAATGAGTGGTAGATTGAGAGTTGGAAGGTGTATAGAATCTGGAACCTGAAAAATTAGCTTTGTTGTAGTTTAATCAGTCATTACTCTTCTTTCGTGTGTAGGGAAGGATTAGCAATAGATGGTTCTGTGGCTGTCCCATTACCCTGCTTCTAATGTGTGCTTTTCTACATCTTCAATATCGGGGACACTTGGGCTCCAAGCCCTTCCTTTGTGCAAACTCTCATGTCAGAAAGGACACCGAAATAGAGTAGAGAGGTGGTAAGAATATTCTTCAAGACTCAGTGTCCCCTCCCCTTCTGTATCTCTCAGAAAGGCATGAGTGCATGGCATTGTCCAGAGGAGCTTTGTCACTGCCTCATGTCACAGCTATATCTCAGTTAGGTGTCCTACCTTTCCTCCTCTAATTCTCTTCTTGCCCTGAGATTCCAACAACTGAGATTATCCAAAGGACTCTTATTTCTCTTAACCATTTTATTAAGGTATGAGTAACATGCTGCACGTGTACAACGCAACTTGATGAATTTGGAGATAAGTATGTATCTTTGAAACCATCAACACAATCAATGCCATTAACATCTCTATCACCTCCAAACATTTCCTCCCCCCCCCTTTACTATTATTATCATTTTTCAGTGATATGAAAACTTAACATAAGATCTGCCTTCTTGGCAAATTTCTAAGTATACAATTCAATATTATTAACTGTAGTCTCTATGCTATACAATGGACTAGGACTTACTCATCCTGCATGACCAAAATTTGTACCCTTTGACTAATACCTTCCAGTTTCCTCCTTCCCCTAGTTTCTGGCAACCACCATTCCACTCTCTGCCTTGACGAGTTTGGCCAGTTTAGATTCCTCATGTAAGTGGTATCGTAAAGAATTTGTCTTTCTTTGTCTGGCTTATGTCACTTAGCGTAATGCCCTCTAGGTTTATCCATGTTGTTGCAAATGGCAGGATTTCCTTCTTTTTAAAGGATAAATTATATCCCATTGTAGGCCTATACCACGTCTTTATCCATTCATCTGTAGATAGACATTTAGGTTGCTTCCATGTCTTGGTTATTGTGAGTAATGCTGTAAAGAACATGGGAGTGCAGATATCTCTTCACGATCCTGATCTCAATTCCTTTGGCAATATACCCAGAAGTGGGATTGCTGGATCTTACGGTTGTTCTGTTTTTAAGCTTCTGAGGAACCTCCATACTGTTTGCCATAACGCCTGCACCAATTCTTATTCCCATCAGAGTGTACAAGGGTTCTTTTTTCTCCACAGCCTTGCCAACACTTGTTAGCTTTTGTGGCTTTTGATGATAGACATTCTAACAAGTGTGAAGTAGTATCTCAATGTGGTATTGATTTGCATTTCCCTGATGCTTAGTGATGTCGAGCACCTTTTCATATACCTATTGGCCATTTGTATCTCTTCTTTAGAGAAATGTCTGTTCAAGTCTTTTGCCCATTTTCTAATCAGGTTATTTGTTTCATTGCTATTGAGTTGTAGGAGCAGCAACTGTTATTTAAAGTTACACGTAACATAATAACAATGTTTTTGGTAGAAATAGTCCATAAGTTTTCTGGTGTCAGGGAGCAGAGCTAGGGAAGCAAGGTTGCCTGAGTGAGCACACATGTACTGCATGGACACTACCGGAATGACTGAATATAAACCAAGTAGTAAAAATGGCTCACTGGATATTGGTGAGACTGTACAACAGCTCCGGAGTACTGGAGAGAAGACTGTCAGTGTTCCATCTAGATCCCCTGAGCTCCTTTTTCTTGTTCTGGGTGTCAGTCTCTAGTTTCTGTGTGCTGTGCTTCTAACTGCTTGCCCCTGTGACCTCCTTCAGAGACTGCCCCTGGGCTACTTTGCACAGACAGCTAAAGGTGTCCAGTGCAGCCAGTAGCTGATGACTATGGTGTGGGAGCATGAAAGCCCAACTCTCTTGCCTCAAGGCAGGACAAATGCTGAGGCATCATTTATGCTCCAGAGCTCCGCACAGGATCAGGCAGGAACTGGGACTTTGCCTGAAGTCTACTAGAGCTTGGCTTCTTTGGCTACCTTGCTCTGCTTCCCTCCCTCCCTAATTGGTTTCTCTGGGGAGTACATCCTCAATAAATCATTTGTTCAGGAAGCCTTATCTCAGGGGCTGCTTCTAGGAAATCCAACCTAGGACAAGTATTAGGACTGTCATAGTAGTCATGATAGTTAATATTCAGCTTAGTCTATGCCAGACATTATTGTAAGCATTATATATATTGTATATAATACACTCATTTGTCTTCACACCACTATGAATAGGTACTAATCAGCAGAGCAACTGACTTTGCACAAGAGTTTAAAAGCTATAAAGCCTACAAACTATTATGTATAATATAAGCTGTAGCATATCCTTGTAAGGTTATATTGTAAGACACAGGGAATAAAACCAATATTTTATAATAACTACAAATGGAGTATAACCTTTAAAAATTGTATCACTATATTATATACCTGTAACATATAATATTATATATCAACTGTATGTCAATAAAAAATAATAAAAAAGAGATGTAAAGCCTGCTCAAGTGTCATCCCTGGAATCTCCTTCTAAATGTACTACTGACCTTTCTTTTTTCCTCCCCACTTCCTCTCCTTAGTTTTATCTGGGCCCCATGATTTATATTTACAAAGCTTTAGGGTTCCTGCCTCAGGGAAGATTGGAGAAGGGGACTCTTCACATAACACCTGCTCCAATTGCATGCAGATGAGAGAGAAAGAAGAGATTCAGGGCTGTGGCCACCAAGATATTAGTGGTCATGGAAATACTGGTTAGCCCTTCTGCAGGAATAAATACAGTAATTTTAGGTGGTGATATTAAATGCATATTAAAATGCTTCATTCTATAGAATTTTGGAGATGTCAGGTACTTTAATGTCAATTTTTTCCCATTCTTCTCTTCACATGGACCTTACTTAAAGAAAATCATAGCTTTATCATGTGTAAACCACCAATTTATAAAGTCTTGTGTGGTTAGAAAGTCCACCATTCTTGAGATTCTATGATCTGTTTTCCATAAATTAAGCCAAATTTTAAAATCATGCCCAGCAGACTACTGAATACATTTAGCCAAACCCTCCATGTCTTGTTATATTTCTTTTTGTCTCACTTTATTTGGAAATGGAGAATGGTCTGCCATCATGGTCAGGATAACAACCTTTCATACACCAGAAAATGATTATCGTGTTGCTTTCTGTTGAGCTGGCAAAACAATTCCCCTCATTGTGTAGTTCTTTGCTTTCCAAACATCTAATTATTTTGCTACCTTCAGATTCCTTTCTAAGTACTTTTTCTTCTTAAGTGTACACCTCAGAACAATCTATTAAGCGCATTAAGTGATCAAAGTCTGTGAGTATCTGATTGAGCTATTGAATACCATGGTAAGTTTACTTTACAGTTCTTTCTGGAGTGTTGTATTAATGCCTGTGTTTCCAATGTCTGTCTACCGAACAAATGAATGAATGAATGAATAAAAGCAAGAGCAGTATACTATGGATATGTTTTGTTACAAACCACAAATATTTGTTCTGCCTTTTATTTTTTTTAATTTTTTTTTGCAGTACGCGGGCCTCTCACTGTTGCGGCCTCTCCCGTTGCGGAGCACAGGCTCCGGACGCGCAGTCTCAGCGTCCATGGCTCACGGGCCCAGCCGCTCCGCGGCATGTAGGATCTTTCCGGACCGGGGCACGAACCCACGTCCCCTGCATCGACCCGCTTTGAGCCATGGCCACTGAGCCTGCGCGTCCGGAGCCTGTGCTCCGCAACGGGAGAGGCCACAACAGTGAGAGGCCCGCGTACTGCAAAAAAAAATTAAAAAAAAAAAAAAAAAAGCGGCATAGATAAATCTGTCCTTGGAGTTAATATCTGGTATCATGGAAGGAGAAGCAACCCAGCACATGCAAAAAGCATTTAAGACGTGGGTCCAAATCCTGGATCTACTATGTTCAGCTATAGGGTCTTAGGCAAATTGCTTAACTCTCTCAATGATTCAGTTCCCTCATCAGCAAAATGGGGAATTTTGATAGATACTTTGAAGGTTGTTTTGAAGGTTGGAGATGATGCATAATAACTAGGCAGTCAGTAGCCCTTAAACAAATGGTTATTAATGTCATAGAGGCCATGAGTTTTAAGGAGAACCCTGGAGAGTCTTGGCAAAAGGGCTTTGGCTTTCATGAGAGCAAAGTTTGTTCTGATGCTGTCCCATTGTTTGGCAAGTCCTTGCCTTAGAAAGAATTTACTGATTCATGGGAGACAGTGTGTGGTATAATGAAAGGAGTACTCAATTTGGAATCAGGAGACCCTCCCCTCCTGCAAATTATCTCTGTATTTCTGAGCTGATCGCTTAACCTCTGTGGGCTACAATGTCCTCATCTACAAAAAAGATGCTGTCGGAATGGAGACTCCTAAGGTCCCTTCTAAAATTCTGTGAATCTGAGATTCTTTTTTTAAAGAATTCATGGGAAACTAGGGGGAGGGTAGTAAAAGCAGCTGAGATAGTGGTATGTATGAACAGCCTCCGAGGTATAGGCTCAGGACAATCTGAGGGAGAGATAGGGAGAGAGAGAGAGGGAGAGAGAGAAACTATAGTTAAAACTAAATTCAGAAAGAAAAGCAAAACCATTGGTCTTTTAATGTATTCTGGAAATTTGGGTTCTTGCAGGATATTTTACAGAGCTCACTGGTGTTAAAATCCTTGATGCATGTAAATTACAAGTTCCTAAGATTACTTTTAATGGAGCTAATAGCCCCAAATCTTTGAACCAGATGGCATCAGGTTGAAAGAAGGAAGAAAAGATATTATGAGTGTAAGAGGGATTCAATCGGTTGGGGTCAAGATGATTAATGACAACATTCTTTCCCCTTTTGTACTTATGACCTCTACATTTGATGCATTTATTTTTCAGAAGAGAGACTATTTTCATTATGATTCTGAGACATGTGCAAAGAAATGCTTCCAGCTGAGATAAACTTACCAGAGCCCCTGTTGGGAGACAGAGCATTAAGATACATACTGTGCTTTCACCTCTGCAGAACTTAGAAAGTAGAAAGAAATGACTGATTTCAGCTCAGTCCATGGCTGCATATGTTGCCTGCCAGAGGAGCTGCTACTCCTCCATGAAAAGGGATCCACTTTTCATTTTTTTACCTTAAATAGTAATATACATAATACTTGTAATGCATCCAACCTTAACATTATGGCTATGAGTGCAACTACCTCCTTTATTTTCTATTTTATAGCAAATTGCAGAGAATTAGATAACTGCTATGAAAGAAAGGTACATTGGTGTAACAGCTATTGCAAATATTTTGTTCAATTTTTATTATTAAAATACATTTTTTATTGATGATCACTGGGAAAACCCAGAAATCATAAACAAGAAAATAAAAACCACCTATAATATAAACTTCCTGAAATCACTATTGATAATATTTTATGTCTATCCTTTTAGTCTTTGTTATGCACATATATGTGGTCTCCCTGATTGGAATCATATGCATATTATTTGACTTTAAGAAAAATAAGACATTATCACGAGAAATTTTCATGACCATGACATTAAATGTTCTTTGGGAATATAGTGGTAGGAATGAGGTAAGGGTGAAGGGGACAAAGAGAAAAAAACAGAAGTGGTGAGAGATGAATGGGGAAGGCTCCTTGGGGCTGGTTGATAAAGTAGCAAGGGTCTTGTCTGTCATGCTACAGCAGGGGAGGGTGTGGTCAGGTACTATGTGATACGGGCAGGAAGACAGTGACCCCACCTCTCTAAAACAGAGTGAGTTGGACAGTTCAGCAGGTCAGCCTAGGTTACCCGGGATTCATTCATTCTTCCTAGAGGGAGAATAGTGGAGTAAACAAGCATGGACTTCGGACTCAGACATTCAGGGTTTAATTCTGCCTCCTGAGTGTATCTGATAGGCCTGCGGTCCCCAACCTTTTTGGCACCAGGGACCGGTTTCATGGAGACAATTTTTCCATGGACCAGCGTTGGGGGGGGGAGTGGTTTCGGGATGATTCAAGTGCATTACATTTATTGTGCACTTTATTTCTATTATTATTACATTGTAATATATAATTATATAACTCACCACAATGCAGAATCAGTGGGAGCCCTGAGCTTGTTTTCCTGCAACTAGATGGGCCCATCTGGGAATGATGGGACCGCTTAGCTCCATCTCAGATCATCAGGCTTTAGATTCTCATAAGGAGCGCACAACCTAGATCCCTCGCATGCGCAGTTCACAGCAGGGTTTGTGCTCCTATGAGAAGCTAATGCCGCCATTGATCTGATCTGACAAGAGGCGGAGCTCAGATGGTAACGCGAGCGATGGGGAGCAGCTGTAAATACAGGTGAAGCTTCGCTCGCTCGCCCACCGCTCACCTCCTGCTGTGTGGCCCGGTTCCTAACAGGCAACAGACCGGGGACTGGGGACCCCTGTAATAGGCTACAAGTTATTTAATACCTCTAGACCTTAGTTTCCCCCTCTGAAGAAGGAAGATAATCATACATACCTTATACTGAAGGTTAAATAAGATAATGCATATAAGGCATGCGATTTTGTTCGGGTATGTATTAGGTGCTCATTTATAATTGTACTGTTATTACTTTGAAAGTTAGGTTGTAGAGAAAAGATTGTTTTCCCAATGAGAAATTCAATCATGTTAGTGGGTCTGTCAAGGATTCTATTTCTTAGGAGTGAAGACATCTTATTTGCCTATTCATACCTTATACAGAATTGTTCAAGAAATTGGGGTTGCTGTTTTTCAATCAGCTTTAGCTGTGAAAAATCAGCTTTACCAGTGAAATATAAAGTGATGACTAAAAAGACTTACCTTAGAGGGGAAACTATGGGTTTCGTGAAGCCAATGTCCCTCGCATCCCTTGTTGATCTTTCCCCAAGATGATAGTTCCTCTGTACGTCCATCCCCTCCAGCATTCTCTTGGCCCATTCTTCTTGCTCTTCCTCCCTGCCACCTGACCTTGGAGCTCCATCACTAACACACTTCTCCAATCTCATCCTTATCTTTTACTTTTATCCCCTAACTCCTGCAAAAGTACAGATTGCCTGGGCTGGCCTTTGGCAAGCTTCATGATCTGGTAAAATTGGGATAGCAATTGTATTTATAATATCTATAATATATTATAAAATACGTATATATTATATGCTGTATAAGTAATATATAATATTATACATATTCACATATGTAATATAGAGTTGCAATGAAGATTCAGTGGATTAAGACATTATCAAGCACTTATAACAATAATCAATAGACTATAAGCACTTATATACTAGTTATAATTATTATTTTCTGTAAAAATAGGAATAACAATAATTATCCAGCATTCTCACTGCACAATCTTCCCACAGTCCAACTTCTCACAAGCACACACAGTCCTTTACTATGCAGGAGTATATTTCTGTGTAAAATGACAGTTACGTTCTTACTCTATTTAAGAAATGTATATTGATGACAGCCACATGTAAAAGAATGAAATTAGAGCATTTTGTAATACGATACACAAAAGTAAACTCAAAATGGATTAAATACCTAAATGTAAAACCAGATATTATAAAACTCCTAGAGGAAAACATAGGTAGAACACTCTTTGACATAATTCACAGCAATATTTTTTTGATCTATCTCCTAGAATAATGGAAATAAAAACAAAAATAAACAAATGGGACCTAATCTTTTGCATAGCAAAGGAAACCATAAACAAAACAAAAAGACACCCTGCAGAATGGGAGAAAATATTTGCAAACAATGAGACTGACAAGGGGTTAATCTCCAAAATATACAAACAGCTGATACAGCTCAATATCAAAAAAACCAAAAACCCAGTCAAAAAGTGGGCAGAAGATCTAAATAGACATTTCTCCAAAGAAGACATACAGATGCCAAAAGGTACATGAAAAGATGTTCAACATTGCTAATTATTAGAGAAAAACAGATCAAAACTGCAATGAGGCATCACCTCACACCAGTCAGAACGGCCATCATCAAAAAATCTACAAACAATAAATGCTGGAGAGGGTGTGGAGAAAAGGGAACCCTCATACACTGTTGATGGGAATGTAAATTGGTACAACCACTATGGAGTGTGGAGGTCCTTAAAATCTAAAAATAGAGCTACCATATGATTCAGCAATCCCACTCCTGGGCATACCTCTGGAGAAAACCATAATTCAAAAAGATACATGTATCCCAATGTTCACTGCAGCTCTATTTACAATAGCCAGGACACGGAAGTAACCTCAGTGTCCATCAACAGATGAATGGATAAAGAAGATATGGTATATATACACAATGGAATATTCCTCAGCCATAAAAAAGAATGAAATGATGCCATTTACAGCATCATGGATGGACCTAGAGATTATCATACTAAGTGAAGTAAGCCAGACAGACAAAGACAAATATCATGTGATATTGCTTATATGTGGAATCTAAAAGTAGAATACAAATGAACTTATTTACAAAACAGAAATAGACCCACAGAAATAGAAAACAAATTTATGGTTTCTAAAGGGGAAAGGTTGGGGAGGGATAAATTAGGAGTTTATAAAATATACCCACTACTATATATAGAACAGACAAACAACAAGAACCTATTGTATAGCATCAGAAACTATATTCAATATCTTATAATAACCTATAATGGAAGAGAATGTAAAAAAAGAATATACATATCTATATATATATGTATAACTGAATCACTTTGCTGTACATCTGAAACTAATACAATATTGTAAATCAAGTATATTTCAATAAAAATTTTTTAAAAAGATAAAGACAAAACAAAAAAATCAATAACTATTGCATGGCAACATTTGGATTAAATGAGGGGTACTACGTAAAAGCATTTAATCTAGAGCTGGGCACCAAGTAGCCTCAGTAACAATAGTTAATATCTGTGTTCTAGCTATAGTGAAATTGTTTTAGTCCCTCAAATGAATGATGGTTCTCTCTTACCTTCAGACCTCTGCCTACTCTCTTCCCTCTGTCTGGAACACACTTACCAGTGGGTGACCCCTACTCATGCTTACATATCACTTCTCTGGGAAGCCACTGTTTTCAACAGTGTAGGAGGTCTAGATGCCCCTGCCACCTCTCCCCGTCCTGCTCTCCAGTCACGGCCTTTATGATTTTTTATAATAATTGTTGATTTTATTGCCTTTCTTCCCCACTTGTCAGTAAGCTCTGTGAAAGAAGAAGCTGTGGTTCCTGATATATAATATACGTGAAACAGATAATAATTTAAAAATAATAAAATTATTGAATAAGTGAGGAGTAGTCAGAAAGATAAGAGGAAAACTAGGATGAAGTAGCTCCGTGAAACACAACTGACAAGTGTGTTTCAACAAGGGATTATTAAACAGAGTCAGATGCTACGAGAGGTCGCAGAAGCTAAGGACTGAAATGTGTTCATGGGGTTTGGCCATTGGGAAATCAATGGTGACCTAAGACAAAATGATTTAATGACATGGGGGAGCTGGGAGCAGATTGCAGAGGGAGAAGGAAGGACAGGGAGATGAGAAATGGGAGTAGCAAGTGTAGATCCTTTCTTAAAGGCTTGACTTTCACCCCAAAAGAGTAAGAGGCACGAACCGGGGAACAGAGCACCTAGAAATGGTGTATGTGTGTGTGAGACGGTAACTCTGGGTGGTGTGCTTCTGTGTACATGTGTGTATGACAGTGTGTGTGAGCCTTTGTCTGTCTATCCGTATGCATGGCTATGTCTGTATGTATCTGTGTGTATATCTGGGCCTGTGTGTCTCTCTGGGAGTGTTGTATGGATGGGTGTGTGTGTGTTTGTGTGTGTGTGTGTTGAATAGAGAGAGTTTAAGGTGGAAGAGACTTGAACATATTCCCAAGTTGAGGAGAAAGAGTCAGTGGGAAAGAAGTGGTCTCAAAGAAAACCTGTTAACCCTCAGGACCTTATTGGAATTAAGATGATTCTGTTACTGAGTCATATTGTCATCCACACACTTTGATTGTGTATCTCGTTCCCCTAATCACTGTCCTTATCTCCCCCTCTCCCTTCCAATTGGTATGGATCTGGGAAAACTAGGTTACATTTTGTTGTCAGGAAAAACATTTGAGTATCATAAAGGCAACAAATCATGGTCTCCATTTTTCCTTATAAAACCCTTTTTGTACTATTGTGTAGACAGAGGCCCAGAGAAAAATCACAAGTGATACATTTATTCATTGGAAGTATAAGCCCATTCTAGATACACTATACATAAATTTAGAATTGCTCAATTAAAAATGTATGGGATAATAATACTGAAGTCTCTGCTTGTTTTGAAACTTTTGATATTTGTTCATTTGAAAGGACGTTAGCGGGATTCAGCAGGGGATGTTGAATCCATATTACACAGAATACCAAGAACAAGTAAATGAGTCAACCACTGTTTGCAATTTGTCACTGTCTAAATTCCTCAGTGACATGGAGACTTAAACCAAAAGAGTTTATATTTTGTTAGAACACTGGAAAAGGGAAAACTGTAGAGCAGTGCTTTTTAGAAAAGAATTTTTGCTTTGAAAAATGTAATCTCACACAGAAAAAGGAAAAATTTTAACCTTTTGTTTTCATTGCAAATCTTTTTTCAACAGAGCTATTAAAAATATTCAGGCTATAATTTTAAAAATTATTTGTAATTGAAGGAAAATATTTTTATAAGTATTCTTGAAAACTTTATATTTTTTTAGTTGTTTCATCTTTTATGACAGTTTCAGAAGTCACAGAGTGTCATTTCTGTCATACTTGATTAGATACAGCAGTCACAAAAGCCCACCCAGTTTCAGAAAGGGGCAGAGTTTGAAAACTTCATTTTGAATAAGGAAGACATACACATGTAAAATATTCAAAAGGTACAAAATGAAACAGGGTGAGAAGTAAGTCTTCTCTTCTGATCCCCAGTAACCAAGTTCCCACCGTGGAGGCAACCACCATTATTAGTCTCTTGTGGGTTCTTCTGGAGATATTCTTTGTATTTATACTTGTACATATTTATATGTTCCCCTCCATTAGTAGCAGACTATATACGTTGTCATCTGCTTTACTTTTTTCTGAGTGGTTCTTGAATTTGAAAGTATGAGAAAGATAATATTGGACATCCTTAGCCAGCAGACATGGGCCCGTAAGTTACTGGTGAGTCTTCCACCTCCCCTTCCCTTCCATGCACTACTAAGCATGGAAGCTTCTATTTTCCTTGGGCAGGAGAGAAGAGAGGAAGGAATTTGGGAGTGTTGGTGCCTGTGGCTGGTGGGAAGCTAAGGATGGGAGTTATTATTTTATAACCTTAGACTGGGTTATACGCTCAAGGTCAGAAAAGTGACATTCACAAAACTAATGGCACTATTTTTTTTAGGAGTGATTTAGAGGATTGATGGGACGTATGAGATGGCCAAAAGTTAATTTCTGGGAAAGAAGAGACATTTTAGAGTCCTGTGGACCAAATGTGGCACGCAATTGGAGAGAAGGCCATTGCCCCCACCTCCCTTTGGAAGCCAGCAATGATTTGACATTCATCAAACCTGCAGACAGAGAATGTGGAAAATTATAAGTCAGGGTAGGAAAGGAAGGAAAAAGCAGACACCATGCAGTTACAGACTGGCTTGTGGGTATGTGAGTGGCATCCTTTTGGTGAAAATAACTTGGGAACACTTGGAGAGGCACAAATTACTAGTCATCAAACCAGTTGGAACTTTTACCATCATAATTTGGGCATAAAAATAGCCTGCAAATTATTTTATACTCCCAATCTGGTGAGGCCTGGAAAACTTGGGTTATATGTAAAAATGGAAAATACCAAATATACAACATAAGCAATACTTTGTAACAGGATGGTGGAATGGAAGTTTTGATTGCAAAACAACAGATACCTATTCTAAATGAAGCGCTGGATTGGCACTGAAGAGACTGAGAACTAGTAGATAATCCTTAACACTCCTCGTCCTTATCAGGAAAATAAAAGGGTAGAGAAGGAGATTGAAATACAACTTCTTAGGAGGATGTCTTTAGAGAGCTGTACTGACAGTCCATGCCCTCTGCAAGGGCAAGTTCTGAGGGATGCCTGCCCCTTTCCTTAAGCCAGATCTTTAACTAAACCACCAGGAGAGTCTGCTATGTGTCCCCAAAGTTGAAGGACACAGTGGACTTGTATCTGACTCTCCCCTGAGAAGTCTCCGGGGTGATAGATTGGCCAGGTATCTGTGACAGCCAAGCTGAAGGACCCACTGGCACTCCTGGAGCTTGCTGGGGCTGACAAGTGGTGAGTGTTTCCTGTGGGTGTGATGTGGACCATCGGTGAGAAAACTTGGCCTTGGAGGCATCCTAGATCCTTTCCAAAAGTGTTGCAGAGAGAAGTTGGAGGGAGGTAGTGCTAGATTGCTAAGGGCTAAGAAGAGCATTAAGTAACCAGGTAGCATAGAGCAGCCAGGCCCAGAGAACTTTTGTTCCCCTTAACTCTCCTCTTCTCTCCAGCTCCATCCCTGCAAGGGCCAGGGGGTCACCCTTGGACCAGTGAAGTGGGAGGAGGAATAGAAACTTTGGGTAAGAAGAGAGAAGAATCTGACCAGACCCCAGGGGTGGGGAGAGGCATCAATTTTTAACCACTTTCTGAATTTCAATTGCTATATGAAACTGAACATTTTAACTGAAGTAGGACTAATTAGTAACTAACAGTAACTGTAGTGACCAAATGTTTTCATTTTCATCCAGGGGCAGAGGGTGAACTAGCTCTACTAAAGGTAGAAGGCCAGCGCTCCACCATCTCATCCCATACAGTGTGCTCGTAACAGTTACCTGGAGATGTGGGGGGAAGAAAATAGAAGAAATCCTTGACTTCTGCAGCATTTTCTCTATTTCCCAGAGGTTCTTCAGTTTTTGCTTCATGCTGACGGATTTCTTTCTTGCAAGGGCACCAGCACTTTCCTGTCCCAGCTTCCAGATCATTTCTTTCCTGCTGCTTTTATTCTCTCAGGGTTTCTTTCATTATCTTGGGCCACCGCCCTCACCATTAGATCTGCTCTTCGCAGCTGATGGGCTTGCTCTCTGCCCCTACCATGGCAGCAGTCCTCATCCCAGCATTTCCTTCCCCTTCAAAAAGTACAGACCCTTAAGAGGGAAGAGCCCAAGGATATGGCCCTCCAGCCCCTGTGCGCACCCGGGAGCTGGGGTCTCTGCGCTCTGCCAGTGATAAGTCACCTCATGATTCATTTGAGTTAACTGGTTACTTGTGAAAACAAATTCTCCTTAGTTAATTGCACTTAACAGCAATCACTGCGGATCCCTTGAACAATTTAAATCAGGCCATCAGTTTGGCAGATTTTAAGGCACCAGATTATGACCATGTGCATAGTTAAAAACAGCAGGCCACTGGCCCTAGAGGCAGAGAATCGAGCCTCAACATCTGTCTCCAAGTGTAATACATATTTGTGCAGGCTTGAGATGATTACTTTACCTCTGTATTAAATGAGATAATAGGCATAACATTTTTAGCAAATGCTAGTGTTAGATAAGCATTTGCTAAGTATTAACTATTATTATTATTGTAATCCTGGCTCATTAATCCCAAATGTATCTATCTCTTGTATTCCCAGGTCTTTACTTACTTCTCTTTTCTTTCTTTACACTAACAATGAAATATCAGAAAAGGAATGTAAAAAAATCCCTTTTAAAATTGAATCAAGACATATAAAATACTTAGGAATAAACCAGAGCAAGGAGGTGAAAGACTTATATGCTGAGAACTATAAAACATTAATAAAGGAAATTGAAGATGATTCAAAGAAATGGAAAGACAGCCCATGCCTTGGACTGGAAGAATTAATATAGTAAAAATGCCATACTACCCAAAGCAATCTACAGAGTTAATGTGATCCCTATCAAATTACCCACGACATTTTTCACAGAACTAGAACAAATAATTCTAAAATTTATATAGAACCATAAAGGCCCAGAATTGCCAAAGTAATCTTGAGGAAAAAGAACAAAGCAGGGGCCATAACCCTCCCAGACTTCAGACAATACTACAAAGCTACAGAAATCAAAACAACATGGTATTGGCACAAAAACAGAGATATGCACCAATGGAATAAAATAGAGAGCCCAGAAATAAACCCACACACCTACAGTCAATTAATCTTCAACAAAGGAGGCAAGGATATACAATGGGGAAAAGACAGTCTGTTCAGCAAGGGGTATTGGGAAAGTTGGATAGCTACATGCAAATCAATGAAGTTAGAACACACCCTCACACCATACACAATAATAAACTCAAAATGGCTTAAAGACTTAATATAAGACATGACACCATAAAAATCCTAGAAGAGAACATAGGCAAAACATTCTCTGACATAAATCGTACCAATGTTTTCTTAGGTCACTCTCTGAAAGCAATAGAAATAAAAGCAAATATAAACAAATCAGACCTAATCAAACTTATAAGCTTTTGTATAGCAAAGGAAACCATAGACAAAATGAGAAGACAACCTACTGACTGGGAGAAAATATTTGCAAATTATGTGACTAATAAGGGCTAAATATACAAACAGCTCATACAACTTAATAACAAAAAACAAACAACCCAATCAAAAAATGGGCAGAAGACCTAAATAGACATTTCTCCAAAGAAGACATACAGATGGCCAAGAAGCACATGAAAAGCTGCTCATCATCACTAATTATTAGAGAAATGCAAATCAAAACTACAATGAGGTACCACCTCACACCAGTCAGAATGGCCATCATTAAAAAGTCTACAAATAACAAATGGTGGAGAGGGTGTGGAGAAAAGGGAACTCTCTTACACTGTTGGTGGGAATGTAAATTGGTGCAGCCACTGTGGAAAACAGTATGGAGATTCCTCAACAAACTAAAAATAGAGTTGCCATATGATCCAGCAATTCCACTCCTTGGCATATAACCAGACAAAACTGTAATATGAAAAGAAAGATGCACCCCTATGTTCATAGCAGCACTATTTACAATAGCCAGGACATGGAAACAACCTAAATGTCCATCAACAGATGAATGGATAAAGAAGATGTAGTACATAGATACAATAGAATATTACTCAGCCATAAAAAAGAATGAAATAATGCCATTTTCAGCAGCATGGATGGACCTAGAGATTATCATTCTAAGTGAAGTAAGTCAGAAAGAGAAAGACAAATACCATATGATATCACTTATATGTGGAATCTGAAAGATGGCACAAATGAACTTATCTATGAAACAGAACAAACTTATATATATAGAGAACAGACCTATGGTTGTCAAGGGGGTGGGGGGATGGAGGAGAGATGGATTGGGAGTTTGGGATCAGCAGATGCAAACTATTATATATTGAATGGATAAACAACAGGGTCCTACTGTATAGCACAGGGAACTATATTCAGTATCCCGTGATAAACCATAATGGAAAAGAATGTGAAAAAGACTATATTATATATATGATATATATGTATAACTGAATCACTTTGCTGTACAGCAAAATAAACACAACACTGTAAATCATTGTAAATCAACTATACTTCAATAAAATAAATTTTTAAAAAAGAATCAAACAGACTTGGGTTAACCACCTTGCAGTTTTTGTAACTATTTTTCATCTGCCACACTATCCACAGCAAAAAAATGCATCAACCTGTAAAGATGAGATTCTTGTGTCATCAATTGTTTCCTTTTGCTATCCAAAACATGTCCAATTCAAAGTCTGTTTAGTCAAGCAGGCATGTCAAAGAATGAGAATTTCTATGGGTTTTTTTTTTTTTTTTTTTTTTTTTTGCAGTACGCGGGCCTCTCACTGCTGTGGCCTCTCCCGTTGCAGAGCACAGGTTCCGGACGCACAGCCTCAGCGGCCATGGCTCACGGGCCCAGCCGCTCCGCGGCATGTGGGATCTTCCCGAACCGGGGCACGAACCCGTGTCCCCTGCATCGGCAGGCGGACTCTCAACCACTGCGCCACCAGGGAAGCCCTCTATGGTGTTTTAAAAACTGGATTTGTGGCAAAATCATTTCATTTGTTCAAACCCTGAAAAGGAGAGTCTAGAGAAAATTTGCCTCTGTCCTGACAGTCTACAGGGGATCTGGGGAGGTGAGTGGGAGGTGGCCTCGGAGACACTCCTCACAGATTCCCATCCTCTCCTGTCACAGGAGGATCATGAGATGTTCTGCGCAGACTCACTCACGTAAGCTGAGGTTCAAGCCTGCCCCTACATAGACATCCGCAAGGAGGAGCTGTTCCCCTGCATCCTTCTTAGTAAGCAAGCTAGGTAGAAAGTCATTCCAGGATGACAAGATACATAGGTTAAATAAATTTTATTGAAACTGACCCTTACATCCACCTACTAGTGCTTTTTATGTTGTTTATAACTTTATGGTAACTTTTAATTTAATATTATCCATTCTTTTATCCTGACTCCAGTGTCATGGCCACTGCTTTGAATTCTCATATTTCAAGTTTTCTCATTAATTATCTTTGGGATTTGTGATCTGTGCTTCTTAAAATATTAACCAAGGTTAAATTAATTTTAAGTTTATAATATTAATTTCCACACACTCTACATCAGGTCAAACTTCAGTATTCAAATGAAGAGTTAAAAGCACTTTAAATACAAGCAAAACCAAGTTCCAAGTTTCACAGTTTTCAGTAGTTTACAAAACCAAGCCAGTGTTTTCTCCTGTGTAAATCATTTCTTATAAACCTTGATACTATAAGACAATTAACGGGCAGACTAGTTTACATTTGAAAATACTGCTATCTTTTTGTCATAAGATCACCTAATGAAGCAAGAATGTGTACCCCATTACTGGCCAAAGCTATTCTGACCACTGCTAAGGGGCACTTGTAACCAAACACTGTAATGTAGCCAAGAACACTGCCATATTCCTTGTGGTAATTAAAAACAAAACAAGACGGTGACAGTCATTTTAAATGCTATTTAAGAAGTAAGCTATCCAATAGGTATTGAGATAATAATGCTTTTCTAATGTTCTTTGGTGTTTTCCTTTGCTAAAATGTATACAGTTCTGAAAGAAATACATTTTGGGATGGCTAATATTATGACATATTTCATGGTCAAATGAATCCCAAGATCTCTGTGGGCCTGTCTTAGTCAACATGGGCTGCTATAACAAAATATCAGAGATTGGGTACCTTAAACAACAGAAATTTATTTTCTCACAATCCAGAGACTGGAAGTCCAAGATCACATGGGTGCCAGCATGGTTGGGTTCTTGTGAGACCTCTCTTCCTGGCTTATAGATGACTGCCTTCCTGCTTTGTCCTCACATGGTGATGAGAGAGAGTAAATTCTCTGGTGTCTTTTTGTCTAAGGACATTGATCCCATTATGAGGACCCTACCCCCATGACCTCATCCAGCCCTAATGACCTCCCAAAGGCTCCATCTCCAAATACTATCACAGGGGGGTTAGGGTTTCTACATATGAATTTGGGGGGAACACAAATATTTGATCCACCACAGGCCCATATCTCATTTTCATATAACTCCCTGAACTATGTCTTTAATATGAGAAGTGGACTAAGGAGAATTATACATCACATTTAGGAAACTAGACCAAAATAAAAATTGTATTTATACTCTTGGGTTGTTATTTCCCATTTTTTAAAGTTTTCAATTTTATGAAAATTTAAAAACACATACATAAAGTCAAATAAAACATATTAAAAATAAGCAGTGCACGGCTTCCTCTTTCCCCCACCCTGATCCTGCTCACTAATGAAGCAAACCCACCGAAATAAAGACAAGAGTCTTTTGGTCTAACTTCTTCCTCTAAGTAGGTCATCAATGAAATTATCTCAGACTAATAATTTTCCCTTCTATATTTTTTAGCTTTTCATGGAATTTCCAAAATCTCTCTCTTTCTTTTTTTTTTTCTCTTTTCTCTTTTTTTGTGGTATTTAACTACCTGTAGAAAAAAAAAAAAAAGAAGCAGCAGCTTTACAGGAGTACTTGTTAAGATGTTGTATTTGTAAAATCCATGGTAAGTAGACTCAGCTGAAGACAGCTAACTATACTTCCAGATAGCCATTAGAATTGAGGAACTGTTCATTTTTAGTAATTGTTATAACCCCCCCTGGCCCACACGCATAATTCTGTATTTAGTCATGAGTGCCCATACCACCCATGGAGAAGCCCAGCTCCAAGAAAGACACCCCTTGTTCTGTTCTGAATGACAGTAAACTTCAGAGAATGGGTGGAACATAGGATCTGAAGGGCTGACTCTGTGAATCAGAACTTCAGGAAACGGCAGTGAATTATCTGGCAATTAAGCATACCTCACTGATAGAGCCTGAATCCAGATCAGCCTCGAGCCTTTGCTTTAGGATTGGCAAAATAGACCCTGGAAGCCTGAGCAGTCTCGTTCTAGGGCTGTGGTTTCCACTTACCGCCTTCCTCTATAATCCCCTTTCAATGCGAGGTGGTATCAGAAATGCCACTTCCGCTACCAGGCATTAGAAAGCAATAGAGTTCACGATGTTTATCCTGTGTCTTCTCAAACCAAGGGTCTCCTATTCTAAGACTTTCAAACAAAATTCAAAACAGTGGCCTTGGAGCAGAATTTCAAGGGAGGCCCCTACAAAGCTCGCCAACTCCATGGTTTCCAGTAAAAGGAACTCCTGCTCCAGTCTTTTGAAGCCTGGTTCAAGTAAAATACCATTCTCATACCAGAGTTTGAATCACACATCCTCTGTCCACACAGCTTCTATAGTCTTGCCAGACAGAGCATTTACCCCTCTACTTCCTGCTAAAAAAAAAAATCTGGCTGGCCTATTTTTAATATGCTAATTATCTCCATCTGTAAGTGCCTCCTAGCCTCTTTAGCTTTTCTTGGCCCAAACTCAAATCCCAGCATCTCTTCCGCCTACGGCCAGAAGCCAAGGTGCATAAAGAGACAATTGAAACTTTCCATAACTAAACATAAATATGGTGCAAATTGGCAATCAGAATTTTAACACTAAATCTTTTTAAAGATAATAAACCTTACATTAACTTATTTTTTTCTCTTTGCTTCTATGAAGAATAGTGCCCCAGGATATCTAAATCATGAATAAGACTCTTTTGTACAATTTCCCAGATATATAAGAAAATCAGGATCAGCCCACTTAAGTGAACCAGTGGCTGCCATACTGTTGAGTCTCTCTGCTCTTCACGGACCATGACTGTTTTGTCCTTGGACCATGTGTTTAGCTACAAAAATTACATGGGCTACCGCATGAAACCTCATACTGTGTGATGAGGGAAATAATAACATCTTTGAGAAATGAACTACGCTTTCAAAATAATATGTTTTCTTTGGCCTCTTGGAATTTGTAAAATTGAGAGAGGAGGAATTAAAGCAAAGCTCTACCATTTTTAGGAGATGTATCATTTCATGCTTTCTGTTTGGGTAGGAAGTGGATGGATTGAGGTCAAAACTCATATAATTTCCTTACAGACATGTAAGGACAATCATTTTTTTTAAAAAAGTCTTTTTAACCATTTCGTGGGCAGCACGCTTCTGTTTTCCTATAAATACTTTAAAAATCAGAGAATATATTTTATTGCTTTGTTTTGTTAGAGAATCTTCCAAAGTCCATGAAACTATTCAAAACTCTGCCATACCTCACCATTTTCACTCTCCCCACCAAAGACTGGTTTTGCCAATTAGCCAGAGCAAACTCTTGGTGACAGATGCTATTGGTTGGAAGAAAAGAGCCAAACAAAATAGAAAATAGAGCCCACAGTGATAAAGCCTCCCTCGTTGACTAAGCTTTAGTCAGGCTCCTCTGAGCACTCTTCTCTACTAGGCCTCCACCTTGGCCTGCCTTTAGCAAAAATCCTGCTAAGCCAGTTTAGCGAGAGTTCCCCTACCCTTGAAATCTTCTCTGAGTAATTTTCAATCTACTGACCTTCTCACTTTGGCTATAAATCCCTGTCTGTGCTATATTCAGAGTTGGGATCACTCTCTCTCCCTATTGCACTAGTCTTGCATAAAGTCTTCCTTACTGGTTTTTTTTTAATTAATTAATTTATTTATTTTTGGCTGCACTGGGTCTTCGTTGCTAAGAGGGCTTTTCTCTAGTTGCAGCGAGTGGGGGCTACTCTTCACTGTGCGTGGGCTTCTCATTGCAGTGGCTTCTCTTGTTGCAGAGCACAGGCTCTAGGTGCACAGGCTTCAGCAGTTGTGGCTTGCGGGCTCTAGAGTGCAGGCTCAGTAGCTGTGGCGCTCGGGCCTAGTTGCTCCGCGGCATGTGGGATCTTCCCGGAGCAGGGTTCGAACCTGTGATCCCTGCATTGGCAGGTGGATTCTTAACCACTGCACCACCAGGGAAGCCCTTCTTTACTGTTTTTAACACATGTCAGAATAATTTTTCTTTAACAATGGAAATGAGTAGCTATGACTTACACAAGTCATTAAGCTTCTCCAAAGTTCACTTTTCAGCTCTTAAAACAGAGACAAGCCTTGGTACTTCTCAAGTTTCCCTATAAACTAGAGCCCTAAGTGGCTCACAGCAAATATGACATTGATTGAGGCCTCACGATTTACATTAATAATTTAAGGAAATTTTGCATCCTATTTACTTTAACATAAAAATAAGGCTTTAAATGATTAACTAGAGAGTAAATCCACCAAGTTTATTTTTTGCCTAGAGAGTTTTCTGACACACTGCTAGTACCACAACTTGAAAAGTCTGGCATGAAATATATGCTATGTAACTGTAGAAAGTGAAATACAGCTACATTTAACACTCTCTTTTAAAAATGTTATTCACTTTCCAAATCCTGTAGAGGGTGCAGAGAAAAGGTAACCCTCTTACACTGTTGGTGAGAATGTAAATTGTTTCAGCTACTATGGAAAACAGTAAGGAATTTCCTCAAAAAACTAAAAATAGAGCTACCATATGATTCAGCAATCCCACTCCTGGACATATATCTAAACAAAACTATAATTTGAAAAGATGCATGCATCCTAATACTCATTGCAGCACTATTTACAACAGTCAAGACATGGAAACAATCCAAATGTTCATCAATAGATGAATGGATAAAGAAGATGCGGTACATATATACAATGGAATACTACTCAGCCATAAAAAATAAGTGAAATAATACCATTTGCAGCAACATGGATGGACCTAGAGATTATCATACTAAGTGAAGTAAATCAGAAAGAGAAAGACAAATACTATGATATCACTTACATGTGGAATCTAAAATATGACACAAATGAACTTATCTATAAAACAGAAACAGACTTGCAGACATAGAGAACAGATATGTGGTCGCCAAGGCGGGGTGGGGAAGGGATGGACTGGGAGTTTGGGATTAGCAGATGCAAACTAGTATAATATAGAACCGATAAACAACAAGGTCCTACTGTATAGCACAGGGAACTATATTCAATATCCTGTGATAAACCATAATGGAAGAGAATATGAAAAAGAATGTATATATGTGTATGATTGAATCACTTTGATGTTACACCAGAAACTAACACAACATTGTAAATCAACTAAACTTTAATAAAATAAATCTTAAAAAATGTTATTGACTTTCAATTTCAATAGTATACATGAACGTATACTATTGTGAAAGCTTAAATAATACAGAATATAGAGTAAAAAGGTAGTTGCTCTTTAATCTACACCCCTTCTCAGAGGTAACCACTGTAAACAATTTGGTGAGTAGTACTCTGTATATTTTTAAATTAATAATATACATTTAAATCATCTGCTTTCTTAATAGTGGATTGAACACTATTTGCTAATACAAAGCTTTTCCATTTTAAAAATCTTTCTGAAAGAACAGTCCACTGTAAAATAGTAAAAAGTAAAATTTAGAAAGTAGTCTTTCTCAAATTTAGACTGCCTTACATTGGTTTTCAATCACATTTACAACTAAGAATTTACATTCAGCAGTAATATACAGATGAATTTAAGCAGCAGGGAAATATTAACCCTGGCAGAACATGCATGCTAATATTTATGTATGCTGTGTGATCTAAATTTAAAAATATAAATACCACCATATCTCTCATTTTAGTTGACATTGTAATGAGAAACTTTAATGGATCTTTTCAAAATGAGCTCTTAATTGCCTTTGTAGCTTCTCCCTTCTCTTGGTAATAATAAATTCATTATTTCAAAGGCAGAAAAGATCAGGGAGCTAGAATCAAAGTCCTGCCTTAAAACTGCTGTGAAATTCTGTCCTGGGATTTTCTCTTTCTATTTTTCCTTAAGGCTATATTTTAAAATATTTATTAGACTTAAAAATTGGCTACATTGCCTGGGAAATCTGGAACCCAGAGGTATCAGCCACCAAAGGAGGGAATAAGCGGCCGGGTGAGAAGTAATCTACATGAACTGGGGGTCTCTGTTGATATAAATACTGCTTGTGCCCGACTAGGTTTAGATTCAGATTTATCCTGTCCTTTTCATTGTTCCTTAAATTTAGCAGGACAAACATTTCCCCTAGCTATAACCTAAATCATATTGAGCAGGTCAATTTGATTTGAGGTCATAAATAGCAGCACAGCCATAATAGGTTTTTGCAAATTTATTGTATTATGTTTTTGTGACTCATGAGGGAGGGCTCTTGGGCCAGTTAATTCATGTATTTGTCATCAGGTTGAAAAATTCTTTAGGAGCTTTATAATATTTTGAGGCATTTTCTTTAAGAAAAAACCTTTTTATTATAAAATAATACATGCTCATTGTATAACATTTCAAAATATACATAAAGAGACAATAAGTAAAAATCAACTGTAAGTCTGCTTTTCAGTGATAATTCTTATTGGGAGATACTGTTGATTACCTAATCAATGGTCATTTCTATTTTTTATCATCTAAAATAAACCATATTATAAGTGACAAAATGCCCAGCCTCAGGAGATGACTCATGATTAGTATAAAATTAGCATAATAATACCATTATTCTTTCCATGTTTAAGCATGACCCAGTTCTGGCCTATGAGATGCAGGGGAAGTCTTTGTAGGGGTCAGGTAACATTTTACTCCCTGAAAAGAGAAATGCATTTTAGGGAAAATCTTCTTTTGCTAACATCCATTTTACTTCCTTGTGTGAATGCAGTCCTGTGAGTATATAAAGCTTGGTGCTGCAGCAGCTATTTTGCAACCATGAAACAAGAATTTGAAGGCTAAAAGTAATACGCTAAGAGCAACATAATAGATGACTTAAAAAAAACTTTGATCATTTATGATAGAGTTGCGCAGTTGAATGAATACTATTAGAGCCTACCTCCAGACTTTGTGTTAACAATAAATATTCTTTTGTTTTAAGTGGTTATTAACTGAGTCCTGTTGATTGACCCTCACTCTTCAAACTCATATACCTACTCTGAGCATATCTGATGTATTTTCTTTCACATTGATAAAACAAAATAAAATGGAGACCAGGCTTAAAGATCCCCCAAGCGGACAAAATCACTTAAGCAACTCTTAACTTAGGTTATTTCTTATAAATGCCTCTGATGTTTATAAATAAAACTAAACTCATTTTCCAAAAGTGGTACGGGAGTCACTTTTAACCAATCCCTGCCATCTGGAAAACTCCACTGTAATAACCAATAATTGTGAAGGTTAAACAACTTCCTCTTTTTCACTTTATAAGCCTTCCTGAAATGTCATGCTTCTGAACTTCATATCACTTTGGGTTTGAAGTCACCCTGACTGCAGTCTTTTCCTTGCTCATTAAGATATTCATATCAAGTAAAACTCTCTGAATTTTCTTTTGACAATATATACTTCTTAAAATTTGAGATCACGTGAAACACATGGTTTTTGTATTCTCCTTTTTTCCCCTGAATATTATCCTAAGTCAATTAATATTCCTTAAAAACATAATTTAAAAAATTTGGTCACAGTATTTCATCATATTGGTGTACACTTATCTTTAATCATACTTTTATTGTTGAGAATCTACATTGTTCCTTTTTAAATATATAAAAATACTCTGATTAAAAAATTCTGTACCTATTTTTAAATATATCAATATATTGCTTATATGTGGAATCCAAAAAAATGATACAAATGAATTTATTTACAAAACAGAAACATTCACAGACGTAAAGAACGAACTTATGGTTACCAGGGGGAAAGGGTGGAGGGGGTGGGATAGACTGGGAGTTTGGGATTGACATGTACACACTACTATATTTAAAATAGATAACCAACAAGGACCTATTGTTTAGCACAGGCAACTAGGCTCAATATTCTGTAATAACTTAAATGGGAAAAGAATTTGAAAAAAAATGGATACTTGTATGGGTATAACTGAATCACTGAATCACCTATAACTAACACATCATTGTTTTTGTTTGTTTGTTTGTTTTGTTTTGCGGTACACGGACCACTGTTGTGGCCTCTCCCGTTGCGGAGCACAGGCTCTGGACGCACAGGCTCAGCGGCCATGGCTCATGGGCTCAGCCACTCCACGGAATGTGGGATCTTCCCGGACCGGGACACAAACCCGTGTCCCCTGCATTGGCAGGCGGACTCTCAACCACTGCACCACCAGGGAAGCCCTAACACATCATTGTTAATCAACTATATTCCAAAATATAAAATGAAAATTTTTTTAAAGTTTTTTTTTTAAGATTTAAAGAAAAGAATCAGATTCTGAATTTTTGCTTTACAATATATTCCTAGAAGTGGATGCTCTGCTTGTTGTTCCTTAACACTGTATTGCATTCACGCAGTTTGAGAGGAAGGATCTAAGCAGTAGGTTGATTTGTCTTTTCTCTTACCTGAACACTTCTGTGCTCCTCTTTGAAATAATGTTCATCACCAGCATCTGCAGGGGCACAGCCCACAACCTTCACAGTCCGCACCTGCAGCTGCCTTTTGTTTCTAGAATATAAAGCAAGAAATGCAGATAATTGTGCCTCAGAGGCCTGAATGGTGCTGATTATTAGAACAGGTGTTTGGAGGGGAGGCTGTGCTGAGTAGTACTGACGATTCTGAGTGACAGTGGTACCCAAGGGTTCTTTAAGATATTTATTTTTTTGTTTGTATTTGTGTTATGCAGGACTAATGAAAGACAGGACTCAGGGCAGAGCTCAACTTGCTTGGGTATAAGGGCAATACTTATTTAAGTATACTTTTGAATTATTATTTCATTACGAAGACAATGAAATGAAAAATCATTATTTCAAAATGAAGAAAATGACAATATTCTAACCTATATATATACTTTTTTTATTGCGGTATGCGGGCCTCTCACTGTTGTGGCCTCTCCCGTTGCGGAGCACAGGCTCTGGACGCGCAGTCTCAGCGGCCATGGCTCACGGGCCCAGCCGCTCCACGGCATGTGGGATCTTCCCAGACCAGGGCACGAACCCGTGTCCCCTGCATTGGCAGGTGGACTCTCAACCACTGCGCCACCAGGGAAGCCCTAACCTATATTTTTCAAGCAATATTTAATCTAATGATTTCATCAATAACTGTATGTGTGTGTACGCATGTGGAGTTTGGATTCTTGGTTTGCTTTTATTTGTGATAATTGATGCCTCTTGCATACATTTACCCTATGAAATGATCATCAGGAATTCATAATGGGTTCTCCTAATAGAGATGTAACAAGTTATGCACACATGTAAGTAAATAAAAAAGAAAAGGCCATTGTGGATTTAAGCACCAGATGGATTCTATAGAAAACCTCACCCCATAATGGTTCACTTTGGAACAGTACAATTACCAAAAGCATAGTGACACATTCCAGTTTCTTTGCTAGAACTTTGGTTTTCATAGGATTTGTTGTAGTCTTGGTGCTATTGCTCAATACACATGATCCCATTATCTGTTAAATTGATCAAAACATTAAGACTACTACTTTGTATTTTCACACATTTTTTTGTGAAAGTAGAATAAATTTAAATAATATTACAGCTATATACAGCCTGTGTTAATGGCGTTTATGGGTGGTTTGTAGAAAAACCCACACTGTATGCAAAAACCCATCCCGCCTCTGTTAATATATTCCTGCTTGTTTATCTTGTGGGATGAGTTTGTCATATTCATTCAGAGCAGGGAAGCTGAGCGTAAAATGAATGGATATGGAGATCTAGGACTCTGAGAACTTGCTTTTTAGTTCTGGTTCTGTCACCAGTTATGGCCCAGGTCACTTCATCTCTCTCATAAACTACTGTGATAACGTAGTTTTCTGGACGATTCCTGCCCCGCAAACCCCAGGTAATCTGAATAACCAGGTTGTGTGGGAAGGGATTTGAGGGGTATGCAATCAAGGTAAGTAACAGTCCTGGGGATGTGGTGCTGAGGTGCCAGTGAAGTCAGGCAGAGTACAGGCAGGGGCTGTGTCTGCCGTCATATGCCATCTTTATCAGATGTTCTTATCTTTGAAAGTATTTAAAAAATAAAAGCTTCATCAATTCAGAACGGACACAACTATTACCCGTGGCAATGCTGCTAAGAATCCAATCTGGGAATTCTTTTTATATGTGGAGCTCTTTTACATGAAGGCCAGTTTGTTTCTTTTCATGCCTTATTATAATTACCCCCACTGGTTGTAGGATACAGCATTACCCAGTTGGAAGACAGATAAGAAAGTTGGTAATTAGAAAAAATGTTCACATATTGGAAGCAATATAGGAAAACAGAAAGGCAATTATAACCTCTGGCAGTTAAACAATTACACACTTCGTTTTGCTAAAGTAGAGACAGTTAGTAAAACTGACTTAGGAGCACCCCAAGGAAACTAAGTTAATAAGAAACAATGTGAGTCCACTGATCGCTGGAGAAATACAGAGGAATGTAAGATGAGATCCAGGCAGCTTGCTTGTAAGTCTGTTTGTTAGAACCATAGATGTGATCATACCATGACAGCTGAAGAAGCTTCCTTATTTTAGCAGTGATGTACAGCAAGAATGCTTTTTTCTTTTTAAAACAAATCACAGTTTCACATCTCAGATAATAATAATGAACATTTATGGAGCATTGTGTGTGCCAGGCACTGGGCTAAGGACTCACACCAGCCGTTGGAAGAAGGTTCTCTTATTATCCCCACTTTACAAATTAGGGCACTGAAGTTTAGGGAGACACAGTAACTTGCCTAGGAACATAATGAATTGTCAAGTTGGGTTTAAACATCCAAGTCTGTTTGCCTTTAGATCACTAGCCCTTAACATTTAGACAATACTGGTTCCAGATTTGCTTTCCAGAAAACCAGTATCTAAAATGACATTTCCATCACTTTGCATCCCCTTTAGCTTTGTTTATTTTTCCTTCATTGCACTTACCATTATTATATATTTGTGTTATTAGATCTATACTTTATATTATTATATACCATTTATTATCATAATGTATGTATTGTTAATCTCCCACCTCCTTTACTCCATCTGACTCCATGTTTTGTCCCCTGCTGATCTGCTGGGTTTTGAACAGTACCTGGCACAAAATACCAATATATATGTATTGGATACATCTGCAAACGGCAGCTTGTTAAAATGAGTGTCACTGTAATTCTTTCTTTGATAACTGGGGATTTTTTTCTTTAGCTTTTATTTGCATTAATTTTAGCTACTGCGTTTTTTTTAAACTTGTAAACTTTAGTTTTAATGTTAATAGAAGATTAGACAGTTGACACCTAGAAAAAAAATAAATGTCAGATAAAATACGTGAAACATATTTTCAAACAGCGGTTGAAAAATTTTGCCCTAAGTGCAAGTTAATAAGCTGACATTAGTTCAAAGCATTTCACAGGATAGGCGAGAAAATGAGTAAACGGGCTTTGACCAGAGACACAGAAGGTCACTTTACTAGAAAATGCTCTGTAAAACTTTTATCAGAAAATTGCTTTATTATTTCGAAATTTGAAATGTTATACCTCAGCTTCTACATTACATTTCAGAAATAACTTTTCTCCTGCCGTTCAGCAAAGTTATTTGCTTTACAGCTTTCATTTATGCTGCCTGAAAGATGAAAAAAAAAAATGGTTTGAGCTGTAGCTCCTGCACTCTTTAAGGTGAGGAAACAAAAAGCACTTCTCTATGTTTTCAGCAGTACTGGAATTAGCCTGAAGAAAGTTGAATAATTCAGGTACAATATAAATGCAAGAATAATCTTTTTTTTTCATTTACTGCTATCTGCCCTGGCCTTGAACTTTTAAACCAGTCTCACTCATGTACCCCCAAGTCCTCTGGGAAACAAAAGCCACTCTGTCCTCTGTCTGCAGTGGCTGTTGTTGACCCCCTGTCTCTGCTCCTCCTCTCTCTGCATCCTATCTCCTCACTACAAGCCCTGCTGACGGTCAGTCCTGCTGACCCTTTTGCTTTGTCGTCCATTTCTGGTTCCAAAACCTTTGGTTTTGAAGACTGCGTGACTGAGCGGCATCTGGACTTTGGATGCTCTCTGCAGACTGGCTTACATTCAACTGCAGGCCCTTCCTCAGGCAGCATCTCTGAGCACAATACAGCGTATCCTTTACTTTCAGTCCCAAAGATCCAAACTTGCCATTAGCGTCCAAGCAAAGCCCACTCGGTTCCTCTCTGTGGAGTGTTAGGCAACTACTGAGCTGGTAGGTTTGTATTTTTACCCCAAGCACAGAGCTGTTTATCTGTCTGGAAAAGTCCAGGCGTTAGTCTTCCTGATGTGAAAAAAGTTCAAGCCATGAGACAAGCAAGCTGCTGCAAGAATATAACATCTGTGATCACACAAAGGTCTGTTTCCAGAGAGGGAACGTGGCTCCTTTTCTGATCCCCTGAGCGCCTAGGACAGTATGCTGCACTGCAAAACAGCTGATATACATTTGCTGAATTGAATTCATCAGAGCAGATACTCAGTTTAGCCAAGAGATGGCAGATGTGAGCACATCCCTTTAGTTCAGACCGTATTTACATAGTTCAGCTCCGACGTCGTCCTTGAGTTTTCTCCGTTCACGTTCAGGCATAAAAAGCTGCTGGACTAACACTTATTCTTGGCATGCGATTCGGAGAGGATAGTGGTTAAAAAGAACCAACCCTGATGTCTGTCAAGGGTATGCCACTTCACCACGTGACACGTAGAGCCAGGTGGCTCGTTTCTTGGTTGCCACTTGTAGTGCAACAAGGCTTGAGGTGAATTCCACAGTATCACATACTGTCTCTTGAGGAGCAGATTTTCAAAACATACAAATAAAGGTCATCAAGAAGAGAGGACAGGGGCTTCCCTGGTGGCGCAGTGGTTGAGAGTCCGCCTGCCGATGCAGGGGACACGGGATCGTGCCCCGGTCTGGGAGGATCCCACATGCCGCGGAGCGGCTGGGCCCGTGAGCCACGGCCGCTGAGCCTGCGTGTCCGGGGCCTGTGCTCCGCAACAGGAGAGGCCGCAACAGTGAGAGGCCCATGTAACGCAAAAAACAAAAAACTATACAACACAGAGAGGGGTTTTTTTTGGTAGTTCTCTACTTTCTATTGTTGTATACCATGTACAGAAGCCAGGACAGAGAAATCACTGTGCGAGCTTGGTTTGAGCTATTCTTTGAAGAAAATGGGGATGTAGATGGGAAGATGGCTCCTGGGATAATAATGTAATGTGTGATTATTGCAGTAGCGGCTGGAGTAACTGTGTGGGTCACAAATGATAAAGTACATGAAAGGTGAATATAACAGCACATATTTTTGGATGCATATTTATTTTCTCTGACCAAACTGTGGCCTGTTCCACTCAATCAGGCAATCATCACACACAGAGAACATTGCTCAGAACTTTTTGATTGCAAATAACAGCAAACTAACTTAAACTAGCTTGGCCCAAAAGGGGGAATTTTTATCAGGAAGTCAAGTAGCATTAAAGACAGGACTTTTGGGAAAATACGAATCCAGGACTGAATATCACATGGACTGTCTCTCTTTCTCTCTCTATTCTCTGTGTTTTGTGTTCATTTCCTCAGCAGCCTTCTTTACACATGAAGGCCCACAGGTTTAGAACTCACATCATCCCAAATTTCCCACCACGAGAAAAGAAAATCTCTTTTCCTTGTTCCAATTTTAAAAACATCAGGGAAGGATTCTGATTGATGTAGTTTGAGTTTTGTGCCCATGTGACTGGCGCAACAATATAATATAATGGTAGTGGCAGTCCTGGCATAAATACGTGGCTAGAGTGGGGTGGAGGGGTGGAAGGTAAAAAAAGGTGGGTGTTCTCAACGTAAGAGGGGAGGTGGGGCCCTGACAAAGAAGCCCTTAGCCACTCACCGACATAAGGTATTTATTGAGCACTTAACTTTGAATCCAGTCTCAGCGGTAACGTCATTTTGTCTACCTGAGTCCATGAATTAAAGCTTAATCTGCACAGAGCAGAAAGCTCCTGAAGAAGGGGGTTTCCAAAGTAGGCCTTCCTTCTGTTGAGAGGGCTTTTAATTTCCCTTTTAAGCAACACACCTTTAGGGGTTCAATTCTTCTGTATGATTTTGCTTTGCTAAGTTTGTCATTCTTCTGGGTAGCCACTACTTTAATTGTATTGCCTAGGAATTCATTTAAATATCCATGAGCTCAATTTAAGCTTTTAAAAAAATGTTTCAAAACAAACTTCAATCATAGTTTTTACATGTAGAGTGTTTTCTGAGCAGTTCCTAAGTTAGGCAATATCTTTCCACAAATGAATTGAATTGCAGATCAATTTATGGCATCTTTTTTTGGAGTACTGGGCTTTTCAAAATACTCTTCTATGTTTTAACTATTTCTAACTTTCAATGTTGTGTTAATTAGTGAAATGGAACATGCAGCCCATGTTCAAGCCTGTAACACTGAATTATTTTAATGGTAAAAGGAATAGGTGCTGCGTAAATTTTAAATGAGATGTACACGAGGGAAAAATCATTGTAGATTGCTACACTCCATCTGGACAAAGCAATATTCGCACCATTTACTAAAAATTCTTAGAATAATATTTATACCAGTTACTAAAATTCATGTACTTTGGGAATCATGAATAGGGGCTAGCATTAAGAGTCTTTGGTATTACTTAGCTTTTCTAACAAACTTCGGACAACATGCCTAAGCTCTGAATAATTTGAATTTATCTCTTAAGATCCGGGAATAGGCTTGGCATTGAAGACTGAGTTTATGAACACTGAGACTTGAAACAAAATGGATTCAATTCCATAAAACCACCATAGCCCATTGTTTCCCAAACGACTGACTTTTGGTCTCTCTGTCTCCTTCTCTCTCCGTGTCTCTTTCTTTGATTTTAATGGATGTGTGATATAATTAACTTTATGCATTTGACATATTTCACCCGGGTTTTTAGCTAAGACATTAACATTCCATTCCACTTTCTCATTTGTAGTGCATGGCAGTTAGAAAAGGCAGATGCCATGTCCACTGCTCTGTGGTCCCTGTCAGGAGCCGGCTGTGTGAATGTGGGAGCCAGGCTTCCTCTATCAGATTTGCCACAAGCAGCTGGGCATTTGTCTATCAGTCCATCTGCCAACCCCCAGCAGAATCACACAAGTATTTCCGAGGCTAATGCTGACTCCGGTACTAAGATAATGAGCTCAGATAATGAGGCACCACTTCCCCTTGGATAGCTTAGTTGTACAAAAATGTTGTGATGAGAAAGTACAATTTTGGCCTAATGGAAGTATTTCCTACAAAATTTAATGCACAGACAACTTCTCCAAAGAAAATACGTTTTTAACAAGCTGGAAAATTCTCATAGAAAGATACAATCTCCAAATTGGAAGAAGAGATTATTGGTTATTTGATTCAATCTCTCTGATGTATAAATCACTTCTAGAACATTCCTGACAAGTGTTAATCTAGTCTCAGTTTGAAACCCTCCAGTGATAGAAACACAAGCAGTCATTTCTTTTTCTTAGAGGCATGATTGGAAAGGCAAGTAATCATGATGGCAATAACCATTTCAAGAAACGTTCCAGGAGAAAGAGGGAAACAGGAAATCCATCACCACGCTTATTTCACCCTTTGTGATTTAGTAGAAACTCTTTTTTTCCTTGATGTGGATTTTCTGAGGAGGGCTTGCTACAGAGTTAGTTCAGGGGTTTTCTGGAACAAAAGGGATCTAAGATATTCAACACCTTCTTCTTGAGTTTCAAAATTAGGGGGATTTTTTTTTTTTTTTTTTTGCGGTACGCGGGCCTCTCACTGTTGTGGCCTCTTCCTTTGCGGAGCACAGGTTCCGGAAGCGCAGGCTCAGTGGCCATGGCACAGGGGCCCAGCCGCTCCGCAGCATGTGAGATCTTCCCAGACCGGGGCACGAACCTGTGTCCCCTGCATCGGCAGGCGGACTCTCAACCACTGCGCTACCAGGGAAGCCCAGGGGAATTTTTTTGATGTGGATTCAAACGGGTCAGATCAAGCCCTGGGGATAGAAAATGGCAATAATCTTCCTGAAAAAGATTTACCAAAATGGAAA
Organism: Grampus griseus; assembly: GCF_964374135.1. Classification (NCBI taxonomy): domain Eukaryota; kingdom Metazoa; phylum Chordata; class Mammalia; order Artiodactyla; family Delphinidae; genus Grampus; species Grampus griseus. Next base: position 28,680,259 of record NC_139003.1, on the reverse strand, counting down.
GAGCTGGCCTCTGTACATGGTTAGGTAGGTGGGAGCTGGGAATGTTTGTACTGGATCTGGGAGGTGTTTATTCCAGAATTTGTTTCTTACAAGCATTAGAATCAACAGGAAAGGACTTTCCCCAATCTGGTCCTTAAGGGCTTGTGTACATTATGGGATATATTTGGCAATGGGGGATGGGAAGGATGGGGTGAGAGACAGTGTATACCAAACTGGTGTATCTAAACTCTAGTTACATTTACGTTAAGTCTTTGTTTTCTATTTTGAGTCCCCAAAGATATGTCTGTACAGTGGCAGCCATTCAGAAATTTGATGACAGCTCTACACTGACTTCTATTCATTCTAGACTTCCCCGACTCTTTTTTCAAGGACAGTCTTTTTAGTTAAGTAGTCTTCTCAGTACAGTCCTTCTCCTATCAATCCTTTACTTAAATATCCTACTCCAATACTTAACATCCTTACTTAAACACTGTTCTAGAACATACAAATAACAACAGGTAAAAAATATCTTTTGATGGTTTGGAACATTTGGAATGTGATTAGAGAACGTGCAGTCTTATTTGTATTCTAGATTACTTAACAAGGCAGTTGCTGTCACCCACATCCCTTGGCTCTCACTTTGACAGTTCATGCCCAAGGTTTCCTTCTGCAAACACCTACAACTTTTACCTGAGGGCTTTCTCTCAGACCAGGTGTGAGCAGGCTAAAAATGCCAGAACAGCAACATTTCTGGGAGCGGCCCTCGGGTGATGATGATGGAGCTGGAGATTAAGTCCTCCAGCTTCCCCCAACCAAGTGTGCAATTCTGGGTCAGGTGTCACACTGTCTTCCAAAGCTGCTCGGCAGGACCGAGCCTCAGATGCCCACAGGTAACTGGCCGGACAATGCAACCTTTACCAGACTGCTTCCTTTCCCTGTCTCACTGCTCACTCCCCTCCAGTGTTTCCTGGGTTGCCTCCAAATTAAACTATATGCACATAAATCCTTGTTTCAGGGTCTGCTTTTGCGGGAGCCCAAATTAAGATACTTAGAGTAGTGCCTGAGAACATTAGTGAATGTGGGTATACATCGGGAAAACACTTTTCTCTCCTGAAACCAAAAGGGATTGTGTTACGTATCTGTATATGTTCACAGGTGTACGTGCATCCTGGCTAAAATGTATGCACAAAGTGTCAAAGCTGGATAAATACAGGTCTCAGGAAAAGTTTAAGGTTAACTATTACTTATGAGGTTTGGAACTAGCCTGAAAACTCCATAGAGACAAATAGAATTATTTCATGGCCTTTAGGGTTCAGAATGACGTTACTTTATGAAAGTTTAATCTGCATTTTGGTTTCTTTTAGGTGTGGATAACTAAGAGTCAACACTCACTTAATAAATATTATTGAGTGCTTAGTAGGTTCTGTGTGGGGAGGGTAGAACATCAATATTAATAAGACTCTATTCTTGTCCTCAAGGTATTCATGGCTTAGTAGGTAGTCACGTAAACAAGTAATTGCAATCCAAATTAAAAACATATATGAAATTCCGTGAGAGCACAAAGGAAAAAACACTTATCAGTGGGGGAGACAGCTGGTTTGCAAATTAAAAGTAGGACTAGGAATTAGCTAAATAGATACGAGAAGTGAGTATTCAGTCCAGGCAGAAGGGATAACTTGTTAGGGAGAGGTGGGTGTGGGAGAATGTGATGTGTTTGTGGAATGAGAAATAATTCATTCTAGCCAGAGGGTAGTGTCTCAATACTGGTTACAAAAGGGCAGAGTGCAATCTGCTGGGGAAGCATATACGTATTTGGTTGGTACAGAACTTTATCCTAAAACCTATGAACAAATGTCCATAATCAAAGAGGAAAGATGAAAGGATAACTAGGGAAAAACAGATCACATATCAAGCAATAGGGGTAAGGTGGAAATATGAACAACTGTTGGGCAATGATGTGATAAAAGACTGAGATAAGGGAAGATGATCATTGAGAAAGTAGAACATGTTATGTTAGATGGTTAAGGAACTAAATGTATGGAAACTGGGCAAGTAACTTACATAATTTTACACAGAAGCTATCTGTCCTAGGTGATTTCAACTCCTTTATAATACATAATTGAATTTGGTCCCATATAACAGAATCCTAAACAAATAAGTGGTTTACTTCACTCAATAGCCAAAAGACAGGGGCATTCAGATTAAATCCAGTGAAGGTGTTTAAGAAACCAGGCTTCATCTAGCTTCCTGTTCCATTGTCCATAGTGTATAACCCATGGTCACAAAATGGCTGCCACAGCTCCATTCATGTCATCTGCATTGAGGGCAACAATAATGGGGAAAAATGACAGACAAAAATGTGCACACAATATTAGTCTAGTCAATATTTTATTAGGTGAGAATAGATTTCTAGACCTCCCACCTAGTACCATATTTCCACATCATTAACCATAACTATGTTACATGGCTATCCATAGCTTCAAGGACACCTAGGCTAAGAAAGTGAGATTTTAGTTGACACACTGCCACTCCAAAATAAAGTTCTATTAGTAAGAAGAGTGGCAGAGGATATTGGAAGGAAATCAGCAATGTCTGTCAAAACTTCTTAAAGGGATTTCATTAGACTAGACTAAAGGATGTATTGCAGAGATGAGGCACAAACAAGTTGTCCATAAATGTTTGTTTACAAACAAATACATGAAAAGATTAGAAAGAAATATTTGGGCTTTGTCTACATATATAACTATTACTGGTGATTTGGAAGCAGACTTATGGAGTGAGTTGTTTATATGGATTATAGAGGGGACTTTACCATTTATGTTACCTGTTCTGTTATCAACCAAAGACATTAGAATTCTATTTTAATTTTCTAATGTAAATTTCAGAATCATGGTCAAATAATCTGTTAAATTCCAGGATATCATGTAATATGTGATATAATTAGAGATGGTATTCAAAATACTTAAAAACTGATAAGTGCTTGCACTGTTCAATCAAAATGAATGCTGGATACCAAGTGGAAACAATCACTTTGGCAAATATCAGATCTGAATTGAATGAACCTCCCCCCCCCCCAATTATGATTCTATTGATCTCTGTGGGGCCCCAGCATCAACGTTTTTGAACAATTCACCAGATAACTCCTCTGTGTGGCAAGAGTTGAGAACCCTGGCTAATAAGGATGAGCTCTGGGATTCCTTATCTGAGATCTTCCCAGTTTCCTGCTTGTGCTATCTCTGTTACATATCAGCCAGCTGGGTTTCATCCAAGATTTTGTGTGGGAGCTGCAAAGTAATGCTTCTTCCCACAGAAGTGTTTGTTTTTATCCTGATGTGTTTAAGTACTGAGGTGTCATTGTGACAAAAGAAAGTATATTCTTTAAGTATGTTCAATTCACATGAAACCGGGAAGCATGCAATATTCTAGAAAACTGATGTCAAAAAGTGTCTAAACCAAATATTTTCAGGCAAAAAAGCAGGGCATTAGGGCATAATCCATATTCAATCATTAAATTATATATTTATCTAGTCAACAAACATTAACTAAATGGCAATTAAAAAAAACTATTGGTAGGACTGACATACCAAAAGCTTAACTTGGATGAATCTCCAGGGAATTGAGTGATAAGATCCAATCCTAAAAGATTACATACTATATGATTCCATTTATAGAACATTTTGAAATGACAATATTTTAGAAATGGAAGACAGATTAGTGGTTTCCAGAGGTTAGGTGTGGGGGACTGGGGAGGAAAGAGGTGACTGTGATTATAAAAGGGCAACACAAGGGATCCTTATGGTGCTGGAACCATTCAGTATCTTGACCATGTCAGTGGATACACAAACCTACACAGGTGATAAAGTTGTGTCATACACACACACACATACATACATAAAATGGAGAACAGGTAAAACTTGGGAAATCTGAATAAGATTGGTGGATTGTATCACATGTCAGTGTCCTGGTTGTGATACTGTACTATAATTTTGCAGAATGTTGCCAAGGAACCCCTGTGTATTATTTCTCATGACTGAGTGCAAATCTCCCATCCTCTTATAATTATAAAATGTCAATTAAACAATGTCAGGAGAATAAGTTGAGAAGAAAGAATATAAGGGGCAAAGTAGAGGTAAGAATTGAAAAGTCAGTTCTGAGGTACGATGGGCACAAAATGGATTAGTGTAATATAGGAGAATAGTGGGATCTGAGGATGGAAAGGACATTGAGTGCAATATTGGTAATGGGAGCCAATAACACTGAGTTTTGGAATGTCCCTGTGCTACTGGATGGGTAAGAATCCCAAAGGGGCCGTCCAACTCTAAAACTGCATGTCTTGAACAAAAGTCATCTGAGGTGTGCATAATAAATTGTGGTGGAGCCAGAGACCATTTCAAAAGCTACTGGAATAATACAGATTTGATCTGAAAACAGGTTATATTTTGTAGGTGCCAAAAAGAATAAAAAAGAAGTAATTTTTATGGGAGCTGCAAAGACATTAACAAGCCTTGGTATGGGGCTTGACTGGATATGAAATTTAGACTGGTTGAATTCAAAGAGCGCAACAATTCTAAAACAATAATGCTAACAGAAATAAAGAAAAGACTCTAACACTGAAAGCATTTTAACATCCTGTTGCATAAGGCACACATCCTCTCTGCTTAGATTCCCCAAACTTACTGGAGGTTCTATTGTTTACATTTTTCTGTGTAACTGGAAATTCTAAGCACTCTCCAAAAGTACTGAGAGTATCTGAGAAATGATAAATGGGAGGGAAGGAGTAATACAGGATCTGTCAACTGGCTAAGCTGAAGATGGCTGTCGACTTCAGGCAGGAACCTCTCAACATTACAGATGCCCTCAGTAGATCAGATACTGATCAGAAACAATAAAAGCTAAAACATACCCCCTATTGATTTTTCAGGACGTTTGTCAAGCATGAACTCTTCTCCATTTCCTCTCTGAACCATTTCCCGCCTCTGGTGTGCGTAGGCAGTGTGAATGGAACAAGAGTTTTATAAATAGCTTCTTTCTAAAACAATTGATGCAATAATGCCAGCAATCGCCTTCCACAGATCAACATAAGATTATTTAAATGCAGTATGTAAAACTGTATAATATTTCCTATTTTGGATTAATTCTAATCCTTCACATCAGAGTTACAATATTTTAGAAAAGAGAGGAATGTGAAGGTCACTTGATTCAGTTGACTCTGCTTGGACACTATTACTGTGGGGTATTTCGTTATCTCCTTAGCTAGCAAACCATCTAATTGGGTAGAAGGAATTCAAGTATCAGATAAATGATGGTGCTGGCTGGCTTTTCGGGTGCTCTGTAGCTCCGGAATCTACTTTCATAATTTTTGTGTTTCCTACAAGTATTTTGCTCACTCAAAGGTTATCTGGCATGTGCTAGACTCATTTTGTACATTGCAAATGATGCTATTCTGCTGTGCTATATACTCCCAAAGAAAATCTGACTATATTCTTATAGATCTGAAGTTATGAGATTGTCAGTAACAAACTCCATCTCTATACGTTTATTCCAATAGAAGTTTTCCACATTAAAGGAAAGCATTGAATTGTAAATATGTCACCATCAACAGTTTGCGCACATTCTAATATCCCAGTTTTGAACTTTAATCATAAACCTTTTAAATCTGTAGCAAGCAAATCTGTTCTTGTGTCTGCTTCAGATATTTCATAAGGCAAGAAATATATTTTTCTTTTAATATGAGGATAAGCCAAACTCCAAGACAACATCTAGTTTACAGAGAAGAGACCAGAAGACAGACCTGTGTCATGAGGAGGTCAGGCCAGGAGTGGAGATATGCTTGGCTGGTTATTCTGCTTTGATCAAGTTCCAATTGAACATACCAGCATTTTCTCAACTGTATTCTGTAGAACCCAATTATCCCTCAAGTTATTTTTCAATATGGTAATAGATTTTATATGGAAAGAGAATTCTACTGTCAATTACTTTGAAAAACAATGTACACACTGTATCCTCTCATAGAGTTAAACTGTGCTTTGCCTATTAAAAGCATTGGGAAGGGCTTCCCTGGTAGCGCAGTGGTTGGGAGTCCGCCTGCCGATGCAGGGGACATGGGTTCATGCCCCGGTCCGGGAGGATCCCACATGCCACTGAGAGGCTGGGCCCGTGAGCCATGGCCGCTGAGGCTGCGCGTCCGGAGCCTGTGCTCCGCAATGGGAGAGGCCACAGCAGTGAGAGGCCCGCGTACCGCAAAAAAAAAAAGCATTGGGAAGTATTGCAGTAAAGAAATCTGTTTAATTCGGTGGTTGACCATAGAACCCTTTTTTTCCTTCAATAACTACTAATAAAATATGTTCCACGAAATACTGTATGGGATCCTGGCCTGTATCTTTTTAAGAAAACATAAATTGTGATGACTAGCTTAAACAGAATACATCAGGTGTAACCTAACCAGTAAAGAGAAGAGTAGATTATTGAACACACTATTCTATTATAATGTAGCAAAATAACAAATTCACTTTTTCAAAGCTACTGTTGACTTACATGAAGTTTACTATCCAACACAATTTCTAAGCCTTTTCTTTCACAAGTTGTACTGGGTGGTTCTTGTTAAATATTTGTAAAAATATAAGCAGAAAATGTGACATACATTCCTGTTAAATTCCATTCTAGTTAATTCAGTTGATTTTTCATCTCCGCCATAAACATAGACATTACACCAAAGATGAAAACCACATTTGTAATCAGTAATTTAATTCTTTAATTATGAAAACTTTTCCATTTAATTTGTGTAGTCACGTAATATTTATTTTTTAAAGTGCCATAAAACAATATAAACTAGTTAAGGATGCCGTATTTTTCTTATTAAAAAAAGAAAATGATGTCCCAGAAAATCACCATAGTTAAGAATTTTGTCCTTGGCAATCACTACCATGAAAGATAAAAGTCAGACTCCCATACTGAATTTGAGGAACAGCAGAAAAGGAAATGATAACACAGGCTTATTGATAAACTGACTCTTTAATTTTCAGAATGTAACCAGACAGAAAATTCCAATTAACCCTCAGTGCTATCTAAGAGCCGCACACTGTTAAAGCTAAAACAGACTGACATTTCTCATTTGGAAAGTGACATGGAAAAGGGGATATAAAACAAGGAGGTGAAAGACATTCAAATGGACTGATAAAACCCAAGAACAGTGATTCATAATAATTAATTTACATTTTTTGCCACATATTGCTATTATAAGAGAAAGGATGTGATGAGCAGGAAATCTTTATTTTGAAATAAATTAAATATTGGACATAAATGTAGAACAACTTTCTGATAAGTTTGAGAAAATAGTAGCAAATTATTTCCATATTGAGGACACTTTTAAAACTCTCATTCATCTGGATTTGTATAACTTTGCTTGCTTTATAACTAGTTAGCAGCAAATCAAAATTCCCCCAAATTCTCAAGTCGTCTTTAATGGTAAAAGAAATATTTTATTGTTTCATTAGCACTAGTTCAACTTCTGTAAGCTTTTAATCAGGGTGAGTTTACAATCACATTTTATATAAGTGAAATGAAGTTTTAAAAAGTGGTAAATTTGATAAACTCTATTTTAATATTATTTTCTAGTTTAGTTGTCTGTATTTTTAAAAATATGAACCTTTTATGGAATAAGAATCAATTTTATATCATAACTATTTAAATGTATAATATTTTAGTGTCAATACAGCCTGTGTTTTAGGTAAGTCTCTTATCTTAAATTATTATACTCAGATCCCCCAAAACAAAAATGTGTTACCTGTACATTAAATAGGGATCTATCATTATTGTGGCAAAAATGAAAATATAGAATTAAAGAAGAATGAATGGGTTCAGTGTACATTTGGCCAAAAATACAGGGGGCACCTATTTCCCTTTTCTGCAATAACCAAAGTAATGTTGTCATTAACACAATCATATTTTCAATCTGTGTAAATAAAATTTATTTCAAAAAGACATGCTTTCATTATTTGGAATTGCTGAGTAGGAATATGAGCAAAATTACCTTGTAGGAGAATGGAGAAAAGGAAGACTTAATGGCAAAATGGAAAATGGAGAAAATGGAGACAGTGATTAGAATCAAGGAAATTCTATTTTCAGGTCATATGCATCGGATATGGAAAAGACTGTGGTAAACAGAATGGGATTGTTAGGTTTGGAACAGCGGTTATTGTCTAAAAGGTTAGCTATAAATACCAGCAGCCAGCTGGCAGAGATAGAATCCTAGTTACACATTAGCCTATTCATTCACATTTAAACACGCAGGAAGTGAGAGGGAAATTGCTTCAACATGACAAACATCTTTCAATATTAGAAAAATGCATTTGATTGATTGAGAAAAGAATTCTACTCAATGTCTGTGCTGCTGAATATCTGATACTTAATGTCTGGAATGTAGGCTATATGAGACACAAAAAGATGTGTATATTTTAGGCAGGGCGGGGGGGAGGGTGAAGTGTGGCATAATAAGAGACAGGAAGAAAGGGATATCATTTGTAACTTTTAATCTTTCCTTTAGAGTGATAAGAAAGGAAGGAGTAAATTTTCAGGGCATTCTGGAATAATAAAGCAAAATGTCAAATTTTCCCAAGTTTTTCATGCTGCTCTCTGGGAAAACAAACTTTTTACTGCCACGCCCTGCCCAGAAGTGGTATCCTCCGGAATGTGCCATCTCTACAAGCACTTCTCCAGGTTTATCAAAATTCTTGTTGCTTCCTTAAGCTTGCTCTTCACTATCCAGGAGGTGTTAATTGATTAACTAGATGAGGGGGAACAACTGTCAGCTGTATTTTAGAATCTACTTGAGGAGATCTGATAACACGTTGGACCCCTCACCTCCAGAGATTCTGATTTAATGGGGTTGGCTTGAGGCACAGGCAGGGGGAGTTTTATAAACCTCCTTAGGTGACTTTATTGTACAGCCGGGGGTTGAGAACCAGTGAACTAAATGATGTCTAAAGACCCAATAGAATGAGGGGGGAGGAAAGGGGGAGAGAGGGAAAGGAGCTTGCTATGCTAAATGAATTGGTGAATCTTTAATTGATGGAATAGATGTAGGGGAGATAATTTTGAGTGTAGAGAACAGATTAATACGGGTAATAAAAGAAGAAACTCTTTCTTTCTAGAACCGCCAGCCTCTGTTCTCCCTGTGTGTGGCCTGAGTTGCACTATTAACTGTGCTAAGTGGCCTAGGATCTGGAAAGGGCAGTGACTCCAATGAAGGTGAGGGCAATTCTTGCAGTGGGGCAGTGGGTGGGAGGGAGCCTTATTCACAGACTTCTACTTAGTTCCACAACGTCTGACTTTATGCTTTTGTGATGTTTTAAGTATTCAAAGTGATCACAACTTTACTTTTTAGGTATTAATGTTTTTTGAGAACAGAGCTGTACCTTCAGTGAGTGGTTGATTATCAAGTGACATTTGGGTTACTGTCACCATTAATCACTTGCTGAGTATCTAACGAGAGGGTAGGTTAGGCTAGAGAGGTTTCTAAAGCAGAGTTTTGGCTCTATGCCAAAACTACAGGACCAGAAATTCCAAAGTAGGTGCTTAGGAATTTTTTTGGTACCTTCCTAGGAATTCTAACCTTGGGGTGGGAAGACCCTTCTTTACAATATCAAAAATTCAGAAATTATAAAAGAAAATTTATTTAAATTTTTATTCATGTAAAAAACAGAAATTTCTGCCTACAAGCAAAGTTAAAAGACAAATGACAAAATGGGGAAAATATAGAGAAAGAGCAAAAACCCAAGGACAAAGTGAGTGGAAAGATACAAATAGACAGTTCATATTAAGGGGTATATGAGTGGCTTTTAAACACAGAAAAATATGTAAAACTTTACTTATAATGAGGTTATTGTAAATTAATTATACTCTGAAATGCCAAATATCAAAATGTCAAAAATTCCAGGTCTGATAATGCACCACGTTGGCTGAGCTGCAGTCATCTCTCACACTTTGCTGGTGTGAATATAAACTGGTGCAATTCCTATAGAGAGTAACCCCAGCAATACCAATTAATATTGCAAATGAATCTATTCTTTAACCCAGCAAATAGCCTTCTAAAATTTTTTGGTCCTTTTTCTCATAAACTTTTAGATTTTCTTTCATGTTCTGAAATTCATAATAATATGTCTGGGTGTGAAATTTTCCTTTTTCTCCTGTTTCTCCTTAAGGATTTTCAATCTAGATTTTCCATCTTCTATCTTACTTTAATTGGACAAACTTTATCTTGTTTGTTCAAATATTTTCTTCTTGCCTTATTCTTTTCCTTTTTTTCTTGTAATATCTAATATTCAATTTTGATACTTCTGTTCTTTGTATCTTCTAGCTTTCATTTTGTATTTTCTTTTAAAAATTCTTTTCTCTGAATTCAGGTAATTTAATAGCTCTTATCTAACCAATCTTACCATTATTATGTCTATATCACTAACCAACCCAAGCACCGTGGTTTCCCCAAAAGTTTGTGACAGGTTTTGGTTAGATTCAGGTCCATGTTTCACTCTTTTTTTTTTTTTTTCCTGCTTTGTTTCTGACTATTGTTTCACCACAATTGTTTTGGGAAGGAGAAACTAACTAGCAGCTTGAATTAGTTCGATATGTAGTCAGGGTCCCAACTTATTCTTAAGTACACTAAAATGCAAGAACCGCTATTCTAAAGTCTATTCAACTAATACATGACTAGTATTTTCATAGATCATTGGACCTGGTTTCAATTTCCAACTCTATCATCTACTGACTGTGTTGAGCTTGGTATAATTATTTATCCTTTCTAAGCTTCTTACCTCAGCAATCTAAAGAGAATAATAGTATCTACCTTACCTGTCTCACCTACTTATCATGGGGATAAATAATAAAATTGATAAAGCATAAATAAGAGTAAGTGTGGTGGTTGTTGGTTAAAACTAAGACTAAAAGCAGAATAATGATAAGGAATTTAACCAATTCTAGTCCCATCAGGGCATCCTGATCATCTGAAAAAGCTCATATGCTCTTCTACTGGGCAGCCCATCTCATTGATGGTTAAAATGAGTAAAATGAAGGAGTCGGCTGTGCAGTGTACCGCTCAACTTTCAAGTGTAGGCAGCTAGACAGGAGCACTGTGAAGACCGCATACTGTCAGTGTCATACACACTGTCAAGGTCCTCCTCACACCAAGAGTGACTGCACAGTATTGTGTATGGACAATGAGTGTGGCTGCAATATTCGGATGATCTGTGCAGGGGTCTTGTATGGTGACTGTAGAAATGGCCACTTCAATGTCCAGTTGATGTCAGATAGATTACTTTAGACAAGCCAGTAATCGAATCTGTGTCTGGGTCCAAAAGCCAAATGGAACAAGCCAGTAATCGAATCTGTGTCTGGGTCCAGAAACCAAATGGCAAGAGTGCAGTATCATTAATGTCTTCTACAGAACTACTGTAACATGCATCAAGTGTATGGAAAGCACATGGACTGCAGAGTATGTACTCATCTGGGGAAAGGCTGCCCTATGTCTCTCAGAAGACCTCAGTTGGTGGCTACCATTCATTTCTGAAGCCTAGATCTGTTTCTCAGCTTTGCGGCCTCAGAAAAAACTTTTTTTTTTAGCACTCATGCCACATCTCATGGACAGACCCAAATGAAGCTTCAAAACCAGTGTATAAAACCTGAATATTAATTTGTTAATTTGGGGGGAGAAATAACTAATATAGGGATAAGAATTTAATTGTATGTGGTGAACATTCTTTTCTTGTTGGAAGAATTATATGGGAAGTGAAATAAAAGCGTAAAGCTTGCTTAGTGAATATAGAATCAAAGCAAAAGAAGCTTGCTAGGTGAACAGAATATTCAACAGAATCAGAGGCAGGTAGTCTAATACATGTAGTTCCACAGTACAGATGATCTTGGGAATGACACCAAGATGCTTGGGATCCTTTGGCTATGACCACATACGATGGATGCTGCCAGTGTTTGACTCAGTGCCTCTCTGACTCTGGTTATTCTGCTTTGAGGGCAGGTATGGTTTCAAGCAGGTTTTGATGAATAGAAGAGTAAAATTTCTAGGGATATCAGAAGAGCACTAATAATCCCAGAGGGCAGGAAAGAAAAACAATTTTAGGGGGCTGATGACCAATTGCCTGCCTGAACAGAATTAATGAATGGAATAAAAAATTGTAAGTATGTAATTGAACATCTACACTGTGTCAGTCACTGTGTGCAAAGTGCTCTAGATATAGAATATTATTAACCTTAAAGTACTAAAAATAAACATTAACCTTAACTCTTATGGTCTAAGTGGGAGATATCATTTCAACAGTTCTGCTTAATAGAGGTAAGTGCAGAGAGACGTTGAAATATCAATAATCTACTGTGAGAAGAATACTCTCACTATCCACTAAATCCCACATCCTGTCCCCTCTCCGCATGAAACCAAGTTTGGGTTCCTATGCAATCTTGTGAGTTTATCTTCCGCTAATTTCAAGTTGAACAGTTTAGGAAAGAGAACAGGCAATACTGGATAAACCCATTTGCTGTGTGTATAATAAACCAGAGTCTTAATGGAGGATGAAGTCCTGCAGCACTAGTGTTCTACCTCTCACACGACGCTTCTTTTTATTTTTACTTTAATTGAAGTGTAGTTGACTTACGATATATTAGTTTTCAGGTGCAGGTGTACACAACACAGTGATTTGATATTTTTATACATTATGCACTGTACAAAGTTATTACAATATAGTTAACTATGTTCCCTGTGCCATACACTATATCCCTGTGACTTATTTATTTTATAACTGGTAGTTTGTACCTCTTAATCCTCTTCACCTATTTTGCCCATCCACCAACCCCCTCTTCTCTGGCAGCCACTAGTTTGTTCTCTGTATCTGTGAGTATTTTTCTGTCTTGTTATATTTGTTTGTTTGTTTTGGGCACATGAAAAGTTGCTCAACATCACTAGTCATCTTAGAAATGCAAGTCAAAACCACAACAAGATATCACCTCACACCTCACACCTGTCAGAATGGCTGTCATCAAAAAGATAAGAAATAACAAGTGTTGGCGAGAATGTGGAGAAAAGGGAACCCTCATGCACTGTTTGTTGACGGAATGTAAATTGGTACAGCCACTATGGAAAACAGTATGGAGGTTCCTCAAAAAATTAAAAATAGAACTACTATACCATCCAGCAATTCCACTTCTGGGTATTTATCTGCAGAAAACAAAAACACTAATAAAACAAGTATGTACCCCAATGTTCACTGCAGCATTATTTATAATAGCAAGATATGGAAGAAACCTAATTATCCACCGATAGATGACTGTATTTAAAGAAGACGTGGTGTGTATAATGGAATATTACTCAGCCACAAAACAGAATGAAATCTTGCCATTTGTGATAACATGGTTTGACCTAGAGGGCATTATGCTAAGTGAAGTAAGTCAGGCAGAGGAAGACAAATATGGTATGTTTTCATTTATATGTGGAATCTAAGAAACAAAACAAATGAACCTACCACTTCTTTCTAGCTTAATCCACAGTCTAACAGGGCAGGCCTTCACAGGAGATGATACTCTGGACGCCTCACCTGACTCACTAAACTCCTGCTTTGGGATCTGAATAACCGAGTCAGAACAGCCTGATCTAGAAAGAAAACAGAAATCTATTTCTACTGAAAAAAAATATTATCTAGGGATTCTTTAATGACAGAAAAGTCTATGGCAGTGTTAGATCTATTTCTACTGAAAAAAATATTATCTCGGGATTCTTTAATGAGAGAAGAGTCTATGGCGGTGCTAGACAGACTCCGTGTGATTTATTTACTTATTTTGTGAACAGAGGGGACAGAGTTGCTCCCCACTGCCCACCTTTTCCCCACTTTGTGGAAATATTTCTAAGAAGGCCCAGCCATGAACTGCCATCTCAGAAAACTGCCCAGTGGATTGACATCATGGGAATTTGCTGAGCTTGTTTTGTGGAGGTCATCGAATTCTTGGCATAAGGGTTTGGGCAGGAAACCGTCTATATTTCTTTGATAATGAACCAAAGATCACCAGCCCAAGAAACTGAGACTGTATTTCATTAACACAGCTTTCCCAGAACATAGCGTGATGCCAGGCCACTGCTAGTATTGCTTTTATAGCCTGAGCTGGCTCATATAACCTTATGAAGTACTGTCCCAAGTGTGTTATTATCTAGAGCGCACAGCCCTTAACTCCCAGTTTCAAGCAGTTTTCAAAATCTTCCCTAAAAACGTTGCTATTTCTATATCCCTCGTATATCACCTTGAAAGCCCTGAAAGAGAAAACAGAGTTACCAGTCTTATGAGAAATAGCTAAATATTTAATATAGGTAAAATGAAAATTGTGATTTACTGTGAAAAATATATCGTTAGTCATGGATTTAGAATATATTATTAGTATTATTGTCATTATTATTGCTGTATTATTAGTATATTGTGAGTATACTTAGAACAACTCAAAATCCTTTATATAACAAAGTTGACTCTATAACATTTATTTATCCATAAATATGTATCAGTCAATATATTATTAGCTTTATATATGTTAACTCATTTTATCCTTACTTTTTATAAATAAGGACACTGAAGAACAGAGAGGTGAGGTAATTTGCCTGTATCTCACCGATAGTAAATGACAGAACTGGATGCAAACTCAAATAATCTAGTTGTAGATCCTGTGCTCTTAATCTCTGTTGTAATACTCAGAGTTGAACACACACAGATTGAATCACATAAAGAAAGTAGTAAGTTATTATTTGAGAAGTACAAGTGAGTTGAAATAACACTGATGAGATGGAGCATTTCTTTAACATATTTTCTTTCAATGTTGATTTTTGAATATTTAAAAACAAAAACTTATTTTGAACCAATCACAAATGTACAGAATAGTTGCAAGTCTAGTACAGAGAGCTTTTTCTTCTTTGCATTTCTTCCTTTTTTTTTTAAAAATTTTTAAGGGAGTAGAGTTGATTTACAATGCTGTGTTAGTTTCAGGTGTATAGCAAAGTGAATCAATTATACATATACATATATTCACTCTTTTTTTTCTTTTTAGATTCTTTCCCATATAGGCCATTACACAGTACTGAATAAAGTTCCCTTTGCTATACAGCAGGTTCTTATTTGTTATCTATTTTATATATAGTAGTGTGTATATGTCAGTCCCAATCTCCTAATTTATCCCTCCCTGCCCTTATCCCCTGGTAACCATAAGTATGTTTTCTACCTCCGTGACTCTACCTCTCTTTTTTTCTTTTTTCTTTCTTTTTTTTTTGTGGTACGCAGGCCTCTCACTGTTGTGGCCTCTCCTGTTGCGGAGCACAGGCTCCGGACGCGCAAGCTCAGCGGCCATGGCTCACGGGCCCAGCCGCTCCACAGCATGTGGGATCTTCCTGGACCGGGGCACGAACCCGTGTCCCCTGCATCGGCAGGCAAACTCTCAACCACTGCGCCAGCAGGGAAGCCCTACCTCTCTTTTGTAAGTAAGTTCATTTGTACCCTTTTTTTAGATTCCACATATAAGCAATATCATATGATATTTGTTTTTCTGTGTCTGACTTACTTCACTCAGTATGTAAATCTCTAGGTCCATCCATGGAAGCAACTAAATGTCCATCAACAGAAGAATGGATAAAGAAGATGTGGTACATATATACAATGGAATATTACTCAGCCATAAAAAAGAACAAAATAATGCCATTTGCAGAGAGCTTTTATTTTTTCTCCTGACCCATTTGAGTTGGCACCTGATGCCCTACCATCCCTGAATAGCTTAGTATCTATTTCCTTTATTCTCCTATGTATATGTTATACAGCCATCAAAATAAATGAAACACTTGTATGCAGAAATACATTACTACTATATTCCCTAGACCCCATTCAAATTCAGCCAATAAGATGTCCTCACAATCCAATGTGTCTCAGTTCTTCCTGAATGACTCAATGCTCACTAGAGCATTCTTTATAGGCTCTTTTAGCCATGTTGTTATTTCTCCCTAATATAAAAATGTATCTCTCTTATAATCCAAAACCTCATGCCATCTGGCTATATGACATTAGATAATCTAAAAATTCCAACTTTGTCAACACATGAACATGTTATATACTATCCATTTAAAATGGTACAATCACATTTTGAACAGGGATTTCCAAAGGTAATACTCTATAACAAAAATGTGAGACTTTCATAATGAGAGTTGGCTTACTACAACAAGAAGGAGATACCTTAAGGCAGTGAGAGTTTTGGTGCCCTTAAATCTCACTAGATAAGCAGCTAGTGGGGTTTTCCAATGCAAAGGAGTATGAGCTGTAACTCTTCAAAATTTAAAGGTGGCAAATACTGTCCAAATTTGCATGAAATATAATACTTTTCTAACCGTATGCCAGGGGAGGAAAAACACCCTTAGTAAAATAAAATAAAAAGGGAGATGGTTAACTAGAGCACACTAATTAATCATGCTTTTGCAGAGGGAAGATTTTATAGAACATTCTGTAGAGTCTTAGTTTCATTGCAAAAACCACATTAGTTTTATTTCCACCAAACTAGCCAATAAAACCAGAAGTCTGTGTACTGTGGCATTTCTTTTGATGATAGTCAACACAACTTTGTCATAATGGGAATCATTGGCTATCAGCTAGAAAGACAGAGATTTAACTTAATGCCATCATTCTGGCCTCTTGAATGCAATGAGTAATATTTGGTGCCTTCAGAACTCATTTCTATAATTGAAGTGACTTGAAAAATATCAGATAAAATATTAACACCTGGTGAGCTAAAAATAAATATCAGCCAGATTTAAGTGTTAACAAAAAACTAGATATCTGAGAAACAGCTGAAATTTTGTACAGTAGAGTGGACATAAATAGATGTAGGAGTAAGACTGAATTAGATGAAACATACATGCCAAAGTCTTCAACAATGTGTACCTCTCCTAATACAGTGCTATAAAATAGGTTGGCAATTCTCTGTAGTTTGATATTTGTAATCAGGGTACAAGTTAAGTTGCTATAACTAAGGCCTAAAAATGAAGGAGCTTAAATAAAGTAAATGTTTGATTTTGTTTAATGTAACACCTCTGTTCCATGAGGTTCCCCAAGCCACAGATGAGATGTTCGTCTTTGTCCTCCTCCACATGTGGCTTCCATCTCTAGAAAGCGGCTGATCCAGTTGCCCCTACATGCCAGTAAGTAGGAGAAGGAGAAAAGAGAGGAAGGGGGTTCCTGGAAGTACCAGGGAACTACATGGATTCCTGCTGCTGCTCTCCTTCCATTGGTGGGAATTTGGTAACAATGCTACTGCTAAATGCAAGTGAGGCCAGGGAAATGCAGTCTAGCTGGGTGCCTGCTCAAACCTGAATACGGGTGTGTGTGATTTATTAATAAAAGAAAGAGGAAAGAATGAAATGGGGGCTCCAGTTGATGGTGTCTGTTACAATATCAGTAAAGAATCGAGGATTTAAGAGTACATACACGTGCACTGCACACACATACACAAAAACAAATGGGGGCTTGTTTCTACCGATTGTAAGGAAAAGGATGTATGTGGCTAATCCTTGGAGATAATTTAGCACTTTAAGGAAAGTAGGGAATGTGTTGATATGGAGCTTGAGGTGGAGTAATAAAAAAAAATAAATGGAAAGAAACAGAAATGTTTCTTCTTCTTGATTTCTGTTTTCCACATTTACTCCTCATCTCCAGCTCAATGCAGAAACAAAACTAGGTCAGTAAAAATGTTTCCATGGTATCTGAATTTTCTCTCTTAAAATAAAACTAAAATACGGAGCCCTTTTGATAGTCAAGGTATCTATTGCCTACTTTAAGCAAAATGGTGTCAGATTTCAATTTACTGGCATGTTGGTAGAGGGACTATATGATAATTAATTCTTTCCTCCATATATGTGTGTATCTGTCTGTAATCCATTTTGCTGGAACAAGTGGATAATCCACTTGTCCCAGACTACATGTTTCTGAGACCCGAAAGAATATTTCTCTGGCTCCTCTCCCACATGCTCTTTTTTTTGATCACCAAAAAAATACCCCATATTTTTCCCAGATATTTCTAGGAGTTTCTGAAGCATTGACAATACATCTAAGCCCTTCTTAAATGGAAATTTTTGAAGTGTGCCTTCTCCTAAGGGATTGCCCCTGTCCTCTTACAACTAGGTTGAATATGACATCGATTATTTTCTTTCCTTTAAGCTAAAGTATCTTTGTATTTTTGCAAGTGCATCTTTTATCATTAAAGAGAGATGAATCTGGAAGGCCCTGGAGGCTCATTTTCTCCCCTTTTCTAAAAGCATAGAAGAAAACTGGCTCAGCAGGTATGAGTTAGCTCAACTGATAAACAGGCTGATACCAACTAGCAGTAAATTCTGGAGACTTTCTTTTTCTAACAAACTCTTTTCTTGAGTCGGAGAGCTTCTGTTGTAACATACTGGTCTAGATATGTCCTGCTCCCATAAATAGATAGTGCATTACTGGGGTGGGCCCCTCAAGGAGGCTTTTTCATGGTATTCATCCAATTATTCCTGGCCTAAGCACAGCTCTATATGGGACATTGATGGCTGCGGGGTCCACGTGCGTTCTGCTAGTTGGCTGTTTGTAAGTTTCCTTCCAGTAAGATCCTCTTGAATTTACAAAAATTGGCACTTGAGGGATGTATTTCTAAGCTCCTTTGTGTGATAATCATCACCATGGCCACTATCCACCAATGCCCATGAAAGACCCCACCAATTTCCCTGGTAACTCCTCTTCAGGGCACTAGTGCACAGGATCCTGAAGGTACCATCATTGTGCCTGATGTACTTTCATCACAAAGAATGTCACTCCTGCCCCTGGAGACCTACTGCTACTAAAGCCTTCTACTTTCAGTGTCCACTGAGGTTATGGAGAAGAAGCAGATTTAGATTTTACTCATTCTGGTTTTTTAAGGTCTCTAACCCAAGAATGCAGTGTGGGTTCCTGAGGGGATGAACCAGAGGATAATTTGATTTATAAACCATGCGTTCAAAATTCATCTCTCTTTCTTGGATCAGTTCTCAAACCAAATTGTGTAAATCTTTTTACCTAAGGCTCACTGTCCAGAACGTCTCAGGTATCCCTATGGGGCCATCCCATCAGACCCCCAACAGGCCTGGCTTTCCTTAAATTCTAGGGTCTGGAGCTTCCACCTCAGGCTGAATTTCAGACACATCCATCCTTCCCCAGTTGGATGATGCTTCAGTGTCACCTCAAATGTAACACATCCAAGAATGAACTTATCCTTCACCACTACCCCTATTCATGTAATCTCTCTTTCTCTCAAGTTCTGTACTTCACAAAAGGCCAAGCCGAAAGTCTGGTCACGATCCTTGACCCTTTACACTTCCTCTTCTCTTACTCTGTCCTATCACCAAATCTTATTTAAATTTACTTCCTAATTCTTTTTTTTTTGTGGTACGCGGGCCTCTCACTGCTGTGGCCTCTCCCGTTGCAGAGCACAGGCTCCGGATGCGCAGGCTCAGGGGCCATGGCTCACGGGCCCAGCCGCTCCGCGGCATGTGGGATTTTCCCGGATCAGGGCACGAACCTGTGTCCCCTGCATCGGCAGGCGGACTCTCAACCACTGCGCCGCCAGGGAAGCCCCTAACTATTTCTTAAATCTGTTCACATAGATCCAGCCCCACTTCCACTGTCAATATTCAGAGGGCCACAGTCTTTTGGATGGATTACTAGAAAAACCTCCTCAAAATTCTCCCTGCACTCAGTCTGTTGGTCTCTAATTCATTCTTTGTGGAGCAAGATGTGTTACCTGTAACACAAATCTGTACACATCACTCTCTTGTTTCAGACTCTTCAGGGTTAACCTTTACTCTTAAATTGAAGTCTAAAATTGTTAAGATAACCTGTAGGTTCTATAGGACCAGGTTCCTGCCTACTTCTCTTGCCTCATGTCTCTGACTTAATCTACCTATTCCCCCTTCTTTTTTTTTGGTCAGTAATAGCATAATTTTCCTATGCTCTTGTTTGGTTCTTCTCTCTCCTCCCGCCATCAATGTGATTTCTCAGTAAGATCTTAAATTGCTCCTTTAAATGTATATCTTTGAATTACCCCATTCTTTTCAAGCCGACTGCATCCACGTTAATTCCTGTTCTCACCATCTTATTCTGCTCTGAGAGGCTGTGGGGCTAGGAGCAGGTCCCACAGGTGAAATGTTCTGCTGCACAGGCACTTCATGACCATTCCTATATAAACAGGAAGAGTCTGCCTTGCTCTCTCCCACTCTTTAAATCCAAGCTCAAGTTCTGCTTCTTTCTTAAACCCAAATCATCCTAGTTCACACCATCCTAAACTCTTTTTTTTTTTTTTTTTTAAGAAGACGTTAGGGGTAGGAGTTTATTTATTTATTTTTGCTGTGTTGGGTCTTCGTTTCTGTGCGAGGGCTTTCTCTAGTTGCGGCAAGCGGAGGCCACTCTTCATCGCGGTGCGCGGGCCTCTCACTGTCACGGCCTCTCCTGTTGTGGAGCACAGGCTCCAGATGCGCAGGCTCAGTAGTTGTGGGTCATAGGCCCAGCTGCTCCGCAGCATGTGGGATCCTCCCAGACCAGGGCTCAAACCCGTGTCCCCTGCATTAGCAGACAGATTCTCAACCACTGCGCCACCAGGGAAGCCCCCGTCCTAAACTCTTACTGCACATCTATAATACAAGAATCAGCAGCACACTGTAACCACTAGGGGCACAGTTTTCTAGTTGATGGTCCTTGAGCCATTTGCAGCAGCATGAAAAATTGTGGGGGTCAGTCCTCCGAATATGTATTTTTAATGAGATTTCTGAGTCTCGAAGCTCTGGCCTGGGGAAGAGTAGGCCGTCTATCTTCCTCTTTCCATCCCCCTCTGTTTTTCTTTCTTCTTCCTTCCTTTGCCACTCTGACAACTGATTCCTTGCAAGGAGAAAAAAGGGACTCCTGTATTGCTCAAGCTGTAAAATGGAAATCAGGGATAAACCTCAGGGCAGAATGTTGGGGGTGGAGTTTTCAGTGGCAAAGAAACTAAGTGCCCAGTAGTCCTTGCACCTGCATGGAAGGCTTGTTCTGGGATCTCCCTCTCTAGGTCTCACTTAGATCATTACTTTCCTTTTGGATTGTCTGCAGTGTTCTTTATTCTGTCCAGTGTCTGTAGTGTTCCTTATTCTCTCCAATGCAGCAGGTGCGTTAGGCTGGTTTACGGCATTCACCTCCTGGAGGAGAGTCTTGCACACACACTGGATGTGGTTATATCTGTACATGATACTTGGAAATGTGGCAGCCATCTTGCTTCCAAAGGAGAATCTGTCTGAGAAGTGAAGCCACATTTTCTCACCTTTTCTTGTTACAGGCTAAGGAAATGATGTGAAGATAACTTCATCTTCTTCATTAGCCCAGAATGAAGGTCAAAAGTAGACCCACAGTGGAGAATGTGTATGGATTATGTATGGAAGCTTTGCTTTCCCTCTGCCCCAGATCTCATCATATTTACTCTGTGCTACTTTCCTCATTCAGTCATTCATTCAAGAACTGGGAAAACTCCTCTATGATCATGACTCCTGGACTTGCTCTTCTGCTCTAGGCAAACATCACCTTCCTGCTGGGTCTTTCCCCTTATGCACCCGAGACTCCAGTTGTGTAAACTGACCTAATTATTTCCTACTCAGTCCCCACCCCGAGCCACCTCTCCTTCCTGTAGACCCGTTCTTGGTGAAAGTTTTCTAACAACATAAAAAAACCAGATTGTCATTCTTTCTGCTCTCCATCAAAATGTTCACCGGGAATTGCCTATTCTACCTCCTAAGCATCCTCCCTACTTTGCTTGATTCCTACTCTCCAACTGCCAATGTTCTAATTTAGGATGTCACCATCTTTCTAGATTTTTATGTAAACATTTGACTAAACACTGTGTTATTTGTTTTATTTGAGTGTAGCCATCTAGGGCTGAGGAGCATGCTGGGAACAAAGGAGGCGAAAGCCAGGGGGAGGGGACTGATCAAGAGAGTAACAGAATATTGAGCAAACTGGGGGTGGAATTAAGAACCCCAGGGAGAAGACCAGCCATCAGAGATCAAGTCCAGGAATTATATTTTTCATTTGTGACTCTAATCTTGGTCCATAGTATAGTACCTATTATATGGTATGTAATCAATAAATATTTCTTGATTGGGTTAATAAATGGTCAAGAAATTAGGAGAGTCACTTCTAGGAGGTCCTTTAATAAAATATAATTCCAATATCTCAGGCTTGGCTATTGTACCAGTTATCAATTTTTTGCCTCTGAGTTCCAGATCCACTCTTCTTTGCCCTGCTTTGTGATAAAGAAGCTCAGCCTTGCAAATATTTCTCTGCCAGCCAGCACGCTATTAGTATTGCAAATAGAGAGCACTGGAGGGATACAGTAGGAGGAAGGGAGCTTCTTGTCCCAGATATGGTGTGATTCATCCTTCTGCATCATTCAGTGTACAACTGCAAGTGGCACTCATCTCTCAATAAATCTTATCACCACTTGGGCCAGTGGCTGTCTGGTGAGTCAGGAAGGCACCCCAGTGCTTGGCTTTCCCATTGGAAATCTTCATGGGCACCCCAGAGAGTAGACTTCTTTGCAAATTCCACCATCATCCCAGCAAGTTTTCAGTCTGCTGGCACCTAAGGTGATTTTCCAGTGAGTCTCATTAATGCTCCAGCAGCAGCTTATTACTGTGTCTCAGCAGCAGCCAGGCCCAACCTGGGACACCTCAGTAGACTTTCCCACCATCTAGTGAGCCACAGGTACACCCTCTCCAATGAGGTCTCCATCTCAGCCATGGGCAGAATTCCCTTCTCAGCTTGTTCCTTCCTGGCTGTTCTGTCTCTACCTTAGAGTGGCAGCTACTCCTTAGGTCTGCTATTCACGTAATCTTTAGAGTTTTCCCTGCCCCTCTAAGTAGTTCATATCCTGTTAATAGTTCACAATTCTTTATGTTAAAATTTCCCTGTTCAGACAATTAGTGTAGTTTTTCTCCCCTGACTAGATGCCGATGGATACAGTTATGGAGGGAGACTCTCCCACTGACAAAGGCCACCAACACTCCATAGTCCTGGCTCTTGTTCCCTGCAGTGTATCTTCTCTGTATTATAAATTTATTGTGGTGTCTCTTCCCAGCACTGCAGTCACCACCACACTGGCATCAAGGAGATAGACATTCATCATTAAAGATTAATTTCAGATTTTGCTGATAGGAGGGATAATTGTCATTGATATACTACCTGGCTGATGCTTCAGTGATTGCAGAAGAGAGGCATCTATAAATAAACAGTTGGAGGCCCATCCTCCCAAACTTAGATGGAGCTAGAATAGAGAGGCATCATCATGTTTCCAATAAAGTCATTCTCTCCATGCATGGACTACTTAAACACACAGGAAAAAGAGTATGTCACTGCAGAAACAGAGTAGCATTGCAATTTAAGGAAATAGAAAATAGTCACACTGCTGCAAAGTCTTGCTTCAGGGATTAAATATAATTTAGTTGATAACATCTTTTGTGCATTTAATTTAGAAAATGCTTACAGGAGACCAACTTTTAATACTGAAATAATAGAAATGGACCTTGTCATGCCCTCTGAATCATCTGAAATAATAATTAGATCATACTAATGAGCAAAAACTCAGATGGTACCAAAGCAATCAATAGTACAATGTTCCCTGAATTACTTTATTAGTAATCTAACAGAATTTGTTTCCCATGCAGACAAAATTCAGAAGGGCCGTATTCTGTGTTACATTTTCTTGATGGCTTTTAAATTAAGCTTTATAGTATGTAACAGCTGTCATCATCCTCACCATTATCATTATCAGGAAATATTTAGTGCACACCCACTGTGTACACAGCACTGCAGGACTCATTAAGCGGGAAGAGCAATAATTTCCTGCCCTTGAGATAGTAGAGGGGTAATTATTTACTTTGAGTACTTTAGTTCATTTAGCAGTGAATGGGCAGAAGGTCTTGGAACTCAATGCCCAGACATTTTTGTACAATTTCATCATTATTAGAACAATTACACCAAAATTTCTCAATTTGCTCTTTATTTTAGATTATAAAATAGTACATTGATCTATTGTACAAGAGTTAAATAAAACAGCAGTTACACAATGAAAACTAAAATTCTCCCTTAACAATACTGATGAAAGTTTGCTTCATGCTTGCTAATTGATCACGTGCCACGTCTGTTCTAAGCAATACTCACATGCACCCATACACTTTAAAAAGGAGGAAACTGAAGGATCTAGAGAAGACATACAGTAAGTGGCCAGGATTCAGACTTTAATAGGTCTGGCACCAAAATCCATACCCTTAATCCCACTACTACATATGGCTTCTCTAAACCCTCATCCTTTCCATATAACCTTCCCAGAGGTAATCAGGTAATCACTACCAACAAGCAGTGTGTATTCTTCTAGGGCCTATTCTAGGCATTGAAATTCATATTGTACATACATGCAGATATTTTAAAAATATAAATGAGATCACAGTAAAATATTTAAAAAATTTTTTGATCTAAAACTATCTAGGATATATTACCATATATATATTCAAGGCTGTGTATGAATGTATATATACAGTCAAATGGATTTTTAATATTCTATAATTCAGATGTATCACTCAGAAATTCTAAAATTAATGAACATTTTAGATGTTTTCTTTTTTCTCTTATATATAATTCTGCAGTGTACATTCTTATGCATATATTTTTGTACATATGTGGAATTTTGAGAGCAAGATTCCTAGTAGTGAATTTGTTGGGTCAAAAGATACGTATAGCAATGTTTTCAGCGCTTTTTTTATCCCCTAAAATGTCATATTCTGATCACATACAATAGTGTCAGATAAATAGTGTCAGATAAATATGACACTATCAATAATGTGTCATTCAGTGTTTACTCTCTCACTCATGTATCTGTGTTTCAGATCATAAATGAGAGAGAACAGTGACCTTTTCTTTTTTAGTACATATATCAATGTGTTGTGATCAAGTTCTTAATATTCTTGATACCCATACTGACTTTTTATATAAGGCCAGAGTCCCACCTGCCCTTAATTATTTTTCAGTGCACTAAACAAGATCCCCACTGACACAGAATCCCAGTGACTTAGTCTATTCAGGTTGCTATAACAAAATATCATGGACTAGATGGCTTATAAACAACAGAAATTTATTTCTCACAGTTCTAGAGGCTGGAAGTCCAAGACCAAGGTGCCAGCATGGTGAAGAGGGTGAAGGCCCTCTTTTAGGTAGCCACCTTCTTATTGTACCCTCACATGGTGGAAGGGGCTAGGGGCTCTGTGGTATCTCTTCTGTAAGGGCACTAATCCCATTCATGAGGGCTCCATCCCATGATCTAATCACCTCCCAAAGGCCCCACCTCCTAACACCATTATTTTGGATGTTAGGATTTCAACATGTGAATTTGTGGAGGGGGGGAAAACAAACACTTAGACCATAGCACTCAGTGAATTTGCTGTAAAAATTCTGGAAGTCACCTTTGACTTTCTTTTGTCTAAACTTATTACCATCCCTTGGCATAAAGGGACTGTTTTGTGACATATACTTCTGGCTGCCATAGATGAGGAATTTTTGCAGCTTGATTGATTTCAGGCTAAACAAATGATTCTGAATTCAAAGAAAACTTTTTATTTGTAGCACACGTTTCATAAGAAATAATCAGTGATGATAAATAGTGAAGTTATTATGGGTCTTCTTTGGGTTCCTAGTGGATTTTTAAGCTGGCACTCTTATTCCTTCTCTCATTATCTTCTCCTATCATATGTTTCCCTCCTCCCCCAACTCCAAGAATAAAAGATTAAAAAAAGTGAAGTTCTGTTATTAAAGTATTATAACCACTAGATATTTACATAGTTGCTTTGTGACCTTCAGCAACTCTTACGGCATCAAAGCCTTGGCACTCTTTTCTCCTGTAGCTTGTTGGATTATTAACAACTGTCACCTGAAATTTTCTCATAAACATATATATATATATATATATATATATATATGCTTATGGGAAAAATATATATAAAAAACTATTTAGAAATGAATTTTAAATCCCTGCTATAGAGAGCATCATGCTTTATGTTCCTAAAATTCAATCACTCCTTTGAAGTAGTTAAGAATGAGGAAGGAAAATTAACAGTTTTCTCTTACAAGAAAGAACAGGTTATATCAAGAATCAAGCAAATGAGCAGCATGGATATTGCAGAGCTTCTTTTCTGTTCTTTGTTAAATTAAGATTTTTGTCACAATTATACATACATATAGCTTAAGGGTCAAATAACTTACAAATTTCACAAGTTAAAAAAAAAAAAAGAATCCCCCACCCCAAACACATAGATGTTTCCCTTTTACCAAATTTAGTGATTATTTTGGTATTTATCTCCATATCTCTAAATAACATACTTGATTTGTCATTTCATGGTGTTTCAGTTTTAGGCTGCACTTATTGACTTCTGTTTTGGGAAAAAAAAAAAAGGTTTTAACTCTCTTTGCTTTCTTTACCCTAATCTCCTAATAGTACCCTTTTTACTCCTATTCCTCAATATAATTTCATTTTAATTTTGAATAGATAAATATTCTGTGTTTATATTAGCATAAGTATGCTAATACAATTTATGATAAAACAATGTAGTAAATTATGCTATTTTTTCTTTCTTACACGACTTTTATTTCCTGATATTTATTGTTTTGTTGCTGTTTTTTGCTGCTGCTATTTTTTGGCTTGTTTTTAAATGTACTTCTTACTAATTCCACCCCAATCTCATTGGCAAGTGTCTACTCTGCTCTAGGTGTATCAAGTACTCAGTCGATTTTATCTTCCTGAAGAAATCACGTGAGGCATCTTCTAACATGCTCCTCCAAACAAGACTGGTTGCCCCTGTGTTCCATGCACATTTCTAATCCTGGACCCCTTCCACCTCTCATGGGTTGGCTCTCTTGTTTTCTGCATAGCATTCCTTCCTCTGTATCCATTTACTCTCTCATTTTAGGGGACTGTATCTTTCAGTAGCTTCCTGAGAAAGAATGCACAGGAAGTAAATTTTCTGAAAATTGCTTTCCTGAAAACATCTTTATTCTACACTCACACTTGACTGAAAGAGGGCCATGCTTTGGTGCCTTTCTAGCTTTTGATGTTGATGCTGGGAAGTTTAATGATATTCTGATTCCCAGTCCTTTAAACGTAATTATTTTCCTCTTCAGAAGCTTAGCTCTTCTCTTTGAAGTTCTCTGAAATTTCCAAATTATGTGCCTTGGTGTGGGTCTGTTTTTAGCTATTATAGCTCTACCAGTGGGCTCCAACAGTTTGGAAAGTTACACACCCAGCATTTCTAGAAATTTTTTTGAATTATTTTATTGATAATTATTTCCTTTCAATCTTGTTCTCTCTTTTGGGTCCTCCTATTATATGGATGTTTGACTTTCTGAACTGGCCCTCAGATATTCTTAGCTCTTCTCTTGCATTTCCTATTTCTGTTTTTTAGCATTATTTTCTAGAAAATTTTCTAAATTTGTATATCCCAACATATCTATTGAGTTTTTAGTTACTGAAAATATACATTTAAATGCCTATTTATTTATCTGAGAATTACTTTTAAAAATAGCATTATTGTTTCATGATCAAAATATCTTGTTACCTACTGATGGATAGGTAATAGATGGGTGGCAGGAATTATTTTGTCTTCTTATATCTGCAAGATCTTTATTTTCTCCTAAATGATTTTTTAAGTTGTTTTTTAAATTTTTGTTTGTTTTGTTCTCAAACTTTTATTTTAGCTGTTTTCCGCAGATGCCTGGTACTTCTCATGTTTGTTTATATTTATCAGTGGGGAACTAAGGAGTTGACTGGAGACTCTGAGCTCATGTTGGCAGATTGTGGGTTTTACTGCAGGTGATTGGCTGGGCCATGTAGTTGGGAAACACTGATGTCAGTAACTCTAAGTCTTTCCTACTGAGTCTATCAGGATCCTATAGTAGAGTCTTTCCATCTCCTTCCTAGAGGGTGGAGTCTTGGCTGCAGTAGTATGGAGTCTTAGAGAAGAAAGACGGTTGGGTGGGGAGGATGCAGATGTCTCAGCATCCAGTATGTTACTTGTTTCTCCTTTTTTTGGTGCTGTATGCATTAGTAATTTGAGGATAATTAGATGTCCATCTCATAGGACTGAGGTAAGGATGAAATGAGTAAATAAATTTACAATAAATAAAGTGCTTCGAAAATAACAGGCTCACAGTAAGTGCTTTACAAGTGTAGCTATTATTCTTTCTCATGTTTGGCAGTCTAAAGAGCCTACATTTGACTATAAAATTCAATTATTTATTTGCTTTTTTATTTATTTTGCCAGAGATAATGGATGTGGAGAACTATCTGTTACTCAAATTGACTTTCAACCATTTTCCACTTTCAGAGGGTGGTGTCACCAATTCCTAAAACTTTAAAGGATTTAAAGATTGCTCTTGGCTCCCTCTATAGCCAGTTTAAAATTCATTTTGGAGGGGGGCAGCTAAATCTTCTTCTCTTCTTTAGGTCTTCCAAAATTTTGTTGCTGCTCTCTTTTCTCCTGTTTTTCACATCCTTGTGAGTGTATACCTTTTAAGGTCTCTTTATTAGTGTTTTAATAAGACTGGAGAAGAAATAAAAGTAGGTGCTTGTATTCAATCATTTTTTTATCCAATAGTCTCTGAATAATTTCTCTTAATGAAAGAACTGACACTAATCTGAGTGGTTTGGGCCAGCCATTCTCTTTCCGATATTTTCACATTATAGAATCTGAAGATATGTATATAAGGATAATATTTTCAGATTATAGAACCTGAGGATATATATGTACTATGTACTATATATATATATATACTGTGTACTGAGCTATCTATATATCTACTGTTATGTGAACATAAATAACATAAATAAATATTGATCTTATTTAAGCTATCATAAAAAACGATCTATCTAAATAAGGATATGTAGCTGCTACTGCCATAAGTAGCATTCTGCTGGGGTACATTTGTGATAATCCTTTCCTTGCCTTCTCTTCAGTTTCTAAGGAATCAGGAAAAAAATTTGGTTGAAGTTTGTAGCACTGAGGATGAGCAGTAGAAGAACTGAGAAAGTATTCCATTATTTCTGAACTATTCCAACATTTTGTTTATATCATATTATAGTTCTGAGTAATAGTGTAGAGCAAATTATGTCTTATCATGTCTGCTTCTAGTTGAATGGGAGTTCTCCGAGTTTGGGGACTTTCTCTTCTGATTTGGCATCTCCTGAACATTGTGCACTACTTGGCAGCAGGTTGGAGCACATTGACTAATGTTGAATGAAAAAGACTGAACGTGTAGCATCCCCACAGATATTACTTGCTAGACTGGACAGCCATCATTTTTTAAGAAGTTGCATGGTGGTACTTAATTTTGGCACTGTTGATGTTTGCTGAAGTACATCAGCTTCATTTTAGCTAATTCATTCACTTCAGATTATTTTAAAAAATTGATATGACTCACCACACAGCTGATTCAGATGTGACGATCATGATTATTTATTTTATGGACAACAAAAAATGAATGGATTAAATAATTCAATTTGGAATCTAGGTAGAAGAGATTTACTTGATGAAGTAGTGGATGGGGGTAATTCTCCGAATATGATCTTTAACACCTGATCATATGATAATTTTCCTTTCAAAGAAAGGAGTGATTAATAGAACAGAAAAGCTAGAAAAGTGACAATAGAGAGGAGAAAAAGCCAAATTATATGAAGTGAAAAATGTTAAAGAAATTCTAAGAATGGTAATGTACTTTTTGAGAAATGAAGGAACAGAATTATTGCTGGGGAAAAAAATTAAGGAGGAAAGTTGGTTTAGGAACTTGCTCACACTATCTCTTTGGAATAGAAGAGCTCCTTAGGAAATTTTGGAGAAAGAACTGAACCTATTTTTATGTTTCTTCTTTTGTTCCCCCACTTTTAACAGATTTATTGAGGTATTTATATAAAAAACAATTTATCTATACTTAATGTACAGCTTGATGACTTTTAGTAAGATTATATACTTGTACAATAATCACCACAATCCATTTTTAGAACATTTCCTTGGCCACTTAAAACCCTTTGTACTTGTTTACAATTGATTGCATCTCTCACTCCCAGGGAAACACTGATTGGTTTTCTATAGAGTTTAGTTTTGACTTTTCTAAAAATTTCATGTAAATGGAATCATGCAGTACATAGACTTCTGTGTTTGTCTGCTTTCACTTAACATGCTTTTTGAGGTTTATTCTTGTGGTTGTATGGTCAGTTTATTCTTTTCACTGGTAATATTTCATTGTATAATGGTTATACTGCAACGGTTATACTGCACTGTGTTATCCATTCACAAGTTAATGGACATTTGGATTTTTTCCCCCGGGTTTTGGCTATTATGAATAATACAGCTATGAACATTTGTGCATAAGTCTTTGTGCACACATATGTTATCATTGCTCTTGGGTAGATACCTAGGAGTGGAATTTCTGGGTTGTAACTGTCAAACTCTGCTTTTTTTTTGTATGGTGCTTGAAAAGGTACTACATTCACTTTTCAAAATGGGTATCTGATTGTTCCAGCACCTTTTGTTGAAAAAATAATCCTTTTCCCATTGAATCGTTACAATGCTTTATAGTAAGTTTTGAAATTAGGTAGCATAAGTTTTTTCAAAATTCTTTTGTCTATTTTAAGTTCCTTGAATTTCCATACAAATTTTAATATTAGCTTGTTGATTTATCAAAAAAAATTGTATGGGACTTTGATAATGACTTAACTGAATCTTCATATCGCTTTGAAAAGAACTGCTATCTTATCGAGACTTGAAATCCATGAATATGGTACATTTCTGCATTTACTTATTCTTTAAATTCACTCAACAATATTTTGTAGTTTTAATATAGAGGTCTTACTATTTTTTGTTAAATTTATTTATAGTGTTTTATTACTTTTGATGCTACTGTGAATGGAATTGTTTTCTTAATTTTATTTTTGGATTATTTGTCATTAGTATGTATGTATCATCAATCTATGTATATTAATCTTGTATCCTGTGAACTTAATAAACCACTTATTGATTCTAATAATTTTT
Organism: Grampus griseus; assembly: GCF_964374135.1. Classification (NCBI taxonomy): domain Eukaryota; kingdom Metazoa; phylum Chordata; class Mammalia; order Artiodactyla; family Delphinidae; genus Grampus; species Grampus griseus. The sequence goes on along the minus strand of NC_139003.1, from coordinate 28,649,121 downwards.
GTTTGTTTGTAGATTCTTTAGGGTTTTTATCTGTGAATAAAGACAGTTTGAATTTTTTTCTTGCCTTATTTCATTGATTAGAATCTTATGTACAACACTGACTAGGAGTGGTGAGAGCACACAACCTTGTATTATTCCTAATCTTATGGAGAAATATTCAGTCTTTCATAGTTAAAGTATGATGTTAACTATAGGTTTTTTTACAGATTTTTACAGGTGATTTTTACAAGATTACTTGTCCTTTGTCAAATTAAGGAAGTTTCCTTCTATTATTAGGTTGTTTAGAGTTTTTATGATTAATGGCTGATGATTTTGTCAAATTCTTTTTCTGCATCTTTTATGATGGATGGCCATGTTTTTTTTTTTGTCCTTTATTCTATTAATATTGTGTATTATATTTACTTTGGGGTATTAAACCCTCCTTGAATTCCTGGGATAAATACTAGTTGATCATGGTATATAATACTTTTTATGTTCCTGGATTAAGTTTGCTAATATTTTTTAAAGGATTTTAGCATCTTTTCACGAGGGATGTTGAGCTGCAGTTTTCCTTTCTGAGATGTCTTTGGTATTAGAGTAATACTGTCCGTATAAAATGAGATGGTAGGTGGTCCCTCCTCTTCTGTTTCTGAGAGTCTTTGTAGCATTAATATTAGTTCTTCTTCAAAAGTAAAGTCTCTGGGGCCTGAGCTATTTTTCTTTAATCAGAATATTTTAAATTACAGTTCTAGGTCTTTACTTGACATACATTTGTTCAGCTTTTTCTCCCCCTATTTACCTTTGAGAAACTATTGGTGATTTGTGCCTTTCTAAGATTTTTTTCCATTTCATCTAATTTTTTCAGTTTGTGGTATGCAGTTTGTGTGATATTTCCTTAATATTTCCTCTTAATTTCTGTAGGGTCTATAATGATGTTCCCTCTTTCATTTTTGATTTTGACAATTTGTGTCTTCATGGTTTTCTTCATCAGTCTAAGTAAAGGTTTATCAATTTTATTGATCTTTTTTAAAAGAATCATTTTTTGTATTACACTTTAATATTTTGTACTTTTTTATTATTTAGTTTAAGATACATATTTTTAAATTTCCCTAATGATTTTTTCTTTGACCAAGGGATTATTTTGAAGTATGTTGTTTAATTTCCAAATATCTGGGAATTTCTCCAATTTCTCTCGCTTACTGATATCTAATTTAAATCTGTAGTCCAAACTTTGTAGGATTTCAATCATTTAAAAATTTATTATAAATCATTTTAAACTTGTTGTAAATTTGTTGTTTTATGGCTTACCATATGGCGTACCTGGAGAGTGTTCCATGTGCACTGGAAAAGAGTGTGTATTTTAATGCTGATTATTTGAGTGTTCTACAAGTTATGTAGACTATATTTGGTGATAGTGTTTTTCACTTCTTTTATATACTTACTGCTTAGTTATTTTATCAATTACTGAAAGAGGAGTATTAAAATATCCAACTATAATTGTTGAATTTTCTGTTTCTCCTTTCAGTTCTGTCAAATCTTTTTTTTTTATTTTTACTATTTTGGGCTCTGTTGTTAAGTATAAGTACATTTATAACTTGTATACCTTTCAGATGTTATTGACCCTTTTAAGAAATGTTCCTCTTTGTCTCTAGTAACATTTATTTTCTTAAATTCAATTTTGTCTGATGGTAATATAGGCACTTCAACTCCACTCTTATGGTTACTGTTTGTGTGGTGTATCTTTTTAACTTATTTGTGTCTTTGAATATAATGTGTGCCTCTTCTAGACAACATATCTTTGGATACTGCTTTTTATGCAGTCTGACAACCTCTGCTTTTCCGTTAAAGTGTTTAGTCAGTTCACATTTAAACCAATTATTAATACGTTTGGATTTCCATCTACTATCTTGCTATTTATTCTTTTATGTCTCATGTTTTTGTTTCTTTGTTCCACTTTTACTTTCTTCTTTTGTGTAAAAGTTTTAATTTACCATTTTAATTCCTTTTTTCACAGTTTTTTTTTAATCTTTCTGTCTGCTTATCCATCTATCTGTGTTTGTTCTTAGTATTACAATATACTTTTTCAACTTATCTCAATCTACTTGAGTTTAATGCTGACTTAACATTTGTAAAATATAAAAAATTTGCTCCAATATAATGCCATTTCTTCCTCCATTCTTTGCTATAATTGTCACACACACACAAACACATCTCAATAACACAGTATTATAATTATTGCATTTAACAATCTTATGTTTTAAAAAAGAGAGAAGAGAAAAATATGCATATACAATTCTTTATATTTACCTGTTTACCATTTCTAGCATTTCTTATTCCTTACTGTGGACTCAAGTTCATATCTGTAGTCATTTCCTTTCAACCTAAAGAATTTCCTTCAGTATTTGTTGTAGGCCAAGTCTGCAGGCAACAAATTCTTTTAGTTTTTATCTGTGAATGTGTATATTTCACCTTCATTTTTGAAGAAAAGTTTAGCTGATTATAGAAGTCTTGGGTGACAGGTTTGTTTTCTTTGAACACTTTGCCTATGTCAGTTTACTGCCTTCTGATTTCTACTGTTTCTGATAAGAAGTCAGCTGTTAATCATATTGTTGTTCCCTTGTACATGATGAATTATTTTGTTCTTGCTGCCTTCAAGTTTTTATTTTTGTGTTTAGCTTTCAGTAGTTTTACTATGAGGTGTGGATCTCTTTGTGTTTATCTAAATTGAAGTTTGATGACCTTCTTGGATGTGTAAATTAATGCTTTTCATCAAACTAGGGATATTTTTAGCCATTATTTCTTCAAATATTTATTCTGCCCACTTTTATTCTCCTCTTCTCCTGAAGCTGCCTTTACAGATATTTTTATGTGCTTCATGGAATTCAATAGGTTTATGAGACTCTGTTCATTTTTCTTCAGCCTTTGTCACTGTTCTTTAAATTGGATTGTTTCTGTTGATCTACTTTACAGTTATCTATTTTTACCTTCTCTTATCTCAAATCTGCTATTGAGCCCATCTTGTGAATCTTTCATTTCAGTTACTGTACTTTTAAATCTAAATTTCAGTTTGGTTTACTTTCATACATTTAAATTTCTTTATTGAAATTCCCTGTGTATTTAGTCATTGGTATCATATTTTCACTTTTTGAATGTAATTACCCTTAATTCTTTGCACATATTTATAATGGCTGCTTTGAAATCATGTACTATTCTTACCTGTAGCTCTAGAAATTTTTTAGGAATAAGTGCATCTCAATTTATCTGCCTTTGGTTGATTTCAAGAACACTGGTTACTTCTGTCAGTTTTTTTTCCAGTTTTATTCTTATTTTTTGTGGAGAGGATTGGCAGACCTCTTTATTTTGCAATAACAGAAGTTCTCATCTATTTCTTCTTGATTAATGGAACTCATTACTTACTCTTTCTATAACTGATTTGATTCTTTTCTGGTCCAGCCAGGCACTTTAGTTTACCTTATAAGCCTAAGGGGAAAAAAAGAATGTTCTTCCCTATAGTCCTGTTTTACCAAGCAGTGACATTGCCTAGAGAATGGTAAACATTTGCCATATTAGTGCTCTAACATCTCTGACATGAGCTGAGCCTTTTCTTTTGCACCCAAGGACCATATTTATATAATTAAGACTACTGGTTTTAATCATGTACTTTAAATTCTGTGACCACCAGTTGAAGAAATAAACTTTCCAGAAATGTGAGAAAGAGGGAAGAAAACATAGTGAGGGTAATGATAAGCAGCATGGCAGATTTAGGGATCTACTGCAAAATTACATTTCGTCACTGTGCCATGGATCACTGTCCTCATAAAAACACTGATAGATACATTTAATAAACTTCTTGAAATGGGATGATACTGAACCATCATCCATCATCTCTGGTGGGTCCTACTAAAGCCCTTGGACTATAATTATAACAAATTACTCTCCTCAAGCTAATGTAGAACCTTATTTTAAAATATGTGTGCCTATATCTCCTTTTTAATCACAACTTCTTGAGCGATAGGAACCAGTGCTGTCAAATTTACTTTTTTATAGCATCTAACAGTGCCATATACAACTGCATGCTTTATTCTTTTCTGATGATAAGTGTAACAATACTTTTTAATAGGAACTCAAGTATATATGGAGATGAGGTATTTTATCAACAACAGTGTCATTATGGAGCATACAAAAAATTCTGGGCAAGACATTGTTTCTAACTGATAATCAAGGAATTATGCTGGAGACTCAGTCTGGGGGATGTTAAAGATTTGGTTAATAGCTCTGGAATATAAATATGGGAACAAAAGACAAGAGCTTTATTTGATTCAAGTATAAGGGTCAGGTGATGACACAAGCAAAAAGAATGAAACTGAGGTACAATCCATGAAAGAAAATGTAAGTGATCTACAGGGCAAAACTAAGTCCAAGATTCAGACTGTTTACCCATGCGGACAACGCTGAGCCACCAGCAAGTGAAAGGATGTAAGTGGAGATGGAAACAGTGGATAGTCTAGGAGATCAGACAACGTGTGCCAAAGTCACTGAGCAACTGAGATTCAGAGCCGGGAAAACCAGTCACTGGGACTATTCTTCCATTAAGGGAATTGGAATTAGCCAGGGGCTCCACTAATTGAAGAATTATGGAACAGGAAGAGTGAGGTTTGTGATAAGAGTAATTTGATGCTGAGCCAAGTATCACAGAAATACTTTTAAGTAGGTTCAGTCTAAGCAACTGTGAAGAGAGATTTATTGGCTTAATCAACCAGACAGGTTATAATCACTAAAATCCAACTTTCTCAACATTTTCTGAGCTTCAATTCCATCTTTCAAGTTAGTGTCATATATATTGTGTTTCAAAAGTACTTTTGGCATAACTCAATCTCATCATAGCAGGACCTCCCTAAAATAGAGCTTAGGTCATTTATCCCCATAAACACCCTTTTTTTTTTTTTGGCATTAATGGTAATGGGATGTCCAGTCATTTCTTTGAGGGGTAAAAGGAACCATAGGAAAATTTATTTGAGGTTAAATCTTGTTACCTAACTATTCTGTAAAATCTTTTGAATTGATTTGTCTTACTTAAATGTGAACTTTTTTTTAAGAAAGTATTTTTCCACTCCTCTTTGTTTTGGTTTAAAAATTGGTCATCCTGTATCTTACAGAAACATTTAAAAGATGGAAATAAAATTAATTAAAATATTTCATTTAATTCCAGGTTCTAAAATGTCTGAAAGTATCTTAAGGTTCTGGTTTAACAAATAATTTAACATATTTAGAGATGAAGGAAACAAAATCGGGATTGAAATTTCAATAATCATAACATTATCTGTTCTGGGTTACTTTCCTTACCCTTCTGTAAGTCAATGTTCGGGATTTTTCTTTATGCTTTAGAAGTTGTTTGAGTCTTCTAAAGATTGTGGATCCTTCATCAAGATTAATAAACGTGGTTGAGATCGGCGAACCAGTAGTTTACTTGTCTCCATTAATAGGGTTAAAATTCACTCATTTAATTTGTTCACAGAATTGAGACAGATTTAGTAAAACCATGAAGAGGATCACAAATGACTATAAGAATGGAACAGCTTCCTCCAACAAAGACAGGCTAAGAAGACTACAGTTTTCAACCAGGAAAAATAAAACTCAAGGGCAATATTATCAAGATTCTGTTTGTTTCTAGTTCTGTATCATCTTTTTCATAGCTACATAGCACTCCATTGTATAGATGTTGTACATTTGATTAAACCAATTTCTCATGGTAGGAAGTTTTTCACTGTTTTAAACATGATGATGTACATTCTTGTAGCCAAAGTTCTGAAGCCTTCATTAATTCTGTAAAATAAATTCCTGGTTGTGAATTTCTGGATCAAAAAATATATATCTTTTTAGAGCCTGCTTACCGTGTCTCAAGGGCAGGACTGATGTTTTTCATTTCCTTACTTTTCTATTGGCACTCTTGTTTTTTTTTAATGTGGATTTGAATTATTGCCTGGTGTCACTTGCTTTAAGTCTGAAGAAATTCTTTAAGTATTTATTGTAAGACAGATCTAATATTAACAAATTCTCTTAGGTTTTTTTTTTAATCTGGCAATGGATTATTTGCCTTCTTTTATAAAAGATAGTTTTGCTGAATATAAGGTTCTCAGCTGACAATTATTTCACTTTCAGCACTTTGAGTATATTATCCACTCATCAAACACTCCAAGTTTCTGATGGAAAGTCAGCCATTAATCTTATTGGTTCCCTTGTGTGTGCTTTCAAGATTTGTTCTTTGTCTTTGTCTTCTAACATTTCGGCTATGATGGGTCTTGATGTGGACCTCTGTGCATTTAATATTAGTTTTTTCCACATTTTGAATGTAGAGATTAATGTATTTCATATAATTTGGGAAGTTTTCAGTTTTTTAAAAGAATATTTCTGTCCTTTTCTTCCCTGGATACTCCCATTATGCACTTAAAGTTTTCTTCCATTTCTCTGAAGTTCTGTTATTTTTCTTCATTCTTCTCTCTCTCTATTCTTTAGATTGCACAATTCCCATATATCTTCTTTAAGTTCACTAATTCTTTTTTCTGCCAGCTCAAGTCTACTACTGAGCCCCTTTACTGAATTTTTCATTTTGGTTGTTGTTCAACTCCAGAATTTCAACTTAGTTCTTTTAAATAATTCCTATCTCTTTATTGATGTTCTCTATTTGATGATACATTGAAGTCATCCCTCAATTCTTTAAGCATGGTTTCTTTTGGTTCTTTGAATATATTTTAATAGTTGATTTAAAGTTACTGTTTGCTAAATCCACTATCTGGGCTCCTTTAAAGGCAGTTTATATTGCCTATATATAGGTCACATTTTCCCATTTTTTGCATGTCTCATAATTTTGTGTTGAAAACTGGACATTTTAGATATGTTGGAACATATTTTCTAGGAAATATTCAAATTCTATTTTCTCTATGTATCTTCTCTGTAGGTAATGAGAGAATATTACATGAAAATCTTTTTAATATTATATGAAAAAAAACTTCCTCATATTAATTGATCACTCTCAAATTCCATGTGTTATAAAATCTGTTCAGGGTCAAGGCAGATAATCTTAGTTTCAGGTAAAAATTGCTCTCCTCCCATTTTACAAATGTAGAGAGGTAGATAACACCAAGTGATGGTGAGGGTGTGGGTAGAAGGGAACTCTTGCACTGCTGGTGGGTGGTTAAACTGAGAGAGAAGTTTTGAAAGACTCTGCAAGGACCAAGGATGATAGTGCACTGTGGAATAAGGAGTATGATTCCTCCAACTCTCTGCACCTGAGCTCCAAAACCAACAAAATAATAAGAAACATTAAAGGAGTTTTTGATAGAGGTATATAAAGAAATTATTTCATGTTTCTCTTCCATTCTCACTTGTTATAAAGGTTGATATTCTAGGAGTGGTTGGAGATCACTTAGTACTTTAGCTGGGCATGATGAAGGTCTTCATGGCCAAAGTTAATACACCTTAACTTTGTTGTTCAAGAATATAGTTTTTTCAATTTATATAGGAGTTGTGGGTTTCCAGGAAATTATTTCATTTTGAAAAACAATTTATAAATGAGAATACTTAATTACTAAATTTATATTTATTATAATATATTAGAATATTTATGTGATATGATCCAAAACTTATAGTTCAAAACACATCTTCTCTTGCTGGCTTCTCAACCATTTTTTCTATAATCTGAAGCCCATTTTTCATGGACTAGAGATTACAATGAGTAGAATCAGGTTAGTTAGAAGTTTACTTATTCTAATTTTTCCCATTCTCTAGCATTTGTCACAAGCAGTGATGGAATTGTGTCTCTATAATCCCTAGCTTCCAGCAGAGGGGAGTGTATACACACATACCTTCACATAAGGAAGAAATGAGACCTAATTTCTGATGTGAATCAAGGAATGGTGTGTCCACATCACTTTATGTTCAAATTATTTGCAGTGACTTCAATAAAGTTAAATCCATGATTTAGCTGCTCTGAAATGAGTAATACAGCCTCTCCCACAATACAGAGCTGATAGTAAATATCTTCATAATACAATAAATATTTTTAAAAGTATGTATCACTCAAGGGCCCAACATCATTCTTAAAATTGAAAGGTGTTACCTTAGAATATTTGTGCAAATTCCAAATCTGTTCTGAATCACTGCTAGCAATCTGTAAGCCCCAAATCCACTGTCATCATTAACCAAAATATTTATTGTTACACCCACTGTGTATGTATATAGTGGGCAAAAACATTCAACAGGTTATTTACCTACTTTTTAGTATTAATCTATTGTGAAAATGGCTATAATTCGACAGAAAGTTTAGTCAATAGGGAAAGTTAAGACCTTCTTACAATATCTATTAATCCCATAACAGTTTTATTCAAAACTATTTTTCAAAGCTACTCACATAACTTTTGTTATTCTATCTGTCATTAAGATTGCCTTTGCCTACATGTAAATCAATGAAGTTAGAACACTCCCTCACACCATACACAAAAATAAACTCAAAATGGCTTAAAGACTTAAATATAAAACATGACACCATAAAACTTCTAGAAGAGAACATAGGCAAAACATTCTCTGACATAAATCATACCACTGTTTTCTAAAGTCACTCTCCCAAGGCAAAAGAAATAAAAACAAAAATAAACAAATGGAACCTAGTCAACCTTATAAGCTTTTGCACAGCAAAAGAAACCATAAACAAATTGAAAAGACAACCTATGGACTGGGAGAAAATATTCACAAACAATGCGACTGACAAGGGCTTCATTTTAAAAATATACAAACAGCTCATAAAACTCAATAACAAAAAACAAATAACCCAATCAAAAAAAATGGGCAGAAGACCTAAATAGACATTTCCCCAAAGAAGACATACAGATGGCCAACAGGCACATGAAAAGATGCTCAACATCACTAATTATTAGAGAAATGCAAAGCAAAATGTCAAAGAGGTACCATCTTCCATGGGCCAGAATGGCCATCACCAGAAAGTCTAAAAATAATAAATGCTGGAGAGAGTGTGAAGAAAAGGGAATCCTCCTACACTGTTGGTGGGAATGAAAATTGGTGCCACCTCTATGGAGAACAGTACGGAGGGTCCTTAAAAAAGTAAAAATAGAGTTATCATATGATCCAGCAATCCCACTCCTGAGCATATATCCAGAAAAGATGAAAACGAATTTGAAAAGATACATGCACCCCAGTGTTCATAGCGGCACTACTTACAATAGTCAAAACGTGGAAGTAACCTAAGTGTCCATTGACAGATGAATGGAAAAGAAGATGTGGTATATATACAATGGAATATTACTCAGCCACAAAAAAGAATGAAATAATGCCATTTGCAACAACATGGATGGACCTAGAGATTGTCATGCTAAGTGAAGTAAGCCAGACAGAGAAAGACAAATATAATATGATATCACTTATTTGTGGAATCTAAAAAAATGATACAAATGAACTTATTTACAAAACAGAAACAGACTCACAGACATAAAAAACAATCTTATGGTTATCAAAGGTGAAAGGGGCAGGGAGGAGAGATAAACTAGGAGTTTGGGATTAACAGGTACACACTATTATATATAAAATAGCTTAACAGCAAGGACCTACTATATAGCACAGGGAACTACATTCAATATCTTGTAATGTATAATGGAAAAGAATCTGAAACTTTGCTGTACATCTGAAACTAACACAACATTGTAAATAAACTACCCTTCAATTAAAAATTATTTTACAAAAAGATTGACTTGCTTTCTCAATTCAGTGACTTTTTTTTTTTTTTTTTTTTTTGCATTACACAGGCCTCTCACTGTTGTGGCCTCTCCCGTTGCGGAGCACAGGCTCCAGACGCACAGGCTCAGCGGCCATGGCTCACGGGCCCAGCCGCTCCGCGGCATACGGGATCTTCCCGGACCAGGGCACGAACCCGTATACCCTGCATCGGCAGGCAGACTCTCAACCACTGCGCCACCAGGGAAGCCCCAATTCAGTGACTTTTATGCCACCATGTAAAATCAAGTGAAGTATGTGGTTGTATTTAGGTAATAGGCTACCTTTACATATCTATAAATATCTTCATTAAAACTTTCAATAGAGTAACAATTTAAGAATTATTTATGAATTCAGACAAAGTTATCTATCAAGAAGTACTATATGCCTATCAGGTTATGTGTAGAATGATATACTTTTGTCAAAGATATATGAACTTTGATGGTAAAATGACAGCACACATCACAGTACTGTACCTTGAAATAATTACAGATTTGAATTTTACCTCTTCCAGACTGAAATTTTCTAAAAGTCGAGGATTATGTTTTAGATATACTTTTTTAAAGATATACTTTTATATTCAGTATCTAGTATAGTGCTTGGCACATGGTGGATGTTCTAGATAGGCTTGTGGAATGAATGAATGAAATGTATTCTCTGGTTGAGAAGACAACAATAAATATTAAACAACAAAGAACTGAACATAAAAAGGGAGGTTGGGTCAAAGCATCTATAGACCTTGAATCTTCACCCTGATCTGATCTTTGCCGTGCATAGATATCTCTAGTATCCCTTCTCATAAGGACAGTAACCCCATCATGAGAGCACCAACCTTATGACCTCTTTTAACTCTACCTCCCAAAGGCCCAGTCTCCAAATATCATCACATTGAGGGTTTGGAATTCAAAATATGAATTCTGGGATGGGATGTAATCCAGTCCATACAGCTTACATCAAGGCTTTTATTTAATGGGGTAGATTTCCAAGGGTGCAATGGAAATAGTAAATAGTACCAGACTGATACTGATAGATATTGTAACAGTTCACATTTATGCCACCTATACACTAGAATACATGAGGATATTCTTTTCAACTCATCCTCAAATAAGTTGAAGTACCAACTTTGTTGCATGCATATTAACTTCTCATATATTCTGGGATTTATATCTGGATTTTCTATATTGCTTCTCTGATAGTTTTTCCAACAGTAGCTTTACATTTATTTAATTTCAGTGTAAGGTCTTCACTTTTTCCTGTCAACTCAGCTCAGCTGAGTAGTTGAATGCCTCCCCTCCTCCCTCCCTTCCTCAATTTCTCTGTTTGTCTAGATTTTCTGGGATATTTATTCTTCCATATGAACTCTAAGATGATTGAAACTCAATACTTTTTTAAATCCCTGTTGAAATCCTAACTGTAATTATATTAGACTTATGTAATAATTTTGGTACAACTGCCTTTTTAATGATTTGCTTAATATACTTTATTTCTTCCATTTTTATTCTGCTATTACCTGTTTGCAATGTTGCTTTCTTTCTTTCGTTTTTTAGTGGGGAGGAGTTGATAGAGTTGTCACTCATTTCTTCTTCTCCCTTGTTAAAAGGCAGAAAATTCCCCTTTCTTTTCTGAATCTCATAATATAGCACTTAGTTCTCTAATATTAGAAAACAAGCCTTCAACTATTTCCCCATCAAGGTGTTCTATTTTCCCACTGCTTTCATCCTCCCTCCAAAAGTTAGCAGTTTTGAAACACTTTCATTTCCCTAAACTTTCCCATTCTCCTCTACTCCCAAGTTTTGCTGAGATAGACTAGTATTTTTAGTTATAGACTATTATTAGAATTTCCCTTGCAGTATTACAAAAATTATCTTCTATTTCAAAAGTCCTTGTTTAGCAGTTACACTGCATATTTTCAGCACTCTCTAAATACCCAAGGTTTATTGATTACCAGTTATCATCTATTTTAAGATGTTGTAGCTGGGGGGTTGAATAATGGCCCCCCAAAAGATATGGAAAGTCCTAATCCCCACTTCCTGTGAGTGTGACCTTTGTAGGATCTTTATAGATGTGATTATTTAAGAATCTCAAGATGAGATCATCCAGGATTTAAGATGGGCCCTACGTAAATCCAATGATTTGTATCCTTAAAAGAGAAAAGGAGATGGGGGACTTGAGACACAGGGAGGAAGACTATGTGAAGATGAAGGTAGAGACTGGAATTATGCTGCCACAAGCCAAGGAATATGAAGAGCCACCAGAAGCTGGAAGAGGTCCCTGGGCAGACATGACTGCTCCTAGACTATGGCTGTGAGGGCCTGGAGGCAGGTGTCAGGGCCCCTTTAACATCTGCAGTTGGACCCAGGTCAGCAGGTCTACCTCCAGGTGCTTACAAGGGTGTGCCTCCTGGTGGGTCCCTGGATGGGCAGGAGTATTCCTGGTTCATGGCTGAGGGGGGCTAGAGCCAAATTACAGGGCTAGTTCAGGATTTGCAGCTGGACCTAGGTTGGAGGTCCTGCCTCAGAGCACAGATAGACATGTCTCCCCGGGCAGTGGAGTGGGGGTTGCCTGGAGAGTCAGGACTAGCATCCTGAGAGGGGTTGGAGCTGGATCACACACCACTTCAGGGTCCACAGCTAGGACTGAGGTTGGCTGGCCAGACACCTGGGACATAGGCAGGTGTGACTCCTGCGCAGTCCTTTGGCAGATGGTGTTGTGGCAGGACAATGCCAAATGGGGCTGTAGAGGAGTCCATGGGGAGACAGGGCTACTTTCAAGTCTGTAGCTGGGACCACAATTGGAAAGTCTGCCACCTGTGCATGGGCTGCCTTTTCAAAACAGCCCTCTTTGGTCTTGGGCTCTACCAGGGTTTCACAGTCTCTTACTTGGATCCCAAATCTCTCACAAAGGCACTTTTGCCTATGGATGGTTGCCAATTTATTGTTGCTGAGTTGGGGAGAGATAAGCAGGAGACTTCCACCATCTTGTTGATATCACTCTGAGGTTGGTTCCTTCGGAGGGCTGGGAGGGAGAATCTGTCCCGTGCTTCTGTCCTAGCTTCTGGTGGTTTGCTGGCAAACTGTCCCTTGGCTGATCTCTGTCTTCATGTGGCTGGTCTCCCTGTGTGTGTGTCTGTCTCCAGATTTCCCCTTTTAATCAGGACACCAGTCATATTGGAATAGGGACCCATCCTATTCCAGTACGACCCCACCTTAACCACTTACATCTGCAATGACCCTATTTACAAATAAGGTCACATTCTGAAGTTCTGGGGGGTTAAGACTTCAACATATGAATTTTAGGGAGATGTAAAGCTTTCTGGGAAACAAGTAGAGTTCTTACTGAAGGAAAGCATAAGGACTCATAATTTAAGAAAATAACCCTACTTTACTTTTATGAAATCATTAGAAATATTATAGACGAATTTCTTTTTTTTTTTTCTTAAGTATAATTTCCACTTTATTGTCTTTCCAGGGGACAGTATTTCTTTAGTCTTTAAGGACTTAGCTCTTTACATGGGCTTTGGTGGAGGTCGTGGGGCAGCACCCACAGGTCTAAATCAGGGTGGAGGTGTTCGGTCCTTCCGGGCTTCCCAAGAACGATTCCTGACTACCTGGCTGTGAATGGCACAACTCATGCAGTAATGCAGTTTCACATACAGATTGGGAAGCACATAGGCGTCGCAAACACTCGCTTCAGAAATGTCCCTGACGGCTGCGGCCTCTATGATGTTCCGAATGACGAACTTCTTAATGGCCTTATCCTTGGGCACGCATTGGGCACAGCTGGTGCAGCGAACAGGCTGCACGTGGCCGCGGCCCTTTTTGGCATGACCATTATTCCTTCTTTTCTTGGTCATCTTGGCAGGAGGTGAGAGAGCTAGATGAAGTTCTTAATTGTATATGTATGTATGTGATTTATGTATTCATATCTTAGGATTTAAATATACAAAAATGAGCTTTATAGTCTATGGCAGTTTTCAAAGTAAAAATGTTATTTTTCTCTTCTCTGTAACGTCTTTTGTAGTTATTACAGTGATTTAGGTCTTCTGTACTGATAAGTCACACAGAAAACATGTAGATACTAATCACTACGAGAAAAGCCTTTCATAGTCTACAAGTTATAAGTTAGTCTGATTAGTGTAGCAAATCCCAATGAACATGCTAAAGCCCACATACTAATTGTAGCTGTCATTCCACAAACTAACCAAAGTCCTTTTCTAGTTGTAATAGAAAAGGAAAGGAAAGTG